>NW_027466845.1:1932500-3132500 GCF_046128005.1 Genypterus blacodes
TTTTCAGAAACACCTGGGAGAGTAATTATTAGTACAACTGGACAAAAATACCAAAATGCCTCCAGCTCGGGCCATGGCGAGTCTGCTAAAGCCTCATTCTGAAGGTTTACTTTGGTGAAAATATGTTCCGCAGCATAGAATTCTTCAAGGGTCTCTCAGCTGTGTTTCCTGTGAGGTTGTTCAGACGGATGGCTCTAAACACAACGGCGCCCATGAGCCTCACAGGCTGTTACAGTGGCTAACTCATCATATTCCTATCTGCAGATCCACTCAGAATATCAGAACCGATCCCTGGCCCTAGATTCTATTCAGTCTAATCAGGTGCGGCATGAGTGAGTCCTGTGTGTCGCTTATCGCTGGAGGAGAAGTCGTGCTTTCTGAGGTGGCGACAGCGGTAGCGTGAAGTCGAGGAGGGAAACGATTCGTCCACTCGTGCTTGTGTTCTCTCTCAATTTAGCCGTGTTTGCTTTGCCTGCAGTGTGTAACGGCTCTAATTATCCACTCGTCTATTTCGGACTAATTCGGTCTGTCCTCTCCCCCCTTTCAGGTCAGGTCTTGTTTTTGAACACTAATTATTCAGGATAGACTTTGTACCCAGGAGGACCTCTGGTATGAATAAGCTATAAATTTAGATCCAAACCGGCTACCTCTCATTGATTCAAACCATCTCAGAGGATCATCAGGGCTTATTTTGTTTCCCTGGATCTTGTGGAGCTGAGATGAGAGTGAGAGTTGTACGTGCATCGATCCGGTGGACAGAAACACGACATCAGTGGATGTGTGTGTGAGCAGGGGAATGGGTGTTTAAAGGAAAGTATGTCAACAGGTTTATGTTGTAGCTTTTTTTCCTGCCCCCTAGTGGCAAAACATCACTTATCACAGGTTCTTGTGAGTTTAGTCTTTATCTGTAATGGGAAGTGCAGCAGATCTGACTCAAGCCCACTTTCCAATAGTGCAAATCCAACATGTAGCAGTCATCATGTGAGTCACAGCATGCTCTAGTCGAAGGAGATATTGCTTTGGGAAGAGCTACACAATCCATTTCCAAAGACCTGCATACACACACACACACACACACACATATACAGACAAGCTCATCTGATGGAATAGAAACATGTTGGTGTTTATAAGAAAACAAACATCTAGCAGTCGAGCGCAGAGAGGCCCCTTCCTCATCACTTGTCCCAGCGTGTAGCCAGCATCGTTTGTGAGACGAGATAATCACTGCAGGTCTCCCGCCCGGCTGAGTGGCAGGTTTCATCTGCGGGGGGACGTCACCTAATATGACAGGAGGTGACACCCTGGAACTAATTTATTCTGCTCTTAAGGGAAATTCCATGTCTTGTCTGTCTGATGCTCACGTAATAATACATATCATGTAGTTAGCAAATTAAAGACGGCGTCTCGCAGGTTGACCGGTGTGAGAAATGAACAGAAGTCTTCCTCTGCAGTCTCGCAATTAGTATCGTTTTCACATTTTTTGCTACAAAAGAAACAAGAAGAAACTGTTGGCGAATCAGCGAGGGGCTCATTCTGTGCAAGCAGGAGCTGATGGCAAATCAGGTAAGCGTGTGCATAAATGGATGTCACTTTAATAAATGTATCAGACTAAGAAATCAATTATAATTGATCCTCCATTTATGAAACTTGGCAGGGACATTTATTTAGCCTCTTGAGGGTTTGGGGTTTGATTAAATAGGCCGATCGGCTGGCTCTGCTCGTTTTCATGTCAAAACAACATTTAGTTTGGTAAAGTGCTTTAATAGTGTGTCAGGTTACATTTATTTGCCACTTGAGTCTTGTCAGATTGTCATCAGGTGACGTCTCCACAGACGGTGGAAAACACCAAAAACCATCTCAGGCGACAGTGAGAGAAGTAAACACTTTAATTAATTGCTAATTAAAATGGTATTAATATTCATACGGATCCAGCACAGGTTTAACATTTTAGATCACAACTGGAGAAAAAAAACCTCAGAACAGTGAAGGTCAGCGGCCCGGCTGAGACTCTGGACTGAACCAACGGGAGCCATCTTCAGTCGTTGTCCATTTAAAGTCACAGTCACAGGTCTGTGTTCTAGCAACAGGGTGGCAGTAGCTCAGTCTGGCCAGGGGACTCGGCTTGGGAACCGCTTGGGAACAGGGACCTGTATGGACCAAGTGTGGACTGGTAGCTGGCAGCTGGAGAATTGCCAGTTTGCCCCTGGGGCACTGCCAAGGTGCCCCACTGAAGCCCCATACGGCTCCAGGGGCGCCGCATCATGTCTGCCCTGTGCCAAGACAAATTTCAAATTACGTGCGATAACGTATGATTGTATGGAATTGCAGGTGATTTAACAAATAAAGTATCTTATCTTACATTACATGGTATGACTTATATAGCATTAGATAGAGTTGCTGCATTATGGCTGAGATTCATATTCGAGTCACTGAACGCATCAGCAAGTGCAACAAAATTGTGAGTCATGTTTCCTGGTAAGTCTGTCCTGTTTTAGCTGGACTGAGCTTAGCCTGATGAAGGTCTTAGTCACAGCGTTGCTGTGCATGTAAATATAGCTAGTTGTGAATCTTGGCACCATGATGAGAGTGAATCTGCGTGACTCCTCGTCCTTCTCCGAGCGAGTGAGCGAGCGAGCGAGAGGGAAAGTATCTGAGATGAGACTGATATGTGTGACTTTGTGTTGGCAGAGCCGCAGGGGAACTTCACAGGGAAAGACAACAACCTGAGCTCGAGCCACATTAGTTAGAAAAGAATCGCAATTCAGACTTCTTATTGAACAGAGGAGAACCATTTTTATTTTAGACAGGAGAGTGTGAAAGCCCTAATTGGATCAAATGTACAGCGTGTGCAATTCTCCCAACATGAGAAATTACAACCAAGATAATCACCTAAATAGCTTTTACTGGCATTAGGTTTGCATTAGCACATTAGATTGCTGTTGGGTCTCTCTCTCTCCCCCCCCCCCCCTCACACACACACACACACACACACACACCTAGAATTCAATTTTGGTAATCGGATTTATTTTCTCCGTAGACAATGGCGTTTCCTCTAGAAGCCGATGCTAAAGCCTTTCATCAACATCTTGACACAATCACAAGTCAAATGTCTAATTTACATTTGGCCGCGTTCCACTGAGCTAATTAAAGATTTAAATCCACTTGGACGCCCGACACAAATCAATAGTTCTTCTCTGTCGACACTTTGGTGGAGTCATCAGTTGAAAGAGGAAAAGTTTGAAACAGAGAATGGGTTTAACCCTTCCTGACCTGGTGAGATCAAAGTGACGCTTTGGTAGTTAATTTTATTTATTTAATTTAGTGTGTTTTTAGTTTAATTACTTGCCGAGCTGCTGTTTTTATATGTTGTTTTAAATGTTGTTTTTTGTTGTCTTTTCATATGTTACATGTACGCACCAAGGACCAGAGCAAATTCTTTTTAAGTGTAAAATAAAGCTATTGTGATTTTGATTCTGATTCTGCCTACTGTTTGAATACGACATCACCTCCTGTCCCGTGTGATGCACCAAGTGTCCATGTTGCAATAGGAAACGATGAGTGGTAATTTATTTCCACTTTCTTTGGCTGTAATCGCGTGTGAAAGTGCTGTAATTACAACATTTCAGAAATGATGGCATCACTGACTGGGCTATTAAAAATGTCTCTGTCTCACAAATGAAAGTAACGCATTTAAGTGGCGCGGCTCGCTCATTCACTGCACTTCTAGTCATTGTAGCACTGTTTTATCCCATGAAGGACAGACATTTTTGTTGAATTCAAGCAAAAAAATTTATAGAGAGAGGGGAAATTTGCAAATACACCCGGGTGCAAAAGTTGTTTTTCCTCAAGCTGCAGTTTTTATTTTATAACTAGTATAATTATTTTTTGAAAAGGAAATATATAAAAAGCTTCCTAATGCTGCGCTGTTGTGCCCCTTTGTTCCTTAAAGGTTGAGTTTTTAAGAAGGATTAGTTATGAAATGCATCAAAATGAATGGGGAAACTCTCATAATACTGCACCGTCATTTAAACACATGACATAATACAGATTCCCATGTTCACCATTGGATTTAAAGGTCAGTGTGCAAAAAAAACAAACAACATCGATCCTCCTCTACTCTTCTTGCTGTAGCACTGCTGTGCATATTGAATGAAAATGTGTTTCCCAGTTAAACTCAGTCAATTTCCACTGACTGAGTTTGCATGCTGAACTCATTTTCAGACAAAGTTAGAACAGATAGAAGGCAGCAGGTCAGGTTAGGTTAGATCAGGTCAATATGGCTCCCAATGTGTTTCCAATGGCAACAGCAGCACATTTAGCTAATTTGACAATGTTCAATACAGCCTCCCTATTATATAACCCTATAAAAATAAAGGGAAATAACAACAAGCACGTCATGTCGCAGCATTGGCACCACATTTCATACCCTCACTTGTTCATTTGATGTAATAATGTAATGTAATATTGTATTCAGGAGTTAATCTGAAAGATAATGACTGTAATATTGTGAACCTCTCACCTGGGACTCTCACACTTTGGCAGTTTTGCTCGGCTCTAGCTTGAGTTTCACTCGTTTGCCCCCACACTCCCCCGATCCCACAGCAGGCTGGCGTTTTATTTGATCTCAATGGTGCATTTTGAACAATGACAATGTGAGTGGGATCAGTGCAGCCTCAGCACCAGCAGTTATTGCATTGATTTGGATTCTGTTGTACCTCTGCCTTGTACAATATTGGATCTTTGCAGCAAAATAACACGGAGCTGTGTAATAATTTTCTGCTAGGTTTGTTGAAGTACAAAATGGTTACTTGTAAAGCCAGAATACAAGAACATGAGAAATTTCTCCTGTCGACAAAACAAAGGGACGATGTTACATTTTATTTAAGTTATCCTTGTGCTCGGCCCTCAGAAGGAATAAACCCTGTTGCCCTGAAACTGAGCCCCTTCTGGTTTCCTCCCTTTCCTTCTTGGCCCAGTTCTGAATGCAGATGAAGATTTAAACCCCGCTTTTTGGTTTATTTTCTGCATGAAATCACAATGCAGATTTTGATTCTTGAGTATCATTGTTGTGCTGCAGTTACGTTGTGTGTTTGCAAAGCGTACCAGGCGCTAAAATCACACGCTTTATTCTCCATCGATGGATGAAATACATTCTCCTATTGGCAGGAAAAGCCCTTTGTATTCACGCAGTCATATTTGCAGTTCTCCTATAATCCAGTGTGTAACGATCCACTCTGTATTTCCAGCATCACAGCTTTCAGTCACACAGCCGTTTTCTTGCTGCTCACCGCTGTAATTAATATCCTGATTTAGGCAACGGGAACAACTGAGGAATTCATAAAGTAACTCCTATAAAGTTTCCCACCACTGGCTGCACCTTATTTAATATAAACGTTCTGGAGTCACGCTTTGACAGCTTGAAAGGAGGACAACGTGTACCTGAAATGGATGAAAACCCCAAAACCCAAATATTGGAGAGGCGTGTGAAGCAGCAGCAGTTATGACCTCGGCCTCAGTTTATCAGATGACTTCCAAATGCCATAAAATGTGTCAGTTTAGCTCCTGTTCGAACAGGTTTTTGTGAGTTTAAACTTTTTCTTTATCCATCCAGTTTTACAAACTATGACAACTTATCAAACAGATAGACGGAGCACCTCGCTGTCTTGAATAACATTCATATCTCAGGCTGCGTTTGGAAGACGCGACCTCGCCCTTGATGGTGATCTGTTTAGGTTTTTGAGAAGAGCGGCTCGTTACGGCATCGCTGACAGCTCCATCAGGGCTCTCCAAAACTTCCAAACAAAGAAACTCCCGCACAGACACGAGCCCTGAAGGTTTTGTTGCTGTGACCTTCACCTAAGAATTTAGTTTTTATCTCTGCTACAAGCAGAGGCAACGCTGGGAAAATCTGGAGGCAGAAACACGGAGGGAAAGTGTCTGCACTCTTTATTCCATTGTTTCCAGATAGTTGGTTTCAGCAGGTGCAACATTAAATCGATGCCCATCACGTTTTGGATGCACCACACAGACACAATCAATCCTGGAGCAGGTCCCTCGTTCTCTTCGAAATCAGACGGTGTAATCACCAACTTGCATTGTTTTTGTTTTCAACTATAGAAAAGGTATTTGTTACTTTGGTTGGACACAACAGTAGTGTGAACAAAGTACTTCCTCCTTCCAATCATAATCCTTTCAGCATGTCAATGTGTTGGACGGGGGATTTTACTCAACCCTTCACCTTCCTCTCATTAATGCAACTAGTCATGTATATTCAGCAAACAACAGAATCTTAGTCATTCTGTCCAAGTCTCCTTGTAGTTTTTGCGATGTGCTGCATGAGTGATCACTCCAGGTGTCTGAACTGCTGGAGCTGTGATGGTGAGAGCAATCCTCGTCTCAGCACAGACCCTCAGGACCGCCTCCAGGACCCCTGAGGCTTCCAGAGAGTCTAATTTGGTATCAAACTCTTCGATGGATCGAGGTCAGTTTACTTCAATGCAAATCTGAAATCCTCCCGGGCAGCGTGACCTCTTTGCTGCATCAGGTGTGCCGGCTGTAATTAGGAAGTTGCTCAGCAGGAAAAAAAATCATTGCTCTCCTTGAAGGCGTAACAGAGACGGTTTCTCTATGAGTCATCCAGAAAAGGGATTGAACGACGGCGTAGATGTGATGGGAGTGAAAGGACCCTCAGAACCACCCGAGGGACTCCTGAGGCAGATGGAGCCTCTGTTTGGGAACCAAAGTCCTGAATGCATCAAGTACAGTCTCTGTGTAGCTCAATGCAAAAACTACATCAAGAAATTAATCTAATTACCCTCATGGGGAAAGAATGGATGCTGTCTTTGCCAAGGTGCATATAAATAGAGCTGGTGGACAGTTTGTGTTTCTCTGTATCCATAATGAACTTTCAGTTGACATTGTTTTCCTTTTTCCGCCTCATTAATGTGATCGGAGTGAATTCCTCTCACTTCATCCCAACACATTTGCATCCCTGAGAGCGACTCCCCTGCCAAACCCAAGCAGCCGCACGGCAGAGCGCAGCAGACAATGAGATGCTCTGATCTTCTCTCCTCTCGTCTCTCACAATCACAACATCCACATGACCGTTAGCCGCTGCAAGCAGCAAACCGACTTCAAATAGGCTTTCACCGTCTCAAGTATCCCACTCGAGGTCACAAAGCGCCCGTGCTTCCACTGACATTTACAAGAATAATGTCCAATATCTAAACATTCCCAGATGTTTCTCCATTTGTAGCCTCTGTCGGCGTCGTATCGATTTATTTCCACACACAGCAGCGAGGTAGGAAGTATAGGTTGCCTGGCGAGTCTCTATAATAAGATTAAATTCCTACAGGCCACAACAACACAACAACATGCTTTTTATTCAATCACTTAGACTCTACATGGGTTTCCATGGCACACATAATGTGGCATTTCATCCGAGCTCACATGTGACGTTCTCATCTGTGGCCTCCTGCAGGCTTATATAACATCCCTGCAGCCAGTGAGACAGAAAATGTCGTCTTGGGTTCAGTGAGGCATACCAGCCCCTGACAACCATTACTGTGGCCCCCGTGCTTCCTCTACATTGTGAGCATGAATACATTTCAATGACTCCCACATGCTCAATCTTTCATGACAGGGATGTGTGTGAAATCTTAAACCAGCCTCTCCCCTACCTGCACCGGAGTGTGTGTATGTGTGTGTGTGTGTGTGTGAGGTGCAGCCAGAGGTGGCAGTGGGATCCTCGGCGGAATGGCAGGAGAGGCGTTTCGTCTTTAGTAACGCCAGCGCCTCTGGAGATTGTTTAAAGGCAGCCGTGCGACTTCCATGGAGAATTATTACAAACAAGCACAAACATAAAGCCGGAGGAATGAAAGGAACAGTGAGAGGAAGATGGAGGTTTTGGGATTTGACTCAGTCCACCTCAAAGGGACACAATGTGCATTTTGTTTGCTTCCCTCATCACACCTGCATGCAGCAAGGAACTGTTAACATTTACTTACTCTTCATCTAGTCTGGTACTATCAATCACAGGGGATGAAAGTACCAATCTAACATCGAATACAAACATTATAACGATTATACAGAATATGACAAACATTTAGCAGATCATAATTATGATTTTACTAATATCTTCTTTCTTTCATAGTTTTATTTTCTTTCATGATTTTTGATCCTCTTTTGTTCCTTCTCCACTTGATCATGACGCAAAAGCAGGACAGTGCTTGCCGTTGCTTCGTTTACCTTATACACACACACACACACACACACACACACACACACACACACACACACACACACACACACACACACACACACACACAGAACTTTTGTCCTTTTGTAACTATTCCGCTGCGACATGGCCCCCTTTACTTCCTCCCCCTGCTAATAAGCAAAGAGGTTCCATTTACAGATTCTATCATTTTGGGAGGTTGTGATGGCCACATAAGTGTGAACGTTGGCAGTCGGAGCACAAATCATCTCAGGGTGCAGAATCAATTGTATTGCCTTCTAACTGCCACATGGATTCTTCCAGCACTAATATGCAGCAGGGAAAGGAGGCTAATGATGCTTGCCAATGGGGGCTTCAGTTGATATTATAACTGATTGCACTCCAGTTAGGGTCTCGCCAGTGGGAGAAAGGAGCCGCTTCTTTATTCATGTAGAAAATTGCATGCACAAAGAGAAGAGGTAGGCGTCATGGATGGGAGAGAGTTGTTTACTCTCCAAGGGAAATTTTACACTTCAAAGGATTGACTGTGTCTCAGTTTTGACAGTGAAAGATAAAGGTTATTTGATTTTTTTTTCCCTTTTGAGTTTCCAGTCCAAGAATATATTATTGGTCCTGTGGTATCTGAGCCATACATTCTTTTTTTGGGGGGGAAAGCTTATCGCTGTAACTCCTTTTTGGAAATTTAAATTTGCAAATTTACACTCTAGTCTTTCCTTATCTTTCAAAGTTAACTTTGCCTTTGTCCTCACAATTCTCCAAGCATACATAATGTGTGGCACATCAAACAGAAGATGTGGTAGATGGGAAATTCTTATTACACAATGTGGCACTCGGGCCTTGGCAGAGGTATGTGTCCTGCAGCTGACCTCTGATTTCTCTTTCTTCCTGGATTGTAAAGCCATTTTTGTTTAGCATCACTACCATAGAATCTGCTGTGTAAAAAAGGATTATTTTATTTTCTTATTAATTAAAATAAAATCTGTGGAAGCTGGAAGTAGCACAAGAAGTGGAAATACTGAAGTTAAATCCTCCAAAGTGCCTCCATATGATGCTGAGGTGCAGTATTTGGGTTAAATGTACTTATTTTCCATTTAAAATTCTTCAAAAATGTTGCACAAATCCCCAAATTTTAAGACTGAAGACTCTGTTGTTGCCAGTTACACTGCTTGAATTATTTTAGCTCAACAGATGAGCAATCGTGTTGAGTAACTCGGAACAACACGTACATCTTGAATGATCATGACAGCAGAGAATGTGGTTTGCATACAAAAGGACATTTTCAGACGTCTGTTTTCCTGATGATTTTCCAAATGCGCACTAAGTAGTTGTCTCAGTTCTTTGATGTTGGCTGTTTGTCGTCTCTCTGTCGAGCCCTTTTCAGATCTCACGTTGGAAATCTCCGTCCGAGTTAGCGAGATGAAGAGCGGGCCGAGGCATCGCGGGCATAAACAGCGTCTTTGCCGAGATGAAAGCCGTGGCTCCATGATGAAAGTGCATACTTTTGCTAATTTTCATCAATTTCATTCTCGTCGCCATCAGCTCTCATTGTCCGGATTGTGTCGGCGTGGCAAAGCAAACCCAGACAAGAATAGAAGGAGAAAACACACAGCCTGCATAAATAAATACTTGAATCTAACAGTTAAATAATGGCCACATTGCATGGCATGATGTGTTTTAGTTGTGTTTAGCTTTGTGTAGCTGAGTGTCGCTTTTATGTTCCACTAATCCAAAGCAGCGTTGGCCTCAATTTCTCTGATCATCAAGGTTCACCAGAAAGCAATCGCTAATGTATTTTTTTTGCCCACTGGGGTGTTTCATGTTGCTCCGTCTCTCCACAGCGGTTCAGCTGAAATTACTCTCCCCTGCATTTGAATGATCTCCTGTTCGCACATGTTCTGTAGGCAAATGGATGAAATGGAGAGAGAATCGTGTTTCGGTTAGGCATTTCATGAGCGTCTGCGGGATCTCGTTGTTTTCATGTCTTACACTGTTTTTGTGCTGCAGCAGCGTCGGAGTGAGGCAGTAAAACATGCAGCGATACCTGAGAGGGGGAAAGAAGAAGGAGAGACTGCCTGGCGCTCAGCCGGCCGGAGACGGGGATGAAAGAGAAACGCATCACCGTGCCTCTTTGGACTCATAATGTGTGTTTACATAGGTCTTCTGGTCTTTGGGGTCAATCCCATCAACAACACAGCACAGAGGAGAGCGCTAACCACTCAACGTTGTACAATTCTACCTTTTGCTGTTGCACCCAAAGGCATCATCTATTCACTGAAATCTGATGTTAAATTGATTTCTTGAACCTGCAATCACACACTCAGGAGTCGGTATCCAGTCTCCACTGCTTCATGGTTACGGCTAAAGAAACTAAAGTGATGAATTGAAAAACCCTGAAACATGAGAATATGTATTTAGGTTTATGTTTTGGTTACGAGACGTCAAACCTTCTCTCTCTTCAATTAGGTGATGCATTCAAGTGCCTAATAACAGCAATGTAATCATTTCTTAAATGTTCTATTGAGCATGAACTAACTGAGGGGGATGCGTGGGTAATTGGAATATTGGATTAATTAAATTGTTTTCTTCACTAATGCATAGGGAATGTCTTTATGATCACATCTAATCAGAGTGTGTCCATGTTGTGTTTTGTCTGGTCTTTGTTTGGTCTCATTCATATTTTAACACGTCCATTCTTTTCCATCTCATTCCTTATTCCTATCTTTCAGGTTGCCGACTGGAACATCTGGCCAGGGACTGCAGATGGAAATGAGTCTTGTAACTCACTTCTTTGTCTTTTATAAATATGTACTGTGCCTGAGAGAGAAACAATGACACATTAAAGTGCATGTAATGAGAGTGTAATTAGGTCACTATTTTACTTAAATATACCCGACAACCATGGGAGCACAACTAATGCAACAAAGAAAGTGTACCGGTATTCCACGGTACTATGAGTGTACTTGTCAGTGGTTGAGCTCTTATATAAGCAGAGATGGAGTGGAGCTGCCCACGCCCGGCAAACCAGAGAAGACGAAAGGAGAGGAGAGGAGAGGAGAAGCTTTGGCTTTTAAGGTGCCTTCAAAAAGTGGCTGTGAGAGGAAGTCAACCTCAGCCTCAAGTGTCTTCTGCGTGGGGTCTGCAACAAAAGCTCACAAGAGAGCAACACAAAGCCCATCTTGCAAACCGTCTGTGCTTGGGAGGAACCTGTGATTTCAGCTTGAAAGAGTCAACCGACGACCAGATGCTCAGGTTTGGTTCTTTAATATCGCTCAACTATTGTTGCAAAATGAATTTCAGCTCACTTTGAAGCGACACACACACACACACACAACTGCAACAAATGCATGTTTTAGGATGCAGGTATTTCATCTCCACACCATGAAAACAAGAGCTGCTCATCGGCGTTTTAGAAATTATATAAGCTCTCAGGAGACGATGAAGAGGAGCCGCTCACACTCACCATCTCCTCCTCTAAAGCTGGAAACACACTCGGGTTCTATGATCAACTTCAGAGTTTGTTTACCCGCAGCTTCTGACCCTTTTCAGAGGAAACTACAAAGGAGACATGTTCCCTCTCCATCCTCCCTCCTACCTGTGAGTCCTCTCCGCTGTTCTTGTCTCCCAGTTGTAGTTAGACTGTTCCCGATTGTTCTTCAGACAGATTTCAGTCCTCTTGTGGTCATTCTGGGCTCTACTTTGAAACCTCTGCAACCCTGTAATGGGAGGAAACCACACTGCTCCACTTCAACTCTCATTTGCTGTTATCACTCACTGTGCACACTGAGTGATAACAGGCCGTTTTAGGTATCGCCTCCAGCTGTGTTCTGACTGACCAGCTGTGGTGAGCCTGTGTGTGCAAACCTGCATGCTGGCCAAACACACACTTGCAAGCCTTGTGACTTTGGGCTGATTAGTCTTGCAGGTGTGTAAACATGTCAGGGTACATGTGGAAACTTTTAAGACTAAATGAGGGAAAATATAAGAAAGCTTACTACGTCTCCTTTATATTGTACAACAGACGGTTTGTTTATTATTATTATTATTATTATTTTGTATTATCTGAATTCCTTCTTTTTTTACATTTTAAGAATTATACATTTACAATTATATGTTATGGTAGGACAACCAAAATCAGTGATCTGTAGTATTATAGTACTATAAATTCTAAACTAGCTTCCTCTAGAAGTCTAGAGTTCATGTGACAGACACAGAAACAAGCTAGAATCAGCTCACATTGTTTCATTTATTCAATTACAGAAAATTAATTACATTTCCCACCGCTTATGTGAAGTAATGAAGTTAATTGAATTGAATCAGAGCAGTTAATATGCATATTTGTTACAAAACTAAGTATTAAAATGATTTCACTCCACTCTATGGAATCAATTCTCCAGAGGAATAATTTGTGTCATTCTGCTCCCTTCGTACTTTCTGGTTCAAGTTCTTCAGACTTGCATGCATATTGTGTGTTTGTCAAACAAGTTATGAAAGCTTTGTGAAAGGAGACTCATAGCAGAGTAAACAAGGCGGCTATATACATTTCTTGAATTTCAACTTTATCTATTCTGCAGCACAGCGGGCTGCCACCCACTCATGCAATTTCTGCTGGACTGAATGATTTCTGAGACCTCCGCTGTGCATTGCTTATCCACGGGAAGCCACTCATAGTCTGAATGGCACTGACCCGTGATACCTAAACCACTCATTGTAAAAATTCATCATGAATCTTTCAGCAGGATGAAAAGATATTTTAATGTCACACTACACAGTGAGCTGATGGAGACGAACTGTGGAACCTGTCTGGGAGAATACTTATTACAAGGTTGCTATGTATTCTATAGTGGACTTGCTACACGGGGTAAACTGCTTCCATGGCCAAAGCAGACATTTAAACATGGTCATTTTTACCCTGTGAAGGCTATTCTTAGTGTTCTCTCCACTTTTATTGTCATTATTCAGGCGACTTAGTCCTCTGTGCAAGGACCCAAGGGTGCTCTCAGGTGCCTCTCCACAGCATTAGTGCTGCGTCTTCAAAGAGTTCCTACCTCTGCCAGACTTATATCCCCATAAATTCTACGTTCTGTCAAAATACAAAGCGCATTTTCAACACAACAGCTGAAAGTTAGGCGCCACTCGTCTTTTAGACTGAGACACCATAAATAGCTTTTCCATGCAAAAGAAACAAAAAACATCATGGATTCTCTCAAAGGCACCGAACTGTATTGTGTTTTTATTATGTCATTATCCCATGTTGAGGGAGAGACAAGGTGACTCTGGCAGATATCTTGAGCTCAAATAGCAGAGCCCATACTCCAATTGAATGCACAAAGTAGTAAATATAACCATTTTACATAATATTTTGTACATTCCAGTACTTTGTCCTCTGCATTTAAGGTAAATATAAGGAGCACTGGCCAACTGTCGTCCAGCGCCAGGGGACCAGCTGCAGATCTAATGGCTGTATAGAATAGAATGGACTTATGAGTCACTGCTTAGCATGCAAATCGCAAAGAAATTTAATCAAAACAACATTTTAAAGTAAATGTGCACCTTGATACATTGACTTAAAAGAAGACGAAATATCTCAAGTAGCTGTGAGAATAAGACAATAAATAGTAAAGAGTAGTTTGAAGTTTGAAGAGAGCAGTTCAAACCCAGAGGCAACACTACTAACCACTGAAACAACGTGACCAAATCTATAGAAGCATGGACTTCAAAGAGAAAAGATCCGTCATATGGATCTGTTTAAATCAGTTAGTGTTCAACCCGGTGGCTCCTCTGTTCTTACAAACATTCAAACATTTCCAAAGACCATCTGATGTGTTTTCAAACTGCCTTTGCCTCACTTGTTCTTTTAATCTCTCCTGTGTGTCAGACGCAGACTTGGGCCACGGTCGGTTCTCCTGCGCACCTTCATTTCAGTTTTGGACAGAACAAAAGCACACAAAAGAATCGCATTAGCAGTGTGTGTGCCCCTGGCGCTTTAAATGGAACAACAACCGCCATCAAATTAACAAATCTACTTCAATGTGACGGGATTTATGCAATTCTGTTTTATGAACTCTATTTATGAACTTTATGAAAAGCAATGTTTTTGTCGCAGAAATACTAAACATGTTGTTACTCCTGACATCTGCTTCCCCAAATGCAACAGTTTCTTATCTGTCTATTGTTCCTCGCGTGGGAGCATTCTGCCACATTTGCATTGACGAAAACAATATTTATGGAAATGTATCTGTCGTTCTCCTCTGAAGTTGTACTCGTGGTCTTGATCTTGTCAGATTATGTGAAGAATGTGCAGTTTGGCACTTCCACTTGTTTCTTAATGACTACAAACACGAGCACGCAGCCAAAGTGACAGAACATGTTTGCTTAGTTGTGAGGAAACTACAAATTGAACGGCCATTTAAATTATTCAGAACCCAATCATAGATTTACACAATAATTCATCACCTTGTTGTTTACAAGACACAATACTCCATATCCTCATTTTACACGTTTCATGTTATTAGTGTGCAGAGTTCCTGAAACTGAAGGGCGGATGAAATGTGGAGGCTTTGGTTGGTACAAGTTCAAAAATCAGAATCAGTGTACTGTAATATGAAAGATTAAACAGGGTTTGATTAACATATTTACACATTTTCCACATTTACTCTGCATCTTTGATCAATCTATTTATCTAGAGTTGGAATCAGTGCATGGCGGAACATTTAAGATTTATTTATTTAATAGGGACATTGCTTATTAATGAACATTTTAAAACCTTTTGCAAACACGCAAGAGTTGGCAAACAGGTATATTTCTATCTGGAGTACACTCGCACACACATTCACACACACACACACACATCTCTTGTGACACTGCAGCTCTCAAAATGCTTTTGCTGGGATTATTTTCGCATGTTTATATTAAAAATAAAGCCGTAAAAGAGAATCTTTGATGTGAGGGTCCAGGGAACAAAAACAGCAAAACTCAAAGAGTGAATTCCAGCATTCTGATGTAGAGGACTCAGTCTACTCATTTGGACTCTCTAATGTCGTCTGCCTCTGCTGTCCCTCATCCTGTATCCTTTTGTATAAAGTGATTACGCTCCAGCCTCACTAGTAAACAGGAGCATGCTGTGTGCAGTTTACCAACAGGATTCCCGAATATTGAAGTTCCAACACATTCAGAAATACCTTCATCCTCGCCTTGCAGACTTGCCTTGTGTGGTTTTGCGTCTGGGCCTAAATTGCCCCCATAAGGATAGAAAGACTGTATTTAAATAAACCATTAAACGCATACATAACATGAATTGCAATATGCCATCTTCAAATTTGTTACGCCTCATTCTGAGTGGAGAGCTCTGTGCACAGACCATTTGTCCTCCGGGTATAGCTGGTGGAAATTCCATTAGACATTGTTTTGATTCGTATTTGTATTCAAGCAATTAGCATAAAAGGGGGAGAAATGAAACAAAAAGCCGCCGATATTGATGCTCCAGACCGGTGATCACACACAATCCACAGGCAGATTGCAGTATTCACATTTTTTCGGGCACGTTTGATGCTGAGGTCCGGCATTAAGGAAAACAAAAACCTGGAACATCTTGCTTTCATCCATGACTGGATCTCTCGGTGTTGTAAAAAAAAAAACGCCCGACAATGGCTTAAATCACTGAGTAAACTTCCCTGGCGGGTAATTGCAGCCGTTTATCTGATCGGCAGGATGTAGAATATATTTTCGTTTGGTTCTGCCTCATCTCACTCATCTTGCTCATTGTGGCCGAGGCAGAATCGGAGACGGAGCTAGATTAGAGTGTCTTCTGATGAATGCTGTGGAGATGCCACCTCACAGATACTAGCTCCACACAGAATTACAAATATGGCAATATGGCGGCTTGTGACGGGGCAGCGGTGTGGCCGGTGGTGTGCGACCGAGTGAGACAAAATGCAGCGAGATAGTAAATCACTAGCTGTGGCTCCTGGGCTGAGAGCACCGGTGGCAGTCACGCTGTGGAGCTGCATTGGGGATGAGGCAGTGTATTGGCAGTGAGCTGAGGATGTGTTTGAAGTGATGAATAGCGGAACACAAACACACAACATATCTGGGCACATCCAGCCTTTGCTTTGCTGGATAAAACAAATTCATCTCTCTCAGCCCAGAAGCGATGCTGCTGTTTTTCCTCCTGTGTTTTTTCACTCAAATGTGAAAACTGTCTGCACCTTTAAGATTTGGAAAACAAGTGTGCTGGAAATTCTGTATAGAAAAAGGCTTTTCTTTTTTTAAGGTGGTTGAAGGATGTTTTGTACCTCATTTGCATGTGATTATTTTAGTTTGTAACCCACAATTTTTCATAAAGCAAAAAAACAAAAACGACAATCTTCCACATCTCGCTCTTTCTCTCGCTGCTTTGTTCTTTCCATACAAAAGCAGAATTGCCCGACAGACTTGCTGGCTTGATCCCAATCCTGCTCTTCTTACACTCAGCAACCCGGAGAGGAACCAGACGAAAAAGCGATTGCAGCACTGCTCCCATTACCACTTTACTTTGTACCCATTAGAATAAGTAAGGCCATATATGTATTGATTTGGTGAAAGTTTCATGTTGAGTGTCCTCCAAAGCTCTGTTTCATTTCTGTGGGCATAACACTACATAGTGAGGATTCACATTCACGCCTGACTCAATTTCAGTCCGATCAAAATCCTTCCTCACAGTTTGCCAACACAAACTTGCAAGCCTTTTGAAAACATAAAAGGAAAGGAGTCTGAAAGAGCAACAGTAGACAGATCAAAGTTGAATGTGGTGCAGAGTGTTTAAATGCAATCAAGAGTCTGCTACATTGTTCATTGATTTAAGCCGTGCACATGGACGCTGTGTCGTTGCATATGAGACATAAGTCGCACCGAATGAACCTGCTGGTTTTCTCTCCTGCCATTACATGATAGTGTTCAGCTGGTATCAGGTCGTTGAGGAGTAAGGGAGGACTGGGTTGGCACACAACTGTAACACATACAGCTGTTAAAATCTGTTCACATCAATGAGGCAAATTAGTAGAGATTTTGGATCAAAATGCAATTTCTGATATGAGGAACCTGCCTAAATCAGATTATTCCAAAAGTGAAGCTCCGTTCCTGGTGGCCATTGGATCACAGATGCCAGTGAGACAGATAAGAAGTAAGAGAAGGCAGAAGTTCAGCTCTTTAAGATTAATTAGTATTTGCTCAAGCTTCCACCTGACTAAAGGCTAAAACGTTCCCCAAGCAGTATTTTATGATACCAAAAACCTAACTTGAATAATAATCCTCAAGACTTCTTTGGAGTATTTTTACTTTCTGTGTTTTTATAGTTGGAATCTTTGAGGCTCCACGCTGCAGCGAAGGAGACGAAGAGCAACGACTGAAAGAGCGCCTCATCTAATGGAAGCGTTTGAGTCACAGTTTGTGCTCCTTGCTCTGACTGGGTGCCACTTTGAAAAAAATCTGAGGAGAAAGTTAAAAAGTACATTTTTCAGACCTTGTCACAGGAGCTTAAAGAGTATTGGAACATGCTATACAAATATGACATATCCCTGATAACAGTGACAGAATGGAATTGGAAATGTTACACCCAGTGTCGGAAAGATCCTTTTATATTACATCAATACACACCCAGCTGTCAGTGTGATATTTTCAGCTCTCGGCTCTGTTTTGGGAATATTACAAAAGTCCTAATTCCTTTTTAGAACTAAGCATTGCTGCAATTTCGGTCTTTTTCAGCTCAAAAAAGGGCTACAACTAAATTAAGTCTGTCTACGTCTCATCACCACTGCTACTAGATATAATGATTTTCAGTTCAGTCCAGTTGACTATTAGATGCAATCACCCAAACCGAATCAATAATAATCTGCATGTGTGTAACGAGGCCATTATTTTGGCTAAGAAAAAACGTCTTCAAAACTTTCTTTCGTAACCTGATTGATCCGACTCACTGTTTGTTGTCCTGCACATGTGCTAATGATGGTAAAACGTTCATATCAAGAAACAATGATGCCGACCCCCTTATAGACTGAACACAAAGGGGTTCTATAAAAAAATCACAACGTGTGTTTTTCCACAGGCATGTTGCTGCCTGTCAGTCAATTGACATTGAACTACGCCATTTAAAACTGAATTTAGATCAGCCTGTTTTTCTCACTTCTGAAGGCGAATTCTTTGCGATTCTTCCTGTGCTTATCTAGATATCGCCTCAAAAGTGCACGCATGGAAATATGATGTTTTTCAGCTTGCACACTCTCCACACTCACCGTTTCAACCTTGGTTATGTTTTGATATACGGCTTGTGCATCGACGCAGTATTGCTATGGGTGAGGAAGAGTGTTTTCCTGTTTTTCACCCACTCAAATATGTGGTTTATGATTGATGTACGTCCATGATTCACCAACTCTGAAATACATTCCAGGCCATAACTCAGAGCAATCGATGTATACGAATTATTAATACAATCTCAGACTTTATTCCCTGATAGTAAAAAGTTAACATTCCCCCACAAAGAAATGTGATGCAAGTTTGAGGGAAGTATGTTACAAATCTGCCGTCTCCTCTCCTGGCTGCCCCATCAAACAATCCCTCTATCCCAGATCTGTGTGTGCTACAATAGGAGATAAGAGCTGGTAAATTATACAGCAGTTATATATTGCAAAAGACAGACACTAAATTTTTTTCCCTGTAACTCCATTAAATCAGCTCTCCTTTGGTTTAAAGTCATGTATAAGTTATTTTGCAGCATGGTGCCTCATCTCCCTTTTAAAATGCCACCTCACCCTGTCCTCTGCGGAGATTCGGGATGTCCTGCAGCATATCTTACAAAACAGTGGAGGGCCTGGAAAAGACTTCTTTGTAGATTCAGATTCTAATTATGTAAATGAAAGGGACTTTATTCGAAGATTGAATATGGATATTAAACTTTCCGTTTTTTGGTAAAACTCCATTCCGATTGGCTGGAAGGTCGACCTTATTTTCCATTAAATGTTCGGCCTTGAGGTATTACCGACAAAGTGTAATCACTACTCCTCATTAATATGCAGATCAAATCCCAGGTTCCAGGCATGGATGTAGCTTTTCATCCTTGTCATCCTGTCCAGATTCTTCCCATCAACTCTGCAAGCATCATTAGTGCAGTTTTGGGCACGGCGTACTGTATGTGCACCAGGGTTACCGCGCTACATCACATGAACGATCATGCATTGTGACGGCCCATTTGAGCATGAAAGGATGACTCTCCTGGATATGCATGGCTACAGGCATCGTCTACAATCTGCTGGGGTGTGATCAATCCAAACACATATTGCTGTGGGAAATTATCCTTCCAATGAATGTGTAGCACAATTTCCCTCATATTTTTCCCTGCAAAAACACAAAATATTCTATATAATGTGGAGCATCTGTTCTACACCTATAATTGCTGGAAATGTGTCAATCTCAGCTTTACACCTGTGGTAGCGGCATGATTGTGGTCTTATTTGTTGATGCACAGAGATGAGAGTGACCTTTGCCGCAGTATATATATATTAATCCACCAGATCCTGATCAATATGTGGCTCTGGATTCATTGATATTAGTCACATATTAAGCTTGGTGTCTTACCTTTCAAGAAATACCTTATATCAATTTCGGAGCTCTCCGGTTCAATTACACACCAAATAACCAAATAAATGTTTTTGGGAAAAGTCGGCTACCTTATCAAAATGTTTTTACACATGATCCCTAATCCAATGTAAAGATTTTGCTGCTCAATATAAGCTGATTTGCATATTGGAATAACATTGACAAAAATCCTCCCTGGTAGACTGATTACAAACAGCTGCAGCCAGTTGGGAATATAATTAAATATTTAGATGGGGACTTCATAGTAATTTATTGCACTGTTCCCAATTTGTACCTCGCAAAACCCCAGTTAATATCTCAAATCTCCGTGCCGTCATAACTGTCACGGTGAAGGTCAAGGTCTCGGCGGTGCATTCTCTGCCTCCCAGATCGCCAAGGTCAAGGAGATGGAGATGGAATAAGAGAAAAGTGGATTCTGGCATTTTCTGGATGAATGCACTTTGCCACCCACCGACTGATTATGAGTGACACCCTGTGACCAGTCCCAGCCTGTCTGAGCATCTGTGCTGTCAGGGAGAAGCCAGAGGAGTGTGTGTGTGTGTGTGTGGGGAGGGGGGGGGCCTCGCTCCTGTTATTATGTGCCTGTTATCCTTTAGCTACATAACTTACAGCTAGAAGATTACAGTCGACAACACTATAGCTGGAGATTGTAGTAATGTAGGCGTTTCTTCTTTTTCCAGCAGAGCTCTGGCAGCCATGTTGCAGATCCCAAGCTCTCCACTTAAATTGGTTTTAACAGCTTGCTTGTCACAGTTTTAAGGATTCAGTGCCCGTTGATGGTTCCCAACGTTGACAGATTTGATTTATTTGACCTTAGATAATGTCGCTGTGGAGTGTGTTGTTAACGCTCCAGGTAGGCCAGGGAATTAGCCTCGGCCTAGTAAACGAGGTCGTGTTATGTATCCTGGAGAAAGTTTACTTGTTTTGGCAATAAAGGAAGTCTACTGTGTCAGATTGAGTTAGCTTTATGCTATTCTGCTTCTGTGTTAGTGCGTCTGTGTCTGTGAGAGTGAAATAAGTGTTTCAAACACTAAAGAGTGTGTATGAAGAGTGAAATGTGTAATGTGTGATTTTGTGTCAAAACTTTGTTTTGTGTGTCAGTCGTGTGTTGTTCTTACATGTTGACTAATCCTAAAATAATGCCTGCCTGTGCTTTCTTTATGTCGTCACTGTGTTAACCAGAAGGCTACATGCTAATCCTGTTTACTGTTGTTAAGATGGAGAGGTGAAAACAGACAAAAACTAGCATCTTGACTGACTCTCACACATTAACCACATCCCTTTTTAATCAAACGATCAATAATACAGAGTAAGTATTGACTAGCATTCTAACATGAGCTTTGGATGCTTTGCAATGTTTGCCACTCACTGGCAAAGCAAACTAGCAAGGATGTCTTATCTGCTAATCTACTAACAAACCCCCATGACACAAAATTTAGCTTCTAACACTACATCAAACTTCAATGGCTTCCCTTCCCCCCCCCAGAATTGAATCAACAAGTGGGACAGAGTGTGATTGCGAGTGGGGAACCGCACAGTGCGTTTGCTTGATTGTTTGCTTGT
Organism: Genypterus blacodes; assembly: GCF_046128005.1. Lineage (NCBI taxonomy): Eukaryota > Metazoa > Chordata > Actinopteri > Ophidiiformes > Ophidiidae > Genypterus > Genypterus blacodes. Next base: position 1,953,925 of record NW_027466845.1, read on the forward strand.
GTGTGATCAATCAGGTGAACGTTACAGCGCCTGTGGCTTTAACAAACTAAACAGGCTTACTTTAAGATTTACATTGGGCTGATTTGTAGATTAACATGGTACAAACAAGCATCAAAAACACTCACTACAATGCAAAGCCGCACAATGACATTGACAATACTGAGGTTTGCGTCTCCTTCCGTCTTAGATTGTTGTCTTCACATTCTTTAAAGGTTAGAAAAATTAATGAAGACGAGTGTGAAGCAGGTTTGATTAATATTGTCTTTTTAGATTAAGATTTAATTTAACAGGTCAAGCGTTCACATTTTAATAAGTAACCTATGTTAATATCTACCTGCTCTTAACTGAAACACACTGGAAAAATACAAAACAATATAAAAATAATTATATTTTGAAAGTTTTCACAATGTTGACAAAATTGTTTGAAAGAAACAAGTCCTTATAATGAAAGGGTCATAGTCATAGTCATAGGTCAGAGTTTTGGCAATTAATTCTGCATCTGAATCCTAAAATAAAATCAAAGACAAGGCCAAACTAAATGAATGAATTGACGGTTTGTATGTGTGCGTTTGTTTATGTCTGTATGTGTGTGTCTGTGTGTTTGTGTGGTGTGTGTGTGTGTGTGTTTATGTGTCTGTGTGTGTGTGTGCGTTTGCAGGTCACCGGCTCATTAGCTGGTGAAGTGAAAGCAGGTGTGCGTCATTAGGAACAGTGGGTGAGGGAGGGTGGAAATTGTTCCGGATGAAATGAAACTCTTGTTTGTGAGATTGTATTGAAGACGGTCTTTAAGCATTCATTAGGTGTTTATGATCACATCACACATATGAGCCGTCTTTAAATTTAACCAGTCATTACGGGGATCCATATTTTATGCACATTTATATCATTTTCTTTGTTTAACACCCACATGAGCAGATGGTACAGTCCAGTTTGCATTTTGTTTTGTTATTTAAATAAATCCTGACAAATTATCCACGTTGTAAGGTTCTGGGTTTTTTTTCTTTAACATCCCTTGTTATATTTCCAGTGATGTTAACATACACACACTCGAGCATATGGGGATCCGGTTCTGCAAACACCAAAGTGGCACCAAATGTCCCAGAACTGTCAGTGACGACCCAAACGAAGGCTTTGAGACAAAATGAGTCAGTTTGCAAAAACACTTCAACATTTATAACTTGGCTGTTGTTGCTTTCAAGCAACTGGCGTACACAATATGATTCTAATACAATAGCATCATAGAATACTAAAGTATTGAAGGTTGGCCGAGCTATTTATTGACGCTTGGATTAACACAAACTACCCTTTAAATCCGTCATCAACATGTAACAAGGCTGCATCTTTTGTAATTTATTGTGTGCTATCAAAATGACAAAACTCCAAGACTTCACACGGTGACAATTCTCTCACATCAGAGGAGAAAGTGTCAGTAGGAAGCAGAATTTGACACTTGGATACAGGAACTGCAGAATAGCTCCAGGATCTACTTTAAGATGTCAGGAGATCCGTCTAACACAATAATAAAAAAAGAGCTGGAAGCGTTTCTCCAAAAGACCCCACAAATTACCATGATCATGTTGATGATGGACAGCAGGTGGCAATGGGAGAGAGTGCACGCACGCACACAAACACACACACGGGGCTCAGCGTTAAATCTACCCAGGCAAACATCAGAAAATGGACGAGTTTCTCATTCACCCTAAGGTTAATTCATAAATACAAAAATAAAAATCCCACATTCTGAAACATTAACAGTCTGGTGGATTTGGGATTTTCAGTGGATCGATTTGCTCGAAGCTCTGCGGAGCGAGAAAACAACAACAACGCGCCACGTCCCGTGTTTGGGAGGCTAATGACTTGACTAACACACTTCTAGTCCACTGCATTGCTTCTGGTTAGCGGCTCAACATTTCAATCTTTTGGTTTCGGGAAGTTTCATCAATTCAAAGTCCCAATGAGTGGGTGAAAGCTTTGAGGCTATGATATTATTTATACCAGCAAAATGGATGAAGCAGCCCTGGTTAACCATGCAAGAGGGAAAGAAGCTCACAGACAATGAAACGCTCCGTACAGAAACAAGCAGAGTGGAGCTCTTTCACCTCACACACAGCTAGAGTCACTACCAAGGTGACGTCATGCATCCACGCTGCCAAGCAGAGACAAATAATCATATCTAACCAACTTCCAAGCCACAAAGGTTAGGTGAGAACATGGTTAGTGAGTCGTGCTGTTCTGGTCTGACATCCTTTTTAGTTCGACAGTGCAATCACACTCTGGAAAGTTCCTGTACTAGTTAAAACATGTAAAAAGTGCAGAAACGCCACAGACTGTGAATTTAATTGGCAAATTAGTGTAGAACTCCTTGACTGAAAGTTAAGTACGGGACTCTTGCAGTTGTGACATTTCCTTTTGTGACTCAGTGTGTTAGATCTAACACCTGTAATAGATGGTGAGCTAAAAATGAGATTCTGATTTTAACATGCAAAATTTTAGATTAACAAGGGCCTCAAGTTCAGGTCCCTCAGATCAAAGGTCTGATCTACTGACTGAGCCTCCCAGGCCTTCAGAGGCTCAGTGCCCGTGTAGTTTCAGCTCAGTAAAATCCAGATCGTGATCAACACCAAGGAGGACTGTGCCACAGATATTACCCTTCTACTGTTCAAATGTCATTATGCATGCAGACACACACACGCACACACACAAACACACACACACTCAACACCCTGGCCCAGGGGAGAGGGTATTGTAAAGAGCTAACAGACCTGTTGTGCAAAGGGCTTTAGATATATGCACGCATTGTCTCTCATCTTCAATCCTTCCCCGGTCCGGTTGTTTAGACCTCCGGTTATGGTTGGCGAGCTATGGTTGCTAGGAGATTGCCACAATTGTAGAAAGAAAAAGAAAAAAACCTCCATTAAAATGAGAGCGCCAACATCCAACACATCATTTGAGTGAAATTCATCAAACCTTTTGTTGCCAGTAGACCAAATAAATTGTGAAATGTCTTGAATATATTGCTCATTCTACTCCTCTCAGAAATATTGATAGGCTGCTGTTTTCATTGTGGTCAAGAGCGATAAAGTGATGTCACAGGAGTGCACATCAGCCGCATGAAACAGGGGGTTTGTGGGTGTCTGAGGGAAGCAGTTAGTCTGCTTTTGTTCCCTGCACAGCTCCTGTTCTCTTGACCTAAGTCAGGATGACATGTTCACCTCCCTTCCTCAGTACCTATTTCTGGATGACTGTAACTTACTCTGACATTGCTTGGGGCAGCACTTCCTTCGCATTACTCACAATATAAAATCACCCTAATTTATTTTGGCTGTTACTTATCTCAGGCAAAAAAAAAAGAAGAAGCACATTTCCGAGAAGTGGAAAAATGTGTTAAGGTCCGTCGCCCGCTAATATCGTGAAGATTTTCCCTGAATCTTGTAACACTTCGAGTAAAAGTGAGGAATTAGTGAGAAATCATGAGCGTTGATGCGTTCTGATCCTGCTTCATTATGAAGTGACGTGTGTGGTAGGAATATAATTCCGTATGTGTTTTGCCGCATTAACTGTTTTCATTCGCAGGAAATGATTAATTTTCCTTCCTGAGGTGTATAGAATTGCAAAACCCTGATTGCGGGGTTGAAGGAGCTCAGCAGCCGCCTCACTCACCTGCTTTGACCCCCCTCCACCCAAACACACACTCAAGCCGGGACTCATTATTTGTCTAGGATGATAAAGTGGAGGATTCTTTCTTTGGACAGTCAAGAAACATCGATCAAAATTGGCAGAGGTGACACAAGTTGGACTGAGATTATGCAAATATATGTAAGTTAATTTAACATCATCAGATTTGTATGATAGCCATGGAATCAACCTTTGTAGTTCATTTTTGGGCTATAATTCACTGAATGAAATGACATCAGCTAACCTCTATAAAAGATACCTCAGTTGTAATTATCATCATTTCCCACAGTTATCTTTAAAAAGTTGTATTGCTCTTACTTTCCATAAGAGGGAAGAAAAAGTATCCATCAGAGGAAGTATAGAGGTGTTTCAAAAAGCTCAAATGTGCCATGAAATTTAACGAGATTCCAGCAGCCAACAGCAAGTAACTGGGCTCAGGCTATACTACTAAATAAACTAATATGGTAGACGGAGCAGGATTGACTTGTTTATAATATTCATAGAGTTGTTTGCTCTTGAAATGGAACACCTGCGCTTCAGAATTAAGCAAAACTACAAACACTCCATCGCCCAACATGCATATGTGTGTGTAAATAAAACAAGTGTGCTGTTGTTTTATAGACTTACAAGCTTTTGCTCACTCAGCCCCAACTAAAGCTCTTGATTTGTGCAAAACGAACGTACGGCACGACAACCACTTCAAGAGAAAGCTCCACTTCTGCATTTTAAGTAGGAAACAAATTGTAAAATATCATAACAAATTTCCTTTGACATTTCACAATGTCATTCTCAGTATAAATTAATGTGAAAATCAATAGACATTATCTCCAGGCTCCCAAAAGGCGTGCAGAGGAATTTATGATTGATCGGCTTGTACACACTTCCATCATTGCACTGTATGTTTTGAAATATAGTGTATCTTTGCTGCTCCCAGAAGTCTGAACAGGCCTCGGGGCGAAATGTGGTCAGCGGGAGAAAAAACAGAAAAGAGCAAGCAAGAGTCGACTCCAAACTCATTTTTAATCAACCCTATTTCCCACAGCACATAATAGGCTACATTTTACTATCTAGTCCATCAGGATAATCACCTTTGGTTTCTCATGCCGCAATCAGCTTGACTCTGTATCAAAATTTAAATCATAGAAAGTAGCACAAAGCGTCTTTCAGAGGTCTGATGGAGGAGGAGGGCCGGCGACATGACCGCTTTGAATAAAATAGGCCTGAAGATTAAAACCTGCCTCTGCTATTTGAAGGGAAACACTGGAGAGTTTCAATCATCAAAGACGTCGGCATGAATGAGAGTCGAGTTTGCTTTGGATTAGACTTTTATTTTTCCTACTTTGCCTTTTTAGCACAAGAGGAAAATTAGACGGGCGCAGATTATGTTCATCAAAGGCAGCCACTTACACACACACTTACACACACACTCACACACACACAAACACGCCTCGCTTGTGATGTTGCCTAGTGTGATTTTATTTTTATTTTCTCCATTTCATCACTGCGAGCCACATTAGAGAACTCTGAATGCTAATCGAGGTATGTCAGCTCAAACATGCACTCTTGAGTCAACACCTTCATTCATCAGCATGGCAAACAAGATTTCAGGGTTGTTAATCTTACACCTTGTTGTCTAATATTGACTGAACTCTGTGTAAATGTAGGAATAACAACTGCACTGCACAATCTAGCCATATTGAGACAAAAAACAACACCACACTAATCATTTTCTTTGGATATTTGACTATTTAGATGACTGTGGCATATCAGAATTCAAGCCTGTAGCAAATGGCAAAGATGCTGCGAGATCCTAAGCAGGAATCAGAGCTCTGGTCTATTTATAATGCACAGAGCACTCGCCTGTCCTCATGAATAAACCTTGCTGGGATGAATGCTTCCCACTGGGATTACAATATGGAGAGGAATAGGAGACTAATGTCCATACTTCCATCACACTGAGGCAGAATACAATAAACAAGTTCACTGAGAGGGAAATTAACAGATTCAATCACGAATGGAAGACGCTGGAGTCTCCCACTGCACACTGGGTGTATACGTATATATATATACACAGGATGTAGCCGGGTGCAAATGAAAGTACAAGGTTAATAAATTGCTGTTTTACCGGAGCAACAGCTTATGTGAAATTATTTATAATCATTATGTCGATAGTTGGTTGTCAATGGGCAGCTGCATGATGCATAAACATCGCTTGAACTTCAAGCAATCCCACCGGGTGGAGATGTTTGCCTCTTTCCACGCGTCATCTCCCTCCTCACCCCTCCGGCCCTGAGTGAAGGTGGATTCCAGCCGCTTGTTGAGGCCTGGGCTCCTTGCTTCAGGGGAGTATTGATCTCCCTATAATCTGCGCCGAACGCCCCAATCCCGGTTGGTCGTATTGATTATCTGTTTGATTTGTTATTGCCTCATAATATCCATTTTACCGAGCAGTTGCTAACTTACACATTCAGCGTTGACAGCCCGTCAGAGTCGTGCGCCCGGTATCGACTGTGTTCAGCTCGTCGTTGGTCCACAACAACAACTTTAGAGAAAATTAAGTCGACATGTTCTCCAGCGAGTCATTTCTTTGTAAGGTTTTTGTTATGTTTTGTTTTCCAGCGGGTTCCCTATCGCACGCCAGCAGTCAGGACGACATCACAGGAAGTTATGTTTTCCATTTATTTACATTGTAAGAAGTGTTTTACAATGAAGCTTTGATGGCCGATTCAGAGGCGTCATAAAACTGTTTTGTGGCAAGCAGTAAATTTAATGACCTCTGGAGGTCAGTGCGGCAGAAAAGTGATGAGGATGATGATGGAGAGGAGCCAGCGACTCCACTGCTGCTCTGAATCTCCTGCTCTTGATGTGTGCTCATCCCTTAGTAATACCTTGTAAATTGCACACATTTTACATTACAGACGGCATCACCTGCGCGTGCGTGCGGTGATAAAACCCCGGAGCAGATCCCCCATAAAGCCGCCTGAAAAATGCCTCGCAAAACAACACAAAGTCCAAAATAATTGATTGATGCTGCTCGCTGTTTCAAGCCAAGAAAATGCCAGTCAAATTCCAGAGACGTGTCACCTCGTCTTCATATTTAATACCACAACAGCAGCCCCAATTTACTTTTTAATTCCCCTCTCCAACAAAGGAGAACACAGGCGGCTGAATGTGTAAACAACTGTCTGTTTTTTCCAACTCAGTGCTTTGATGTGACCCTAAGGTGATGCCAGTGGGATTGACAATGCGGTCCTGCAGGGCTTTTGGATTTGGAATAAATCACCGAGACAGGCCCTTCCCTCTCAGTGCTGTGCTCCTGGACACCAATATATCTCCCATGTAGCTCGCTGCCCCAGTCGCTCCGTGCAGATGAGAAAAACGACAAGGTGCCTTAGGGGAAATGAATTGCATGCACGCAATTTACTAATACATGGGAGAAATAACTCCTCATAAATGTCGCTAGGTAAGGAGGGAGATGGTGTCGATTCGACAGCGATTAATTTATTCCCCACAACGCGCCGCTTATAAGACAAAATGAAGGCGTGAGACGTCTCCGGCTCGAATCAAAGTGTATCGCGTCAGAAACGGTGACGCAGGTGAGAATGGAGATGTCGGATGACAGTGAATGGAGGATTGTTTTACATTTAATTAAGATGTTTTAATATAATTACAAGGCGGCGCTTTCTGATGGAGGAAAGTTACCTTTAATTGCTGGTATCTGTAAAGCAATGCAATTAGCGGTTAGGATTTCATGGCGTTTTACACGTACACATCTGCTGGCAGTGAGACGATAATGAAGCCACAGCACATTCAAAACACGAGGCATTCCTTTACACGGAACAATCCAGAGTTCCCTCATTGCAGTTAGACTGAGGAACTTCACAGCACAAACACAAACACAGGTAACCTTCTGGTGATATTGAGCCGCCATTCATTTGACCAGTATCACCAACATAAGACATTAGGTGACCTCTCGACTGTGATGGGAGCAATTCTAATGAACTGAAAGAGATTTGGGTGTCATTTTTTGCAAAAACAGACCAAATGCACCCAGTCAGCAATGTCCAATCCTGTAGGCTCCACCCTGCAGTGACATGGAGGAGGAAATAACACAAACCAAATCTCCAGAAGCGACATTTCCACTGACAAATTAGTTCCCGGTTCCTAAGTGTGAAACAATGGAAACATCTGGGTTCCCGAAAAGGTCATTTGATGAGCATGGAAAAGAGGGATTTGGCTGTAGTGTATATGTTTGGTCCCAGCAGGGGGTCTCGTACTCCGTATAAAAAGCCAAACGCTTGGCAGATGATTGGACGGCTGCATCACATCTTATTTCACGGGTAAATAAAGGATCCAGAACACGTTAAGAGCAACTCTCCCGTTTAATCAAGTTCAACATTATCGCCTCCGTGACATAATGAAATCTTTCATTTCGAGTGGTTGTTAAGTATTTATGCCGCACGTCACATGACCTCTGAAAATATCTCGGGCTTTTTCATATTTCATGTCTCGTGCCTAATTTAAAGGAAAGAATTAGAGCATAAAATGACTGAGCTCTCAGGGGGGGGGCGGAGCAGCGGCCACACAGATGACACTAAGCTCTGAGCGCCAAGCTGATGCCTGCAAAACAAACAAATCCATTTCAAATGCAACCTTACATTCACAGAATTGAGACAAGTTCAGACATCTACAGCTGTCAGCATGCAACAGATGCATTCAGGTGCAATAGGATACAAATACTGTTATGATCGGCAGCGATGTTGGACCCAATCATCCGGAACACAGACACCAGAACAGGGCATCAGGTGAGATAGTGATATTTTAATGAATACACAAACCAGGATGAAGAACACAGGACAAGTAGAGCTGCGGGTGTTGACATGGAGAGCGGAGCTGCAGTCAATCAATCTTCATCAATGCTTGACGAAGCGAGTGCAAGTGGAGCCAAAAGAAGATCCTGGAGAGCAGTTAACAACTGAAAGGTCCACTCACCAAAACAGAGCATAGCCGGCAAGGCCCGACAAAAGTACAGTGTACACGGATGCCATGGAAACAAGAAAACCAAGGAACAGACTGGACTGAATCAGATGCAAACTTGAAACAAACTGGCAGCAAACTCGGCTCGAACTCTCTGGCAAAGCGCGACTGGATCACCTGGAGTCTATATGCCCACGCTGATGAGCTCTCAATAAGCATCAGCTGTGTGCAGTCAGAGGGCGGGAACAGGGATCAGGGTTAGCCACGCCCAGCTAGGAACAACAACACAAGCATGAAAACAAAGGCACAGATCCTGACACACACACCTGGTTTTCTGGTCTCAAACACACGTGAGGGGTGACAGATAACATGATCCAGGTCAGAAAACATCATGATTCAGTCGCTTTCATTCAGGTAATGCCAAAGGGGAGAAATGGATATTTTAATTTAGGGACTTTGAGCAGAAATTATTAGAATTCATTACAGAAATGCTTCATATCTCAATTTCAACAGCCAGTTGGACAGAAAGCAAGTGACAGGAATCTAATTATGGTGGAGACTTTAAGCCGTCAAATGAATTATTTATATCAATTTTGAGATAATGCGCCGCCTGAAACTAGATTAACCGGAACCATGAATCATTTTAATTTGGATTATTTTCAGTCCTGCTTTGCGATTTAACTGTACAAACCCGTGCCAGCTAACAAACACCTCTGCCACCTTTAATATTTAATGGCACTAACAAGGCTGCGGCCTGTTTTCCCTGCTGAATTACTGTTTATGCACTGCGCTGCACCCTTACATACGGCTAAATACTTCTTGGTAATACTAAACCACTAGCCTCTGTTGGATTGTCGACGATAAAACGCGATGCAAGGGCACGCTAAGTGAATATAAAGCCGGAGGAGTCAGCTGGGGGCATGCAGAGGAGCAACACGGAGGGTGGCCGCACACACAGCAACAACAACCTCCGTCTGGAAACACACGCAGACTGCATTTGGTTTCAATCATCTAAACAAAATAAAGAATCTTTTCATCCCCTCCCGGCGGTGAGGGCGGCCATTAGATTGTCCGCCGAGGCCGATCAGCGCCCAGACGCAAACTCGGTCACCTTCTGCTGAAGCGATGGCACGAGAGACGGAAACCACGAGGAGAAAACATCCAACATTTCTGGCTCGGGCCCCGCAGCTATTAAACATATGCCAAAACCATTAGAAATGTTCCTGAATCAGCGTGATTTTGGCGACACATTAGTGCTTGTTGCATGTTTGTTCCTCCGCAGCGATTCCAGTTTTATGTGCCTCCTGTCCCGAGCATGTTTTGTTTGTGTGTTTTATCTGCCAGATGTCGATTCCTCCTCTCCAATTGCACCTGTTAGTTTAGCGTGAAATAAAATAGGCCAGGTGTATTTTTGTTGACCTATGTGTTGCTTTTTGAAGGAAATGTCAAAATAATGATAGAATGCCTTATCTGACCTCACAATGATAAGAAATCTTCAATCAATGTGGGTCTGGATTTGGGTTTTTCCTGGGCTGCGCTCCATCTTTACACCAGCTTTCATCAGAATTGCTTTTTATCTTTCAGTCTAATCCCAATAAGAACACCACCTTGGCAGATGTAATGACAATATGGCAATTAATAGTGCAGTGGAAATTAACGATCTACAATCCTAAATAAAGGAAATGTGATTTGCAGGCCGTGACAGTAGAACAGGTTTTGATCTTGTTGACCGTCTTAAACCAAACCATTAAAATGAGGACACGTCACTCTTCAGTTTGCCGGAGGAATAGCAGAGGGGAGATAGTTGTACATACCACACACACACACACACACACACACACACACACACACACACACACACACACAGTACAGTGACACTCCTACATACTGAATGACAAATGATACATTTGCTGCCTGACATGCTGCAGCCCTTTAATCTTAATCTCAGTCTTTTAGGCCTCTTTCATGTCAAGACATGAGATGTGACTGGAACAGGCACAGTGAGCCAACATGAGCCCTTTGTTATGGTTATAGACAGCAGAATACGACCTCATTCCCAGCCTGCCTGCTTTTTTTTTTCAAAGATAAAAATCTTCAATATTCTCAAGAATAAAAGGTGCCATGAACACACACATGGAGTGCTGCACAGCTATTTCTTACCCTTGCAAAAGCATTTATTGTAAACCCTGCCAAAGCCATTTTCACCCACACAAGCACCCGCCACCTACAAGCACACACACACGCCCACATACACACATATTACCATGCGTTGTAGCTGCTTATACTGTATGTTAAGAAGTGGAGCAAAAGGCATTGACCTCTACCACAGGAGTCACATCACAGCCTCCAGAGGTTCTATAGCACAATCTGACAACGGCGTAACAGGATGTGAAGCATGCATGAGTAGCTTGGAGCATCATGGGGAGCTAAGCCAGCCTTGGAATGTTATATAATACTAACAGGGAATGCAAAGCCGTGACCTCACCGCTCTCTTTCAGTCTCATGGTGATTGCATCAAAGATTTGTTTTTTTAAATAAAACATTTCACCTGGTCATTATTTCCCTGATAATTTCCTTCATTTTTTTTTTTTTTTTTTTTACAAGAAAACTGATTGACCTCGTTGCTTAAAAAGGCAGTGACTTGCTCACCCCAGATGCTCACACACACACACACACACGCTCATTGCTCAGTCAGTCAATTCAAATGTTGAAAATCCTTTACACATGCATCATTGATTTTAAGCTGCATTTGCATTGTGTGGAGCCTTAGGTGTTGACTGTGTCGGTGAGGAAGAACAGGCAAAGGAAGCAGCGGCTAAAGGAAACACTGAAAGCTCTTTACTGGCACTGAGGGAGGGTTAAGTTAAGTTAAGATAAACGAATGGAAGATAAAACACATCGTCACCCTGCAAAGATCCCCAGATGAATTAAAATAAGCAGAATTTGCTCACTTCTGGTTCCAGGTCATTACAGGCATTGTGAAGTCGGACTCATAGTTACACTCCTGCTTCATCACTGCAGTTAACATGTGGGTCACACACACTGATGATTGTTATGGATGTGATTTGTTCACTTCACCTGCAGCGGCGGCGGCGGCGGCGGCGGCTCGCAGACTGAATTGGAACTTCTCAAAACCAAAAAGAACAAACATCACTTTGGTGCCACAGAATAATTGTGATTTTCCCTCGACCGAGATATTTTATCAAAAAAAAGAAACACTGGAAGAAAAAAAAAATCTCTGAGGTTTTGGGTTATTTCTCAATGAAAGCCATTCATCACAAAGATATATGATGTGATTACAAATGTGTGGTTTATATTTGTAAGCTGGGGTGCTGTGTGGGGGGACTTTGAATGATTCAGGGGCCCCAAAGCTGGAAAGGTGCCCTGGAACATGCCAGGAATTATAAATATATAATACATATTCTTTGTCAGAGCGCTTGTTGAGCTGTTTGTCACAGGGCCCAGATTTTATAACCCCACCCATGTTTGTAACCTCCCATGAATCACGACGCTACGTCTCGGAATGACTTTAATCATCACAGATCGAAGTCTTAATATCCACAGGCAGCAGCAGTAGCAGCAGCAAGTCCACACTCACACTTACATTTGAGTCAATCTCATATCCTACTCATATTTGCATTTTATTTACAGGAGGCTTTTACAGAGAGCGACTCCGGTGTCCACTGTGACGCTGTGACATCCCTCCCCTAAGATTTAAGCCTCTATGAGATCCTGCACGCAAACTACTGACGTGCTGTTGAGCCAGACATTGAAACAAAACAATAAGTGACAGCCTCCTCTTTGATCTCCAGAGTAAAGCAGCTTAATTCACGCTCTGTAGTCTAAGTGAGATAAGAATAGGTTTGACTGAAAATGTGAAACTAGCAGCACTTGTGAATGTTGATGATTAGTCAAACCACTAATCCGTGTTACAGAATGCTGCAGTGTCTCCTGCGCCAAAGCTTGATATAATATGTTTCCTATTTCTCCCTCACACCCATTGGTTTCTGTGGTGCATGAGAAGCGATGAAGAAGGAGAAGAAAAAAAACTGGGCTGTTCCCTCACCAGAGTCTCCAGGGAGACGTGGTGACAGACGTGATTATCATCCATCTGTTCAATTAACTGTCAGCTTTCTCGAAAATGAACATAAGGGTGGGAAAATCAAGTGTTCTGATAAAAGTCTGGGGAGAAATTGAAACAGTGGCCTCATACATTTGAAAGCCTGAAATCAAAATGGACCCATAAGATGCGGACCGGGAGGTAAAAAGGGATTTAGCTAATTTCCAATGAAAGCCTCACAAAATATTCCTAATATCGATATCTGACTTCCCTGACAAGTGATAAGGATAATGAGCTTTTCTTCCTCCTCTGCTGGATTCGAGGAAATCGCATTCCCCGTGTTACAGATGTAAGTCTCATTATCTGACCTGCGTTTTTCACTTCAATTCCCACAGTCTTTGCTCACTAAGCGCATCAGGCTGATTAAAGAAGTTTTTCTCCCGGACTTAGCCCGTCGTGTGCGTGTGTGCGTGTGCGTGTGTGTGTGTGTGTGTGTGTGAGGGTCCTGCGTTATCGCACCACAGGCACAGCCCGCTGCTCCGGTGGCCAAACAGATAGTGCAGCCTGTGCATCACAGAAGCTGGCTGCAAGTCAGACAAGCAGCTCATCGCCCTCCTCGGCAGGAGAGGGACCTGCGGCGCCGACACACACACACACACACACAGGCTTGTAAAACACTTCTGCAAAGCATTCCTCCTAGTTAGGTTTTATTTCTTCACATTTCCTAGGAAACATTTAAAAAGACTGTCACCATTTTGCTTCAGTTCCAGTTTCCAACCGGCTGGAGCAGATCTGTTTTTAATAAGGTGATGTATGGCATGGGAACAATGCATCAGTGTTAACGTAACATAAATGTTTGAGCAGTTGTTCTCAGCTCGCCCATCAAAAAAAGCTCAACATCACTAATGGGTTGGCTATTTGGCTACGCTACCATGACAACAAAAATCTGTATTTATGTGCAGGAATTGTTATTTTGAAACCATCTTCATACATCTGCACCTAACCAGTGTTTCTTGAACTATAATGCACCTTTTGGGGGGTAAATGTGAGGAGCAGCAGTGAGGAAAAGGAGGAGATGTGTCACAGGGAGAAGGCTCCACCGTCTGTGGCCATCAATCATGTTGCAACAAAGAAGCTTAATCCGGTCGGGTTGTTGTTCTTAGAGTAACAGCAGCTTTCCAAACGTGGGCTTTGAACTGACGCAGGAAGTTGAAAGTTTGTGCCCTTCTCTATTGTATTATCATGCAAGATTGCGGCTGGTTCAGCAAATTACACATGCTGACAGGAAACCAGGTGCAATCAATGTCACCATCCTGAAGTCTTATCAGCTCCAGCAGATACACTTTTTTTGAAATTCATTTCACTTATCTCCTTATTCTCAAATGTTGCTACCTCAACAAAAAAATACACTGCCGCAAAACAACTTTATAAGACGGTTTGATACCGAGAGGTGAAACCTGATAACCCCTCGGCGTGCTGGCGGGGGCTTTAGTCTAACTCCTGCAGGCCGAGAGGCGCCGCAGACGGAGCGAGCGGACTGGATTGTTGTGGAGTCGTAAACAGGAGCCTGCTACCAAACAAGAGGTGAATCGGCTCCGACTCTCCTTTTTGATTGCAGAAGACGCGCGTTTGTGTATCTGCGGCCGTTGATGAGGTTTTATTTGCAGTTTGCGTGGCTTATATTCCCGCCGCACGCTTAATCGCCGGGAATCAGATTGCACCTTATCGGAAGGAACAGACTGTGTGGAGCTATCTTAAGATACTGCAGCCGGGCTGAGCTCTCGAGCCGCGCACCGTTCGATAGGCACATTAGCCACATGATTATTGCAGGATCAGTGACACGGCTCCTGCTTTGAGGTAACCCCCCCCCCTCCTTCACACACAAACACACACTCCCACCCCCCCTGTTGTCAGCCTGCTAAATATCTAATTGAAAAGCAGATGTTTCTCTCACAGAAGCATTAAAGAGGATTGATTCTGTGCTGAATCTGTTGGCCCCACTGTGATAACACCGACACAATCTGGACGCACTGGGGTTCGTCAGATCAGCTTTCCATCGCCACATCAAACACCATTTCCTCCTTATCTTTTACAAAGACAACAAAAGAAGAGGTATAGCTGCTTTCCTTACACCTTTACATTTCACCACAGATGAGAGAAACCTCCACCTCTGCAGGAACAACGTGTGTGTAGTGAGGAAGAGGGTTCAGATGTTCCTCTTCGTCTTTATTTTCCTCGACGTTGTAGCTGTGATATGCTCTGCCTGGTGCCCACAGCTAGAATTATACTGACAGACAGAGAGTCATTTTGCCTTGTGTGTGCCTCCAGAATGGTTCCTGTGATGAGCCCCCGTGTCACTGCCCACCCATTTGCTGATAGGCCACTGGTCACTCGGCAACCCTCTCATTTTTCTCTCCCCGGGCCTTTGAAGCCCAGGAGCGAAATTAAAGATCTTCGGATATGATCCGCCTTCCCCCTGCAGCACTCTGGCTTCTTCTCACTTCATCTTGCTCAGCAGTTTAACTCCTCAGACGTTTGACTTTAGGCGTTCACTGGGATATTTTGGTACACTAACTTGTACAGAGGCGCGTTAGGGAGTCAATAATGAGGCGAGGAAAAGGGCTTTGTGATGTGTTAGCGAGGGATTGTAGATCGCTCAACATGTGTTTTGTTTCGTGTTTGAGGCAATGGAAACAGTTTGGAGGCCAAGCGGAGAAAATCTGATTTAAAATAAGCACCAAAAATGCAAACCTTCATGCTGCATACACACACACACACACACTGTAAACTGATGCAAGCCAAATTCATTGTAAATAACAAAAATTGCATCATCTACTTTACATTTTCAGAGGTTTGAACGTGAATGCAGCACAATCTGTGGCTGTGAAATCCAGAATTTGAGACGTTACATCAAACATGATTATACATGTAAAAACTTCTCATCCGATTACGGCAAGAAATCTCCTTTTCTGACACTTAAGCATCAGAATGAGATTGAGACCGGCATAAACTGACATTGGCTTGTTCTAAGTAACAGAGCAAGATTCTGCTTTAAATGCACAATGAGCATACGGGACGCAGGCATGCATCCCCTCACATGACACAACCTCGCATAAGCTGATTAACCAGCAAGTCATGTATATTCAGTTCAACGATGGAATCTCATTAATTCCACCCATGAGCCCAGTTTGGCTTATGGGTATGACGATGGCATGTCAGGGATTTTGCCTTCAAAAGTCCTCAGACGACCCAAAAGTATTTCCCGACGCTTCAGCCAAATGTTTTGTCGTGTTCCCACTTTGCATCCGGAAAATCAGATAATCCAACTGAAACCACGACAGAGTAAAATATCTCCCGTCTGCCATGTGTTTCCTGAAAGCTTAATCTCGGAGCCATTGATTACATTTGGGCCGAACATCCGATGGCTTTTGTAATTGTTAATACTGATGGCAGCGCAAAATATTAATAGTGGAATTTTCCTGAACACAAGCAGCCGAATTACATTTTGTCTGCTGCCACTGTGTTAAAAGCATTAAAGCCTCATTTTGGTAAGTGCAGACGCTGTCCGTCTTCCTCATTATGTCCATGAATCACCAGACAGTCTAGACTAGAAAGTCAAATCATGCCATTCTTTTATAATGTTTGACAATGATCCTTTAAAGGTCTACGCCAACCTTCTGCCTATGTGATGAACTTATTGTTATAGAATGAAACTAATGCGAGGAGTTTCAGCTCTGTGTGGAGGATTTCATGCAAGAGAGACTTTAAATGCAGGCGGATACGGAGACCGAGCGCCGTAAAACCTGCAGGTTTCTGTACCGGCGCGTCTGAAAACACACGTTGAAATGAGAAATGTAACCGTTCACGGAGACAATGTATCGATGGCTCAATCCTCGGACGAATCTGGACGGAAATGAACCTCGAGAGGGCTAAATGTGATGAAGACGAAGTGAAAAGGTCGCTCCTCTGCCTCCCGCTCCCCCCAGCATTACCTGCTGTTAAATGGATGGCTTCAGCACACGGCTTCGCCCTTTAATCAGAACATTTATCAGTTAACTTTAAGAAAAAAAAATCACAACACAGGACTGTTTCAGTTTGATATTGTATTTCTCATAAAGTAAGGATCTCTTAAGTTGTCCGACGTGTTCTGCATGCAGCTCGGTTGCGGGTGATTTCATTATATTTCATTATCAGTTCCTGCCTTTTCTCCTTCCTGGGATTGTTCTAGCTTTCATTTCCCTTTTGAAGTTTCCAAAAGCTGTTTAACATCCGACTGCTTTTATGTACGTCTGGTCTCTCCGTCCCTATATATACAGCGTGTTATATAAGGCGTATACAAGACATTAGGTGGTCCTGTTTCATACTGTACAAGTGAGTTAATTCCCCAATTTGCCATCCTTCATCATTGAATCGTCATATTTTCCATTTTAAGCCAAATTCACAAGATAACATGCATGAT
Organism: Genypterus blacodes; assembly: GCF_046128005.1. Classification (NCBI taxonomy): domain Eukaryota; kingdom Metazoa; phylum Chordata; class Actinopteri; order Ophidiiformes; family Ophidiidae; genus Genypterus; species Genypterus blacodes. The sequence goes on from NW_027466845.1 coordinate 1,971,096, forward strand.
TCTGTCCTAAACACACTCAATTTCCTTGATGTTTAGACTCACACCTCATAAAATGCAACCCAATTTATCTTCTCCTTTAAAATAAAAGTTATAAAACCTTCAAATTATATTGAAGTGGACCTTTAAAGTGCTTCAGTCAGTAATTTTTTCTCATTGCTGAAGCTTGTTAACATCCGTCTCTAGAAATTAAACCCTCATTTGCACACGCAGATGGTTTCAGGTCCAAACCGTGTTAACTCAGCGATTAGGAGACACTTAAGAAAAGAAAATCAGAACGGCGCATCAAGATCTGTAGATATAAGAACCTGAAGTGTGTGTGACATCTTTGGAATGAGTCTTTATTTTGTTGATGTCTTAGACTTTCAAATCCAGTCTGCACCAGCATCTGAAATTTATGTTTCCAATCGCTGCTCCTATTCCTTACTGCCAGTGCATCGAAATTTCTTTTTTGCAAACCAAGCGTGGCCTTTGGTGTCAGTCCTTCCTGATGAATTTATGCTAATAAGAGGCTTGTAAATAAATCATGAAATATAAATAGAAGTTAATGTGCACCAACAGAAAGCAAGTGTGTCTCTGCAAACACTTTTAATGATGTATTCCTTTTGAAATAAAGAAATGAAATCAGCCGCTTCAGGCAATAGGCGGCGCATGATGCAGTCAGCATTTCAAAATGTCCAATCCAGGTTTGGTACATTTGCTTTGCATTCATTTACATATTCAAGCAAAACAACATTTTACATCAAATGACTTTTTTCCCTTGGCTGTCACCGCCCAGCATTGTTTGTTTGTCTCTCCTCTTTTCTTCAAGTCTATTTGCGAGAGTGTGTCTGTATTTGTGTGATTAGTGATCATAAGCGGCGCAATGGATACATCTGTCACACACGCACGACGGGAAAACAAACCATTTTAACACAGTAACTAATAATCATGTGTCACAACCGGCGTAATGGAGAGTGCGGCGTTCTGGAAACATTGACTCAACAAGGGTCGCATTCCGCCGCAAGAATGAAGGTGACACGGCAAATGACGGACAGGATAATTATATAAACACCTTTGTAATTCACTTAAACTTAGTGCTGAGTCATCATCATCGCCGAGTCACCAGTTTGAAACACAGATAGTCACAGAGGCGGTGTCACCTTCCCGCGTCCCCGTCGGAGTTTGATGAGGCCGCCGCTCTTTTTTCATTATTACTTTGTGAACTTCCTGATGATTCCACTTACTTTCGACCTTGTAGATTTTAACTCCCCCGGCCCTGAAGGTATTAGCCTCTGGATGTGCCGTGCGTAAACTGAGATACGGAGTCTTCCTGCTCGGCTATCCGGTCATTTTCCGGGCCGGTAAAGCCTTGTTGTATAAACCAGACAGGCTTTCAATTACATTATATTTGCTGTTTTATCAGCCAGGACAGGCCTGGAACATTTTCTGCAAATGTGTGAAGCACTGAGCGCAATAAGCTACACTGCAGTCTGAACGCTGGCACAAAAGCTGGATTCAACTCATTCTCCATTCAATCAATTCTGCAAAGTGGATATTCTTCAAAGTTCAGAAAATTGAAAAGCTTTTGGCATGAAGAGGTTGTCATCCCACCAAACCGGCAAGATAACAGGATGAACACCCGAGCATTAGCAAATGAGCCGCTCCTGTTTACATAGTGAACTGATTGGATTGAAAGCTGACGTGTCTGGACATCAGTGACAGCGACCTACTGTGCAGGGCTTTAAAAGTGACAGATAAGCTCAACCGCCACTATTTTTAGCACCAAGGAGTGAAATAAATGTGCGTTAGTGCTTACATCTGCCATCAGGAAGGTGCTGTGATTATGAAACCAGGAGCGATTTGGGGATGGATGATAGCGCCGTCGGAATGATGATTTATTCCTCACATTTGGGAGAGGAGGAGGAGGAGGAGGAGGAGGAGGAGGGAGGGAGGAGGGGAAGGGGGGCGGGGGTCGGGCTGCTTCAGTGTGAGAACATTCACATCTCACAGGACTGCTAGTCAAAGTGGAGTCTGCCAAGCAAGGCTACAGGCTTGAAAAGGAGCCCATTCATACAGTAGCTAGTTAAGTTAGCAAGTGCTGCCATGCATGTGATTCATCTCATTATCCTCAGCGGGAGAATTCATCCTGCTGCAGCAGCAGTTGGGGGTCTAGGTGCTGAGATGGAGCTGTCGCAGCCGCAGTTTCTGCAGAGGAGTTGGGGATTGCATTGTTCTTTGCAATGTCTCCCCGGCGTTCAAGAGCTGACAGACGGAAAGAGGAAATCAAGGGAGAGGAGCAGAGGAACTGCTCTGCTGTGAAGATGAAAGAGCCAGTGAGTGGCTACATGACGCAGGACCAGTGTGAGAAATGTTTAGGATTCTGAAACATATTTTCATGGGGAAACATAATAGTTTTCTACAGTTTCAGCCCCATTTCTTGGCTCGGGCTTTCTGTCATGCTAGTTACCTGCCAAGGAGATCATGTTTGCAGTCTGTCTGTCTGTTGGCAGAGGTATTGATGCCTGATCCAGGAAATTCCAGCTCAGCCTGATGCTGGTGTTGAAATAACCACTTTATGTTTCAGCCTGTAAGTTCTGAGCCGTAAGATGAAGTCATTGGCTCTGCATCTCTCCATATAGGCCACGCCCCATTTCCACCATTAAAAAAAGATTCAAGTCCAATATTTGTCTTTTGTAAGATCATTAACCTTTATTATCAGTGGGTGCTAAAGTGGGCGTGGCTCATTTCATCCTATTGCATAGAATATAATCTATTTTTGCACACTGAACATTTCAAACAACATTCAAAATAAGCTGGAGACACTGCTGCAGAGTAAGTCCGTATCTATATATATTTAGTTGCACGTCCCATTTGTTTGACTGGCTCGTATGAATCCTGTACTCAATGTATTGCATCATAGGTTTAAGTCACTCAGCATATATTTCCTTTGATGATGACTCACAGTGGACCAAATGATGTTGCCGTCGGCCCCAGAAGAGATGAATTAGCTTCATCACATCTTTTATTAAATCCTAGTTTGTTTCCCTGCAGATGTGAACACTTTGCTCATCGACTCATGTGCGGTTGCTTCACTTGCTCGTCTATTGTAACAGGATTTGACTTTGGCTACTTTATTAAAGATTGATTTTCTCTAAGGTTTGAAACAGCAGCGTTTTCCTCAGCGTCCATTCGATAGGCAAGGACACGTCTTTAGTGTCACACACACACACACACACACACACACACACACACACACACACACACACACACACACACACACACACACACGTAATCTGCTCTCCTTGTTTTATAACTGCGTCACTTTAGATTATATGAATTTAAGCCTGAACACCTGCTCTGAACATAATTCGATATCCTGTAGCCCGCATAAAAAGCAATCAAAGCCGTTTTTCCTTAGTTAACTCTCATTTCTCTCTTTCAGCTTGTTTTTGAAACACAAAAAGCAGCTTGTAACCACGAGCCCTTTTTGCATTCAGCTTGACAAAGAAAAATCACCAGGTTCTCAGTGGGTAACAAGGTATTTGTTATGATTAGGAGCTATTTTATTGCTATTACAAAATCGGTTCCCATTCTTCATGAGAAAGGATTTAATAATATCAGAGTTCTCCTGGTTGATAAATCCTTATTTGGATGCACAGAGTCCCGTCTAACCTTGTAAAACATCAAATGCACATTTTTCACCTAAACTACTACAACCACCGGGTTTCTAACGGCGGGCATTTAAAGGTGGTTCTCAAGCTGCGGTGTGTGGACCGCCACAGGTACTTGCCATGTCCCCGTGTGGAACACTGGACGAATCACAATAAAAGCAATTTGAATTTGAGGGAATTCTGTTTTTGGGATCGTTTACTCATTAATTGAGTTCATCATTCACTTGTAAAATAAAGAAGCCCTTAAACTCCACTTGATGGCTTTGTACGTTATTTCCCTTCAAACGTGTGTGTCAGTGTCTCGTTCGACAACACAATGCTGTGATCTGTAGCGATCATGTTATTTTAATGTAGGACCCAAAGAGGCGGAACACACACACCAGAACATGGAATCAGGTGGACAACAGGTATTTGAATGGAAACACAAACCAAGATGGAGAACACAGGACAAGTAGAGCTGTGGCTGGAGACACGGAGACCAAAGCTGCGGCTGGAGACAGTGGTACGGAACGCTTGACCAAGCGAGTGTGAGTGGAGCCAAAACAAAATCCTGGAGCGCAGGAAACAAACGAAAGTTCCACTCACCAAAACAGTGCATGGCCGCCAAAGCCCATCAAAAGTCCTTTGTAAACAGAGGCCACAGAACCAAGAAACAAAAACTGTTACTCTCTGGCACAAACTCGACTCAAAGTGACTTGAAACTGGAAACAAAGTGGAACTCGCTGATGAGCACTCAAAGAGCATCAGGTGTGTGTTGTCAGAAAGCAGGCACAAGGATCAGGTAGCCACGCCCAGCCAGGAACAAAAACACAAGCATGAAAACAAACGTATACAAAACAGAACTGAGGAATAATGGCAACTGACAAACAACGACTCACTGCCACCAAAACAAAGCCACTTGCACCTAACAAACGTTGTTTACATTCACCTGAGTTCAGGCTAAATGTACTTATTCCACATCAAACAGATTGTACAGACGGCGCTTTGCATCTCCACCTTATTTTGAATGTTGTTCTTCTGTGTAGTTCAAATAGATTCTTCTTTGCATATTGACACTGCTGAAGAGTAAAATGGGGTCAGCAGTCAAATGTGTGCATCTGCATTTAACAAAACACTTGCCAACTGTCAAGTGTTGGAACTCTCACACACCCTGTTATTTCCATTTCCATTTCCTGGCACTTAAGTATGTTTTTCAGTTACCGAGGCACAGAGGTAAGAGGAGGTCAAACACTCGTCTTGTGATATTCAACTTTCTTCTTTTCCGTCATTAATTTTGTAGCGCATAGAGGCAACTCTGCAGAACCTCAATGTCTCCCTCCCACTGATGTGCGCATCAAAGCAAACACACTCACACTCAATAAAACAGCACTGTAAACATTTGAGAAAGACATTTGTACTCAGTCTAAATTAGTTTGGCTGCCTCGTACAATGCAGACTTTGTTGGTTTGACGTCATTGTGCTGTGTTTGTATTTTCACACATCATCCCCAAGGTCTTCACAGAACGCTGGAACGTCCACAACCTCCATGTTCCTGACCCTAATATAACACAGTTGAATCTTCGGTAGATTGCGTTCTACGGAGCGGCGCAGACTTCTGGGAGCTTTGACCGGTTTGAAGAGCTGAATCACCTCTGCATGCCACTGAAACATCCGCGTCTCTGTCCGTCAACTGTCAAAGAGTGAGGACGACAAATGAAAGTGTAATTATGCCACGATTTAGGATTTGGATTCTGCAGCCATCTGTATGCAGATGGCAAAGCGCTAATGTCCTTGTTAATATCTTTGATCGCTATGTTTAAAACATTAGTCGCAGTTCTGTTTGTCGAAACAATTACCACCCTCTCTATCAAGGCAAGTTAAATGGTCAGTAATTTGTTTGCTTTAATGTAATTGTGCTGCGTTTAAAGCGGAATAGAATCGGCAAACGTCAGCCTGTTTACAGACGACGCTGCGCCGCGTTCGGGATGTCTTTTAGCAAGAATCATGGTTTTGTTTGTGTGTAGGATACAATAAAAATGCCACTTTTGTTCGGTCACTTTATTGATTTGTTCAAGAGCAAAGACATACAACTGTAGCTTGAGTACACAGCACACACAGCAGGACTCCTCTCTCCAGGGATGCAGACTCGAGGCTTGGCCCGATGCAGATTTCATGCAGTTCCCCCGACTGCTGCAAACCTGGATTCCGTTTCGCTCATCAGCACTTTGCCAAAGCTATACGCCATAATTCTTCCGCTCGCAATTTGGAGTTTGCGACAGCTCGCATGAGGTCACCAACATGACATACTGTCTTTTTTTGCCTCATCGACGGAGGTAATGACAGAAATCTGGACTGAAAAGATGGAGGTCACAAACTACAGCGTGTCAAAGTTATGAATGTGTCTCTTGAGCTTTATGCTGTTGAAATTAATTCAGTCGTTTTCACCTCAGCGCGACTGGTGCAACATCGTTTCATAACGGTGTTAACAGATCAGAAAGTAATCAAAATATGCCTGATAATGACAAGAGAAGATGACACGATAAAGTAAATTACCTAATGACTCTTAGAAGGTAGATAAGAGAACGAGAAAAGGTCCTTGAAAACACACGGATTGAAGAATACGACCTATTTCTTAAACACTGTAATAACAAAATCATTAATTTTTTTTCCCCTGCAGTGAAACTCGGCATCACGTTTCAGATATTAATCACAAATCCTTCATCCGTGGCTTTTAATGTGCCTAATTTATTGAACGTGGCTGTGCGGCGGTGTGGCAGAAGGACCTACTTCCTTAGGCGTAGTAGATGTTCATTATGCAGCAGGCGGTCCAGGGCCTCGCCTTGATCTCTGGCACAAGCCCGAGTTCACAATGACTGTATCAAATTTCATCACCTAGCCTGTAAATCAATCATAACCTCAACCGCTCGATGAAAAGGGCCAGCAGTGTTAATGCACAATAGACAAGGGCCCCCGTGTGTGTGTGTGTGTGTATCAACATTTGGCCGGCAGCTCCAACATCTTCAGACTCTTACAGTGACTATAAACTCTGGACTCTGGCCATCACAGCGCTGACACTGAAGCGGTTGCAAGTTTGGAGTTTCCCCCAACTACCTTGCTCAAGGGCACCTTGCGGGTTGGTCGCCCTTGAAGACAGAGACTTTACTCCGACTTCCTCTCGTACCGATTTTCCAAGTTTATCTTATTCAGACCAGCAGCCCCGTATATCAATACCTTGGGGGCCGGCGCGGCGCTGACCTTTCAAGGTTTATGAAGTAAAGTGATTACCATCCAAATGGTTAGAGGTAATGTAACGTTGACATAGTTAATTCATGGTGTATATTTTTTTCATAGATGTGGAAATACTCTTTGCGTGAATTCCCGTTTCCACTCCGCTCGTGTGCCTGCCAGGGAGCGGCACGTGAGACCTCAGAGCACATTCTGGTGACATAATTCCATTTAGTTAAAACCATTACTTCAGGGTATAAGCGTGCAGACTTTCAAATAGCAGCCCCTTTTATTCGTTATTTATTTATCTAGCCACATTTGGGAATTTGAGAATTCAACCTGTCAAGTTTTTGAGTTTGTCTGTGAACAGAGTCCCAATTCTGTTCCCACTGCAGGCAGAAGGGGGATTGGATTCTTCACTTTGAGTCTCTGTTGCTGGTATCACTTTGCATTTCATTTCCTCTATATAAGCTGTGAAGATGTCGTAGCCAGGCGTTACTCTGACCCCAACTACCCACTGTCTTACTGCTCATTTCCCACCCAGCCTCATTTCTCTTGCTATTCAGTAGATAACCTCGATGCTGCGGCACTGGCTGATGACCCATCGCTCTGATCACAAAGCAAATACGTGCGTCAGTCATTCATGCTGTTGTAACAATCAGAAGAGTTGTTGTCCACAAGAGGGAAGTCTTATCACATTCATCCTCCCATTCATTTGGAGTCAGTACCTGTGCAGGCCTGATCCTGTTTGGCTGCTTTAAGAGTGAGGGTGGAGGGAGGTGAGAGGGAGGATAGGGAGGACAGGAGGAGGAGGGAGAGGACAGGAGGAGGAGGGAGAGGACAGGAGGAGGATAGGGAGGACCAGAGGAGGAGGATGTGGAGGACAGGAGGACGATGGGGAGGACAGGGAGAGGACAGGAGGAGGATAGGGAGGACCAGAGAAGGAGGATGTGGAGGACAGGAGGAGGAGGACGTTCCCAGCTGTTTGTTTGCATAATGGCAAAATTAGGCAAACTAAACGTTTATTAATCAGTTATTAACATGTAATAGTTAATAACATATTCATCAGTCTGCTGTCGGTCAGTTTGCTTATAAACTCACAATCCTGCTTTGCTTTTTCATGTTGCAACTAGTAATAAAGCTGAAACAGAAAGTGAATATTGGACTTAAATTCAAATAAGGACTTAACATAAACACTGAACTTAAACCCACATAGCTGCGTGCTGGCAGAACGCCAAAGCTTTGGGTCTGAGAGATGATATTTCTCTCATTTCACTGGAGTTTATTTTCACCCTTTGCTCACTTTCTGCTCCCAGCTTGCCAAGAATCAACTCATGAACTTTTATTTCCATATCATTTGTTTCACCCTTTTATCACTCGGTACACAAACATGTCCAATTCCAAGTTGCAAGTCTCTCTCTCTCTCTCGCTCTCTCTCTCTCTCTCTCTCTCTCTCTCTCTCTCTCTCTCTCTCTCTCTCTCTCTCTCCCCCTCTCTTTCTCTGCACAGGCGCCTCTTGTGCTCTCTGCAGGACGGGGCCCAAGCTTAGGCTCCTCCCCCCTTTTTGCTCAACGTCACCCGGTCTCTCTCGATCGCTCCGAAGCGCCACCGAGAATCTGCAACACACCGTGTGGTGGCAGATCAGCGGGGCGGTTGCGCAAAGCGGGATAAAGCTACAGTGCGTCTGTTCTTCAATCATCGCAACAACAAAAAAAGAAAAACAGAGCAATACAGAGAGAGAGAGAGAGAGAAGCAGAGCCAGAGGAGCATCTTCATCTCATCATCTCCAGAGTTGCAACAACTTCCCCGGCCTCGTTGTGCTGCTGCGTCCCCGGCCCGGTGGCGTCTGCAGAGCGGGGAGAACTTGTGTGGAAGTACGAGCACGGCGCTGGACAGAATCGTCCGTTAGAATACGGCAGATACGACGTTGCTCAAGGGGAGGGAAGCGGCCCCCAAGTGACGGTAACTTTACCCACGGCATCGAACCGAGGACCTTCCTCCCGCCCACTTTACCTCTGATCCAAAAAATCCTGGAGGGGGAGAGAGAGAGACACGGACAGAGAGAGAGAGAGGGAGAGAGAGAGAGAGAGAGAGAGAGAGAGCCGCAGCGGTGGATGGAGCAAGAAGGATCGGGGTGGTTGAACTAGAAGATCACCTTTAGTAACAAACCAACTCCTGCTGCTGCTGTTTGTTTGTTTGTTTCTTCTTGTTTTTTTGGAGGGACAAAGATTCTCCGTCGCCGATCGCTCGGATCTTCGTTCTTCTTCTTCTTTGGGCTTTATTTTTTTCTTTCTACTTCCAAACTCTCCCCACTCGGAATCGCCGCAGAGCGTGAATTTGATGCTTCGGCACGGAGAAGCGCGTCGATCCTCCTCCTCCTCCTTCTCCTCCAGTTCCGCCACAGAAGTCGCTCCCTCCTGCCGCCGCTCCCGCTGCTGCTCCCCGGCGAGAGAAGAAGAGCCGGACCGCGCGTAGTTCGGAGCTCCGGACCACCCGAGCGGGGATCTGCACAAGTTGCATGCGTGGTCTTTTGTCTCCTCTCTGGTGAACCTTCTCCGTCCACTCGCAGGTTAAATTCGGGGGAGATCCGGATAGTTGAGGCGCCATGGCGATGCGTGCGGGGATGTGGATACTGCTGACGGCTCTGCACATCCACGGTAAGCCGCCAAACACTAGACTTCAATGTGGATTTATAGCTTGTTATCTCTATTAACACTCCTATTGCTCTCTATGTATGTACGTGTGTGTGTGTCTGTGTGTGTGTGTGGCTGCTGCATGATGACACACACACTTGACTGATGCGTGCATAGGGTGGATCAGGTTGAATGTTCTTGGTGTTTTGCGCAAAAGTGTGGAGAGTAATTGTATGTGTGAAGTGTATTGAGTGTATTAAAGGGCAGCATTGTTCATCATAAGAGAGACCGGTTGCGGAATGTAGTTGTGTTGGCAGCGAGGTGATGAATTTACCGCCACAGCAGGCAGATGGCGATGTGTGCGAAGTGTGGAGGAGAACTATCATCTCCAGAAGCGAGTTCTCCCAGCATCTCCTGGTGCCTCTGTGGAGCAGAATGGACCTCCTGTCTCTGCGTCTCTGCGTGTCTGATGGCTCCAGTCAGAGTTAAGATGAGGATTTAAAGAAGTCAGATCCTGCAGTGGAGCCATCAGACCTCCAGCATGACAGATACTTCACATTCTGACCTGATTTCATTCCCATTTGAGACGATTGAACAACTAATGTTACCAGATCCTGATTCAAAGGAATTGGCTTCACTTGGAGTTGCTCTATTCCGGGTATTCATCATGCATGTGTGTGTCTGTGTGTGTGTGTCTGTGTGTGTGTGTGTGAGAGAGAGTGTAAATGGTGTGGTGATAATTTGACATTGATCATTCTGACTTTCAAGCTTTCAGTTCTCACTAATTGTTCGACAACAACAACAATAACAACAACAACAATAACATTCGGAGTCATATCAGCAGAATCATCCTTCTTGTGAGCCTGATGACAAACAAACAGACGGCAGGATTGTGTTTGTTTGTGTGTTAATGTGTGTGTGTGTGTGTGGTTGTGGTACACTAATCCTGTCCTAACAAGAGGCCTGGATCAGTCGACTTGGAGCCATTAAGCCTCCAGGCTTCCAGGCTAACTGGGATTCAGGTTAAGAGTTTACCAGTTTGTTTACATGGCAGGCTGGTAAACTGAGTCTGGCTCCACTGGTTTGGGAACGTAATGGAACAGGGTCAAGTGTGGTCAGGTTAGATCACGTCAGACTGAATATTTAAGGAGATTCACATTCAGTTGCTTCGTGCTGCAGTGATTCCTTTCTAGTGGAATTATTTTTGGCATATGTGTGTGTTTCTTCTTCTTCCCCCCCGCCAGCTCATCCAGGCTCCAACATCACTAAGACACTGACCTTGTTCACTGCAAAGGCTCCGTACTGCATCATGTGTTTAAGGCTGATTGAATACTTTGATCAAAAGCCCTGTCTGATTTACATTGAGATGATCCCTTTGCTTGTGGAGAAGATCAGGATTAACTGGTTCCCTTGGGATCCGTGTTGGAAACCTTTTGAAGCTGTTCAATCAGCGGAGCGGAAATATAGCTAAATTGCACTTTAAGCGTCCTGGAAACGTCTAATAAGTAAAGTAGGAGGCGTTCTCCGGGCCTAATTGGACGACATATGACAACTACATGTTGCGCCTTTTCTTGATTAAACGCCGGCGTTTTATGCTATGCCGCATTAATTTGATAATTCACACACTTACACGTCACTTTGTGGCTGTTTGGACTCGTTTCCTTTGACATGCTAAAACAAGAATCTGGTCTTTAACCCCTTTGAGGTTAAAGGTCACGGCCATAAACTCCCACCGTCTTTGATGGGGCGATTGATATACGACACGTTCCAGACTTTCCTCTCATTACCCAAACACAAACAGGCGAGAGTGACTTCAACAAATGCGAGGAACAGCAACCCTCTACTCCAACGGTCCATCAGGGGGAAGCCATTTGTGCGTGTCCTAGTAATAGCTGCTTGTAGACAACACACGACTGCCAAATTCATAAACAGAAATATATTCAGAGCTGCTTGCCAATAATTATGGAATAAAAGGAACGCAGAGGACAATGGATGTGTGAATAACTGCACCTCTGTTCCTGCTCGCACATATTGGAGCTGAGGCCTCTCCAGGATTCCAGGCTGATATTTAATTGAGTGTAATTCGAGTGAGCATCCAGGTGGTTGTTTATGGTTTGGCTGGGTTGCCAGGTCCTGGCGGTGTACGTGCCCATATAGATGTCAACCTCAGCGGCGGAGAACGAGGAGCGATTCCGGCATTAATTTCTCGTCTCCGCTGGATCAAACATTGGGGAAATGAGCAACGAGCGGGGAGACGAGCTCCCAACTTTGAACGCGGCATTATGCGGCATAGGAATTAGCTGGGAAACATCATCTTTGTAATAACTTGGCAGCATGCAAACTGCACCAATCATTTTGCCTGAGACCCCTGTTGTTGGTCTCAGAGGGTTTGGCAGAGATTTACCTGGCCTTTCTGCTCGAATTCAGCTGAGACTGAGCTGCAGCTTCCCCCATATTCCTTCTTTAACGTTGCTAATTTGCTGTTCTTGAGCATCATCTGAGCTCCCCTGATGGTTGGGGTGATGTCCCTCCCCGTCTCACCCTGATGGGCACTTTTATTGTGCGGGTGCTTTCAGGGTTAATTGCCCAGCAAAAGTCCCGATGTCCAAGCGGCGACTTGTCAAATTAGCCCTTCGCACCTCCCAACAGTCACATGCTGTGTTTTTCCTACCGGGCGTGTGTGTGTATTCCTCAGATGTGATACACACACGTTGAGTCTACTCTTTTGTGTATGAAACGTGTTGTACTTAATGTGTGACTGGTGAACACACAGGGGCGGTCAGAGGGGCAGAGCAGGCATGTTGAGCTCAGCGAGAGAAATGTGTTACGGCTTTCGATATTGACGGCGACACGACCGCCACTGCCCATTTACAACATGGTAATTACAATTCAGACTTTGGCTCCATTGTCACTCTTTCGAAGAAAATCTGTCATTTCCAGGCGGCCTGGCCCCGGCGTGGGAGCGCTCGACTTCATCGGGATTACAGTCATGATGGGAGCCGGAGCGAGTTGGGGCCTGGATATGTTGGAGTGTGAATGCAAATTGGTCTGAGCCTCGTTCCCCCCGGGAGTCTCCCTTTGGTCCCCGCTGAGGTGATGGATGGGAAAGAGCTCCCAAATTCTGGGCGAGTAGCTTGAGGGGAGCTGACAGGAGATTAAGCGTCGCTTTTGCCATACAGCTAATGGAGGCACTTTGGCACTCAAACTTCATCTGTTTGAGCATTTAGCCCATTGTGGTTCTGCTGTCAGCTCTTTAGCAAATCCCTCTCCAACTGAAACATCGTTTTTCTCTTTTGAAAATTTTCTTTTTGAGTTAAAATGTAGTAAATGGAGTGGCCGCTCTTTCATTGCTGAGCTTTTCCCAAATAATTAATCGTCTTTTCTCCTTCAAGGAAATGATGGGAATGTCTTGTTGCCATAGCTAATAGGGACGTTTGCACTTGATTCATAGTTCCAACCCTGTGGTCTGTGCGTTGAGGCTGTGTATCACAAAATACATGAATAAAACATGACTATAAGCTCCGGACCTAAATAATGGAGCGGTTATGGCAAACTGGAGCGTCCCTACTGCATGTGCTCCACTGCAGGAACACTAGAAAAACAAGCTGCATGTGAGATGAAGATCCCCTCTCAGTTTGTTTGCAGTCTGTAGTTTGTATTCTAAATTTTAGTAATGATGATGAATAAATTATATCTAAAGGCCTGGAGTGAATCTTGGAAAGCTAAAGTGTGAGGATCTAAGCGCGGCTCCTCTGTGTCTCTGCGCTGACGAAACTGTCTGGAACCTCCGAATCGCCGAATAAAAAAGTATTTTTAGGGTGAGAGAACTTTGGAAGTTTTAATACCACAAGTAATGTTTTTCTCAGGCATTGGCATTTAAAAGGCACCAGATGGCCTGTTTGTGTGTGTGTGTGTGTGTGTGTGTGTGCTTTTCAGAACATGCAGCTTCCATATTTCCATTGTCCTGCTGCCATTCGGTTGTTATTTGTTAAAAGTGTCACCATGTTGGATCAGAACGGAGCTTTCTACCTGCAAGCACCTTCAAATTTTCAGCTTTAAATCCTTGAAATTCTTCCTTTTCAACTGGAATAGCGGAATCAGCAAAGTAAGGAAAAGGAAAATCAATAAAAAGGGAATCAAACGTCGCCCTAAGCTTTTCCCGATTTGGCATGAATCCATCCAGTCTCTCCTTCTTATTCAGCTGATTCTTGCCAAGGGACCCGAGCGGTTAAACTCCCGTGGAGCGTTGGCGAGCGAATCGGGCGAGCGAGCGAGGCGCTGAGTGACTCGTTCACTTGTTTCCACGTTCTCTCTTGCCATTCTTGAGATGGATGTTCCAGCTCCTACCCATGCTTTTATTATGGTTCCTTAAATTGATGTAAATCTGCTCTGAAGAAAAAGCAAATAATTTGACACGCTGGAGGGATTTGGACGCTCTGTGCTCCTTTATGTGTGTTGGCTTCTCTTCTGTTCCTCTCTTACTACTTTTACTGTAAACACCACCTATAATCATTCATTTGGGTTGAAAGCAAATCATTCTTCACAGGATTCGCTCTTCCAGTTGGACGTGCACGGGCTTGTTGGCGTTAGCGTGTGGTTTTAATGTGTAATTTCACATGTTTTTAAACCGTAGCGTGCTGTAGTCGTGTCGTTCTTTACGCCTGGGTGTCGTTTAAAGGGGAAACCATCTGCTCCTGCCAGTCTTCACTCGGCGAGTCATCCAGGGGCATTTAGTCACAGGCTGATCTGGGATTGTGTGAGTGGATAATTCCCGTCCTTCCCACAAAGCCGTATGCCTTTAAACTAAAGTAGGTCTGATCAGTGCAGCACCTTAACCCTCCCCGCCCTACCACACACACACACACACACACACACACACACACACACACACACACACACACACACACACACACACACACACACACACACATACATTAAAGAGCTGCAGGTAACCAGTCTAAGGATCCTGTGAGGTGTGAATCCAGAGCTTTTGTTACTCTTCTGTATAAAAGCAAGCAAAACCACCAGCACACATCAAAAGGGAAAGAAAACTAAACAAAACGCCGAGCAAGTCTCAAGTCCCAAGCACCAGATTGACTGGGGCCGGTGTCTATGGAGCGACGGTCCCGTTGAGGCTTCCCTATGATGGCCGGTTGTTCGTCTCTGTCAGCCCGGTGAGCCAGATACTTCCACAATTTGCAGTTGGCATCCGTTTTGTGAACTAGTTTGGGGGCGGACTGGGATTCATTTTAAGACACGGTGGTGGATGTGTTGGATGCCGTCGCCATGTGTTCAGCTGTTTGACTCACTCGGATTTTGTGCTGACTGCTGCAGATCTACAGAGGAGAAGTCCTGCACTCTGTCTCTTACTGTCTCTGCTCAGACTGATGTATTGTATCGGTTTTGCTGATATATCGGGCCAATACCGGGCCTTAAATTAAGAGCTGGGTATCAACCTGTCCAGGGTGTCATCCTTCTGGACCCAGCCAGAGCCTCCGCTGAACACTAACAGGCTCCTGTGGAAACACTCTGCAAGTCAACTGCATTCGTTTGTGCCGCAGTCATTTGTTAATTTGCTCATTTAGTTGTGCATTTAAAGGCAGGAATGACTTTGTACCACCTCTGAATAACAACACCGGCTCCCCCTCACCCTGCTGCTTTAACCTGCAGCGTCTACAGAAGGCTCAGCAGGCTTAGACTCCTGTGGAAAATGCCAGTGTTTGTCAGATTGGTCTAAATGTTGTGTTAAGAGGCTCTTAGCAGATTGGTTTGATAATATATCTGTTGGGTTCTTATGGAAACACTGAATCTTTGATGATAATAATAATTCTTCAGGCTACGGTGGAGTAAACACCCTGTAGAAGTCGAAGTCTTTGAAATTCCTCATCGATTCAGTCCTTCGTAGATGTTCAGAATCAAAGTCAGCCTAGTCGACGCGGCTCAGTGAGCACGGCGGTGGAGCTCATCTACTGGTGGAACTTGGCATTTTTCTGTTTGTCGACTTGGACTCCGATATCACCACCCCCCCCCCCCCCCCCACACACACACACCCTTCTCTCCTCACTCTGCGTCTCAGCACGGAGCGCACGCTGGTGTGCTGGAAGTCGTCCTGGATCGGGACTGGAAACAAAAGGGAGTTTGTCTCATGAAATGTTTCCCTTTTTAATGAGTGATGGCGTTGGGCTCATTTCATATTCTGCACTGATATCTCTCCGGGAGCCGACGGTGCTTCAAAGCAACAGCGCGGTTGTAAATGGGAGTGGGGCTCGGGGGTGGTGGTGGTGGTGTGTGTGTGAGTGTGTGTGTGCTTCTCAGAAATCCCAAACCCTGGTTTATTTATTCATGCTGACGTATATCTAATCTCCCAGCGTGCACTGCAGCTCGGGGCAAAGCTCCTTAGTGCAAACGTGAGCGACAGCAGGTCAGTGCGGTGTCACTCACGTCTCACTGTGTGCAGCTATTATGAGCCTTTGCTTTGATCAGCTGTCCAGATTAGTATATTTATAACTATTCTATTAGATGTTTTTCTACATTCGGAGTGTTATTTGTGTATAGCGTTCTTATCCCCGCTCTGTTAATCGCTCAATAGGAAACGTCAGCTGCTTTTATATGAATATTATGTGACATCGTGTTTCAGCGGCGGTTTCCTGATCGTCGTCGGGGGCGAGGCCACGCTGGCGTCGGCGAGCTCAGCGTTAGCAGCAGCCATCATTCACTTCCTAACACGCGGTCCAACTTTACTCGGAGAGATAAAGACAAACAGAGCGATGGCTCACAGTTTGGCATTGATCCCTCCATTTTGTTAGCCGGGTGTATGCCAAAGCAACTAATGTAGTCTGCTATTGATTCCCCTGTTTCAGGCCTGCCTGGATTTCACTCTGATGCTGCATTGTTTTCAGAAAGTCAGATGTACCAGATGCCCCTCACACCCCCTTTCCCGTACGCTCCCCCCACCTCTCTCTCTCTCTCCCTCTCTCTCTCCCTCGTTCTCTGTTCACATTGCAACTGTACAACTGTGCAACTGTCTCGTATTTCAGAAGTTGCACGCGCCGCTCGCTCTCATTGTTATTTTGTGTGAGAGCAGGTGGGCGTGTGCTCGCCGGGCGTTCGTGGCGGCCGCACCTCAGAGGAGAAAGGTGGCCGTACATCTCTTTGTCTTCAGCTGTAACAGACAAGCCAGCGTCAGCACTGCTGCGCCT
The DNA here is from genome assembly GCF_046128005.1 of Genypterus blacodes. Taxonomy (NCBI): domain Eukaryota; kingdom Metazoa; phylum Chordata; class Actinopteri; order Ophidiiformes; family Ophidiidae; genus Genypterus; species Genypterus blacodes. The sequence goes on from NW_027466845.1 coordinate 1,987,782, forward strand.
ATTTAAAGCGTCGATCGTCTGCATGTGCGCCTCCAAACGCATGGGCGAGTCTGAGATAGATGCCACGCTGATAAATGTGAGGGAATGGACTGGGGGGCTGCTGCGCTACCATCCGTGCATCACTGTTCAGAGACTGACCTCTGATTGTGACCGCAGAGCTCTTATTCCTGGTGAATATGTTTGTCCTCCACCCGTTCTGTCTCTACATCTCCTACACATCATAATAACATGCAGCTGCTTTGCATTTACCAGTGATGCAACTCATCACTCTCAAACGATGATAATTTACTGCACTCTATGGTTAAAATTGGAGTCATTTGAAGGCAGCACTCTTTCAAATTTGGTATAAAAGAAATCATCAGCTACCACGAGATGAGACTAGACGAGGTGTTGAGATTAAAGTATTGAACTTGAAGACGTCGTCTAATACGCCACCAACCTGACCTCCACACCCTCACTCATTACTGCATCACACACTGCGTCCTGCTCTAATCTGGGGGCTTTATGTTTGATCCAGAACACAATAACCGACGCAGAATAGCTGCAGATAAACAGGGTTTGTAGGCAAACGGGTTCCTGCTCTGCCCCACCCCCACCTTTCCTCTCTCCTCTCTCCTCTCTCCTCTCTCCTCCTCCTTCTCCTCCTCGTCACTCGTCCTCGCCTCTTCCAGCTGAACAACTTTGCCAGGGGTTTCCACATGGGAGCATCCAAGCTGGCGGCACACTTTTGTGCTTGGCTACGACGGCTGAAAGCGGAATTAACCAGTCAGGAATCTGGCGAGGCCTTTGATGCCGGCGAAAGGAATCGCACGGGGCCATTTTGTACTTTAAAGCAACCGTCAGCTCGGGCCGGGCAGATGCCAAATGTCACGTTTAAGACAAAGAGACAGACGACTTCAGGGAGGGTCAGGGGTGTCCTCTTACACTCCCACGTGCCATACATCAGTCACATCGATGTAACTTATGCACGTGGAGGCTGGAACACATCACAGGCCCACGCTCTGACCCGCACCCATGTGCTCCACGTCAGTAAGTGAGCACGCTGCACTTTCTTGGCTCCATCAGTCCATCAGTGTTGAGTTCCTCCCTCATTCATCCTGCACTCTGATCGCATAATAGATCTTGAGCATCCGCAAATATGTAATTCAGATAGATGCACGGCCTAGCGATTGTTCCTGGCACTGTGTAGTTTCTTTGTCAGCACTATGAAACTGAAAATAGAAGCTAAAGAGGAACAAACGTCAGGGATGAGAAACATGATATAAAAGCTGTTTAATGTTGCAGCGAAACTCTTAAAATACCTTCCCCCTCGCTGCGTGCAGACTCATGCCCTTTGGTTTGCCAAGTTTCTAAATGTTCTACGGAAACGACTTTAAGGATTGTGTTGGGGGTTTTGTTTTTTTCCCCGTCGTCTTCATCGTCTTTGCCTCCCAGTCGTGGAAACGGGTTTTTACCAGATAAAACAACAGCGTAAGTGTAACGAGGAAATGGGGATTTGCATGCAGACCCTGCAGGGGTGGGAGTTTGCCGAGGGTCATGCTGTTCCTGAATGAGGCTGTGTTCCAAGGGTGACTGTAGTTTGCCTTAAAACACTGTTCTTGGCTCCGACTCTATTTAGACACACTGCGGCTGCTAACTGGAAGGAAAGACTTGTTCAAATAAAAGCTCATTCAATTTTTTCCAGCTCATTAGGCCCTTTTTTTCCGTTCCTTTGTGGGAAGCCAGCGGACCCCCCGAAACCAACTCATATTCCCCATTTAAGCTGCCTTCAACCAAATTTGCCTAATTGTGGCATAAAAACGTGAAATGAAATTAGAACGCCCTGTAATGTGCTGGAGATCAAGTTGTTGGCAAAATGAATTTAATGGAGGACATTCTTAATTTGAGTAATGAGTGTTTTAAGATGCTGCCTGAGATCTTTCAGCGCGATCGGAGATGAAACACGAGATCCGTGTTGCGATAAAGGTGACGGGGGAAGCAAAGTGATTACGTTACATCACCCAGGTTCGTTTTATCTGCGTTGTATGTGAACGTTTAGCTTTATCTGAAAGGGAATAAAAGCACTTAAGCCTGTCAGCATTCGTTTAATATCTATGAAAAACAGCATTGATAAAAAATGATCCATTATGAGGCAAAGTGGCGAAGGCAAACACAGCGACTGACCCGGCGACAAGGAGACACAACGCCATTTGGGACAGCAAAGCTACATCGCTCAAGTGGTCGATGTCTTAAATAGAGATTTGAAATCCATATCAAATTTGCAGAATTATGAGGATTTCTTCTTCACCTTGTCCGTCCAATAGCAAGCAACAAAGAGATCGACACATATACTCACAAATATCGACCGCTCGGTTAATTGTAGATTAACCAATTTTGACACCCTGATCCATATAAGAGCAGGCAGAGGCTCTATATCATTGTACAGGGGGCGAAGGGTTAATCCCATTGATTTGGTGGTGGTGGGATTTGCCTATATAGTACTGGTGGAAGTTGCTCCGGCGTCGCACCGTCGAGCAGAGGCTTCCTCCGCCGCTCTATCCCCTCTTTTCATTCACACAGAGCTGATACTGCGTGACTCGCATGACTGGGAGAGCTGTTTATGCTGGGAATACTGGAGGAGGAGTGCACCCATGCATGAGCACCAATGTGTGTGTGCGTACGTGTGTGTAAGCGAGTGTACGAATGCACGAGTGTACATCCGAGTGCGCCGGGCCCGAGGCAGAAGCTGCTTCTCGATCGCCCCGCTCCCCCTGATCCTGACCCACTTTCTTTTCCCCACTCGTTGCTCCCTCTTTAATTGCCGCGTGGCACACTGAGGCCATCTGCTCAACTGAGGCCCGTCGCCATGGAGATGCTCCGAGGCTTTTCGGATTTGTTGTGGACGGACCAACAGCGAAATAGAGGTCAGGGAATGGGGGTAGGGTGTCGGGCAGTCAAAGGGGCACTAGATCTGTGTCAGGAGCGACTCCCTTGCCAGCGCGGTGGCCTCACCTGTGCCACGCAGCTCAGACTCATTTTCTAAACCCATTGGGTGTTTTTGTAAACATATGGCTGGTATTTGGAACGCCTCAGTGTCTCATCTCAGTGTTAACTTTAGAAGGAGAAGAGTTTTGTCTTTTGCAGGTGGCCGCACACACACATTCGCCTGTTTGCTTGTCCTCCAATCCCTCCTAAATCCTACACAACTGCCTCGACTACACGTTTAGACATCAGGGGCTATTTGTCTTAATTTAAAAACGTGGTTGTTGAGTTAAGATGCATACTAAGCGTTGCTCATATCACACTGAGTTACGCGCCTTTATCCTTATGAATGTCTGTCTATGTTTTAGCGCTGCTCCTTATTTCCTTTCCAATGACACGCCTCGGTGAAGACGGAGCTGTGCTATGTTTCCAATTAACACCGGGGCGTATTTCAGAGCCGCCGTCTGTGCGCCGAGGTCCCCTCTCGCCGCCGGCTGCACGTACATCACGCCTAACCCTCTGTCTTGTTGTTTTACCATTCAGATATTCCACTCGCATTACACCAGATCATTTGACCAAATGGCTAAATGTGCCAAGCGATCGTTGCACTCAAATGGTCCTAATGGAGTCTTCTTATTGACCTGTGGCACGTGCAGCGCTGACCCCCTTTATTTTACTCTTTTTAAAAGTTCAATATTGGTAGCTGTCATCTCTGCCGGGTCAGTTGTGGGTCAGTACGTCATTAGTAGTCTGGATGAGTTTGGATCCGGTGCAGCTGCGATCTCGTACGTGTCGCTGACCTGCAACCGCTTCCGCTTTCAAGTACAGAGAAAGACACATTTCTTTGGCGTCGCACTCACTCGTCGGTATTTATTAAACATTTAACACAAGCCGCATGGGTAATTATTCATTCAGCTCGCGTGTGTGATAAAAGGCAGATTTAGTGCGTGCAGAAGCGGCCGATGCTCACTGATGTGTCAAAACAGGCACATTTGCAGGCTTTGTGAAACCAGATGTGGACGACATCTCAGCCAAACACAAACAAACCTGCATTCACTGAACTGACAATGAGGTTTTTTCCGTAAAAAACTCAACCTTTTGAGGAAGAATTGGAATTTTATTTTTGTTTAGAAGTGTCATAGGCTTGTTTAAAAGGGAAAGCTGGTGGTACATTTCTCTTAAGTCAATAAATCACATGAAAAGGCCAAAACCAAAGGCATTAGTCCATCTGTCAATACAGTACGATTTTCCGTATCCTGTCTGCTGTGTTCACTGGAAACCCATTAATCCCCCGATGAAGAGCGGCTCAGGGAACAGAGTTACTGAATCAGATGAGAAGTCAGAAAGTAGGTTTTGGAACTTTTTTCATCTGCACAGTAACACACATTTTGTTGTTCTGTTCACAGCCCAGGCTTGTTTACAAGAAACATAAATATAGGAAACATTGCATGCATTGTGTTCTTTGTCTAGACACTACACAATAGACAATAAGTCTCTAGTCACATCAAATTGTTGATTTTGGGGTTTTAATCAACTGAGAAACGGTGAACCAACACCATCGTCCAGGCAGATTTGATGTATATTATCGTCTACAGGCACAATGGAGCTCTTTGGAGAATGCTGGCCTTGTGTAATGACCGCTGATGCGTGTTGCCTTGCCACATATTTCTCAGAGTGAACAAGCCGAGGCTGGTGCACCTCTCTTCATTTAGATCCTACAACCTTATGTCATCCCTGGTATGTATCTACAAGGTTCCCCTAACAAGGCTCAGACCTCCTACAAAGCCCTGTCACATTCCACCAACTTTATGATGGAGGAGCAAAATAAGCTGTCCAAGGCCTCTATGCAGATGGTGACGCCATCACAGTAACACAGGCGGCTGTGACAGCAGAAAAGGTAGCGCTGTCAATTTAAACTCCAGCAAGGGCTTGATCTCCCCCCAGTTGCACCAAATGTACAGTTGGAGCTGAAGTTAACAAGACAATGTACCCAGTGTCTGTAATTGGACTTGGGTCCGTTTCAGCAGTGTGAAGAGATAGGGGACCGTCTGTCAGCCCGCTCTGCAGTCAAGGTCACCATGTCGAGCGCCGGACGGGTTCGTATTTGTTACGTGCCCTTCGATCTGTCGTGGCTTATCCGGCGCCCGCTGTGCCGGGGGGGAAGAGCGAGAACTGCTGTGCTCGGCGGTTAGGATGCAAGCTTATGTGCTCGGAGAGATTAATCAAATTGTGTGATGTTACGGTATTAGGAGGAAAGTCTAGCGTCCCGTCTGTAGCTTCCAACTAGGCTGCTTTTAATAAGAAAAGACAATGACTGAAATCCAAATCGGATTGAAATGAGGCAGCGCCCAGGACTTTCTTCTGATTGACGTCTTTGTCCTGATGGTTGTTGATCCGACACACTTTTCTCTTCACACTCACACCTTCAATGTGATGGTTTGGAATGAAAGAGTGAGTGAATATGCTGTAACACTAAGGTCTGAACTAAAGACAAAAATAAATTAAAGTCTTATTATTATCTGATTCACACTGATTTATTCTGGAAAGTCCCCTGGATTGAGTGGTAACTCATTTATTGGACAGCTTTAGTGACCTGTCATCACGCATCATCACTGCTGTGAGGACCTGCAAGGGAGAGAAATCGAAACAAATTTTATTCTGGTGACTGACAGTAAGTCATGCAGCACCTCATTGTGTTGGAAAGCTTTATTTATCTTTAAAAGCTCCAATAGTTGGATGTGATCATCGTCGAATCTGCAAGTGCACTTCATCTGTCATAAATAATGATGGACAGCCAGAAAGAGAGGATGGAAACGAGGCTTCCTGTGCCACAATATGAGGGAGAGAAATGCTGGCTGTCAGACTGTGGTGGCTGAATTTCCTACTCTCCTTTCCTGAATGTCGGGGAAACATCCATGCACTTGCTCCGGCGTGTTTACGCCTCGATCGAAAGATGAATCAAGGAAATGTGAAGTTAAGCATAGAGCTGCGAGATATTGGAAGAAACCAGAAATGGAGGAGAATCCAGCCTAATAAAGTTAACACCGTCTCTGCTGAATCTGCTATTTCCTCGAAACAAACATCCGCTTGGGAAATAAATCTAAAGAGAAACTCCCTTTTGACTTCACACACTGTATTTGTACCCGGTGATGCATTATAATGACTGTGACAAAGAGTTGCAACACAACTTCTTGATGAAAGAGTCGTTGCATGCAGGCCTAGTCAAGTATTTCAATTCAAATATGGCATATTAACTCTCACAATCCTGTGTTTGTGCTGCTTATCCACCACAAGGTTGCTTTGGAACCAAACCGAGACCTTTATCAGCAGTGTTAATGCGGTTCTTTGTTTGGTAACTGGAATGACAACTTCAGGCCTAAACTGCTGCTAGGCAAACACAAGAGTGCAGTTATACAAACGTACAGTGTGAACCTTTAGCTGAGTTGAATGTTCTTTTGCTTGTACATAATATCATTGCAGTGACAAACTGTGTCTGTAGCTGGACACAAATGAACGCCTTGATGAGGAGTAAACAGTCTTTCCAAAGCACTGCTGCGTTCTGGTGTGGAGTTGTGGAGGGGCCGAGGTAATTGAGGAGAGTTTCATCGGCGTTCTCGTGCCAAACTCCTGATTGCAGTTTGAATGGAGGCCACGCTTAAGGAGGATTCTAATTACCCCTCCTCGAGCGCACATGCTGACTTGACAGCCTTGGCTTTGGATTTGTGTTCCACGAGGGGGCCGCTGCCGTCTTCTTTACCCAGCGTTATCCCCGCTTTTATCATCTGACTCATCTGCACCGTGCGGCCGAAGCCGTTTACGCCGGAGAGCTTATAGGAAAGAAGAATTGTATTCCTTTTGTATGGACAGCAGGGGGGAAAGGGTTGCTTGCTATTCAACAAAATGCAATCCACTCCGCCACTCAACACAATATTTATTTATTTACCCTCCAGATGCCATTTTGGTCTGCAGAGTCCCCGGAGAGGAAAATGCATTAAGCCACTCACTGTATTTACTTTGTGTTGGATTGATGCTGATGTGTGAGGGCAGGCTAGAGGATGGAGGATGGGAAATTGATCATTGGTGAATGAGTGTCAGGGGAATCGTGACATCCACAACTGCTTTTCACGCTTTTGAGTTCGGAGAATCCATCAGGCCCATCAGAGACAACAACTTCTTACCACATAGATTAAGACACTTCTATTTACTGAGGCGTGTGAGCCGCTCGGCTGTGTTTTTATTTGCCTGTGCAGGATAATTGATTCATGCTGCTTGTTTGGGCCCTCCTGCTTTAACACAACCCCAAGTAAACACATCCAAGTCCTTGAGAATACATGCAAAATGACCGTACTCGTCTTCAGTCGGCTCTCTGCGGTGAACATTTGCCAAAAAGATGCTTTTGCTGGCTTAAATATTCTCCCTGAGCAAATCAGCAAAATGTTATCCTTTGACTTTTAATCATTTTTACGTTTGCTGGGTAAAACATAACAGATCGGCTTTCTGATTGAAAATGCCTAATTGTACCACAGAACGATTATCACTAAATAAAATAAATAATGAGAGCAATTAGAGCAGGAAGGACTGGTGAGTACGGCCAACTGTGAAAATGCCCTGTGTGGTTTTGTCCTCATTTCAGGGGGATTTAAAAAGGCAAATGGTGTCTGGAACTGGAAGTGTTGTGTGTGTAGTGAGATGGAAGCCGACGGTGGTGTCGTTATAAAGATATGGAAAAGTACCACACGGAGGGAGGGCGTACGTGAATGCATGACGTCTGCTTTACAATGGTGCAACTGTCTGGTGCTATGGAGGAACGACTCTATTGAGGAGGAGAATGACCGCCGTGCATTTGCCAGGTAGCGCCTGCAGCGAAAGGTCCGGCTTATTTAACATTTACACAAAGAGCTTCCCCCCAAACCCCAGCGCAGCCAAGAGTCAGTACTCTGCAAATACACTTTGAATAATGAATGATATTCTTTGAAAATTCCTTGTGAGGTAAACAAAAGCGGGGAATGAAAGGCTTATCCTCACGCCTTTGAGCTGCGCCTTCCCACACACCTTGAACAGTTTTCTTCTTTTTTTAACACCATCTGACAGAATCTTTTTGGGATTTGAAAGGCCTGTACAAATTTTAAGACGGAGAAGCAATAAACTACCATTAAAGGCTGTGTTATATTTTGAATTAAAGGCATTTCAAGGATGGTTGCCTGGATCTTGCAAGCATGAATAAGCCTTTTGTGCTGCGTGTGTGGACTCATTTGTTTAGCTCCTCTCGATGTAGACAGTGTTGATTTTCATGCCGAGGATATGAAAGGCGAATATATGAATAACGAGACACAGGATTAAGGGAATTATTGTTTCAACATAATGAGAGTTTATGCCAATCCACTTAATTGTCGATGATTCCCAAAAAACCTTTGCCGCAAACCCAAAACACGCTGCCACAGGTTTAATTCATGAACAGGCGGCTCATTTGCCTTCACAAAGACCGTCATTATGAATACAAATATTTGACCTGACAAGTAACTGAAGAGCACATTGTTCATTCATATTGGAAATGAGTCTATATATACTTTAATGCTCTCTGATTCTCTCTTAAAACCCACTCACAGCTTCCATCAACATGCAATCTGTGTGTTCCAGGAGAGGAGAGGATGCGTCATAATGCACAGGGTAAATACATGCATTTGCCAGGTACCATAGACAAATCACTAGCCATGTATAAATGCATACATCAGACCTGCCCACACGTTGAAAATGTCACCCCGCTTCATAGTTACTTTGTGTTGGCCGTTGAGCTTTTCAACAGAGCAAAGGGGAAATAGAGGCTTTCATCACAATGCTGCAGCATAAAGAAGCTTTCTTAAGGCGTCAGATGTCAATTTCCTGAGAATGTGTTTGGATGCCAGGGTTGCGTTTTCAGACGCGTGTCCCTGAAGTTCCAGCTGCATCATTACCATGTTCCTCACGCCGCCGCCTCCCTGCGTGCTGGAGCCTCTGCACCGCTACTGCAGGCAGGAGGATTCCCTGTGTTAGTTTTGACTTATATTTAGTTCGTTAACATTCAACTGCTTACGTCTTTACAGATTCTTCCACACCTCCTCTCCAAGCTCAGATTTATGATGAATATTTATAGGAGAATGTCAGGAGCCGTCAGCCCCCAATGAATCAACGAGGCTTCGAAACTCAAGAGCCTGTTGATGTTCTATAAATCACAGGCAGGACAGAGAGAAATCCCGTAAAAATGAATGAAAAAGTAGCAATTAGAAATGTGTAACCTTTCTTCAGGGAGACTTGCAGGGGGATTTATTCACACCAGGCATGTTGCTCCTCCCCTTTCCATTACATGTTTCAAATGTTGGAGGACATGAACACGTCCAAGGGGCTAGATGAGCCCAGACACGGCGAGTGCACGTCATGCATTACAATAGAGTCCGTAGCCTTGGCTTTCATGCAAAGTTGGGTTTCTACCATCCAATCCTCCAGAGCACGCCTTCGTGTGTGTGTGTGAGTATTTTTAGTGATGCACATACACACACACACACACACAGCGCCTGTGTTTCCAGCTGATCGTGTCAGGATGGCATCATGTTAAGGATTCAGTCAGATGGGCCCTAATGCTTTGCCCAGAGCGCCGCAGAAGGGAGGTTTTCTGTAGGGGTTTTGGGGGAAGGGGTGGTGGTGGTGTGTGTGTGTGTGTCTGTGTGTGGAGGGGGGGTCACGTGCTGACCTCATTGTGCACACGAGTAAATGCACTCTGCAGCATGAGCAGCGGCGTGCAGCTCGGTCTCCACATAACGAGAAAGCGACTTATCTCAGCGCTTATAGCTAATTGATTGATTTCCTTGGCACCAAACTCCTCCACGGAAACATTTTTTATCCTCTCAAGTCGAGCAGAGCCGGCGAGGAAGCGGTGAAAAATGAAAATAGACTCTTTCCCTGAAAAAAGGAAAGATTTAATATTTTTTATCCCTAGAAAGGAACTGACATGGTGTATTACTCTCTGCCTCTGTGCCCCCCGCCCCTCCCCCCCTGTAGTGTTACTGTGCTGCCAGAACCAGATACATACAACCAGGTACGCCGTCTGTGTGTATGTCAAGTATTATCCCAGTTTGGAGATATTTTTGGATACCCCAGTAACCCAAAATAGTACTTCAGTATTTCCTATTTTTCTTTTTTTAACTATTTCTACTCCAAACAAACCCCGGAAATTCCATATTTTGTGGTTTCCAGATGATATGTCTTTTTTTGGGGGTTGAAAAAAACAATTGAGGTGCTGCTCATTTTTCTTACTTACTGTATTTCTGAACTGAAAGATGGAGATATGAGGCTGTTCATACATAAACCAAGCACCAAATACACGTTAGCAATAATTACACACTGACAAAAGAATAAGTGATGCGTCAGTAACCACCTAAATGTACTTTCAATGCAGTATACTCACTCGTATTGGAGTATGCATCCCCTGTCTACTTCTCCTTAAAGGATGTGAGTACTTCAACTTCTGCTTCTAACATATGGTGAGAAAGTACTCTGAAATGACAAAGCCACATTGCTCCTCAGTAAACAAAGCTGGATGCATGTGTCACATGAGCCATTACAGCCGGCACAGTTTGACGTGCCGGCAGCAAATGGCTCCGTGTGTTTTGAAAGGAAAGGTGGTCCGAGCTGGACAGATTCATCATGTGCTCCCAGTGGCTCAGCCATACGGAAGTGCCATTTCCCCGCCTTCCTGGACCCTCAGCGATTGCAGCTGCCCTGCTTTCTTCACCGCCACATTAACTCCTGCAGCCTCGCTGAGGCAAATGCCGGCAGAGGAAAACAAAGCTGGCAGGCCAGGGGGTTAATCACACTCATCTAGAGGTCTGCGCGGGGGCTACCAGGTGTGTCACAGTCAAAGCACACTTGGCTTTCTTTGCAGATGCCCTTTGACCTTTTGTCTTTCACACCGAGTGTAGTGTGGGTTTGTGAGCATGTAAAAAACAGGATCTACTCAAAGTCCTGAGCCAGATGGATTTCGTTACAAGCCCATATGTCCGAGTTTGCAGTATGGGCAGGAAACGAGATTAGCAAAGCGGCTGTATTGATGGCAGAGAAACGTGTAGGTGCACCTTGTTTTGTTTTTATTTGAACTCACCAAACTGCTTCTGAATTCTGTCAACGTCTCTGCAGGCTGAGAGGTTTGAGCCGACAACAGCAAAAACACCACCGGTGCCAAACAGGAATTACAAAACGCCTCCACTTTGATTCAACCGCCTCTGTTGCCATTTTAACGTAAAAAAAAACGTTTTAATTTGGTAATTTTGTAATTTGCAAGTCACATATTGTGCCGCCATGTGTTCATTCTGTCTTTCTCATACAGAACTTCTCAAACTGATTTCCTCTCCTTCACTGATCTGCAGCATCCACGTTGTAACTCAGTCAAACCCAATCTGTCAGCACCCATAGCATCTAAGGCCAGAGCTGCACATCAGTGAGCTTGCAATTTTCTGTTACGTCGGCTCTTGGTAGCATATGGACATGCTGCGAGTATAACCAGCAGGGGAAAAGAGCTCGCTGCTTCCAAGAGAACGGCATAGTTCTGGATATACATATTCTGTCTGCTAATTGTTGAAGATGACTCTCACAGCGAGCATGTCAAGGTTGTCTCATGACCTTGTGTGACAAAACCCCATATGGAATCCTCACCATAGCCAAATCCCTTAAGTCTGTCATATGCTCGTCATTTCCCTCACTTCCCATTGAGACGTGCGTGCTGTGAAATGCCACCTCCCTCTTTTGAATGCATCTCCTCAGACACAGCTGCCTGCTTGGATAGCTAATGGCCACGTTTGTGTGCTCCAGTGCTGCGAGCTGAGGGAGCCGCGGTGGCATTTGGTCGCTCTGCCCAAAGCCCGGTCTGTCATTGTGTATCAAGCCAGCCAGCGGCCATGACTCACACATGCACCCTCAGGGTGCTCAAGCTCACCAGGAAGACACAAGAGTTGAGTGTTCAGCATCCGGAAATACATATGTCAGCATGAGGGATGTTGATGAGGTGTTAGTGAATATTTTTTCTATAGCACAGCTGGGGTCTGCACAGCTATTGTCACACTATTTTTCTATTCCAGACTACAGTTAACTGCTTTGGAAAACATCAGTTACGTCACGCGTCCCTTGTGTATATAAAAGCAGGCAGACAAAGTGGAAGAAAAACCAATAACACCACTAACTGTTGCCTCTGAACATTTTAATGGAATTGAACCAACATGTTCAACAACTAATTAGGATGTATTGCAGGATTGTTGTTGTTGGATTACATTCCTTTTGTTTCTCAAACTGAGGTGCATGAACCTTGAAGTGCCCCCCTGCCTCAAGGTATTTCTGCTGGGAATCAAACCTATTGGAATCTGTAGGAATCTTTTCCCTGAGGCAAGCTACTAACAGAGAGAAAGGGTTTGTTTAGGAGCTGTGATGTGATCAGCTGTGGCCTTGTTGAGTAGGCACTTGAACTGCATTAGATTGTTCAGACTTACCTCCATTGTAACTCAGTACATGAATGATGATAGCGGATATACACGGGAGCACATGAATGGAAATGTCATTGATAATGACATCAACCTGGCCCCTCATATATTTATAGACACTATAAAGTTTTGTTTTGGTTCCTGTTTCCTTTCTCCTTTGCCCGCCCTTCCCCGTCCTCTGATGGCTCTATCTCACGAGCAGAGATGACGTTCTTTTAGAGTCCTATCCATCAATGGATGTCGGGGGAGAGGCCTCCCTTTACTGACAAGAACTGTGGCCGTTGTATAACATCATCTATCATCCCGGGCCTTTGTTCAGCATCCTGTCTGGCACGGGGGCTTGCAGCCCAGTGCGAGGGTGGCATTCTATCTGACAGCCTGGTGCAGATGCTAAATGACAGTGACACAAAGAGGGGGCCCACCACACAGGTCCTGACAGGGCTGTTTTCCATAGAGAAGAGGCTCGACTTGACTTAAAGGCCCAACCCAAAATCTGATTACAGCCCCATTCTGACACCTCTTTGGCACGATGACTTGATGCTTGTAATATCTCTCAATAGAAAACTTTCTTCTCCTCTTTCTCTGAAAGTAGACGAGAGCCAACTGTCCGATTTAGAAGTATTTTGAAGCTCTGTGTGGCTTCGTTGTGTTATTTGACAGGTATATTCATTAGGCGTCTACATGTATATGCCTGTAATTGATATAACCTAAAAAAAAATCATATTGAGGCTTTGTGGTATTTAAAAGCATTTGGAAAAATCCCCTGCAGTGTCCTAGAGCTAGAAACAAACCCATTCCCTTTTTCCTTATCGTACGTCATCATGGGTTACAGTTGGCCAGGTGCCTGAAGTGTAAATGTACTGGTAATATGCATTACAGTGTTCCAGTTCACCACGTATCCATTTTCTGTGATGCCCTACAGGAGACTTTGCTGTCCCGAGTCCCTTTGTTGAAATGCTGAATGCAAAATAGATCTATAGCTGCAGCCGTAGCTGTTGTTGGTATTGGGATACACAGACGCATGTCCCTAGCCTAGTCAAATTACACTGTCTTCTCATTTGCAAAGTTGTCTTTCTTGCTTAGGCGTGTCAAGGCTGGTTTGAACTTCACAGCATTTGTTTGCCCTCGTAGCATCACAGCTTCCAGTAACCGCACAGAATAAGAGTCTTAGAAAAGTCTCTATTTGCTCATATTTCGCAATCTGTTTCTCAACAGTCTTCATTAGTCCAACTCTTGACTAACTTATTGTAGATTTAAGCCATGTGCAGGATTCTGATGGCTGAAAGAAGTTTCCTCGAGGCGATCGAAAGTTCACTGCACACGATATGTTGCAAATACAAATCCAGCTGGCGAAGGGAAAGGAATCATATTAATGGCTTCTATTTTGGCTTTATATGCATGTTTGATGTCCAGACTGGATCATTGTGTTGGATCCATTAGTGAGAAGAAAAGCTTGGCCTCATTTGCTTCTAGTGAAATATCTGAAATATAAATGTTGGATATTTATAGAAGCGGTGGTAGAGGTGAATCTCCTTGAATCTCCTTTGAGTCGTAATGACACACACACTGTTTACCACTGTAGTGTTTACCGCTGTCAGCCCTCTGATATGTACTCCAGACTGTAATGCTCCATGTTAACTTATTTCATTAGTTGTTTCAAAAGGAGGTAATGGACTTAGTTAACCTCACAGAGAGTATAAACCTTCTCCACGTGAAATGATCAGCTACGAGTCTGGCCCTGCACCTCTCACCCTCTCCCTCCCCCGCAGGACAACAGTTTGGATCAGACACAAATTTGTAATGAATTAGAGTAGAGTCAGTGTCAGCGATGTGAGCGGATATTACTCAACACAACTGTGTGAGTAACGTTTACTTTGTCATTTGCTCTCTTGTGAAGAATGAGGCTTTGTCAGCACTGGGTGCTTGTTTATAGCAACACTTGGCATTGTTGAGGATGCTGGTAGAGGTGGGGGAGGAGGCAGGAGAGGGGGAGGGGGGGGAGGGCTCGCATTGTTCCTCAGTTCACAGCCATTATGTGACCTGCACTGATGTTAATTGTAGGTCACTGAACTGTAGTCCTGTACTATGGCACACTGGCATCACCTCAGGGGGGGAAAAAGAGGCTTAAAATGATTCAAATCAAACATCAACCTGTGTCACGGCACACGGCCATGGGTCATTCTTGGCGAAGTATGGCGCCAAGTGATTTTACTGCACTTAGTCCTTTCTGTGTCGCTTATAAAGGAGCGTCACTGAGCTTTGGAAGCGGACAACAGCGAGGCACTGATGGGTTATAAAGCTGTCACCATCTGTGGGTTGAGGGGAGAGGAGGCCGGCACATCAGGTTGTTTATCTCAGCCTTTTATTTAAGTTTGAATGGGATTACCATGGAAAACTGTCTGTCTCACTCCTGTTTTTTTTTCCCTCTCTCACTTCCTGAAAAGCTCTTCTATTTAATGACAGCGTTTCAGACACGGCATCTACGGGCTTGACACGGACGTGTTTCAAAAGGTTACTTCACACTCCCAATTATGAAAGATATGCATTTGATGTGCGGCGCGTCGAGTGTCTATCTCGGAAAAGCAGGAATGTCGAAAGAGGAGTGTGGGCGCAGCAACGATTCACCTCTTACTTTTAATTCTTGACATTTGGCTTCGTCAACAGCCACTTCATTTATCTTTGTGGCACCCGCTCATCCGACGCTCCATCGCCCAATCAAGCGTCGGATATCAGGGTGCCAGGATGTGAAGTACGATCATAGACAATTTGAGAAAGGAAGGCCAATTCATCTTCCTCTCCCTGCTCACCACAGGGTCGACTGACTCATCTAAAGAGGGCTCAGCTTTCTCCTTAGGGTAGAATTTAACAATTTGGTTCATTCGGCCCTCTGTCTCTTATTTATAGTCATAACCCGGGGAGTCTTTGTAGTCCAGCTTCTTTGTCAGTCTGCATCATCTGATCCTTAAACCGTAACACCATCTGTCCCTTCACCTCTCCATTCTTCGCCGCAGAGCTGAAATTTCACCCCGCTTTCGCCGCTGCGGCTGCGGCCATTTCTCCCTCCGCCACGCGCTACATTCAAGTAGGGAATGACGTAAGAACAAAACTAATAAGCGACTACTTAATAAAAGTGCCCAGATGGTGCTTTTTTTTTTCTTTTTGCTTGTTAGTTTCTCGGAATGGGTATTTCGTAAATTTCCCTCATAAGGCTCCAAGAGGCGACAGGTGAGAAGTGGCTAAAAAGGCTGTTGCGGAACACGAGCTGCTTCCTGTGACAGCTTCATCTGTGAAACCGTATTCTCCCAGGACTCAAAGCCTGCCCAGGGATCGCCGAGACCGTTTAAAATTACATGTCTGCTGGCAGGGAGCAGCGGATAGGTGAAAATAATTGGCTTCGTCACCAACCGACCCCCCTCCTCCCCCCTCGACTCCCCCGGCCCTCCGTTTCCTCACGCTGCCGGTCGTGACGGCGGACGGAGTGACACGGCGAGGTAAGAGGATCTCTCGCCGAGCCGCCCACCACCCACCTGAGCTGCCTGTCTAATCCGCACTGATGCCGTTACCCGTTTCCTTTGGCATATAATCAAGAGAGGGAACCCTTTTGCTCCCCACTGATTGGGTGTAAAAGAGGTTGCAGACCTAGTTTCATGCAATTAGTGCAGGAATGCCAGACGCTAATGGAACACAGAAGCGTTGGCAAAGCATTAGGATGGGATTGAGGGGGCCAGTGGGAGTAAAAAAGGGGATTTGCCCCAGGGAAGAGTGCCACTGTAAACTATAGGAAACAGTGAACTAGAAATGGATGAGGATGTGTGTCTGTGTGTGTGTGTGGGGGGGGGGGGGGGATTATCAGTACACAACAGGCTTTTGAGTTCTCAGTATAATAAAGAGGGGCATTGTGGGAAAGTGAAACTGCTCAGCTCAACATGATAAATATTTTTGAAGTTGTACAGTTGGTTGGACACAGGGGAGCGCTCCGCTGGGAGGAGATCGCCAACGCGGAATCCTGACGTGATTAAGCTTTAATTTATGTTGACGGCTGATACGGTGGTGAATCCTTTAAAAAGAATATTGGACAAATCTGATTGGTGCAGCTCAGAACAATAGAGGAGAACAAAGCAGGATATCATAGCATCGGTATTTTTCGCCGATGTTCAGTTGCTATATTCATCACATGACATTTACAAACAAGCCTGAGATTATGTTAACGCCGGCCCGTCAACGCTGGAGGAATGATAACAAGGCCTGGCAGACTTCAGGGTGACGGTAAAGTACTGCTGGAGTACCCATGTGCAAGTCATTTAGCTCCTTTATGTGCTTTAGAATTAACAAGGCACCCTACCGAGTCCAACAGTTAATTATTGTGTAGTACAGTAGGTGTGAGGAGAGGAAAGAGGAGGAAGGATCACACTTTACTCAGCAATGCTCCATATCTTTATAGAACCTCTCCAACACACCTTTTGCAGCCAATATTTATATTTAAGTTATAAGAAATAAGAAAAGTACATTTTTAGGTGGGTGTTGGCCAGGATCCTTCATTTGGTTGTGAAAGAGTTGTGACAGCAGTAATGAGGCAGTTGAACAATAAGCTGCGTCGTCATGACTGATGGTAATTATATTTTGGCCGAGAATGGAACGGGGATGAGTTAATAAGACAGAAACTCAACATGCGAGAAGAAATGAGGATTAAATAAAGAAAAGAGAAAATGCAGCATGATGTACGGCGATGATATTGGCAATGATGTCCGACTGCAGGGAGATAATGGGAGATAATGAGCTACATCATCATCAGGCCTGGGGGTCGGCGAGATCCCCCAGGAAGAGCAAGAAGACGACGGGACATCTGGGCGAGGACGCGACAGACGGATGGATTCATCCGTCAGAAATAACCTGATCGTTATTTATCGCTCTTATTGTCTTACATTGTATCCATTTTTGTTCATTGAAGCCAACTCAACCCTATTCAGCGCTCTGTCGGGGGAAACTCCTCTATTTAATTCAGCTGTTCTGTCAGGTTGAAGTGGCTTTAGGCGCTTTCCGGCACGTATACGCACGTGAGAGCATGTTGTAGGGCAATGCTGCGTCTACTTCCACTACTCAGCTGTGCGTGAGGCTGATCCATGACTTAATCTTCCATGTTTTATTCATGCGAGGGGCGATCAACACGGAGCTATGAAACGCTCAGGCACCAGCAGAATAGGGCAGACGCACCGTGGGGGGATAGAGGCTCGTCGTAAAGGATTGTTAAGTATCTCTTGGTGGGCTTGGTTGACACCCCCTGTTAGCGAACCAATTAGAAGGCTGTAACCCTCATAGATCAAAGAGAACATCTGGTACAGTCGGAGGAAAGGTGGCGATCGTAATGTCACCGCCCTGGACTGTATTCACTGCTCGGCTTGGGCGGTGGGGGGGAGGACGGGGGTCTGAACTATTACCCTGCAGCTCTGTGGGGGGGGGTTTTCTCTTCCCCCCTCTTCCTCTTCCCCCTCAGATCGCCGTGCTGCCAGAGTGCCATCGGAGGTTTTAAATAAATAATCACAATGTGCACTTATCAGATGACAGCTCTTACATTGCCTGTCCTGTTTCCTCCCGCACCCCCACACATCTCTTGGAAATTCAGGTTTGAGCTCTGACAGGAAGGACAAGTCCCTGCCTGCACCTACATCTCTAAACCAACTGTCTCTTAGAAACAATTACTCACAACACCAGGGTTCCATTCCACAGAAAGCAGGGCTTGTTTCTTTGGTCGTTCCCATGTGAATAATACGCTGTGTATATTGAATATTATTGATATTCCTCTGGCTTGTATGTTGATATATTGTTGGCTCAGAGATGTTGAAGCAGAAAAGAGGCTACTCGCGCAAAATGTCGCCCTGTGAAAGCCCTCGGCACAACCTGCAATAAAGCCATTCGCTTGTAATAAAAATGACAAACCAGATGGAACAGTTAGGCGTGTCCCCTACAGTAAAGCTCTGTTATTGCCACTGTTTTGCTCCTGAGGCACAGTGTCCTCGGTACAGATGTGGAGATTTCATGTGGGGTTCGAACATTTCCATAGGTTTCTCAGCCCCGGCCTCCTCGTGCATAATTGGCACCGAGCGACTGAGCTGTCAAACCTTGAAGCTTTGCATTCACAAAAGGAGTAGACGGAGGAGACGCGTCGGGGCCTGGCAGCGCTTGCTTGTGGCGTTCCAAACGTCTCATATTGGCCATGTCGTGGTCGGGTATATGTGTAGAAATTATATGGAGTGCTGGCCAGAGAGTAAGCTGTGGCCGGGGACACACCCCGCTCGCCCACATGTCTGCTGCACCAAACCGACAGAAACAGAAAGAGAGAGAGAGAGAGACACGGGCGACATCAGCTGCAGGCCCGAGCTGCCCAACCGGTCTGCGGATGGGAGGCATAATCTGGAAAAAGCCGTTAAACTTCCCTCCAGGTGGATTGAACTGGCGTATGTGTGTCTCTACATGCTGAAAGAGGGAGTGTTTGTACAGTGTGTACTCCATATTAGAACATGTTTGTTTGTGAATGGAGTGGACGGAGTGTGTCGGAGACTGTGAAAGCCGGGGATTAGTGCGGTGAATGTGCACGAGCAGATGCTGCCGCGCGGCTAAATGGGGTCGTAAACGCGCCGTCCTATTGAGACGTGGCACCTTTACGTTTCATTGTCATGCATGCGAGTAGGAAGTATGGTAATCCCATGACCTTCACATCATCCCGGGTGGATTAGGACAAGAGAACAAAACTGGCTTTACATAGGAGTATAGTTGGTTCATTTTCCTCCAAACCTTCTCCCATATGAGGAGCTGCAGATATAGTGTGTGTGTGTGTGTGTGTGTGTGTGTGTGTGTGTGTGTGTGCTCAGGTGGGTAAACATGGGTGTGTGGCTGTGTGCAGGTAGATGACATCATGTTACAGGATGATTCCGGCTGGTGGAGCTGGTTCGTTCCATCTCGCTGTCGTTTGGAGTCACAAACGGGAGTTTTGCAGCTTTGATAATCCGGTTTTGTAACATTATGAGGAAATGTCGCAACTGTCGATTAGAATACGAGACGGTAAAGTTAAGAGACGTGTGTCGAGTCAACTCCTGCACTCTTTCATTACGGTCACTTAATCGTCGCTAAACTTCCATGGTTTAGCACAATTTCTCTTTTTTAAATCTACTGAACATCCTTGAGGTCTTGGAGGACTGTTCACATTCCATTTTTTATCTTTCATGTCACTATTAAGCCCATTATGATTTTTTTTCAAGCTTTCTTGGTGCGTTATACTTTTAATTCACATCTGAAACCTTCAAAAAAACAGAATGTAGCACTTAGGGCGTATAATTTTGTGCTACATAGGGGCTCTAAGGAGGGGAATCATCCTACCTTTGAAAGCTTTTTTGGCACCTTTTCACACTGTAACCATGAAACAGCCTCATCACACACACACACACACACACACACACACACACTCCAGCCCTCACTGGTGTCATTCAGGCCGTCACATTTTCATCGTCACCGCCCCAAATTTAACAGACTTTAATAAAACTTTTTACGTTTGCTTCTTTATATGTTTTATAAGGGAGGTTGTCGGGTTGTCGGGTTGTCGGTTGTTGCTCGGCAGCCTCATCCTGTCAGGACTCCCTCAGGCTTCTGCTTTATTGACCTACAGCCAACCACATCCGCCACTACACTACTACCCTGCTTGTCTCTGAGTTATTGGACAAGGAGAGAACGGACCTGAACTTCCTTGTTTTTTTGCACCCGGCACTCCATCTCCTCACTCCTTTACCCCTCAGAATTATTAAACAGCCTCCCGACGACGTCTCAATAAACTTGTTTTATGTCCCGTAATGTTGTAATCTGGCAGGCTGTTTTCTCCTCGGGTTTTATTCCCACATTACAAAGCACTACATCTTCTCAATGGCGCATCTGCCCCACCGCATCTGCGATTGGAGCGGCAAGGCGGGCGGAAACCAGGTGTGCGGCGGATCACGCCCTGCGCACGCACGCACTCCTCGCCTGTCAGCCTGGACCCTGCGTCTCTATTTCAGAACCAAGTGCCCAAATGTGGCGGTAGCATATTCTCCCCCTCTTACCCGTCATTTAAATAATTACAAAAACGTTGTGTTTAATGAGCTTTTTTTTCTTCCTCTCCGCACATAAACCGGACCGCACGTGCGCTGCTGCGGTGAAAGTAGGCCGTGTTTACACTCAGCAGCCACACGGGAGCTGATGGGAGCATTGTGAGCGTGGAGCCTATGGGGGGGCGTTGAGACAGACAGCTCAGCTCACTCCTGTCTTTCAATCTGTCCCCAATTTCTGGATTTGATCTGTGCTCGTCTCATTAATTGTTAATATCTGCACAGAGATGAGACAAAGATGTGTGTGTCTCTGTGTGGGTGCGTCAGAATACAATGTGGCCCCTCCTGAATCACGCCCACCACCCCCCACACACACACACATGTGACATTATAAATCCATATCTTGCTGGATGGAGCTTGGCTGTCTCTTTAATGAAGTTCATTAAATCACTCAGCTGTGTTCTCATCATGTTCTATAAATACGCCGCCTTTTTTTATTCAGCTCTTCTTCCTCAAGGATATTTTCTGCTGCTTTGGTTCCGTAATGCAGTTCTAAGCTGTGCACTGATGCATGCATGAAAATTTGATGCACTACACGCTCGGCTGTCCCCCATCGCTACACTGAGGCAACAACGGAAAAAAAAATGCGCCTCGCTTCCTCTTGCATTCCTATTTGATCTGGCGCCCCAGCTGTTTCACTGCTCTTCGTCCTCTTCATCAGCCGCTCGCTTCTCTCTCTCTCTCTCTCTCTCTCTCTCTCTCTCTCTCTCTCGCTCTCTCTCTCTCTCTCCCCTCTCTCGCCCTTTCGCAGCGTAAAAAAGAAAAATTACAAAATTAGAGGCTTATGTGTACTTTTAGTGTTGGTGTCCTTCCAGATTCCAAAAAGCGGCAGACGAGAAGGCTTTCTATTCCTCTTAAAGGGAAATGTACCCTTGGCTGACCTCCTCAGCTTGTAGGAGTGCCGGAACATTTCTACTTTGCTCTAAAGAAGCCACCTGAGGAACAGAGAGGCACCGCCCCCCTAAACGTGACCCTGTTTGTTTTTTGGGTCAGGTTTTGTAAGTGTACAGTGAATATAACATCCATAACATCAGTATTTCCATTATTTTGCATACCTGGACACCAGATTTGCGTCAATGCATCAGTTATAAATATGAATTAGACTCTCTCGGGGCTCATTGAGTGTTTGGATGCAGGACTTGTGAGGAAACAGTTTCTCAGTGTGGTATTAGTCACGAGTGATGGCAGTAGTATGTTAATCCTTAAGTAAACATACGATTACAAGCATTTTGCCTTGGGACTCATCCGTTTGAGCAAGGAATGAAATTAAACACTTGTGACTTCTTCCACCTGGACTTCATTACAATCCAAAAACACACTTGATAAACATTTATGGAGATCCCTCCGTGTCCGTACGAAGGTTCCTGCTTCACCCTGACACACAGCGTTGTGTAGTCAGTAAACTGTTTGCGGTGTGGGTGTTGCGCGTTACGGACGTGTGCGCTCACACACCAAACACGTGAAGGTGACAACGCGGTCACAGCAAACAAGCTGCTTCAACGGATCTTACTCATATAGTTCAGAAGGATAGCACCTCCTCCCCCTCTCTGACCCGGAGCTCCTCTGTGTCTGAACTCTCCATGTGCAGTAGATCACGTGAGGAAAGAGAGAGAAAAGGCAATAAGGGTTAGGTTTTGTTTTGGGTCACAAGAGCTCTTGCTGCATTATTGTGTTATGATTAATGAAATAAATGGAAATCTAAACAAAGGGGTTCTTTTATCCACACGGGTCTCCAGAAGTCAGTTTTGCGTCCTGGCTGCTCTTTGTTTGCCTGTATTTTCCTCATTGGTTTCCCTGCCAGCGGCCCCTCGGAATCCTCTGCTACACGACTCCCTGGACTGTACAGAAAAGCCTATATGCTAAGCGTAAACAGCGGGGACCCACATCTCAGTGCGACCGCCTCAGCCAAGGTCACGGAAGGACAATGTTGTCTTATCGGGAGGACGCCGCCAGGCCTTAGCATGCAGAAATGCCCCGCTGCTGTTTTGATTCATGCCACGTCTCTGCTGTGAACTTGAATCAATTGAATATTTAGACAAGAGGACATTTAAATGCATCTTCACCGTTGCTTTTATTCATTAGCAACTCCGGGGTTTGGAACAGGACCGTTTCAGGTCAATGCATTCCAGAGAGGTGGAGTAGAATCTCATTTATCCCGACTTTAATTCGCTCTCTATCGCTTTAAAACATCAAAATTGTGAGGAGTTGCGTAATAATATCAGTTTCGTCTCTGAAAGGCAAAATCAAATGGAGTAGATCATCCACACACAAGTGCTGTGGGGGGTTTCCCTTCTATTCCGCTCTGATTAATGGGGCGATGATTGGGATACTGGCAGCTTCAAGGGCATCTGCGTTGGATCTTCAAGGACAAATTACAAGGAAATCCCCAAGAAAAACAAGACAAATAACTATAAAAGGTACATTTCTGATGCTTTCCGAGGCTGAGATTACATTTAACAATCATCAGTCAGTTTCATCTAAATCAACCAAATACAGACTTTGCTTCTCATTTCCATACTTTCTCTATAAACATCAACAAGAAAGTTCTTTTGCAGGATTTTTATTCTATTTTGTAACGACTAATGACGAACATACTGTTTGGCTGAGGAGCATTAAATCCTTTCTCTCAGACGTTTCTAAGTAATTATGGTGGCATTGTAAGACGCTGCATAGCAAAGAGCCAAACCTCTTTCTCACAAACTGTCCCTACATTCCCTTAATTTGAACAACAGCTCGCAATTGTTACACGTTGGCTTTCCCCTTTTTGACTTCCTGTTGAATCACCGTCTGTTTGTTCCTTTTATCCGCGGCCACTTTGGCTGCTCCTGCCAGCAGCTTCCTCCTTCATCTTTTTATTCCAAATTGCTGTTACGACTCATTTGTAAATGTAAAATGCGTCACCTCATGTGCGGTTGAGGATTTCTTTCCCCCTTTCTGGTGAAGATCGACCCGAGATCACCGCAAGAAGAACACAAGACGCATCAGAACCCCCTCATGGTATCAGAATCGATTGAATGAACATATCAGGGGGTGGTTGCCACCACTTAAAACCTCCTTACCACTTGGTAGGGAAGTACAAGTGTGTTCTGTGTGTAATTAGCGGCCGTCCAACTGCTATCCAATCCAATTATGCTTCCATCCACCCTACGGCTAATCAAACTTTTAATTCTCGTATGGTGCCTCATTCTGTAATTGCTTTCTGTAGTCCGACCAACAAAACGGTGCGGCACAGAACCAGACCAGTAATCCTCTGACAGCCTGACATGCTGAGTCTGCGGAATGAGCTGATCCAGGAAACAAAGTTCTTGTTCCTGGTGATGCTTTGATGCTGGAGGAACAAGGAGAACAGCTTCCCCCTTGTCCCCGTAATAGATGGTTTGGCTCTTCATCACGTACTGTGTTCAGGAGACAGTAGGTGTCGTGTATGAAACTGGAATGGAATGTGAATCCAAACAGCCTGTGAGCGTTCCTCCCCTCCAGCGTTCCCCATCAACATCGGCCACCTCAACTTGGGAATAACTGCAGCTTGAAGCCAGTCAGTCAAAAAGCTTTGCACTGTTTACTTTCTGTGCCAAGTTTCTGTGGCCTCAATAACACAGCGGGTGTGAACACTGTTTGGGATTTAGCTGGTAGGTATGTTATGCCTATAAAAAGTGTAAAGCATAAACACATGAAATGAGTTGAGGAACACACACCTGCAATTTCTTTAGCGGCAGTTTGCAGCTAAGAGAAGCGTAGACACAGACAGATGCACTTCATGTTCCCCCTGTTATGACATGATAGGAATCCATCTTGTGGGAATCCATCTGAACATCTTAGGAGGATTCTTTGTAAGACAGGCATGCATATGTTTTTGGCAGCCTCTCCCTGTATGGGAATGTATCAATGTAAGATGGCCACAGTGACTCGCTTGTGCAGCTTCCCAGCCGTGACCCAGGCGGGCCCGGCGTTCACACTCATGTTGGGTCCTGTTTCAGCCAAACGTGGAGGAGCTGGCGAGGTTCAGCGGCTCGGGGTGTGTTTGTGCCTGGAGTTGGTTGAGAGAGAGGCTCAGAAATAACAACCTCACCGGCACACAGAGCCCTTTTGTAATGCCTAGAATCATCATGGAAACCACGGAAAAGCTCCAAAGCTGTTTGTACTTGGGATCCATAAATGGCAGTGATGGGCTCTGTAGCTGAGGAAGAATGAGCCTCTTTAACAGAATAGTGATGCTTCTATACACACACACACACACACACTCACGTACGCGCACAGACACAGAAAACTTTGTTCTGATTGACTTGTGAAGTCAGCACTCTGGAGTGTACTCAGGAGTGTGTGCGATGATAGGACTGACTCATTTAAAGTTGTGCAAGGTAAATCATGTCCAGGCAGGTTTTTGACGTTGTTTATGCTCTTCCCCTGCTATTGAAACATAAGCATCTGGCTGTATGGCTCACAACTCTTACATCCTGACAGTGGGGATCCTTCAGGTGTTCAGCGGAGTGTGTCACGGGTGCATCGGAGCCAGCTGATATGAAGGCTGAGAGCCATCAGCGGAGCCCGACAATGTTTCACGCTCTCTCTCCGACCGGCCCAGCTGGCAAAAAAGCAACACAAACAACCTTGGAAGTTGTGTCCCGTCACAGTTCATCAGCCAAGCAAAGTCAAGCCGGCTGAGCTGTGGGAAAGAGGACGAGCGTCAAACCCCGGCCTGTCCGGGCCTGCTCACCCTGCAGGGGAGTGGCGGCACATTAACAAAGCGCAACCCGCCCCGACCCCCCGCCGCGGTAAAGCCGGCTGCGGGCGAGCGTCCGTCCTTCACCCAACTAATCAGCCAAGGAGTAGGACACGGACCCCGCCGCCCCGCCGCCCCTCGTCCTCCCTAACAAACTGTCGATACGCAACCTCGTGCAGAATACCGTGCTTGATACGGCGCTTTCTGCTCGGCTAGTCTGGGGGATAGAGGGCAGGCATTCTTCTAACTAGGTCACAGGAAGGTTCACTTTAGTGCAGCTGAGCGCGTTCTGCTCGTAGCGGGAAAATGGCGACATAAATATTTAACAGTTTTTTTTTTCTTCTTTTATTCATACTGTTCACCCCGGCAACAACAGGATGAAAAGCAAAGAGGCATTTGTATTCATAAGTTAAATTGCATTTCAAAACTATGGCAAAATCAGCACAAGAACAATAATTGCTTAAGAATCTGTTTTGGGAATAACAGTGCATTAGATTGTTAATTACTGTACAACATCCATGTTCTCACCTCCCAGGAAACTAATGTCTTTGAGCGTTGCACTGCTAAAATATGCAGTTAAACCTAAACGCATGAGTTATTTATGCTGTTTTGCTGCTTTATCCACTTTCATTAGGAACAATAAGCTGACATGTTTATATGCAACCCGTGTTTGGAACTCGTGTTCTACTGGTGTGCAGAGAGAAATCCTGATCCAAGGATTTGCATGTTTGTGATGTGTCTCATTCATTTCAATTCACAGGAAGTAAAAACATATAGTGCCCACCCAAAGTCACATTAGATGACTAATAGATACTACAGTCTATTCCTGTGATTCACTCCTGACACATTTTGATTGACACCAGACGGCGTCTTGTTTGACTAACACATTAACATGATAAATGTAAACAAAGTCACTCCAGAGGCTTCTCATTAGTATAAAGCGCCGGGCCTGATAAAACATTCCAAAATAGCTCCGGCAGTCTAGGCTCTGCTGCAGCCCTGAGCATCCAGCATCTGCAGCTCCACGGACACCAACAAATCTATTATGTATGAAGGGTCGGCCATGTCACCGAGCGGCATGTGAGCGCTACTCTGCAGGCAAGCCGGAACAAGAAGAAAAGCAGCTTCTGCTGCCCAGCGTGTGTGTGTGTGTGGAAATCCTTCGGCGTGCGGTCGCTGGCCGGGATGATTCCATCAGTTATTTGATTTTAATTGAGGGACGGATGTGTGTGATGGGTTAGCAAGAGTCTAACTTGCAGTCTGAGGCAGTGAAAGGGTTCTAATCTGCAGAGTAACAATGACGCAGACACGACTCCCTCTCATTCTGCGCCGTCTGCTTTTATATGGACTCTGAGACGGTTCGTTGGGAGTGTGAGCTTGATCCGAACTAGGAGGCAACCGATCATCCACTGTACGGTTTGATCTGGAACCAAGACAGGCTCATGTTTTACTCTTCAAACCATTTCAATTTAAAGAGAGGCTGGGAAAAGGTCGGAATATATATCAAGCTCACCCAACCTGTTCTCTCAGGGTGTATTGAGCATAAACAAAGACATTTCTAACGTCTCAATCTGTTCTACGGTTTAGCAGCTCGTCTTAGTCCCTATTCTGTCATTGTTGTTTTTGTGTGAGTGATGACTTTTGCTTGGATTTGCCAAAACGGAACTACAGTAAAATCTTTGTGTTCTATGGCGAAGGGTCTGAAAATACCCCAGGTTTTGTATCCATCTGTGTATCCGTCAGATAGTGGCTGAATAAGAACCAAAGATTCAGTGATTAATGCGATTTCTGTTTTTGTTTCTTATCTTAAAAACATATCCATCATTCTGAAATTAACACAAGCTGTAATAAACAAACCGATACGCATGGCGGGCTCAAGCACAACACTTTGTTAAGTTCCACATAACTTTGAAAGGAGATTAAACCCCAGATTAAATACTGAAAGAACGCACCTGTCACACCTCATCGCCCTTTATTCCACACTGGCCCGTGTGTCAGGCGATATTACAGAATTCATTCACAACTTTAAAACACGTAATGCGCTACTAGCCTTTTTCCTCAACTCAGGGTTCTATTATGCTTTTGTGTGCACGAATGCAGTTGTCGCCGTTTTTCCCCCCAGACGGCGGCAATTGGCTCATTTCTGCCTCAGATACTTTTCAAGCCACCAAACTGGGGGTGAGATTGCGAGCGAGTGAGCAAGAGTGGGAGTGCGGGGTAAACGTGCAATCTGCGAAGGGCACGGAGAAGATGAGAAAATTTTCCACAAGCTACTATAATTTTCCCAGCAACAAGTATGGGGTCTGTCTAATGTGTTGTGGCTCCAAACATTGGTATTATAAAACCCTGGGGTCGACAAGCATTCCTGGATGTTTATGAAGAATAAGACATGCAGCCTGCGGGATGTTGGTTTGATCCTCCAAACAACTCAGCGTTTTGTTCCAAGTGCCGGTTAGAATGTGATGATGAAATGATAGGATTATGTTTTACTGCACCAAAAAGCACTCGTTTGTTTTGTGTCAATCTTCAAATTCGTTCTTATCCATCCATCCATCATCATCATCATCATCATCATTAAAATGCTGAAATTGCCCAAAAAAGGAAACTTCAAACTACTAATTAAATATAAGTGTGTGAATTAGCTGAGACGATTGATCTTATCTATCTTCCAGCAGCTTTCCCTTTCTGTAGTTTGCCGTAGCGCTAACATGTAACCATTGTTGGTATTCCGGCCTTATTTGCAGCTTTTGAATGTAAATGTGACTTTGCCGCGTCACAAACCCTTCAACTTTTCCCCACTGGGAAACGGATTCACACCTACTTGGAAGCTCTGTTGGCAGAGTGCGAACATGCCTCTGTCACCGCACTATTGCATCTCATCAAATATCTAAACGTAGGAGAGTGTTAAAGGCAAACACGCTATTTGACGTGTCGTATTACCGAGCTGTGATATAATGGAAACAGGAAAGGTGAAAATGAGCCGAATCGACACTTCAATGGGACACTTAATATACAGTGTGTGTGACAGTGTCTTTCAAAAACAACTGTCTCTTGCATCAGTTTATTGAGCTTTCTTTATTTTCTCTCTGCAAAGCGAAACAAGATTACGAACTCTGTATTTGTGATAAAGGCGCAGCACAATACGCCTCTGTGTTCAGCCACTGAATCAGAGAAGGAAAGACCAGCCAATCCACAAAACCTGTGAGAATGGAAGTAGTGTGGTGATGAGTGGTGTGGGACATGGTTCCAGATATTTTTTGGTCAAAGTCATCCATCCCTGAAGTCTTATCCCTCGGGTAAAGCTGCAGTATTAGGTTTCATTTCACAGATTGCAGCCAGATAAAATGTCTAAAGAAGAACATTTTCTCCTTTTGTGAAGTCGTGAGCGCAAAAGCCGAACCGAAAAAAAAAAGGAATGGAAGAATGGAATGGGCCAGGTATCCACGGGAGCAGGTATCGTAATTCACCATCGGCCAAAGTCAGGCAGAAGTAAATTGAAATGTCCATTTGTGGATTATGAGGTCCAGAGAGTGTGACCGGCTGTTTCAGTTTGTGAGAAGCTCTGGAGAAGAGCAAGACGGAAAGCAGGAGAGTGTGACATCAAAAGTGATGTTGGAGGGCCTCCAAATGAACATCAGACGTCTTTTTATACGATTTCTAATCTGTTTGGCGGATCTTCAGTAGGCAGCTGGGGTTTCAAAGTTACTTTAAGCAGGGATATGGACATTGATGAGGAAATGAAGTCTGAAGCTTGAGAAAGTAAACACAGTTTGGTCTGAGCTCCTCTCTTCTATTGTGGACATTACCTCAGCCAAATCGAAGGCGAACCATCGATCTGGGCCAGAATGATATATTTATACCGATTCCCTTCTGAGAACCTCTGCGTAGGAATAAAAGCATTTTTGATGTATGAGTGCTAGGAGTGAGAGCGTAGGAGTGTAAGAAGAGGAAGCGTGAGGTCAAAGGTTCATTGCCAGCCTGTCAAATAAGAGTCTGCATCGGGTTGTAATGGAGCCATTGATTCCCATGGAGGACGCACACAGTAGGGGACTGGCTCTCAACGTGCAGACAGGTGTTCGCTCGATAGCTGTCTCACTCCTCTGACCTTAAAGCTTTTAATCAGCTCTGCCAGGGAGCTTGTCAATCTTGTCAAACAATGAGCAGCCCGTGGCACCGACACAGTACGGGAGGGCAATGTGAGGGTAAGAGCTCCAAATGCTGCGGCGGCGGCTCTGAGGCAAACAACGCGTACGGGTACATGCTGCATAAAGCTATTTTGTCCCCGACTCCCGGCGGGACGGACTCCCGTGTCTTTGAGCCGACTACAGCGGCGGCGGAGACCCAGTCAGCAGATTTCAAAGGCTATTAATGTCAAAGTGGAGGCGTTCACGTGACAGATTTTCACCGGGGAGGAAGTTTGTTTGCGGCAATGAAAACCTTGGGGTTGACTCCCGTGTCACTAGACGCTCTGGCAGAGAAGCCGCCATCACGGGAGGTCGAGGAGCATTTTGTATTTTCCATTGGCTGCTGTTGCCTGTCAGTGAGTGACAGCGATTGCAATACGGTGTAATTGAGTTGTTGAATCTGCCCCGTGACTGCCTGCTTCACTTTATCTGCATTTGATCAATAGCAATACGCGATCAGGAACTTCTTTTACTCTTCCTTTGTTTCATCAAAGCCCTCACGAGCCAGAAGCCTTTTGTGTCCTCGCAGGCTCATTCTGCTCTGCGTCTCGCTGCATTTTCAAGTCCGAATTGACGTGCTGTGATGTTTAACTACAGAATATCTTCTAACATCGAGGGTAATTACGCCGCTGATTTGATTGCACTTAATAGCACGGGTCTGTCGGCGGTGCAGTCGCATCCAAATTGCATCGAGCCACACAATCATCTGGAGTATCGGCTGCTCTCTTCGCCGTAGTGTCTGAGCGTTTCCCCCGTTAAAGCTTTGTGACCGGTCACTGCTACGGCCGCCGCTTACAAGATGAGAACACTTCTCTTTAGCTCTCCGATGTTAGACGTGGTTGGAGTCGACTCATACATTGTAAACATCAGCTACACTTAAGAGGAAAAAGCGATGACTTCATTTCCTGGCTTGGGTTTCGTGCCCCCAACCCACAGCCCACCCACCACGGTGTCTTTAAATGAAACTCGGGGGAAACCTTGATTCATCACCGCATCCATACGTCCCTTCCTCTCAGTAACATTCTCATAGTGCCTCTCCTGTTCTTCCTTCTTTTGCTCGTCTTTGAGAATGCGTACAGCGGCCCTTTGCGTCTTCGGTATGTGTGCCAGTACACATTGTTTAACATCTAACGACCGAGTGGAGACTGCAGTAAGTCATACCACCCTGCTCAGCTTTCAGTCTGCTCCTTTTCCCTCGCTGCGGCTTTGCGGTTCCCCCGCTCGTGTCTCCGTGCCAGTTGCTTTTCGCTGGAAAGGCCAGTCGCAAACCCAACAGACCTTTAACTGCTGTTATTTTATGTCTTCCCTGGCGGCGAAGATATTTTCCCACCAAAAACAACGTCAGTGGGAAGGGTGAAGGTACACATGACACAGAATCAACCAACGCCTTAACCCGTTGCTTGATAATGCTGTTTTATGATACCTTAACCATCTTCTAAATGTGATCTCTGTTAAGTAAAAGTCTGGGTTCAGCCTCCCGGGTATGTGCAGTCGCTGCAGTGAGACAGGCATCGACTCTTTAAGATAAATAAATGTGGTGTCAGAATGGGGTACAAGCAAAGATATGAGCTCTCCCAGAATATATCCCACACAGGGCAGAGCTGGATCTATTGAGAGATGATGTATGGATGCGTACTGTGCAGGGAGAATACTTCAACCCCGAAGCTTGGAGACGAGCGAGAAAGACAATACTTGAGCACAGCTGGAAAGCACATGCAGCAGAATATGAACACAGTCCTGAGATGTGGTGAGCATTCCAACAGCTCCGTGTGTGTGTGTGTGTGTGTGGAATATGGAGCCCCACTCCCCTTGGAAAGATAGTCTGTGGTTTTCGGTCACGGTTTAGGAAACGGTTCAGCCCTGGTCTCGGAGTTCTGCCGAGAACCGCTGGGTTTCATAGTGGTTCATGATCAAAACACACATGAAAAAGGGGGAATTTGGCAAGAGCCGGCAGCCAGCATCCACGCTGGAACGCCGCGTGTTCCCATGTAGCCATACATCATCGTCCATCTTGTGTGTTTGTTTGCGTGTCCTACTTGCCGAGGTGGCTGCCACTTCAGTGCTTTCTCTATCACCTTGTCAGAAGTGATACTCCTCATCGGGAGTCAAACGCCATTGAGAATCCGGGGCAGAATGAGCCTGCTGGCGACTGCCGATGTCGCATTTCTTCAAACCGCTCACAAATATGCTTATTAAAAAATACACACGCTCCACCAAAGTGAAAAATGATTTAAATAACAGGATAACGCAGCACGGTTGAAATGAGTGTAGCATGTCTAACCTTATCAGCTTAAGCAACTATGCACGTTCAATCCTCCGGTGCTGCAGACAGGATACTAATCCAAGCCTAAATGATGTGACTGTGGGGCCAAATTCATAATCCTGTTTATTTGTACTTAATTCCCTGTGCACGCGCCCGCAGCCCGCAGCCCGACTTGACTGGTTTGTTACAGTATTAGTGCGACTGGTGAGCCGATTTGATTGCTTTGAGTTTGCGTGTGTCAGTGTCGACGATGGAGTTGTAAACTCTGCAGGCTGATGCAGGTAATCAACGGAAAATTTGCTTGTGTTCCAACACTTGTTTGGAGCAAATGGACAGCATTTCGTCGGAGCCCCTTGCTGATCACGACACATACTAAGCGTGCTGGTTAATTGATAGCAGAAGGGGTCTTCAGCCCACTGCCCACTCCAGCTGGAGTGTGAATTCCCTCTCCTGTATGTTAATGGATGTGCTGTATAAATTGGTTTGCTCCTGCACGGCTGAAGAGAAATAGCAGGTTTACATTCCGTGCAGATCTGCGTACACGTGGCCCCGCTGTCCTGTTAGTGCCCCACACACAATTAGAGACGGGATTTGATGAGCGCTGCTTCTTTCTTCCCCCCACCACATATCTGTAAGACATGCACAGTCATTTCTCTCTACATGAATGCAGAAATTGCCTCGACTTAAAGGCCGCGAATGAAGCGAAAGTGGCATTAATCAAATATTGATTGTTCATTCCTTCTTGGGGCTTTAATAGGCTGCCGGTCACGCAGCAGTGCCTCTTGCCATGCTTATGCTGTGCGTATTTACCCCCCCCCCCCCGACGTGCCTTTAAGATCGGTCCGCCTCTTTCAGAAAAGGAGAAAATTCCCCAGCAGTAAAGGTCAGAGTGGGTCAGACACCAAAAACAATATTCCATGCTCTTTCTGAGTATTTCGAAAAGGTCACCTTGCATACGGAGCAAAGACTTAATTGAGAAAAACATCAGATGGGTAGAAAATGCTGATGTTACATACACACAATACAGTTCTTTTAATTCTGTGCGCCTCCAATGGTTGATCGTCGGCTTTAATCCAAACTTATGACTGTGTATAGAAGTATATGTTCTTTGAAAGCTTGATGTTTCTTTCTACATCCTGGCATCTTCACGTGGGGTTATTCATTGTTTGCACTCCACGCAAGACTTATCTTTACTTGTGGACAATGGAACAGATGGTGTGAGGGAAGGATTTGTCATGCATGCTTGTCCGGGGGCCAGACTCTTTCTCAGCACTTTTTGGCAGGACTTTACATTTCATGCTGTATTTGCTGATGTTTAGCAGGGTGCTGCTGTGGTCTGGGCTCTGATCGGGCTGAGCCAGCCTTTGCCTATACGTCCCACTCCTGGAGTATGCTTATAAATAATTCTTTATAGTCGGCGGTGATGTAGTGGTTCATTACCCACACCTGTACACTTCTTTTCAACCCAACACAACAGCCCTGGAATAAATCTCTGCCTTCGTTCTTTTCTCACGGAAGGCGACATCATATTTAGGTTCCCGTGTTCCTGGGTTCATTTAGGGCTCGAATTTGAAACTTCTGCAACGCTATAATGTACAGAAAACAAACAGACACTCCCTTGCTAACCCCGTACTCTGTTGGGTGTGTCTAAGCAGGTATATTCAAATGTGTGTAATCCATATAAAGCTATACTGGACGTCTACACACACTTAACAACTCGATTAGACTGCGATCCAGGCAGTTAATCTGCTTTTTCTCAGATCATGTGTCCACTGTAATTGGCAATCAAAGTGTGTTTACACCAAGACCTAGACCCAAACAGACCTAGATTATTCAATTTTAAATGGATTTACTTCATCGTTCATTACCTCAGTGGGCAAACTGGCCTCATGACTCTGGTTGATTCTGTGCATGTGTATGATCACATCACTTTAAAGGAGAAGGACTGGGAGTACTGGGTGAGCTGAGCAGTGGACTGATACTAGACAGGTGATATTTATACAGATAATCTGCAGGCGTCTGTCAAATTCATTCAGATCCTAATTGATTCCAGTGTGTTATTCTAAATAGGAAGAATGTGTCATCAAATCCACAGTAAATTACATTTTCCCCACTCGCTCTGTGTTCTGGCGTGTAGGTGCGACACGCACAGCTGGTGTATCTGTCGCATTATGGCGGCGATGTGTGTAGACTGTCAGAATGAGTGTGAATGCAGCGTTAGTCTAACGCCTCGAAGTTTCCACGGGCTTCCACGCCGTTTCTCCTCCACTTTAATATCCTGAGTGCTGTAATCTGCTCGCCATTTCTGACCCACTGCATGTCACTGTCCCTGTTTAACCCCCCCCCCCCCCCCCCCCCCACCCTAATATCCTCTACATCACATTACTGTAAACCCACCCCCACCCTTCACCTCACCCGTCAACTCTTGCCACGCTTCAAAGCCGCCTCGCTGCTACTAACAGCGTGTCAGAGACCACGGGACCATAATGCATCACTTTGTAGCGTGCCCCTGGCCCCCTTTTATTTATTGATCAGCTCTTTCCTATTAAGACATCCAACAGCTGCCTTGGTTTGAAAGCCAGGGGAAACTTTTGCATTATTGAGAAACGGCGGGCGAAAACAACGGGCGAAAACAACGGGCGAAACACCGCTGTGCACGCTGAGCCGGCTCTCTGGATGAGACGCTTTGTTGACTAATTGTCTGGCCGGCCTAAGTGCTCCCCAGCGTCTCGACTCGCCCGGCGTCTGATAGTGTATCATCTAGTGTATTCATTGGTGTCACGCCATAACATTTCATTCCGGAATCTACATTTTTTAAGACGGCGGTGAAACCTGGATCGATTCCTTCTCCACGCCGCTCCTCCAAAGTTTCTGTTGAACAAGCAAAACTGTTCCACGCGCAATCATTCATTTACCAGTAGTGTGGTTTCCCCTCCCTCCAGCTCTGCACCGGAGCCTTTTGTGTGCTGACAGTTGCTCGTTATCTGGTATCAGTGGGTGATGTCATCAAGCCGTTTGGTCAGGTAATGTCAGCGCTGTTTGCTTTGTGTCGGAGCGCTGAAACTATGGTGGCCTTGTTTAGTTAAGCTGTAGGGGGGAGGCGGGTCACGGCTCGCTGCGATATTGTGTTTACACTCTGTGCTATAGACTCCCCCTCTCTAGGGCAGAGCTTTATTTAGCTTTATTTGTCATTGCCACGGTCAAAGACAACAAAATTCCCACTTTATCTCTCGCATATTTCCTACTCCACTACAATAAAACAACATCCATTACACAAAATACACAAGCAGTGCATTCTTCCACTGCGTTCTAAAGTGATGGCATTCCTCAGGGAGGTGTAATGTGCTGCAGCGTGTCCTGTATGTGTGCTGCTTGGCTCGTCTGTTTCATTCAAGGGTGAATCATTAACAAACAGAAATAAGACGAGACGAAAAAGCGCCGTCGCAGGCGAACCGATGCGTCCACTGGCATTTGAGAAGTCTTAGAGCGTCTCCAAGGGCGCCCGCCTGTGTACGACAGCGACATTAGGTGGGAATCAGTGCATACGCTCGACCGCCTAATGCTGTGCACCGCCAACCTGAAAGGTGTAAATCTACAACCCGGCGGTGGAAAACACACAGCTACATTATCGCGCCTGGTCGTTTCATTTTCCAGCTTCCTCAAACAAAATAGCTTATGGGAATAGAGGAAAGGCTCAAAGTCTTTCATGGAGCATTCCCAGATTGGGAAGGTGCCTAACATAATAAATATCCTCCATAATCATTAACATTTACAGTGCAGCAGATGTTACATTGTCCTCCTTGAACAACTGTGTTCTACAAAAGCGGCTTTCAAATTTGAACCAGATAGTGGAAAATTAGGAGCAGGTCTACTAACCATCTGCTCCACCGAGGCTCCGCTTGCCTCTGCAGCTGAATGTTTGCTCGGGGAGACGGAGGGTAAAGAGAGCTGCTCTGGCAGGTACGCCTCTGTTTACCCAGGAGACCCCGCTCAAGCACCATCAAATACTGCCTGAATGTAAATGAAAATAAATTCACAGACCCGGCTCCTATCGCAAAAAACGGCTGAATCCTCACTATCAACCAAACACACAGCCGACATTAAAGGCGAGAATGTGGCCGTCGCTGTTAAACAACGTGCATCTGTATCTATTACGCTTACAACACACTCGGATAGCTTTTAGTTATCCCGAAAAGTCTCTAATGCTCGATTTGAGTTTATAAAGCATCTTTCTTTAACAACAGCCAAATGCCGCTTGTTTATCTCCACAATATTAAGAAGAATAAAACGAACAAAGGCGTAATTGAAGGTTTGTGTGTGAGAGAGAGAGATGGAAGGAAGATTCGGATTCCCCCTAAACAGCCTGTGTGTGTGTGTGTGTGTGTGTGTGTGTGGCCGTGTATAGGGGAGACCAGAGGCCTGCACCATGGGAACTGGGACTGCATTAAACAGTCATTATCCCGTGTGGTTAAAGCCACACTGTATCTATCAGCATCCCACTTAAGTAACAATGGAATTACCACAGCACAATCATGCATCAGGGTGGGGTGGGGCGGGGGGCGAGGGGGGGCTGAAGTCTCCTTATGTGATAAGCCTTTAATGCTGAGCCACGCAAGAATCTAACTGCTAACATACGCGTCTGATCGGAATCACAAAGTGGGGGCGCTGCAGATGAAGCCGCCCCCGCCCCGCCCCGCCCCGCACCAGCTGAGATATCTGATTTGCCCGAGATGAATTAGGAATTAAGACCTCGCTAATGATACAGCGGGCCAATCTCACGCACGCTTCATACAGCCCAGGCCTCCTGCAACACCCCGATAACGCCAGCCGACCCTTTATGTTCCTACGATGTCACGCTGAGCGAGATGGATGCGCTGTCAGACTGTGATGTCAACTTTGATGCACGTCATCTCACCTATAGAACATTGAGTCGTAGTGCGGCGGACAACAACGACGACAACAACATCAACTCGTTGCCGCAATCAAACTGTTGGAGATTGCGGACAGGAATTGATGAGTCTCAGTAAAGCAAAGCGGCTTCATGCTCCAACACGACCACTGTTTGTGATTAGATTCCACCGTTCGTCTGTCACGGCCAAGAGTCCCTGTAGGAGCCATAACTTTGCCTCCTAATATGATTCATTTTGTGAGTTTTTCCATGTGAACTCGCCTCACACTCAGGAAGTTTGTGTTAGAACGTAATTCATAACGGGGTCGCAGCCTCGGTGTCTGGTTTGTACAGAAGGAGGACACCGTCTCCGCTTACAGGAATTGGATGTACTGTACAATACGACAACTCCTCATCTCCTGATCAGCAGTAAGCCGGTGTCCCAGCCGCTGAAACTGGAGCCTCCTCGCTGCATCCACCCCCTGACAGACGCCAAGACGATGACATTTCAGTCCCCCCCGTCAGCACGCTGTGTAATAACACGGTCGTTACATAATTTCCGTGTTTTGGAAGGCTTTTAAACTCAAAGCGGCTACGTCTCAGCGTCACTTTGGGATTGGGGTGTGTCGGTTCACTTAGCGCAGCGCAGCTTCTAAATGTCTCCTTACAGCGCTCACACGCAGGACCGTTTCATCCTCACGTGGCAGTTAGCCGGCGATAAACTCTCCTGAACTTTACTCGACTCTGGCATGAATGGATTTATTTTCAATGATCTTGGCCTGCGTGACGGTGAATGAGCCAATAATTGTCTTTTGAATTGTTGTTGGTGGTTGGCCAGCACCCGTGAAAAAAGACAATAGTGTCGGGCTACATATCCAATGCTAAACGGAGCTGCCAAGTTGCTGTTGGTTTTACAAGGAAAAGCAGCTTCTGGGGCTTCAGGGGACTCTGCCCTGGTTTCCACTCTAGAGCTTTACGTCGTCTCTACCCAGAGCGGAGCGAGGTGTGGTATTTAATCACACCACAAAGACATGGATGTGTATATTTTACGTTAAACTCCTGTATGAGTTCTAATTCTTGTCTCATTGGCAGAGTAAACGTTGTCTTTTGATTTACATCTTTATGATTTGTTATGACACAGAAAGGAATCTGATTTCAGAATGTAAGAGTGTTTAAAGCTGCAGTCTGTGATCTAGATCTGCCACTACACAAACAAAACAACAGGATTGAATATCTTTACTAATTTGATTGACGTGTAAGCGAGGGAAGACAACAACTAAACTGCTGAAGATGTTGGATGTTCATTTACCGACTTTCTTACATTCAGATCAACAGAAAACAAATCAGCCCAAGCTCCTCCCTGGGTGTCCACACACACCGTTGGAAAGCCATTTGCCTGAGTGCTGTTATTCAGATCCACATGCTCCACACGTGTCGGCCGGTGCAGCGTATGCAAACAAACGCACCGACACGCGGTTTCCCTTCTTTCCTGACACGGCAGATACTCTCTGTCGGTCCGTCTCTGTTCCGAGGCCCTTTGGGGTCTCTGGCTATCTGTGTACCTCCAGACGTTACAGTATCTGGCTCAATGGCGCCCCTCAGCTTACCCGTGTTCTTTCTGATACTCTGCCAGCGCGGGCAGACTTTCTTTTGTATGTGCCGTGGCGTTTTTCCCTTCCAGAAATAGGGCTTCTCTCTCAAATGGCATCTCTCAAGGCAGCGTCTACCCCTCAGGTGTATTAGAGCATGACTGGCCCCCCCCAGTCGCACTCTTGTCAGCGTGAGAACAAAGAAGCAGCAGCATAAGCAGCGACGGCGGCCAACCTCAGGCCGGCAGCACACCTACAAATCTCCCCAAAGCTCCGCCTTCCTCTTTGTCTCGCTCGTCCTCTCGCCAGGTTTCTGTCTCCATTACTTTGCTTATATCCCAGGCTTTCTCCCCCCTCTGCTTCCCTAAACTCAGTTTCTCCTCGGCTGGTTCTCATAAACATCACCAAATCTACCTTCTTACTGCTACCTCCACATATGAGGCTTTGCTCTGCGTCTATGGCTTCGCTGCTCTGCGGTGTAGTCTGTAATTACAGCTCTACTCTGCGCTCAGCCAAGGACTCTTTAGTCTTTGAGTGAAAGGGGTCCCCGTAGAGGCCCCTGGTCCTTCGCCGAGGGGATTTGGGCACTGTGGCTGTGTAATTATTCCTATTCCTCTGGTTTCCATTTGCGTGGGCTGCTGTTTATTTGGTTCGATTTGAGCGGGGAGCATGCGGCTCAAAGGAGGAAGGGGAGAGGGGGGGGAGGCGAGGGGGGAAACGGGGGGCGGGGGAACAAGGGGCTGCGGCTCTCACACAGTACTGTTTTTTAGCATTCAAGTGTGTGATGTCTAGCGAGGTACATATTTATGAGTTTTCACAACCCTCCCCTCGCATCGCTCCAAGTTTAAGATTAAACTTTAACTGCTGTTGTCACACACTAAATTGTGTTTGCTATTCCCCAAAAAATATGGCACTATAGCTGCCACCGCTGGTAATTTAGGCTCTGATAAAATGGACTAAAGCTTTGCTCTGAGGTGTGCAAGGACACAGGTGCTCTCAAGGTACACATGACAAGGTTGCCAGTCCTCCCTGTCAAACTGTATTAGCAAATCAATCTGTCATCTACGAATCCCTGAAGTTTAAATCTCTATACTGAGGGTCCTGCTGATGTGGTCAGAAGGAAATGAAAGATGATGTGCACTCAGTAACTTCAAAAGGTTGTCACTTTGTTTCTTATATGATTTGAAGTGCCGGCGGCGAACGGCTTTGCTTGAGTGAAAACATAACAATGGAGAGAAATTGCCTCCCTCTCGTAATGGACTGCTCCTGAGCATAAGTCACTCAGCTTGATAGTCGTGCGACTGTTATGAGAGATGGAAGAAATTGTTCATCTTAATGGTCTTCACGCTGAACTCCGTGCCAGATATTCCCTCTCTTCATGCATATATTGTGCCCCGGTGTCCTTCACTTGACTACTTATACTTTTCAGAAGAAGTTTTCGTTATACTGCCACTGCTTAGACAGTTTGACAACGTGCACACACACTCACACACACACACACACACACACGGCTCCCCCTGTGCACCTCTACAGATTCCTGTATAGCTGCAGATAGAGAGTACATCAGATACTCAGTAGGCATAAACAGAATCCTTACACATTTTAAAGACCCCTGTGGAAATGTTGATCTCAGAGAACACAGATTATGCATCATTGTGATGCAGTTACTCAGCGTTAAGGGGCGGCTGTGTTTGCTGTGCGCGCGCCTCAGCCTCCACTCCAGGCCGCGGCTTATTTCCTCTCTGTTTATGACTTGATTCACTGGTGGTTTTATGAGTCCAGTGTGATTAACGGAGGAATTTCTGTTCTTTCTTCCTGTGGCTTCGCTCCTATCCATAGGAGATAATTATAGCCCTGCCTGGTTGTAAATACAAGCCCAGCCAGGGGTAGTTGAACCAGGAAATGGGACATCATCAGACTTCACCTGGAGAGGAGCATAAATCAGAGCATGTGACTCCAGAGATAACAAAGATGTGTCAAAGACAACAGGATGCAGGATCCCTGCAGCAGTCCACTGACACATCTGTTCAGACTCCAGTGGCTTCAGAGCCAGAGCTTTCCTCCACCAGTCAGCACGTTTACACACACGCACGCACGCAGCACACAGTTTGTCCTGACTGCGATTGAAGGCACGGAGGAGAAAGTGTGAACATGACGTTTGAAAAAGGCCATTTCTTGCTTTAGTCCTAGTATTATGTAACGACTTTAAAGTGCATGTAAAGACACAGAGTGAACTTTAGTGTTGTACAGAAGGAAATATCGATCCAAAAAGAGAACATCAAAAAATTGAAATAGCTTTTATTCCACCCAAATTGATTCATCCTAGCTGTGGACAAGGAATACTGATGGGAATGAGAGAGTTTAACAAGAGGTCACTGTATGTAGAGGTCACTGAATATAGAGCGCATTGAATATAGAGCTCATTGTATGTAGAGCTCATTGTATGTAGAGCTCATTGTAAATTTCAGCTCTTCATACAGTGAGCTCTATAAACAGAGGTTCCGTCTTCATTAGTTGAGTTTTTTTGCCACCAAACTCCTCCCAGGCATACACAGTGTGTGAGTTTGTGTGTGTGTGTGTGTGTGTGTGTGTGTGTATGTGGAGGGGGGGGGGGGGGCATAATTGCTGTGTTTTATACTGCAAATGTGTGTGTTCTCATTGTGTGGGAGCTTACATAAGACCCCACAGTGTTTCTTTAAATATGGGCTCCGGGCACTCATTGAAGTATTTGCGACTAAAAAAGTAATTAAAATTACAATGGCCTTGCCAGTGTGGCACAGGAAGGTGGCAGCGGCTGCGGCGGAGCAGCAGACGATGACTTGGCTGGAACTTGGCGGCCTTGTTCGCATTCATTAGTGATGCATTGGTTCTCGTTGGGCCCTCCCATCTCATCAGAAGCGGCGCCCTTGCGGACAAAGCCGGGGCTGTATAGCCTTTATGTTAACAACAACTCCCCTCAGCTTTACACACAACCTCTGCTGTATTGACTCCACACACTCCTGCATAGGGAGTAGATATGTCTCCTGTGCTGCAGGGTGAATGAATGTCAGCCTGTGTCTGTGGCAGCTGAAGCAGATGTTTGGGTGCGAGTGTTGTCCTAACAGCCTGATCTGACTCTTTGACTTTCAGTGCATGTCCTTGTTATCATCAAATGCGTTGCTTGGCCCTGGACGCTTCATAATTGTAATTAAACTTATTTCTCCTTCTCTTCTCTGTTATCTCTCTAGCTGCCGATGGACAGATGGTGCAGATGGACTCCAGTATGTCCGGCTCTGTGGGCACACAAGTGGAACTGAGCTGCATTTTCGTCAACAGCAACCCGCCGGTGAAGATCTCTCAAGTCACCTGGCAGAAGTTCATCAACGGTACCAAACAGAACGTGGCCATAGCCAATCCTGCCCTGGGCGTGTCGGTGCTGCCGCCCTTCAAGGAGCGGGTCAGCTTCAAGCAGCAGGCGGTCCATCACCGCACGCCCTCCCTTGAGGACACTACCATCGTGTTCACCAACCTGCGCCTGTCTGACGAAGCCGCCTACATCTGCGAGTACACCACCTTCCCCGCAGGCAATCGAGAGAACACGGTCAACCTCACTGTGTTTGGTAAGGATCTTCATCTAGTCAGGTTTCCTTTGACCGGTTTGCCGTGTTAGCCAAACAAAGTGCACTAAAATACTCAAACAGCTCTGACGTGTGTGTGTACACGCACATGTGGCTCCTCCAGACCTTCTTTAGACACTCTATAACACCGGTTATGGCGTCTGCTGGCCGTGAACATCTCTCACAACCTTGTGCTCTACACAGATTGTACAGAAGAGATTGCAAAGGATTTATTGTGTGCAAAAGGATAAATGAAGACTCTTCCCCGG
The DNA here is from genome assembly GCF_046128005.1 of Genypterus blacodes. NCBI lineage: Eukaryota > Metazoa > Chordata > Actinopteri > Ophidiiformes > Ophidiidae > Genypterus > Genypterus blacodes. The sequence goes on from NW_027466845.1 coordinate 2,029,881, forward strand.
CAGCAGAAACCCTCCAGTGCTCTTCAACATTGTCACAGGCTTTGTTGTGAAGTGCACTGAATCCCCCTTACAGCAGATGGTCTCTGTCTGTGTACCGTTCTAACGTTCGCTCATCCTGCTGTATGTCCTATACAGGTTCATGCAGATTGAACACTTTGTTTGCTTGTTTGTTTATCACGTCCTACATGCACCGCTGCTGAGAGCGGAGCATGAAGGCATAAATACGCAACAACAACAGGAAAGAAGTGTCAAACGGGAGAGAAATCAACAGGGCCACTTTAGGAGAGAGACTAATTTCACTTCAATGCGTAATTTCGCTTCAATGCGTAATGTGGAAACCAAGTGTCTGGGATGTAGATTATGTTGGCAGAGAGGCAGCGTTGAAAAGGTTGCGCGCTGACTGTGATTAGCGATCTAATTAGAAATTGAGTGTTGGTATGTTTTCCATCAAGTCCCTGCAAAGAAAAAGCACTTGGCTTAAGGAGTCCCTGTTGCTTGAGCTTCTTGTCAGCTTTGAGTCCTTATTTTGTGCCACTGAGCCTCGCGGATCTTAACGGGCTTCCTTGGCTTCGGCGATGATCGCGGAGGAATACCCGTGCGTAGATAAGCGACCCGGCGCTCTTCAAAGAGGCCTTCACGCCGTATCTCTTTCACTTGCGCACTTGCTGGAGCTCAAGCCCGCCGTTTGATGTTCTAAAGACTCGATGGCTAATTGGCAACTCACAAAAGGTTCCAATTTGATGACTGTGCATTTGCGTTGTTCATCTGGAGAGCTTTGACAACTGCTTTGGCTTTGAGAAGCGAGAGGAAAAAAGGAAACTTCAACCGATTTCAGTTGCAACAAGCGCTTTTTCTTTCAGAGAGGAATGTTTTCATTTACTTCACATCGCTGCTATCATCACATCACAGGACTGCAGGCCGAGTGCAGATAATGATGTAATAGAAGTCGATCTGAAAGGGGGAACCATTAGTGCTTCTTTGTGGAACATTGAATAAACTCTAGTTATTCTGTCCCTGTTCTCCAGCTCGACCTGTAACGCGCATGACCTTGACGACGCCCACCATCGTCGCCAAGGCCCCGAAGCGCAAGATGACAGTGGCCACGTGCGTGTCGGCCAACGGGAAGCCCTCCAGCGTGATCAGATGGGACACCAGGTTGAAGGGGGAGGCCACCTCCCAAGAGACCCGCAACCAGAACGGCACGGTGACAGTGCGGAGCAACTACATCGTGACGCCCAGCCGGGAAACCCACAGAGCGAAACTGACGTGCATCGTGACCTACAGGAACGAGAGGATCACAGACAGCGTGGTGCTCAACGTGCAGTGTAAGAGCCGTGAATGTTCTCTGTGTCCAAACATGGGAGTGTGGATATGCTAACAGGTACTCTGTATGTGTGAGTTTCTGCCCACTCATCAAAAAGCCTGTGTGCTAGGCTAAGTGCTCCTGCCTCTGCCCTTGACCAAGGCACTAACAAGGCTGTAGACCTGGAGTTGGTCCCCAGGCACTGAACCCTGACTGCCCACTGCTCCTGATAGTTAGGGGTAGAAGAAGAAGAAGCTGCTGTTCTTCCTAACACAGTTTCTACTTTTTTTAGTCTGAAATTTTTGTTACTTTTATGCTAACATTAATAAAAAAGCTTTGCAAACGTTCAGTCGGGCAGGAAATGCAACTAAAAGTGATTTTTAGACCTTAAGGCTGCGCAGAGTAATGATGGTTTACAAGGAAACTTCACAGGGGGCCTTTAAATGACTTAGAAATGTGTGTGTGCGTGTGTGTGTGGTAATTAAGTTTTTAGTGTGTTTTTTTTTATAGTTTTTGGAGTAATTGTTTAATGAATGGTGCCAATCAACTTAAACTCCAGTTGTGATCGTTTGGCTGAACTAATCAGAGCCGCCTGCCATCATAAAAGCATAGAAGGCATTTAAAGCTTTACGGTTTGACCTCCAAGTGTCTGCTGTGCTTCAGTGGAGGTGTGATGTGTGTGTGTGTAAGTGTGTGTGTGTGGCTGTGATGTGTGTTACAGACATCACTGTGCCTTCCTTCCTTCCTCCCTTCCTTTCTAACTTCCTTCCCTCCCTGCAGATGAACCCGTGGTAACGATCGAGGGATTCGATGGGAACTGGTACCTGAACCGCCCCAACGTCCAGCTGAACTGCAGCGCCGACGCCAACCCCCCTGTCACCACCTACCAGTGGAAGCTGTGAGTCCATAACAACAAGCCCCTCCCCCTTCCCCCCATCTCCCCACTCCCCCTCCCCCGTTAGGGCTCAGAAGACAACCCAGCATGGCTAAGTGTTGTTATCATGCACTTTAGGTTCCAGGCGGGGGAAGGAAACACACACACTCTCTCTCTCTCGCTCTCTCACACACACAGACACACACACACACACACACACACACACACACACACACACACACACACACACACACACACACCATGGGCTTAGAAGGCAATTTCATGAATAGATTCTGCTCTTCTCAAACACGCTTTAAAGTGTGGATATATATATTTATATTTATATATGACACATACACACACACACACACACAAACTAATCTTCAAAGCCAAAAACACACCGACTGCCTCCATCCTCTCCAGTGTGTGTCTCCATTTATTTGTTTGTTCCCCAAAAATGTAATGAAGATGACGCTCAGACCCGAGGCAGAACACAATAGGCCCATTACAGCAACGGCACACACAGACACACACACACGCACACACACACGCGTCCCTATCTGCCTGATGGTCTCAGATACTGGCAGATAAATGCTAACAGAAGACAGTTTGCTTTGCTTTTATGTTTGCTTTGATGTCTGCGCCCCGACACACAGGTAGGGGCGAGGAAAGCATCGTTACTGCCGTCGTCTTCTCCGGGTTTGTCCCTCTCGCGGCGTGTTTACACCTCAAACGCAACGTAAATACAGGAGGTAGATAGAAATCGGGCTGAAGCTGATGTCTGATTGGAAATCGGTTTATTCGGCGTGTAAACGTTCCACGGGAAGCCCACGGAATCCCTTTCTATCCTGTTTGCCTCCACGCCTTACTGCACTTTTCTTCGCCCCTGGATTGCAGTAGGTACACACACATTTCCGCGTGGTATGCGTGTTGTACGTGTACTGACAGAGGAGAGGAGCGAGCCGGGGCTGAAGCCGGAGACGTTCCTCGGGACAACATGCATACCGGAGAGTTGACATCAGAATTTTTCCACTGAGGCCATCGCCGCAAAACACACAAGTTTGCAGAGATACAAGGCTTTTCAAGGCCTCGGGCGGTGTGTGTGTGTGTGTGTGTGTGTGTGTGTGTGTGTAAGGGGAGGTAACTAAACAAGCTCAGGTTTGATGTAAATAACTGCATACCTGGAAAACTGAGGAAAGATAAATATCAGCACTGTGACATTTCAGAGTGCCAGTGTAATGACGGAGTGTTTGCGCTTTCCTGGTGTGTGTGTGTGTGTGTGTACGTCAGAGGGAAGTATCACCGCTGCTCTTTGAATATAAAACATCTTTTCTCCTCGTATCGTGGTTTTAAATGAGAGCTTTATACGCCAAAATAGAGAGATAAATGTAGCAATTTGTCCTGTAATTGTTCACTGATGGCTGGGTTGAGAAATATGTCACTGGACTTGAGTGGATGTGGATTAATAGACCATTGTGCCCTCACTGTATCTACTCCACGGGCCACTGTTGGGTTTTAATGAGGCATGGGGCCTTTTTTTGTATGCATAGACGTTGCTTTCAGACAAGATGCACTGATACACACACACACACAGCAGCAAGAGAAGAAGGAGAACAACAAGATAGAGGAGATTTGGCCTGTTTGGAATTTTTGTTTCTTTTTAAATCTGAGGCAAAGGCAGATTTATAGGGAGATCGGCAAGATAGGGAGAGAAGAAGAAGAGGCAGCAGAGGAGGAGGAGGAGGAGGAGGAGGAGATGTGATCTAGGAAGACGAGGGCACCGTGCTGACAGATAGGAGGGGACGGCCGCCGCTGCATGGAAAATGAGATGCCAGATCTGTTGTGAAGGTTCCCCTGGGCTCCACGGTGGAGGTCAGAACAATGCTGTGACGGAGCGGCCGGAGAACAGGCCGTGTCGCACAAATGTACACACACACACACACACAAACATACACAGGGTGGAGCCTAATCATCGGGCTCGGAAATCATCACTAGCATCGTTGTTTGTTTGAGGAGAATGTTTTTATTCAAATCTTAATTTACAAGAATATGAAGCAGAAAAGCATCAAATCCACACACACTCGTAAATATGTGTGTGTGTGTGTGTGTGTGTGTGTGTGTGTTTAGATCCATAGAATGTAGGGATCAGTGTTACAAATCAGATAAAAGTACAATAATTATGTTAAGCACCATTTGCATGCAGTTCTTCTTCTTCTTCTCCTTCTTCTTCTTCTGATTTGTGTGACTGTGCAGAAACAGAATCTGGCAGAACAGAACCTCTTACATACATATTTATATTTTCTTTATATAGATTATTTATATATATTCAGAGCACAGTGCCACAGTTCTTTCTCTAAATGAGTTCATTGGAAACCTGCAGCACAAAGCAGAGAGCAGGAAGATAAATGAACGTTTCAACGCCATTCTGGGCTTCTTTTCAAACCTTTATTATTTATTTATTAGCAGATTTTAGTTGAGAGCCTAAATGGACCATAGAGGCGGCGAGTGTGTGTGTGTGTGTGTGTGTGTTGATGGAATTGTTGATGATTTCCAGAGACTCAACAGTTAATTGGATGCCAAAATTTCAGATTGCTCTTCTTCTATTGTTTGCTTTCCGTTCTCTCCCTCAGTCTGTCTCTCACACACACACACACACACACACACACACACTGGACGATCCATCCTCGCCTCTAATTAGCCGCCGCTCTTCCCTCTATTGCGCAAAAGTGATTATTTATGTCAATTAAAGTCACCTGATGGCCTCCGATAGATTTGGATACAAGTCACAGATTATTTAACTTTAGATTAGGAATAATATATCCTGTAAATCTCACACAGTCATTACCTACATATTACATAATCATTACATTAATACTGTTTATGATGGGATGAATAAATGGTGCTGATGTCGCCTGTGGCTGTTTCACCACATTACCATTGAATGTGAGCGTTAGGAAGCTTTCAGATCAATGAAGCTGAAAAACGTCATTACAGAGCCTCACATTAAAGCTCCTTATCTGTGCAGCTTTGTTAGCGGGAAGTGCAGAACGAGTGTTTGATTCCTTCTAATCAAACGCTTATTGCCGTTGTCAATTTGTCTTATTTATAGACCTGATTATTGCAGAGAGACATCGCATTCCAGCCTCTTATGCCGCTCTGCCTTTTGGTTTTTAAAGCCACCGTCTAGTTTATGCTTCAGTCCAGATAACCGTCGTTGTTGTGTCTTGATCCACACACACACACACACTCACACACACCCCAATCTGATGTATGCATACATACGCACGCATACGCAGCCAGTCAGTTTTCAAAGAATCTTCGTCCCCCTTGAGTTCCTCGCCTCTCTTTCATACCTCTTTACACACACACACACACTCACACACACACACACACACACACACAGACACACTCACACACTCACACGTCTCGCATGGCTCATACAGATGCAGACATCTCCGCTCGCCACAGGATCTGTGGTGAATTGCACTTTTGCCATCCTTTCATTTCAGCAAATCAATTGGGCTTTGCAGAACTCAGCATTTGATACAGGCCTCGCACGCTAACTGATTATTGAATCGTAACGTACAGCGCTCGGGGTTGTTTGCGGCGCCATTGAGAAAGCGCCGCTAAGGTGGCTGACAAAAAACAACCCGACCGCATCTGCTTGTATTGTACTGAACCATGGCCGGGCTTTATTGCTTTCCAGTGCATTTGGTAAGAAAATACCTGGCCGGCCTGCGCTGGAGTGAATTTGGCACCGGAGAGAGAAACTTCCTGCCAAGGCTCTGAAACTGCCAGTTTATGTTAAATTGTTTATAAACTTGTCATTGTCTCTTTCACACTGTCATTGAAGAAACTTCCTGAAATCTGTACAGTTTAGTGGAAGCGTTGCGTGTGTGTGTGTGTGTGTGTGTGTGTGTGTGTGTGTTTGTGTGTGTGTGTGTGTGTGCTTGGCCACAGTTAGCGCCTGACCTAATTGTGTTGCCTCTCGGTAATGTCATTTTGTTTTTCTCACTCTTCCAATAAATGGAGCATTACATTGGTTTTAATGATCTTGCGCATCAGCAAGTCAGAAAGTGCCACTCCAGCTGCGAACAAGCCCGCCAGTGAACGGGAGGGAGAGGAGGGGGGCCTTGGCCGCATCCGTGTTGTTTACAGAAACCCAAACGTCAATGATTATGTGGCTGAAACTCGGAACGGCTTCAATGTGAAGTGCAGTGACCTCCCAGCAGGTCCACGCCGTCAGGGCCAAAGACGGGGGAGGAGAGCCATGTTAAGAACCGGAGCCATTCAGAAGAGCTGATGAGGCCGATCAAGGCAACAGGAAACTGCTTAATTGTCCTGAAATTTGATAGCTTTTCCCCCTCCAGGCGCCATCAATGTGGTGGCGGCGGCGGTGACAATAGGAGGGAAGTTTGCGGCGCGCGCCCTTTCAATCCGTGACCTCCGAGTGTGTTGACCTGATCAAAGGGCGGTGCGAGTGTGAACACGCGGGGAAGAGAGCGAAGCGTGAATACTCCAGAAGCCCCTCAGGCGGCAGCGGTGGGCTGCACTTCTCATTGACAGCCCAACATTTGGTAGATTCTGCATTTATCGCTTGATCAGCTGCCTCTCTTGACAGCTCCCCTGAGCTTTGGAGTTCAGCCATGTGAGAGCTGTGCTGCGGTGGAGGAAGGAAGCCCACCCACCTGCCCCCCCTCCCTCGCTCTCTCTCTCACTCTCTCGCTCCTTCTGTTTTGTATTCCTCACGTCAAAAACCCCGTCCTCTCTCCCAGCTGTGTCTTACCTGCTCGGACCTGCTGGGGTTCCCTGTCCTCGTAATTTGGTTTGGACGTGATGGATGATGGTTGAAATGCGGCGCTGTCAAATATCCCTGATATTTATCTCGCCTCACACACACACACTGGGTCGCCTTGCACGGGGGACTGTATTCTTCACGCTCTTTGAATTGCCTCACCCCTCCTGAGAGAGAGAGAGTGTTTCTGACTTTGGCTCTGGTGTAATTCTGTCTTATCGCCTCTTCTACAGTTTGAACGGCTCCATCCCGAACAACGTGGAGATCAAGAACGAGACGCTGATCTTCAAGGGGCCCGTGACCTACGACATCGCCGGCACCTACGTGTGCGACGCCACCAACGGGATCGGCACTCGCACCGGAATCGTGGACGTTAACATCACAGGTAGGAACAAACGAACAAAGACGCTCGGCTCCGCCTCTCTTTTTGGGCCTCTGGAATGTTTTCTGTCGATTCTGGCATGGCATGAGTCAATACAGCGCTCCTCCTAGACGACAGGGACGCATTACTGCAATTCAGCTTAACTGGATACCGAGGACGACCGGGCGCCGGCGGTGGGCTCGTCTGGCAGGTTGTAGCCAAAACGCCTTATTTGTTGTCAGAGCTCGGCAACATTGTGGAAACAGAACATCCACCCCCCTTCCTAACCTGAGCTGTTATGCATCCAGGCACATGTGTGGGAGCGAGAAACAGCAGATCTATTATCGGCATCCAAAGTAACATCAGAGTGAAGGCGGGTGTGAGGTGAGGGGTGCTGTATTGATCACTGTTTGCTTGCATCGTGCTCCTTGGCGCTTCTCTTTCTCTGTCTCTTGCGGCGCCCTTTCTGTCTTTCTCTCTGGCGTCTGGGGGGGGAGGGAAAATGCAGAACAAGCCCGATTCAGCTCCTTTAAACTTCCACATAATTGTTGGCACACATGCTGTGGTTCCTCTGGGTTGGGATCCATAGGAGGAGATGTTTTCCAATCAAAGCCCCTCGTCGCAGCATTTCTTTTAGATCTGACTTTGCTCTACATGAATGCAAGGGGTTTCTCATCTATTAGTACCAGCTGTGTGTGTGCGAGTGTGTGTGTGTGTGTGTGTGTGTGTGTGTGTGTGTGTGTGTGTTTCTGTGTGTGTGTGTGTGTGTGTGAAGCTGGGAAGCTGTCACAGTTTTGCTCCGGCTGCACTGGATAGACTTTCCCCTTTTGCTCTCTGTGCTCAGTTTCTGGGAAACTGCGTGGGTGGGGGGTGTGTGTGTGTGTGTGTTAGTGTTTCTGTTTCGGTGTGTGTGTCTGTGTGTGTGTGTTCTAACTTGCATTGCTTTGCATGTTGACTCATGTTGCGTCTCCTACAATGGTGTGAAGCGAACAGCTGTGTTGTACAGTATCACACGCTGCCCACTGTCTGCCTCTGCGTCTCTCCTGCTTCCTCTCTTTCTCACTATTCTCTCCTCTTATCGACACCAGTGAGCGCAGGAAGTCGGCTTTTGAAGGATGTGATGTCACGGCCCGGTGCGGTGAGAGGTCTGCCCCCGGTTCCACAGTAGGTGGGGTTCGGGGTGTGAAAAGCTGAAGTCTCAAAGGAGCGTGGACGGGATTTAGTACAAAGGAAGCGAGGAAGTAATCTCCTGTCAGGAAATGACTGCACGCCGGCTTGTATTAAGTTATTGTGTTTGCGAGGCGATTGTACCGTTCGGCATAAAGCGTGCCGTCGCCTCAGAAAGGGAAAACAAAAGCACCAAAGTCATTTTGCTTCTCTGCCTTTGCATTGATTGCTTGAATTAACAAACCACCGCTGCCTTTGTCCCCATAGTCTCTTCGCTTTATCCTCGCCTTTGTCGGCACGAGTTTAAGCGCTCACACAGCTCAACTACATGCACTTACATTACATGTCTCAATGTAAAACTCAACTTCGGCCTTTTCCTTCAGTGTCCCCGCACTCAAACAAATACAGTTGCGACTTGTGTTTGCTGTAAACGATGCAGTAAATTACCACACACTGTCTCTACACACACAGGCTGATGTTTAATGTGTGTGTGTGTGATGTGTTCCCTGGCTTTAAAGCACCATGTCATGAATATAGAATAGGAAATGACAGAAAGCACTTAGTATTGCCTCTGTCTGCCATATTAAAGGTTGCTGGCCATTAAGTAAGTCTGTTGAGTTTATCCCATTTCCCCAAAGGGTCCGGTACAAGCACTTAAAGCGTGTCGGCAGTTCCCATAGAAACAGTGACGAACTGAAGCGAGAGCCGGCGAGCCTCCACTCCTGGAGGCACAGTTCAGGCGCAGCAGCCGCCGCCGCCGCCTGCTTCAAAATGGCACCCAGTCAAGTCGGCGGCGAGCTCGCAAACAGACTCCGAGTCCACAGGCAAATATTTGTTCAGGTTTTTGGAGGCAGAGGATCGGGAGGGTGCAATGTACGAACGGAGACACACTGCCATCGTCTCCGTCTCAAGCACAGGAACCTGATGGTGTGTGTGTGTGTGTGTGTGGATAAGCCGGTATGTGTGCGTTAACTCTTCCGTGACCTCGGGCTCCTCCGTCTCCTCTGCTGACGTCCGAGAATTCTATCGGCACGTCGATGAGAGGAATCTTCCGGAAGGAGTGGAAGTGTGTGGCAGTTTGTAGACTTTGCTTTTTCTTTTGAAGGCGGCGAATAAAAGGCGGCTGGAGGTGAACTTGAGGGTGGACACGGCATTTTTCTGCTGGGTCTTTGATGTGCCTTTGTTGCGCCCTGGACACCGGCCTGTGCATAATGACCCGGTAGCAGAGGTGCGGGAGTGTTGCTGATGCTTCATTAACTTCAAACAGCATCTTTGTGCCTCCCAACAGCCTTAGACAGGCCCGGGCCCAGACGTGGCAGATAAGAGAGAGCCCACTGCTGGCTGCTGTTCAAGGCTGCAGGAACGATGGCTAAGTGATCCCTGCAGACAAAGGGAAGGTGACCAAGCTGATACCTGCAGTATGTCGGCTCAATAGCTCACACTGCCTCAGCGCGCACACACACACACAAATACAAGAACGTATTTTCTTTGTCAAATGTCTAAGGAGGAGAGTTAGATTTTCACAGTCAATAACGCAGGCCATCGTTCTCACAGGTAAATCGGAAACCTTCACACTCTCACAGCGCCTCAGCACAAAGATCCGTCTAGACACCTGCGAGCAAAGCGCCGCCGTTTCAGTCATTTTCATTTTGGTGCAAGTTTTCCTCAGTGTCAGGAAGATCAAAAATCTCCATGACAACTTGTTTGCATCATGGGTGAGAGGGGGGGGGGGGACGGTTGCCTCACTCAACACTGATGGAGCACTTAAAGAAACTGCAGTTTAATCAAGCTCCCGGCCGCTGGTGAATGGATTCGCGGGAGCTGCATAACTGTCACCTCGGCAGATAGCGCGGGGCACCGAGCACCTTGTTTCAATTAGTCCAGGGTGGTGTTTGTTGCCCAGATCGCATCGACTACGGTAAGTCACATGGGCCTCAGACAGCTCGGCTCCCAGGACGGGCGTTGGGCAGATACGGTGTCGCTTGTCAGAATCTAATGAACCCCGGCTTCTGTTTTAATCAATCCCCACTTCTCGGAAAGAAAGTGATGGAAAAGGAAACATTAGAAGGAAAGAAAGGTGGAGGAAAGGAGGGAGGAAGAGAGGGAGAGGTGAGATGTGTGATAGACAAGGTTCCATGGTCCTGTCGTTGCCTGGTATTGGCTTCAGGGATCTCCTGGAGGAGAAACGCAGATGGATCTGTTTCAGCAGCTAATTGTTCAGGGTTGTGAGAGGCCATCGGATAGATAAAACTTTTATTTTGATGATTCACCCTCCACAGTTTAACCGCCCTAATCAGAACGCCACTCCGGTCGTTCCCCCCTTCTCTATAACGCGACACAGCTGACGGAGCGCCGCGGTGCGACCTCAGAGATGGTTTGCCACTTTAAGAGCGAGAGAGAAAACTTGTCTCTTATTAAGCTAATCAGCTTTTCTTCCGTCACACTCGGGGGTTGTGCGTCCCAAACAAAAAAACAGCCGCAGCCATCTTGAATTTCTCTCCTTCTTCTTCTTCCCACTGCATAATAAGGCGTGATGAATGGCTGTGTTGTTAAGACGGCCCTACAATTATGTCATTATCACTCCTGAGAAAGGGGAACGTGTGGTTTAGCGTCCTGGCTGCGCGGCTATGTGACATGTGGCGACGTCTTTCATTCCCTTGAGAACTGGTTTGTTTCCCCCTCCCTCAGTTTGACCCTGAATGGGCCTGATTAAGCGTCGGAAGCTGCTTCTCAACGTCCCACGCAACAGCTGAGGATGATATCGGATCACCTTGAGCCCTAATCACTCTACAATCCCATCATCAAGGAGGCAACTGGGAGTAAACAGACCAGGTTGTGTGCCAGTTTCACACGTTTGACATTTGAAAGGTATAATCAGGATGGCTCAGATGGACCTTTTCAGACGCTCCCTCACCCGTTACCACTCTCAACCAAGGTTTTCAACCTGTTGTCACGACTTGCAGTCCTATTGGCAATAGATCCGGTGGTGTTTGACCTCCTATCACAGATCAAAACCCTCACTGGCTTCAAGATCCAGACCCAGAAAGAGACCCAGACGTAGTGTGAAGTCTGGCTCAGGTTCCTGCGGTGTGTACATGACCGAGAGTTCAGCCGCTGTCGGCGATCCCCCCTCACACTGACGCCTAAACGCCTTTAAGTGTTGAACTCTTATTCCCTGTCTTCCCGAGCTGTGGGATCAATCTGCTTTGGAGAGCAGAGGTGCAAGTCCGGGTTTGCCGTGGAGCTTCAGCACTCGGGGTTAAACTGGACCGAGTGAAGGGATCTTTCTGATCCCCTCCGTACGCACGGAGCAAGAAGCACGCCGGCGTCTGTTCACGCTCGTCTGAACAAGCAAGAGTTTGTCCCCGCGTGAGAAAATGTAGAAGAGTGAGAATCGGGAGAAGGAGAGAGAGAAGAAGTAGTAGAAGAAGAGGGGATGAGACTCTATGTAACTAAGGTTGTGTCACTGCGCTTGACATCCTCTCGTCTTCTCCTCAAGGTTGATGTAACGACGTGCCGAGGCGATGACGGATGAGAGTCGGGTCGTCGCTTTAAAAGCTTCCGCGTAGATTTTGCTCAGTGTTTATCGACTGATCTCGCTTTAATTCTGCAAACTCTCTGTACGAGTGCGAGACGTGAGCGAACGAGTCGGCTGGCGAGGAAATGGAGTATTTGTGTGAAGCGACTCCAAGCGCTCGGCGTCGGGTTGGCAGGAGGAGCGGCGGCGGTGGCGGCGGCGGGTTTGGCACAGGAAGTGGAAGCCTCCTCAGCATAAATGTAAATTGGTAAGAGAAGATGTTCCTCCTGCGCCAACATTAGGTGTAATAATGCTGCTAAAACCTATTACAGCGTGTCACAATGTACTTATTAATGTTACACACACACTCGCTGACTGTGAGGTGTGTGTTGTGCCTGCGGCTCTTCTGCGTCTCCAGCTGAAGGTCGTGGATGTTGAGTTGGAGGCCGCCCGGTGCTCGACGTGAACACTGCAGCCTTTTGTCTACGGGCGGCAACCACAACGCGACACTTTGTTCCAGCTTTGAAAATAATGTAATGTTCCCGCCGTTTCATGAAATCTGACCTTCAGATTTGCCAAAACACACACACACACACACACACACACACACACACACACACACTGTCCTCTCAGCGCGCTAACACCAGGAAATGCAAACGGAAGATAACAGGAGGCGTTGATGGCGTGTTTCATTTTTATCAGCGGAGGAACAGGCGTGTTTGTGCTCTGTGTCGCCGCGGGGGCCGTCAGTTCTCTCGCTGTGATCGCCCGGTGTAACATAAAGTTGCGAGCGAGCGGCGGGAACATCCTTGAATGAAACAAGCGCGGCGCCTCACATTGCACTACATCACAGCCAAGCCGAGCCGAGCTGAGCCGTGGCACGCCGTCCGTCCGTCCCTTTCCTTTTGTCTGACGGAGACCAGAGGCGTTAGTTATGATGTCAGCTTTGGCGAAGGCGAACCCCCCTCGCTACGTGAAACAGTGTTTGTCTCCGCCTGTCATGGTGGAGTCTGTCTCAATCTGCAGCCTGTAGCTCTGTCGCCTGTCCCCGCGTCGCCCCCTCTGCATTATTCATCCACGCAAAAGGCCACACATGTCTGTCTTGTATATCGTTACACCTTCTCTCCATGTAGACACACTGCTGTCAGGCCGGTTGAGGAGCGTAACTCACCCCCCCCAGGGCAAAGCTCCTCGTCACCCTTTGCACTCTCCCCCGCTCTGACAAACGACAAAACCTCTGCAGTTTCGGGTCCGTGAGCGGCGGCGGCGGCATCATTCCGAGCCCCCTCGTGTGTCGTGGCAGGAGGGGGGGCCGCTCACATCTTTGCCCCAGCCTCACACCTCATTATCCAAATGAGACATTAGCATGAGCCTCTCCCTCCCTCGCCCGCGCACACCACAGGTCGTCCCCGCATAAAGCCTCCGCTGTGCCGGGGAAACAACTGGGAGGAGAGGAGAGGCGCTGTTAGCTGCTGTTTGCTTTGCATAAAATAGAAGAGGGGGACGCCAAGTGTGTGAATATGTGTGAGTCTTTTCTCGTATTTAGGCAAAGAGGTGGGAAAGAAATGGCCTGGCTGGAGGAGTGAAATGGAAATGTCACCAGGGGACGGCACACGAAGCGGGCAGGCGCCATCGCAGTGATTTATCTTAACATTTGGTTTCTGCACTGCTTGGCGTTTCTGCTCTCCGGAGGCGATGCAGAGGAGAGAGGGATGTGACATGGAGATGCAGACAGATGGAGCAGAGGGATTGGTGGAGCCCCTTCGGCCCAGCTCAGCTGCACTGTCCTCCTCCTCCTCCTCCTCCCTGTTGTCCACCCCGTGCGGTGTTGAATGTGTCACGCCTCCCCGCCAGCCTGATGAAGTAGGTCAGACGCTGTCCCAGGGTCTGACCGGTGGCTGCAGAGCTGCTGCTGCTGCTGATGCTGATGCTTATTCACTCAGTGTGCACAATGTCCCAAAATAAAAACAAGAGGAGGAGGGGAGAGAAGGGGGGAGTAAACAAACGAAGCCCCGCCCTCTCCTGCCTGGACACACAGCAGCATCCACATTTGTTTGTGTGTGGTGTGAATGTGCTGACCCACATTCTCAGGTTACTACAACCACATGCTGACGAGCTGCGAACTGGAGAGACGCCGTGAGAAAATGTAATTTTTTTTAAACGATGCGGTTTCTGTGTGCAGGTGTAAATATACGTTATGAGTATTATGTGTGTGTGTGTGTGTGTGTGTGGTGTTTTGAGGTAGCAGCACGGTGTAATTTGTGGAAACCTCCAGCTTTGCGTCGCTGCTATGTCCTTACATCGGCGTTATTATCACAGAACGGTGCCTTAATAGCAGCAGAGGAAAGTAATCAATCCATAAAGGGACATTATCTGAAGGCCGATCAGGCTAATCTGCCAAAACGATACACGGTGCACTTTTAAAGGTGCATTCATTTTGGTTTAAATCAGGAAAATGAGCTCCAAGTCTCAGCAGCTCTCCTCCTCTCCTTTGTAAGAGGTTTTGATGTTTTCCTGTTGGATCTCTGCATCATCTGGCTGCCTGGAGGCCTCGCCGTTCGACCGCAGCGCAGCAAGTCAACGCGGCTCACACAGACTAGTTTGACAACAACAGTGCGATGAGGAAGAGGAGGAGGAAGAGGAGAGATAACACATGCCACTACCTGTGTGACTTCGCTCTGTGCCATATTTTTTTGTTGTAGTTGTGCAAGAGTGAGCGAGAGAGAGAGAGCGAAAGAGAGAGAGAGAGAGAGTCCAGATGTCCTCCTCCGTTATAAACCTAGGTGCTGTCTGCAGACGTGCTGTGCTGTGATGCTGAGACCTTTACAAAGAAATCTGACTCTACGGCTAGAAAGTGCAGAGCCCCACGAGGGTTTCCACGCCAAACAACTCTGTACCGGATCACACAACAACAACAACAACGCTCGGCCTTCAAAGTTGCCGTTACCGGGCAACGCATAATCCTGGGTCCATTAGCGGCAGCAGCTTTAGGTGATCGGACAGAAAACTTTCCTCAACTGTGTGTCGTCGGCGTTGTAATTTGGAGTTTGCAGAGAAGCAGAGCTGGTATCTGATGGCATGGATTCATTCTATGCACTCCTTAAGCTCATTTCTTTGTGTTTTAAGCCAACTGAATAATTGCCACATTTGTGAAAGAGACATAATGTTGCTTCGTCCCCACAGACGATTCGCTTCCCTTCTGCAACATGATGTATGTTTACTGCAGTGAATTAGGTTATTTTTAAATCAGATTCTGCCCACATTTCTATCCAACTCCACACATCTCCCGGTGTTTCTTGTTTGTTTCCTCTGTAGCAGATTAGCGTCGGTGTGGCAGAGACTGTCGGCATTGCAGTTTCTTGCCAGTAGAGGCTGAAGCTCGTCACGTTTCTGCTCCTCTGCAGATATGAGAAGCAAACCCGCTCTGTTGCTCTGACAGAAAAAGTCCTGCGAGCCGCTGCGTCTTTCTGAACACGTCAGCGATGATGTCATCGGTGTTTTGATGCCGGTTTTTGCTTTTTTTTCTGTCTTATCTCCCTCTGCACATCCTGGGCTCTCGCTATCCCTTTTGCTTTTACAAGGAATTGAATTTGAATTAGTGTCTAGGGGTTTCAATGGCGTGAGTGACATTTACCTCCACATTAGGCCGGCTTATGCCACTGTAAAATAGCAGATAGCAGAGGGAACGGTGACAAACTGTATAAAACGGCAGATATTGGAGGGGAATAGGTAATAAAATAAAGGGTTTCGCCTTGGCAGCATCACATTTCCTCGACTTCACAACCTCTCGCAGGTTCAGGCAGAGGAGTAACGAGTACCGTCCCCGTCCTCGCTCGCCCCTCCGATAGGTCTCACCCCGTCTGACGTCTCCCCCTCGCCATTCCTCAACTTCTCCCTCGCCCAGTATTTTCCTTTCATCATCCATTATCTCCGACGTGTCCCTCGTTTAGGCCTCTCGGAAATCCTCCTCTCTCATTTTCCCTCTCCTCTCTCTCTGTAGTCACCACACCTTGTCCAAGCGATTGTGCCAAGACTCAGGAATGTTTGTTGCCGTGGTTTTTGGTCTCGGCGTGTGGCGACAGGACTCCGACGCGCCCGCGAGGAGCACCTGCAGGACCCGAGTGACGCAACTGTTTCACTCAAGCTGAAGCCGCCTTCCTGCGTCAGCTCAGTTCCTTTTCATCTCTTTTCAACCTCCCTCTCCTGTTGGGCAGTTCTTTGTGCTGTGGCTCATTATCCAAATCCACAGTACTGCTTGTTGTCTTCCCAAAATCCCAAATCTGGCTTTAACCGGATGCGTCATTCACCTGGCATGACGTCATTCCTGTTTATGAGCCGTTTCTGTGGTATTTTCGCACCAGAATCGCCTGGATTTTGATGCTAAAACGCTGTGGAGGTTGTAAATCACGAGCGCGATCAAAATCAGAGAAGGCAGCTGAGACCAGAGTGATGAATGAAACAGCAAACAGCGTAGTTGCAACATTTAAGTAGCTGCGGTATTTCACGTTATTCATCACGTGTAGGAATCTATCCCCGACCCCAGATTGAATTATAGCCTTTCATAGCACATCATGCTGCCTATTAATCTCAATACTAGGTTTTTTAGTCTTCGGTAGCCAAGGTTACCTCCTTACTATCTGCGTATTTGCAGCAGCATGTTAATAGTGGCTGCCTTTTGTTGCCTGGAACAGTATCAGGCCCGTTGTTGTGGCTCTGGTGCTTTGAGCTCTTCTTTATCTTTCCCTTGGCAGGTGTTGCCGTTAGCAATGGCGTGCTGGTGAAACGCCTCCTCCCTCCTACGCGCTGTCAAACTGCAACCATCGCCCCCCGACCCCCCCCCCTCCAAAAAAAACAAAAACGCATTTTATTATTAGTGTTTCTGTAACGTGATTAGCTCGCACCGTAGCCGCTGTAATTTCGCCTGTTTGCGTTCAGGGGATGAGGCGTAGTGGGAGTGCAGAGAGACGCGGCCCCCGGGGGGCAGACGGAGGAGAGAGTGGAGTTTGGAGATGTGACCTTGCAGAGGGAAAGGCACAGAGCAGCGCAGACAGAACGCAGGCGCTCTGCTCTTTTATTTTTGCACCTGCTTTTGTTGCAAAATAAAGAGAATGTGTTCATGAGATCTGATGCACGCTTCACTTGTGCGTCTGGTCTAGCGGATTAGCATTTAAAGCGCTCCGTTCACTCTAAAGGGGGGCCTGAAAACCTCCCATCTTTTGAGAGAGATCGGCCATTTCTTGTGTTTGTCAAAAGACACAGAAATACCTTCTTTGACGGCCCGCTTTCATGTCTCCACTTTGAAAGGCCTTTAATGCATTCTGCAGTTATTAGTCTGGCCACGTGCATTCTTCAAGTACGGGCGGCGAGAGGTTGGTGTCACTCGATGCTTTGTAAAATGGAAGGTGATGGAGGGCACCTTTGAGGGCCGGCTGTCCCTCTTTTACTGCCGCCATTCAGTCGTCTTAATGGCCTGGCCTTGTGTTTCCCACCTCTTCAAGTGGTAAACACACAGACATGGCAACCTGAGAGATGGCAGGCAAAAGCAGCCTAATTAAGAATGAATAAAAGGAAAGATGAGAGCGATGGCGGCGGCGGCGGCAGCTCATGGAGGGAAGGGCAGAGCGGCGAGTCGCAGGAGGAAGCGTTTTCCTCCCCCAGTCCTCTGGATTTTCGCCCCTCTTCCGGCTCGGCGGGGGACGAGGGTGACCTGGCTCTGCTTTCTCATTCATGTGTGTAATGAAGCCCTGTGTCTGAATAATCCCATTAGGTGGTCAGATTAAAACCTGAGCTGATATCTGAGCCCGTGCCCAGGCGGCGCTTTAGAAATTGGAGAGCTTTGCCGTTGGTGGTGGAGGGGGAGAGAGTGGGGTGGGCTGGCGATCAGGGAGGAGAAAGAGTGGCGGAGGAAGAGCGGCTGCGATTGGGAGGTCTTCTCTTCTCCTTGGATTGATAGAGTGCCATTGTAATTAAAGAAGAGACGGATGCTGGGTCGCGTCTTTGCCCTCCAGCCCCTGGAGGCGCAGGAACAATTCTCCTCCTTTTCCACAGTCGTCATAGTCGCAGATTTATCATTTTCACTAAAGAGCACTTCTAATTGAGTGTAATGGCTTTGGCTCAGCAATTTAGTGCAATAATTTGAAAATCATTTGGTGCTTATGTGGGAAATGCTTTTTCTTGCTGGATGGAGGACGGCGGCGTCGTCTTGGTCGCCGTCTTTGCTGTTGTTGTGATTTACTGATTCGTCTGTATGAGAAAAGCAGCAGAGAGAATTTCAACTTAAAGGAAGTTTGATGAAACGCAAAGTGTTTGTGAATTATAATAACTGACTGTAAATGAGTTTGAATGCGTCCTGCACACCTGTTATGCTGCGATGATGTAATCATGTTATGCATACAGAAAGAATACGGTGTATTTGTTCTCTCCGAAGCTTTTATCTGCACAAATCTGCATAACTCTGCAGCTAATGATCTTTTACATTATGGATGCATATGTTGATCACCTTGGTTTAAACCTTCTATTATTCAGTATAGAAAATGTCACCAATGTTCCCAGCTAAAGGTTAGAAAATGATGAAAATGCTCAGTGAATTGAAATATACATGAAAGCAGATGGTAATGAATGTAG
This sequence comes from Genypterus blacodes, assembly GCF_046128005.1. NCBI lineage: Eukaryota > Metazoa > Chordata > Actinopteri > Ophidiiformes > Ophidiidae > Genypterus > Genypterus blacodes. The sequence continues at coordinate 2,048,522 of NW_027466845.1, forward strand.
GCCAGGGTGTTATCAGGGTGCTGGCTGTCTTATCTGGGGCTTATCTGGCTGTGGGGACTTGTTGCGTACAGTGTGAGTCAGTGTGAGTCAGTCATGTGGCTCAGGTGAGCAGCAAACAGGTTCCTCCTTTTGTTTTTTTTCCTTCAGCTTCTCTCCCAGCGTTTGTTTTGTTCACTCACTCTGTGGAGCTTTGTTCTTCTTTTTCTTCGCCCCCCCTCCCCTGTTCAGGATTCGTCGCCTGCCATTGAAGTTAAATGTGCCTTTGCTCTGCAGGTTTAGACAAGCAACTACCTCAGCACCTCCAGCCTTTGATCACATTTCAGATAAGAAATGCGTCTCTGCGCTCCACAGAGCTTTAAGTGAAGATGTGAACGTGTGTGTGTGTGTTTTGGGGGTGGGTGAGCTTTCAGAGGTTGGAGTTACTGTAAGACACGTCTGTGCTTTATTCATGAGCGCAGGACATTTCCTCTGTGAGACAGAGGGACGTCCGCGATGCCTCAGTTTTGCTTTAGACACGCTGCGTCCCCGGCGGTTGTGAAGGTAAAACAACAGATCGTGTTGTATTTTGCAGGAGGATTTGCAAGGCAAAAGCCCTGCAGCCTCCAGCCTGAGGAGTCTGACATCCTTGGTACAGTTTCTCTCCAGCAGGCCATTAGTTATTGTTACTCTGGTCCAGATTAGAGCTCATTGGATAATTTCCACCCTTTTCTTGGTCTTTATGGAGTCATATGGCAGATTTCTCTCCTCTCTGCTGTCTGAATGGACGCCTCTCCTTTTATCTGCTCTCCTGATGCGTTGTGGCTGTGTGTGTGTGTGTGTGCGCTTGACTGCTGATCATCTCCAGCACAGCCATTTCATTTCATTACTGCTACACTGATGATATCTCTCGTTATGCTATTTTAAGATGGACTGTGCCATTCTACATGCTAACCTCCAGCCTCTTCAAGACCTTGCAAATATATGAACCGAGCGGCCTCATTAGCTCGACTCTCCGCCGTTTGCTTCCTCCTCCACCTTAGAGAACAAATCACTTCACGCATGCTCACAAAGCTTCTTTTACTCTTTAATTTCTTTGGCTCTTGCACTTTTTTCCTGCTCGGCTGGTTTGATTTGTTTCGCTCTACTTCCTCACTTCACACTGCATGCAGTCGTCAGTGACTGGGCCTTGCCTTTGCGCCGCACTGGTAAAGGCTCCTCTTGGGTTGGGCGGGGGGGTCCGTCGTGGGGGCCGGGGGGGTTCCTTCCTTCCTTTCCTGTTTGCTTTTCCCTCCCTGTCTCCCTACCACATCTTTCCTAAACACAATTTGCACCTCCTCCCACCAGAGCACTGACACACTCCCTTCCATCTGTCTTTTCCTACCCAGAATTCCCTAACAACCCACGACAGGATCGCGATGAGATCTCGTCGGAGCCACACAATGCAGGTGCCGCCATTGGGGGCGCTGTAGGGGGAGTTGTCCTGTTGGGCGTGGCGGCCATACTGCTGTTCGTGTTCCTACGGCGCCGCCAGCGCACCTTCAAGGGAGACTACAGCACCAAGAAACACGTGTTCGGAAACGGCTACAGCAAGGCCGGCGGTCTGCCCGCGCATCCTCCCATCCCCAAAAACCTGCAGTACCCGGACGACTCGGATGACGAGAAGAAGCCCGCGCAGATCGGCGGCTCCGGAGGGTTCGAGGCGAGCGAGCGCGATTTCGACGCTGAGGCCGAGGACCTGAAGAGGCCCTATTTCACTGTGGATGAAGGCGAGAGCCGAGATTACGACGAGCGGACTCTGGCCTTCCAGTATGACCCTGAACCGGAGATAGCCGACGATATGATCTCTCAAACCGACGGCTCTGTCATTTCTAAGAAAGAGTGGTACGTGTAGTGGCATGCGACGACCAAACCAAACGTCCCCACCTGCATTCCACTGCACCCTCCCACCGCCATCACCGCCCCCACCCACTCCACCAACCCTTCCATCTGTCAAAACTGCACCCACCCCCTCAGTCCCAGCCCTCCAGCACCTCCTCCTCCCCCCTGACATCCCCACCCATCAGACGCCCATCCAGCTAATCTCAATTAGGAACGCAAACGTCTAGTTAAAGTGCTAGTGACATCATCGTCTTAACATTACAGCACTGATACCAATTCCATCAGGTGAATGGGTACAGAATACAAACTAAGGTAGGTCACTAGGACTTGTGTCCGTTGTTATTGACGTACGAGTCCAGGAACTTGATCGGTTGATTCAAACAGGTGTATTATGCTTTTTGTTGTGTATTTTTTATGTTCTCAATGTATTCAATGTATAAACAGAGACTGCTGGTTGAGGTTTTGCTGAGCACATTTGTGAAAGTCCTACACTGGATGTACGATTTTATGTTTTGTTGATTTCATTACCATGGCCTTTTTCTGTTTTGGTTGTTTGTTGTCGCTGTTGTTTTTTTTACGATGTCTTTTTTTATGATTTTCCAAGTGAGCAGAGAATTGAGAGATTAAGTGTCTAGAATTACAGGTGGAGTCATGAGTGGTCGTGATTTTGTGGTCAAATGTTTCAGAGAAATGACGGGATAAAAAACAAAAAAGGAAAAAAAAAAAATCGGTATTGCCATGCAACAATTTTCCTTTCACATCTATTAAATTAATCACAAACTGGTACATTTACATTTTTAAAAAGGCAGATTGCTGTAATTTCATGCTTCGTTTTTAACATTTGCATTTATATGCTGGACATGTTTCACTGAGTCTCCTCAGCCACACACACACACACACACACACACATGGCAGTAATGAATAGATATGAGGTTTCATAATAATTGTTTTCCTATATTTTAAACAATGATCCTGAATATGGATGAGAGAGAGAGAGAGAGGCTGCAGATGTGGTGAACGATCTGCTCTTTTCACTGTGCACCACATATGTTCAAAGGTTTGGAGGGTTCCTAATCTGCATCACTTATGCTCTCAAAGTGTCGTGTCATGGTGACTTGACTTGAATGGGTTTACCTGTGTGATTGAGCTCTAAATCTTACCACTATTATGTTTTCTTTGTTGGATTGCCACAGATAATGTTTTGCTCTAACCCCCATTTTTTTTAAACAAACTGATGTCAAAGAAAGTGTCATGGGATTTTACTTTCCAATAATGACTCTGTCTCCCGCTCATAATTGTGTGACTGCGTACCCGAGTATCGGCTTAAGCTGCCCTCTTACACCAACAGCATATTCAATGAGGAGACGTCTGTGGACACAAAAGACGTGGATCAGAGGAGGAAAATGTCAACGGATGCCATTATTTACAGCGGCAGAGTGAACATTTTAATATGTAAGGGAAATGAAAATATCATGGTGGCCATCCTGGAATATAATCAGTCACCTGCTGCTTTTGGCATGTTTTCCTTCCATCTCCTTTTCTCCAAAAATGAATTTAGAGAAGATGTTGGTGGATTCTAAAAGGAGTGAAATGTCAGCAGCTCTACCTGCCAGTGGCGAAACGGTGACCCAGTGTGAAGGCGTTATGCACATCTTCTATCTGGCTCACCAGGTCACTCCAACAAGTGAATGTGGACGGTAAACAAATGACTCCATTCTCTCCTCAGCAACGCCTCGCTTAAAACAGAGAAAAAAAAAAAGTTTCAGGAGAAATACCGTCAAACAGGAAAGCAAAGGAGAAATCCGTGGATATACACGACATCTGAGTAGCTCTGACAATATAAATACTGTATTAAGCCTTATTTTATGCATGTTTGTGTGGGAGTGGAAGCGAGTATGTTGCTATTTTTTCTGTATCAATCCGGTGCATTTGTCCTCATTTGCAGCTCAAAAGACAACACTTTGTTAGTGCTGTCGGTAATGAGAGGGGTATGGTTTTATGACACACACAAACACAATATCCAACAAAAACAACAATGCAGTTAACACACAAAAAGTATATAAATATATATAAACGCATATTTAAAAAAACATCTCTGTGAGCAGATCGCGCTGCCAGTCGGAGATATGAATGTTTTCCAACGCCATGCTTGTCTACTGTATGTTTTCCAGATAAGCATGTTAATCACGAGCCTCAAAACTTTACCATGTTTCCAACACGGATTCGCATTACAAACATGAGAAAAATTGATGATTAAAAGTCTTCTTTGATTTCAGTTTCTTTGCCAAGCGTTTCTCCGGCCTGGTTTGTGTGTTCACGTGCATTCGCTATACGTCGAGGACGAGCGAGCGGATTCCGTGGGGGCGAAACAAATTGCCTCTTTCAAAAAGCGCAAAGGAAAAATTAAAGAAATAACATGCTCTAGTTTGTTGTTAATCAGCTTAGATTAACTGGTTTGCCGTTATTTTTCATTTCCATGCAGAAAAAAGACGATTTAGTTGTGTTTAATTCTTACATTCAGTGCCTATCAAAGTCAGGAGACATGAGAGTACTCGCTGCTCCATCATCTGAGATATACATGTCATATAGTATATTATAATATTGAAATATGGCTTGGGCAGTGAATGATAATACGTAATGACTCTTTAATTGCAACAAGTTTGGATTAATATAGTGAGAAGGGCAAAGATTAAATTAAGTATAAGTTCAGGCGTGATGCTAATAATGTTGGTACTTGAGTCAGCGCTTCTCTTAAAAGCTGAACTCAATTACCATCTTAAACTTTAATGCTGGTTAATGGTGATGCAGCACTTTTGGTGGAGTCGATACTGGGCCGCTTAAATCCCGAGGAGATCTTACTATTGGAAACCAGTCAGACTTTGCTGACTTGACTAAAGCACAACTGAATCACCGCCGCGAGGCCAATGGACAAAATTTGTAAATGAAAGAAAACGTAACTTTAGGACGTGGCCCCCCTCGGCCCCCCCTAAGTGAGGAAAGATCAGCCCCTGGCCTGTTTTCTAAAAAAAGCACAAATCGCAGTTTGTTTGTTTGTCTTTTTTGCTTTTCGTCTCACACAAACCGCTGTGTGTGTTCCTCGCATCCATTTTGAAACCACTGCCACACTTGCTTCTCGCGACGTCTTAGCGAACAAAGAGATGGCGTTTTTTTGTTTGTTGTTTTGCCGTTTCTTACGTCTGTACTGGTCCGATGTAAACATTGTCTTCAGGGTGTTATCAGTTTCTATTTTGTAATACTGTAACTTCATTCCATCCTAATCTACTTTTTGTATTTCGTGTGTTCGACATTCCACTGTAAATACTGTACATAAAGGTTGAGATTATAGTTGGGGATTTATTTAGGGACGACTGCATAGGGACCCTGTTGGTGTAAAATATACCTATTTTGGCTGCAAAAATAGAGACTCAATGATGGATAGACAAAGTTGATGCATAGCTTATTTCCCAAAGTCTCAATTAAAATGCCACTCCAGTCTGTTTTTAACACGCCAATAGAGGCTTCACTGTCATACAAAAAGGGGTGACGCATACAGTTTTCTGATTTAATGTTAACGACAGGAGAAAAAAATAACACCCCAAGTGAAACTGTCTGTATGCAGCCATGTGAATGTATATTTCTGAGGGTGTTACAACTATGGAAAAAAAAATCTTGTTCAATTGTGATGACCCAGTGAAGTAACTTGTACTTGTTTTAAGCATTAAATGAGTTCAATAGTCAACAATGTTCTGTCCCAGTTCACTGATTGGTTAGATGTGTGGATCTGATGTCAGCAACACTTTTTATGCTCCGGTATTGATTTCGGTTAATTGCAATTCTTCCCTGATAGCCTTCAATCCCCATGGGCGTGTTTATTTGGGTTATGTTCCAGCTTTATTGGGTCCTTTGAGACTTCAGTGGAAGACATAAGACATATTCAGCAAATATTCAGTACTGACCTGCTGTTTCATCAATTGGACAACTTGTTAAAGACACTCACGCAGCTTCTCAGCGTTGCAAAAATCAAACTTTGGAGCCCAGAAAATGCCTGTAATTGAGCCATTTCACTTGAATATTGCTTTCAGACAGATCGGTGAGTGCTACAGTACAAGTGCAAAGACGATCCTCTGGATGCGTTCACATTCCATACATTATTCCCTTTTAGTTGAGTCAGTGGCAAAAATGAAATCGACACAATCAATCACAAGGAGGGAATTTCACACACTCCAAACACACTGTATCTCATGTGGAAGCCAAACGAAAACACTTTACAGCAGTGACTTGTGCCAGATCAGCTCCACTCACTGAGCAAAAGCAGTTTCTCACCCTGAAACTGAACTGGTGGCACGAAATAATGATCATCTCCAGATTTACGCTTTACATAAGACAAATAAATGGGTACATGCATAACAAGGTTCTCAGGTGGTTATTACTGCTGCATTTGTCACGTTTTCCCTTAAATTGAGGGAGCAAAAACTGTCAAAACAGATGTTGATACTGGGCTCATTGCTTAATGAAGCCACAGTGATAGGATAAGAGAGTCGCAGTGTAGGGCGAGACAGATCTGTCTCAGACTGTGGGACTCGAGTGCAGACATCTGCACCGTGCACATTAAGAGGAGCCCAGAGTTTGCAGCTGTTGCCATCCATTTACTAAAAGAGCCCTTTGTAGCCCCAGGAGCTTTGATGGCACATAGGCTTTTAACATGCACGGCAGTTTCGGGTTTTTTCCTCAACAGTCACGAGTGGAATTCTACAACGTTTCCTCTATCAAAGTCGATGAAATATGGCTGAAATTCTGCTTGGAAATATTTTCCTGCTGGGCCCCAATTTGTTTCGTCTGTGATGACAGAACATTATGTTGTGCGCTAACAATACCCAGATGAAAATATTACAATCAAACCCTGAGTTTTACAGACGATAACCTCTGTGGAGGATCTCAAACGTACAGTACGAAGCTACTGAGCTGTGGAAATGTCAGTAGAGTTAGAGTATCAGTCTTGGCTCAGTACTTTCATATTTTAGTGTGATAAAGATTTCAGACAGGCATCGTGTTGCAACCTGATAAATCTAACAAACCAAATGCAGCCCCATGATTTGCTGATTGTCCTTGGAATCAGATTACCATTTAAATTCGGAGGATTCATCGGTCACAAATGCTCAATGTGACTGGACTCGCAAACGTGTCACTCGGACAAGGTTGTTATGTTTTCACACGAGCGGAGGAAAGAAATGAAATATTAATCCGGTGAGATATTTCAGAGAACCACAGACACACACACACGCAGGTAATGCTGTGATTTGTTAAATTACAGTGATCACACGCTTACTGAGCAAAATGCAGAGTGTTCATTGGGTTGGATACAGGTTGATATTCCAAGGTGTTAGAGTGGAGTTCTTAGCTTTTAGATCAGGTTTGTGTTTACAGATTGGGGCGGCCACATGCTGGTTAGATAAAAAGAAAATAAACTGATTAATTCAGATAAATACTATTTCCATTTAAGGTCTATGATCGGTGAATTCTACTGTGTAATTTCACACGGTGAGTCAGTCAGTAGTGTTGTTGTTCCCAGCAAACTTACTGTATCTGAGTCACAAACTGTCAAATGTGTGCGTTGTTGACACTTTTTGGATAAAAAACATGTTTATGGCTTCTAGAATTGTTTATTTGGCTTTTTGTTTTCTACCTGTTTAAAGTGTGTACAGTTTGAGATCATATGGGGTTGTCCAGAATAAAAATGTGTTATTGTAAATGACATGCTTGCTCTCATGTTAACATTCTTAAGGATAGCATAACTTTGAATATGATGGCATTTACCAGTGAGCACCACCATCTTTATATGATATTATAAACAAAATATCACCAGAGGTCTGCATAGATCCTGTTTTTATATATATACACTGTATGTATTTGTATAAACAAGCTGCTTGACTATCCTGCTCATACTTAGCAGGTGTGAGACATATAGATTTTTATCTTTATATAGTGATAACTTTAGTAACTGCTTAATATTTCAATACCTCCATCTCGAAGGTTATGTTAACATAAAAGACAAACTTTGAAATTGGGTAGATGGGACATTGGAAAAGGAAGCATTGGCTTTCAGTCTCTTTAACATTGCATGATGGGCCATCACTCAGAGGCTAAGACACTAGTTTTAATGAAAAGAATCTAACAGACTATGGTTGGACGTTTATGGCGAGGCTGTCCATTAGCCAATGCGTCTTTAAAGGTGCATGTACCATATGCAGTTTCAGATTGTGCTGATGAAGCAGCATAAAATGGGCTTTTGACATGTTTTCAGTCTGCAATACCATTATAATTTAAATTTGCACAATAAATCTGTTTTATCGTCGGATTTCAAGGTAACGATGGCGGCGGGTTACGCTTTATGTCGGCAAAAGAAAAATCAAAGGGCCCCTCGTGGCTTTGGTGGAAAAAGTATGCACGCTTGAGTTAAGGTGGTATGGGATCTGCCCACCCACATTACATTACAGGAAAACCATGACATCAACCCAGAAGCAGACACGTCAGCTGCTCAGACGTTCACGTGTTGCAAACAGAGCCAAATCTTTCAGGACACTTAAATATACAAAGCACAGGTGCTGATCAATCAGCCGATCAATTGAGTTAATTAGCAGACAGATCTGCTCCAGCTGCTCTTTCACCTCACACCTCAGATCGATCCTTATACATGAAATCCATGAACAAAACTCGATACAATCATCTACCAGCGACAGGCGTCCAGTTTGTTGTGCTTGTTGTTTGTGTGTATTGTGTTGTTTTTTTCTGTCAGGTAATCTTCTGTTGCAAAGACTTCAGTTCTACCCATTGTTCTGAGAGCTTTTCTATCAACAGGACAAAAAGGGCAAAAGAAACGCTGGCCAAAGACACTAGAAAAACATGATGGCCGCTCATTGCAGTTTGTCCTTTTGACTACAATGGTAACTGGAGAATTGCACACTCAAAGGTGTTCCGAGATGTCAAGTGTTTCCTTCAACCACCAGTTTTGACTTTCAGCGCGTCTCAGCTTCTGTGTGGTGTGACCAACGTTTGGCAGATGTTGTACTTGGAGGCATATGTATAGCCCATAACGTGGAGACATGACCAAACCACTTAAACCAGCAGAACAAAAGGCACAATCCTGTCTTCAAGCTGCATTCTTCCTCCATTCTACAACACTGCAGCTCACTGGCTGTTTTCTTGTCATCGCCGCAGTCACAATAAAATACTGTGCATGAATACTGTGTAATTTCTGAGGTGCCAGCGCCGACACACCAGGCTCAGTGTCTCTGCCACGCACAGGCTTTTAAAAAGATATTTATTCATGCAGGGGTTCAATTCCTCTGTGTGTGTGTGTGTGTGTGTGTGTGTGTAGTCGCTCTGTGCAGAAAGTCATATATCAACCCTGTTTGCGGGTTCAATATATATGTGAATGCAGCAGACTGAATGAACATTTAATGCCTATTGTTTACAGTAGTTTTGCAGAGGCTCGGCGATATACATTTCCCTGAAAATGAAGGAATTTCAAATGAAGTGGCTTTTAAATCTGCAATCAGTAAACAGTGCATCATCGCCCTCCGATCACACGTAGGTGGGCCTGCACGCTCTGCATTCCATCACAGATCAATGCAGCTCTGTGCAGCCGCTTTGAACTTGGCCCTTATTTTGCTTCTTTTTGCTATCATGTAAATTGATCCTGATCGAAAAATGTCTTTGTCGTGTCTGTGTTGCTGCTAAATGAATGAAAGTTCACGACTCATTCTGCCTTTAGCTCCATTTTTGCCTGAACCTCTTGACAAACAAACATACCTAGGTCTTTATCACGCTAAATGCTCAATATTCTTCAGTCACGTGTTCACTTTGTGTGTACGCCTTCAGTGGGTTGGTGTTAGCCAGAACATCATCATTAGTCTATTTAGCGGCTGGAAAACCAAAACAGTAGCTAGTAGCAGCTAACAGCAGCAAGCTTAGCTTCCCACCAAGCCGTGTGCTGCAGATTTGGTTGTTAATTCCCCCACAGGCTCTTTACTTGGACCGACCCTTTCACAGGGGTCATTCATTCATTGTTCGTCACACCGTGGACCTCAACTAGCTCACTCTTTCTTTATATCACATTAATTAATCCATTCTTGCCACTCTTCTGTTACACATGGTTGCCCCCGTGCTGACCTTCATTAACCTTGGGGCCGGAGTGAACCACAGCGTTGCTCCTCAGGTGCACACCGAGTCTCCGGTTGCTTGATTTGGTGGAGGCAGCGAGGCGTTTCCACAGGAGAGCGTTACACACGTGGAGTTTCATGTTTTCCAACAGTAGGACTAATTAGCTGAGCAACAAAGACTTGAACCCTGTCAAGCTTCCAAAAACGGAACGCCGCCTGGGCAAGGCACCGCTGCCAGGAGTCTCTAAGGTAGCAGGCGAGTGTTTTACCGCGACGGTCTTCACTGGGATGCAGCATGCCAGAGCACGCAGGCGGCTGGAAACTGCTCCAGACGTGTTTTGGTAGAAAGGTGACGAGGCCGCTGTGTCGAAAGCGCCGCAGCTTAGTTGCGGATCTCGAGGAATTATTGAGGATTCTCATATTTGGCTGCCGTGCTTGTTTCTTGGTTTTTTCCCTTGATGAAAAAATGTAATCACAGCCTGAGATCGTCATTGTGTAGAAGATAATCCAGTGTGGGTGTTTAACCTTTATCATACATCCTGGTGAGTGCAAGAGAACATCGTGCAATTATCACAGAGAAACCTGTGAAAAGTTGAGTTCTCCTCAAAAATCTGCTGCTGATTGTAAAACTTAGGGAGTTTGGCTTTTCAACACAAAGGAAGTATTACTCACCAGCTTGTTTACCAGCTGCCTTTATCAAAATGGTGTCACACTGCTAATTATAAAACAAACACGCTCATCGACAGTCGCAGCAATGTAAACACCCAACGTTGCTCTGCCTGCCAGAAATGTGTGCATCCCTGCTTCTTTGATATTTATCCTAAATATCCTAAACAAACAGTGACATCAGACATTAAGCATAGAAATACAACACACAGCAACACACAGCAACACACAGCAACACGTCAACGTTTCTTTGAAGAGAATAATGAATTAAAATATGTTTCAGATGAAGCTGGATTTAATGAACTGGATTTCTGCACAGATTACTCATCATGTGTTTTCCCTATCTACTTTGAGTCGCAATAAAATAATATTCATGTTTAAGTTCTATGTGTGCAGAGACGCAGAGACGTTGTGCGCCAAGTTAAAGCCTCTGTGACCCATCAGCCATCAATCCACGGGCTGAGAGTGTCTGACTCCAAGAGAAGTTATTACCTCAGAGGTTCACTTAATTTCATCATCGGTGTGAAAGGTGAATTCATTTTATACTGTATGCGGGAGCTCATTTGTGGAATAACTTTAAGAATGAAGTATGCAAGCAGATCTCGAGAAGAGGAAGAGGGGTTAATCTGTGACGTTGTTGGACAAAATTGGGCGCAATTGGTAATTGCAATTGCGCAATTGGCGCAATTGGCGCTATTATACTTTGAGCCTTATTTGTTCAACCGTTTGATAAGTAATGGATGTAGAAAGCCAGGTAACTCTAAATAGCTCAACTCTTTGTGCTGCTGTGCCATTTTACTTCTTAATGTCCTGAATTTTTTATCTACTCTATCACAATCAAAGCAAACACTAAGTGGTATTGAACCCAAATTTTCCCATTTGCGGAATCCTGATATTTCGTAAGCTTGGTTTTGTTTGATAGAGCATGTTTGGCAAATCATTCGGACATGCAGTTGACATTATACTGATAGACATAGCAAGTCAATTCTAATTCCCGAAAATATGAAATTATAATGAATTGTCAATTATTTGCATTAACCTCGGATCAATCTGCAGAAATTATTATTATTATTGCCTATTATTTTGTAAATGAGTAAATAAACGGCTCAGATCCCATGAATAAATTTGCCGGCTCCTTCGGGGAATGGCGGGCGGGTGCGTACGGAGTAGCCGTGCTTCCGCGGCCTCCCATTTCAGAGCTACGGTCATGGCACCAAGCCGCTCTGCCATCCAGCTGTGCATTAGCACTCTCCAATTAAACTCAGCCATCCCAGAGCAGAACGAAAGGCCTAAACCCTCTGCTGAGGAAAGTGCTGACAACCCTCATCTACAAAGTCCTGCTGGGAATACTGTGTCCCTGTGACCATTTACCCAGCCTCTAAGATGTGTGTGTGTGTGCCTGGAAGAGAGTCAGTGTGAATACCCTTTATCCCTTTCTGGACTGGTGCTCTTTCTGCACTGATTATAAGTGACCTTTTTTTAGATTTCCTGTGACTAATATGAACAAAAATGATTAATTTAAGAGGAAGTTTGTAGCATTTTCTTTGGTGGTTTGTGTTAAAGGTCCAATGATCATTTTCTCTGACATTTCCTTGTAGTGAGCAGTAACTGGATTGTCACGGTCTTCTACAAATGTATTCACTTGCCGAGTTAATTAGCGCGAGGGTTTGTTGAATAAAGAGATTATGAGAATGTTAATTGTCAGGTTTATTTGACAGTTTACTTCAGGTAAACACACTTAAGATATCGAGGAATAACCTCGCTGATAACCTACTGGCATCATTACCAGTTAAAACAAAAGCCCACCTTCCGACTGCTAATTGTTTAACAAATGTCAACAGGGATATATTGTTGTACGGTTGGCACGCCACCAAACCACACAACTCTACTGTTCATTTCAATACAACAAAACAATATTTACTATTTTACCAATTTACCAACAAAGGCCATATTGACATGAAGCCAGTGTTACCCAGGAACATATCATTTGTTATAATTGTAGCTGCGATCTACTCTGCCGTTCAGATCTGCCGAAGCTGCAATTTGAAAAGTAGAAATTCCACCGCAAATTACAGTACTATATTTTTAAAAGCGTAGGTAATCTGATTACATTAGCCCCGTGTGTGTGCTTTGTTTATTTACACCATTATTGTGCATCTGCTCCTTGGCTGCACGGGGATCTATTTGGAGAAGGTGCAAGCTGCAGTGCAAAGCAAAATGTCAACGGAACAAGAGATGGATGATGTAAATACAGATAACATGTATTCTGTGTGAAAGCAACTGCAAAACATACTCACAACCACACATTAACACAATATCACATGAAGCCCTCTGTTTTTGCAAGTCACATAACACAAAACAACTATGATAATCTTATTTTGCTGCAGTTGAATGTTCTTTGAAATAAGTGACACTTTGATTTCTGAGGATCAAGATTGGTTTTCTTCAACAGCGTGGTCTCTGTATATTATTGGCATAAATTATAAACACTGTCCTGAGGAACCGCTCATAACTTAACCAGTGCCCTTGGTTGTAAGGGCAGAAACATGCATGAATCCACTTTGCCCACTGGGAGAGAAATGCATCACATTAAGAGTGAAACCCCCAGTTTGCCTGATTATGTCAATTCAAATTAGAATTTTTCGGGCCCCCACGGACACAAAGCATGGCTAGAAATAAACTTTCACCTGCTGAGATCAACTGAAACTCATGACAATAGGCTGGCTTCCTCTCCCCGATGGAGAATGATTCATCAACCCAGTTACCACCGAGCCCCAGCGTCTGACAAATTGAACAAATGGGTTAAATTAAGAATCCAGCATGGCCCACCCCCACACTGAGTATACTGACTATTGACTCTCACAGCTTTATCAGTGTACATTAGTGTCAATGCCAGTCTACATTTGCTGTAACCATGCCAGAGGAGACAGCACATCAGCACATACAGCCATGGCTCTCATCATGCAGAGTCAACGACCCAACGTCAGACTCAATCCACTTCAGCAGACCATCAGGCCGTGGATTCATTGTCCAGCAGTTACAGTGGTGAGTCCCTGAGCTCAACCGTCACATAAGGGCAGCGGATAACATCAACCTGAGCTGCAGCCTAACCAAAATAGAAAGCTGCAGGATTGAGATATCTGTCACAATTCTGTCTCAGTGAAGATGCAGACACAAAATTCTATAGAATTCTTGCAAATGGAAAACAATGACTAAGATAAGGGAAATTCAGCTGCTGCAACACAGCTCGTTGCTACTTGCCAATGCCAGCGTCACTTGCTGGACGTGAGAGATGGACACCAATGGAAATGTTCTCCTGTAAAATTCTGTGTGATGGCTTCAGCAGGTAGCGTCTCAGAGAACAGAAAGAGAGAGAGAGAACAGTAGCTCTGACGTCAACTATGCACTATTGTGTGTGTGTGTGTGTATGTGTCTGCAGATTCTTTCAACCCTCAATCTGTATTGATGTGGGATCCATTGCTTTCACCTTTGTTATGGTAATGATACTACACCAATCCAGTCCAGTTTTCACTCACTGCGCACAATGGTGCTGAGGGAACAGAGAAAAGCTGCTGATCTGTGTTTTTTTTTTTGCATATTAAATCATTGCAATGATTTCAAAATGGGCCACACAATGAAAATGAATACTAGGAAAATAAGGAAATAAGGAGACTTTCTTGAATTGCTATTCCTAGTGCATCTACAGAAAGCGACAAAACTCAATCAAAACTTAATAGTCAACAAATTGTCCGAAAGCTGCAATAAAAGATCAGTCCATTTACAGCCAGACTCATTGATTTTAGCTTTTCCTGCTTGGCCTGTTTGTTTGTGTAAACCCATAACAGAGCCGACACAATGTTAGATCGCTGACTTCGCTTCTGATCATTTCTCACTTTGGCTCCCTGCAAAAATCCACACAATTAACTCTCTGCAAGGGTGTTACCTGTGGCGGGTTAAACACAAAAAACAGGAACGCACCAATTAAAATGCGAACGTGATGATAGTTGTAATTACTTATCTTCTAAAAATAACAGCAGCTGCAGAATTGTTTCTTTCCACAATCGGAAATGAGAGGAGGGATGTAGAGAGAGAAAGGGTACAGCAGGATTTGATTACATGCCAGGAGGGACACGGCTACCTGCAGCACTCAATTATCTTCGGGCACAAGAGGTCATCAGAGAATATTTAATTGAGTCCAAAGTTCTGCATCTTACACAGTCTTGTCTCATACTGTCTGTAGCTGTAGATATTTCAGGTCTGACCCCCAAACGACGCTCCATTAAGGTTCGGGCTCCAATAAATCTACAATATGCGGAGCCAACAATTGATTAGCCTGCAGTGCTGTTACAACTCAATCTTTGCAACGCTGATCTGTGCAAAAAAAGCAAACAAACTAACCCAACCTCGTAATGCAGGCAGTTGGGACTAATTTCCCAGCAGTCTGGTGGCCGGTTGCCATGACAAGTCCCAACCTTCGGGGGATTGGATCTCTGGCAGCAGATATCATCCCCCCTCGAATATGAGGTCAGTCTCTGAGCTCATATCGCCACAGGTTTTCATTATGACTTTTATTTTGTTCTGTGGTTTAAAGCGTAGAAGAGATACCAGATTGAAAGTTATTAAAACACCAATCAAGTACATATAAACAAATGACAATACCTATTGTGAAGTATAAGCTGCAGAATTTAACTAGAAAAGCTCCTATCTGCAGATTTCAGGGACATCCGTGCCTCACACACGTACAGGAAGAGAGACACAAAAAAGGACAGGAAGGAAAGGAAAAGGAGAAAGGAAAGAGATGTTTACCTCTGAAATATAAATAAGGATGAAATCTGTACTGAGGACGTAAGGTTTTGACCTGAAAGTGTGATCTTTACATGAACATATACTGTATATTAGAGTCATAGGTGTGTTGGGCTGCTCTTGTCCTTCTTGTTTTACTCTGAGGACCATAAAAACGTATAATAAACACTGAGCGGACGTCTGCTACTTTTCACCTATCTTATATTTCTTGAGTGAGATGAATAGAGGAAGCTCAGTGTGATAGCATCAGTTCCACACACACACACACACACACACACACACAAACATTCACACAAAGTAGCATATAATTTTACGCCTCCCTGCATACTTTTGAACACTTAGACCACTTCTTGCACCATCCCAGGACTGTAAACTTAAAGCCGGAGACATATCTCACGATGGCTCACTCCAAAGCACAGGTAGCAACAACAAAAAGTGCTTGCTTCCTGCCATGAAGCACCATGTGAAAGAGAAATGTGATACTCAAGTGTTGCTGGAACACGTTTCCCGTCCTCTAATGAATAGGCGTCTGGGGTAAAAGCTTCCTGTTTGAAGAGCAGGTATTCAGCAGCAGCAAGTGGATGCCTGGCTTGCTGCTTCACAAGTAACCTGGCAATGTTGGTCTTGACGAGAAAATGCGCAGGAAAACAAAACTCCACTTGACACCTTCATGTAGACAGCAGCGCCGTGATGCATTAGACCATTAGACTCACTCAGGAGATCTGGTGTCATTCACTTATCTTTGCTATTGTTAGCTCCGGCTATGAAAACATGCTGGCTCTGCTGCGCTCTGGAGTTAAATTCACCAACCAAGCAGAACGTCTGAATGGAAAGTAGTGTAGTTCATAACGTTCTTCTTCATTTGATTGGTGTAGCCGTTTTGTTTTTGTTGACATTCAGATCACAGATTGAACCTTAAAGACTCAAACTGGCAATTCCCAAATATTCCTCTTCATTCATTCAGAGGGAGATTTTAGTAAATGGAATCAGCTTTGTCTCTTCGTGGTCTACAGGTTTGTGAGTGAAGACGTGCTAGCTAGCGAGCTATGATTTTCATGGCATAGAGGAGGCGTCTTGCTTTTGGCACAAGCACCGTAACCATAACAATCCACTGGGTTACAGTAGACACTAATGCGAACATTAGCAGCATCTCTCCATCTTAAGACTTGCTGCTGGTCCAGGTGCTGCAAAGTCCAGATAGTTTGAAATGTGGAGCAGCAGAACTAGACTCAGTCCGGTCCAGAGCTTGGTGCCATTTGTATCTTGTCTATGATTTTTTAAAAGTGGCCCTGGGGCCTCATGCTACGCTGCACAGCAGGAGTTCACGAGCTCCACTGAGATGTACAGCCATACATCTATCATCCGGGCATCAAGTATGTTGAAACACACACTGTATAGCCTTGATTCCTTCTCTTTGTGTGTCAGAATCACAGTTGAATGATGACCAGAGCTGCCACCCACAGAGCGCCGCTGTCAGGGGCCTTCATGCTGCTCTGTGTGCTATCAGGAGCTATGCAGTGCCATTAAAACCTGTAATGGCACTGGAGGATGGGCTCCCATTACAGCGTAATGATGGTTACATTATCTGTTTAAGATATGAGTAAATACTATGCAAATAAAAGTGCCTTTATTATTTATTCCAGAAGAGGAAGTGTTTCATGATAATAATAATTATAGCCACAATAACACTTTACATTTCCTCATGACAAATAAGTCACTTTCATGTTCAGCATTATGTGTTTTGATTAAATATCTTTAAGCTTCAATAAATGATTTTATCGCAAGTTCATCCTAATAAGATGAATGTCCGTCTGTATACTTCAAATATCCTCTTTCTCAAATGAAACTAAAGCAGTATTTTATCCCCAAGTCGACCAGATGTAAGATATAACATTATCGCTGTGCTCCTAATCTGTTCACTTCATGAAAGCTCAATGAAATGAACAGGAACGAGTCGCTGGGCCAAGTCGCTTCCATCGCAACTCCCACCGATGCAAAGTTCAATAAACCTTATCTTTCCCTCCAGGCACAAAAAAGCATAAAGAGCATTAAAAACAAACACGTGCTACAGTAGACAACACTACACAGATTATACACACTTTTCTTACATAAAACCTATAGCCCCAAGTGATGCAGTAAATACAATGTTATGGTGTTTAGGTCCATTTTGTGCTGTTATATGGAGTATTTGCTCTTGGGAGTGATGTTACACACATTGCATGAGGCCAGATCAGCTTTTTCTTCCACTGTTGGTGGCTTAACCTGATTAAACTTTGTCGAGCTGTGCAGAATGTTAAAGGAAGGGATCAGAATTTGTCAAGATCAAAATGTTGCTGCTGCTTTTTACACACGCTACTTATTACTATTGACAAGAAGGATTTCATGCATGTTTGTCAGCAGGATAAATTTGAAATTGGACTCAAATTAAGCATAGTAAGTTGAAAAGCAACTTCAATGCGTAAGTCTATAAACATTTAACAAACACCAGCTACAATTCTAAGTTAGTTTGACATGAATCGGGACGTACTTAAAGCAGCAAACAGTCTGTTGATTATAGTGTAATAGTAGTAGTGCTGGGTGTGGAAGTGCTGTTTGTATGAATGTGTCTGGTTGCTTTGAACGATGGGTAAATTCTAATAAACAGTGGTTAAAAATGAAAGTGTGTGCATTGCCTTTCTCATAAACAATGATTTGTTTCTCCAAAGGGATTAGGGTTTGATTGATGATTCCATTATTGAGACAGCAAATTAAAACTCAGAACTTCAGAACTAACATTTATTTCAAATAGCAGATCACTGTTCTTTGTCCAGATATCACATATCAAAGTGAGATCACAGCATAGTGGCTAATTTAGCCTTCAACTCAATTATAACCGCAGCTTGCTCGGTGTACTTGGCTGCAATGCTTTGATGAAAACAAAACAGAATATGGTGTTTTATGCAGTTTATGTTTTTCCACTATAAATACTGACAACACAAACCGCAATGACAGCTCTTGCACAAAGCAGTGTGTGTGCGTGTGTGTGTGTGTGTGTGTGTGTGTGTGTGTGTGTGTGTGTGTGTGTGTGTGTGTGTGTGTGCGCACTGGTCAAAAAATATCTTCAGGGCTCGCAAGTAAAAAATCCCACAAGAGAGAAACAAAAGAGAGAAATGTTTTTGCAATCCTCTGAATGGCAAAAGAAAGAAAGACAGACACTTTTCACCCATTTGGAGATAAGCTTTCATTTGATCTGGTCCACTGCTCCATGGAGGTTTTTCAGAATTACCTGAAGTGGGGCCTTACAGTCGTCATCGTGTCAGAGGATGATCTCTTAACATAACAGAGAATATGATCATTTGGGGTGAATAGATGTGAAACAAGTGAAACACATTAAAGATTTACTGGCTGAGAGAAACGTCTAATAGATATCAAAACCTGCTTTCAAGCCTCTGAAGAGTGAAGAGAGAAAAATACGTGTAACTCGTCTAAGAGGAGTGGAAAAATGGTGACAGCATTTTATGACTAAAACAAAGACAATTGAAGCTTCCTGTCTGTTTCTGGCTTCGAGCTTTATGTGCTGCGGATGCCGACAGATTTTTTAGAGATTGATAAACAAAATTAGGTGTCAGAATCAATGAGAATGGATTGTTTTAACAACCATCAAATACAGATTAAAGGCAGCACCTCTCAGACACATTTGGGCCTCGTTCATCAATATTTGGGTCTGCTCATTCTTATGCTTTTGAGTACCTGAAGGCACACAAACAAAGTAAGAAACGTCCATATCTGATTGGCACACATGTATAAAAACCTGATTTAATCGTACCCTGGCAGACTTGATCTTAAATTCAATTGACTGTTTTGACTTCAAACTAGAAGCAAAAATGCCTCTTGGCTGCCAACCTAAAGGTCAACCGAAGGGGGGCAGGACACCGCGAAGGCCACAGAATTAGATGATTGCACCGGAGCCACAGTGGAGCACATGGTGTCCAGCTGGACAGCACTGGGATCCAAACCAGCCTAGAAAACCTCAGCTAGAGATCTAGGATGCCAACGTAATGTTAAATCCTGCGGTCTCTTAGACTCCGTGACTCCTTTGCCGAGCTTTGCGTGCATTCTATGATGCGCCGTGATTTCTGCAGCCATGAAGGTTTTCAGTTTGGCTTTTTTGTTTAGCTTGAAGAATATTGAATTACCTCGCAAAAGGAAAAAGGTTAGAAGGGCTTTCGTCCCATTCCATAGTGTGTTTGTGTGTGACTTCTCTGCATACCTACACATCTTTTCCAATACAAACATTTTTGATGAATCACAGAAATGTCATGAATTTGGTCTTACCCACTTTTCATTCCCATGCACAGTTGATAAAATGACTCCCAGTGTTCATGACAATCAAACAATGAGGCTCACAAGAATTTATAACAGGGATTTCATCTTAGATTGCACAATATTGTTTTTTTGCTCCTTTCCCTTTTTGCGTCAAACCTCTATAATCCCATGCTGTTATTTAGCAAGAACAAAGAAATGTTCTGGAACAGCATCAGCTATTTAAATTACGGTGACGCTTCAAGTGGTTGTAGCGTCACATAACTTGATATAATATTGTGTAATTCATAATTAGGTGTCTGTTCCTCTCTCAGGTGAAGTCTTATTTTTGTGAGGCTGTCCTGTCATCCGCTGTAGCCGGTCCCTTCCTCTCATCTATTTTCAGGCCAGAATGAATCAGGCTCTCCTCTCTTTTTTGTTCATTTTGACACCCGACAAAACTCATCGCCTCTCAGGGAATTGGAGTAGAGGGTCTTGTTTTGTTCTGGCAGTTCGTTCAGGAATGGCCATCAATCAGGTGATCTATTGTGTTAGAGAGGGACCTTTTTTCTATTGAATTCATGACTTGCTTCAAAAAGCAGATGCTACAAAGGTATTGAAAGTTTGCAGGGTACATTATAATCTGCTGTGATGGAAGCCAGAGTGAAAGAGCTCCATAATGATTCACTGCCAGTTTCTACATACATGTCACCATGAGGAGACATCATTGGCGGTGCCTTACCTTTGACACACTTTGTATTAAATGATTACTCTCCTAAGAACACCTCAGATTCAGATTTGTGGTCATTTTCCAGTAACTGGAGATGAAGTCATGACTATGATAGAGCACGTTTGCATGAATGTTGATGAGTCAATCAAATTGGCTTGGAAATCGCTGTCCTCTGAGGAATGGACCAACAGTAGATTACATGATTGTAAGATGTTTTTCTCAAGTGCAGAATTGCTCCATCGTCATCCTCCGGGCAAATGGAAAACATACGTTTGTATGGAGTCACCCAGACTGGCAGGGCAGTGTTGCTGTGGTACGGAAAACAAATCACTCAACAATCAAACCATGCTCACTTCCTGCCGCACACGAGGACTGCAGATATAACTATGGGTGAGGAATGACTAAGGGACAGAATGTGCAAGGTCCACTCTGTTATTTAACTCCAGACAAAACCAGCTGCAATCACTGAACCATGTATACATACACCTTGTATAATGGGGCCTTTTGTATAAACATATAGCACAATAGTCCTACTGATTGCAGCTGTTTAACCAGCCTGGCATCAGGGTTTTAAATATTTCGTTCTAATGATGGATTGTTGAAAAATGTGGAAATTAGTGACCCATTTGCATGGATTAAATAAATCCATGGCATAGTGTTGATACAAGTGGTAGCGGATCACTAGAGATTGGAACAACAGAGAAAATGGAAAACAAGAGTTAGCTTGGATTTGTCCATTCCGCCTGATGCCCGAGCTGATCGATGAGAGGGCTGTGGTGAACACATTTACCTCTTGTTTAGAGGAACTGGGGAAGGAGTCGTTTGTAAGTCTTAATTTGCTGGCATTGTCAGTCAATGTCTGTGTTCCTCCAGCTGGAACTGAGAAGACGGAGTATAAACAAAATGTAGGCTCAGTTTAGAGACCTGCGGACAGGAGGGGAAGCAGACGCACAACCAGAATCCAGGCTGGGACTTTGACATGGCACATCATTTCAGGGGGAAGAAGACAATGGGGGCAATAGATGATTGTTTTGGCGTTCCGAATTTTTTATGATTATTTTCTTGTGCCTGTAGGTTAGTCATCCCAAAACAATTTCTGTGAATGCTGCCATGGCGTGTTTGCAATCTTGTTTCTCAGCATTCGCAACACTATTTCATGACCCAGTGGAGCTAATGGAGCTCTTCAGATAATCAGATAGAAATGCTGATCACCAAAACTTGCAAATGCCCACAGCAACAATAACTGGATTGTTATTATGGAGCCAAACACAGAGCACAAATGTTTTGTTTTGGTCTTTTTAATACTTTCCTTTATCTACTTATTCCACTGTGTCTTAGTCATCCAAGGTAATGTTACTGACATGACTTCATTGCAACTACACAGTCTTCATTTGTAAGTGTGGCTCAGAATGCCTTGGAAAGAGACGGAGTGGTGCCTCGAAGCCCTTGGAATGCCAAGGACACAGTCGGACAAGCACTTTCTAGAATATACTGTATATAGCTTCTGTGTTCTGTGAATTGCTTTTCTTTCTCAAAAAAGAGTTATTGATTATTCACTTCACTATTTTTTTTCCCCTGTCAGACATTTGTTTCATCACCCTCATGCTCATCTCTCACTCAGGTTTTCTTTTTATTGAAATTCTGTTGGTGCTCTGTGCCTTGAGGTTTTCTCAGAGCACCGTAATTATCCGGGGCCCTTTGTAATGATTGCAGCGCGTGTCTGCAGTGCCGCCGTCCTTGTTAGGCTGGTTCAGATATGGTTTGACTCTCTCAGCGGCGTCGGCATGGTTTGTGATGTTGTCGAGTGAAAGTAAAAACAACATGGTGTTCCCACCGTTCGCAAGCCCGGGCCAAACATGGCTCCCACACAGTGTCTGCGCCGAGGCCTTCTGCAGATTGGTTTTGTCAGCTGTGTCGTGTAGGCGTGGGTAATGGCATGCTTACTACAGATGTCTCTAATGAATCATGGAAGACAAACATTTGAACCCAGCCATGGTCATTAATTTGATTGGATAAGGCTGCAAGAGTTAAAAAGATATTGGGAAAGAGTGCTGTAGTTTGATAACTGCATCAGCGGAACAATAATCTACAAACACACAAAGAAAACAGAACCATGAAAAGATGTTTGGCTTCACAGTTGCGCACGTCTTGGCACATTTAATGGCTCTTTTCAACACATCATCAAACATCTTGTCCCACCAGCTTAGCTCCCTTTGTATATAAGGGAGTTGTAACTGTCTAAATGGAGGTAACAGTTCACAGCCAAGCCAATAAAATGTCCAAGGAAGAAGAATGAGCATGAGTGAGGCAAAACTGAAACCTTGCAATTTTATTTACTATCGATTAATGCTAGTAAGGCTCATTATTGTGTCAGAATTAAGAAAATCGATGTAGAGGACCCGTACTATTCAACCTTGGAAAGCACAATGTAATCAATAATCACATTTTATTTTACGGTTTATTTTACGGCATCTGGCAGCAACACAGCGAGACAGCATGGTTGTATACTTATAATGTAGCGCCGAACGAGTGCCACATGAACCAAATAAAGTGAGAGAATGTGACAATTTATATTATACTGTAAGCTCAACACTGCAATACTTCACTAAAGGTATTTAGTTTGGCTCTGCCCCTCTGTAAATCTGCAGAGAGATAGAGGGGCACTCTCCCCATAGGTTTTTAATAAGAGATACTTGATGGATTAAAAAGGGCAGAATTGGTCGCCATTGTTGTAATGCCCTTCTATTTGAGAGACCGCGGAGAGATTAAGAGAAAGGTTCTCCTTTGTGACACTTGGAGATAAAGAGTTAGTCACTGCCGATGCCCTAGAGAGACACTGCACAGATGATTAGGTTCATGTGCCACTCTATTATCTGTTCTCTTAAACCTTTCTCTTTAAGGATGCAATTATACAGAATGGATGTGAAGGTTAGCTACTGTGATGTGGGGCTTGCCACAAATGGAGCTTTGAGTTTGGTCTGCTTCATAGCTCACATGTGTCCTGGCTGTGTGTGTGTGTGTTTGTGTGTGTGTATTCCGATGGTGTAGACAAGAGTCGTATACTTTATAGCAAAAAGAAAACATATAACAGAGCAGGCAGCAGGCAGAGCGTGGGGTTTCTCCTCCCCATCTGTTCAATTCATTTGCCAAGAAAAATGCTTGTGATAGTTTTCTTATCTCTCTCTGTTTTTCTGTCACTTTCTTATTTGATGCCACCAACCAAAAACAAGTGGAGCATTGTTTTGCTCTGGTAATACTATCACGGTGGCGTTGTTATGTCCTGGCTCCCAGGTTTTATAGAGAGGTTTAACTGTGCACTGCCTGCATTACCAGATCAGGTTTCCACTGTTCCCCTTCCGAGTCTCCCTCAGGCCCGGCTGCCTGGCAAAGCATTCATGATTAAATGTGAGACACGAGCCATCCTGCCAAGAGAAAGCTGGAGGAGGGGCTGCTAGCTTAGTAGAACCACAGTTTGGAATTTCTTTGCTGTTTGTCATACACACAGAGAAAAATGAAAGCAGATGTAGGAGCGGAGGGAGAGAGGGGAGTGGAAAGGAGAGAGGCCATCATCAAAGACAGGGGGTCTCTCAGGCAGGAGAGTATGTACTGCAGGAAAATACTGGAAGCAGTATTTATAAGGGAATATATGGTAGAAACAAGCACACCAGACAGGTTTGACTTTTGGGCTTGTTTCTCAGAATGCAGAAACAATCCTGGTTAAGTTGCACCAGAATGGGTGGATCCAAAGAACCATAGTTTTGTGGCTAAAGTAATATTGAACAACCATTAATCAATTTCACATTAGCACTAAATCAAATTGCTGTGTGTAATGAGAAAGGGGCACTGGTAGCGATGAAGCAATTGAGAGTTGTTACGCAGCTTTGCAGCTCAATGGAGACATTAGATGCTTTTGGGACATTTTCTACTTTAACTTTAACACCTTTACTGTATAGTTGAGTCTCAGCCACTCTTGGTGTTAACGGCAGTTAAAAGCAGCTGTTCCTATTAAAAAAAAGTCCCGATAACCAGACCTGCCTATATAACTAAATTGCAGACAGTTAACAAGAGTCTGGAAGACAGTCAAGCATGTCTAACGTTTAAGACTTGGATATGTTCTCAGGGGATGGTGGCGCTTTCATTAATCAGGTGCACAGCAATACAGCTCATGTGGGTTGCTAATGATGTTTTGTGTCTGCCAACTGTCTAATTGTCCGATTGTGGGTCAGTAATGGACCGGGAATGAAAAATGGCCCTGGCCTTTTGACTTTAGGCAACATCTCTCCCTCTCTCTTCTCCCGCTGTTGTTGGTTGTTAACACTTCAGCTGCAGTGAATTCTATGGGGACAAAATGACGGGACTGTGTCTCTTTCATCCTGTGGCCAAACATTGTGAGTGTGTATTGAGTTGAAAATAAGCAGCATCTAAGTAACACTGGACTGTTTGTACCTCAGTGGATAAACCCAGGGGGCTACAGTTACTACAACTGTAAAGACTCTGCACTACTATCTATATCCAATATATTTATGCAACTGGCTTGAGTTAATGAAGAAATCTTTAGTTTAATATTGACTTATGACCCATTGCGTGGTCATTGCTGTGGAATGATTTCTTCCTATGACGAATTTCTGCATCTATGAATTGTATGTACAACTGAACCTAATTACCTGGGATCAACATTATTGACTGTTGGCTGCAGTGCAGAAGTGTTTGTGTTACGGCAAAAACACTCCCATGTGGTGCACTGGTGCCATTTCCAATAAAGTGTATTGTGTGATGTGGAATATGGTCTCAAGCAAGCTGCTGTGGAGGAAAGTGGCTAAGGAGATAGAAACGAAAGACTGGGAGGAGGTAAGACTATTGGGGAGACAGAGGGAAGACGAGTAGAAATGTCTGATTGAGGTGTTTGATCCAGGTCATGCTGAGCTCTAATCACTGTCGCTCTGGATAGCCACTGTTGGTGGGTTGTTTCAGAAAGGAGAGATGGCTGCCGAGGCCTTGCTTCACGACCTAATTCAATTGAAGAATAAATGAGTTCTGCTGGTAATTTGGAGATAACCTGTGCAGTGGCTAAGCTTAAAGGAAGATAAGAAATGGCACAGAAATGAAGACAAGAAAACGAGACAATTTTTCACCCTGCCTTTGCTAAATTAAACTTTTCCCGGGTTCTCCAGAAACTTTAATTAAAACACACACTTGCATGCACATTGCACAGCCGCACACACACAATCACACTTCCAACAGATAATCCAACAGGAGCAATCAAGTTGTTTGAAAGAGATCAGTAGACAGTCAACGGTGAGCCGGATCTGGAAACATACGCTAGCTACTCTATTTGTCACACTGCTGTTAAGATTAATCATCAAGGTACACTCGGAAAGTAAATAGGCCTTTGAGACATGAAAGGTGCTTTATAGACTGAGGTGTACAAAGACCTGTGAGTGAAAGAACTCATTTTGAACGTCTTAACATGAACTTATGAGCAGCCAGGAACAGAAGAAAACTCATATCTGGGAAATATAACTCAAAACTAAACAAATGCTGGCTGCCACACTGAACTCAAAGACGTTTGTCTCGGTTTTCAAGGAGAAATATTCATCAGCTGTCAGCAACAAAGAGAAACCAAGCCGTTGCAGTCTCAAGTCTTGGTTATGAAGTCCAACGTTAAGTTATAAGTCACACACGATGATTTTTATAGGTTCTGCATATTGCAACAATATTGTGGTTATGGAACAATGTAGCCATTGTTATGGTTATTATCTTAAGTATTACTGCTAATGCCAATGTGCCAATCAACTGTTGTTTTGACTGTTGGTGTGCAAGTTGGTTCAATACCATGAAGATGTTTCTCTGCACAACATTTAATTTCACAGTATGTTATTATTAGATTGTTGGTGGGTTCTTGTTAAAATGAACATGTCTGCATTAGGTCATTGCTGTCAAAGGAGAAGTCAAGTTAAAGGTCTTGTTGGATTATGAGTTTGAGTTTGATAACAAGCCCAGTCGAGTCTTTGTCATACCAAGTATATAGTTAGAGTGATCAGCAAAACCTTCAGTATTCCAAATGTCACACAAACAGGAAACACAAAGACACTATTTGACGTCACAGTAGAACTTTAAACACCTCCTCTCTGCGTGACACTGTCTGTGACACAGCGTGACTTTGATTGCCTTCATATTGCCGTGATTGCTGAAATATTTTTGAGAGGCGTTACGGTGAAACTCTTAATGAAAAGCAACAACCAAGTCTAATTATTAGACCTGTGGCTCGACATTTTAACACATTCTAAGGCTTCCTGGCTTTGAAACATCAAACATTATTTGATACCGAAAACTTAAATTTATGCATCCGCTCTTCAAAAAAGCTTGGCAAGTGCTGTCTTTGCTTCCAATGAAATTGCTCCTTGAAATTACACTGTTGCAGCTTCAAGGAAATCGAACAAAAAACTCTTTGGCTGCATACGGTGCTCTGAACCACCGTATGATCTGCTGACTTAAGAAGGCATTCTGTAGGTAGAGACATATCCTCTATAATTTCCTCATGATTACGAGCAAAAGACCCACATTTCAGTCCCATTCATCATCTTTTTTTTCACCCACAGTGACTTGTGATGGTTGGTGGCAACACTGAGCTGTAATTAATGAAGCAAGTCATGACACGTGGACTGAAGGACCCTAATCTGCTGCTTTGATTTGTACTACAGCGACTGTGTGTCTGCTTTGAGCCCTGACTTTTATGGTGTTTACTGTCTGTGAGGTGTTTTACTGCATGTAAAGCAGTAGTTCATAGAAGGTAACCAAGTGTATGTATGCACGTATTATTTCAAGGTACAGTCTGGGGGTAGTGGTACTTTACTTGACTGTTCCTATGTTGTGCTACTCTCTGTTTCTATTCAACCAGACAGTTTCAATGTGAAATACTGAACTGTTGACTGTGGTAATTACTAAAGAGCTTGCACTTCAAGACTTCATTTTTGAAATATTTCTGGTCGGAAATTATGAAAATTAGAGTCAAAAACTGTCATTATTTCCTCTGCAAAATTTGAGGTATGAGGTTGTTTAAACTGTCAGATAAGAGAGCTTGGGTCGTAAATTTAGAGGATTTATTTGCTGATTTGTCATGTGTTCAAGATTTATGTGTGTATATGCATCCCTGACTGAAGACTCTCGCAGGGACCAACAGCTTTACCTCTTGACTTAGTAAAACTTTGAAAGCACGACATTTACTTTTTCAATGACTTAAGTTAAGGATTTATAATTGTTCTTGAAAGAACCTGGTATCATTCAGTCTTGATAGACTCCACAGTGTCACTGCTGTCTGTGTCCAGTCTGTTTGCTTTGGATTCAGGAAGGAGTCGTGTGTATTTCGTGGCTTCTTCGAGAATAATAAACTCATGTTTTTACTGGGCAGATGACATATTCAAACTGTTTCTTGTTTTCTTTCCTCCTTTTGCCACAACTGAATGCTTTCCAAGAGCAACAAATTGAGAACAAAGGAGGCAAACATTCAAATGCTGAAAGCTGGTAGCATTTCACCGACCATTACAGTAGACGTTATTTTTAAGAATATGTGTACACATACTTGGCTGCTATCATTTATTATGAATATGACAAATATATGGATTTTGCAACAGTGCTGTGAAAAAGAAGCCTCTGTTCTGTGTGCAGTGATTGCGTTTCCAAGGAATTGCACAATTTTAATTTCTTTCACGGGTCTTTTTTCCCCCTCCCCCTCACTCACCACAGATCGTTTTCAGTGGCCGCAGCAGAGTCTTGAGATTCCCTGGCAGTATTTAGTGGTGGAAGCAAAGTAGCTTCAGCAGCGAGATGAAATGCCTTTGAAACGCCAGTGTCTGTCTAAGCAGTGTGTGCTCGGAGCAGAGCTGCACACGGCTGGGGGCGAGGAGGTGACGGTATGCGTGCAGAATCACAATCGTCACCCTGATTTCGTGGTCTGGAGTTCAGGCCGCCTCTCTGGATGAGAGGAGAGATCTCCCTCGTCTGTTGTAAAGAAGCATACGTCCTTCTCTCAACTTTAAACCCCCAAGCAGATATCAGAGGGCATTCTAGATCACACTGTGGGAATTGTATAAGTGCATACTTTTATCTGTTAAAATATAAACTAACTTTAAACCGGAATATAAGCAAAACTTAGATCTTGGGTTGAAATTGTAAAATAATGTTTTTGGCTGCCCTTCATAGCAGAAATCGCCTCAATAGTCTTTCTCCCCCATTGACTGTAATAGCTTAGAATATGTGGTTTGCGGTGATAGGTCATATTTGTCCTAGTGGTCATACTTGCCATGTCAGCATATACGTAGTTAAATGACTGTAACTTAGTCTGTGTTGGGGTTATAACCTGTCAGAGAGGGAGCTGCTTCACTCTCTCCAAGTGCAGTTTTGACCTACTTGCAGGGTTTTCACTTTGGAGGGAATAACAGGTGACACAAAGGTATTTTCTCAGCTGTGAAGTTGAGGATTGTTGATGTACAGAGAATTCCTGTGTGAATTTTAAAGGGTTTATTTCCACTTGGAAAAATTGGCATGCACCCTTACTGTGTTATTCTCTCAGCTTTCTCCTCTGTGGAAGCGAGGCAGGCGGGATGAAAGTATTTCATCCATCCATCGATTGCTCTTTTCACCATGAGAGCAGTATCATGTTTTTACTCAAGTGTTTGCCTGAAATCTCAAGCAGTGTGGAAACAGCCAATTTTGGAGCCCTCATGGCAAACTAGCTTTCCATAAACCACAATGAACTGCATATCACTGCAAGTCTGGGAAATCTGCATTCCAGCCCAGCAGTGGAGAGGCTGCGCCAACACTCTAATTGTTTGGCTCTCTTAGTCATATCCACTGCATATTGATTGCTTTTCCATGTAGGTGTAGATGAATATGGATATTAAGACAAACATTCAGTTTCGTGACTGTAGAGGGTTCATCATGTGTTACAACATATGGAAACAAAACAGAACCTGCCACACGGTCAGATTCCTGACCTTTGATTGAGTGGACATATGCTCTGACACTGGGGTGTTGCTGCTGGAACCGATCAGAGGAGAGAGAGAATTCTGCTCTTTGTGTCAGAGACAGAAACAATTCTTTCAATGTATTGTGATTGTTGGCGAAGTCTGAAAAGTGGCTTTTTACAAATTGTTTTATTTCATCAATACATCTGTTCTCTGTAAATAAATGCATTTTTTCATGCAAATTTAAGAAATTCTAGGATTTCAAAAAAAATCTTTGAGATAAAAAAATAGAAAGTGTGTTCTTGGAAAAAAGATAATCACAATAGCGAACAATTTCCTACAAATTCTACTTGGACAATATAAGTAAAGATTGATTCTACAATGAATGAAGAAAAAGACAACAATGGATTCAAGAATGTTTTCAGTCAAGCCTTGTTTGTCATTTACAGCTTTAGTAAAAACAGATGTAGTTGTGGTGCCTCGTCCTTTACACTGCTTTTAAAATCGCCTGCTTTTTAGATGGCAAATGCAAAGAAAGCCATGTTGGATGAAAAACACCAATGCAAAGACTCCTGAAGGTTGAAGAGGTTAAAAAAAAAACACATTGTAGTTAAGAAGTCACATTGCTCTTGTTTGTAGTCTAATCAACTCACGTGGACATGAATGATTCTCCTTTAAACCAGAAATCAGAGAACTTGGACTCCAACCTGTGATGTCATCCACATAACAAATATGTCCTGATTTATCCAGAGTGAATGGCACGCTGATTTTGCTGGCAAGAGAGAATGTTTGGATTTTTCGGAACTCGTACAGGGTTGACTCCTCTCTGCTGCTGTTGTGTGTGACCCTGTAAATACATCTGAACGGCCAGAGAAGCATTTTGTATTTCTAGATGTTCATTTATTTTGTGCAATAATACATCAAGGTTACACAAATGTATCTCTGTGGGGGTGTGCGTGTGTGTGTGTGTGCGACTTCTTCTTCTGCAGTGTGTTGGTGAAAAACATTATTATCTTGCATTAATCAATAATTTTGATATCATCCTCTTTCCATTTTTACTCTATAGTCCTCACATTGTGCAGTTGAGTATTAACATTTCTGAGCCGAAGAAAGAAGTTGTTTATGAAAGAAAGGACAAGGTTGTTTCCTACTGAGCACTCACGGCAATCTTTCTCCAATTTTCTTGGTTTAGGTCAAAGATCCCAATTCAGGGAGAACAGGTGTCCCGCTGGGCAACTCGACTGAATGAGAACACGACGGAGGGAACAGTGTACAGCGTGGAACAGTTTTGATGGCAATAACAAGGCTGCTATTTACTGTAGATTCAGGAGTACATGCAGTTCTGTCCTGCTAAACAAAAAGGCAGCAATATTCACTGCCACCCAGAGCCACATGCTTGTATACCGAGCGGGGAAAATCATAAATTATGGGCAGCAAGCATGCTAAGACACGGCCAACAATAATTACGCTGCACACAGTCTAACACAGTCAAGAGGGGATGAACCTCACAACACTAAGGGTGGGTGTGTTGTAGTGCACTGGCCTGGTTTACATTAGGTCAGTATGAAGGAGGTTACAGCAGCAAACACACTCAAAAACAGGCTCTCTCACACAGATAGTTCATGATGTAAGTAACAGAATGTGAAATAATGTTGCCAGGCACTAACAGGTCCAGGTCTTGAGCAGAGTCAGGCTGGATATCCAACCGCAGCGACAGCTCACGCGTCCACGAGTGTACACAGAAGTCTCTCCCAACGCGGCACACAGCTCCTCCAGCGACGGACTCATCAGCGCGTGCCAAACAAATGCGTAATGCAGAATTTTCCAGCTAAAGCCGGGAGAGTCTGCACAAGGGCGCAAGTCTTGATGTGTTTTTAGGACTTGTTTGTTTTCCTCCGTCTCAGCCCAGAACTGATGAAGGTGGACAAGATGGTTATCTTGGAGATGGCCATCTCTTGGCTCTGTCCAAGGAGCTTTGTCTCTGTTGTTTTGTTTACCTGAAAAGTTGGAAAGGTCACCAACCTGAACAATGTCTTGCTGATAAGGTTGTTTTGCATTGCGTCAGAGTTACTCATCAATTTCCCTTAGACAAGTTGTGTTTCTTTCTTTGATCATTGCCTCTTTGAAGAATTTAATTGAAGTTGCTTTCGGTTGAAGTTTCATTTACTGTATTTTGTGTCGAGTCTCAAGACTGAAATGATTGCAGGGTTTGTCACCAGGCTTGAACCTTCCACAGACATTAATTGAACATCTTAACACAGTAGTTGAGCTGACACAGTTATGCAGATGGCAGATTGTCATGATACTAATATGCTAAAGTGTCTGAACTGGGTTAATTGATTGGTAAACTGTAAAAATAATACATTGTTATCACCTCAGAAAATATTATAGAACTATGCAATCAGCCATCGTCACTTCTGAAACAGCACAGTGGTAATGAAAGTAATCCAGTATAAACATAGAAACAATGAGAATAGCTGTTGAGAGATACGCTAACTACAAAAGTACAATAGCAGAGAGTTGTGATGTTGTCTATAATTGAATATTAAAGAGCTAAATACACATCCAGGTATGTGTGAGCATATACAGTATAGGGAAATTGTGACGGGAAGTAACAAACCTATCATATTTCACACCTCATACGCAGTTCCAGAGATGCTGTTTGAATCCATGTAGTAACACAGGAGGCAGTGAAAGGGGGGCCGGCTTTGGGAATGCAAACTCGCCAGCCCATGTGGTGCTAAATTGAAAAACCTGCTCTCAAACATATCCAGACTCGCCGGGTCCCTCTGTCAGCTTTTAACCAGGCAAAGGAAATTACATCAATGACCTCATGGTGCTTGGCAGAGAAACGCTAAGAAGTCATTTTGCTTACACTGGATAGGAAAAGGTAGGAGAGGGAGGACGAGGGTACAGATGTGAATGAGCACTGCGGCTCCTCTGTTTAGTGCCGGCAGCCGCCATTAAATTAACATTCAACACATAGGCGAGTTCAGCTGGGGCATGAAAGGGGGCGCGTCACTGAGAGAGTGCCTGTTAACGCAGACTGGGAGCTCTATCACCCACACTGCACCACCGCCTCTCTTTTCACACAACACAAGCTCGGTTTGAGATCTGCCACGGCGCTCAGAGAAATATCGGAGATCCACATTGAACACCTCGTATGTCGCTATCATAACACGGCTGCCTGTCAGGACAATGTATATAAATATGAGCGGTTAATGTGTATTTTCCCTCCACAGAGTGCTGATGTGAACAGGCCAGTGGGTAGAATAGAGAGAAAGTCATGCAGCTTTGCAAATAAGCTATTACGTCTTGACAGCAGCTACCAGGTTTCTCAAGTTAATAAATGAGTGCAATTCACTTCCTAGAGCAATGTTGCGGTTTATTCCCCGATTAGGAGGCAGTGGTCCACCCATTCCAATCATTCTTTAATTAGAACTGTTGTTATTTAGGCTGTCAAGGGAGGTAATACCACATGACAGCATAAGCGTCAGCCTGGCAGCCTGCAATCTCGTGTTCACTGACAGGGGCTCTGGGTGCTGCTTGACGTCAGGTCACGTATTCTGTTGGTCTCAGCACTGGGACACACACTTACAGCTGACATGTGCATGCTTACATGGTAATCTCAAGCTTGCCGTTCCGGCTTTGAGTGGCTTCTGTTTAAGCACGGATACAGCTAAGTGTTTTTTATTTTACCTGCGTATTGCTTCATGAGATTGGCTTAACGTGCCATTGATTCACAAAATGTTTACACAGGGATGCAGTAGCTATAAAGTGAAACCGAATGGCTCAGCAGGTATTTATTCAACCATGCAGCAGCATGTGAATACCTGACTTCACTGCCAATTGTCCACTACTGCAAACACAATATTCTATAGTCCATTATTAGGCAAAATTGAGCAAAAATGGCTCAAAATTCTCGCCTACACACCTAAAACCAACACTAAAGGAAATGGAATTGAATGCTGTTGTGTGAGCAATGAAAGTTAAATGGTGCTTTACAGCTAATATGCTGTATTTGAAATTGAGTTCATGAAAATGTGAGACAGTACACAGAGCGAGAGTGAGGGAATAAAACGGTTCATATGGCAATCAACTGTGCAGGAATGTTGTCAAATCAAGTGACATTTTGGTGAATTAATGTCACTGCACCAGGAGAACGCTCTCATAATTGTTTAGCATATTAATGTATAAACCATCTTATTGACATATCAGGCTTGTTTATGTTCAAACAGACTAAAGCAGACCAGGTATCTTGAGGAGGGAGTAATCATAGAACACAAAGGATAAGCTTGTAGTCTTTCTACAGACATATAAAGATAGAAAGAGTTCAGAACAGAAGAATTCATGTTTTTGCATTATTCACATTCTACTAGCAGAAACTGTAATGGCTGCCTGAGAAAGTTAAAAACAGAACTTGTAAAACAGAAACAACATTGAAGCTACTCAGATGTTTTCCTTGGCGGCTCAGCAGGCCAGAGACAGTTGGGCTCATAATGGGCTTGGTTTCATCCTAATAAGCACATCCCATGTGTTAACAATTTGTACTTAATGAAGTGCTGCCCTCTATGGGGTGATGTAGAACGGCAATCAAACACAAGCGCCGTCCCTCCTCCCCCCCCTGCTGCTGCCCCAGGAGCTCACTCTGGGTTTTGACGCCCCGGGTCTGAGGTGCGGTGAAGAAACAGACCATCAGTGTGAATTTAGGTGAAATAGGATGCAGACCTCTCCAGAGGGTAAACTACTGCGGAAAAGGGGATGACATCAGGAGGCTGAGTTCCCAAAGGAGACAGCTCTGGAAACATTGAAATTTAACGAGATTACCGACTCAGGGAGGGGTGAGGGAAGGAGACGAAAACAGCATGTGCAGCTTGGCGTTGGCAGCATGAAATACAGATTTATGAACTCCATTAAACCGCATTTCTCTTACTTTATTGGAGCCTGCAGCATTTACCCAACGTGGAAAGCTGGTAGAAAAAAAAATCCTTGGAGATAAATTGGTAACAGGTTGGGCATTTACTTGCACATAAGGTAGCGGTGGAATTCATGAATAGAGAGATAAAGACAAGGAGACACCTTCAGTGTTTCACTCTGCTGGTCGACTGGTGACTTGTGGGCGCCAAGGTGGGACAGCAGTCACTGTGGTCTTTGGAACAGGTGGTTGTCTTGGACTGCAATTGGTAGCATTGAGCTGGCACGGGTAGGTAGCCAGGCTCTCAATCTGTCCACTTGAAAACGCCACAGTATTGCTGGAAAGTATTACGGCCCCTGTGGAGGAGATGGCAATTATAATTTGTGGTGGGAGACAGGGGGGAGCGCCGGGAGCCACGTCCATTCCTGGAATACGATCAGATTTCTGATGGGAACACAGAAGTCCAATAATGCCACCGGTGTGATGCCTTAGGTATCCTGGACTTCCTCATCTTTTAGTAAGAATGCCAGCAGCGACTGTACTGTTAAAGACATCATTAAAGCGTAAATGATCTGCCCCGCGCCGGTGTTTGATGAACCACACCAAGCCTCCGCAGGTAGATGGCAGTCAGTGGGACGATCTGCTGCAACTCGCTTCCATTTAAGTCCTGTATTGCTGCCGTCTGTGACAGATTGGACATGCAGTGGGCAAAGCTGGCTCCAGCTGGAGGCGGCTCGTCCTTTGGCCTCTCACCTGTGTCTTACTGCTCTGGTATGTGTGACTAACATATTCTATGAGAGCCTTGTAACTCTAGAGCCCATGTGTTTTGACTATCGGGTACAGCTCGGGCTGCAGATTACCCAGGTTCACCCCTTTTTCAGTGGTTGAGGAACTACTCCAATCGTTTTTACCTTTGCACTAAAATGAACTGGACAAAAAAATCAATTCATCCTGTGATGGACGGTGAAGAAGTGAAATTTAGCCGGGATCTAGAAGATTAAAGCACAAGGTCAGACAGAGGTCACATTTTATGGTTTCCCTGTATGCTTAAGATATAAATCTAGACACAAGCAGCTTCATCCAATGTGTAACTACGGCGATGGTAGCTCAGCAGAACAGAATCATTTAGACTTTTAGTATTGAATATAGTAAAACTGGCATAAAAGTTTACAGTATCGACTCACAAACACCCACAAAATAAGTAACAGTGTGTTCTCTCTAAATGCCCTCTTGTCTCTAAAGTTAAAGTGCTAATTATATGCATGTATAAATAAATAACTTGGAATTAAATCATAAAAATCCCATGAATTGTACACCTGAGGTCATTCATCTAAAAACTGAAATAACAGGTTGATCATCAAACTATGCAGAGGAACAGTTACATTACATTACATTACGATCATTTGGCAGACGCTTTTATCCAAAGCGACTTACATTACATTTACCACCCTTCGCAGAGGGGGGAGCAATTGAGGGTTCGGTGCCTTGCTCAGGGGCACCTCGGCAGGGGCTCGAACCGGCGACCCTCCGGTTCCCAAGCGGAAGCACTACCCACTGAGCCACCACCCCCCCAGTTATTATTATTATTACCCAGAACCCTCCTATCTCCTGTTTGGGGGATTTTCCTGCTGTCTGGTCATCGTAATCGTGAGGGATTACATTAATCTCTAAGAGCTGAATTGATTTATCAAAGTCTTATCAGCAAATTTCATATCAATTTTAAGGACTGAATAGTAAGGGAAAAGTAAGGGAAAACTACACCTGTCAGATGAATGTGAACGTCTCCCTGTGAGATGCGGTGGAATGGAAGCACATAGTAGTACTAACATAAATAATGTACTACTGTACTCGGGTAAACGTACTAACTTACTTTACACTCCCTCTGCGTGTTTTTATGATTCATGGCACAGACATTGAATCAGCCTGTATGTTGTTCACATTTAATTTAAAACGCGGCCGTAAGCCTCAGGCAGAAAGTAATCAGTTTTCAGGCCACAGTTTCAGCTGATCAGTTGCTTTTGCAATCCATAAAATGTTGCAGATCTTCCCCGAGTTGTAACCGCCTCCTGTTGAGAGCATGCATAAATTCTCTGGGTTCTGCCTGAGGAATGAATAAGTAATAATCACATGCAAAGCACTTTTTCCACTGTGTCCTCTGAGTCCCCGGAGACCCCTGGCTGGCCACACGTCTGAACTCTGTAGCAAACACAGAGACCTGCTGGGTAGAAATTGCTCTCAGCCAGCGATGCCTCCTTGATGGATTGTCATGGAAATTGGATTCTCCTTGGGTTCCCGGCTAAACGTAATGCCACAAAGCCGATCAAAGCCGACGAAGGGGGCCGCGAGGAGGCCCGCCACTGTACTCTCTGTGTTTGGTGCATCTGGTGCAGCTCAATGAACACAGGGGAGTCGATGTGACACGAATGAAGGTTGCCGCCACCTCAGAGACCACAAACCGACATAAGCCAAGGTCAAGTCTGTCATCTGAAATGTGGCGGAGTGACAGCAGAGAGAGTGCCCGCTGCATGGATGGGTGCTTTACACTTATTGAAAATCAATAACAATCTTTCAGTGGCAGCAACACCATATATTTGAACAACAGACTTTAGTCAATAGAGTCAGGGCAAATGTTACGCAGGTTTTCAACTGGTCAAGAGAGGTTAAAGGGTTGTAGGATTCTATACAAACGTTTATGAAAGTGTAAACTCACATCATTCTTGAATAAAAGCATTATATTTTGAATCCTAACATACTTTAACAATCTAGATGGTGAGAGATCCGTCTGTGGCCACTTGCAGTCTGTGTTTTATTCCTCTTAGACTGTATATTTTCCAAACAAACTGCAGCAGTGCATTAATTATTTACATGCAAATGTATTGTTTGTATTAAAGACAGGCATTTAATTGTTTTGAAAATTGGTGTATTATTACTTTAATAGTTTTATGTCCTAAGTGAGACTGGTTGTATTGTTTTTGTGCCAAGGCTGCAGCAGAAAGTAGTTCAGAAAAATTGGGAAAAAGTTATG
Organism: Genypterus blacodes; assembly: GCF_046128005.1. NCBI lineage: Eukaryota > Metazoa > Chordata > Actinopteri > Ophidiiformes > Ophidiidae > Genypterus > Genypterus blacodes. The sequence continues at coordinate 2,085,921 of NW_027466845.1, forward strand.
ATTAGAATATAAAGATATATAAATAACAGTAAATTATAGGATTGCAGTAAGAGTAAGTACATGTTAAAACGGTACAATACAAAATAAAATAATAAATACGAGATAATGAAACACTGGTGGGTGAAACATGAATAGGAATAGCGAAGGATAAAAACATGAAACCTCAGGGATGTAAGAGTTTCTAAATTGAACGCCAGATTAAAGAAATTGGCCTTCAGTTCCTTTTTAAAGATGCCAAGCCAGCTTCGCCGTTGTAATTTCCAGTGGCAGTGTGTTCCACGGTTTATTAGAAAAAAAAACAGGAAGCCGCCTGGGCAGCATTTTTGTGGAGAAACACGGGAACATCTGAGAGAAAAAGGCAGACGAGGAGCTTCGTGTTCTAGTTAGAGCATAAAAAAAATCTAATGCAGCCTTTTGTTATGAGAAAGTGTTGCGTTAATCAAAGCCTTGAAATCCTGCAAGCGGTGAAGTAATTTACTATTTAAACAAAAACATCAAGGTAGTACTCGCTTGTTTGTGCAAAGCAAGGGCATTTTCCAAGAATTGCTCTCAGAATACTTTTTACAACCAGAGTGCCATTGAATGTTACAGACTATAGTAGAGCTGATTGCTAGGTGACGAGTACAGATAGAGAATCATCCTTACATTGAAGGAAATGACCGTTCTAGTCCTTTCAGCATGTTTCCAAATTGCCGGAGATCCACGTCCTTGAGAATTCCCTCCTATCATACACAATAATTGAATCATCTGGCATCATTTTTCTGGTACCGTTATGCTGTCTTACTTGAACTAATTGAATTTGAAGGTGTGTTGCCGGCCGTACAGAGAAGGGCACGGCTTAAGTGAAGGGGAGCTCTGGCTTCAGCGTCATCATCCGCAGTGTGGGAGGAAGATTAATGTATTTTGTTAGCGTGGACGAGAACAATCACAACATCTGGATCATTCCGCAATTTCGCTTCGCCAAAAGCTGAAGATTGGTGACAATTAAACTGCTTAAATGTAGAAGCCATGTACTGAAAATGAATGGTTTAATTTTTAATGCTCCTGCAGCTATACGAGAACCAGACAATGCACTCAGACTGGGTGCCAGATGGCTCAGTGTACCTTTATGTGTTAGGAGGTGACAGTCCAAATCCTGTGCGCTGAGTGCCTCGGGCTCCACAACAGGGAAATTGCATTCTGATCCAGTCCACTCCTCTGTGTGTTAGTGTTATACAACAGGCTATTGTGTCTGGCATTTGCATTAGGGCCATGAAATTTGAGTCCAGTGGCTTTTACTATCTGGTGTGATGAGACAACAGTAAGAGTTCGACCTTATCGGTTGCCATGCCACTGTGGGATCACATTTACACCTGTTCTTCAAAGCTACTCTACGTCCTTTTATTGAAATGCAGCATATGAAAGAGGGCCGTATGATTACACAACAGCTCTTTTGGTGTGTGGATTTGACACAAATCAACAACACTCCTGCAAATTCGAGAGGCAGCGGTTGCGGCGTGACACGGCAGACCCATGGACACGACATGTAATCGCTCACTCACTTTGAGGCAATAAGTGCCACATGCAAGGTGGCCAACGCTCCTGCTATTGTGTGTCTGTATGTGAAGTAGTCCTCTGTGTATCCATCCATTATGGGCGGTGAATTGGAGAAGCAGTGGGAAGAGGCCCCTTGGGGCCGAGGCCTTGTCCCGCTGTTATCATGAGGGACGGTCAGATAATAATAGAGCCATAGTATATGCAGCAGATAGTCTTTCCGGTTCTCGCCTGTCTTTAGAAAGACTTAAACTGTGATTGTAGAAAGGAAATGCCACACGGCGAAAATAGAAGAAAGTCATGATGATTTGTCTTGATTTGTCTTTTTGAAGGATGGAGCTTGAAGTGCTGCTTCAAGATTTAACTCTTAAAAGGCACCTGAGCCAAGATAAGAAAAATAATCTAATTCCAACCATAAAGATGTCTCTCTACTGGGGACATCTGGGAATCTGCAGATGAACTGCCTCTCCCAAGTTTTCTTCCCTTTTTGAACCTATTTGTCACATTTTTGAGGAGTTTTTGCTTTGTCCTCCCAGAGGACTTTGTACTGAGGAGCTGTTTGTACAGCCCACAATGTCTCAAAGGGCTTAACAGGCCCACAACAACTAATAAACTTGACGTCCCTGTACCAGATGGGCTGTATAATCCCTCCAGTGTATGGACCTGGAACATTTTCATTGGGAAGTAATAAGGAGCCATCTTGATTAGCTTCTGGAACCATCTCAGCCAACTAATATCCAGCACTTCTACTCCAAGCTTCTGCCCTCCTGAGACACATGTGGCCCAGCCACAGGGGTCAAGTGCTTTGCCAGTCAGGCGGCAATCAAAGGCGAGTGATACTCTGACTGACCCCTGGCTATGAAGCCTGAAGTCTAACAGGCAAGCTGAGTGTCAAATTCTTTAAGGCTGGCCTGCTGCATTCTGTTATTACCCTGGATGTGTTGTGCAAAACTACTTTGGAGTAAAATAATGCCACAATTGCAAATATTCCACCCCTAAGGAACTGCATCCAGTGAGACAAACTCATAAACCCTGCACTGCCCTGAAGTTTCCTTTTTCTTTAATCAGTTCCTTATTTTTTTTATGTCAACATGTAAATAAATGAACCCGTCCACTCCACTGGTCACACAGACGCATGGAGGGCGAGGCTGACCAGTCCTGATGCAGCTAACCAATCAAAACAAGGTTGTGTTAATTCCCAGGGAGCCTTAAAGTGACGGTACATTAAAAAAAAGGGTCTGTTTTCATTCCTTGTGCAGAGCAGTGTTGCAGCAAAGAGCATAAATGGGTCAATGCTGGCTTTTTTTGGACATTATAATTTTCAAAGTATAGCCTTGAATGAAAATAAGAACATGTTGATCTGTAAAAGAAGTCCTTTAAGGTCAGATGCTGTTTCGGTGCAGCGTGTTGAAAAGCTTGAATCTTTAATCTTGAATCTCTTCTGCTTACGACTGCAGGACATTTTATTTGTTTCAGGCAGAGGAGTTTTGCAATTCAGTGTTTTTTCTTCTCCCCCACTTCTCTCTCTCTCTCTGTGAAAAAAGAGAGATGCAAGATAGAGATGACTGACCTATTTTAGTAACACCTGATATCAGAGGGAACGCTGATGTGTGAATTGAAGAGAATCAAATGAGACCTGCTGTAATGGCTTTTATCTACGTGAACGCAGGTGACAATTTGATGCGTTCTGATCTCAGACACCTGATTATGCTGCACACTGTGTTGTTAATATCCGCAGCTATTAGTGCAGACAGCTTTATGCAGGCTAATTATGAGCATGTAAAAGCATTTTTCCATTTCTTACAATGTATTGAACGAAAGCAATTACACGCCGGCATCGAATAGTGTTTATTCTATTCAAATATTCCCTCCGGCACTATTGCAGATTATTTTTTGACAATCTCTTTGAAATTCTTAAAGACGCTTTCAAAAACAAACTATTTGGAGTTAAATATCATTGCAATTTTGATGTTTACTTGGCTTTATCTGCATTACGGAGAACCTCGGATAACTGAACACAGGCCAATGTGGGTAATATGATCAATCTGCATTGTTTACTTGGTAAACCCAACATGGCTCCTCCACAAGTCATTTAATGTTGAGCATGTTTTGCTCTCAATCACAGAGGGTAAATGGTTCTAGTTTGGAAACTACATGACATTCTTTCACTGCATTGTTGGAAACGCCATTCATCACCCCCCCTCCTCCGCTTGCTTGCGAGGATTTAAATATAATAGCTTTGTCGTGCTCCTAAGAGTGCATTTGGGTTCGCTGCGAAAGCCGAGCCAATTTACGCTGCTTTTTGAACGGTTGATGGAGGGCACATTAGAAATGCAACAGCTGCCGTGCGACCACAACATTGTGGCATTCATGCATTGCCAGCGTGAGGAGGACGAAGCTCTCATCCTCCAACATGTCATTGAAAATTGATTTGACTGTATTATACCACAGAAAGCCTCACTGTCAAATGGTTTGAATATTCAACAATGGCCTTGTGTCTTTGCTCTTTTCCTTGATGCCTTTCTGCTTTTATGTTTGAATATTTTTAACCAGTTTCCCAAAAAAAGGCGACATCCAAATGTCCAGAATGAGGCTGTGATTTATTGCAGGTTCTTCTGCACCAGACGTGCGAATTTCAGAGCCGGTGGTGGTGGTTGGTGAAGAATGTCATCAAGATTTAACAAAAGTGAACTTTCTTTGTCTTCTGTGCTGTGTGAATTCTCTCTAGCTCAGCCCAGCAGCATGAATTACCCACGGAGCAGCGACTCTGACACTGTTATTTCTCTTCCTGTCTCCAGCAAAGCCAATGCCACAGGGTCCCCCAGGTGGTGTTATTGGGATCCTTGGAGGTGTTGTTGCCATCGGACTCATCATCGGTGTGGCTGTTACCGTTTTCATGGTCCATCGGCGGCAGCAGAAGACCCGCACCGAGGCAGATAATGACCTGTGAGTACCAAGTTCTGCCAAAGTATATTGCAGGGGGCTGGACAGCTGGTAAGATTAGGTGTGCACTCCTGTCAGCCCACAAGAGAGAAACACTTCAAAGAGGACAAAACACTTTGTGGGGGAGTTAATGTGTTTGGAAACAGAAGAACACGCTGCAAACATGTTTTGGTGTCCTCTGCACACGCCCCCCACTCTGCTCGCTCTATTCCCAGCCGTCACACCGAGGTCGCTTTAGAAGGGTCAACATAATGAATCAAAAGTTGATTTTCGTTTACTGTTGAGGTTGGAGTTGATGATTACTTTTAAAGTGGCGGCTATTAAGTGGTTGCCTGATTGTAATGCAGGCTGAAGTATGACCATTTACTATTAAAAATGGTGGCTCTTAATCAGGACTGATTGCAGGAAATGCAGCATGTAGTCTCCTCTTGAGAACGGGTCACCTGCACTGGATTGTTACCGTAACTACAGGAATTCTACGGTATTTTAAGATTCCTTCGTACGCAGCAGCTCAAGTGGTTTGGGAACTCAAGTTGGGAAATTATGATAATGAGTGTTGGCAATGAACTTGGCAATGAAAGCCGATTCAACATTTGATAGCTCAGCTGGGAAACACTCAGTACATTTACATGCACTCTCAGTATTTGTCCACACTGGATCAAAGGCAAAATATGATGGAAGCTGTATTTATATTTACATACAGGACCAATAAATTATGCCATACAATATGGCATTTACATGACACATTTTTGTGTTAGCAGCATGTGGAGTCCTGCCTTTGATGAAATGCATGCGGAGGAGGCGTACTCTGACATTTACATGCCTGAATAAACCCATTTACAGTTGCATAATCTATGTCTGTTACTCAGGGTAATCAAACCTCAATCTGCTGTTTTCCTCTACGCTAGAAAAAAAAAGATTATACTGTGATTAAAGCAATAAATGTAACTTTTTAATGTGCATGTAAGCTGGTAATCCCCTCCAGTCAGCACGGAGGGGAGCGGAAAACATCATACAGATACTGATTAACCTCGTTTACACGCCCAGCTTTGTCACAATCACCAGGCTAACACATGTGGATACTTCTAAAGTGTTGGCCTCTGTACACTCACTGAATATATTTTACAATAAATACGATTACAAGAAGGCACGGAGATCCAGAGGATCTGCCTGTGGAACAAGTGAGGACATGAATGCTTATTAGTGAGGAGTTATCACTGAACTGCAACTCCAAAAAAGGTCAATCAGTACATTTAGAAGCACTTTAAAACTTCTGCTACACTAACAATGACTACTGAATGCATGTAAATGTAGAAATCCCATACAAGGTCTTTGTTCTGACACTGTCAACCAAATTGAATCCCCAAAGTTTCAAATGAAAACTGTCATTCTTAATGTCTGACACTCCCACTAAATAACAGTAATACTTCCATCTCAGAGCAGCAGTATTTAACGTCACGTAGAAATTCAAGCTGCACTTGGCTCTCTGCGATACTCTTATGTGTCTTATTGTAAGCGGTTACTGCGTTTGACTGCTTTTATGGATCGTTTTATTTTTCCCGCCGCCCCCCTCTGCAGCCAAACAGGTAATTCTGTTGTGCCTGCAAACCAAAGGCCGTGACAGCGTTAAACTCCTCCAGCTGTTGCATACGCACACAGGATGCGCAGGGGACCCAGCTAACAACAAGTAACACACATATGAAACAGACAAGTGGCTGTATTGTTGCGAAGGTGATAACAGATTCTGCCATCTGCTGAGAAAGAATAGTGAGAAATCTGTTTTCAACAAGACGGAAATGAGCATTCGAGTTGCATCCTGCTAATTGCTTTTGTCTCAAACACCTGGCTACGACAGATAGCTCAGCGGTTGCCAGGGTTTCCACGATGCTCTTGGCTATAGTGCGTACACACGATGCTAGTTCAAAACCACGTCCCCATGGGAATGATGCTGCTGTGTGCTGGGGTTGGCCATCTTCCTCCCTGGGAATATTACCAACAACTGAGGGGGTGGGGGTGTGCAGAATCTGGCTGATGGTACACATGAGCCTTTAATCAAGTCACATGATGAGATTATAATGCTTACTTTAGAGCCCCCACGTTACAATCTACCTAAATTGATTTCACATTCAAGCGCAGTGATGGGAACATAACAGAGATCCTGTGCCAATCTTTGGCCTCCACGCGTCAGGCCGCCGTGTTTCTGAGCGTGTGCAGACGCAGAGAGCGGGCAGCTTCCTCCTCCGGCTCAGGCATGCTGCTCCATACAAATGAAGCGCACAGACTCTTACCTCTCCCTTAGCATTCTGTCTCTCTCTCTCTCTCTTCCTTTCTGCTAATCTATCTTTCTTTCTCGCTCTGATACCAAAGTAACTTCTCTGTTTCCCGCTCCCCTCCCTCAGCATTGCTGTTGCTGCTGTTGCTGATAGTTGTGTGACACAGGCTGCAGAGAAGCCAGAGTCCCCCACAAGGAAAGTAGAGGCTCCTGACCCCAGTCTGTCCCCCGCTGAACCCTGCCCCCCTGGATCCTCTATTCTGTTGCCTGCATGTAATGGTGGCCTTCAAGTCACATACTTGAGCACACCATTGTGAGCGTTGAGAAGCCTCGGCGTGAGCATTGAACCCGCACAATAACTCACTCGGCATTCGCACAGGATTTGGTGATGAAAAAAAACGAACCTGGACTTGAAAGAATTTCTGTTTCTCTTTTGATGGAGGAGTGAGAGGGAAATCTGACACATGAAAGAGTCGCTTCCTCCCTCACAACAAAGCCTCCAACGTCTCTGTTTGAGCATTAACTAATACAAATGAAACTCACGAGCCGTTTGATAAACAACTGTGAATGGAAATGAAGCTGGGGGAAAAACAGCGCCAGGTTAAATCAAAATTAATTAAAAGTCCTAAGATGAATATACATTTTCATTTGGTTTCTATCAGATTCCAGAATTTTTGGCCAGACCGCCACACTTTAATCACCCTCCGATTCTGACAAGAGTTGAAACCTTACACAAAACACATATGAAGTTGTTTATTGACGGGAAAATCTGGAAGCTTCATCATCACCGCACAGGCTGGAGCTCCGTCGTTAAGTGGCGTCTTTATTAACAAACCACATTATGCCCCCCGCTCTCCCCCCCCTCTCCCCCCTCTACCGCTTCCTCTCTCCACTCCTGCCTTTGTGTGCATGATTGTTGTCAAATATGCATGACAAGAGTAATGGTTATATCAGTGCTGTGTAATTGTGGTTCTCGTCTGATGCCTTGGCATGTTGTTCTTAATGTAGTGAAGTGTCATTTTAAAAGCTTGTCCAGATGAACATTTGTGTGTCTGTGTCCATTTTCTGTGGATTGTCATCAAATATGTTCAATTGTTCACTTCTGTTTTGGAAAATGTTTAACCCTGTACATGCAGGTAACGGCGTGTGAGAGCATGTGAGTGTGTCAAGAATCACAGAGAGGAGTTCATAGATGTCATAGGAGTGTGTGGAGTCATGTGGAGTAAATGGGGGGAAACATTCAGCCAGACTGTTTCATTCTGCATGTTGATGAGCGGTTAATCAAGCCAGGGCATTTGATAACATGCCTGACTGCACCGCCGGTCACGCCTGTGTTTGCCTTCATAAAGTGGACACATGATGGGATTCAAAATTGGTCAATCCCAATAAACTAGCGGCCCTTTAGCAGCGGCACCGGCACAATAGTCAGCTGATTATCAAAATAGATGGGCATCGTCCGAAACCTTGTTTTCAGAATAAAGCGTTCACGTGTTGGGCTCCTCGTTTCACTCCGTAGTGTTTCTAACAAGCAGCTGGTCCAAACGGAGCTGCTGGTCTAAATTACATCGGTGGTAAAATTCGACCACAATATCTGAAAACAATCACATGCAGAATGTAAAACGGATGGTGGACGACATCAACAACAACAACAACAACAACACCCAGGTGGACATATTTACAGGCTTGGTTACACATTCTGGCCATGTAGGTTTGGTGAAACAACACACTTTGGATTTAACGGCACCTGTAATATACTGCCGATGTGACTTTGGGGCGGGTGGGGACACTTCAAATTACTGTGAGACCCCAGAGTGCAGTTTATGTGAAAGGAAAGAGAAGTAGAAGCACAATTTCTGAAGAAGACACTGGCGGGTGTTATAGTCTGACTCATGGAGAAGGTCCACCACCATTATTTGTCCTCCTCCTCCATTTCCAAACTGGTCACCGTCGCTGCGTGGAGACGGAAGACGTTGGGACTATTTGTTGGACGTTTCCGAGCTTTGACGCTGTGACCAGAGTGAGATTTGTCCTTTTTTGTCTCTCTGAGTTGTTCAACATGGACTGTTATTGCTTTACTGGGTGTGAATATGAATCAATCACAGTTGTTGTTCATGCGTGCAAATTGTTCTTGCTTTCAATGTACAGAATGTGATCTACACAGTGCACCTGTCTCATAAAAAGTACCTTTATTTTCACGTCTTGTGTGGCGATGTGTGTGATTGAGCCGAGCCCCGAAGGCCCCGACTGGCCGCCCGCACGCCCGCCCACGCTCGTGTTTGTGTGTGTGCAATTAATAATCACTGGAAAAAGAGGAATATTTTTTGATGAACTTGTCAAGGAACAAAGCATAAAATCCTTTTGTTCCGTCGGTGTTTTACTGTTTCTCTCTGTGAGACCAGACCAAAAAAAGAAGAAGAAGAAGATGAAAAAAAAGGGCTGAGCTACACAGAGTAATTGTTGTTCGCCTTTTGAAGAGATTGGAGCTAGACAAAGCATGAAAGTAATTGCCTCCTAAAGATCAAATCACATTTATCCCGTCTTGCAATTAAAAGTATCATTAGCATTTAAATTGCCAAATAAGATTGTGATCAACAGAAATCAATGGGAGCGCCAAGGATCAGCTCAGACACTTTGCGTTGTTTTCCACAAGGGGGGCCGTGGTCACACTGGGGGGGCGACACATGCAGCGGACAGGAGAATCATTTCCCACCTTGTGATGATCTCCAGCTCTTAAGCTTATTCTCTCTTCTTTGGCTAAAGTGTCTTTAATAGAGGATCACTTCTTTTCTTTTTTTGCCAGCGTATAGCAAAAAAAGTCATTTTAGTGCCCTGAAATTTCCTCTCTCAGACTACTCGTCTCAGTTTGAGGATTAGTTATGTTTTCTCCTCGCTATCCGCCTTAAATCTCCCCCCTTAAGCTGCCCTGAGCCTTTTCGTAGCCGATGGAGCGAGGAAGGAGCCAGGTCTTCAAGGTGGATGTCTGGAGCAGGAAACGGCGAATCCTGAATGCAGCATCCACCTCCCCCCCTCTCCCCTCCCCTCCCTCCTCTCTGCTCCCTACAGGCATGCAGTTGCTTGTCAGGTTCCATTAGTGTCCGCACCTCACAGGCCCAAAGCCCACACGCGCTCCTGCATCACATTCACCTCAGAGGTAGAGGAAGTGCAACGGCAACATCTGAGACACACGCGAGGCGTTCGATTGTCACATGTGATGTAAATATTAAATACCATCCAAGGGACACGTTCTGATCTCATCGTCCTCCTCCTTTGTCCACAGAGTTGTACATCATTTTTAAGTGACTCATACCCGATACCTGCGCATGCACAAGCAGATGTTAAGTTTCTGTGATTGTGAGGTGGATAAACAAAACGCCACAGTGAGTGAAAATGAGGGAGAAATAATTATGCAAGCTATTGATTTCCAAAGCGTCTTTAAAGGTCTTCAACGCTCTAATTACGGGTAAAGGTGCAGAGGGAGGATAGGAAAGATAGGAAAAATAGAAAGCACTTGTTGAACTCTTAAGTGCTCATGTAATGCAGAGTTAGAGGTGTTAACATTTTGGTTTGGAAGGAAATGAAGTCACTGAATATTCCCAATTGTGCAGTTGGAAAATAAATGGGTGCTGCAAGCTTGTTCAACATTTCACCTTCATTGTTAAAAAATTAACTGATGAAATGATTCAAATTCAATCACACATTTCCAACAATCCCCCTTTATGTAGCCACAATGATGAACGAGAGAAGAACACACGCACACACACACGCACACACACCCTGTGTGTTCCTGCACTCTGCGTCGACGCCGTTTCAAACATAGACTTAACGTTCTCCTGCCCTTGAAGCTTTCTCTTCATTTTCTCACCATTGTGCCAAACGGTTGTGACAGAGAATACACTCCCAGCCTCACGGGGCCGCCGCTTATGCATAACGTGATTACAGACGTAGGCCGAATTCAATCAGGAAAGTGAGCGATGACAGCTCCAAAGTGGTTTCTCTGAGGTGCTAGTGGTGAGCTTCATGTTTGGTCAGATCTAATAAAGCTGCGCTGCGTATGGGCCCGCCAACACGCTACCTGCCTATTTGAACACCCTCCTTTCAAGCAACGTGCAATGAAACGCAATGTGCTGAGGGATCAGACGCAAGGTGGAAAATGCAGCAGGATCAGTATGCAAATTTAGTTATTGTGTCTCCTGCATAAACACGGATCGCTTACACCCACACCAACCTGCAGACTTTCACCTGAGATAACTAAAATGGATGTTATTGTCTCAAACATTTGGTGATGCCAGGTGTTCATTTGACAAAGAGTCTTCGGACACAGTTTGTGAGAACCTTGGGACAATATCATTTTCAATTTTAGGGTGAGAAAATATCAGAAAATCTTGTCTGTTTGTCTGCACCTGAATCGTAATCAGAGGAATCGCCTGTATGAGTTATAATATAACGAGCCTGCAGAAACCCCCATTTTCAAAGCTCATAATTGTCTGACGCTCCCTTGTGGAGTTTATTGTCGACAAGGGAACACGCAGCTTTACCTCTCTGCACACCCCTGTGTCCCCAGTGCGGGCGCGGCCACGAGGGTGCGGCGTGAATCTGGCAGTAGCACAGCAGCCCTGTCTGGAGACAAGGTGATACGGACTGGAAATAATGAGCGTGAAAGAAAGAGTTAAGAGATGCACTCATGCACAAATTTTCTGCACATTAAAACGCCAGCTTGGCCTTGCGGAAAGGTCATGTTATTCAATAAGGACGTGAACCAGTGCGAATGGGTGGCAGGAGCAGCTGGAGATAATGCGTGTAGGTACACAGCTCAGTGTCTCTGCTCCACTTCATTATCTTTGATCATTCCTGATATAATGTCAGAATACGGCAGATGACATCTGACTGCCTACATGTTTGAGCAAAGGGAGGTGTTTTCTTTCTAATAATTACCTGGCAACGTCCTCTACTATCCCTGTCTCAAGCAATTAGATGGATGGACTTCACATCATTTCAACGCGGAGGCTTTTGAATATTTCCCTCTTTACTATGGAGAGTTTCAACTGAATTTTCAAGGGTTATTTGTTGACTGGCCTTTATTCATCTGTGAGGAAAATAGTGTTTTTGTTAATAATGGCAGAGAGTAAAAGGACACAGGGTTGCCAGGGTTTATTCTTCCTCATATGTGTCAGCAGTGTGAAGGTGAGGAAGGCTAGAAAGTTACTAAGCACATGTACTCACAAACTATACTTTGAGGTACTTTGAAGGGAAATATGATTCTGTTTTTTATCTGACACTGACAGCCACAGTTACTCAGATTAAGACTTTGAATCCAGAATCAAATACGATAAGATGTTGCTGTTGCCGTGTGTGTGTGTGTGTGTGTGTGTGTGTGTGTGTGTGTGTGTGTGTGTGTGTGTGTGTGTGTGTGTGTGTGTGTGTGTGTGTGTGTGTGTGTGTGTGTGTGCGTGTGTGTGTGTCAGCCTCATTTCAGCATCGTATTGCATATTCTTAAATAAACAGGTTTGGGTGAGTTTATTTAACCAGTAGTGAGGCTTTTAGTCCCTAAAGGGGCCTGGAAGTAGGAACATCTTCAAACTAGAGAAACAAGTCAGGTGAAACTATATTTTTCTTGTATAAATGACTGAATTCACTGGTAGTATCTTAAAATAAGTGAAAATAGGTCAAACTGCTCCACTAGAAATGGATCAAATTAGGGCAAATCACTGCAGTAGAATCAAGAAAAGGACACTTGAGGATCCAAAGCGTATGCAAACATTTGCAACAGACTTCGGAATGTAGGACTTAGTATATAGTTCAGTATTTGATCCATTGTGGCTTAAGTGCTGATGTTATAGTATGTTGATCTGAGTACTTGTTGCAGCACTAGGGGAGTGAGGGCTTTGGGATTGAGGCATATTAGCCCCAGTGGCTGCAGGATGTCCACCTGCTGCTTACTGTCGTGTTCACCACGCAGCATGTTTATCCTCGTGGCTTTCTGATGGAGCTCGAATCCACCAAGAGGACTTGACTCACACATGCCCCTTCTCCCTGCCCCCTTATACCCTTCCATCCCTATCTCCTTACCTCAGTGTCCAATTACAGCCCACTCTCATTAGCACAGTGTCTCTCCAGCGAGAGCGCCTTTGAAAGGGCAGGGGGGATGGCTGCCGCTGCAACAAAGTCACCAACACCAGATCTATCAAAATCCAAGGCAAGAATGAAAAAGGCAAGTGCAGGCAGGACCTCTCATTATGGTGTGCTGTGGAAGGTGAGGGGTGGAAGAACAAAAAAAAAAAGAAAAAGAAAGAAAAAGTGACAGACCCCGCACTGTGCCGAGTGTCATGTTGTCTTTTCACTCTCTTTAACAGGACCGACCTCCCACCTGCCCACAAGCCAGCCCCTCCCCCACCAAAGAAGAAGAACAACGACATGAAGGGACACTTGACACCTGATGATATCCAAGTAAGATCGCCTGCCTCCCTTCTCTCACACTAGCAGCTGCAGAGTGTAACCAAATATGGATACAAGCAGATAAAGCGCTCCAAACTGATAAGGATGTGATCTGAATTGGTTGAAGTAATTTATGGTTTTTGTCGGCGTGTGTGTGTGTGTGCATGTGTAGAACTAAAGCAGATCACAGACGAGAGTTGCAACACAGCCTTTTAACCTGTATTCGTATCGCAATGGCACAGATTTTTATTTTAATAGATCTAACATTTGCTCAAAAACTCTAGGTTACTGTTGTGAGGATCAATAACCACTTAAATAAACCCAGAACCAAAGGCCGTCTGGCTTTATCATTTCAAGGGGTCAGAAGAGCTCACGATGCACTCTGATGTCAGCTCCAGTCTACCCAGAGTGCTTTGCAAAATTGCATTAATCACAGCAGACAAAACAAAGAGTCGGTCGGCAGATGGAACAAAACAGATGGAAAGCAAATTATCCTGATTAAAAGCGCTGGTGATAATGTGTTTGATTGCATATGAACACATTAAGTGGTTACAAGTTGCATGCAAATACAGACAGTAATGTCACTGGAAATGTAGCGGGAGAGATGCTACACAGTTTTACCCTGCACTACTGTGACCTTGACCTTTGACCGTCTTGGAAACTAATCAACCGTGAAGGTCTTGACCCCAACCGGACCTCAAACAACCTGACACGTTTAACTCAAAGCTCATAAAAACTGTTATGTGTGTCTGTCTGCCACAACAAGGAGGAAACACTAGCATGGCCACCTACCTAGCCTCATGTAAAGTGACATTTTGATTGAACAATGTAAACACCATCCCAAATGTCCCGCTAAACAGACGTCTTTAAAGCTTGAACGTTGAACTCAGCTTATCCATAGCAATTAGGGAAAGTTCTGAAATGGTCCCATTTAGAAAGCTACAACAACGCATAAGCTATCGTTAGCCTAGCTGTGTGGCACCAGAAGCAAGATGACAAATTAAAAAAAACAATGGTATCACTCACACTAATTGTGTTTACGTCTATAATTTAGGACTTGCCAGCTTTCTAATTCCTAAAAAGCTATTTCTGAGTGAAATAATGTCTATCCCAAATCCCCAACAAGTGAGAAAAGGGCCAACATTATCTCTGTTATGCAGCCGCAGTCTGAACATTTACGATGACCTTCACAACACATTTGAAGACTCGCCAAACATCATCACGGCGGCTCTTTCACTGGTCCACTTGTCTTTTCAACTCTGTGTTTGGCCTTCGAGTGTGTGTCTTTTCTCTGTTTTCAACGGAGGAGAAATGAACATCAGCTAAATGGCATGTTGACTTTTCAGGCAGCTAAGTGTGTTTTACTTTCTCTGGACTGACAAGTTTCACACCGTTTGCCTCATCTACCCGCTGTCAATTAGCTGCGAGTCCTTGATGGAGCATCTAAATATAGAGCTGGCTGGTGCTTTAGGTAAAGCCTGGGCCACGCTGCAAAATTACCCGTCTGATGCAAATTAATTCCCCCCCCCCAACACATAAAGTACTGATAAGTGGGTCATTTTGACACATTAATGGTACTGACCTTACACTGCAGCATAAATATTAATACTATAAGCACCATTTTGAGTGTTCTATAAATCACATTTTGTCTTTCTGCAACTAGCACTAAAATAATATATCGTTACCCTTCTGGGTGTTTTCAATACAAAGATAATTGCGTTGACTTGGCCACATTGTGCGTTCAGATGTTTGAGCCATAATCTCATCTATGAGTACTTAAAATTTAAATATACCTTTAGTCATTTAGCGGTGTAAGGTCATGAACATTAATGTGTCAGAATATACCCACAAATACTGATAAACAACTTCATTTCATAATAGTGTTTGTATACTAACGTCTTATGTTCTAATGTTAAGAGAGGAAATGTTCTGTTTGCCATAAAGAAGAAGTGGATAAAGTCTCATAATGAAGCTATTAGTGCTGCTTTTCAGTTTAAAAGTTTGTATTAAGAATGATTACAATCTGAATGATAAGTAAGATGAGATATAATAAACCTGTATTTGTCCCACATTGGGGAAATTTACATTGTTCTTGCAGCAGAGTGGATGTGCAAAACAATAAAGGGCATTAAAAACATAACAAAAGAACAGCAATTATGGATGGAAATTGCAATCAATGTATAGGTTACATATTGCACAGTGTGAGCATAAATGCAACTACAGGAACAGGCAGCACCACCGAACATCATCTGCTCAAATCCCAAATCTGACAGCAGAACGTTAAAACTGCAAGGTCAGATTCTTGGACATCTGGCCAAAAAAAGTAATGAGTAGAGGACTGGAGACGCTCCGGCCGCCCTAAACAACCACCACGGAGGAATGTTTGAGTAGAGGCACTTAATGCCCAACTGCTCATTGGTGATTAGCAGAAAGATGAGGTTATAATGGCCACGTTACAGGATTTAATGTGCTTGGTTTTATGGCTATGGACACTTTAAAAGAAGCTGCATGTTCAGCAAGTTTGCATCTTAAACAATAAAAGTTGGAGGAACTTCACAGCTGCCTCAGTGGGCGATGTACGTATGAATCATCATAATCATCTATGCATCGGCAGTATCAGGACATATTTGTCGTCATTCCGATGTGAAAGAATTCCACATTACTTTACTCGTAGATAGAATAGGTTGCTAGGTTGGTGACGTAACTGGCCAGGAAGAATTTGGCAGCATTACAGGGTTTAATCCCGGGTGACACAGAGGAAGAATCGCCAATGTATCAACATCTGCACTCACTAGATCACAAACACGAGATGCATGATGCAATGTTGGAGCCAAGGAGATGACAACAAGCCAGGAGGCTGATGTCATTATGCACCTGAATAAATGCTTCTTCCAGCTATTTGTGTCTATCTGCCTGAAGTCTGGAGCTCAGCCATTAAATCCTTCATGTGTTTGCTAAAATTAGAGTAGAAAATCTTGCACAAGCTAAGATATTGGCACGTAAGAGCTTCATTTTACCAAAGTTATTTATCAAACTGCATTTGGCAGCCTTTTGATCCCCATAGTAATTCAATAATTATTCAAAGCTCACATTTACAGTATAAAGTTGATAATTGCATCGTTCTGGAATACTTTCAAATTGTTTCTTGCAATTATATAATGTGCAAGTCTAATTCATGCATAATGGGGGATTTCTAAGCTCATCTGTCATTAAAAGCACTAATTAATTCCTTCATGAGAGTCTGTGGAGCCGGCAGTGAATACCACCTTAAAACACTCAAATCACAACTCTCACAAGCATCAGGCTTTGCTTTGTGACCATGACAGATCCCTCTGTGGGCTCATTCTCAGACCAGTGACCTGCTGAAATGGAAACTTTAGGCAAACACTTTGCTACTCTTTCCCTATACAAGACTGGTTTCGCCTTCACAATTCTGCAAAGAATATTTGAAGTGAGAAATAAAGACATATGGCGTAGCCTCCAACTGCTTTACTTTAATGGTAAAATAAAAAAATACAGCTTTCATAAATGCTTTCATCTATTTTCTTTTCATGTCTCTCAAAAAAACACTGCTACTAAATAACCCCTGGGTTGTGTAACTACAGTCTTATGGTTCATTTATTGTAGTGACTCATGTTGTTTTGACATAAATTTCTCAAATGTGATTGGATACATCCCCTTTACCCCCCCCCCCCTCCTTCAATGTGCTCTGCACTGTTGAAGCCTGAATTTTGCCCTCATTTTTCCCTTTGTTGCAACATGCAAGAGATTTTGCAATAACCTCCAGGTAAAATAAGCACATTAAGCCAACCTAGCCAAATAAAGCAGAATGATTTTATTGCCTTTGGTTTTTGTCACATTAAAACCTCCTCTCAATCTGAGTTGACACAAAACTTCATTTTCTTTAGCTTCACATTAAATGTTTGTTTTGTATCTATACTGAAATAGTATGTATCATGTTTTATATGGAGGATATTACTTCTTTTCCACAGACATTTTACAAAACAGCCAAAGTTGTTTTGACACTGAAATTGTAAATTTATGTCTCAGTTTATCTCCAGTCCAGTTCCCAATTCTTGCTGAATAGATATTCCTCTGGAATATGGCAAAGCCACAGCACAGAAGTACAAAAACTCCAATAAAAATGTGCTTTTGCTGGGAGATTATCCCAAATTTAATCATTTCAGTGGCATCAAACCAGTAAAGAAACCCCCCAAACCAAACACCATGCTGAGCTTTGCATTTAGATTGCGAGTCCATTTTGGAATGACCAGAAAAGAGAAACAGCAAGATATTCTTCCTAACAGGATGAAAGCTTCAAATATTACCAGTAAAACTTTATGCATCAAACAAGATGTGAGAAGCTCAAAACACAAATTGATAAAGTGTGTTTGTCAAGCTGTAACTGCTCAGGAACACACGCGTTTGTTTTGGCAGCACATGTAACATAGACAGAAATGGATGCAACACTGCAGCTCCTTCCTTCAGTTTTGCTGCAGCAGGACTCATTTTGTAGCTTTACAGTTATTGGAGGCTTTTTCCGCACTGTTATTTCAAACCTTTGCATCATATCTTTGTGTGATATGTAAAAGATTAATTTGACAAAATAACTTTGATGCCCATGCCGAGTTCAGCACACAGTTAGAGTTCAAGCTGGTGTCATCTTGCATTTCTTGTCAGATTCTTGACCTGGTTTCTACTCATTAAAACTGGAAAAACCCAAATCCATGCGAGAGAACTTCTTTTGAAAATGTAAAAAGATATTCAGCTTTTCCCAAATGCCTCAGGTGCCACAGGCGAGTTAACCTGGACTGTGAGGATTGTGAGCTGTCAGCCCGGCTGCTTTGTTGCAGTTGGAGCTCATTGTGCTGCTTTCTGAGCTCTGCTGTCTCCTGTAGGTGGTTCATCTGGACAAGGAGGAAGAGATGCAGAAGCTTCCTCTCCAGCCTCCTTATTACGACATGGCGCCCACCGATTCCGCCCCCTACACTGATAAGCCGGTGAGTAGCCGCGCTGCGAGCCAGTTAAAAGCCGCTCCTCCATCAAGGGGTCTGTCGCAGCCTTGGGCCCTGTGGTAATTGCTGGTGAAAGGGCAAAGTTGCTATGGAGCGATGCCATTATTCTTGAAGGCGGTTGAGAAGCTGCAATTTAATGCGTCCAGAATCATAAGGATCTTTTTTTAACAGCTGCTGATTTTCTTCTTCTGCTGTAAAAGTGGACGGGGGCCCTTTAACACGCTGACCACTAAATCCACTGTGTGCTTTGGCTAAGCTCCTTATCTCATCATTTACATCAGCACCACTCACCTTTTATCTAAACCTGCTGCAGCCAGTGCCCTGTGTGTGTGTGTGTGTATGTGTGTGTGTGTGTGTGTGTGTGTGTGTGTGTGTGTGTGTGTGTGTGTGTGTGTGTGTGTGTGTGTGTGTGTGTGTGTGTGTGTGCGTACTAATTCACGTTCTGACCCCATCACTCACACACACTTTACCCTCCACCTCACCTCTGCTCCAGCTCCTTTAATCTGCTGTAATTGCTTGTGCCTTTTCACTGAAAACATATGCAGAGAAATTGAACTGTGGCACTCTGCGGTGTAACTATGGAGAATAAAATGTTTGCCTTAATGTGTTGATGTCTCAATAATCCTACCTCAGTGTCTCACAACTTATTTATTTGTTTATTGCTTTGGCAGCAGTCTCTGCTTTAATTTTGAAGAGGATTTGTGGACCTCAGTGTATTTTCTAGGAGAGCTTTTTACACAAGCGGGAAACTACTTTAGAAATCATCATAGCTACCAGACAATAGAAAATGCTTACATCAACAAGCCTCTTACTGCCTGTCACACAATACACACCTGCTGCTCACTTTGCACAAGAAAAGGGACCCATAGAAGTCATTTAGTCTTGGAGGATGGCTAAGAGTGTATCACTTTTGGAGAGAATAGACGACGACAGCATGTGGCCTCCGCTGTCATGTCTCACATTTTTTATTAAAGTGACATTTAGCGTTCACCTGCCAGGTCCATTGGCATTAAAATGGGCTAGGGAGGCAGTGGCTCAGTGGGTAGTGCTTCCGCTTGGGAACCGGAGGGTAGCCGGTTCGAGCCCCTGCCGAGGTGCCCCTGAGCAAGGTACCGAACCCTCAATTGCTCCCCCCTCTGCGAAAGGTGGTAATGTAATGTAAGTCGCTTTGGATAAAAGCGTCTGCCAAATGATCGTAATGTAATGCTCTCACAGACCCATGCACCTCTATAAGCTTGGACCTTGTACATGTAAAAGCTGCACTTAGACACAAAGACTTAGACAAAAATATCTTCATTATTGCCTTTTAGCACAGGGATTCATTAGGGTGCATTCAAAGGCCCAAGGACCTGGTAAGTGAATGCCACATAAGTCCAGAATGCTGCAATTTACAAAGATGCTCAAGTTTATTCAATAGGCAAAAAAAACAACCTTGTATCTCCATCTTTATGGATCTTTGTACTACTGTGTCACTTTTACATCAGCCACAATAAAATACACTCTCAGCTATGTGATGGTATATTTTCCCATTGTTGTTTTCTAGTTTTGCTCAAATGAAGGATTTCTCCCAACGATGCCTGAAATGGACTCAGAGCTCATTAACATTCCCTTGCTTTTGGTAAAAGTTGCTCTCCTGTAATGTGAAATTGATGCATATTGGTCGGCCTAAAGTTCCCCTCATACATCACACAAAGAGAAAAGTACACTATGCTACTTTTCTTATGCAGCGCTGGCTCTGTTGATTAACTACATGCTTTGCTTTTCAGATATTAAGATGCCACTGCGGCTCCTTAAAATTGATGCTTCCTGTTTAGGCTGGAGTTTTTAAACAACTCATCTTTTCTCATTGAACTAGCAGGATAACTCAATTACTCTCACTTTTTTCTTATGACCATTCCGTTTAATGTGTCGGTAGGAAATCAAACTTCATCTTTCGCTCCTTGTAAGCTCACAGGTACCAGATGCTCTTGTCTGATAACCCCTTAGACGCCAAGGGCAAAGTTCCTGAAGATTGATGTTAGACCTCTGCTTGCATTCCTTTTAAAGTGAAGTTTAGGTTTCCTCTTAAGATGTACAGGCTATCAAAGAGGCTTCCTGAAACGTAGCGATGGAAGTGCATTGATTGCTGAGCGGCGAGTGTTACTAATGATAATTCTCTGGGGGCAAAACAGTATCTGCCAATTTTGCTTCCAATGTGGCTGTAATTTTCCCCCTGATTGCACTCTGGTCATGACATATATTCTGAATATTTAAATATGCAGGGAGCGCTGAGGATGAGTGGGGTGGAAATACTCAGCGGTCATGTGCCGGGGCAATAAACACAGGAGAGATTAAATTCTAGATTTGCTGAATTTTCATGCATTTTGATGTAATCCTACTTTAGATGGTGATCAGAAATAGTGATACACAGCTTGTTAGCTCATTACATTTTGCTATCCCCAAGAAATACCTTCTCACCTGTTATTATTCATCATAAATTGCCAATTAGATGCACATATCTGATATCTCCCCTTCGCATTTACATGGTCGGAGCTCTCTTTTGCTCCACTGCTTTGCCCTTACTGATTATTAGAGAAAAGCAGGTGGACTAACAGGAGAGGTGCTCCCATTTGATCCAATCACTACCTGTTATACTGCATTTGGCCTCCGAATAGAAACATGCAGGGAAACAGTAAAGGTGGGATATGCATCAATGACATTTATAGGATTATCCTCCAAAGATATACAAGGTGAAGATGGAAGTGTTCTCTTTTCTGGAGCCACAATGTTTGTATTATTAAAATCTATTGATTCCAGTTTTCATTCAGGGCCCATTAACCCTTTGAGGTCTTGATGGAGTCCGCCATGTATACGATCATCATCACAATGTTCAATAATAGTAATTCATTAATTCTGTGATAAGCAATCAATATTCAGGGTCAGTGCACAGTTAGTCATTTTATTTACTGCCTTAATCCAAGTACCACAGATGTTTAACATGCATGTAATCTGCTGCTGTGTGAGTCACTGGCTTGTCTGCATTGATCATCTCCGTGTTGACCCAGTGGCTTTGGCCCCGCCCTCCTCCTATTCTGCACTAAGTGAGGCCATTTTTACAGGATTTTTGGATTTGCTGTCCAGAGAGCATTTATTGATTGACCTGTTAATGTAATTTACTCAATTATCCACTCGGCCATTTGGTCTGTGAGTCAAACAGTCGATCAATCAACTGGACTGTTAGTTGAGCTGTGTGAACTGTGGTTAATGAATGGATGTATGGAGGTTTGCGTTTGCATTTACACGGACACCAAGATGTCAGCGGTACAGCAACCATGTCAGCATCCCCGTCTCCACAAGACACCTGCACATTGAGGATGGAGAACCACAGACAGCTCGGTGACCATGGTTACCATGTAGTAAACGACACCTTTGATGAACAGCTCACAGTGAAAAGGTCACAACATGTCAAGTCCACCTATCTTCTGTTGAACATGTTGAAGGTGTTGTGTGCTTGTATATGGACTCTGTCCTCTCTCTATTTTCTCGATACAGCACGTCTCCCTGGCATAACATGAAGCAATATTCAGAGCCTGGAAGTGTGTCCTGCTGTGGTAGTTTTCTCCGGGTGTAAAGTCTGAATGATGACTTCAGCAGGGAAAGTCTTTCACTTCCATCATTCTTTGATGTCGCTATCCTGTCACGCAGAAATGTCTGCCTGTTTTCTCGCTCTCCTCCCCAGATATCACATTTTGACCAATGAGCAGCGTGAGCGTTCTTTGCAGACAATCTCACACATGCCAACTCTTATCTAACATTCTAACTTATACTATGAATCATAGCAAACACAAAAGCTTGTCTGGCGTGTCTGCTGGGTGCTCAGGAGGAGACGGGCTCATTGGTAGGCTGACAGCTGAAGTTTGGAGACGCTCCATGGACGGGTCCGTGGTAATCCCTTGGCCTCGACACACCCATTCACTAAAACCATTCAAGCAGTCAGGTGGCACCGCGTTAGATTGTCCACACAAAGGACTGAGTGTATGAAAACAGGACTCACAGCATTGCACAGGACAAACGGTTCCCACAATCAATGATCACAACGTCTGCAACAAGACAAGGATGCACTTAAAACTTTGTTCAACAGCGCTCCTAGTGGTGAAAGACATAAATAACACCTGACAGGTTACCTTTAATCTGCTTTGCTCTCACATTTTTTATGTTCCATGCTGAGTCACATTTTTCCTTTGCCTTCATCTCTCAAGTCCACTGCTCGCCAGCATACAAACCCTCGTGTCAGATCTCTCTTTACTAAATTTTACCTCATCTTTATTCAATATTTTCCTTCATCTGTCATTGCTGCTCTCTCTTTGGGTCTGTTTCTATTCATGTATCCATTTATCTCTCTCTCACACACACACACACACACACACACACACATTCTGTCTTGTTTTGGGCTGGCTCACTTCCTCACACACACTTTTTTTTTTGCCTCTCTTGTCTCCAGAACTCTGGCCACAAGGACTGTGATGTCCAGTATGCGGAGCTGGATACTGCAGCTTTGGCCTCCTCTCCAAGCCCACGAAGCTCAGCTCACACTGGCCCTGGGGACCTTGTCGAGTATGCAACCATCCAGCCTAGCTCACACTAGCGCATGCCATTATAGGCCTTTCCCCTCAGACTTTGGCCTCAAGGTACACAGACCGTTGCACTTCTTCCCTCCATCCTAATAACACCACTCCTCCTCTCACATGCACTGACTCCCCTTTACAAGTTCCCCCTTGTCTGCTTCCCCTTTGTGGCTCGGACACCGTTTTATTTTCCTGCCTCTCTGCAGAAACACCGATTAGAGGTGGAGATATTTCCAGCCTATTATTTCTACACAATGCACTCCTCATAGCAGCAGTGTGCGACTCTTTTGCGCCGCTGACACACAATGAAACCCAAGTCTAGCGTGCACAATAGCAAGCGGGCAACTTCAACAAGTTCAGTTTGTCTAAGCCCTTTATTGTTCACAGAAAATGTGCAACATGTGACTCATTGTACGTACAAAACATGATCAAAGTTAATTGCCCCGTGTCCCTTTGTGAGCACTAACATTTCCTATTAATACAGCCATCAGCACAGAATATGGAGGATTTACCTGCATGAGACCTTCTGCATGGGCATCTTAGGGGAATGTTTAGTTGTGTCTGTAACATCCCAGATTGTGATTTACAGTGTTATTAGATACAAAACAATGTCAGCTATTTCTGTGAGCAACGTACAGGATTTGTCTGCAGTGATGATTCCCCACTTAACCCTGATTGGTGGGACATAAACCCCGCATCTCATTTTCCCTCCTGATATCTCATCTCCGCCGCACGGGAGAGGCGGTTGTACACGAGAAAATCTATCACAATGAAAATCTATGCTCCTTTGCCCCTCTTGAAGGCTTCATTATGTACTGATGCAGCAAAGATATAAGAGGGCACAAATAATTGTGTTGTGGGACCGGTTTGACTGGTTTCTATGGCGATTCTCAAGGCAGGTTATTCCCAAGGCAATTGAAGAGGCTTCAATCGTCACGCTGTGCTGCAAAAAAAAACAGCAATCCCACTCTCATTTAAGGCAATTTCATCTCATTTTCAGCCACGGCAGATGTTAAATGTATTGTAACTTGTTTAGAAAAAAATACATCTGCGTATGTATTCATCTGTGTCTGTGCAAGAATGATTGTAATTTTGAAAGACTTTTGTCCGTAATGTCCAAGGTTAAGTTTGTCACGAGCACCTTATCATAATAGGCAGAAACATGAATGCAGTTCTCAAGCTGCACATGATTTGGAGGCATGGTAGTGTATTTTTGCCCAGCAGCATCGATTTAAAGACACAGGAGGTAGTTTGAACCTCAGGAGCAAGGAATCACGCCATGCAATGTCAGTAAACAGTGTACACATTCATCACCGCGGCCAGTGTGTGATGCTTTACACCAAACAACAGCAGAGATACAAAAGAGACAATAGATCAGCGTCTGCGTCTCTGTCTCCCTCTCTCTCTGCAGCTGCTGGGAGACAGCTTGTGTTTTACTTCCTCCCTTTCCCAAATAGTGATCAGCTACGAGTCACAGATCAGCTACAACTCTAAACTCATTGCTACATTTCAGCCCCTTTTGCTTTCTTTGTGCTGCAAACAGAGCAACTGACACACTTCACCATATATATATATACACACACACACACACACACACACACACACACACACACACACACACACACACACACACACACACACACATACACATACACATACACATACACACACTCACACCAATCACCTGAAAAAGGTGTGGTGCTCAATTAGCAATCAGCAGGCCAGTCTCCTTTGACACACATGTTGTTACTTTCAAATGAGGTCACCCAACACACTCACACACCTTGGCTGAGTGATGGATGCTGCAGTAAAGTGAAGCGTTTCGCCCGCTTCCTCTCTGGTTATGGCTCCTCTGGTGTTCATGAGGATTATCAGCCATTATCCATTTTTCTATGACAGTCTGAGTGTAGCGAATTTGTCCGTAGATCTTAGCCACTTTCAGGTTTTAGAGACATTGAAACTTCTTTTCATACCTCTCAAGCGTCTCTAAATGGCCTCTTTGTCTTGCCTATTGCAGGAAAGCCAGACAGGCACAGACTGGGAGAGTATATTTCAGTTTGAGGGTAGTGAACTGAACTCTCAAGCACATTCCTGATGTAGCGGTGATTCTCCCTTGGCAACTCATTGCACCGTAGTTTCATACATTCATTTGCAAGCGTACAAATGCTGAAGATTGGACACATTTAAGTTGTCTTCCACCTTTTGGCTGCTTGTGCAGTGTGGCCGCAAGTGCACTCGATGCTTTTAAATCCTTCAGGGCCTCCGTGAGGATTTCTTGCTCTGCTGGGGTGAAGAATGAACTCTCCTGTGCATCGTTT
This sequence comes from Genypterus blacodes, assembly GCF_046128005.1. NCBI lineage: Eukaryota > Metazoa > Chordata > Actinopteri > Ophidiiformes > Ophidiidae > Genypterus > Genypterus blacodes. Next base: position 2,111,038 of record NW_027466845.1, read on the forward strand.
CCATCAGACACTTACTGGAGATCTATGTGCTTTTTATTACACAAAATGATTAAATTACAGTGAAGACCCTAAATTAAAACAGGAATGTGGAAACCTGTAAAATATCCTCCCTATGAGTCCATCTCTGGCGGCTGCTCCTCAAGCGCTCCAAATATATCCCTTTTAAAAGGCCATTCATTCAAGCAATGGGTTGTAAAACTTAATTTCCTTTAAACAAGAGGGAAATCAATGTTGTGGATTTATTTCAAGATCATGCCGTGTCTTTGGAACACATTGGAAAAGGGTGAAACTCAATTAGAATCAAGTGAGGTGACGTAAAACTATACATCTCTCCAATTCTTGTGGTAAATAATGCCTTTAAATCATAAATATTCCATTTCTGAGTAGAGAAAGAGTTCAAATCCGAGCATAAGCAAAATGGTGAATGCAGAGATTGCATCGGCCCCAGAGGGAGAAGAGGAATTAATGGATATTGATTTAATTGTATGTTCTGGAGGTGCGTCAGCCCGTGTAACCGATGATATCGCAGTGGAACCTTTCAACATGAGAGTCCTCCTGTGGATTGTCTCCACGTGTTCAGACATTTCTGTGCCTCATTCATCGGCACTAAGCCTTCACTATCTCAATTAACTATTTGTTGGGTTAGAGACAAATACTGTGCAGCTCACAGAAGATTCATTATTTGCAATGTGATGTGGAGGGGAAGGATGAAGGTTTCTGTCTCTTTTTTTTGGTCCACGTTTGGTTAGTGAGGGAGATTTAAATGCAATCTGTGAAAAGAATCAGGCAACCTTGAATCAGAGGAGAGCGTATTTTTGAGTCAAATTATGGAAGATGATAGCTCCCTCTGCTCTGTATGGCTACGTTATCTACCTAACAGAATGGAACCGAATATAATTTTAAAGGTGGTCAAAGGGCGTATTTGCTGAATCAGATCTCATTCAGATCCAGCTTTTGCAAATGTTCGTAACTTTTTGGGGCGGAGGAGACAAAGTCTGACCTTGGAGAGGGTTTGTGGACGTCACGGCTGAATCGAGGGAGCGTCTTAACTCAGAGACAGAGCTCTGTGATTAGCTCTCGTTTGGGTTTTTCACACTCTAGTTTAAAGCCCGATCGGCGCAGGACGAGTACCGCAGGGACTGCATGTGATTTGTGATAATTGCGGAAGTTGTCTCTGATCTTAATCCCATGAGAATCTGCCGTGTTTGTAAAGTGTGATGAAAAAAATTCCCCCGTAAATGACTTGCTATATTAAACCACGCAGAGGTCATATGATAATCTGAGGCCCCGTGTGAATCAGCACGTCTGACTGAAGGAATGGAGACTCATGACACAGAATGAGAGGAAGGATGTGAACGTGGCGATGCATGTGGGAAACTATTCAAGACTTATAATGATTTAGATTTAGCAATAGTCTATAAGGCAAAGCTCACAGGAGATAATTACATTCCTGTCTCTGCTTCTGCTGCTTCAATTTCTGTCCATCAACAGAACAACAGGAATAAAGATTAAAGAAGAAGAGAAGTTGATGGTTTTTCGTTTTGCTTCTGTTACAGCTTTCCAAAAATGGGGAAATTCCAATAATTACTCAATTGGACTTTTTCAATGTCAGGATGCTTTAGGTTTAAACTACCTATGTGCTTAGTTTGTGTAGTTTGAACGTCTGTATTTATGATATTATTTACAGGTTTTCAGGAGGATCGTTTCCCATTTTTAATGCCTCTGTATGGATTTAATTATTTAAAGAAATGCTGCTGCTGCTGCCACTTCCTTTTCGCAACGAAAACCCCAAAATAGAGGAACAAACTCTTCCTTTTTTCAAGTAACACCTGTTTAGAATTACATTTTTGCAGAAATACAAGTGAAGATTTTCCCCCGTAAATAGTAAAACTTGGACAAAGGTAGGTGAAGATCTCGGGAAGTGTATGAACTGTGTGTGTGTGTGCGACGTGTGCGAGTAGTGCAGGTGTTGCTCTATGTTACGTGTTAAATTTGCTCGTGAATACCCACAACCTCCCTCCTTGCGATGACATCATTCCCTCAATCCCAACAAAGCAATATTATTTGCTGTGATATTATTCATTCCAAAAGGCTTTATTACAAGGAGAATATTATATAGAATGTAATTATTTATATGAGATTTCTTATGAATTTCATTAAACATGAAGGAGCCACAAGCAGAGTTTTTGCAACAGCAGGGGGGTTGACCTTTAAGATTTTGTTTGTCAATACATTTTTCATGAGTGTATTTTATTTCACCGTAGGCTTCGCTTGTCTTCACTACAAGTCAAAGCGATGGTGTCTTTTCTGTAGAGAAGCCGTCCCAAAGTTTCCACATCAGATTCTGGGCTACAGGCCAAAGCTATCAGAGTCCAATGATTTAGGATAATGTCCTACCTGAAGAGACGGACTTATTTCAGAGCACAGCCAAAAGGGAAAGGTAATGTGAAGAAGGCAGGTTATAGATAAAGCAGAGGTGATAAGATATATCAATATTAATTAAAGCGGCGATGGGCAGGGATTGTACGTGAACGTGTGTGTCAGCGTAAATCACCAGGAGGGGCTGCGGAGAGGACGGAGCGGCCACCCTGTAGATTTGTCCTACAGGCATAAACTAATAGGAAATGGACAAATAAAGTTGTCATGGCTGGAAATCTGCCCAGTGGGAGTGAGAAATTGAAACTAAAACATTATACGATATGAACAGGCGCTCATTCCTCACTTTGTGGCGCCTGTATGCAGTCTTAGCGGTGCCTCTTCCCTTTCCATCCATGATTCTCAAAAACATTTAAATCAATAATTAGGTCAACAAATGCACATAGGATTCTGCCGTGTTGGTGATTAGGAAATTAATTAGGATTAGAAAATGTGTGAAAGGTGCTTCAGTCTGCACAGCTTGACATCTCATCATAGGTTTCAGATCTCATTTCTCAATATTGATTCCTTCATGTTTATTTCAAAACAGTTTGTCATTCACATCAAAGCGGATTTGGCTCGTCCTCACACTGAGAGCGGCTTGTTGTAAAAAACAAAAAGCAGTATTATGCTAAAAACAATAGAGTTGGGTGATATTTTGCATACAAAATATAGAAGAGGTGCCATTAGAACTGTAATGAACATTTCAGAAATAGGGGATCATTTCTAAATGATAGATACACATCCTTATATTATTCTTATGTGACCATACATGACATTTAAAGACCATTCCATTCCATCTTCCATTCTGCATGTATAGGATCCCCTCTGACCTCTGTAGGACAGCATGCAGCAGCACAGAGTTCCCTGCATCGTCAGCTGGGTTCCTGGGGTCACAGGTTATTTCAGGTCTTTCAACATCAGACCCCCTTCACCCAGGAATCCCAGCAACTTTGGTCTGTCAATCACTCCTCTTAATCCAGAGCCATGTGGAGGTCTTTTCCACGGCTTCTGATGCCTCTCCACTTTGCGCCGGTGATGCCAAGCAGCTTGTAGACTTTGCAGAGTGAGCAGCAGGCAAAGCCCTGGCAGTTTACTTAGACCGGGTGGCAGCGAGTCCGCCAACCCGGCCTCCAGCTTTCTGCCAGAAGACCCTGGTACTTTGCATTTATACTTTCCCTCTCAAACGCCTCCTCCATGTGATCTTCCCAGGGTCATGTGACGAGTTGTTTGGATGCCTCAGAGCGAAGGACTGTATCTGAGCACAGCCATGTTGCAGCTATGCGGGCTGGAAAGTTGAGTTGCTTGCCCAGGTCGACTTTCAGCTGCCAGTCTTGGGCGATGTTAAGTAGGTCTCTGTCGGTGTTCTGGGTTGCCTTCACAAAGGCGACGTGCGTTCTGGAAGGGCGGTGGTGCGAGGATGCCAAGGATGTCTGAGGCGACACTACAGCATCTGCCAGTGCTTTGAAATCCTGCTTGTGTCTCCAACCTTCTCCCAGAGCTTTGAGACAGCAGCTGTGGACGGGTTCTAGTGTCCCTGTACCTGACACAGAGCGGACAACATGGGGTCTCACTCTCCCCCCATGGCCTCTCGGATAGATTTGATACGACAAGACTGAGATTACACACATCAACATCGTCTTATTTGTGAAAAGTGTTCGGAAAAACCAAATTCAAGAGTAGTGCTGTTTATTTTTCCTTGAAAGTGTCACAGAGTGAAACAGTTTATTCTGCCGTTTATTCACAGCAACAACAAGAGTTTAGGTCTCAGGTCCCAAATGCCTTCAGACACACCACTGAGTTGTGAAACCTGCACTCAAGACTGATAACTTAAATTCTCTTTGAAAGCACCAAGGACGTTTCAGCAAAGAAATTAATAAGCTGACAAAGTGGAAAGTTTTCACAGGCAGCTTCAGTGGTCCTTGATACGGAGCTAAAAACAAATAATCATTTCAGACGGTCTGTCACTGTCAGCACAATGTGTGTCAGGACAGATTTACCTGGATGTGAAAACACATTTCACCACTTTCAGTTCCCTAAATTGCTTTCCTTTGCATTACACCACAAATTTCATTTCAGTTTTCATAAATTCATTCAAACTCAAACTCAAACTGGAGTTTAAAGCTCCAGGAGGTAATAATGTGAATACACATCAGGCCAGAGAGCCGATCTGAGGCCACCAACACTCAGCCTTCATAGGACACATTCTGCAGGTTAGATCAAAAGTGAAGTGCACTTATTAAGAAACACACAAGGCACCACAGGAATGATCACAGAATAAAAGACATTCAAATCAAGCCTGCTGATTAAAGAGGATCAGTTGTGGTGAAAGATAGATTTGCATAGCTTAATGCATTTAGACTTCAACAGAGGTTTTTGCAGAAAGTGAGTGGGGGCACGACTTCATCAGCAATCCTTCAAGCAGAGACGCTGCAGTGTTTTGAAATCTGGCCTTGATCATGACACAATATATAATCTAAGAATGGATGTCTTGATTCTGGCTGCTGCTGCTGTCTGTGTGGCTTCCATGTGTAGCAGTTTCAAGCACTAACAGTTTTATTCATCATTGATCTGGCAAGAGGCAGTATTATTAAACAAAGAGCCATCCAGCCTCTCCAGTCGCTGCTTTGCTTTGTTCAGATGGTCATCAGTCACGTTCTCCCTGTGGTGTATCGGCATTGAAGCAGGGAGGAAGAGGAGAGGAGATGATCCAGATAGCCACTTACTGAGAGGGGGAACATTTTTGAATTGCGTATATTAACCCCTTGTGGTTTGATGGAAGATTATGAGTTGGTTTCTTTGTGTTCATCTCAGTTTCACAAGATGCCAATTTTTGAAAAGAACATTGACCTATATATTTTGTTTGGGGTATTTTGTAATTTTTCACTTAAATTTCTCTATTCTATAATTACTTTTTGTGCACTTTATCGAGCATATGATCCTGATCTGACTGAGCTCAAACATGTCGACACTGCCCCCAGTGGCGGGTTGGGGGAAGTGCTACCAACAGGTGGAATCAATAACTTTACAAATCCTGAGGTTTTTCTCTTCAGCAGTGCAGATTTCCTTCTTCCACTTTTCAGATTGTTCCAGATAAAACCGCTGCATCATTAAATCCTCATGTAGAAACGCTTCATCTGCTGCCTGAACATGGTTTACTTCAATTCTTCCAGTTTTGAATCATTTCATATTCACGGTTTTACATTTGCAACAAAGAAACAGCATATTTAGCTTTTTTTACCATAGAGGGACTTTTTTTTTTAATTTGTTTCTTCACATATCTGTTTATTAAAATCCACGGCTGTATTCCCCATGTTTTACCCACAATATCTCCAATACTGTAGCATCACAGTGTGATTCAAGCTTTCCCATTATGATGATTCTTTGTGTTTATTACAAAAAATGCAATCACCAACAGGCAGATTTCAATCTGTTTCTGGTTTTGTTACCCCACCAAAACAACTTCCAGAGCTGGGATCGTCATTTTCGTAGATGTAGAGATACTTGAAGAATATTCGTAAGTTCCATTTTCATTCTCATACCATTTTGTTTTGCATGTCTCCTGTTCATCATGATCTCATCGTGTCACAATCAGTGATGCTCCACAAAGCCAACAAGGGAAACATAGTGAGGTCATGCCAGGAATGATTAACAACACCATGAAGGGGCCAGATGGCCAGTGGAGGGCGCTGCAAACAATACCGATGACTCATTGGTCATATGGTCCTATAATCTTACTCTATAATACAACAGCCTCAACAATGAATATTAACATTTGTTAAGATTATAATAACAATCATTTTGAGTTGATTGAAATTTGCTAATTAAATTTTAAGCCCGCAGGTGTTGATTGTACTTCGGCCCCCCAAAGGTTTTGCTTTGCCTGCAATCAGATTTGTAAAAATGGAGAGAAAATGTTGCCCGATCACCGAGTGTATAATATATCTTCGGTGTTTAAAAGAGGAGGATTAAACTGAACAATTCCCAACTGTGAGGCAACTTGGAAATAATGAGAAATAACTCTGAGAAATGAGAATAGAAACGGAAACAATAAAGCGTTGTGTAGAGGAGGCATCACGTTAGTGGGTGTCACAGTGCACAGGAGGGGGGATGAGCGAGCACAGAGAACAGATCACAGCTAATGACACCCTATTTATTCCAAACAAGCAAGTGTGAGGCAAATGCAATTTAAGAAAATGTATGAAAATAAAATCAGGTTATGCCAGATTGAATAGCAGTGAAATTTACTGTTGTATTATTTTGGTGTGTTGGTGCAATGGTGTGTTTTATGAATCGTGTACCAGACAAAACACTGCAACATAAAGAGGCGTTGATGAATGAGACAACATTGACACAATTACACAATTTAAGTCATTGAAATCTGCATAATGGAGTCCAGAAAGGTGGAAAATGATACAAAATTAAGGTTGATTTCTATTATTACTAAATACAATACAGCAGAAAGTATCACTTATTGTGGATGCACATATACTGTGTTTATTCCACAGCATTTTAGTTGAAGATGATTTTCCATCTTGTGTCCCAGCCAGGAAACACAGCTGACGAGACACATCACTGCATATTGTGTTTATATTCTCTGTGTTCGGTAAAGCACTTACATAGTTAGACTGAGGCGGGGGGTCCGGACGCACTGCTGAGCTGTGCGCTGTTATATACTGACATGATGACCTTCCATTTTTGCTTCAGCCCACTTCCCTGAGATGAAGGAAAACCTGTGACCCTGCTGTTTGTTCTTCTTTTCTTCCCTTTCTTCTCCTCTCTCCCTATCTCCGTCAGGACTCTGGGAACCGTCCAGAAGAGCCACTGAACCCGGCTGAATACATGAACTACCAGCGCGTCTGCAGCACGGAACGCTCCCCCGAGCTGCAGCCCCCCCCAGCTTACCGACCTGTTACTTTCCTGCCTCAGATCCCCTACGTGCAACATCCAGCAGCCGCCGCCGCCACCGCCGCCGCCAGCGAACCTCTGTACTCCAACACCAGCTACCCAGCTCCCGGGCCTCGGCCTCCGTTTACTTTCCCTAAAGAACAATCTGTGTGACACGCCAATTATACTATAGCTAATGTAAGAGGCATGATGATGGTGCCACACGTGCTTCAAAGATCTGCATCCGTTCTCACCTGGCTTGTGTTTATGCTCTAAGCTCATAGCCCCCCCCCCCTCCCTGCGCTGTTATGGAAGTGTGGATATTTTGTAGCCCCTGAATCCCTTGTGTGTTGTGCACCACTGAGCCTGTGTCACCTCGTGCTGTTAGAGACACTCCACCCTTCCTATAAGTGCATCTCATCCTGTTTGCTCTCCGTCGCTCCCTCACCTTTTGAATATTTTGCTCTTCTTTCTTTTTTTGCCCATCATAATGTACAGAACACGCCATTGTATCACTCAGTGTTTATTATTATAGTTAATATTATTTGTAACATCTCCCTCAGTGATAGTGACCTTTTATGGTAACACGCTTCTTCTTCTTCTTCTTCTTATTGATTTTAAAAAAGATATTTGTTTGTCGATCATATATGCTTGCTTCTTTGAGACTCGTACATTACTCGTGTGTGTGTGTGATTGGATGTGTTAATGGTGAAAATGACATTTGATTAGCAAAGGTAATTATCCATCTATAATGACATGGACTATAGTCCCCTTTCAGGACAGTTAATGACAGGGTTTGTTGTCGCCGGCCTCTCGAGTGAACCCTTCATTACTCTTCATAATGGCTTTGCTGTGACGGAGTTTGACTGGGTATTTCAATTTATTAAAAGCGAATGTTATCCTCATTAGCTCAGCTGGAAAACAAAGGGCTCCAGATCCAGCAGCACACCACAAGTTGCCAAAGAAATAGTTTGCCACGCATTAATCGCCCGTTTGCTCCCCATGCCAGCCAAATGGAAATACAGTACGCAGTCAGAAGGAGAAGTCAACATAATTAAACATTTATTCCATTTTCTTTCAATTGTAGTTGATTGGCAATGTGCTGCACTTTCCAGTTTCCATCATTTCTCACCATATGCTGGATTTACCACACATGCTCCTCATGACATTGTTGGTTTCATGACATTGCGGGTCCTTTGTGTAATGCAGACGTATCAGATAGTTTATTTTTTATCTGCAGGTGCAATAGATGAAGACAATCATACATTATACTGCATGTCCTCCCAGAAGCTCTAGTAAAGCTGCTTTTCCTGTTTTTGTACTCGTACCAACTATGTAAAGAGTTTTCTCAAGGGCAGCTCGTATGTCTTTATTATGAGTTGTGCGATTGTACGAGTGATGCCTTTCAAATCAGTCCGACAGAAGCTGGGCCGTGTATGTGTTTGCTTTAGAGGAGGTTTAGTTTGATATGACAGCACAGCACACATGGCTGTGCGTTTCAAACCACATAGAAGTAGAAGCTAAAGGATTTGACGAGCCAGTTCCAGCATCCTGCCACCCACACACACACCCTCTAGACTGCAAATCTGCATCCACTGAAAGTTCACATTTCTTCCATGTCAAGATGTGTTTGGGGAAAAATAAAATACTTGTGTTTGTGTTTAATGTGAGAAAGTCCTTTAAAGGTATTTTAGTGTGGAGTCTTAATGCTGATTAACGGGGTAGAGTGAAACGTGTGGGACTTGCTCCTGCGCTCACCTTGTTGTCTCTTCAGTTTAACCAGCGCCCTCTGGTTTGAGGAGTGTGTAACTGCTGTACCTGCTATGTGAAGAACACACAAGTTTTGATTTGATTTGAGGAAACAGCAAAGAAGAAGATGGCATCAGTGTGTGTTCATCTTCACTGTCAGATCCTTGTGTTTTCAACCACTGTGAGTTGTTTTGAACGTCCCGGAGACTGTTGCCATGTTTGTTTGTTTCCTCTACCTTGTTGTTTTGTATAAATTGTCACTTTTCAATATATATATATAAACAAACAAACAAACACACACACACACACACACACACACACACACACACACACACACACACACACACACACACACACACACACACACACACACACACACACACACTCTATATATTCTAGACCTAGAGCACATTTCTTTTGAATCTATTGTACATGTGAGGAAGTATAACCGCAGAATAGTTTGGATATGAGCTGGAAACCGTGGAATTAAGTGAAATAGTTTGAGCTGTATTTTTTATTTTTGATGTATGTCTGATGTAAATATTAACATTGTATCTGATGTATGGAAGAAAAATCATGCAGTTTAACATTAAACCTCACAAACTATGCATGTTAGAGCCTTTTCTTTAGATAGATAGATAGATAGATAGATAGATAGATAGATAGATAGATAGATAGATAGATAGATAGATAGATAGATAGATAGATAGATAGATAGATAGATAGATAGATAGGTGTTGTGGTATTTTGATAGTTCATTGATCAGGACCGAAGAATGTCACATGATACGACGCCGTTGGACACCACTTATTCTGAGCAGTAACAATACAACACAATGAACTTGAGGAAATGACTGAAATGAGAACGCTGGTAACCATTGGAAATCTGTTTAGACCAATTAGATAACAAACCACTTGACCAAATGTTTCATTAAATGCAACGTGAGAAAAATGCAGTAAAGTGCAAGAAGTTTGACCTCCATCGAGAGAGAGAGAGAGAGCGAGAGAGCGAGAGAGACCACCAGCTAAATCATAAATATTAGATTGAATTCAGCCGATTATGAACCATTTTCTCTTCTTTACAATAGAAAAGATGACGTGACTAATTCTAGCTCTTGCTGCACAATATGATGTCTCATATAATTACTATAATATGTTACATGTTACATTGTATAACCTACATCAAAGGTTAAAAGATAAAAAAAATAAGATATTACAAAGCAAATAGCCCATCTGTGTTTTGTACTTAAGGGGATAAAAATGAAGCTTTCAGGGCCGCTCAGAACCTTTTGTTTTGTCTCAGACAAACCTTCCAATTAGGCACTTAATTCTCTCTTTGTCTCTCCACCTTGATATCAAAATGACATCTTCATCTGGAGACAAACCTCCCTCTGGAGACTGAAGCAATTTCTGACCAATTTTCAAAAATAAATAAATAAAAACCTCAGCCTTGACAAATACAGCAGAATAACCACAGCATCTGACTGCAGTGCAGGTGGTGGAACAACCTTCAACCAGCGTCTCCATGTTCCCCGTGTTAGAACGAGTACCGAGCCACTGTCATTGTGTAGGAGAAAGAAGAAGTCATTCTTTCAATATGTCCTCCTCGTTAGCACAGAACAGGTTAATTTGAGTGCTTTCTCCATGGAGATGCAAGAAACGCTTGAGAAATCACCCAGAAAAGCCCACTTGATTAGATTGCACCAAGCCTCCTGGAACAAATCCTTTGTGTCACTTGTGTGTTGCACGACGCTCGGCTTCTCTTCCCTCCTGCGCCTCCCTAATGTGCTTTGTCTTTCTATCTCACAGACACCTCGGTAACACAAACTAATAGCAATTACAGCGTATCGTCAGACTATAGCTAGTTATGCGGGACGGATGAGCTGTTATTAAAATCAAGAGGTTTTCCTCGTGTTTACTAAATGCAAAAGGCGATGCTGATAATGCCAGCGTTTGAAATCTTGTCTCCGGAGTGGCGTGTTCACCGTCCATCAATGCATCAACACTGCAAATTCCCTCAGAAATGAATCCACAGTTGAATCAATGCCTCTGCGACACTGTCTGAAAAAAAAAAGAAGGAACCCTTCTGACCCTCACAAAGCTGCAATTTATTCCAGGGATATTGAAGTGGATTGTGTTGAAAAGTGGATGCCTGTTACTTTGTCCACACTTGTGTACCTGCACTTCTGCTAACAAGCTCCCTGGTTACCGCCCGAGACGTCATGGCAACCTGCAAAGCTAAGCTGCTGCAGCCTATGTGGGGAATTATCCATCAATACAACTGCAACATGTGTATGACCAATTAAAGCGCTCGTCTAGAAATGTCTTCTTTATTTCTTTTTCTTTTTCATCAAACCGCAGATCCCTGTCACACCCCGTCTCAAAGAACAGCTCTGTATTAGTGCAACGTGATGTGATTCTCATTGTGTCATGTAGCAGGATAACCACAGTAAAAGCATCAATTGCGACAAGTGTTTAGTTGATGCATAAACAATTCCATCTCATTATATTGTCCGATACTTTGGATGAGGCAATTTCCTTTGAGCACTTGACCTTTCAGACGAGCGGATTAAATGCATCTGTTTTGCATTGTGGGCATGTCTGTGTATGTCAATGTGTGTATGACTTTGGCGTGTTGTGTACTTAAACGTGGGTGTACTCACACACTCCCACATCTGTTTATGCATTTGCTTAAAACTTCAGAATCGATGCAGCACCTCCACGGATGCAGGAGACAGGGACAGCCTCGGGATGTAAGCGAAGCTCCGATTGCCTGACACCCATTTTTTCTCATCAGTTCTCTGCCGTATTTTAATATTATGTTAAGCTCATTGGGATGCATAGAGGAGAGGAAGTGAACCAGAGATGAAATTGACTGATTCACTGCCTCTCACAAATGGAAACAAATTCCATGTGACACTCCTCAGCAGAGGGAGATGGGGCTTTTCCTCACACAGGCCTGAACCAATAAGCATTGTATTTTTGTCCCAGCTATACATCATCCCTGTAGCAAACCCTTTTTGTCTCTCAAATCACATACTGTTGGTAGAGTCGTCCAATAGGCTGGCAGCCACTGAAATCTATTGATTCTGCAACTGAGGCTTCTACAATCGATTCAAATTATTTGGAAATGTGTCTCTTGTCTTGCAATTTATAGGATACATCAAGTCGAATACTGAGGAGGAGATAACATTTTATCCCGGGAGAGCGAAGCACGGATCCGGAAATGTCAAATATTTTGCCTCGTTTTCACATCAGTGCAGCCGGAGCTCATCAACAAGAAATTAAAGTTCCTCTAGAGAGGGTCAGACAAAAAGAACTTATTTGCCCCCAAAGTAATCAGATAGATAAGCAGAATCCTTATTTTCTTAATCCATCCATCTGCTGTCCCTCATCACAGCCACAGGGTCAAGATGGACCCCAGAATCTCCCCTCACTCAAATCATGATACAGCTAAGGACTCTGTGAACCTGTGAGTGTGTGTATGCTTTATTTTCACTAATCTGATCCAAAAAGCATATGAAGAAGAGAGTCCATCATCATCATCTAGATTTACCTTGGAGCACTTTGCTGCACCGATGCGGCAACATACTTGTAATTGAAATATGCCTTTTATGCAAATCATGCCATGTTTAGTTTGGAACAACACGCTATTAAGTAATCTTTCTAATTGTATGATGGGAAGCATGAACAGAATAGTACTCATTCTAATACAGCATTATGTGAAGGACAAGTAAATGGAGCAGCAGTATACTGTATGTGTATTTGTAAGTTTTAGCTATGACATCGTGGCACTCGAGTACATTTTGCCGCAAATTTGCTTTTCATTAGAGCAGACTTATTACACAGTTTATCATGTCTGTACCATTACCATGTTATTTTCAAGAATAGAGGTCTATTTTAAAAACCTCTGCGCTGCCTAGATGTGCAGCACTTACGCACTCTGAATGAGAGGCAGTGTTCAGTAGTGTTCAACAGAACGTTTGCTCTGTTCTGATGGACATTACGTACAAAGTACATGTACAAGGCTTTTAGGGTAGTTCGGCAAATTTATCTTACTGGACTTATTACAGTTTGGGTTTTGCAGCTTGTTCAACACATGTTCCCTCCTATATCACACTAATAATGAGGGGAAATGGATTCAGAATGCTGAATTTATAATGGAGCAGTTTTCCATTGTGGTTTAACAACTTTTTACTTAAATAAAGTAACATGAGCAGTGCCTCCAGGAAAGAGAACAGAGCTTGGAGTTTATTTTATTTCCTACATGAGTGTACTAATGCAGTGATTATGCTTATTTTCTTTATCCTGGGCTGTGTAGCCCGACCAGCTGAGGTCATACCGGCAGACATAAGGGCAGCAGAGTGACACTCCTATATGTGTCTGATCATACACATTGCCATCGGGAATTTCTGTGAAAAGGGCTCGGAGGAAAATTGCTTTAACAGAAAAGCCAGAGAAAGTAATTTATATGAGATCAAAAGCATGAAAGAGCACTTCTGTGCAGAGATGATAAGCCTCCAAGGCCACTGCCAGAGCCCCAGGACACTGCTCTGGTCTTACCCGCGTGGACACTCTCTCTGACCACCTGTGTCCATCATTGTCTAAGAGACGAGCCACAGGGATGCTTTAACAGGAATGCCAGTGCAACTGATAAATGGAGAGCAAGGGTGGGGAGGCAGATAAACAAAACGCAGTCCGAGATAGAGGCTGTGGAGAGGGTACTGCACGCTATCATGGTGAGAGTAATTTTCATATATTATACTTCAAAAGGCGGAAAGTATGTGGGTGTGAAAGGCGGCCAACAAACAAAAGTTACTATATACACGTTGTTCTTGAAGCACAGTAATATTGGTTTCTTTCTATCAGGCGGGTGTTGCATTCGACACACTGCGGAGGTCTAATAGGTCTAAACTAATTCAATTCATTGTAGGTCATGAAGGTGCCAGCTAAGAGCACAAGCGTTATGTATCTGATTATAATAATTACCTTTGAAGGTTTGCGTCTTCAGCAGTTTGATGCAGCTGTTATTGTTCCGGGTGCTCGTCTTGCCTATGGCATGTTTTGACTTCTGCTTTGACATCTATTCTCTGCCTGCATTAAAGCTACCAAGCTAAACTACCATCAGCTCAAAACATATTTCTGAGATGCAGGATCTTTTTATATGTGGCTTGTTTAATTCAATATTTTTGCAGCCTCCATCTGATTTTCCATCAGTAATCAAAACCGTAGATTACACAGGGGAGCCTTGTACTCAAAAACCCATTCTTGCCCTTCTGCACACAAGTCATCATCTTTGTCTGTAACAACCTGGAGAATATGAAATGAGAACCTATTTGGGCACAACGGGCCCCTCACATTTGAATATGTTGCATCCAATGAGCCGCTTGATCGGAGAGACACACTGCGTCATTATTGCAAACAAACAGCCACAGTTGTCGCAGTCTGCAAGGCACCGTCTGAAAGTTACACCGACACTCATGTTGTGTCCAAGCGTCCATTAAATAACCAACAACTGTTTACATTTCTGATAGCCTGCTTAGCACAACCGGCACTGAAGGAAAAGTCCAGTGTAGCTCAACTCAAATGTTTGTTTGGACCCCACATTATCTTGAGTATAACTTTTAGACACCCCCTTTTATTTTAGACCATATTAAGTGTATTTCAGACATCTATATGTAATCCTGAAGCTTATTACAGAAGTCAATTCTTGGTGTAATTGCTTCCTTTGGAGACCTTCTAATTATTTAATTTATATGAATAGCAAATAGTACTGAAGCACTGCTGCTCCATCTATGTCCTACAACACAGTGCCAAAGGTAGGTGAAGATAATGAGATTCAGAAGCCCATCAAGGACTCTTTTTATGTGAAAAACGTCTGAAAAGCTTTCCGTCTGCCACTTCTACCCAACAATTTGTGTGCAATTTGAGGGCTTTTTTTAGCAAATGGAGGCTTCAAACGTTGCCAGTGGCCAAGCAATGTTCTGTCCGTAGAAGAACTGATCCAGATCCGTGTGATGGCAGGAGGAGATGGAAAGAAGAAGAAAGAGAGAGAGAGAGAGGGGAAACAAGATTACAAAATACTTTTACAAAGTCTGTCTGTCTGTCTGTCCATCATGGATCAGTGGTTGAGTGGGGCAAGTTGCTTTGGTCAGTGCAAAAGTCAGCTTACAAACTCAGCTCATGTAAACATCTGGGTTTGGTCTCGTGTTCTTAGCCGAGACCATATAGCTAATGAGAAGATCAATAGATTGTATTGTTGGTGGTTCAAAAGAAGTTCTAATGATTGTTTAAAGTCCTGCACCGAGTAATCCGACCAAAGGAGTGAAACTGAATCACCGACTGATTGAACTGGACTAAACCAAACACAGCAGGCATGAGAGCCCTTCAACATTTAATTGTCATCAAACACTTTGGATGAGAGCGAGTTCAAATCCTTTGTTTTGCCTTTTGTTGGAGGGGGTGCAACCACGTTTTGTCTTGAGAGGACACAGAGTTAATTAGGAGCCACACATCGATCTGATGAATCTCTGTCTCCTTTATTTTGTCTGTGACTTTGCCTGTCGTTCATCTTTTTCCTCCCATCCCTTGTGTAAACTCTGCAGGGGAGCTCTGGCTCTGGCTCACAATTCCACCAAAGGCAATGGGAAATTAGGAGGGCTCCATTTGAAGTTGATATAAAAGGAATTGTGCAAAATTATGAAAATTGGAAACGTATGAAGCAGTTGTAAATAAAGAGGAGCTGATCGTCTGGATCAATCATCCACCTGTGGCTCTGAATCCATGACATGTAAAGGGAGCATGTGGATGGAGCGCAAGGGTTTTGGCACTGATGGACATTTTTTGAAGTATTCAACTTGTATCAGAGGTTCAATAAGTGTGCGTGATCATTTTCAAACTTGAAAGTTTCATATTCATTCAGTTAAAACGTGTTAAATTAAAAAGGAAGTACACTTGAAAAAATGAATGAAAATATTGTGATTAGTTTTGAACCAACAATGACCAATATGCCTGATTGGATCTTTTTATCAAACGACCCTGTGAAATGCAAACGTGTCACTCGTAATTGTGAAGATACAGAACATGCTCCCGACAGTTGTGCGCCTGCAGAGCTTTTAGCCTCTTTTAGTTTGTTTGGGGATTCTAACAAACAACTTTGCTTCTCGTCAGTTCCCAGAAACATCTGCCATTTCCTGGAAAACAAGCTGTGATGAGCAAACTGTCTATCATCATGTGATTGAGACTAAACCACTGAAAGTTGAGAAGCTACCAGCTAAAGACCAGATCATTTACTCAGGGAGAGAAAACAAAACCATGTTCCAAAGGTACATAAACTATCTCATAAATGTTGTATTTCCATAACAAATTATCTTGACCCTGTTAGAGAATTCACATCATGGCTTTGACCAGCAGTATAAGCAAACCAGTTGCTTACCTCTTAGTCTGTTCTCCCTCTCATTATTGCTGTTGCTTGCCTCTCACACTCACAGTCTCTCCCTTTCAAAATACATAAACTCCTTATGTCCAATCTGCAAAGACTGGAAGATGTCTGACGTGGAGCAGAGGCCATCAGAGTCAATCACATCAACAAGCTTTTCAAAGTCATCTACACCCTCAAAGACAACATCAGTGACAAACACAAGCAGGAGGAAGCTTGCATGGCTAAAAGCAGCCGTTTGTTTTTGTTTGTTTCTTCTTGCCCATAGGATTAGAAGTCAATTTTCCAAATCAACAAAAGCCCTCTTACAGGAAAGATAAATGACTCAATTCCATTAGCATCACAGTTATTTATATGCAAAGTGCCAGTGTGATGTAACAGAGACCAATTAACTGAAATGAACTTCAGACCAGCGTGTGGTCCGTTTGGCCCAAATCAAAGTGGGAGCAAACTGTTTATTTCTCTGTTTAAAAAACAACCAAACTGCAACATTTCTACATTTCCAGACCTAATGTAATATGAATATTCTGTTTATTTTTAACCGCTGACCACATTGTCTAGCCGGAGCGCGAGGGAGGAAGAACGTGTCAGCTGAGGCAACGTTTCCGTGTGAGGCTGCGTGAAGCAACAACATGCTGGCTGCAGTCTGGGAAAGCTAAATATGGACCAGGTGAGGAAACTGGAGCTGGGTGAACTGTGTGGGGCCCATGTGAGGTAAATAACAAGGTCCTCTGTTACGGCTTTCTCACGGGTACGGTAGAACGTATTCCGTGTTAATATCTCCAGCTTTGGACCTCCAGTCAGAAGGTTTTGGAAAACTTAATTCAACAAGTGCAACATTAATCAAGTTAATACATTAGGCCAATTATCCCACTGCCAGACACGCAACCGTGTGTGGCAGACGGGGACACATCGGCTCAGCGCTCCTCCCCTCTGCTCTGCATTTAGTAACCTCAGAAACAAGCCGACTTGCAAGCAGTTCGACCACTGAGCTGGAAGGCACCGCTGAGGAGAAATGAAAGGTCTGCTGACAGACACCGGCGCTCCTCAGACCCTCTGGGGCAGATGAGTAATGCTGTGATCAGGCCTGCTTGGATGCGTCTGCTATGTGGACTCCAGCACTGATGTTACTAACCTGTGATCAGAGCTGGGATCCTCCAGACACGCAGCTTGTCATTTTAAATAAATAGTTACTAAAATTACAGAGTGATTTAAGGCCCAGGGTTTGCAACATTTACCTGAATCATAATCATGTTCCCATAAAGCATTCACACACCAACAAGTGAGGTTTGTTTCATGTTCGGCAGCTATGAGGATGACTTGCACTGGGCTCTGGCGTGTGCAGGCCGGCATTTATCACACCTGCAGGTGAATAACTGGATCACACCACAGTCATGTAAGTGTGGTTTGAGTCGTCTGAGTCACATGAGTGAGGTGCAAACAGAAGACACTGAAGACACCAGGATACACATGTCACAGTGGTGTTGCAGTGTTAAATGGTGTCACAGCGATGGTTTCTGCTTCCTCTGCCTTAACCCGGCTTTCACGGGTTAGTTATGACCTCACATGACCCAAGGCCATTTACATTTGACACTTCCTGTGCTCATGATGATGCATGATGTCAGAGCACTCTCTTTGTTAAAACAGTGTGAACCATTAGGAACAGAATCAAAACCACCTAGTTCATTGATGAAAATTGTGCAAACTGTGTAATCCTGTATGATAGTATGGAATTAATTTTACGATTGGCAGGCGCTCAAGTTATTTTAATGTCAGGCCCAGTTATGAGGAACACAGACACCAGTACATCAGGAGGTTAACAGATATTTAAATGGGAAAACACAAACCACGCGGTGAACACGGAGGCTGGACGCTGCTGATGGAGACACTCAACACGGAAAGATTGACGAAGCGAGAGTGAGTGGATCCCAAAAACAGAATCCCAGAGCGCAGGTAAAACAAAAGGTCCTCTAATTAAAACAAAACAGCGCAGCATGCAAGGTCCAACTAAAAATCCCATCAAACAAAGCAGAACTGAACTCGCCGCAACCTGGAATGGAAGCCGAGTCAAACTCTCTGGCAGCATGGCTGGATCACCTGGAGTCTAAAGACCACTGCTGACGAGCACTCAATGAGCGTCAGGTGTGTGCAGTCAGAGGGCGGGGACAGGGCTCAGGTAGCCACGCCCAGCTAGGAACAAAAACACAAGCAGGAAAACAAACCAATACAAAAGCAGAGTGCGATCACACACAGATCCTGACAATTAAATGCAGACTAATGAGTTTATTAGGTGTTCTAGCATCAGGGGCTGTGTCTCTGCGTCTTCCTTTAGCTCCATCTTTGTATGCGAGCAGAGGAGGGGGACTAGTTTGTTTACAGACACACTGCAGGGTTTGCATTTTGAGCATTCTGTGCAACAGGAGGGTCAAAAATCGGACTTATTCCACTTGTATTAAGCTGTGAAACACACAAGATGTATGAGGCACAATCCAGAGTAGGC
Source organism: Genypterus blacodes (assembly GCF_046128005.1). Lineage (NCBI taxonomy): Eukaryota > Metazoa > Chordata > Actinopteri > Ophidiiformes > Ophidiidae > Genypterus > Genypterus blacodes. The sequence goes on from NW_027466845.1 coordinate 2,130,026, forward strand.
AGATCTAAATGTCAATGGACGTCTCTCAGAAATAGAGCTGCACTGAATCATCTGAAATGTACCTCTGGATAAATGCATTTTTAAAGCCTTTTCAGAAAGCCCGGCACACAATAGCTCATTCTGACGCCGGCGTCTGTGGGCACATTGGCTGTGTCGGCCAGACAAATGCGGTCCAGGGAAAGTGCCGTGTGTTTTCCCTCCTTTCTTCTTTTGTCGGCGCTATCAGTGATATCGGACAAAGCGTTTCATCTTCTCCATCCTCAAAGAAGATACCGCAATGTATCAGCGTCTTCCACCCGCCAGACTTCCCTCCTCAATAACATGCTTGTCAGTGCATCTTCTCTTCTTCTCCTATTTTCCCTTCCCTCCTTCCTTCCTGTGGTGGCGCTCAAGCAAACAACACAATACTGTGAATGAACGTGCGGCCCTGCAGGTTAATGTACTTCATTAGTGGTTCATTTTTGCATGTCTTGGCTTAATTTAACAGCCTGGGCAGCCCTGGGACAATTCATCTGACATTTTAAAGAGAGCCGGGCCCGGTTTACGAGCCTTATGCTCACGTGAAACAACTATGGGAGAGAGAAGGAGAGAGAGAGAGAGAGAGAGAGGAAGCTCAGTCTGCTTGTTAATGATGGCTTGGAGCCTGAGGAGACAGGGAGTGCGCAGCGGGAGTGAGAGAGAAACACTGCAAAGTAAAGCACAGCCACAAAGGGGTCACATCCCTCCCAGACATGACAGCAACACAGGAGTCGCGTTTAGTTTTCTACTTGTCACATTCAACACTCAACACTTTTCTCACCATTTTCGCAGTCGTACCGCATTATACACACACACACACACACACACGCACACACGTACAGGCAATCTGTCGCTCCCCATGCACTCTGATTCAACCTATGAGGCCCTATAAGCACTACATCTGTGGATACTGTGTCAAAACTCCATGATGATCATATACTGTACATTAAGGCTTCTTTTATGTTCTGTGGATTGTTGATAATGCTCAGTTTTGCATTTTTTCCTCTCAGGACAGATTTGTAAACTCCCATAATACAATGCAAAATGCAACTAAACAGCAAAACAATGTGCATGCTGCCACCCATTGGGCAGGAGGAGACTGGGATTAAGACTGGATGGTGCCGGTCCATTTCATAATTGTCCTGGCGGAGGGGGGAACGGGCTTGAAATGGGAAATATAGAGGCGAGACGGAACAGAAGAGGTCATCCTCACTGATGAACACAGCTGCTGCAAAACCAGACAACCACAGGAAAAGATACAACAATGTCTCCTTCACAGATTTCACATCAGTGTTTACAATCTCAACCTGTTTCTTCCTCTTCTCCCTGAAAGATGCAGGTGTCAGACGATATTGATGATATGACTTGTTTTTGATGCAATAAACTACAGGAGAAGCAACATTTCACAGACATATGAATATCTTATATTAACCTTTCACATAGGTGTATATTGCTTCCTTGTTGACTTTACCTTGGCCCTCGTGTGTGTGTGTGTTTGTGTGTGCGTGTGTGTGTGTCTTGGGTGGACTGTGTGTATTTTTATCACATCTGAGATCTTAGGAGACAAAGCCTAGGGAATCAAGCCAGTGCAGGCTTTGCTTTCTGCTGTATTGGTTGTGGCTACATTTGTCATCCCACGTCTGTTTAAATATCACATAAGGACACACACATATTAGGTTTTCTTCATATTGCTATTGGACATACAAGTGCTAAGTCCAGTTTTGGCAGGCGTCAGGCTTCCTTTGAGACGGACAAACAGCACACACAGGCTAACATTAAAGCCCTGGTACGATTTGTGTGGATACAGAACTTTTGTGGCATGAAGACGTCTCGCATGGCTCAAGAAGCAGTGATCCAGGCTCGCAGGGGGGTGGAGGGGAAATGCTGCAATAGATGCAAAACAAGCAGAAATAATCATATCAGCCACTGCTTCTTTACCAAAGCTTCTTTAACGGCCCTGAAAAACAACTTCATTATATCTAAGCTTGGAGAAGGAGAAGGAGATGCGATCAGAGTGCATGCTGCAGCTTTGATGTGTCCACATATCACATGTTTGTTTGCGCCACTGCTTTCATCTAGTAACTTCCTCTGCCGGTTAAGGGCTTCCAGGTCTAAACTTGGTGAATAAACAGTAAATCCTCCATCTTCCCCTCCTTGCCGGGATGATTTGGAAGATGAACGATCCAGACGTTGCTGCCCACTTTGCATTCTTTTTATTGCTCAGTAAACTGTTGCCTTTGCCAGCTCCTCTCTGTGCTGATTAGAAGGGACAACTTGTGACTCATTCCCCTCTTCCCCCCACCATCATGAAGCTGCATGAAAATAACTTTTAAGAGCAATGCTGCGTGCTGTGATGTGTAACGTTCAATAACCGGCACTTCCTTTGTTTTGTCTTTTGAAGTATTCTGAGCCTTGCTATCTAAAGAAGCAGGAAGAGGGAGAATTTGGAGAGCGCGTTCATAGATACACACAGTAAAGACTAAAGAGATGTGTTTGGGTCGGTCGTGTCACGCTATGGACTCATTCCATGAGTCCATAGCGTCTTGGCAGTAATCAAATCAAAGCGAGGGGATGGATGTTTCTAGGTCTGGGTGTCTCTGTGGTGCAGCAGCAGCTTGTTAAATCTCCCCTGCGATGGGAACAGAAGCGGTGTTTACTTGGTATTCACGCAGGTATTTGAACAACAAGGTCGCTCCTGATTGCCATTCCATCCCACACGCCCGAGTTCAGAGATATTGTCACCAAATCATTAGCAAATCCACACAGAGGAGGTGTTGCATTATATTTGTGATTTATAATATGTTTATAAAATATTGATCACTCTAAATTGATTTCTTGTCCATACTTGTAAAACAACTGTGTTCATTTGTAATCTCTGAGGTTATTGCGGCGTGAGGACGAGATTCTGATTACCTCAACTATGATTCAGCCATTTAGAAAAAGCATTATTATAATTGTTATCACGCTGATGCCGACGCTTGTTTGCCAGTTTAATTAAGAAAGTGCTTAATGAAATGAAGAAAGAATCCAATCTGATGTGAAATCTTTGCATGTTCCAGGTTTCTAAACAAGCTAGAGTGCACGTTGAATGAACGGAACGGGGCCACAGAAAGATCCCCAATAAATATTTTATACCGATAAATAATTCTATTTGTCTCTCCAGCCAGCGAGGACTGGGAGCTACCTGCTTTGTAAGCTCTGCAGGCCTCTGTCACACATCCTGGATAGAATGTGCAACACCTCAGACTGCACCACCAGTTCAGAGTGCAAAGTCAACAACCGGCAAACAGGACATCTTATTCTGCAGTAAAACTCTGGAATATAGATTACCCTCAGGGTGTCCCGACCTGTTTGCTTCGCTCATTCTCCATGATGGGGCCATTATAGTTGTTTATCATAATGAATATTAACTTAAATCAAAACAAAGTCACCTTTCTTGATCGTATACAAACATAGAAATGATATTCTCCACGCCGTTTCCCTAATTTATTAAACAGGATCATCTATTATTGAGGCCTGCTGGACAAAGTTTAGCATTAGGCCTCTGCTTGTTATTCTGCTCACCAGTTGGACTTTTCTCTGCCCTCTGCAGTATTTTGAGCTTTAAGTGTCGGGCACTGCATTTGGTGTGCCTCAGGGAGCTGCGTTGGCCCCGCTCTCCCTCAGCGACTCGCGATATTAATGAGGCAGTTTGTAAAGATTAAGGGCCAGAGTTCTACCTTTTTGTTACACCAGTAGGTTTTATTGTACTTGGTCCAAAACTGTGACATTTTCCTCAAGTTCATTGTGCTTTGAAGGCAGGTTGATCATGATGCAGCTATACTGTACTTATGTGTCTACAAGTTTGTCTCTCTCGGCACTCAAACCACCACTTTACCAATGTGTAACCTTAATGCTCCTTTAATTTATGTACTTATCCGCCCATATTACAGTGGAGACTTTGATTCCAAATGCACACACGACTCATGGAGGCTGCTACACTCCTATATGTTCCCTGTTTACAATATGCATAATCTATGAAGTAGACTTTTCCTTCTTCTTCGCTTACAAACATAAACACATTAAGCCTACAATCAATGTGAACGCAACTATAGCGTATGAATGATTCATTACAAATGCTATTAAACAGTCAGAATCCTTGGCTTCAATTATATTTAGCGGGGGAGAAACTCCACAGTAGTTACAAAGCTGGGAGAAGAAAACGAAAAAGAAGAAGAGTTTAATTAGTAGTGTGCAGCTCTTTACGGAGGAGGAAGAATAACATAAGATGGAGGTCAAAAGCAGGCGTTCCATAAAAGCATTTCTGCATAAATAAGCTTGAAGTAATGAGCATTGAGCAGCTGCAGGCGAGGCATTGTGAGGTCTGTGAGCCCTGATGGCAAAGACTCCGTCACACATCACATTGTTTATTATTCACACTTTGCCACAGGAACCTGCCTGAGGACACCGGGGCTGCCGTCGGTTCAACCGCGGTCAAAGAATTTGCAGGATTAAGTCAGTAAAGTGTGTTATAGAATGATTAAAGATGTGGAGAAATGGAGGCGTTGACTTTTCTGAATCTGAATCTGAGCAAATTCTGCTTTGCTTTGGGTTCCAGGGCCCTGAAGTGAAAAATGATCGGACGGACGCGCATCATATTCTGGATGTGGTGGCAGGAAACCAGATCAGATAGTCCGGTGAGATTATTCTCTGTCATCCGGCTCTTCTTCTCCTGGACTCATAAATCTTATATATGCACTTTAAGCAAAACGGTCACATTTCCATTCTTCTTAAACGATCTCGCTATGTGTGAGATCCTTGTGTGTGGGTGTGTGTGTGTGGATTTGTGTGGATGGGGTTTTGTAAAGTGACTCAATTCTCTCTCAGTGAAATAAAATCACTTTTCTGGAAATTTTTGCTGGCTTTGTTTTCACAAACATCACACAAACATCTGCATTGCCCAGATGCTGCCAACCCAATCCTCACAGACACGCCATGGTAACAGGCAGCACTACCCTCCTGTTTTCACTCCTGTTTGTACTTTCTTTGATTCCACTTTGACATTTTCTGCTCAGCCTATTGGGGCAATGTGAGATGAAAGAGAATGCAGAACTGTAATGCGTCTGAAGTGGATGAGAGAACGTCCTCGGAAGTCTTCTGCATGAATGAGCCTAATCGGAGGCGGCGGATGATATTTTGCTTATCAGGCAACTTTTCTTCAGGTATGAGATCGCTTCACTCATTTAGAGACGTGGCGGCGGCTCCGCTGATAGCACCAATCCAAACGCAGAGTTAAGCAGTAATGACTCCATCTCCTTGACCTTTCTTTGTTATCGCACACAGAGTGGAGTCTGCTTTTCAGCAAATCACAGCAGGGGGGCCACGACAACAGGAATGAAATACCGGCATAAGCTCCTCTAAGAATAACTTTCACTTGTCTTCTTAATTACCCCTGCAGGAACCTTCAGAATTAAACATATATATTTAACTTAGTCAATACCGTCATTACAGTTGACAATGGCGAGTTGTAGAATATACGCGTCCCGAAGCATAAAGACAGTAAATACCCGTTGTCATCACTCGCTGTGCATTCAAATACACTGGGAGGTGCAGGAAAATGTTAACAACACGATCAACATCTGGGAGTAGAGTCTCACTGGTCACCTATACAGACTTATAAAGAGATTCTGGAAATATCCTGCTGTGTGTGTGTATGCTTATCTTGTTGGGAAGCGCCAGGCACTGCACACAGTAATCCATCAGTGTGCCTAATACCAAACAGCCTGACCACAATTTGACTAGTATGACTATCAGGAGTTGTGGGAAGTACAGCTGTCTGCTTCAAAGCGTTAAAGGAACGATTTTATCAACAGAAAAGTGGTTTGTGTGTAACTTCCATAAACCAGATTTATAGGGTTGAGGAGGAGGAAGAGGGAGAGTGTGTGTTAGAAGCGCTCAGGGTCACGTAGAGTTGTGTGTGAGCTCTGGTGGGGTTTGTGTGAAATGACAAATGAGCCTCGCAGGGAAATTAAAAATTAAGAAGGACTTAATCCTGAGCCAACACGCCAATCGCATGAAGTGAGCCGGTGATGGATGAGAAAGTTGCCACGGTTACTGAAGAGAATGTGAATGATAATATTAATCTCTCACATCTTTCCACAAGGTCAGCGTCTCTAAACTCACGTCACAGTGCTCACACACTCTCAACTGTGTTCTATGCTTTAGACAAGGTGCTGTCCTTGGTGCTGAAATCACAGCCAATAGTGGGAATCACAACACTGGTTTCTATAACAACAAACCCCAGGAAAAGAGTCCATTATTAGGCAGGAAGACACATTTAGGCTTGTTCACATCCTGACAGCTTATCCCATTGATGAAATGATAATAATAAAATACATAAAAAAAAAATTATACCAAAACAAACCAAGTTAAATTAATTAATTAATTAATTGATTTTAGTTGGGATTTAAATACAAAAATCAAGGAAAAAGTAAAATAATAATCATAAAAAACAGGATTTACAGTAGAATTAATTACACATCTGCTCCTCTGTTGATTAGGAGCCATCATTTAAGCAGAAATGTAATGACAGTAATGTTGAGGTGTGAATGTCTTAATAGTAGTAAACATTGTTTGAGCTGTGTGCAGTCGGTCCATTCTGCTGTGTAGTTTCTGTTTAACATATTAGTTGTCAAACAAATCATCAAAAAACTAAACAAAAACTGCACATCTTGTTCATTGTGTCAAGAGTCTGGTGTGAAATATTCATCGTTATTTCAGGAAACAAAAATGAGACTTGTTGTCATCATTGGACACAGAATGGAAAGTTGCACCTCCGGTTGAAAGACGACAGTGATGAAGTCAGTGATGACGATGATAGCAGTACCCGTTTTAGCTATGATGCATTGGTACACACCTGACTTCAAAGTGATGACATTAAATGCCTTTTCCATGACTTTTAACAGCAAAAAGTTGAAAATCTGAGACACGTTGGGCCTCAATATTCTATAATGCTGATTTCAAACCAACGCTACTGTACATTATGACTTCATCAGTAATTGAGTGACCAAGCTTCCGACGTCTGCGCTCTCTTGAACCTATTGATTCTTTACTGATGAACACACCGCCCCGTTTAACTTTCATCTTTTCTTCTTTTTGGCTGATTCACTCTCAGCCCGTATTGTAACTCTTAACAATGGCTGCACTGTCTGCTTGGCTGAACGCTACGATTAGCAGACTCATTATATTGTCATGCTCCGATGCTCTTTTGCTCCCCATCTGCTGGTGCGCAGAAGTGCTTTACACTGACAGCACAGAAGATTCATCACTTAATGGGCCTTGCCACACTTGAAGACGGCCGAGTCTGAGATGTAAACACGGAGGGGATGGAGGGGTTGGGATTGGCGTAAGGTCAGGTGGAGTTGCCTGGGATACGTAACACACTCTGGCAGTTCTGTGTTTTTCAAAATATGTGGAAATCAAAGATGAAATTAAAGAAAACCTCATCTGGAAACTTTGAAGTAGGTTCCAAACAGCTGACAGCTCTCATGTGAGCAGAGAGCCTGTGACTGTACCGAGGGCTGATGTGCTCCCAGCTTCACCCACCAGGTTATTTTCCTCTCTCCAAATCTCTTCACTCTAACTACTGCTCACACCCACCTCCACTCCCATTCCTCTCCTCCTCCCTCTCTCTTTCCCTCCCTCTCTCTCTCGCCTCTGTTGTTTCCAGCTGTGTGAAGCTCATCACTCGCTTCCTGCCTTTCTGTGCGAGTGCAAATCCAATTTCTGGTGACTAATCTGCATTTTTTTTTCTCCCACTAAACACTCCTGCACATTGGCCGGGGCCGGAGCTGGAGGACGGCACAGCTGCACATGCTTAACCTCGCTCGCAGGTCCCAATTGTTATGCTGGGAATTTTATTAACCACATTTGCAACAGACGACGGGAAAAACCTCCCTGTTGTAGATGCAGATTCAGTCGCTGTGGTTTATGAGTAAATACTGAGTGACTGAATCGCATGCTGTTGTTCATATCGATGCAGATTCACAGATAAACGCGTTGCTAATGAGATGAACTGAATGATTGTGTTGTTTAATGGACTGATTGGTAGGTGGGGCCTTTGCACGGCTGTCGCGTTCACGCCGGCTCCTCCTTGGCAGCTGAACCCCGAGTGTTCCCGGTGCCGTTGCCATGATGACATATGCACAGCGAGAGAAATCCAATTGTTGAGAATCATGTCGGCTGAGCTGTGGGCCACAGCTTTTGCTCATGATTTATTACCGAAGCGCCGCCGCATTTGCCAATAGGAAAACACTTTCACTGGAGTCATGGGGACATACAGAGATGGATGAGAGTAACAATTGAATCACATTTCTCCTCTGCTTACCTCTCATCCTCTCCTGCCTCCTCTTATTTGTGAGCAGCAAAAGGAAAAAACTAAAATTGCATTTGTGTATTTATGTGTTTCTGTTATTCGCAGTTAATTTCCACTCGTTTTTATGTTATGGAACTCTTTGCTCTTCACTGTGCTTTCTTCTGCTGGGAGGCGTCTTCAATTGTTCTCAGACCACAGGCTACAGAGTGTGTGTGTGTGTGTGTGTGTGTGTGTGTGTGTGTGTGTGTGTGTGTGTGTGTGAGTGTGTGCTGCGACTTCCTCTGCTACTCTGAAAGGAAATGTACTTCCTCTGTTGTCCTGAGTGACTCTTCTTGTTGCTAATGTTTTATCGCCACCCCAAAAGTCTGCTTGTTACATCTGTCAGGCTCTATATCATCCATTGCTGCGTGTTCGTGTGTGTGTGAAAGGGAGAGAGAGGGAGGGAGGGAGAGAGAGCAATTCTAAGTTGAGCCACAGTATATCTATCCCCTCTATAGATAACGATCTACAAAATCACAAACCATCAGTAATGCTGACACACACACACACACAGTTATATATGTTCACTGCCTCTGCCTCCTTTATAAGCACAAACCAGAGCTGAGTCATTTCTTTAACATTATGGCGGAGTGTTGGACTGTAAATGTTAGACATGATTTAAATAACGAGCAGGGAGCTAAAAGTGTCGTCTAATAAGATTATAAATAAGGAACTCTCTGCTGTCGTCGCCGGTTAGAAATGCATCCAGAAAGTCAAACCTGAATCACAAGATTTCGCCATGAGAATGATAATGAATGCAGCAAACAGAGGTAATATTTGAGCTCTGGGTTTGGTTGCAGGTGACCTACTGTGTGACCGTGGATGCAGCAATTAGCACAGGTGCTCCTGGCCCAAAAAACTTATTAAATATTCCTCTGTGTGGATTTTTAACTACTTGATATCGTCTCTCTAACTCTGTGCCACGCAGGAGCAGCAGCGCTCCTATGGAAATGTGACATTTGCTTTGTTTCCCACCATCTAATGAGCCAGTTAACATTCAGTTGTTCACCCTAATTGACTCTTATGCTAACCGGATGGAGGCACAGGACTCCAAATAATTACTCTCTTTATGAGCCAATGTCTAATGAATTTAAGTGGCATATTTAACAGCCGCGTGGCTTTGGGTAGAACTGATGGCGTGCAAAAAAGATGTCAGATTTCAGCAGAGTACAAGATTCAGACATAGGATTAGTCAGGTTGTGTGTGTGGGGAGCGTACGCAGACAGACAGTACATGTAAACACTTCAGAGATGTACAGTCGCCATCAGTTTAATGGACAAGCTCATTAAAAACACATTCTTCACTCAGCCTGACGCGACTGAGAGACTATATGGTGTGTGGCGAGTAATAAGGTGGCTGTCATAACATCGCAAGTATATTAAAGTTTTTTCAAGCAGGAAAAACAAAAGCGGAGAGCCGGGGAGGAGCCCAGAGAGTTTTCCCAGATTCACGTGAACTGATTGGCTCTGTGTTGGCTGCTGGGGTGAATCAATGCAGTTTGGCACACGAGCTCAAGTCAACAAGACTCGACCACGTCAGCCATAGACCGCATTAACGCTCTGCCATGGAGACTCAGACTTAGATGCACTTGAAATTATTTATTAGGAAAATATTTGGCTGGAATGAAGAGATTCTCTTTGTTGTCGGCTCCATTCGGTGAAAGCATCCTCCTGCTTTCCTTCATTCCAGGGTCCACAACATCCCCACACTTCAGCAAATGTTTGGATGGTTTACAGTGGTTGATCGTTTCCATGCTTTTTGTCTTTCTATTTCTTACTGGAAATAGTAGTTTTTGTTACTCGAGTGCACCGATTAATAGGAGCCGTCAGCTCTGCAATCATGAGATCTGATGGGACTGAAATTTGTCTTAAATTGCGTCATGTTATAACTTGACTTCAAACCCCTCCTGATGGATTTACATTAGCACATTACCCAGCGCCGCCATTATTCAATGACACAGCCCCCGAGGAAACACGGCGCCCATGAATAGAGACTTTAGGATTGTTTTCCATGGATGATTTTATCAAACCATTTATTACTGGAAGAAATTGGATTTCACAAACCTGCGCTGATTGTTAAAGCCCAATGAAGACTTTCATGTCCATTCACGGTGATAAGAAATTCATAATTATGTCCTCAGCAAATAGGCTATAACAGCAAAGCCTACAGTGTCCTGCCAAGTACGATTCAGAGATTCAAATCGTCTTAAGAGACGTGGAGGCTGGAAATGTGTTGAAATGGATTTCCAGCAGCAGGAGAAGTTTAATTTCATGCTTTTGTATTAAAACACATCAACCATCTGTAGATCGTGACAATACTGCTGTGGTCACCATTTATTTATGGAGTGATAATGAGGGAAGATCTTTATAAAAGCCAAGAGAATAACTTAGTAATATGTAGGCTTAGTTTTTAGTCAGTGATAATGTGTAACCATGGTGAAACAGCTTAATAATGGTGGTCTAATTGGATAACTTGCATGTTATACAACAGCCAAATTCTGGGGTTAAGTATCCAATAAAGATTCCAGCAAGCATTGGTTCTGCCAAAGTGCCGTTAAGCAAGTGGATCAAAACCCAAAATACCCCAGCACGCAAACGGTCTAAAAATGAAAGAATAATGGCAAAAAATGCTTTTGTCAAGTCAAAGTGTGTGTCAATATATGCAAAAATAAAACGTGTGATGAAAAATGTCTGTTTCCAGGCAGAAGAGAAGTTAATTTGCTTTGGAACGGAGCTGAACGGAGATGACAGCTTTTAATTATAAAGGTTATAGAAGCAGTGTGAACTTGTCACATACAGTATTTTTTAACTTTAAACAGCGTTAATTACATACTTTTAATCCTTAGCATCAAATATGTCTCTCTAAACCAGGGGCATTTGCTTTGCTGTGTGAATCTGACTGAAACCTTGTAAAGTCGACACATTTACAGCTCCACTTGCTGCAGAGCTTGCTCCCTTCCCAGGTGAAGCTCATCAGAGGAAGGTCTGATAAATCTCCCCAGCATCAGGCTGAGGGTATCTGAGGATGGCCACACAGACTCAGGTTGCTGATGTGGAGAAATGTGGGGATGAGCTCTTTTAAGCATATCGGAATCTCCCAGAAAGGCTCAGCAGAAGGCAGAACACAGAGGTGCTGCTTAATCCCTGCATGCCACAGAAGCAGCCAGGAAGACATCTGATGACGATCTGGGCGCAGGTTTCTGCATACTGATAAGTCTTCATCGTCTCTTATCAGGCCAACAGTAGAGTTCATCAGAGTGCAGTTCATCCTAGAGAACAGAGAGCTCAGGTAGTTCCACAAATATAAACTTTTATTTTTATTTTTTTACAAATTGTTGATTTAATGCGTCTGGCTGACTAAAGCGCATGAAACAACAGCACACGTTACAAAACCAATATATCACATTGTAACCCCACAATATGTTCATGACTAAAAACAAACACACACCCCACATACACACACACACCCACACACACACAATTTCATCTATGTTTTTCTCTGAATCTTTTCTTTTCTACTTCCTCTTTTCCTGGCTGCAAAGTGCTTCAGTGGATGGAATGCAGCCAATCTGGTAAAGAATGAGAAGTTGTGCACCACTTTGATCAAGAGTGCATCCAGGAGTGTGTGGGAAGTGAAATTACAATGGGACTGAATGGGCTGTTTACCCAGAGCAGCAGACATTAGGATGGTAATTGTAATCCGGTCATAGGTGGATGCATACATTTTCAAATCTATGTTTGTTAATCATTTGATTTGATTTGTTGACCAGAAGGATGAGAAAAACATGGTGACCCTTCTCTTTTCAGACATTTTGCCTTAAAAAACCATGTCTGTGTTATTTTACAGTGCTGATTGATCTCTTAAACGAAAAGAACTCAAGAGATCATTGCCGTTTTCTGATGAAAGTTAAAGTAAACAGCAACGACAACTCGGTTCCCTCAGCTGACCTTAAGAAGCCACCTGGATAAAGTAGAGCTGAAGCAGGAAGCTACTCCGGCTCTACTCCTCTCCAACTGCCCCTTCCTCCCCCTGAGTGAAGGCAACTGACACAAACAATAAAGTCACATTTCTAGATACAAAGGCGAGTCAGAGAGAAATGTCAAGCGAAGCAGCCGAGCTAAATAATGTAATAAAGCCATGATGTCCATTCATTTGGAGGGCTTGAGAGTGACATTTATCAGTGTCAAGAGCTGGAAAGTTTGTACGCCGCAAAGTTCACACAAATCCTGCAACATTTAAGCGGCAAAGAGGTGACGAGATGTTTCTGCTCAGAGTGTCGTAATGTTTGGGAACGTTCAAGCTCGATTCACGTGTTTATATTTGGTTACATCACTAAACTGTGCCCCAATCACAGAAGGAAGGTTGAGAGATTTTGATGCTGGTTCCTATTATCCTCCATCTCTCCTCCTGATTCTTCCTCTGGGCAGAAACATCACACTTATCGAGTTACTGTAACATTTTAAACCTGCCTGGAAACTGTTTGGCCTTTGATCAGAGGAGCTACTTCATTAAACTATTATCTCCTGCGCCTAAGCAACCAGATGACCTCATTCCTTCTTCTTCACTTTACTGTTTTTAGATAGTTCAAAACTGTTTTGTAAAAATACAGCGATGTGTGAATTTCACGTCACAATAGATCTTATAATTATGTTTCTATAGCAGGAAATAAAGAGCGGATGGTGAGAGTCCGGAGGTACGGAGGCTCTCTGGGGTTAAAGGCAGCCGGGCTTCTTCTTCTTCTCCTTCTCCGTCTTCTACTCCCACATAATTACTCAGAGGACCTGTCCTGGACTTTGTGTCAGCAGTGACTCCACTGTGATCCAATTTGACCTTTGGCCCGCGCGAGGTGGTCTCTGGTGTCGCTGCCAGTCAGGGGGAGGTCAATAAGGCCCACCTTCATAGTCATTAGTTCAGACAGTCTCCAAGGGAACCGTGTATAATCCCAACCATTCACCTCACAGACAGGACAGAGAGCCACAGCACACAGTTTGCTGCTGGGCTGCTTCACTTTAAAGAGCCTGAATGATGAATTTAAGTGGATTTATTATCACTTTCTTTACTTTTAAGGTAAATTATGACTCATCTTGGGAATAACCACGTATAAATAGATCGTTCTAAGGTGAATTCACTCTGCATATAATGGTTGTAACACATCCTCTGTATGCTGTGACCTCATCATACTGACTCGCTCGGCATTTTTGTTCTAAAAACGATCAGATCGGGTCTCAGGCGTCGTTACGGTAGATTTGCTTTACACCTCTAATATCCAATTTTCTAAGTATGGTGTTTTGTTCAAGTGGTCTCAGTAGACAGTCCTGGTGTAATGCTGTAGTTAATGTGAAGACGCACACACACATACACACACAGACCCACTGATGCATCCCTGCTCCGTCTGCAAAAAGAATGTTGCAATAAATATGAAATTCGACCACAGATTTCAGGTAAATCCAATATTTTTTTTTTTCCTTTTTTTTTATTAATTAGTCGAGAAATACACAAACAAACATTCAAGGATGATTTGAATGGCAAATATGTCTTTTGTGACTCTCCCAGTGTAAAGGATTAAAGACTAACTGCTCTCTGGAGTGGAGCTTTGATTGCTCGCTGTGTTTGATGAGTCGTTGAACTTTGCGACGCCCGGCTCTTGATTTTCATTAACCTTTGCTTCTGAAGGCTTTTTTTAATGAAAGGTGTATTTTGCGACTCACTCAAAACGACGGCAGGGGTTAAAAAATAATGACAGAATGGAGGACAATCTTTTGCACCGTGTAACATCACGCTGGCGTTTAGAATTCAACATCACGCCACAAGTCTAATCAGGAAGTATGAGGGCGTGATGCTATCAGAGGCTGCATCGTTTACCTCCCACCAGCCGCCTGCTTCAGTCGCCACCAAAACCTAAATTTAGACATATTTACTCTTCCATTTGATCCGAACAGCGTGACTTCTGTGTCTTTGTTATTGCGGCTCTGGCTCCGGTTCAGACGCTGCGAGTCGTATGTAGGATCTGTGTGTTATAGTCTGAGTCAGAGGGAAAGACACTGATGAACATTTGTTCAGACATGCATGCTAATGTTGTGTTATAAAATGTGTTTCTAAATACAAATCGCAGCTGCTCTTTGCTATTTTTGCGTCGGGCAAATCTGTGAAACTGCCTGTGAGGATCTGAAGTTGGCCTTTTAAGGAGGAAGCGTTGGTGTGCGTCAGCTGGATGTGCATCTTCGTCACGCGGCAGGAAACCAAATGTTGTCTTCTGAAAATCTGATTGGAAATTATGTAAAGAGCTAATAAAAATGTTCTACATTGGCGCTTCCTCTTGTTGTTGTTCTCTCTGGAATAGATCTTTGCTTGTGTTGTATTCAAGTCTCGTGTGTGTGTGTGCGTCTCTTTCAATAGAAGCATCTGCTGAATGACTCAATGTAAATGTAAATGTACATTAGATACCATCTATTCTGCCTGAACAACAAACAAAGCCTGCAGATTTAACAACGCAGGCTTTTAGACGGCAAATTGAAAACCAAATTAATTGCAGCTACAGATATAAGATTGAAGGGCACATATGGGAAATGTTCAGGCTTTTTAACTTCCAACCAAAGGACAAAAACATGGATGTGACATCATTCCTCTGCGTGCTGGCGATGAACACATGTTACTGTGTAGGATAGAAGAATGGATCATCACTTTAGCATGTTTAAGGTGCATTTTTGCATCTAAATATCTGTAAATCCAGATCCATATAACTCCATAAATACACATAGAAACTCTATTTAAACACTCTTCCTCCCAGTCTCACACACCATGTTGTGTTTGGAGCCCTGGGAGAGAAATTTCAATTTGGCAGCACAACAAATCCAAGCGATTTCCTCCATTCAGCAGAGCTCAAACCTTCTGCTGCTGTGTGTGTTTAGCGGCAGCTCAGGGTTCATCCGGTGCTTCGGTCAGTGCAGCAGATGGATTCACTACTTCTCGCCGTTTCCAAGTAGATTTCTTTCATTTTTCTCTGCCGACCCCCAGAGGTTGTTTGGTCAAAACTAATTGGACAGTAAAATGCAATCCATTCAAAAGCGAGGCTAAAGATTAGGGAAATTCCATTAGCACATGGTTAGGGGTGACTGCATTTCAGGCCTGTATGAACTTCAAATGTCATCTCACTACCAATTACATTCTAAATTGCAATTTACCTCAGTTAATTACCTTAATTAATATTCAATGGAACACCAAAAAGACTCCTACTTGATTTGTTCCAGTTTTAATGTAACATACCACGGCTCATAATGTGGCCGCACCATATGCGTCTCCTTCACCGGACACTTCCACTTGAGACGCCGAGACGTTTGGACCCGGGAAAGAGACTTCAATGAAACAAAGAAAGAGAGAAACGTTTCCGTGTCGCCGTTTTAGTTACGACGACTCGAGTGAAGGATAAAAGCTACAGTGAGTTATTGGATTTCTTTGAATTTCCGTGTGGTTTGATCTTTATACAAGTCGGAATAATAGACAAAGACTTTGATTCATACAAAATGACAGAATGACTTTCATGTCTTTATTTGAAGAGATTGTTTCATCATTGGTCGTCCACGCTGGGAAGAAGCAGTGCAGCTTGTGTTGAACACTCGCAGCTTCCTCTTCTGGGCGAATAACATCCTCCAAAGTTTTTACCGTCGCTGCTCTTCAGTCTTGTGCAACAGCGAGGAGGAATTTTCCTGCTTAGAAAACTCCCTCAGTTCATCAACACTTGTGGGATTCCATGCCTGAGCAGCCTGAGCAGCATCTTCAGGCCCCTGTCACGCCGTATATCTCCCCTGTTAAAGCTGCAGACTTCTCTTTCACCAGTCCAACATTCAACATTTTCTTCTTTTTACACCATTCTGCTGCTGAGTCACTTGTGCGTTACTTGTTGCCTCATCCAGCTGCTTTAGCCGCGGGTCATGGATCTCTTCCGTTACAAGGTTAAATCTTTTGATGCATTTTGGATTTTCCCCCTCCGTGATTGTAAGCTGTCCAGTCCCTGAGGCAGCAAAGCAGCCGGAAGCGCGCCGCTCCTTCCACGCCGCTTCATGGTTTGGATGTTTGGGCGTGCGGTGCCCTTTTCTCTGCAAAGTTACTGTTCGGCTTTGCCTTCCAAAAGTTCACCGACTGTCTCGTCTGTCCACACAACATTGCCCTAAGAACCTTGGAGAATATCCAGGTGGTCTTCTGGAAACCTGAGATACAGGGGAAGATTCCTGCAGGGCTGCACTTTCCTCTTTTTGCGCTGAGATTTTCTTCTTGCGGGCAAAATATCAGGTTTTGGAGCTCTCTGCTATTTTGCCTTGGATTCTTCTTCATGCTCTTTATCGTTGCAGGTATAATACTCATGTCACTCATGGACTCTAATGAGTTTCTGAGGGAAATGTGTTTGGGTCGGCTCATAATGCACACAAAGACAATTTCCTTTAAGAAGAGCAGATTCTGTCAGACAGCTTTCAATCATGAAACCAGGTGGACACAAACTCTCTTTGTATGTTCATTATTGACAATAACCCAGTACAGTTGTTCACTATTAGCTGAGGCAGATTGTGTTTGTCTATCATTCCGTCTCTGAAGAATGAATGAATGAAATGCAGGAATGCAGGTTATCCCAAAGAGTTCATTAACTTCTTTCAGTAGAGGAGGCTGAAGAACTTCACTTCACTCTGCTGCTGCACTTTGCTCGCTCATAAACGATCACAGGATAGATGTGAACACGAACTTCTTTGAGCAAACACACAAAAGTCCTGAAACATCACAGAGGCATCTTCAGTGAAATCAGTGCAGCCAGAGCGACGGAGGGTTAAGTGCCGACTCTTCACAGGTGAGATCAGCTGCTGAAAGCTCTGCCACTTTCACAACATTTGTTCCCTAGACATTAGTTCAGACGAGAGAGATGTTCTGCCTCTCCAGAGGCCGAAGCATCTTTCCCTTTCACTCCTGCAGGTCGAGCCACTTTGACATGTTTGACCTTTCCACCTTCAAACCTCATGTATGTGTTTCTATGAAGGAATTTTGTTGGAAAATTGAAAAACTGAACATGTTGCAGATACATGACAATACTATATGGCAGCTGTTAGAGTGGCCTGTACCGTAGTATTGATTA
This sequence comes from Genypterus blacodes, assembly GCF_046128005.1. Lineage (NCBI taxonomy): Eukaryota > Metazoa > Chordata > Actinopteri > Ophidiiformes > Ophidiidae > Genypterus > Genypterus blacodes. The sequence goes on from NW_027466845.1 coordinate 2,147,551, forward strand.
CCTTTATATGTAAATAGAACAATTCTGTCACCTTGTGCCATTTGCCACATGCAATAACAAGTAGACATAGAAACTACTGGAATAATCAGAGGTACTGTAGATCATCATCATGTCATGTCATCTGATCAAAACAAACCTGACTGTGCCGACTGAAATCAATTACATCTCCCTTAGGAACAATCTGGTATCAGTTGCACTCATGTTACAGAAAATTGGCCAAGAGTGTGGAATCTACACTACGATTTAACCCTGAAGAATCAGATAACGACCCCACATGAGGTCATCAGGAGCAGAACGGTTTAGGAAGGGCCGTGAATCGAAGTGTAAATCTGAGCCCACCACCTTCTGGGGCATCTGATCCGGCTCATTCCATCACATCCCACATACCTTCATGAGTGGGTGTGCCCCCCCCCCCCCCGTGGAAATCAAACTCCTGACCCTGCCTGCAGATGTTCCCCGCCTGCTGAGCTCCACAGGACCCCTCGGAGAGCCCGGTCACACCCCGGCGCCGCCTGCAGCCTTCATTAAACCCGATTCTTGATGAAATACGGGAATTATTCTGTTTGGCGTGTTTCTCCAGATTGACTCTTTACTGGATTCTGTGTTTCTGTGTTTCTTTCACTGCAGGCTGGTCTGAATCCTGACATGTTGATAGGTCCCGTTGCCAAAAAGCCTTCATATCTGTTCCGCTGCCATTTAATTAGCTGCAATGGAACGGAGGCTGTGAAGCAAGATTAGGAAAAGTGAATGTTTTGATAAGTGTAATTGCGATGAATTTAACGAGTGAGCTTTCAATTTACTAATTCCCATTTGAGGTTATCTGTGATGTTTCACTGGGAGGCCATTTCATTACTGCATTGACACAATGTCCACTCAATGTGGCAGGTCAAAGAAAGCAATCTCACATCCCAATCACCGCTGTCATTCAACTCTTTTACAGTCACATTTAGAAAGACATTAAGTAGAATCACCGCTCATTTAGACAAACACACTTTTGCAATGTTTATGCTCTTTTTTTCTCCTCGCTGGCATTTGTAAACGTTCCTAATGCCTCCATACAAATAGAAGCTGTTGTATCTGTTATATTTGCACTCACACACACACATGTATAAGTGCAAACACATTTATTCTAATACTGTATTTGAGTGTTTTGATCACTTTTTCATCCATTCACTACATTTATGGGTAAAATTAAGTATTTACTGGCTTCATTAGTTTACAGGTTCAGATGTTACATTTAATAGGAAATGAGCTCAGACGATGCATCTGCCCTTCTTTCCTACTTCCTTCCTCCCTTCCCTCCCATTTCCTTGCTTAAATCATCAGTCAGTTTACGTCTGTTTACTTTAGTTGTGTTGCTCTTAATTCCCACTGTCAAATGTTCCAAAAGCATTCAACTGATAACAATCCAGTCTGTCCCTTGCATGTCGCCTATGTGTTCCTACTGTAAGTACTCATATAGTAGCAGGCTGTGGTTTGATCTTTGAAGCTGTGAAGCAGCAAATAAATCTACCGACAGCAGCTTTGGATGCCGTCAGCACCATGGACAGATCCCCCCGGGCTGTAACCACGGTGATCTGAGCCCTCGCAAGGATCCTTCATCGCTTTCCTGGTTCGGATTTATCTCAAAATAACACACAGAGAAACAGTAGATGGCACTGATGAGATTAGAAAGGAAACAGATTGATGCAAAAACAATTTAAGAAAGTAAAGAGTTTAATTCCGGCTTCAGGTGATTTATGTGTTTGATGCTAAGCAGCACAAGCTCGTCTCTGATGGGACCTGAGCTGGAACCGAAAGACTTAAGAACTTAAGAACGACATCCAAACTGCATTTCACTTCCTAAAGTCATTTTCGCTGTTTTTCTTCTGTAATTGATTGTGGAGTTTCTGAATTTCCAAGGTTACACACATTATTAATTGATTTTAGAATATGGATAATGTTTATTTAGAAGGATATTTGAAATTATTATTATTTTTAGAATTGTATTAAATCTGTCTTGATACTTTGGTGGTTGTTTCATTTGTGTTGCAGGTTTTCATGATGGACTGCAGCTCTGTTGTCTCTTCTGTTCTGCTCAGCGGTTGTCTGGCAGTAACTTGGGAGGAGTTGGACAGCAGCGTTCCATCAAAGGCACAATGATTGGTGTCGGGGTGAGCGTTGCTATGCAGAGTGTAACCATGTCAGAGTGTCCAGTGTGTGATGGGAACACAACGTCGCTGCATTGGCCGCTGAGTACGGCGTCCCTGCCTGACAGCTGCAGGTAAATAGTGAGAGTGACGGAGGAGAGGGACACGCTCTGCCAGCCAGCAGGAAATTGAATCCCGTCTCACTTAATGCCTCTGAAATGATGCGTCCCTTGCACTTGTGTGTAAACCTGTTTATTTCCTCACCTGCCTTTCCTTTCACAAGTTGCTTTTCAGCTTTAGCATTCTGTGAGGCCCCGGAGCTACCGAGGCCTCTGGCTTGAATTTTGGGGAAAATATTCTTGAAAGTTTGATGAACAGATTGAAATGTACACTGGGCTCTGTGGATTTACATGATGCGTCTCCTGTGGAGCTTTATCTGCTCCTACAGCAGAAGAAGCTGCCGGTGCGATTGCTCATGTAGTGTTGCTTTCTATTCTAAACGACCTCGTAGAGTTATGTGTTTGCGGTTATAACAGTGAATGTGCTTCAGCTCAAAGGAGACGATAGCAGAGTTACACTGAGGGCAAACCTTGGTTGGGGTTTTTTTTTTTGATTGTCAGAGGTTGTCTTGACAATGCTTACAATGAAACTGCATTATGGGACAATAATGTCCATGGACAGCACATAATAAAGCCAATTTTGTCTCAGCTTGTCCAGGTAGTAGCACTCAGTCACCGAGCCTGCAGGAAATAACTGTGAGTCATTCTTCTCAGTTTTGTCCAACGTGGTAAAATACATCTGATTTCCCCCTGACTAGCAAAATGTCTCAATTGAAATTGTTGCATTTAACCTTGTAGGCGACATCCTTGAGCCTCCAGTTTGTCAGTCTGAACACAGCAGGTACTTTGTATGTAGAGTGGACCTGCGATTGGCCTCACTCGTGGCCAAGTTGGAAAGTCTGATGCAGTCACATCGCTGCAAGCAAATTACAGTCGGTGCTTATCCAGCCGTGTACCTGCATGCTAATTAGTTTGATCAGTAGCTTGTCTAATCGTGCGCTTCTATGCAAATGAAGTTCAAGTGAAGTTCATCCAATATCTTTGGTTTGAGAGAGAAAACTGCACGGAAAGAAGTTGGAACACCGCCGAGACCTGATGCATGCAGATACAGAGAGCGGAGCTGAATCCACCAATCTGAAGCTGGAATCAGAATGTAAACATGGAGCGTTTACACAGGCTGGATGTCAGTCACACTGGGATACATTAGGTTATACTGGTATGCCTAATGATGGAGTTGAGGAGCTTCAAAAAGATGCAGTTTGGTGCAAGACGAGAGTATCTGACTGGAGTGTGACACCGGTGTTAAGGCTTCTACCCCCTGCATAGATTTACATACAAAATAACCGGATGTGTGAATATAAATATATATAAAGCCGGGGTTTATGAATATCTACACCTTACTTCATTCAAAATGATTTAATCTCCCCGCTTTCTGGTCGTTAATCGTCTCACCTTCCTTCCCTCCCGTCTGACATCCTGAGAGAGACGGATGTGAACTGAAAGTGATCTTATGCGGATTCCATTTACATGACAGCCTTATCAAAACAACCTAATCATCACTCGTCTTCCAAATAACCTGCCATCCCCCAGAAAAACAAACATCCCCAGCGTGAATTTAAGTGACAAAAAACCCCATTCCCGGCGCTCCGACGTGTGTGACTAAAGCATTATTGGCGTGCAGCGAGGGGCCGTGATCTGTTCCAGTCACACAGCTGATTGAAGAATCATTGTCCACCTGAGTATTCAGACGCACACTTGATGCTGTCACTCACTGCCTGTCCATGTCGATTACACGTGGGTGTGGAGAAGTGTGAAAATCCCAATGTCCCCCTGTGCCGGCGGTCTGCCTCTGCGCGCCCTTGTCCAAAGTCAAGCGAAAAGCCATCGTCTCTGATAAGGGGAACAATAACTCTCATACCTCCAGCTGTATGAAAAAAGTCATCCTGGGCTCGGGACGCAATAAAACAGATTTTAATCAAGCCGTTGAGGCCAGACGAGCGAGTCCAGTGGATTTGTCGTTCCGTAGTACAGAAAGTCAATGTCTCAGGTTCCGCCATCTGTCTTTGCTTGGACGCCCTGAAGCACACGGGGACAACAGGGACACCAGGGACAACAAAGAGGGAAACAACGTCTCCAAATCTTGTCTTTGTAATTCTGAATTTGTGTTGTTTAGTTATTCAGTCTATTTCTCAACAAAATTGACTTGCACACAACACATTTGTTCAACAGAAACTCCCACTTATCGCACGATACAAACTGCAGGGTGGGCAGAAAGCATAATATGTAGATTTTGTGACTTGTTAACAAGTACTGTTGTCTGTTATCACGTCTTATTTTATTGTAACAGGCAAAGAAGTGGAATTATTTCAGTGTGTGTTTAATACAAATCAGCTCATTTCAGAAATTCTCTCAAAGCAAGAAACTGACTATAAAAACCTGCCACACTTAATTGTCATTTTCCTTAACGTTCACTTTATAATCAACAAACCGCTCTGTGAAAAGTTTAATCCTTGGATTTAAGTCGCGCTCTCTTCTGGAATGTTTCCTTTCTAGGAGGATTTTTGTAGCCCAGGGAATTAAAAAACAAATCAAAACAAACATTATTTCCACTCTGTGTTTGTTTTGCAGCAGAGAGCTTTTTGATTCTCATTGCCAGGCAACTCTCCATTGTCGTGAATTAACGGGAGTGTGGAGTGTGGAGGGGATGAGAAGAGGCCGAGTCGTTTCAAAACGCCCCTGTAGGTGTCGGAGAGGGAGCGGAGATGAACGGGCTCACCCACGGGGCCGCATTACTATTAAACAGAGTGTTGAGAAAGAAGCTGTGTTTTATGTTTGTTTCTCTGAGGGTGAACAGCCTCCTGCAGCAGAACTACACAGGTCAGCAGGGGCTAAAGCCTGCGCCGCATTGAGAAAAACGCCTCGGGGAAGAAGGGAAGGAGGGATGTGTCGACACGCAATTCCACTTCTCAGGTGGAAGTATTCCATGTTGTGAATACAGAAATGCCGACACAGCAGACAATGAGAGCTGCTCCTCTCGTTCCTTATGGATGCGGCGTACGAGGTGTAGCACATTATTACGCTCAAGGAGGGACAGAGTGGAAACTAAACTCCTGCGTGGAGTCGAAGCTGGAGCGCCTGCCACTGACGCGTTTAATTGATTGACAAGCCTAATGGGGGAAACTGCAAGCGATGAAAGGAGAATGGGAATGAGGCTCTGCTAGGCTGCTATCTGAGAGCGAATCCCCATCCGCTTCCACGAGGAAACGCAGCTCCCGACGTTTAGGAGCGTTTTAAACGAGTAAATACATCATAGCAATCAGCGAAAGGCCTTAAAAAGCAGATGGATTCCTCAAAGCGAGAGTTTGTCCCGGCTGTCATTGCGTTGTTCATCATTTAAGGGCAAGATTCCATTTTTCTGACTTTTTGCGATCGCCTGCGACAGATGTGGACGTGCATCTGTCTGCAGCGGCGCGCCCACAACTTGACAAATGGCTGCACACTTTGCGTTTTTATGTCTCGTCCCTCTCGAGATGCAGCAGCTACATACGTCTCATTAAGTGGGGGACGCAGATGGGAGCTTTGTTTTGCTTTTTGGTTTCTATCATTTTGAGAGCTGAACACAAAACTAATGTTTAATTTGTCAATGTTCTGCTCTATATGTAAACACAACCGGGCCGGATTGTGCAGCATATGTTCATAAGCACATAAATACTTGTGGTACCTCCATAACAAAACAATGTTACATTAGGTTTGGATTGTTTTGTATGTATAACTGTGATATCTGTTTATAAATAAAGTGCCTCATCAACTGTAAAATGTAGCAATCCTCACTAAAAATGTTATTTCATAGATTGTTTACCATAAAAACGAATCACCTCGTTTATTATTATACATTACATCATCATTATATATTATCAAATTTGACATGTGCCTTACAGAGACAGCACCAAATGTTATTTACACCTTAATTTAGTCATTTTAGTCCTTCCGACAGAATGCAAACAACACACACACACACAGCAGATCAGAGTTAAGACGCTGGGCAGTTAATGAGGCTTCAGGTGACCCGGCTTCACCTCATTACAGTGATTACTATAGATTGTGCTGTGGTTCATATCGCCTCACTTAGCCACATTACACATCACATTACTCAGAAGTGAAGTTTCTGCTTTGTTATTAAATTGAAGTTCAAAAAAAAAAAAAAAAGTAGAAACTCTGGAACAAACTGCCGACTGATCCGAGGCGAATTCAAGGAGAAAGAAGTTTTAAAGCAGAGAAAAATAAGCGACTATGCTGTTTCCCACTGTATCAAATGTGTTTTTATTAACTGTTTATTCTTATATTTATTCCTCTTTTAAGGTGTTTTATTCTGACCGTTTGCCATCCATGTCCATTTATTCCATCTGCCAGATTTGCTTTTGCATGGAGGTCAACACTGGAGATCAGCTTTGGAGCTTCTCTCAGTGTTTAATCCTCAACATCTTTAAAAACAAATTATGTTCCTGCTTCTTCTTCTTCTGCATGTTAAATGTACCACCTTTGTAAACGTCCTGATGATGGTGCAATTACATGATGGTCTATTTATCTCTGTAAAGTGATTCAGGAACTACTTTGCGAGGTCAAAGTTCAGGGGACTTCCATCATTGTTTCCAGAACAATGATCCATGATTTTTCCATCTTGACAATCAGAGGCAAAGACGATGCGACGGCAGATAAACTGGTGTGTTCCTTTAATCGGGAGCAGGAAGGACTCATTTACTTTTAATCTGTCTACTTCTAATAAATTCACAATGATTGAGGTTACATTTGATTACCAATTATTGCAAACTCTAATGGCAGGACAGTAAAAAAAAAAAGCTACTTACAAGCTGCACTAAAGCTCCAAGGGCATCTTTCACAGCTGGATTTATAAGAGGTGTGGCTGAGGGGAGCAGATTGGAACGTGGCTCACATTGTTATTGATTAGCTGCTAGGTCTCCTCTGGTGGGACGGCAGGGGCGAGGAGACTGACAGTGTTGTCACTGCGCAGATCACAGTTCGGCTGGACTATCACTGTTCTCCAGACTGATCCTGATAACATCTGTGTACGTCTCTGGCCTACCACAGATCCAGACCCTCTATCAGATCCCCCAGAATAATCACGCGGCCGTCCTCCTCCCCCTGCCTCCTGCCCTCTAGCGTCCTTGTCCCATGAGGAGACTTTCACTGCGTTGACGTGAAAACAGTTTAAAGCGCTTTCCATTTGCTGCCCTACGGGAAGCAGGTGATTTGTCCTTGGGGAGGACCTCTGTGTGTAATGGTCAATCATGTGTGCAGGAGACAATGCAGACAGCGAGCCGTGGTAATCTTCAAAACAATTGTGCAGCTGGGAGCAAAATATATAGAACACCAGAGAGAACGCAGCAACTCGGACTGCAAAACCTCAAAGAATCCAGCTTTGGGTTTCTTTATGTCCCTCAGTCCCTGATCTTAAATGCAAGAAAAGCCCTGAATTCAAAGTCTTCCCTGTGATTCATGAGACTGGTTTGATACCCAAAACATAGCATCTGATTCCAACACCTGCGCACAGGAAGAGTCCGTTGTTAGAGAACAGCCTGGAGCCGAGTGTGGGACGAGTCCCGGCGGCTTAGGCTCTATTCTCAAACAGTCTGTTGACTTATTGGACTGCCTGTCAGACACAAAATGAGCCGACTCCAGTTTGTATTTATTCACAAAAGGAAAGACTTTGTTCAATTTTACCAACAGCTGAACCTAATCTGGTACTGTATGTGTTTGCCTTATAGCTATTGGATAGAATGGCGGTAGTATTAATCACAATAATAAGGATATTAGGAGCTTTAATGACTTTGTTTCATCACAGTCACCGTACGGTATCAGACTGTTGTCCTCGTCCCAGAACTCTTGTGTTTTTTAACAGATACACTGTGAAACGGGAGAAGTAGCAGCAATTCACAGCCTTCACGCGCTTTGGTTCTTCATACCAGAAGTGATTTCTGTCAAATCCCCAAGTGTCGTATTTTCCTAAAGCGAGAACAAATCTGCCAGTGTTGTAGTTTGAAACCAGGCACAATAGAGCAGAACTCCGCAGCAGAATTAAGGAAAGAATAGCAGCTTATTTACACTGGAAGGTTTGTCTGTTTACATTTAAAAAAAGATGACATATGGGTCTCATTTTTAAAATATTTGAAAGTTAAAGAAGGTTTTTGCATTTTATCTAAATGTCATGAAAGCTATGAATCTCTTATCAAATTACTCTTTTTAATTTCACCTGTTATTCTATAGTCTTATATCAATTTAATTAGATAAATGTTAAATGCAGATAGCTTTCTGAATTACCGAACCTTTTAATTCAAAAGTATTTACTGTATGAAGTTTATACTGCACACATCAAACCCACACTTGAGTCTTTTCAGTGTTTGGTTCTGGATGAAGTTCCTGCGGATATTTACAGTAAATAGATGAAAGAACGTTCCGACAGAAAGCTCAGTGGACAAACACGTGTAATTGAAATCTATCAGATTTAATTTAAACCACAGGTGGTTTGATTCAAATTGACTGAAACGTCTAAAAATGCACACGATGATCAACTGCTCATGACTCACTCAAACGTGGAGAGGAGCCAGCGCCCGAACAGATGCCTGCTAAATGAAGAGATTTCGCCTCCTCTCTGCTGAAAGCTGGCGAGAAAATACCTTCATCAAAACTGAATTATCGGCGGTGAAGCTGCCACGTTTGCGAGCCCCCGTCCGTCGCGAGCTTCCTGCTGCCCGGCCCGGGGAGGAGACGGCACTCGCCAGTGGTCAGCCTGCATCATTGAGACAATCAATGAGGTAATGACAGCAAATCATTACACTGTCTGCTCCAGTTGTGTCACTTGTAAATTACAGTGGTGACAGTCGGTCTTAAAGATCTGAAAGGGTTGGAAAAACAACTTTGATTTGTCTGTCTGAGCCAAGAGAAGCCGCAGCTGCAGGGCCTCTGATGTCTCCGACGTGCTGACTCCAAGAAATCTGCACCGAGATCAAGGGAAGGAAATCCGTCGCCTCTTCTCCTGGAGCGAGTCAGTCTCTCGTTTCTCACCAGGAAAAGTCTTAAATGTTTTCCTGTCTTCTTCTAATGTTAACGTTTCGGGTTGCTGATGTAAACGATCATCGATTGGGAAGCGTATTTTGGGGCTCGTTTGCTTCATTGGCAGGTGCCTGAGCCGATTGCAATCAGCTGTGGTTGTGCTGCTGCTGGATCCTCCCACCTCAGATCTCACCAGGCTTTCCAGCGCCTGCGCCAGTGATCAGTGCCGCTGTTACGTTTGATATTCGTCTCAGGATTTGGCGGCGGTGACATTTAAAGTGCTGCACCGGATCTTGCTGTGAATTTTGAATAACGCCTGATGAGATTGAAAGCAGTCGGCGGTTCGGTTCTGCCAGTGAACCTGACACTGACCTGCAAGTCGGCACTTCCTGACCTTTATTTTTGTAGCTTGTTGTAGAGTTCCAAGCGGAGATCAGGTGCCATTCCTGATTAATTGGTGGAAAAATGGAAGCAGAATAATGGAGCTTTGATTCACAGTAAGTCTCTTAACTTCACTGCTGCTTACAAAAGAGCGGATTTATACTTTGACCTGTATCGACTGTTGTCTGTTTAATTTCTGCCTTTGTTTTCTCCCATTAACAATATTAAGTATCACACTTAATATCATCCATCCGGTTTCTATTCGTGCTCGCAGTGATGCTTGGGGGCAGCGGCCTACTGTATATCCCAGCATGCACTGGGCAGAGGGAGAGGGGAGGGGCGGTGATGCAAAGGGCTTTGGACTGTGGGAAGCAGACTCAAACTGGAGAACATACACTTATATCGGCTGCATATTTAAACATTTAATGCGATGTGGAAAGTAACCGGACGAGCCTATGGATCAGTCAGAGGCTCTCGTGAAGCTCTGAGCTATGAAAACCCTCAGAAAGGTTCAAATGTAAAAACCAAATCCGGGTTTGTGGATGTTGCAGGTGATGTCTTAGCCGCAGTATGCGCCATGAAAGACAAAAACACAGCAATGTTTATACGTCGGCTCGCTGATTATGTGGGCATATCCGTGAAGCCGGAGCTATCTCCAGAGTGCTGTACCTATAAACTGTCAGCTTAAATCACAGGGATTTGCATAATTGCCCGATTCGCTTCAAAATAGATGCTGCCGCCCGTCTATACTGTTTATTGTATGAGCCGGGAGAGCGTTTAGAGGATCCGCAACAGGGACATTAATTATGACACCGATCACCCACGTGCAGGGGAGGGAACCTATCGCCTAGTATGAAGCCGGACCGTGCTGCGGCATAGATAGGCCTGGTGTGAGCAGCGCCGGGGATAAAAAAAGGCATTGAAGTTCAAAAGGCGGCGTTACAAAGAGCCTGACAGCACCTGTACACAAGGGCTGCTCAGCTTTAGCGGGGTAGGAGCCGACGCAGGCTGTCAAAGGACGGGCGGGAAAAGTGGCCGAGCATTGAACACACAGATACACACAGAGATACACACTGATACACTCATCTTTAAATGCTGTATATTACTCCACAAATTGTCTTTTCTTGACCGGGCTGTTATGAGCGCCGTGTTGTGACAGCGGCTGGATTTAATTCACCTGTCTGCCGCGTCTCAAAAGCCAAACCGTGCCCTTGGGTGAAATCAAAAAGAAGAGCCTCTAAACTGCATCCTTTCGTTGGATCCTTCCAGGAAGCAATACCCACAAAGCCGCTGCAGTGGCTCTATGTAGAGTACGGCTGCGTCTCACACAGTCAAACACACAGGGGGCCGCTGGAATTTATATCCACTGCACAAAGTCCCCCTGGCTTTCTTTCAAAATCCCAGCACTCCAAAAAAGAATCCCATATTCCATCACAACAGGAGGTGTTCGTTTGTGCGCCTCTCATAGCCACACACACACACACACACACACACACACACACACACAGACACACACACACAGACACACAGCAACAGCAACAGCAGCAGCGTAAAACTCCAGGAGGAGAGAGGAAACCAGAAATGGACTGATGATGATAATGAGGAGACGCTTGATAGTTGGGATGGAAATGACAGCTGAGGCTTTAAAACTGGGAGAACAGAGTTTGATACACGGCAGAATATCTGACGTCCATTTTGTGGATTTGTGTCAACATTAACGTGAATACAGCGTATTTATTGAATTTACGAGGTTAAATAGATGTGAGAGTAGCTCACCCTGGTTATATTCAATGTTCTGGAAGGCTAAAGTACTTTATTTCTCATCAGAGAGCGTTGCTGAAGGGGCTCTGATCAATGCCCTCGTCCAAATCTATGGCTCCTGCAGAAACTCAACGATCTCCTCGTCTTTCTACATCACAGTTTCTGACAGTGTAGAGAGTTAAGAGGTTGAAACGAGGCAACAGACATTGTGAGACCAAGAGACCGTTTTCTAGCCTTTCTCATGTATTAGTTATTAGTTTGATTTTAGATCTGGTTTATTTAGAATGTGGCCTTTTAAGGTTGGATGCTCCTCTGATTGTGTTGATTTTCACAACAATACAGGGAACCAAACTACCTCTCTATGCCGGCGTAGTATTAGACAAAGGCGATTTACGTCATTCCAGAATTTCGTCAGTATTTGTTCCAATTCCATAGACTTCACAATGCAGGAGATCAGTCAAACATCTATAAAACATCTATAGTATCTGGCCGGCTGCTTCAGTCTGTGTGTGTGTGTTGGCCTTTACGTGAACCTGTGATCCTCCGCTTGTCAAACGTCATTCAGACGCCGTCGGATGCACCATCAATGGATTTCTGCAGACACACAAAGCCACACCAGAGACACGCAGAGCAACACAGCTTCAAGGCACAAATCACACACACACATATACACACACACACACACAGACGAGAAGTAAATATATGTTGTGTTACCAAAATTCTGCTGCTGGAAATACTTTGCACGTATTTGTATCTTGTCACAGAGCCGTGAAATGTGGGACATAGTTTGCAATACGGTTCCAGCAAGAAGCTCTGAACATGTTTCCTTCTACTCTTATATCGTCTGAGAGCATGAATACTTAGAGGAATGACTCAGAAATGAAATAAAGAAAGTGGCCCGAGATGAGTTGTGACTTTTATTAATACAAGCCGATGTTTTTGCCCCTCAAACAATGCTAAATAGAATGTCTTTTTTTTAATTACTAAACACTTTGTTCCACTTCTGTGCCAGAATTACAAGCAATCACACAGGGGCTTGACAATTAATCTCACCATGACGATTATAAACGTACACAAGTGTGCCGCTTCGTATTTTTGGGAGCATTTTTCTCCCCCAAAACGCTGCTTAGGAAAAGTTCGCCCAAAGACATTTATCATAGCGTAAATAAATCATGTCGTTTTTTAAGCGGGGGGACAAATAGGCAATGAAGAAGCTGCTCATTCTTCCTCATACAAAACGCACTCATCCTCATCCTCATCCCGGGGAGTGACATAATTGATGGAGACAGTGAACCTCGGGATAAGACCAAGTTTGTGTGTGTGTGTGCTCACTGAGACTGAAGGGAGTCATTTGTCTTTTTTTGGGGGAGTCCCCGTTCACCCTCAGTGTGCTGCTCCCGCTGTGCTGTGCTGTCTGCCCGTCCTCCATGTGACCCTGAGGTCCTGAGGTCAAGGAGGTCAGGATTACATTCATGCAAAAGTCTGATAGCAGCTTCTATCCCCGCATTTGGAACAGTGGTGCAGCATCCATTCACATTAGCTCTGTCACATATTGATGATCCAGAGGGAAATATAATCAAATTTATGTTCCATTATCTCCTAATTAATCCTATTGGTTGTTCGGTAAAAGTTAGATTTAGATTAGATTGATGAATGCGGCAGGTTGAAGATGGATGTGTCAGAAATACTGATCTGCCGCCATGATTATGCATCAGAAGGAAACTAAATGATGAACGATCGTTTGGCTCTGGCTGCTTCGGTTCTAATTCTGGGTTTTTGCCCCGGCAGCTTCGCCGTACATCCAACGCATACAAGGGGGGAAGATTATGTTTGGAGGTCACTCAGTGATGCAGACTGAGGCAGTGATGAGGGGTACAGGTTTAGGATCAATCCATTTTGCCTGGGTCCCCACGGGTCAGACGGAGGGACCGGGTAATCCTGCAGAAGTCCCGTCGGCACCCGTGTCAACAACCGCATCGCTCGGCGGCTTAGCTGACTACACCGGTGAATGGAGGAGAGATTGGGTCTGCTTCACTGAGTACTGGCCTGCACGACTCAGGCCCCCTTTCAACCTTACCTTAAGGGAAACGGGGCAGACTGGACCACTATGCAAGTCTAGAAGCAGGAACTCGGCGCTCATCGCCTCTTTTAAAGATGATCCAGTCGACCTTTATATGCGATTCAACTGATTATCTCTAAAGTTCATTGCATAATAAAATAGTTTTGAGACCAATGGAGATAGAAACAGTTTCACAAGCGAAAATGTGTTTGGTCATTTATCTACTTTCACCCCTAAAGTTTTATCTTACATGGAAGTAAATAGATCAACTAAATAGATTAAATTCAATTCTTTTCTGTGGCTCGTTTCTCGGCGGTGCATTTTTTGGCAGCGTGCGTTTCTTGATCCGGCTCCTAGTTCATTGTGCTCCTGCAGCAAGAGAACACAGCAGCTTTGTCAATGATTTCCAATTTCCATCACATTTGACCACAATGGGGTAATTTCTCCCGGCTTGATGAATATGATGACAAAGAGATGAAGGAGACAAGATAACATTTTGCCTCCTAAAATTGCAAATGCATGGGAGATTCATTCTGACTGTGCTCCTGTGTGATTTCCTGAGTATCAGCTGGGACTGGAGACCTCTAACACCTCCTCCAGATATGAAAACTCAGAGATACAAAAAAACACAGGCTGCCGGGGGAAGAAAAAGCACACATTGATGAAGATAAATAAATAAAAGATGCACTCATAAATACAAAATCAAATGTGAAATGATTCCTTTTCTTGTCAGCGAGCAGGGGCAAAGCTGCACTTGCTGAGCTCTGTGACAAGCTTTCAAAGGCAGGTGTGAGGAGCACCTGAAGGCGTTTCTGACACAAAGGGATTTCACACTTACAAATATTCTATTTATAATACACAGCGGATTGGAAATTGTCAATTCTTGCTGGTAATTATAGATTGATTCAAATATTTAACCCATCTGCCGCGCAAGGTTGTTAACATAGGTGCAGGTGTTGACGATGCCGGTTTCTCTCTCTGTGTCTTTAAAGGCAGCAGACGTGAGCAGTCGCTGAGTTTTAACCAGACGACTGGGCTCGACCCAAAACTAGGAAGAAGTGAATTTGTTTGCACTCTGAGGGGATTATTTCTTACTTAAACGCTTTCATGGTGCATTATCTCCAAACTTGTGCTTGCTCAAAAGCTGTTTTCTAAAGAAGGATAGAGATAAAGGCATTTCCCAACAAATTTTAAAAACACAGTCGTACTGAAGACGCGAAACATAAAAGAGCAGAAGTTTGTGGGTCTTGCCAAGTGGAATCCACTTCTGACAAATGAGCAGCGGGACGGAGACGTGCCAGAGGAGGAACCTGAGCTTGGCCTTGGTCTTATCTCACAGCAGCAGTGTGAACAGGAGGATACATCTCACCTAACTCATACACGGCCGTGATTGTTTCAGTGTCGGAGCGTTTCTGCCCCGCCAATGCCGACTGTCCTGCACTGCTGAATCCTGAAACAAAAGCTGGAAAAGCTTTGCCTGCAGGAAGAAGCTGTTCCTCCTGCAGGCGTTCATTTACAGACATTAAAGGAGGGGAGTTTCTCAGACGATGGAATGTTACATGGAGGGATGCGTTCAAGGTGCAGATGTGCAAGAGGTCGTGTGTGAGTGTGTGGTGCTCTGCGTATCCCATCATTAGTTGTGATCATCTCTGTGCCTTTTGTGTTAAATAAGAAATGGAATAGCGGAGTGAGAGTTTAACCTCAGCTGTCTGTGCCCGGGCTGAGCTGGGGGGGCCGAGCTTGGGGGCCGGGCTGGAGGGGCCGAGCTGGGGGGCCCCGGGTGGATCAGTGCCATCAATCAACAGCGTCTACTGCTGCCAACACGCTGCACTGTTCTAAATAGGATTTATCAAGAGGAGCAAGACAAGAATTCCTTCAGATCAAAAAGGAAAAAAAATACCAAACTACAGATTTCACAGCAATTATTAACAGATTTTTACATCTAACTGTTCAAATACCTCTGCCAAGACCCCTCAGTCATTTAATTTAGCCTCAATATTAGCCTCTACTTTCTCCGGTTAGGAAAGTAGACAAGCTTCCTGTTGTTGCTTCAGCTCAAAGTATTGTGCAATGTTTTTATATTGACTCTGACGTTTGGAACTGAAATGTGTGTCTGCATTTGTAAAATTCCTGTATTTATTTTTATACAGCAAGACCATGAGTGTGACCCCTGGAAGTATCCGATTGCTCATTCACATTATTGTCTTCATTTTTGAGAAATAGTTGTACATTGCTGACAAATGGCATCCAAAGATCCAAAGAAGTGTAAAGAAAGTGACAGAATAAGAAGAAACCCATGTGTTTGTTCCTGATCCTGTTAGGTCCCATGGCTGCTGAGACTCTGGTCTAATGATGTCACCATGAAGCTTAAGGACACAAGAAGGTTGATGATGGTGTAAACATTTACTTCCAATGAGTCCTTTGTTTTCTCTTAAATATGCAGTAATCGTGTCAGAGATCTAAATTTCTCTGGAATTCTCTTTGTCTCTGAGTGGTTTGTTAGTGTGAGAGCTGTCAGCGTGCTGCAGGCTGAGCGTCACGCCGAGCAGACAAATCCTGCTGCACCACCAAGAGAAAGAGTCTAAATCTCCTGTTAACTTAAGGATCTTCATCATTTCCTCCTGTTTGATGAGGAGATTGAAGGGGAAACCTCTGTCTGTCTGTCTGTCTGTCTGTCTGTCTGTCTGTCTGTCTGTGTGTGCACCACCACCTCTAATCTGGCCTCAATTAAAAGTAATTTTAAAGTTTTTGTGGCACAACACAGTCACACGTTTTCCCTTAGAAACTAGTTGGCAAATGCGTCACTGCACAGAAGCTTCTGCATCAATCAATCAATGCAGCCACTTATTCTCCCAACAGCTGATTAGCTAAAGTCATTCAAGCAACGGTTAACTTTTAATCAAGGCGTCATTTTTGATCAATATTCTATCATCTAGACCCGAACACGAGCCTGGGAGAAGCAGCATTCGCCGCTACGTCTCATCTTTTGGGATTACTGACATCAGCCTCGAGAAACAAAGAGGAAATTTCCAGATTGAAGGATTGAGGCGCCTCTGCAGGTCGTCAATAACGCTGTCAGTGACCAGCAGCACCGTCCCAACACTTCAACGCCAGTAAAATATTATCCGCAGGCTGCAGCGTCTACTTGAAAACACGCTTCACCCCTCGATTAATATTGATCCGGCATTTGAGCACTCATGTGCGCTCTCTCAGGTGGAACCGCATTACTCTGGAACACCCCAGGAGGCCTTGTGTGTGTGTGTGTGTGTGTGTGTGCGCGTGTGCGTGTGCGTGTGCAGGAACGCTGGAAACCCTGAGCCGCCTGGACGCGCAATATGAAACTAAATGAAGGCAAATAAACTGTAATAAAAGGCTCATGTTTCAGGCAAATGAGGAACCAGTCAAGAGGAGCTAAAGAGCCTGAAGTCATGTTCAACTATAGATCAACGCTTGTGTCGTTTAAGCCTTTTTCTGCTTTCAGTGCTGCCGGAGAGAAGTAAGTAAGCTCACACTACGCAGAGAATGATCAAAGTACTGGCATTTTGCTGTAAACGCTGAAAATGTGCATCCTGTCGACCAATAAGCTCTCCTCCCTCTGCATGCAGTGATTTACTCACTCACTATCCATTACCATCAACCAAATTAGTCAGCTGAGCGAACGTTACATCAGGAATCAGATCTTTCATGTCTCTCCGCTGTGTGCGCCTGGGTCTCTGATCCTCTGTGGGCGCTGAGTCTCCTCGGCTGCAGCTTCACTTTTTATAACAACACACAATTTGGGCCCGCTGCCAAGAACCATTAGCGTAATATCTCAAATTAAACATGCACTGAGGATTGGGATGAGATCCTTTTTAAAAGTGCAGCAGATCACCCTCTGGTCCATTCTGCTCTTGCCAGTTGGAACCATTTTAGAGACAGAAAACGTGTCGAGGGACTGAAGAAAGAAAGAAGTCTGCAGACGCTGTGGATGAGTGATGAGGGTGTAAACTCACACTGAGATAAGAGGAACTAAGTACGGTTACTTTTTAGATGGACTGAAGCGCTTTTCTGGGCTTTTTTTTGCGCGTTGCAGCATTCTGGAGGTGTTTGGTGTTTAGTTACGAGGCTCTGTGTGCCTCTGTGTGTGCTTTTACTTCACAACAGCACAGAGATGGAGGTTTGAAACACCCTAATTAAAGCTAAACATATCTTGTGGATGCTGCAATGATATTCACAGCTGGAAAAATTCTTTAACTTTAAAATGTAAATGGGTAAAATGGGAGAAAACACCTTAAGAGGCGACAGTGAAGAAATGTATCTCCAACTATAATAGAGTAGAGAAGCTTTTGGGGGCTTCTGGTTCCATTTAAAGACCGAGAGAACCTTAAAGGAGACCGCAAGATATCTCCAGAACGCTACGACCCCGGTTTGCTAGTCAATACTCACTGGAGAACCTCCATATGCATTTCAATTTACACCTATTCTACTCCAGAGGGAAATCCCGTGGAGTCTCCTCACCTGCTTTACAAGGCCACATGTCAGCTTTAATGTAGCAGGCATGTGGAGTCTATAAATAGCTCTGGCATTTATTACTTTATTAATTGTGGCTCGTGTGTCTGCGCTCAGACGGGCGGCTCCTGCTCCTGTGATCTACCATAAACGTGGAAGGAAGTCGGCTTACGCTATCGATCTCCTGCATTGTGCTTCCAAAGGGGGAATGAGTATGGATCCACTCCGCTGATTGACTTTGTAACAATAACGAGCATTAATGGCGTTATCAGAGAAAGTCACAAGGGTTCGATTTTGTTGCGCACACTCCTTCCAGACGGCAACAACCGGCATTATATTATAAATAAAGACACCAGAACGAGCGGAGGAGGGCTCGCATGATTCATGATGACAGGAGGGAAAGGTCAATATGTTCAGTTCCTATGGGAGAGATGCTTAGAGGCCAGAGTGAGCATGTTTACCTGCAGGACTCTCACATCTTACATTGATTTTTACCTTAAGGCATTTTCAAATTCACCTAATTGTTTTGACTTCTTCTTCCACCATTTTCATATAAAAATCTCCCTCTAAAAAAAATGAAACGCTTCCTCATATTTCCAACTCCATCTATCGCTTTATGTCGGTGAAAAGAAAAGATCCTGGGCAACAATCCCCTCATTTCCACCTCAATCGCAAAAATTTTGCAGCTTCACAATGTTAGAGTGAAGCCGCACGAGCACAATGGAACATTTTCAAATGCTCCACTCCACCATTGTTCAATCAAAAATGCATTAGCACAAAAACGCTTTACTGTGTGTGATGCTAACCGGCAGGAAATGAAAACGAAGAGTCGCATTACAGTTCTCCGCCGCCGCCATCATCACTGTCATCATCCTCGCCGGCCGACCTGCTGCCGCTCTGCTCGAACAAGAATGAGGGTCAACGTAGAAATGTGATGTGTGATTATCACTGCGCTGAAAGTGGATAATGCGGTCAAATCTCATTCGCACGTTTCCGAATTTGACAGTCATCACATATGCATTAATGCCAAATCACGCATATCTAATGAGGCAGCATGAAGGGAGACTGGACCGTTCATTCCAAGAGGCCGATTATCAGACAGGAACCGGTACACTGGAGATAAATCAGACACGCTTCCTCATTTATCCTTAATGCAATCAAAAAGTTCCCCCTCTGAACACACACTCTCAAAAAAAAATCAACATTTAGTGAGAGGAAAGGGAATCAGATGTGGCTCGGCGCAAGCGTCGCCAGGCGAGGAGACGCTGAGGCGAGACAGGCGGAGAGAGACAAGCGAGCGAGAGAGCGAGAGAGCCGCTGAAAGCTGTAGCTGATTGGATATTTCAGCAGAAATCTGCAGCACGACAGAGAGATAATGAGCTCTCTTTGATCAGGGCAGCATTGTTGTATACGATCATGCATGTGTGTGTGTGTGTGTGTGTGTGTGTGTGTGTCAGCAACAGTGTGTGATGAATATTCAAGGAGGCCTGTCTGCAGTGACGTCCCTCAGGAGCAGCTGGCTCTGCTGCGACACAGACGAACGACGAGGCCTCGCTCGGGCGTCGCCACAATCACACGATTGTCTCAAACATCCTGGCTGCTGCGGATCAGGAGGAGGCTTCAGAAGGTAACCCAGGGTCGTTAGACTAATAGGGGAAAATAATGATTGTGGTGTCTCAGTTGGCCGTTACAACATTAACTGTACATCAATTTGATTTGCTCCGGGGCGAGGGCGGCGGAAAAACTGATAATTGTGTGCTAATTACTTTGCTAAATGTATCAGATAATCATTTAAGCATAAGAAACTACAGCAACAAACACTCAGAACTTTGGGGTTGCATTGGGTTTTGCTAATTATTCCAGAAAAACAACAACAGCAGCAACGCAGATGAAAAGGTGTCCTGCTTGTTTTATTTACCACTTTGTGAGACTATCTCACACAGTGTCTCTCACACACACACACACACACACTTTTCCACGCTCCCCTCGGGGGGCCGAACGCAACCGTAGATTTATCTCCTGAATGCAGCTTCCTGGTTTTTGGAGGCGATAATTAATCCTCCATTTATGAGAAATAAAGCTGCGTGGAAATAAGGGAGTGTGGTGTGGGAGTCGTTCGGTGTGTGACCTCCACATCACACGGCCCAGAGCTTATTTGTCGTGTCACGTGCAGTTGCTGGAGCTGCGACACAGAGCTGCCGCCGCCGCCACCGCTGCCACAGCCTTTTGTTTTACACACACACACACATCAGCATTCAGCCATTTCCCCTTTTTAAACAACATTTATCTGCCCGTTCCCAAACACACATCCCTGCTTCTAACAACCCTGATGGCACTCGTCAGCTCTCCAAAGTGTGTGTCCTACCAAAAGTCTTTCCAAAGCAGCGGCTCCACTCGACCACGACCATCCATCTCTGCCTATAATGTGCATTTAATAAGAATTAAATTGGCGGGTGGAGAGATGTGGTTTGAGCTGTGTGATAATGACAGTTTGACTTTTCATGGCTTTGATATGTGGGTGACAGCCGCGTGTACGGCCTAATGGAGCCGTTCCACCAGCATCTGTTAAGAATGCTTCATTGCGTTTACAATTAGCAAAGGCCACGGTTCACTGCCAGGCTCCCTGACCACTCAGAGCGAGAGAGCCAGCGGAGAGGAGAGGGAGAGGAGAGTCGCCAACACTTAAACAGTGCAGGGAAGTGGCAGGAGTTGGAGAGCAAAACTTTAAGGTGTAAAAAAAGAGACGTGAGAGGAGAGAGCAAAGTGTTGTGAGGCGTTGTGTGATTTTTGAAGGTAGAGGTTTAATCCTCAGCTCAGTGGGATTCACACATGCCTCACACACAGAATGTGTCAGTTTATTAAGACACATTTACAGCAGCGACAAGCGCTGTAAATGATTAATGATCTGCACAAACGTATGAGGCAACAAGTACAGCAGAAACAGGATGTGTGTGATTGTTTACAGAGTCTCTAAAGTCCAGTCAGCATGTAAAGATGTCTAATGTGAGGTTTGCTTCTGTGTGTGTAACAGGTTTGTAGGAATCAAAGATGGTTCTGATCAAAGAGTCCGTCCGAACGTTCAGACCAAACACACCACAGGACGTTTTTCACCCGGCAAAATATCAGGCAGCACTGATTGTTGAAAGTTGCAGAGCAGCCTGTGGTGCCTCCGTGTTTAGAGCAGGTGCTGATCTTCTCCCCCTCTCTCCGTTATCAACACGTTATCACCTTTACCTACATTACCCTCACTCACGGCCTGCTCGGTGTAAATCCTCCAGCCTGGCTCAGCTATCTGACAGATTTCATTAAGATTCTTTAAACATTATCCTGATGTCCTTCAAACGAGAACAGAAACGAACAGAAAGGACGACAAAGAAAAACCCAATTGTTCCGTTTCCTTTCTATTCTTCTTCTTCTCTTTCTGTTCGTATTTAGCGAGGGAGCAACCCTGCGAGTTTGAATGAGGTGCAGCATATGGAGGCGCCGCCATGGCCGCCCTCCCCTCCCTCTCTCTCTCCCCTCCCCCGCCCCATGTCAGCACCAAGAGCAGTCAAGTGAATCACGGCCTCTCCATGGCGAAAGCAAGAGAGCAAGCGCTTCATCTCTCACCTCAAAATCATTATTACCTGATTAAGTGTGATTAAGAGAAGATCATTAGCAGCTGCATGTCCTGTCAGTAATGATTACTGTGATGGGTGCGTTATACCCCGTGAGCTCATCTGCAGGCTTAGCCACTTTAATGATTAGGGAAGCATTGTTTAGCTGCCGCCGTGGATGAGAGGTTTGACTGGCCGTGGCCTGAGCGGAGAGTCAGGAGGAGGTGAGCGTCCCACGACTGAGCCGGCATGGAGCACAGGGAACTTTACTTGTTTCTCGTTGTTCAATCTCGTGTTTGAAGTGAAGACTCTTTGGATATTCGATGGTTTTATATTAAAAACAAACCGTTTAGTCGAATTTGCATCAGTGGGGTTGAAGCTGATCAGATTGTTGTGTTTTCAGAGATTGATGTCAAATTATGTTCAATTGTTAAAATATGGAAGTAAATGCATCTGAAATTAGACTACAAAAGGATTCATTTTCTATACATACTAATGTTGCTGTAAATGTCTCATCCTTTTCATTATTAACCTGATTTATAGGAGAAAGTTCTTATCTGTCACATTGTGATACTTTTCTTTTCCTTTGATTCTCCAGAAACTTTTTTTTTTTAAAGGAATCAGCCTCTCAGTCGGCATTCTAACATTATTACCATTTTTATTTCTATTAAAAGGCTCTGGCTAAGAGGATGCAAGCACTATCATTATTATTTTTGCTTTGAAAAGGTTGCAAAATGCTCCAAAGGATCCAGATTGTGTCACTCAGCATCACTCTCATCTATGTGAAATACATTCAGTAGCGCCGCATATGAGAAACATTTGCTTTACATCAAGAGCTGCTATTAATATATAGCGTTATATTAGATATTCTATAGAAAGTTGCTCTTCTATCTCAAGCAGACAGTGGTTCAGGTTGACATTAATTAAAAGCTGTGATGAAAGTCATTCAAGGGTTTCCGGCGTTCCCGTTCCGTGTGGGCCGTGCGCGGATTTGCCAGGAAACCGAGCCTGGGAAACATGGCCGTGCAACTCTGCAGCAATTAGAGCTTCAAAGGAACTGACATCTTGTTCTAGTTATTTATTAAAGATCGAAACAACAAATTAATTTATATATTCATATCATTCAAATGACACTGAGGATAAATCAATAGACACGGAGCCTTATGGTTCCAAATACAGTAACCAAACTGAAACAGTGTTAAATTTGCGGTGTTGGCTTTGAGTTTAGAAAAAAAAAATCTGTGAAAAGTTTATTAAAATGCAGAGAAGAGGAGGAAAGAAAAAAATCAATCTGAGATGCTGATTCTGTTGATCTGTTTCTTCTTGGATACAAACAGCCATCAACACAATGGCAGGCAGATCGTGCCCTGGAGACCAGACGCTGCTTAGCAAGCAGCTCTGAGTGGAAGGACTCTCAACTAAACACACACACACACACACACACACACTGACACAACACTGTACTCAGCTGACACAAAGCAGAGAAACACAATGCAGGATTCAATCTGAAAGGTTCTGATGTCACATAGGAGAATAAAACCACAGGATCTGTCAGTCTGGAGTTTGATTTTGAGAGTTAACTTAAATCTTTCTTGCATTATGTGTAACGAAAATATACTGTACATCCATTCATAGATGTACCTTAACCTGATTGTAAATGTGTGTGTTACAGCACTAATTGCACTAAAGTACGGTCTCACATTTACATTACGGTCATTTAGCAGACGCTTTTATCCAAAGCGACTTCCAATTATTGCAGGGCAGCCATTATTCGGCGCCCTGGAGCAGTTGGGGGTTTGGTGCCTTGCTCAGGGGCACCTCGGCAGCTACCAGTCCACTTACTTGGTCCATACGAGACTCGATCTGGCGACCCTCCGGTTCCCAAGCGGAATCCCTACCGACTGAGCTACTGCCGCACTTTAAATTTGCATATGAATAGAAAACAACAAGGGAAACATTTGATTTAAAAGTACGAATTCTCCCAAATTCACATCAGCAGTGTTGCACTGAAGCACACAGGTCTGATATCCACAAAGCTTCAGATAAAGACGCTGCCACGGAGGATTCACATGGACAAAGTCTTCCTCACAGACGCAGTGAGATTGGTTTCCAATTCCTCCCATCAGACAAATTGAGCCCAGTGGCCAATTATTCCCATTGCCAATTAACCTTGCATCCAGCCCCTCCTCCGCGCCGCCGTCAGACAGCCTGCCAAATTTGCTTTTGCCTGTCACATTGACTCGGCTGATGAAAACAGACAGCAAGGCTCTGTGCCGCCGCCGCATAGGTTGAGCCAGATATCATTGTGTAATCTATAGCTGCTCCGACGAGGTTCAGATGCAGTATTTCAGAGGATTGTGAAGCATTAAGCAGCTGGGAAACAGAAGAATTTAGCCGTCGGAAATCAAAGCAAATGTTCCCTTGATTCTTTTGTTTCTTTTTTCATTTATGCTCTTAGGAGATGAGAGACGGAAAGTTTCTGTTTCTATTCTCTTTCTCTTTTTTTTGGCATTATGACAAATCACTCATTTGGATTGCTCTGAGTATTTCCATTAGCATCTTTAAATCTGTGTGTGTGCGCACCAGTGTGTGGGTGTGTGCGTCTATGTGTGTGTGTGTGAGCTCCTCCGAAACTCGACTTCCTTCCATTTGTGAGATTCACCTCCTTGGGGTTAATGCTGAGTAGTTAAGTGAGCAGGTATTTGGCATTTTGCTCAAGGGCAGTTTAGAACCATTACTTATTGTTATAACAGTAAGGAACAGTGGCTGCTGTAAGAACGGAACCCAGAATAGAAACCGACTAAAATACTGGCGCACAGTCAACAACGGCTGAAGAGTGGGAAACAGCTATAACTCAGATAACACAGCGGCAATCAGGTGAGAGAAGAATACGTCATCAGGCCACATTATTATCATTATTATTATTGTTATTACATCCATACATCAGCTGATCAGCAGGTAGCTTTGTGTTCAAATCTTATTATGGCTCTAATGGCTTTCATTTGTCTTCTCTCATTCTTTGGAAAAGTGTCGCTTTAGATCGGTGAATCGTGCGGCAAAATAACAAAAGGGAAATCACACACAAATATTCTAGCATTGCTAAAGATTGAGCCCCCCCCCCCCCCACACACACACACACAGGAGATTTGTTCCAGAAACGTTCCATTTCTCCCCCCCTTCACAGCAGATATGTGGAAGCAGCGCCGTCACTTGATCTATGGATTTCATTTAACATTATCTAATTTAAGAGTGTGAATCTCATTTGTTCAGGCTCTGAACAGTGAAGCTTATTACTGTGAAAGACGCCGCAAATGCCTCTGCAGTTTAAACCTGATACACCTCTCACGCCTCACAACCTCCATTTTTACCAAGCCTCACGCTTTCCCTCGGATTTGTGCGGATGGGGAACAAAAACCACAAATCCTAACGTATGTAAAATCTGCTGAGCTGTTACGTAAGGATTTCATTTGCTTGTGTGTGTGTGGATTGATTAAACTCTATAATGTAATCAATTGACGGGGGTTGATAAATTAACTGAATTAGTTAACGAATTAACTAGTTTCCATGTAGAGTGAGACGTCATTACCTTATGGCGCCACACACACACACACACACACACACACACACACAGCTGCTTCATGTCAAGCTTCTGTTTGGAAGACAAGCATTCATTACTGATATTCATTTGCTAAATGAAACCTATTGGTCAGACGTCACCTGGCATCGTGTAAAGAGCTTTACAGGAAACAAAATCAATCCAAACAAATGGTTTATTAATAAATCCAGACTATGGATTAATACGTTTCCTCATTTCATCACAACTCAGAATTTTCTTTCCCCACTTGCGAAGTGATTTTTTTTTTTTGATCCACTATTTCATGGTGGTTTCATCATCCCAAACTTACTGTTAGTGGCATCTAATAATTCAATGTGTGTGTTTTAAGCACATGAATGCAAATTAGGGTCACACACACACACACACACACACACACACCAATTACAAGTGGTTGGATCTGTGTGCTGAAAACAAAACCTTATCTCAGGATTTACAAGGATCCTGAAGGAAACATTTAGATTCACCTCTGTGTGATTGACAGCCTTATTCATTATGTTCACACACACACACACACAGAAAATCATTAATTTCTTTGACGTTTGAATTTCCTTTGTTAGTTACTCAGGGGTAGAAACTCTCGCCACCAAACATTCTCCTTCCTGTTGGCAAGGCTGATGTTGGAATCCGTGCCATGGAGGGGAAATCCTATTTCACAGCCGCACACACCTACACATTGAGTGGGATCGATTAGAGACAAGAGGCTTAAGGGCATGAAAAGCAGGATTTGGTGGAGGATTCCCATCTGTAGCGCACCCGCACATCTCAGGCATCTTTCATCACCACACACGTACATTAGCCTGCTGTGCTTTGCGGCACCTGAATGGACAAAGCTTAAACATGGTAGAGTAGAAGCCAGAGCGAGTTTAATGTACTGATGCAAGCACTCGTGTTTACTGAGGGGCAACACGGGCCATACATATGTTACTGTATACTTTTATATCATGTCATATATACTGTCTCTACACACACATACACAGCATCTGAATGGTGAGCTGCATTTTGTAATGAGGTAATGATCCGGTCTGGTCTGGTCAGTTATTATGTTTATGCAGGCGACTCAATCTCCAGCTTGTATGGTGCTAAATGCAGCATTATGTAATGAAATAGGGCGGCAGTAGCTCAGTTCATACTCTGCCGGGGGGTCGCCGGTTCGAGAAAAAACCAAGAGAGAAAATGGACTGGCAGCTGGAGAGTTGCCAGTTTTGCCTCCAGGGCACTGCCGAGGTGCCCTTGAGCAAGTCACAGAACCCAAAAACTGCTCCAGGGGTGACCCCTCTGCAATGCATATATGTGTGTGTGTTTGTGTTGAGATATGCAAGAGGGGCATGCAAGACAAATTTCAAAGGCTTCTGAAAGCTCAGGCCTATACGGATATGATTGGACCATGATAAGAGGTTCAACTGCCTGCACGCGGAGGTTCAGGCAACTTTCACCCTTTCAAGCACACAATGAATAAGAAAATAGTGGATTGATGTTAAAGCTCATAAGCAGTGTCAGTTGCTAAAGCGTACAACACAAATGTAAAGTGATGGTGTAATCCAGCGCAGACGGTGATTGCACGGTGAAATGCAAGCAGGCAGCGCTACCAGGGCTCGTACGTTTGACGAGCGTGTTTGGAACGTGTTGGATGACGTGCACAGTGAAGCGCAGAGCCTCAGGTGTGGAGGCGTCGCAGTGAGTGCTAATCTGTGAGCATGTGTGAGCACCCTGAAACCCGGACAGCCGACACGTCAGCTCATACAACTGCCTCCTGTCTCCTATAGCAACCAGAGCACTAAGCACACAAACACACACTTTTTTCTTTGTTTTTTTAAGTTCTTTCTAAGCTTTCACCAGTTTTCTTGGGAAGCTTCCGTCCGTCTGACAGAAACATAAATCGGTTCCTGCCTGATTGATCATTGGCTGCAGCCGTGGCAATTACACACAGCTGCATCTAATGTGACCGTTGATTGTCTTCTGTCCCAATAGACTCCCAAACCGAGCCCCACTGTCACACACACACACACACACACAGAGGGAGAGTGCTAAAGATCTAAAAATGTACTAGACCGTGACAAACAGACGTCATTAAAAGCCAATAAACGTAAAAGTTATTTCAGGGGAACATTTGGGAGCAGATTTAGAAATGTGTGCTTAAGAGAATTAACATGAGATCAGAAATTGTACATGTACCACCAAGCATGAAGACATGAGCCCAGCAGGTGATATGAATAAAGTGATCAGGCTAAACTAAGACATCAAACAAGCAAAGCTACTAATAACATTCCTGGAAAATGTTAAGTGAATGTTAATTGAATTTGTATCGTGCTCGGGCTTTTGTCAACACAATGCAAGTTGACAGCTTATTAGGTGTGTGCTGATGACATCTGCATACCAGTGACTATCAAATGTGAGCATAAGGGTATTTATAGTTGTAGCCTTTCTGCATAACTTTTTATTATCAGAAGATTGTAATATAGTTTCTTTGTCTTCTTAGGCTGGAATGATCGTTTCCTGAAGTGTCTTAAGGTATAAAGTTGGTCAATCTTTACAGTAAGGAGACATTTAGAGGAGCATTTGAATTCATGGTCACATCCTGAGTAAATAGAGTGGAAATGCCGGGTGAGATCGGTTTGGGTTGTTTCTTTATTGGTTGTAGGTCGATCAAAGGGTTTGAAAGCTGCGGTGAAAGAGAGAATTTGTATTTGCTGGTGTCAAGTCGTTAAGGACGAGTTTCCGCTCCTTACATTCGTGCTTGGGATGTTGTGAGAAGGTTGTTTGGAGTTGTTTCATATTTTACCTTTTCTGCTCTGAGGCCAAGACCTACAAGTGTGTGTCAGGAGGCGTCGCTGCTCATTTCTTTTGCTATTTTCAAGATGATGAAGGCAACCAGGGCCACCAACTCCCACACACCAAACCAGAGCCTGACACGCTGCCATGTCGTCCACTCCCACCACTTCCCTGGCACTTTCCTCTCAGCGACGCACACATGAGTCATTTGTAAATTGAGAAGAATCTATTCCTTGCCAGCTGCATGTCTGCTTGATCTTGATGACCACCGTACTCCAGGTCTGATTCAGACACATTCATGCGTCACATTCCGTCATTAACTTGACGATTTCAACACATCAGGTCTAATCAAGTTCTAAGTAAATATTCCTGTGGGGCACTCAAACATCTTGTAATAGTACTTTGATAGTTAGTAAATTGATTTTAATAGGTCCTCCTGTTGCCCACAATGAAGACAAATGGCAATTATCAAGTCCAAGGACGCCGAGTCAATACATGTGTCCTTGTGGAGAACGTGACTCAGAAGTTTTCTTCAAACTAAGGAACTCTTGACTGATGTGAAATAGAAACTCCCAGATGTTTCTCCAGTTCTTTTGGACTTTCGATCCGATACATCGACTGTAGATCATAATTCATTGTCACCCCTGGTAACAGTCTTAACGGTAAAATGTCAAGCACATTACTATGTTCCTGTGTCTGTGAATAATAATTATAACTAATGCTGTGGGCTTTTGCATAATCATCTCTTTGCTCAGCTGATCCTGAGTGAGAATAAGGGCCTTTGCGTCTGCACTGTTTATAAATAAACTTTGTTGTTGTCTGAAGCATCTTGAGATCGATAGAAGTTAGTAGTTTCAAAATTGTGTTTTGCTTTTTGGTGGTGGGCCACAGCTGTTTCCATTTCATCATCATGAACTGTGCATTTAATGAGATTTGATTATAAAGCTTTGTTTACTTTAGCTGAAACGTCCCCCAAATTGTGCTGTCTCACCTCAGTGATTTCCATACAATATGCTGCTGTTGTTTTGTGTCTATTAAACAGAGCTGTGTAGCTTAGCATCCGAGGCTGCTGCTGGTATTCATAAAGGCATTTTAAAGGGGATGTAAATGTAAATTAATCACATCATAACATCTTCTGTAGGTCCGGAGAGCTGAATTAAAACAAACAAATGACAAAAAAAAAAAAAAAACAACTAAAGCTCAGCCGACTGGCCAGGCCATCCGTTTCAGCTTGGGGGCCTTCAAAGGATTTGTGGGCGCAGTAAATTACGGCTCTCAGCATCACAGATGATCAAAGGCTCAAGGAAGTTACAGGTAGCTCTGTCTGTATGTCTGTATGTCTCTCTCTCTCTCTCTCTCTCTCTCTCTCTCTCTCTCTCTCTCTCTTTCTCTCTCTCTCTTCTATGCATTCACCCGGTAACCAATATTTATTATTATTTATTATTTGAATTTACTCTCCCAAAAATGTGTTAATCTTAATTTGAGAACATTTCTTGCTCCATACATGTGTGCCACACTCATAGTCATCATTTATTCTAGTAAGCTTTTCCTTTTTGGACAAATTGTACGGTCTGTGTGTTATCTCTGTGCATAACAACATAAAGCATAAAGGGATGCAACCAAACAAGAGCAAAAGCTTAATCAGACTAAATTATATCCACATGTGATTATGGGTAATTGTGAGAGAGCGCACATTTTCTTCCCTGAGATATTGGAGTGGGACAGAGAAAAACACATCTGCTGTTTCTTCAGTCTTTATGTATAAAGAGCTTTATGCATCATTTGCAGGAAGTATCTTGTGGGCAATTAGTATTAACCCAAGGTTAATTGTGTACTTTATAAGAAATAGGACAACGCTTTCAATTCTCTTACACAGTACAGTAATCATGTCACTATAAATGACTATAATTACATGGAAGGAACATAAAGCGCTGCCTGTTTACCAGGGTCCTATCATACTGTGCTAGGAACGATATTGAAGGAATGACATGAATCCTGGTTTGCAGGCAGCCAATGTCAGGAAACTGATCGGCCTCGCCAGCTTGACTCTGGCAGACATTTGTGATAAAAAGCTGCAAATAACTGCTGAGCAACTGTCGTCTCGGAGAAAACTCGTTGTTTCATCGGCTTGAAAAGTTTTCAAACTATATCTCTTTCAATATTAAGTAGAATACTTCACAGTCATTGAATCAACAACTATAATAGGTGACAGAGGAGACGGCAGTGGAAATGTTGATTTCATCTCTATCATATTATTCTCTTTGGGATCCAATTTAAGTTCTGTCAGGGAATAGATGAAATGGATGTTCGTTCTGATATGCTGATAGCCAATCAAAAATGTATGTTTCAGGATTCTGTCCTTCTCATTTATAATCTTAGATTGCACTGAACAAATTAGATTTCCATCTCACAGCCGTTCCATCTTTGCCTCATCTCCGCACTTTACAAATCACAAATTGCATCCTAAACATCAGCCTGTAACTCATGTTAATCCAATGGTATATGGAACACATCTGACCTATATAATGTCTTACATATAAACACTGAGCATGACGTCAATGACAATCTTTAAAGCTTAACAAACCAGAATAAGATGCTTCTATGCAAAGTAGGCGAAACCAAAGTGATGTGTTGATGCGATCTCACTGTCCATCACTGGGTTAATTGTCAAATCACTGGACTGGAATAGAATGAATTGTTAAAATGTGCATATAGAAAGAGACCAGGTGTACAAGGCATGGGAAGATGTTAACACGAGTCAATTAGGTGTGCCTTCCACCTGTGATGGAGAGCAGATTCATTTCTATTTAACAAGAGAGGAAATGAAAGTTCATTGGGCAATATTGTTGTGAAGAGCAGCCAGATGGGACAAGTTTCAAAAATAGTAACAGTGGCTGGAAAAGAAAAAAAACTGAATTGGAGAAGGAAATTAGTCCATCAGGCTGTGACAGCTTCAGTGGACATTGTAAAATAGAATGTCCCATCTGTTAAATGATAATAAGCTGGTTAGATTACTTTTGTTTAACCTTGATTTAACCTTTATTTAGGAAATCATCCCCATTAAAATTAAATGATCTTTGTATTGTGTATTCACAGAAGTGGGGCTTTTCTGTGTGCAATCACATCCTGACTGTTTTGTTTGGATGTTTGAGGCAAACTACAGCAGGTGTTTACTGCATAATTCTCCACTGAAAGTATTTATCCCAACTAATAAACCCCAGCAAGTCCTACAAATCACAATCTAATAGCTTTAAAGTCAACAACAACCGCAGTGTGTGTGAATATTGCCGACAAATCAGGGAGGGAATGAACTACAGTGTCACTTTT
The DNA here is from genome assembly GCF_046128005.1 of Genypterus blacodes. Classification (NCBI taxonomy): domain Eukaryota; kingdom Metazoa; phylum Chordata; class Actinopteri; order Ophidiiformes; family Ophidiidae; genus Genypterus; species Genypterus blacodes. The sequence goes on from NW_027466845.1 coordinate 2,178,804, forward strand.
GGTGCTCAGATTGTCAGATAATGGCTCGGCAAATGTTTATTGCATTGTTAAAAGACATTTTGCACTTTCAATTTGCCCGACTAAACTCATAAAGTCAAAAATATTGACAGATCGTATGACAGATGCATCTAATTAAATCTCAACCAAGGTGATTCATATGAACTGGGAGTTTTTCTAAATGGGGAAACGATTATGCTGCAAGACATTCGACACAGAACAAGCAGGAAATGGAGAGAAACTTTAAAGCCAACAATGTAAGAAGCGCTGGAAACACTCTTGGCCGCCCCGAATTGTGCGGGGATCGATTTGTCTAAAAGCGAGTGGGAGACAAAAAAAATACAGCCATCAAGAGGAATGTCACTTTAGTTTAGAAAATCATTAAAAATTATTTGCTTGCCTCTGCATAATGAGCGGGGGTAGTTGCCTGCAGTGATGTGAAAGCCGTTCCGTACTGATTTCACTCTTCTCCCTGCTGTGAACAAACCACAGTAATTAGGAGGGACGAAATATTATCTACAAAAGTCATTTATGATATTTTTAGAGCCAATAAAATCAGTCGCACACAAAGTGAGGTTACAATGTTCTTTCATCTGCCACAGAAAACATGAGAAATTAAGTTTGTATGTTCAATTATTGTGAAATTCTATGCAGGGAAACAGGATGTACTTTTGCAAATTTCAGTCACGACCTCTCCCCAAGTGTAGCACTTAAACCTCCACTGAATTTCTACATTTTTAACAGGAATTATGCTCTCAACTAACTGTAGAAGCCTTTTCGCACCCCGTTGATAAAAAAGAAAATCTGCAAATAAAAATAAGTGGCGTCCATGAGCAGCGTGATGATGCAGAGGTGAGGTGAGGCTCTATTCCAGGTGCTGGCACCCTGACAACAGCAGACAAATTACCTGAAGTGGAGTGAACCCGGGCACTGCCAAGCTGTATATTTACACAAAGCTGAAATCATGCAAACTCTGTGTTGGAGGCTACTTCACACACACACACACACACACACACAGGCACGCAAACACACAGACACACACACACACACACACACACACACACACACACACACACACACACACACACACACACACACACACACACACACAGGCACGCAAACACACAGACACACACACACACACACACACACACACACACCATCTTGTTAAACTATTTTCATATTGCAGATTTTCTTTTTTTACAGCTTGTTAGTGTGGTAATTAGAAGTGACCTTACATGTAGGAGAACTTATAGAAGTTGCACTTGTGCATTGCATAAAAGTATATCATTCAAAGAAAATGTGGAATAGCAGTGAACATATCAGGCTGTAGATATGCTGCAGTATGGTATAAAACTCCCAGCTGCTGCACAATCCATTGATTATCCACTCCGTATTCTTAGCACAACTCCAGCCCTGTATGTTGTTGTTGTTGTCTCCCATGGCCGCATCTGCCCTGTTCATTGGCCAGGAGAAGCAGTCTGAACCTAAAGCTACGAGGGAAAGTGGCAAAAGAGCTGGATTCTCTCATAGTGTGTGTGACCAAAACAAGACAAAGACCAAGCAAGGTCAGTGATCACTTCAAGTCGCTGCTCACAGGACACGAGACACACACACACACACACACACACACACACACACACACACACACACACACACACACACACACACACACACACACACACACACACCACAGTCTGACAGAAGTCACCACTTTCACAAGGTGATGCTGTGTTGAAAGTTCCCTTATAGGATATAGAAATGTGAATAAAGGTACACCTAATGCACAGTGACGTAAGTTGTTTACTTTCATGTGATGACCTTTTTTAAGCCTCAAGGTGAATCAAGAGGCTATAGTCACCATGGAAACCATTGCGTAGATTGTTTGTGCAGACGTACCAGTGAGGGCTTCATAATGTTAATGAGGGAGAGATTGCGTCAGTAGAAATAGAAACTTGATTCATTTGATTTGCTGAGGTTCTTTGTCATGATCCTTGAGGCCAAGTGGGACTGATGGCCCAGATATAGACATCCATGTGGGACAGGAGGCTCAGGCGCCTGGCTCAAACTCCAGCAACCAGGCAGGACAGGCGGTTTGAGTGGAGGGCCAGAACTCCACGAGCCAGTCAGGACAGTTGGCGCCTGAAGTGTGCGAGTGCGTCTCCCCCTTTGTTCCAGTTTCCCTCCCTTGCCAGTCTCACACTTCTCCCCTGCCTATCGCCAGCGCACATCTGCTCTCAGCTCCAGCCCCGTTCCAATTTCCCTAATCAGTCAGCCTAGATCCAGACATTTCTCCATTGTTCCCCAGTAGATCGTCCTTTCTGCATCTCAGTCCTTGAGAGACACCATCTATTCTCTACAGCCACTTATCCTGGTCAGCAGGGGGTTGGAGCCTATCCCGGCGCTCATTTGGCGAGAGGAGAAGGCGAAAGGCGACTTGCTGGTCCCTCACAGAGACGGACAACTCTGCCACACTCCCTTTCAATTTGGGAGTTTCTAATTCACCTAAGCTGGACGTGTTTGGAGGTGGGATGAAACCATCGCAGACACACAGGGGGGGAACATGCACACCAAGTTGTTCCGAGCTGGATTTGAACCTACGACCTCCTTGCCTTCTGTGAGATTGTTCCTGTTGTGTCTGTTTTGCCTGCTGACTGGATTCCTGTTGTACTTGTGTTTGTTTGATTTCCTCTTGGTTGTATTGCCTGTTCTGGTGGATTCCCAGCATGCAACACAAACTTGCTCTATCACTGAGTCTGCCTTCACTGTTTGAACTCCTCGCATTTTGTCTCTCTACTCAGCCGGCCCTGACTTTTATTATCCTCCACCAATTTTGAATTTTCTCTGTTAGATCTGTAATTTACTTTTTGTTGAATTGGCTGACTGTTCTTTGCCCTCAGTGTGGGTTCTGCTCATATTTCACTCCTCATTTCTGGAACCAGTTTGTGGCAGATTTTCACTTGCAGAAAATGTCAATAAAGGAGTTTTAAGAGCAAATGGAAGGAATGAGTTCACGGATAAACACATAACAGTGATCGGCTAACATGAAAAGTAAAGTATAAAGGAATTAGAAGTTGTCAATCATCAGCTGGCCGTTTGTTTCCCACTGAGGTTTATTTCCAACTGAACAATCACGTTTCTGACATGAGGTAAATAGTTGGCAAAACAACTCCTACATAAGTGAATGAAATTAATTAAAATCCTATCAATTTGTCTCCAGCTTTGTTTTAACGTCACGCCAATCTCCTGCACAGCGGGGCTCTGCACTGAGGCGTGGCTGTGCTTTTATGCATTTGATGGAATGAATGCAGAGATGACACCTGCTTTTTTATCCCCCCCCCACCTTCAATCACATCCACTCTCACAACAATAACAGCTTTTTCTGAGATGGATTCTACGTTTCTCTGTCATGCAAGAGGAATTTATTCCATGTCTGAACTTGGGGTGTCATAAACAGGCTTGTGTTCTCCACAGAGGGTTATTTGAATTTGGCTAGATTAGAACAAAAAGAGATTATTCCCCAAAGGTGCACACACACACACACACACACACTAACCTATGTTACCGGGGTTACATCGGAGAGACTCTGCAATCTTCTGCTGATATAGAGAATGAATTGGAACGCCGGCATTCCCCAGGTGGGGAATCAAGACAAGAAAGAGGCAACCGACGGCGTGTAAAGAAGATGTGAGCCTTTGAGCTCGTGAAAGACAAAGTTAGAACACTGCAATCAAGGGAGCAGTGTTGGGTGTAATAATAGGTTGGATGTGGAAGACGGTCTGCTCGTCACGGTTTCCCGGAGATACTGGCGTTATTGACAGTACATCCACCATTGAGTTTGATTAGGATTGTCCAGGCGAGGAGGGGAAACATAATTCCGCTCTAACTGCATCCAACGCGGCAATGACTCACGCCTGTTGTTGCTGTCCCTTGTGTAAACAGAGAAACTTGCGCAGATTGATGGTTGTTGTGTTGCTGGGTGGTAGTAATAGCAGGCTATCTTGGGGCCTGTCCACATTCTATTCAAACAGATCCCTCCCTCTGGCCGCCCGATAAAAATCCCATCATGGGGCGACGGTGAAGACTTATAGCAACAAACTGCTGTTCGTCAGGAAGCCTTTTGTCTGAACGGCGCACTGCTCCACGGAGGTGCATCATAACGTCCATACCATCTTATCGTACCGCCCATTCCCCGACCGTCTGCATGTACCGTAAGACTTCTTTACGCCTGCACGGTTCAATCGGTTTTGACGTTAATGGCTTATATATCATTTCTCTTGCATTCTTCCCAGCATAAATAAAGTGTGTAATTAAGATTTCCATTACAAGAGAACAGCTGTTGTTAGCGTCATGCTGATAATGGACTCAGATCGGACTGAGATAAATGTGCTTTGTTGATTAGTTTTGAGAGTTGCTCAGCTGTTTGGTCTGAACTCCGAGGTTCCTCCTTTATGTTCCGTTAGCGACTCAACGGCGAACGACACTTGTTGTTGTTCTTTTAATGACTTGACAGCTGCGATTGAGAGGATGATACTGTTCCAGATGGAGACTTGATCATCTGCGGAGGAGCTGGCAGGAGATTGTGCAGAGTGTGTGACCCGACCTGACTCTTCAAACCACTGCAACTGGGATAAAATATTTACTTTGAGCTTTCCTGTGAAGTAACACACACACACGTACGCTTGTGCAGGTGTTTGTACTTGTTTTTGGCTGATTGGACCTCTTCTCATGCTTGATTGACTTCTCCTTGACTCTCCTGATTATTACACCTGTTTGAACACTGTTAAGTACACTTACACAGCTGAAGTGAATACATAATTAACAAGGTAAGCGTCACCCTGTTGGGTTTAATTCCACCTTAATCAACCGCTGACAATACATCCTGCTGATTGTTATACAGCTACTGACCAAAGAAACAAAGCAAGATCACACAGTTCTTTCATTTAAGTATATTATTTTACCAATAAATTAATTTCAGATTCATTTACAACCACTTACAGGCTTCCGATGAGATGAATAACGGCATTGTGTGAAGAACAACAGGTCTGTGAGCTTAACAAGACCCTTAAACGTCAAACTAAACACGTTACATTGTGGTTTACTGAAGTTCAGACGTCAGCGGGTGTGAATGGTAGAAAATAGAGCAGCTGTAAGAAGCGACATGCTGATGAAAGTTGGTGGTTGTCGTGCGATGTGTTTGTGTTTACACTCAAAAACAGTCGTCATCTTGTCGACCATGCTGAGCGCCGACGCCCCTGCCCCGCCTGCGGGCGCAGACATGCTGACATGTCTGCTTCAACACTTAGAATGTGAGAAAGGTGGAAGTAAATCCAAATAAAGTTCAGCCAGCATAGAAGTCACAAGGTGAAGAGTCTTACTTGTACTGATTATTGTCTTAGAGTTTTGAAACAGTAGCTTTCGCCTTTTCGACTACATTCAGTTCACATTACCTGGAACATCTTGACATCTTGCCAAAATACACAAAAACTGCCAATTATAAGAACATGCAAATACACAAATAAGAAATTATTAAAAGCGTTGGCTGTAAGTGTCAGAGTCTAATCAAGGCAGGAGATTCACAGGATGATGACATGCAGCTGACCTGCAGATCTGTGTACAATTACTGTTACACCAACCTCAAAGGGACAATCGGACTAATTTCCCCTCTAACTCAAGTTCCTATCTCAGCTTTTGCTACTCTGCAGAATGAAAAAAGAATTCTGCAGTTGAAAGGGAACTTATCTATATATATATGAAGAGAGAGAGAGAGAGAAAGAGAGAGAGAGAGAGAGAGAGAGAGAGAGAGAGAGAGAGAGAGAGAGAGAGAGAGAGAAAGAGAGAGAGATCCTTTGATAGAGTTTAACAATAAGCTCTCCAAATGTGTTTTTAATCATATTATCTTGCTAAATGCCTTCTATTCATATTTCAGAATAGTTTTGCATGTACGATTCCAATCATCACCATCGCATTACTGACCAACGATACTTAGATGAATAATACTTAAACACTTTCTGTCCTCACTATCACTTTTTTTAACTTAGTCTCATTCGTTCCATTTTTACTCCACATCCTCAAGTTCCAATCTGTTGTTTGGAGACCTTTTCACTTTTTACCGCACATTGTTAACTGCAATTTTTATGAACGTACATTCAGGAATCCGCCTAGTAAACCTTGTAAATTCTACAGAAATAAATTCTTTATTTGTACAAACGTATGACCTCAAATATGAACAAATCAATAATAAGCACTGCTTGATACACAGGATTTGGTGATGTCATCCTCTGTGTCAAAATCTAGAGGCCATTCAATTCAATTCAAGTGTGGAAATGTTGACATGTCAAGAGGCATTGATTACAGATTAAAGAATCCCCTGGAGAGCAACACCGACCCCTAAGTATTGGGGATTTACCTGCTCTGCTAATCTGACATCTCTGCCATTCAATTTCACGCTCAAATTAATATTCAAGTGACATTTTGCACATTCCTGTAAAAGTAAGTTCCGAGGCAAATCGAGTGGGGAAAAGTAAGTGTAGAATTGAGACATGCTTGAACAAAAAAGTGAATGAGACCTGGAACGCTGCTCTGGTGACCTTTTCTAATTAAGTGGCACACACACACACATTCTAGATAGGGTTACACTGCAATGATGTAGAATGACATTTACATACACATGAGGTAGGAGATTGGTCTTTGAATTTTAAATGGATTTCATTTTGTATTAAAAAGTAGGGCAAATGCAAAGGGGAGCGGATGACAGCTGCAGTGCATAACACCCGACTGACGGCAGGAATGAACTCCGTCACATATCAGCTGTGGAAGCTTCAAAATCCCAAACGTTTACAGTTATTTTTATGTTGGTGAGGCCGAACAGCATCAAGGCAGCCAATAGCTTCTTCCCTGATTCACACACTCGCGATTATCTGATATTTTTACACCAATAAAAATTACTTCTGACCCAACTCAATTGATTAGTCAGTTTATTTAAACGGAAGCTTTTAATCTGATCTCACACACATTCAGGGTGTGATTATGGGACACAAGTGTGCTGATAAACATAAGGGAAGATTTATGAATGAGCTCACGTTATTGTTGTTGTGGTGTTGAGCAGTGTTTATGAATTATCCCCATAAGGCTCATCCTGTCGTCATACTTCATCCAACCTGAATCTGTTGAAAGCTAAATTGACAAAAATAAAATCTGGAAATGACCGCAGAAACGCTGTCACAGTTGAATCGCAATACTTCCTGATTTCTGACCAGTTTAAAGTGCTCTTTTGGTGATTTTTACAACCCACCTGCTTCTCTAAATGTGCATTCTCAGCAGGCAAAGCAAGTGCGGGAGTAGTGAACGGCTTAATGTCCCTACTTGGAAACAGGACGTGTGTCAAACTCATACTGGTCTTTTGTATAATCCGGACACAAAGGCCAGTCTGGAGTGGCACAGTCCTCCCCCTCCCTGTCTTTCCTTCTCTCCCCCTCTCTCTCTCTCTTCATTTGAATAATTCACAGGTTCTTACAGGTTCTAATGGTTTAATTTCCGGTTTTCCATTTGTGTGCAACTTAAGTTTTAAAACTGCTCGACGGGGAGGTAAAAACATCAGTCTAACAAAGGCCCAGCAGCTTTCATGTCGGACCTGAGTGACGTTTGCAAACTGCAGTCGAACGGCCCGACCTTGACTGTCAACTCTCTGGAAAGTTGACAGTAACTAAACACGACTCACATTCATTTTCATGACTTGTTTAGTTTTTTTTACAGACAGCAGATGTTTTAGCAGGAGGCCGTCATCAGTGTCACTGGATTAACGATGGGCGTGTTTGTTGTGTGCCAGATTTGACTGAATTAACTGTATGTTAGATTGCTCATAATATTTGTCTTAGGGATCGTCTCCATATTTGCCACAGTCATGAGCTCTAATTCATTTTCCAACTCATTGTCTTCTTCAGTGTTAAGTGAGCATCTGGTTGAAGCCATTTAAGAAGCGGTGGGTAAATACATAACCAGTCTGTAGAAGTGGCAGAGGTTTGAGCCAGAATGCACAACAGAGTCATAGAGAGAAATACAGAATGTCATATTTTAAGTCCCTGTTTGTTTTCACTCATTATGCCCGCTTTCCTGCCTCAAACAGCAATCTGCTGCACCCTCCTCCCTCCGTGTGCTCCTTCTATTCCTACAAAGGCGGCCTTGTTACTATGCATATGTTGACATTTTGGGGGCAGGATAACACGGGCGGAGTGATGCCTTCACTGACATCCCTGAGAAACGTGCTTGTCACCAAATTGAGACAAAGAGTGAGACCGGTATGAATTTTTATCACAAAATTAATCCTGTGTCTTCAACCCTGTTGCTGTTCCGGTGTTTGTGTTTCTAATCTATAACTGTAACTAACAGCAATAAATGAGGCAACCGCTCTCTAATGGCTTCCCATGACCCTTTAACACAGCCTGCTGCTTCAGTGATCGCCATCGCCCGGATATGAATTCAAGACTTCACCACTTAAAGCTCCCACTCAGTCACGGTGACTCATTAATGATGATCATAATGGATTACATTTACTGACTTAAAAAACACATTTCTGACACTGTTAAACCTTTTCTTTCATCTTTAATTTTAGATTTAGATTTATTCATTTTGCCGACACTTTAGCAACTTCAGTAACGAGCTGATAAAAGGAAAACATTGACAACAAGTGTGAAAAAGTTTTAGTTGGAGGCTGCAGCAGAAGCAGACAGTCAAGACTTGTTTGTTTGAAGAGCAGAAGTGTTAAGATATTCACTGAAGAGTTGGTTATTCTGGCCTTTTTATTAAGGTTTAAGTTTTTAAATAGATTTAGTTTGCTGCTTTGGTTGGTTGGAGGAAACTAGTCCAGCGTGAGCGATGCAGTGGTGTCAACACAAGGCGCCGTGCATAAGCAGATCTTATTGGCTGAGACGGGGCATTGACCTGAATGAGGACGCTCAGGTAAGCAAAGACAAATTTGATGTGAGCGGCGAGACGCCGGTGCGGAGAGGAGGAGCATGTGTCATATCAGACACGCTGCTCGATGCTGGATCGTCTCAGTCTACGTGCTGACAGACCAGCAGCACAGCAAGCAAGGCAATAAATCACAAGTTAGCCTGTGCCAGGAGGAGTCGAAGCAAATACTTTGATAGATAAAGTGAGATTAACACAAATCAACCAGGTTTACAGGTCCAATTATGATTAATTGGCAAATACATCAAATGCAGATTTTGTAGAAGTTGAGTTTAAGAAGTAAGAAATCTCCACTTACACACTGATCTGTTATCTGTGACATGTTGGAAAGGTGTTTTTTTCACATAATTACAGTAAGATTTCATCTATAATAGCCTGAAACGATACATTGTCACCACAGTAACCTACAAAAGAGCACGGTCGTATTCATCACCCTGACTGTGGGTGGAAGAGATAAGAAAGAAGAGAGCAGAATAACAACAACAGACCGCTGAAGCTACGCTCAACATATTTCCCTATGGATTAGGTATGGTTTAACATTAGGTAACATTTAGTTTGGGTGTGTTTAGCACAGCACACCTGGTAAGAGACCTATTTCAGTGACCTCGCTCTGGAGACATGTTGACCTGAAATGCATGAGATTTTGTGAAATTGCTTGCATATCGCTTTAAAGACAGTTTTTTTTTCTACTCCTATTTTTAAACGGTTTTGAGGAAAACAAGCAGCACAGCCACGGGCTTATCTGTTGGCCACTGAGCAGCTCTACTAGAGTAGCTGGGGGTCAGATTCCTAGCTCAAGGGCACCTCAGTAGTGGTAATGAGGTACACACACACATTCCCTGCTGGTCCGGGCGGATCTAAATGCAAACCTTCACCCTCCATTTTCCCTTCTCCACCTTTTGCACATTCCCAAATAGACTCAGCTGTTTTTCCACATAGGAGAAGATTTGACACCAAAGCACAACATCGGCGGTAGAACTCTGCATATCTTCCCCCATCTGTGGTCAGCACACACCTCATTAGAGGAGTCAGGTGTGTTCAGACAGTTAAGAGCTGGAAGGCATGAATTGATCATTTAAACACAACCGTTTGGTAGGTACAAAAAAAATGCAGTGCTGTGGGGGCCCCAGGAGCAGGAGGAGAGCCGGGCCGGGGCTTTAATCAGGGAAGGGCCTAATGGTGGACCGAGAGGAAAGGCCAACCAGGTCGCCAACATCAAAGTCTTTGTGGCCAAGGTTGTTCACAGTCGAGCCGTTCTACCCGTGAGTTTAGGCGGGAGAGGCGAGCAGAGGCGGCGGTACGATGTAACCTCCTGGGCTCAGCTAAAATGATAGATTGCATTCATCAAATGCAGCGGGAGGTCTGAGCCGCTGATGGAGCTCTGAAGGCACGGAGAGGCTTTGACCTACAGGAGGTAAGACAGGACAGAGGACAGCAGACAGGAGGAGGAATATGTGAGCAATTATCCAAGTATAATTATTCAAATACTATGCTCAAATACAATAAGTCCATTTCCTGATACTTTCCACTTTTGCTCGACTATGATATAGATTTTTTGGGGGAAAGGTGTTCATTCCTGTTTACCAAATAAACTGTAATGCATCAATAATGATAATGATTATTTAGACTCCCATCGTTACATTTCTAAACATTCTACACACTTCATTATCTAATGAGTGAAGCATTTTCAGCGATGACCTTTTCCTTCCCCAAAGTTTGTGTCAGTGTGTTTGTTTGCTGGTGCCCTGCATATTGCACTGAGCTGTGTGACAGATCGAGCCTCAGCGAGGGGATCGATCCATACTTTCATCCGCTGCCATCGCAAGGGGCTGGAACAAAAGGAGAAGAAGATTGTTTTACTTCGCATGTCCTGCTGTCTATCCATCACGGTCAACACTGAGCCAGGAATTAGTGCAACAAAGTGTGAGCTCGGCGTCGGACGATGAGCGCTTTGTTTACGGGAAGGAGACGACAGCGTGTTTGCGTTTGATGACTGACTGTCAGAAACGATGACACTGGAGCGGATATATTATTAGCGTCCTACTGATTTCATTTACAAGCTGATTGGTTTTGCGTGATGCCTTCGTGTCCTGCTGAGGCACATACACACACACACACACACACACACACACGCACACACACACACACACACACACACATGAGCCATTTGTTCTTTAGAACAACCTGCGTCCTACTTTACTTTGAACACAGCAATCATAAGACACACATAAGACTCTGCACCCAAAGGTGTTTGATAAAGGTCTAGTTGGAGCCCAGTGGCCTTCACGCTGCAAAATCTGGAGTGTGGTTTAAAGAGAAAACCTGAGGTTTAGCTTTTATTCGACTCTTTGCCATTGCAGTGTTCAAACACAGTGCAACGACGAGTAATACAGGACCTGATGTTTAGATACAAATGTGGAATGACCTCACCAATAACTGTCCTCAATCCTAACAGTAAAGTCAAAGTCGTTCATGTTTGATCGTTGTTCTGTATTTTCTGTGTTTGCTTTGTTTTCTGTAGTTTTTAATTAGCAAATCTGAGTGATCCTTTGCCCAAAAGGGCTTTTGTATTTTATGCAAAAACACAATGTGCTTGTCAGACGAGAAGTATGTTGTTCTTCTCACAATGAGGTGATCTGAGGAAAGTGCTTTGTAAATATGAAAGTGTCTTGTTGGGAACTTAAAAATGTCGCCTTAGAAGAAGAAAGCAAGAAAGTGGGCAGAGTTTCTGTCTCAGTGTGGACAAAACAGCGACACACACACATCAATGTACTGCCCCTGATATATTTACATCCCCTTTAAATCAATTATTCTCCATTTGTCATGATGATGTATAGTTCCGGCCTTTTCACATTAAATCCATTTCACATTTTCACCTGTAAGTTCATTCTAAAACACAGCGGCCATGCGGTGTTGCTTGTGTACCTTCTGTGCGTGTGTGTGTGTGTGTGTGTGTGTGTGTGTGTGTGTTGTGTGTGGGCTTTGCTTCCCTGCCATTCCCTGTGTATCATCTGAGCGGTTGGTCTTATCAATGACCTTTTCTCAAGGCCTTTGCTCCCAGATTCTATCAGCTTCATGAAAAAGGGACAAGTGGGCAGTTTAAATTCCAGCTGAAATTGCCTTGATATTGTCTTTGCCTTTGGATGGGTTATGCAGGCGGCAGCGGAGTTGTTTTCTCTTCATCCATTCCTCCTGGGGTATTATATTTTGTGGGCAATTTTTCATTTTGCTATCAGTGCTTTGGCAACTTTCCCTCCTCCGTCCTTGACATTCCGGTGGCGCTTAAGTGACTTTTGTATTCCAGCGGACGCTTTGCAGCCGGTTCACAATAATCAGAGTCCCATAAGCAACTGGTCACAGAGTGTAAACCCTTCACCGTCAGAAAATCGATGTGGCTGCAAAGGCAGTAAAAGACTGTCAGCGATTTCCTCTAACAGGCTCATAATTGATGTGTTTGTTTTACTTGTAAGAAAGCGTTTCTTTCGGGATATGCAGCGTTCTGACAGAGAGGAGCAGCGGAACTTTAACATGCTTCGTAATTGCTGGAAGTCTTCAAGGGTCAGAGAATGTGGACGGCTGCGTGATGTGCCACCAATTAGTGAAGAAGAAAAGAGAGGAAGTAAAAGACACCGACGCCCACATGAGTCAGGTCCCTGTTATCGCTTCATATCAAAGTCTGATTTGCATCGTTCTAACAATTGCCGCTGTTCAAATGTAACCTAATTGACAATCCTAACAACCTCCTGATCTTGTGTGGGTTTGGGTTGAAGACAAATGAAGCCTCCTCCTCCTCCTCCTACATGTGTGTTTGGCCTTGCAGAATATGCGATTCATCCTACACTAATGAGGAGTGACGGGGTTCCTTTTTGTTTCTGCTATTCAAGACAGACGAGTGTCATTGTGACCCCGTTTGCTTTGGAACAACAGAAGACAAGAGAGAAGGAAGATAAAGGGAGGCCAAGATGTAAGAGTGAGAGAAACATAGAGGGATGAAGGAGTGTGGAGAGTAAACAGAAAGGCTGCAGAGGAAAACCTTGCAGATGTGGATGGATTTTCCATGTGTGATTTCCTCTCTTTGTACACGGGTTCTCTCTTTTATAATCCCGCCCTGTGATGCTCTAATCTTCCTTTTCTTTTGTATAAAGTAAATACCCTCATTACATCGGACCAAAGCTGTGGAAGTGTTATAAAAATGGAAATGAAAAGCCAAGAGAAACCTTTTATTAGAGGCTCCACGCCCGCGCTGGGGTCAGTGGCACCCACATGATTAAAGATCATCTCTGTTCCATGTGTGGGACCTACAGGCTCATTGTGGAACTCGGAGGCACAAAGACCAAACAATGGCTGCTGTGGATTCTCTCACCCCTGCTTCCTGTCAACTTGTGTTTTGTGCGCTATAATTAAAAGGGCGAATTAAGCAGCGGACGAACGTTCATCCTGTGTGGAATCGAGGTTGTTGAGTTTTTTCTGGAGGGGTTTTGTTGCCACCTGCTTCTATTATTTGCATTTCTTTGCATTTTCCCTTTCTGCCTATCTTTGTTATTATCCATTTCCTGATTGGAATGAAACACGTGTGTGTGTCTGTGTGTGTGAGGCTTTGTGTTATCAAGATGAGAGGACTTTGCTGAAGAGGAAAGAGAGATCATTTGCATATTGTTTCCTGGCAAACTGCTTTAAACGTTACATTGCCACATCTCCTCTCTTTTTCCATTTACATTTAAGGGGACACACACACTCAGTAAACCAAAGCCACATGTGCTGAAACGCCCCAGAACGCTTTATTCTAATTTGTTCTCCAATTTCTCTTTGTATTGTTTAATCAGCAAACACAAAATTACAAAATCAAGTGTAGCTTTAACTGTACGCTCTGATGTGCCGACAGAAACAACACTATCACACTGCAGCTCCTTCAGTAAACAACACCGATGTCATCAAACTAACAAAGTAAGGCTCTCCCTGCTTTGCCGTTTGTGTGATATTGTTTGGACTGCGCTCTGCATGCTTGCACGCTCAATCCACAAACACACACACACATACACATACAGGAGGAGACATTTATGCAGTTATATAGCCCATTTTGAGGTCCAGAGGTGCGGTGACCTTGGTGATGTCATAGCTGCCCTGCCCGTGTCTCCGTCGTCACGCAATAACCTAAGAAGTCACCGCAGCCCCACAATGCATCATTTCTAGGTAATAAGAGGTGCAGAGATTTATACTTCATACTGTTCTTCCCTATTCATATGAGGGAGCGGTAATATTTTGGTTTTGACACACAGCACAGTTCGTATCTGTTTGTGATCACTGCAATACTGAAACCTTTGTTGCAGCCATTTCCCAGGAAGAGGTTTTGGTTTAATGCTGTTCCATATTAGCCCTCTATATTCATGATCTGAATGGGGGAAAATGTATTCATGCTGAAACCGCTTCCCATGAGGTTTAGAGCCTTTGACAGCTACACTGTAGTCCATTTGCAAAGGCAGAAGAAGAGACGCTCTGTATCTTCCATAGACATTTTCATTTATAGCTGCAGGTTTATTGATTCACTCAAACTCATCGAGTCCTTCTTGTTCTTGCTCTATAGACACACAGTGTGCCGGTGTTGATTATGAAAGGGTTTTTTAGCGAGCTGTTTAAATGCATAGAGGATGACGTTTCCGGTAATACTTTCATTCAATCAAGGCACAGTGCCGTTCTTAATTCAATAGATTTGTTCCCCCTATACCGCACCAGCCACGTCAATCACTTCCCCTTCACAATGTTGTTAGAGCCGTCTCTCCCTCCCCGCAACCGTTCCTCAAATTATTCAGCTCCCAAGGCAGAAAGATGGATGTAAACAAAGATAGAGGCCATCAAAATTAATGGTCCATTGTGTTTCAGGCGAGCGTCACAACTTGTGGAGGATGAGATGATGAGGGCAACTCAGAATAGAGCGCTAACATCCATACAGCCGCTCAATAAAGATGCCTCCTGCAGCCCTCAGCCTCTTCATTCTGCTATAAATGCGTTGAATATGTCCTTAATTGATTCAACATAATTAGATTAAGATGATCGCACGGCCTACACTGAGTCTACCTCACCATTCTCACACCCATATTAGCATTAAAGCGCTGGTGTGTGTGTGTGTGTGTGTGTGTGTGTGTTTGTATGTGTGTATGTGTGTGTGTGTATGTGTGTGTATGTGTGTGTGTGTGTGTATATGTGTTTGTGTATGTGTGTGTGTGTAAATTATGTGGATGTGTATTTGTGTGTGCGTGTATGTACATCTGTGTATGTATGTGTGTGTGTGTGTGTGTGTGTGTGTGTGTGTGTGTGTTTGTGCCTACGTGCGTGTTTGTGTGTGTGTATGTGTGTGTGTGTATGTTTGTGCCTATGTGCGTGTGTGTGTGTGTGTGTGTGTGGTTGTGTGTGTGTGTCTGTGTGTGTGTGTTTGTGTGTGTGTGTGTGTGTGTATGTCTGTGTGCGCATGTATGTGAACGTGTGTGCGTGTGTGTGTGTGTGTGTGCGTGAGCGCACATGTATGTGTGTGTGTGGGTGTCTATGTGTGTGTGTGTGTGTGTGCCTACGTGCGTGTGTGTGTGTGTGTGTATGTGTGTGTGTGTGTGTGTGTGTGTGTGTAAATACAGCCATCTTTATAGATTATAGTTGTTTGTATATACAGTTTGTGTTTAAGTTTTTGCTCTTTACTGCTTGCTGTGCAATACTGTGCTGATGTTAAAAGGTATAACATGACCTCCTGCTTTCATGTGAGGCTTACAAATGACAGGAAAGGTATTGCAACAAAAAAAAGTAGCATTTCATGGAATGTCTGCTCCCATTGAAATAAATGTCTGATTGTGCGTTTGCTCCGGCGGCAGGTTTTCCCTCAGGCGTGTTATTATGCAACACAAAGCGCCCTGACTGTGTGAGGCTGAGTGCCAGATAGAGAGTAATCATGTGCACTCTAATTTGAGGTTTTGGAGATTGGTAGAGGAAGACAAGGCTGGTTAAGAACCCTTTCACCCTCTTCAAGCTGCATTTTCTTTCTCTCCATTACTTCCAGCGATGTAACTGGAGACAGCGGTGACCCTCCTCACACTCACTAACACATTGTTTTGAGCACACGGTGAGAAGTTGTTCAAAACTTTCTTTCCCCCTCAAGGCATCATTTTTCCCACATGTTTGCAGGATTTTGAAAATGTCTCCCTCCCTGTTTTGTTATTGATTGACTTCAATTAAGCTAGTGGGCAGGTTGGAGATGATCAAGGGCTGGAATCTAGTGGGCCTGATGCTGCTGCTGTAATAACCCTCTTTGATGTTTGGGGCCTAAACTGTAAGGTATTGAATCAAAACTCCTTTGGTCTGTCTGCGTCCGTCCATATAGGCCACGCCCATAAGCACCCGGCTAGAAAAAAGAAACAAGTTGTATCTTTTGTTCATCCTGTTTTACTGTTTTGCTTTAATCGGCTAAATCTCTGAAACAAACCTGAAGGTGGCGCTGTAACAACAACCATTACATTTCCTCAATAACTTTGGGATCGGAAATGGTAGAATCCAAAAATGTCTCTAATTTTCCTCATTGGGCCGATGGATCCTGGCCAACACAC
Source organism: Genypterus blacodes (assembly GCF_046128005.1). Lineage (NCBI taxonomy): Eukaryota > Metazoa > Chordata > Actinopteri > Ophidiiformes > Ophidiidae > Genypterus > Genypterus blacodes. The sequence continues at coordinate 2,195,354 of NW_027466845.1, forward strand.
TCATCCTGCAGTGTGTGGGCGTCTACCCTGTTAGTAGAGGAATCATCTATATTACATCATATACTCGCTGGATTTCACACTAAAAATGAGAGGAAATAACAAAAGCATGGCAAGCAGAGCATATGATGTCGCCTTTAACCTACTTTAAACGTATTGATTTTCTTCTCTTCACAAACATGAATGGCTCTTGTAAAAAACTGCAGCAGCACAATCTTTCTATTTCTACTTATCAACCAACACTCAACACCAACACATGTTCAAGCTGCGCAGGTTCAACAGAGGTACACGGAATCGGTTCTGTTCCATTCTCTGACCTGGTCAAGGCTACTGCAGGCTGTAATACTGGCTGCTGCACCTCTTATTTGCCTTTGAGGTGTGTGTGTGTGTGCGTGTGTGTGTGGGCGTTTGTTAGCAGGGAAGTGACACAGGGTGGGGATGAGAGAGAGAGGGAAGCTGACATTGTGCACTTGGCTGCTGTTTGGCCGGCCGCAGCGTTAATCACGCATATTTTGCCAGCATCTGTGCTCCTGCTGCATCTTCTCTGGCTCATTATTCTGTGAAGCTGGACTTGGCCTTTACTGTAAGAGCGACTCGCCGCTCCGATGCCAACTGCTGTACAGCTCATTTATTTACTGATCAGAGGCTATTGTTTCCTGAAAGGCTGCTTGATAAGGTGCTGACTTTCCCCCCGTGAATCTTTTCCAGCCGTCTTTGTCTAATTGCTCCGCCTTGTTGGTCCCCACTTTGTTTGAACTTGTGATATACGATTATATGACATAGTAGTCACATTTACTGGTTAATTCAATATATTAACCGTATATTTATACTATCTATCACAGTGTTGAAACATCTTTGCTGATAGACTGATAGACTTGTTGGTATAAGTCAATATGTATCAATATCAGTGTTGATCATGATCCTCAAATCATTACATCTTCACACTTTATACCCAATTAGAATTCAGTCAGTATAGAAAAGAGAATAACAAAAGATGTTACTATAATGCAAAAATCCAGATAATTACAAATAATCTGCACATAAAGAATAAAATCGTAAATAATTTGCAAATTAGGATCAATAGAGGTGAAAAATTAGATAAAATGCAAAATGTGTCTCTAAATAAATGTGCAGATCTTTGCATTAAATTAAATCCCAACAGTAAACATACAGTTAATACCACACAAGAAAAGATTCAAACATTATCCACAAACAGTGATTGATAAGTTCCAAGCCAAGTCAGAAATAACAATAATAGTGTTGGGTTGGAGGTAATGGTAAGAATAAATAGAATCAATAAATAAGTGTGACATCTGATCTATGAACGCTTCCACCCCGATCCATCACTCAAACCTCTATGACTCACAACACCCCACGTGTGTTAATACAGAGGAAGCGTTGCCGCGTTGCATCTGTGCCTATTATTGCGTTGTTGTGGGTGTGTGAAGACAGCAGAGGCTTTAATGCAACACAGCAGGAGTTATGAAAAAGTCTTCAGGAAAATAATAAACCGGTAAAGCAAAAATCTGGACTGGACTGGACTGGACTTAAACTCAGATAGATACAAACATGAGCAAGGAGACGGATGGAAGGATGGACTGATGCGGGGATAGATGAATGGATGGGTCAGTCATGGTCAGAGAGTAGCAGATTGTGTGTGTGCGTGTGTGTGTGCCACAGGGCCTCTGTCTTATTGCCACACTGACTGTCTCTGCTTTCTCTCCCCCGGTTCCCCTCCACTTCACCCCCAGTGTGAGGGGCTCCTGCTTTCCATTTGGCACTGCCGTAAATTGTTTCTGTCAGCTTAGATAAACGGACCCCTGGGTTTGTCCATCTTTCACACACACACACACACACACATGCAAGGATACACATGCACACACAGCGCCCTCCCTCCCCCCCTTTACACACACACACAGTAGATTATGCTATAATCAAGCTGTTAAGGATTTACTCTCTCTGCTTGTTTTTGAGGCTTGTTTACTTGTTTGGCGGCTCCATTAATAACCTGCCCCTTCTGCCAGGTATCTAAAGGTTCACCGTATTAAAAGCAAATGAGGATGCGTTTGATTTGTTTATGCTTTACCAGACACGCTGAGTCGAGGCCGTCTCACGGATCAAAGTCATCTCACCTCCGGTAAACACACACACACACGCGTCAAGTCTTAAGGTGGAGAGGACTGTGAAATGGATTTTAAAAAGGAGGCTGCAGAAAAAAGCGCCGGTTCTCCTTCTTGATAACTCACAACATACAGTTCGTCTTCATAACATAGAGGAAGAGAGAGAGAGAGAGAGAGAGAGAGAGAGAGAGAGCGAGAGATAGAGAGAGAGAGAGAGAGAGAGAGAAATGGAGAATTTCCCAACTGATAGTATCCATCAGTTCCATCATTTTCAGGTGAAATTGATTTTCTTTGAACAAGGATATCATCTTGCTTCATGGTTTGTTGCCATAAACTATTGTGCAAACGGATTCGGCTCTCCTCTGCTTCGGTGCGATGCTCATTCTTCTTTGCTGTGTTTGTTTTGAGATTTTGTCCTTTTGTCATATCTGCCACAATGTAATTTAGTCAGACGGTTTTGTTCCCTGTTGATTTGATGTAATGATACGAGGCTGCGTCTCCATGGTTTGTTGCATGGTGTGTTGCTTTTGGGTCCCAGATGCTTCAACCAAAGAAGAAGAAGAAAAAAAACAGGGAATACAGATCGACGCAGTGATGGAGTTAAAATGTCAGTAAGTGAGCAAATCAAAAGACTGACGCACTCGCATGAAAGCCTCCTATCACGTGAATTCACTTTCTAGTTCATTCCGTATCTCTATCTTTCCCTATAGAATGTCGGTACACATTTGAACGGGTGCTGAATGCAGAGGAGAGGCGTATGAATGAATAGATACACGAGAGGAACATACAGTATGTGCCATATATGAAGCCTGGACCTCTGCACCCTTTAATGTTTGGGGTTTTATCATATTGCAATTTCCTGTCTTTTGACTAAATGGAAGCAGCTCGTAACTGTAATGAATTATTCATTCACATTACAATAAAAGGGTTGAGCCATAACATAATGACAGCCACAGGCCAGGATTCTTACTCACCGGGGCCTTCGTCTGCCTAGTTCTGGTCATTTAGGATGGAGTCTTCCCCTCAAACGCAGCTTATTAACGCGTGTGTGTGTGTGTGTGTGTGTGTGTGTGTGTGTGTGTGTGTGTGTGTGTGTGTGTGTGTGTGTGTGTGTGTGTGTGTGTTCCAGACGCCTTCAAGCTAAACATAACAAAGGTCTTTCCCCAGAACAGGAAGTGCAAATATGGCTATAAGTCGAGCAGGACTATTTGGATGATGAGAGCGTTTGATGTCTGATGGATCTCTGGTTCACTCTCTCTCTCTCTCTCTCTCTCTCTCTCATACACAGACACCCACGCTTTCATCAACTACAGTGCACACGTGTGTGTATATAGACATGCATGTACCCCCTCCAGGTACGCCAGAGATGAGGCAGAACGAAGGGAGCGCTTCCTCCCGGAGAACCTGAGCCGAGCTTTTTGTAATTGCATAGGTGGGAATCTGGAATCTAATAAAGGTCTCCAGGAAGCAAATGATTGCGCCTTCGCCTGCAGAGATTCGCCGGCGCAGCCTTTTCATGTGGCCGTTACTGTTTGTCTTGAAGGGATACGACTCACCGTTCCCGCTTTCGCCGTCTTTGTCGCCGCGGTTTCCGCCTCTTAGTCCTCCGCCCCCTCACACAGACTCCTCTTGGAGCTGAGATGGGCTATGAAGTGGAAAATGTGTGAATATTACAGGGCTATAGCTCTTTATCATCCCACATCTCACTTCTTACTGAGACACGAATTGCATAATGTTTATTGCATGAATGTTCAAATAATCACCGGCGACATACTTACGCCGCTTTGCTCTCAGGCGCTGATTCACCCTCAGCACGGTGCTCACATCTATCAGAGCAGGAGGATACATTATTATTATTATCATTATTATTATTACACCAAAAGGTTTTGTTCAGATTCAGTTGTATTCCCCTCCTGGTCAGGGTTGGAGTTCCGTGTTGGGTCTTCTCCTTATCACCTCCGATCAAATATCCTGCCCGAGGTCGCCGACGTGCTTCGATGCTATTGGCAGATTTTAGTGGTTTCCATGGAAGGCAGGGTGCTGAGGGAATATTACAGAGTGCAGATACTTATTTCAGAATCTGTATTGAAGGTGTTATTGATGAGGCCCGACTTGGTGTCTGTAAACAAAAGAGGGCAACCGTCTTGGCAACCTTTAGAAAGACAGACAATCAATCGGTCGCACAAAATGAGAATCATTTGCAAAGTTGAGCTGAATAACAGTGAAGGGAGAGGAACTCACATCCTAAAGGGACATACGCTCGCATACACGCTCACTATGCACAGTAGTGCTGCAGCGAGAGAGAGTCTATTGTATGTCATATTGTGAAAGGTTTCATTCTTTATTTTGCAATACAGCAACTTCTTTGAACCTTTTCTTTACCTGAGTAAATGCACGTAAGCTCTTAAGATGTTAGTGTCACCGGGTTAAGACCTTGTAGCTCAACCTTGTTTTGGCTTGATGACAAAGTGCACTTTTGGCAGCATTATCTAAAGATCTGAAGACGGAGGACAATGCCTCCACTCAGTCTGCATGTAATCTGTCATCTAGGAGCAAATCCTCCTCACTGACCCACATGTTCATGTAGGCACAACCTTCAAAGTCTGGATTTGTTTTATTCTATCATTGTCATTGATTTTTGTCTCACTTTTGTTTCCAGTTTTGAGGGGATTACGGCCCATAATAGATGCATGTGAAGTCACTGGCTTAAGGCGAGTCGGGGCAGGGATAGAAAACAAAAACGTGCTTCAGAAAACGTCTATTTTTAAATGAGGAAACCCTTCCAGGTGTTCAGGGGCCGGAATTAAGTCAGAGGTATTGACTGGTGACAGGGAGAGCGGAGGAACCCTTGGGGGGCCTCTTCTAATCCACACTGACCTGCTCTTATCACGCACAGCCAAGGTCAAGAGTCTAATGAGAATGGGACGCCATTAGAGCAATTAGACAGCAGCTCCTCTCCTCTGGGTCACGCAGAGCCGAGGGAGAGCGGCAAGACGGCTACAGTAGGAGAGGCGAGATGATCACCACCAGCAGCTGTCTCTGTCCTTTCACACCCACCCACCACCTCCACCTCTCGTCTGCTAAACACACACGCACACACACTCACACATGCACGCATAAGCAACAACACAGTGTTGCAATAGTGACACTTGGTGGCAAAGATGTTCCCTGCCGGTGCCGAGGCTGCAGGCGTTCTGCATTCTGCCAGTGTGTGTGTGTGTGTGTGTGTGTGTGTGCGTGTGTGTGTGTGTGTGTGTGTGTGTGTGTGTGTGTGTGTGTGTGTGTGTGTGTGTGTGTGGCACATTCATAGCTGTTAGCGTCCATTTATACATCACATAAAATGAAGAAAGAAAATGGAATATTACAGCATCATGATAATGTATTGATGATTCTCAGTGATTGTGAATCAGGTTAAATAATTGATATGGATAGATTTTGTGTTGTGTTTTCTTCCATCGTGTAAATAACTCAATAAAAATAATAAAAACTGATTTGTTTTGGGTTTGGAGCAGAAATATTCAGATTTTTCGTGTGTGTGTGTGTATGTGTGTGTGTGTGTGTGTGTGTGTGTGTGTGTGTGTGTGTGTGTGTGTGTGTGTGTGTGTGTGTGTGTGGACAGAATTAAAAGTTGCAGTAAAGTCCACACAGTAGCTTGTATATCTTAATTAAGATTTCTGTGTTTTTAGGATTATTATCTTTGGTTTGATACTAAGAGTTAAGGCAACAACAAATAATATGAATACAGACACACACACACAGATATTATCTTAAATGAACAGATGTAGAAGTAGCTGGTGGTGGTGCTTTACACACACACACACACACACACACACACACACACACAACCTTGGGCCGCTGCACAGTAATCCCTGCAGATCTTCGCTGTGTTGCAGCTTCACAGATGAGAGATGGAATCAGAGGCGTTTGTCCCGAGTCTGACTACAACAAAACAGGAAGCGGATTAATGTGGAAGAAATGCAGATGAATGAAGTTTGTGGAATCAAAGTGCGTAAGTCTTTTTAATACACACACACATACACACACACACACACACACACACACACACACACACACACACACACACACACACACACACACACACACACACACACAGACCAGAACCCCTCACAGGTAGAGCAGTCAAGTCTTCACAGATTTTCAATAAATATTTGATGACAGCATGGATAAGTCGAAATACCATATTTTTTAAAAAGTGCTCTAATATTTTACAGCGATACCATCAGGATGTTTGTTTCTGCAAAATCAATCGGAGTGGATACATTCCTCCAAACAACACAACCCCAAAGTGAAAACATGTTTTGAAGGTTGCGATCTTTAACAACAACAGGGAAAGAGTTAAGGAGGATCGATCATTAAACTGGTGAGAAGCCCACAGTGGGAAAAGCTAAATCATGGATAAGATCAAAAGATGAACCTGCTGGAACTGTTCATCATTATTGATCATGAATAAATGGACATTCTTCAAAATTTGTTGTATGAGTTGTTTTGACCGCAGCTTCTTCTTCTTCTTCTATTCAGGTTCTGCAGTTTGTCTATCGGCTTGCAGGGCGGTGAAGAAAACTCACTTAATGATGTGCAAACATGTCAAAAGACGCTAAATGAAACTAGAGAAGTAATCTGACAACATCGGGCACAAGTGCAGCTCTAAAGAAACGGAGGAGAGGAGATTCTTTTCAGACTAGAGGAGCTGGAGAGGAGATGAAAGGAGAGGAGAGGAGAGCTGGCAGCGGCTACAGTTGATTTAGCTTTCAGAAGAAGGTGGAAAGTGAGACGAGTAGTATGTTTGTACTGTAAATCAGGTGTTTAGATGTGTCGTTGGAACAGCAGAGGTGGAAGGGAAGGAACCAAAACAAAGGTTGAACTCTGACCCTCGCCTATTATGCGATGCAATATTTGGACCAACGGCAGTAAGACAAGAGAAAAGACAAAAGACACAGTGTGAAGCCTTCAAATGCATCTCTTTGCTCTGGAAGTTTTACTGTGTGTGTGTGTGTGTGTGTGTGTGTGTGTGTGTGTGGTGTGTGTGTGTGTGTGTGTGGTTGAGAGAGTCTAATCACACCAGAGGAGCCAAACAAGCCTGGGCCAGAGAACAGTGTTTGTGGTCTGTAATGAACGACGTCCTCCGCCCTCTCAGTGACAAAGTATCGATGCGATGGAGCAATTTCGGTCGCCCACTCGTTCCACTTAGCTGTTCTAGGAAGCACTTCAAGAGTTCATCTGACCGCCATCCACTCCCAGCAGCACCAGCAGCCGCCACTCGCCCCTCATTTCCCTCATTTCCCTCAATCTTTCTCCTCGCCTCTTCGTCTGTCATTTACTCATTTCTCCAGCGGGCCGAAATCTGATTCCTTCCCCTCACACACACACACACACACACACACACACACACACACACACAAACACACACACACACACACGTGAGTGGATGCACGAACAAACATCTCCCAAACCCCATCTGTCAGACTCTCTGATGCACTCCTTTGTTTCTGGTGTTGAAGCCTGATGGAGTCTGGATTGCAGCTGACAGAGAGGATGGATTTTTTTTCTTTTCCCCCCGTTGGGTTCTGATCAGCTAATTAATTGAGTGTCTGCGTGTGTAGCTCGCCCTGTGACACACACACACGCTGGCCTGCACCCCGCCCTCCTCACCCAGTCAGGCTCCAGCGGACTTGAACTGGTCCTTATTTTCCTTATTGGATTACTAATTTTGCTCTTTCTCAGTACAGCACGATCCCATATTAAGGGACGGGTGGCGAGTCAGGATCCTGGTGGCACACAGCATCAGGACCGCTCTCCCATCCATCTCACATAATCCATCATTCGTTTGCTCCAACATGATAAGCAAATCTGCCCCCTACTGTCCACCAGGAGGCGCAGTCACGTCCCTGACCTCATGAGATCAGCGTGACCTTGTTTGTTTGACGGCTTCCAAAATATACCTGGATTCTATCATCAACAGCGCTCATCTTATCCAGCTGGAAACTATTTCTGTCACATGTGTCACCACGCACACACACACACACACCCTGTCTCCCCTAACACTAGCAGAGAGACACTGAACTCACGCTTCAATCTGTGTGTCTCACTGTGAAACGTGTCAATATGTAAATGAGTCAACGCTCCAGAGATACAAATTGTTTATCGATTGTATTATTGACGATGTTGTCACAAACTAAGTCACCCATCCATCTACAGTATCTACAGCAGATCCTCTCAAACTTGCATGCATGTTCAACTATTTATACCATTTGAATATTAACTCCTCACACTGATTCCCCTCTGTGACCTGGTGGGCGTGGACTACACAGTTTGAGAACCGTCGCTCACCTCCTTCTAAACCCCTTTATTATCTCTCTCTCTCTCCCTCTCTCCCTCTCTCCCTCTCTCTCTCTCTGCCTGTCAGCCTGTTTTGCCATCTTCTCCTCTCCGTATGCGGTGAAAACATCTGAGGCTTTTCAATTATGAAATTTTAGCAGCCTGTCACACGTCAGAGTGAGTGCCGAGCCAACAGGCCAAACACTTTCACCGCAAATGAGGGCAAATGACTGTCAGGGAGCAGCGGAGGCTCGTCGACAGCCCCCATTCTCTGCAGCTTGAAACGCACAGCAGCCTGCACAGAGACAAAGCAGCTGTGGAAGGAGTCACAGAGTTCATGTGAAAACATATGAATGTCAATGCTTGCCACATATGGACCCAAACCATTGATAATGAAGCTCTAATTCAGGCTAGAAATAGGAAATCTATTACTTTTAAAGTGAAGCCGTTTGCTTTTACATTTAGTCACATCTTTTCTCTGAGGATCTGAAATCAGCACTTAAGTCCTGAGGAATATGAATCCTCTTCTTCTAAAGTGTGTAATGTGTGTGTTTGTGAGTCTCCACTGGGTGCCTCAACATCTGTGGAGGTGTGACAGCTGGACAGTGCCCTGGGGTTACGCAACATCACATCCATGCAGAGGTGTTAACGATGCTGTAAGGTACATATATATATTTAAGTTGTTATGATCTGATCCAGGTGCTGAGGTTATTTATGGTCCAACATCACCAGAGACCTGAAACTCACCTGACTCTCAACTCTCCAAAATTGCAGGTATATTGTCAAATAATATCAGCTCCAATGCCAAATGTTATAGCATCAATAATTGAACATTCTGACATCGTCCATTCCTTATTTTGTTTGAGTTCAGCACATCTTACTGAAAATCCTCTTTTACTTTTAAAGCTACAGTACTTAACTCTTCTGAAATCTGCTTTAAATCCTGATATGAATCCATAAACAGAGAGGAAAGTGAGAGTAAAGTGAAAGTCTGGAGCGTCTGGAGCATCTGGAGCGTCTGCAGCTCAGGCCTCAGTGATCCGTCGTGTCTCATGTTGTCTTCCATGTTCACGAGGGGCGCTACGCTCCAAAACAATCATCTCGCCACGTGATCAACTAAACAGTGAGACTAGTTTGGTTTCTAAGATGTATTAGCAGCTTGGTGCCAGGCGTGTTTGGCTCAGAGGCACTGTGCCAGGATGAAGAGCTCGGCCTGCTGGATAAATGGCTGTTGATGCTCGTCATATTTTTATCTTCAAACGTGCTTCAGAAACACTGGACTGTGTTTTTCCCCGCAGCCAGCTGGCTCTGGGTGGTTAATGGAGCTGCGGCGTGTCATCGGCGTTGGCCTCTGCCTTCAACAGACCCGACCCTGCATGTTTTGGCTCAAACTCAACCCTCATCTGCGCAACGTTACACTTCTCAAATTAACATTTTATGCGATGGCAACATAGCGAGGGTGCGATAAAGCCTGCCAGCACAGAAATCAAGCAAGCTGGCACTGAATGCACAGTTAGCCTCCTCCCCTACCCTCCCTGTGTGTGTGTGGTGTGTGTGTGTGTGTGTCCCGATGCAACAACCTTGAACCAGTTTGTTAGCATCACAAATGAACAGCATCAGTGTTGAGATTCCAATAGCATAAATAAATGAATGAGCAAACAAAGCAGCACAAGGCCGGCGCTGCTCCAGTGCTGCTCTCCCTGTGTAATGATCTGCAAATAGCTGGCCGGAGAGATAAAATTCAATTGAATCTACAAACTGCCAATGTCAGCCACATGGCAAATACTCTGTGATGATTCCAGCCCGGAGATCTCTCTCTCCCTCTCTCTCTCTCTCTCTCTCGCTCCATGCACCTGGCAAAACCCCCGACCCCCCTCATGTCAAATAGGCCTGCTGGGTGAGATCATCGCACCACACGGAGCCTCGTGTTGAACCTCCTGCTGCGGCCTTCATACTCACATCACCGCAGAAACAACCGGGCTGTCTGCAGGGACCAGGCGATTGAGTATCGACAGGATTACAGCTGTATGATGGCAAACACAAAGGGGAATGTATTTGTTGTTACACGTCTAAATCAGCTTACGAGCAGAAGCGAAGGGACAGATCGAAGTAGCTTGTGAGGAAACGCGGATGAGTCATGATGGGAGAACGCCGCTTTCTGACCTGAAGTTTGGGAGGAAAGTGTCGAACACTTCACCCTCAACTCTCCAGAGAGGAGTTATGTGACTGTGATCATTTATTTATTGGATAGTTCATTTTGTAAAACTCTCATCTTTGTGCTCTTCGCTGTAAATGTAGCAGGACCTTTTGAAATGCCACAGAGAGCCTGAGTGAAATGGCAGATTTAAATATGGCGTCTGTCCGTCTGCTGGGGGAGCAGGAGAAGCTCGCCTCTGACCCAAACACTGATGTCCCGTCAGCCCAGCCCCTCACAGCCAAGCTCCTAAACTCATCTGGCTGTAGACGCCATGAGATTCTAGCTTCTTGATGCCAAACAAAGGATTATTTATTTTATCTGTTTCTATTACTTTAACCACCATGTATGATGTCATCACCAGTTGTGCCTCTTGATCTACTGTCTGTTTTAGTTTCATCATTTGGGAAAATTGTGTTTTTAAAAAGTGCTACATAAATAAATGTGTTATTATGACAGCATGACCTTTCCATGAGTGTGTTATTATAATGTACTGTATATGAGTGAGAGTGTGTGGAGGTTGATCCTGTTTGTGTTGACACAGTGCCAGAGGAAATGTTCCCTCAAAGTGGAGCGCTCTCTCTCTCTCTCTCCCCCCATCTCTCTCTCTCCTGTCTCTCTCCCCGTCTATCTCTCCTCTTTCTCCCCATCTCTCTCTTTCTGTCTCTCTTGCCTCTCTCTCCCCAACTCCCTCTCTCCCCCTCTCCTTCTCTCTAATGTCTCTCTCCTTCTCTCCCTCTCTCTATAGTCTTTCCCTCTCTCTCTCCCTCCATCTCCCCGCTCCCTCTCCCCTTCTCCACGTCTCTCTCTCCCTCCATCTCCACCCTCCTCTCCCTCTCTCTCTCCCTCTCTCCACCTCCCTCCTCCCTCTCCACCTCTCTCTCTGCTCTCATTATCTGCTCCTTATGACTCATCACTCTCCCAGTGACAGAGCTCTGTGAAAGGTTCTCTCTCTCTCTCTCTCTCTCTCTCTCTCTCTCTGTCTCTCTCTGTCTCTCTCTCTGTCTCTCTCTGTCTCTCTCTCTCTCTCTCTCTGTCTCTCTCTCTCTCTCTCTCTCTCTCTCTCTGTCTCTCTCTCTCTCTCTCTCTCTCTCTCTCTCTCTCTCTCTCTCTCTCTCTCTCTCTCTCTCTCTCTCTCTCTCTCTCTCTCTCTCTCTCTCTCCTCTCTTTTTACAGCCCAAAGCTTCAAAGATTTGCTCTGACTTATTGAGAATGAAACACCAGCTGCATTTTCTCTCAGATTGACATCCATAAAATTTTTAGAACACAGTGAATGAAGTTCCTCCTGGATCACATTATCTACTGTATTCACAATGAAGAGCAAAACCTCTGGAGTCACAAGTCATCTTTCACTTTGACTTTTCATTCAAGTTAGATTTGATTTGCCAACCAAAGAGCTGCACTAAAGCATGAGGAGACAGTTTAACACCTGTTTACTTCAGAAGGAATACTTCAGTATAATTCATCAATTTTGATCTTTTTTTAAGGGATATACAACATATTTACCTTTGTTTTATACGAGTTGAAGATTGTGAACTTTCGAGAATCAATAGTCTTTAGTATTTAAGGATCTCTTGTTAATTTTTTTATTTTCTACAATCAAGAATTTTCTCCTAGTTTAAATTAGACACGTGTTAAATGTCACATTTGTCAGGTTTCGCAAATGTTTCTCAGTCGATAATCAAAATACGTCAAACAGTCTAATTTGCGAGTGTGACATCCCTCCTGTGTGTGTGTGTGTGTGTGTGTGTGTGTGTGTGTGTGTGTGTGTGTGTGTGTGTGTGTGTGATTTGATTAACGATCACATTCACGCCGTTGTGGCAGAATTTGTTCACTTGTTTCTTATGGCAGATGATTAATTAGAAAGTGTGACAAGCTGTTTTCAGACGCTGGGACTTCACAGGGTTAACAACATTGCTTGAGCTGCAGGTGAAGATTGTTTCCACATCTGTGCACACTGGTTCATGACCTGAGTGAAACTGAGACGGAACTGATGGAAGCTGCCGTCTTAATTTGGCAAAAGAAGAAGAAAAGTTAAAGTAAATAGTGCCTGATAATAACTTGCTCGTGTTTGCATTAACCCGGCAGCTTATTCCACCTTGAACAGTCACATATATAAGTATAACTGAAGATAAAGGTCCTTACTGACCTTAATGTAAAGCAATTTCCAGTACGTGTGGGTTTAAGCTGAACCCGTGAGAAATTACGCAATAACCCCAAAGCCAATTAGAAATGGTGGAAATGGAAATATTGTATCAACAAAGTGTGAATGTTGGTTCGCTCTTAATTGGCTGGAACTGTGCGCTAGTCTTGTGTACTTTCCTAAATTACCTCTGTGTGTGCTGAGTAGACTGTGAGAGTGAATCTTAATAACGCCGGAGAAGATGAAACTTTATCGATCTCTGTGGAGGAACTTGGATCCGTGCAGCTAAAGTCAGAGGATCCAAGATGGAAATAAAGAATTAAAAGATTATAGCTAAGACAGACACATGATGGGGTTGTAATAGAAATGGGAAAATTAATTTTGCAAGTTCAGCTGCAGAAAAGTTTTACAGTCTATTCTTACATCTAAACCTGTAGAGAATGTGTGTATGTGATGATGTAACATAATCACTGAACTGGAGAGAATATTGCACTTTAGATGTACATACTGAGGGCTGAGGTTGTAGATCGAGGCAGACACGGCCGTCACTGGGATCCATCTCTTTCTACTGTAGGACGCCGGTGTAGTTGAGCATCGAACCCGACCGTGCGGTTTAGGAGAACGCAGACGGACTGACGTCAGTAAACAGCAGACAAGTGGTGTTGCAACCTGTCAGGGGGAAGTCTGAAGCTCTCAAACCATCTGTCTCCTAAGATATGAGCCGCATCCCAAACATCTCCTCCTCCCCTCACAGTCTGTGGCAGACGAGGAGGAGGAGGGTTTTTTTGGGGACATTTACGTTTCCTCAGCTGTCATAAAATGCTGTCGATGAATCAGGAAGGGGCTGTGTGCAGCGTTAACTCTCATTAACATCAACAGTCTAGATGCCTGCACAGCTAACTTTAGTGTGGCTCACTGTTCCCATGTGAAATGCAGTTCAATAAGTCAAACATATGCATTTATTCTTTCATAATAAGATGATATTGATTTGCTCTATTAATCATTCCACGATGATGTTTTTCTCTTAATAATACCTTTTATTGTATCGACACATCAGCCATATCAATACCTCAAATAAATAGTAGATTAGTATGGATAGTTTGAGTTTGTAGCCTCTTATTTGGTATCTAAAGTGTGCAGACTTCAAAGTAAAAGCCCTCATCGTCCCCACTTTCACTCATCCGTCACACTGTCAGATATTCAGATTTGTCATTTTTTTCCCAGTCTCACTTAATCTTAATCAACATAAAGCTGCCTGTCATTAATCCTCCTTTTCTTCACTTACTCAGATCAATGTTTCCCTTTCCAGAGCAAAGATAGTAATTAATCCCCAGTCCAACAGAGCCTTCAGGCATGACTATTTGTCAAAGAGTCTAATCAATGCCTCCACCTATTCCCCTGCTTTCAGAAAATGAGGAGCCAGTTTTTTTTTTTATCATGTTTTACATTCCACTGGGAAGAATCGATGAATCTTATTACAGCCACATAATTAATGTCCAAGTCACAGTCACACATGAACACCTGAAGTCACAAATTCTGTTTTTAGCTTTTCCGCCCAGTAGCTCATAAAATATCTTTTGAAGAGGCTTGGATTTATGTCTCTTATTGTGTGGAAGAATTATTTCAGCTTTATTAAACCATCCATACTCATATCTCTGCACTTCATGGACTCTTCATTAATGACAAATCAGAGAAAGGGGCTTACTAATATATGTTATTACTGATGAAACCTATCTGTGAAGAGTGGCTTCCTGGTAATGCCAGAGTGGCCTGGGCACAACAGATAGGGGAAAGACTGAAGGTGTGAAGGGGCCACTGCCTATTTATCAAGAGTAAGGTGCATGAAATTGGCTCTTAACCTCACAGTTAGAAGGTTTAATTAGAAATCATGCTTTTGCTACAGGATGGGTGGGGAGGCAGGAGGAGAGTTGTCCAAACAGGGTGATAAATGACTTGTGGGACAGGAGGCTCGCGTGGAACAGGGGAAACAGGTTGGCGAGAGTGAAATATAGGTGACAGATCCAGTCATGGCAGGAGGTGAGACAACGGCTTGAACCGAGCAGGAGATTGCGGCTGAAGTGCGAAACCGCACCTCAAGAGCTGTAAGGGCCGTTATCAACACGGAGGTTAGGGCAGTGAGGTAGACGGGGGTAGGATCAGCAGAAAGGACACGGTGACAGCAGGCTGACCTTCGTTATAAATGTGTGTTCACTTGGGGCCTGCAGGCCTCACGGATAAAAAGGTTAAAATCGTGACTCCACGTCCTGATGGAAATTATATTTAGAAGCCATTAAATCCACTTTGTTTACTGTATGTGGGCGCGTGGGAAAAGGAACATGGCTTACAGATTTAGATAATGAGTTTAGTGATGAAGGAACAAATGAACCAATGAATCAATCCCAAATGGGATAACAAGACACAGAACATCAATAATATTCGCCCCATGTTTCCCCTTGAATTACAAAGGACAAAGACTTCAGCTGCGTCAATTAGTCATCACATACATGCTAAAAAAGGCCATATTATACATCAGTACAACTCTCCTTCTTCCCATTAGTGCCATTAAACCATAAACTGTACACTTGTAAGCTCATATCTATGATTAATGTAAATCACTGTAATCCTTCATCCACTCAATAGTTAACTGTTCCTATTTTTAGTGAGCCTATGTTGTTGTTCTGTGCAGGAAATGCTTTGAAACTGCTGAATACTAAAATGAGTCCAGTGATCTTAGTGTGCTGAGAGATCAAAATACAAAAGTTCCTTCTGCTGATCTGCAACTAAGCTTGTTATGTCAATATACATGATAACAGTTTTATTCTCAAACAATTTCAACTTTTTTTCTCAAAGTAATACAACTGTACTCTTGAAATCTCTTTTCACATTTTTGACATCTGCCCTAATAGTGTAATGCAAAGTTTCAATTCACTTTGGCTGTTTTGAAAGCAAAGTAAAAGAGAATATGGGGTCAGCACCTTATGCACACACACTTTAGGCGCCATGTAGATTAGCAGAAATTAGAGCTAGAGATGTCACCACTGCATCAATACCCACCAACAAAACCCAACTGCCACCCACAACAATAACAGAGGCAATGGCTGGAATAGAAGAGAGTGTTGTCATCTGCATGTAAAGATAGAAAGGTTTGCATTTGGAGTCAGTCAAGCATTTAGTCTGGGTTTCTTGGCTTAGACATAAACTGTAGATACTGATACAGAACATCATCTAAGGACAAACAGGGGCAGACAGCAAGAAGTGAGAAAAGGATAACAACATCTGTCGCCCACATTATTATATAATTTCATAAATTGAGATTTAATTGGGTATAACTGTCTGCAGCCTAACGAGCCCTTGTTTTGCTTTAAGAATCAATGCTGTGCATCAATACGTTACTCTCAGTTTTGCTTCCTGTTCTCCATTTTCATCTCTGTGAGAAATTCAGCAGTTTTTTTAGTTTTGGTCGATTTTGTCTGACATTTAAAACATTTCCCCAAAATCGTTTCACTGTTCAGCTGCAGCACCTCGGCTGCTGGGGGGGGGAGAGTTTTTTGTACTGCTATAGAGAAAAATAAATGCTGGACTTAAGCTACCAGACCATCCAAAAGCTACTGAAGGCTTAAATCCCTCTAATGGAGCAGGCTGAAGTCGGACTGATCTACAGAGACGGTCTGAGGGATTAGCTGCTCAGGTGGGAATAGCAGCTGAAAGTGTTGGTGAGTTTGAGCTCAGACTGTCAGCTGTTCCATACGTCCATCCCGCTACACGCCGGGGGCAACATCTAACGCAATATTGCAAATCAACCGTCTCCGCCGCCCTCTCCGGGGACGACACTGATCTTTGACCAAATGTGCATCACATGAAAAGGTCGGGCCATCGCACAAAAGGGCAGGCGGCTGATCCAATCTCAAAACAGAGCAAAGGGTGTAAATTACTTTTGTAGCATTCCCATATATCAAGAAGAGATGTACTGGCATTTTGATTTAGAGCTGGACAGTTACACGGGACATGCATGACTGAATACAAAAGAAAATGCAAAGAGTGGAGCAATTACTTTGAGTCTTCTCCGCGATCACCGATACCAATTTAGTTTACGAATGCTTACATCATAGCTTTCACAGTTCAGACCTGAATCAGTCTGTAGAGTTTCTAAAAATGAGCCAAACCGAATGCTGCCATGGATACAAAAGAGAGAGAGGGAGAATTATATTAGAAGATATTTGCTTTGCTGCCAGTTTGCAACACATTATTTGGTTCTTAAGGTGGAGATCCAATTTATTTGCAGTAGTATGAGGCTCAAAACAAATCTAAGAATCCATGTGGGCTTTGGTTTTACTTGTTGCATGCGGCTTGCACTGCTGTACCCTTTTGTTCCTCCGAATTGGATCACTTGTACCTGCCAGTGTGTGTGTGTGTGTGGCCCAAAATTATTAGTATTGGAGGAAAACATCACCTCTAAACAGCACAATACACATTTGGCTCGGCGCCCCAATGATTCTGCTCAACCTTGTCCTCGTCCTCATCAATTCCAACACTGAAAAAAAAATGTTTTCCGTTTCATCATACAACAGAGGACGTATCCTTGAATCAATGCCAAAGAATCATCTGTGAGCTCTCCATCAAACAGAACCTCCAGGAGATATCTGTGTGAAGGGATGACAGCAGGAAACAGGAACACCAAAGATTGGGAGAGGAATATCCGACGCCCTGAACCTCAGCACTTTCTAATTTTATTAGTATTAATTGGCCGGGGTCTGTGGGAGTCCAGTTAGCGGTGTTGGAGTATTCCTGCACGGTGCACCATGAAGGTTTGGCCCTGGAATCTCGTGAAAAGCCTGTTAATTAGACCCGTGGCGAGGTGTGATAAAAAGGGAACCGGTACATAAACAAGCCCCAGCAGAGAGGAGATGGCGAGGTCACCTGCCACCGGATCCTCCTGTATCGCACGGGGCCACATGCTGCTCATCCGTCTCGCAGGATTGCTGCGGGGGAAACTTTTCACACACTCCGGAGCACAGAAGAGCTACAGCCTTTCCTAATCTCATACCTGTCCAATTGATTTAGCTGGAGGTGTGTCCACTCAGATTCCTGCGCTCACCTTTTCCAACACACACACACCTCAGCACCTCAGAGATCTAATGTCTGTCATAAAGTTACACATCTGCAAGGCACATGGAGATTTTCAATGACACTTCCGTGCTCGTTTCACGCTCAGTTTCTGCCCATTTCTTCTTTTTTCTCTCCTTCCTGTAATGTTCCTTGGTCCACCACCCGCTTCCTTGGGCAGAGACAGAAGCTCTTAGTTCAGGGACATCAATCAGCCTTTAGCCCTCATGGACTGAGAGCGTGTCACGCTGGGCTCTGTGTGTTGCCAGATAGCACCACCGTGCCCTCAGGTTACCTCCACACTTCCAGTTTGACATCCCTGATATTTACTCGCTATAGAGAAAATTGAAAAATACATGGGAGTTTAAAGTGTGGTATGGGGGAGTCAAACTTTAGACCTTTGGAAAGCAGAGTGTTTTCAGTAAGTGTTTGGAACAAAAATACTTGTTTCTGTCAATCATTAATAACAGTCAGCATTCTTTAAGCTGCTGCAGTCAAGGTAAATATAATTGTTGAGGTCATCTGGTCCAGCGGAAATTACAGATAAGTTCTTTAAGTAAGTCAGCAGAGAGTCAGTCAAGTTTTGTTATGTTGACGCGACTCAAATTGTGCTTAGGTGCTCACTATCTGGAGATTTGACTGGGCTCTGATCTCAACCCCATCAAACTGCTGTGGGAATCAGCCGGAGCGCTGAGAGAGGCAGCGTTTACTAATGCCAACACATCACTGCAGCCACGTTCCAGCATTTAACTGAGAGCAGAGGTTGGACTTCCTCCATATTAATTTAGGATGAACTGCGTTACGACTCAGAGCTCGACATAGAGTTCACTCCTGCTGCAACATTTAAAAATAGGAAAAGGCGAAGGTTGAAGATCTGGAGTTGTGCCTTTAGCCAGTGGTCGGTGAAGTGTTCTTCTGCCAACTGGAAGCAGAAAAATCAATTCAGGCATATTTACATTTGTAGAGTAATATATGATACGTGCTGCACATAATAAATAAATACTTTTACTAGACTTCCTATACGGATTTGCTAAATAATGAAAGAAGATCATAATGGCCTCAGTGCTCACATCCTTAACTTCTTGACCTCTGCTGAATGACCCACATCCTCCAACAGTTTACCCTGTACTATGGATACTATAGACTCTAATGGAGAGTAACTATACAAGGAAAATGTTAACAATGACGCACAAGGCATACTGTGTAACCTTCATGAAGCGGAACAGGCAGATACGGACGATGTGACGCTGCCATATAGTGAGAAGAAGAAAAAAGGAAAACATGAAGGTTAAGAACTTCATGAAGCTTATAAATATGAATCATCTCTGGATCAACTTGTCTTTCTTTCCTCATCTATATTTATGGAACAACAACCTTGTGCTCACACTCCTGCTTCTTCAACCTCCAAGTTACAAGAGGAAATTCATTTTGATCTAATCCATACATTAAAATAGGGGAGATAATCAATGTTCAGAAACATCTGAATTCCACCTCTGTCTAATCACTCAAACTTGCTCCGTCTTCTCCTCTGATCCAATTATCATCCCATTATTATCCCTCATTCATTGTCCTGCTATTTATATTCTTTTCTTTTTTGCATAACTCAATTGAATTACCATCCAGTACGTTGTTATAGTGACAAATCCCGAAACAAAACACAAGGCGTCGAGCGTCTCTGCAGACAAAGCTGTCACCCTGACAGCGTTATCTGATTGAATCAGTGCCAGGATGCTTATTATGCTTCACCAGAATTTCCTCCCATTTCTAAAAGCATGGCAGCGTGTTTGTCAAAGGTGCAGCTTGAAGAATTGATTTGGCATCAGTTTTCCAGGGTGAAGCGACTGGAGGTAATCAGCCCCCTGCTTGTTTCCACGCAACATGTAGTCCACTGATTGCTCCTCTTGCTCCACAGCTATTTTGAGTCTGTAGATTTCCTGATGTGGTGTTGATGGGCCACCCTGTGTGCAACTTCCTGATACCAGGAAATCATCTGTAGGCCTTACATTACTCTGCGGGGGGTCATGGTTCCACCTTAATACCTATGTCCATCCTTTCGTCCATCCAACGTGTCCGTCTTTGCCTGTGTTTTTTCCGAATGAGAGAGAAAAGATTCTAATTTGTGAAACCAAAGGTGGAGAGAAAACCAAGTACCCCACTCAAGCACTATAATGAAGTACAACTTGGAGGTTCTTTGTATGTTGTGAGCTGTTTACTTCTTTGATTTGCTTCCACAGAAAATTGTCAATCATGGCACAGCAGCAAGACAATGAAAATAGGAAGAAGTTGCTCTGTGCCTGGAGAGCTGCGGTGTGGAACATGGAGCCGCCGTTCTCATCAGTCGCCTCATGTACCAAATAAACAGCAGAACGATGAATTTCCCTGCAACACATCTGGAAAAGCACATTTCTGGTGACTGAGCAGCAGAACGACACGCAGACTGAGCACATACGGTGAGAGATACTAACTATCGAGACGTTAATCTGAGGAATAAGAGCACATGCTGAGATAAGATTGAGCAGAAACATCCCAGCACCAAGACAGCAGCAGCGGGAGGTGAGGAGCTCAGACCATCCAGTGAGAAACACAGATGAAGCCTTCAGAGGGCAATACAGCTCCACACAGCCACATCGCTAAACGCTGAAGTGAAGACCTGCAAGTCGACCCCAAAGACCAGTCAGTAAGGTCGAGGCTCATCAAGGTGCTGACAGTGAGCCGGCACATTGCGGTTCGGTCCTTTGGTTTGCTGCCAGTTTTCAGTCAAACCCAAGAAGTCAATATCCAGATCGATAATAAACGGCGCCTTGCTGTTGAGATCGAGCGTTGAAGAGAGCAAAATTAGCAGTTTGGAGTGTGAACCAGGTTGTGTGAGAGTGAGTCAGTTATTGAGACAGATGATGAGAGCGAGATGGGCCAGCTGGCTTATTAGAAGAGAGATGTTGTGGTAGTGGCGTCTAGAGGGAGTCAGTGTTGGTGTCTAGAGTGAGTCAGAGTCAGACAATCATGGGACAGGAACCTCTCCGACAATAATCAAGATTTCAAGATGTGTGGAAGAAGAGGAGTCGATATGTGGGTGTATACAAGTGTTTCAGAGGCGTGGAGTTCAGAGACAGAGAGTCCCTTTTGGTTGCGGTTGTAGAGGGGAGATGATGGCAGCTTTCACAGATTAACAACCACAATAGGTGGACAATAATCCACATGGCAGAACACACTTCAGAGCTTCGGGGAATAATCCATCCAGACAGATGAAAAGCCACACAAGTCCAGAGTCACGGAGGCTCCGAGCTGGACCGGGCGGAGAGCACGCACCCCTAAATCCAACCCCGCTTAACCCAATTGTTCTTTCAGCCAGTGTGGTAAACCATCGCTCTTTCCTGTTACTCTCTCTGAATTAGATTACAACTTTAGCACACTGGACTGCTGGTTTTCTGACAGAAAACCTCCGAGGGAGAGAGCAGATTAAGTTTTGTGTGAGTGATGATCTTTACCCGAATATGACCGCCGGGGGGGTTTCGGTCCTGCTCCCTCTTCCGTGTCGTCTTTACACAGAGGGAGACCCATTCTGACTCTCACTCATGTTACACACATCCTAAGATGGTTACAAACCACGCTGAGGAAACTAGAATCATGAAACTAAAAATCCTTCAAAAAAAGGTAATGGCAGCGTCAGCCGTGATGAAAACGA
Source organism: Genypterus blacodes (assembly GCF_046128005.1). Lineage (NCBI taxonomy): Eukaryota > Metazoa > Chordata > Actinopteri > Ophidiiformes > Ophidiidae > Genypterus > Genypterus blacodes. The sequence goes on from NW_027466845.1 coordinate 2,216,929, forward strand.
TCAGCTGCCACATGCATTTCTTAAGGAACAGCAGCTGTGAAGCGAGTGGAACAACCTCCACTCCACATGTTTACACTCATGCAATCTGAAGGAGGCCAATTAAAAAAAAAAGTGATCGCAGTGCAGAATAAGTGCGTTGAAAGAGATTGCAGAGGTCCATCAGACCTCCCAAACAAATAAGTGTTACATAAAGCCTAGACATAGAACAACGTGCTAAGTCAAAGAGATTGCAGTTTAATTTCATTTCTTGTCCTGTAAACACGCTCAGCAGACAGACTCTCCACCCTGAGCCGCCGCTCGCCCTGTTGTTCAATCTCGACGCGCTGCTGGTTCAATGACTTAATGTGATTTCCAGTGTTTGTTGCAGTTTTGTGAGCATGCTGACGTTTATACCTTCTTTCATTTGGAAAAGACATGTTGTTTCCTTGATGCATGAAGCAACTTGGGTAGAGGAACAGATTCAACATTCCACGGGTAAACAGAGTGCGACTGCTGCAGAAAGAGGCTGACTCAGACCCTTAGTTTGACTCTTGCTCCGCTCCGTGTGGACATTTCACTCTGTCTCTGCGTTCGCCAGCATTTTCCTCCTCCAGTCCTAAAACACAAGAGTCCGTCTCGGCCCAGCGCAGACCTGGCGACCTGCCCTGGAAGTTTCCAAAAGCTCACACTTGTGTCTTTTGTGAAACTGTTACACAACTAAGTACTCCATGGTGCAAAGTGAAGGCATTTGCATCTATAGTTTCACTTTGGAGTATTTTGCCACCAAGCACTTCTTCCTGTATTGCATTGTCTGGGTCCCGACGGTCTGAAGAAGACTCCACAAAGACAGGAAATGAGCAGCAGCGAATCAAATGAATTGAGATTCATCCCTTAAGGCTAAGCTAAGAATACAGACGAGTCAGACACGCATTGAATTTGTAAAACCTGACAGTAGGAGCAGATATTGTTAACAAGTGTGTCTTGCAGCATTGCTGCATTTTGATTGAACATTTCTTTCTGGCCCTAAGCCATGTGGGACACCCGAGCAAGATTCCTCCGTGTAACGCGTCGGCTTTGATCAAACAGAAGAGGAATTAACCCGGGTTAGGGCCGCCGGGTCTCTAGTTTAAAAAATAATAACAGTGATTAAACGTTAGCGTAACTACGGGGATGGTGCATGTTAACTTATCCCCATCCTATCCCTTCTTGGGTTTTGGCTCGTCTCTTCATCTCCGCTCGGTTTCAGCCCCCCTGCTTCGCTGTCAGGTTTGTTGCCAGGAGGCTTGATCTGCTTCTACACAGGCAGGATTATCGCCTCTGAACACATCTGTCACAGAGTACAGACGTGTGTTTGCGGCATCCAAACCAACTAGAAGAGATATTTCTGAAAACTGATTGATATCGCAGATGTTCTGAGATTTCAGCCTCTTTTGGTTCTTCGGTTTCTCACCAGCTCAGAGGGATTAAAGAGCTGCTGGTGGAGGTAAACTGGGTACTAACTTGGTCAACATGAAGGCTGAGAGACAAATTAAACAAGCGACTGGTGGAGAAAGTCGAGCGGTAGCTTCACTTAACGGCTCCGTAAACTTCCTGGACGCTTAGGGTAGCAATTTCTTGGCTCACATATGAGAGATTTTTAATCAAGAAGAGGTTAGACGAGGTGAAGAGGTCAGAATGTGTCGAGTCAGCAGCAATGCAGTACGATAAGTCAGAATAAGCCGCAAGGACAAGGCAACAAGCAACAAACACCATGGCAACGGCAGACTAAAGACAAATCAACGTGCCGTGGTCACGTCTCATGACTCTGTGACGCAGGAGAAAATGGTCCAAAGTGTGTGAGAGACCAAAAAGAAGGCAGCTCTGTGCCCACTGAGTGAGAACACGACAGCATGACAGTCTGACCCAGTGGAGGAGGTTCCCAAATATAAAAAAGTACAAAAAATGTAGACAGAAGCTGAACTCAGGATGACTTTTCTTTCACACATGCAGATTTCAGAGCGTCGCCCCCATGTTGACTCAAACGTGACCTGTTGTGCTTTAACTAGCATCTCAAATTGAAATTACATTAGTTTGTTATGTAACTTATAACCTTGTAACCTGTTATGTAATGTTGGGTTTGTTTGGCTCTGTTAGTTTATGCAGTTCACGGTTCCCTTCAGGCCAAAAGACATAGATAAGTGTGAAACCTAAATTAAAGCCGTTTTAGTTTAAATCTCCACAAATATTCTGACTGCAAAATGAGCTGAAGATGTTTACCGGTAACAAAATTCACTTCACACACACACACACACACACACACAGGTACAAACACACTGGTGAAGAAACAGCCACTACATTACGTTTGCTGTTTTTATCATCAAGGTGCAGAGTGTTTTCAAATCAGAACTCTGTTTTGCCCCCAAGACTTAAAAAACAACCGGAAATGTAAACAGCAATAATAAACACGACAATAATAAAGCGCACGAGTCAGCACTTTCTGGAGCTTCATTAATCAGGCCGCAAATATCAGGAGACTTTGAAGGAGGCTCAGCGTCTTTCTGAGGCTCAACCTCGGCTTTTATCTGTTAGTATGCAGCTTGGGTTTTGTCCTTTGTTGGATTTTTGTTTCATTTTACAAAGCTGCTGTTTAAATGGCTTTTATTTCACTACAACACATCGTTTTGCAGACATTACTCCATTCACAGCGTCATCGTCTCATTCACTCATGCACCTTCACACACACACACACACACACACACACACACACACACACACACACACACACACACACACACACACACACTGCAGGTTATTTTTGCTTTTATTTACAAAGATGCGTTTGATTGTGTATGGAAACTTCAGCATCTAGTCTGAAATGTTGCATATTATCATGATTGTTCTTAAAATATAGTTGTGTTTACATTTAATCTGGTGATTTATTGCAAAAAGGTGTTTGCCATTAGTTTGCAAATTGGCTGAAAAGCTCCAAGTTTGACAAATTGTTTAAATAATCTCTAATTTACACAACCAGTGATTGTATTATTTGATCATCTGGTACAAATCAAATGTGCATTGCAAGCATGCAAACAGCAAAAAGATACAATTTGTGCCACATTCACATTTGGAAATGAAGCCGACCTGTGTGCAGTGTAAAGATCCTCTGTTCCTTTAAAGAAGATGAAATATGTCCTCACGACTCTTATTGTGGAAGATCGGCTTAATGAAAATGTCACAAATGAGTTGGCAGGAAGCTTTGTGTTCCCGTTTGGAAATGAGTAGATTTACTCATCACATCTTGGCACAAAGGTTTTCATTGCCACTCGAGTTCACACACACACACACACACACACACACACACACACACACACACACACACACACACACACACACACAGTGTAAAGGAGTTCTCCAGCCACTCGGCACAGGGGACAAGAGCTGCAGTAAATAAGAGGAAAGACATTATTACCTGTGGGAGAATCCTCCCTATTAGACCTGTGCAGTGTGTGTGTGTCTGTGTGTGTGTGTGTGTGTGTGTGTGTGTGTGTGTGTGTGTGTGTGTGTGTCTGTGTGTGTGTGTGTGTGTGTCCGTCCTCCTCAGAGCATTAATGACGGCGAGCGGTTTTATATTTTGTTGCTGTTCACTTAGTTTACTTATTGAAAATGATTCCTGCCTTCAGTTTTGATCATTTTACTCCCCGCCTGTTAATCTGCTTCACAGAATAACACCATTGGCCTCGGGAGGAGACAGTTCTGTCATGGCAGCTTTCCCTCCTCTGCAGCTCCTTCCCTCCTCCCAGCCATCACCTGGCACCAGATAACACGGTGACAGCCCATTACTGCTTATCATATCCCCTTTAATCAATTATGTCACAGCGTACATCAAAATATGTTATGATGAAATTGCAGCTTCTCTCCGATAGCAGTTTTGTCACATTATTAAAACAGTCGGCAGTGTGAAGCTTCCTCAAGTGAGGGCGGTGAGATTTCAAAGATGCACGTGGGCGAAGTCGTAGGAAAGTTCAGGTTGCAGTCGCACCGATAGAAAAAGTAACAGAGGGACGTTTGGACTGGAAAAACAACATTTTGACTTGAATATGTCAAAATACATGTTAACTGCAAACTATCGTCCGGGCAGCGACAATCTAAATCCTGTCCTGATAGGCGTCTCTACTAAGTTCTTCAGCATGAGAGAGAGTGAGAGTTTCCTCCTCGTCATGGCAACAGAAATGCTGCAAACGATGATTCGGCTTCTGAGTGACAACAAGACATTTACATCACCGCACCACAGAACACAATTTTGGCAAATCCCATTTTTCTGCCAATGTTAGGATCACACCTCCCCACATGTGTTCTTGATCCTGATTGGCTAAAGAAAGCACCAACAGAACGCCTACAGCTGTGTGATGTCAGAGCTGCTGTGGACTCGTCTTCGCCTCAGGCAGGGACGGCACCTTGGGGCCCGAAGACCTGAACACCACCTTGACCTGGGGATCCACTTTCCCTTACTACTGAACTCTTTGCAGCCATGAACATTGCATCATAACCCCCCTTCCCACCCCCACACACACACACACACACACACACACACACACACACACACACTCCCCCACCCTGAGCGGTCAGCTGCTTGATCTCTTATTGTTCCTTCTGTTCACAGCACTTTATGTGGCTTATTTGTCTCCCATAACGTCTCCATCTCTACACTTTCCCATAATGATCTTGTGTAATAAACGGCTCTCTTACTCAGCCGTGTCCATAAAGTTTGGGCTCCCAACTCAAATAAATTAACATTTACAATATTTTAATTAGCTTGTGCTTTTACTCAGTGGAGCAGCACACATGTATCTCCATAAAACCGCACTTGTTAACAACAAGAACTCTAAATTATGCAAATTATGATTAGAGCGACTGTGAGGGGAATGTGTTGGTAGATAATAATGCCTGAACTTTATGACTCACCGTTATATTTAAGCCCAAAACCCTTTTAAAAAAAGGAATATGCAGACGTGAGTAATGTTATCGGGGGGGGGGAGAAGAGTGAAGAAGAGTGAAGAAGCACATAATTGCAGTTTTTCTATGCTATACCTTGGAAAAAGCTGCACACCAAGCTCATCACCTCTCGAGTGTTTGTGTGTTTGTGTTTGCCTCGAGCTCGCAGAACTCCAAAGCATTGGAGCAACACCTGATCAAAGCGGACATATTTATTCAATCAGTATGCAATGAGCAAGTGCGGCGTACAGCATCTGTTAGGAGAGGCGCTCTGGTGGGATGAAGGTTTAATAAAGTGGGCCTTGTATCAAAACTGCCTTAGAGCTGCGTGTTGCCGAGTCGTGGCTCTTGTAGACCTGGAAATACTTCTTTCACATACTGTACTCTGAGATCAAGTGTGTGTGTGTGTGTGTGTGTGTGTGTGTGTGTGTGTGTGTGTGTGTGTGTGTGTGTGTGTGTGTGTGTGTGTGTGTGTGTGTGTGTGTGTGTGTGTGTGTATTTTCACCCCATGGGAGCCAAGACACCTTTTGGTGCAGAAACCTTTTTCTGTTTTTAGCTCCGACCCCACTGATTGGTCAGAGACGAGCTTCCCCCCATAGAAACAAGAAGCTGTGAAAGCAACAGCGAGGTTTCAAGAGGAAGGAGAACTGTGGACCGACTAACGAGATCAACCAAGAACTCAACGATCACAATAACGGAAGCGGCTCGGCACAGACGGAGGCGTGACTTTCCGTCTTGTTAGACTGAAGTGAGGCGACCACGTAGAGGCAACCTGTGCTGATTTGGTCCCTTCAGTCACCTGCTGCTGTGGCTGCAGGGGCAGTGAAGGGAATCACATTCACACTGGTATAACAAGTGTGTATGCAGATGTGCAGGCAGTATTAGTTATTACTTCAGCCTGCCGCCACACACTCCTCAAGTGTCGTCATTCTACTGGGAAATTGAAAATTCCTCTCTCGCTCTCTATTTCTTTCTCTCCCTCATGTCTTCATCCAGACATTCCTTTGTGATTGGAGCAGGGAGAGAGACCAGGAGAGCTGTTACTTTGTTGCTGCCCTGAGCTGAGTCTTACAGGCAGCGATGTCTCCTCTCAGACTGTACAAATCCTATTCTCCTGCTCTCAGACCACAACAATGACCCTGATGCTTACAACAACCATCACTACTCAACACAAAGGACTAAGTTTGAGCGGCTTGCTTCCTTTGACCACCGCAACATCCTCTATCTCTGTAATTTGACAGTTTGATTAAGCATCTTTAAGTCCAGGGGAGAAATAACAATAATTACAATCCAAATCGCGATCAAATTACTCTACATGTCACCTACTGCCAAGACGATGAGTAAGTATCCTTCATAGAGAATAGAAAGGAGTGTTTATCATTTTAAAAGGCTCATTCAGCAGGAAAGCCAGCACTCTCCGCCCTGACGGTAGAGAAACAAGCGTGGCAGCCCCGACGTCTGTCAGCTGCGTCTCCTCCAGGACTCGGACCAGTCTGGAACTCTCCGTGAACCCTCCTGAATTATTCATCAGCACATATAATGTTGGCAAATTATTTTATATAGTGGGGAAAGATTCATCTTAGGAGCAGGAATTGGGTAGGGAGAGGCTAATGTGTTTATTATGCCCAGATAATGGCATGAAATGGAGGCCAGAGGTGGAGAATTTGGAGGAGTGTTTATACTTTATATTCATTGGAGGGGAGCATCTGAATGCCTCGTGGTCACATGATGGCAGATATCTTTGGGATGCAATTTGTGCGTGTGTGTGTGTGTGTGTGTGCGTGTGACACATGCACACATACACACACGCAAGGCAAACTGTGGCACGCGTCTGAGAAGAAGCGCAGAAGAAGAAGAAGGAGGAGGAGGAAGAGGCGGAGGAGGAGGAGGAGGAGGAGGAGGAGGAGTATTCTGCGTGCCTTTGTGTCACATTTAGATTGTTCCCTGTCGGCGTTTGAGGCCACACAGCCGTCACATCTGCATTTACAGGCTTCAATAAACATTACCCAGTCGCGTGTGTGTGTATGAGTGTGTGTGTGTGCGTGTGTGTGAGAATGGCAGCACGCACCATTAGAGGGAGAGAGGAGGCTGCTGTGTGCCTTTGCAAAGCTGAGGAAGGACCAACATCCGTCCTCACAGGAAGCCAATATCGCCGCGGTGATGACACGCCGCCATCAAGGAGCCGGGCGCCGTGTGAACCCGCGCCTGGCTGCTGTGTGGAGAAGAGAAACAGGGGGTTCAGTACTGATGTGTCAGAGGCATCAGGGGGGAGGAGGAGGAGGAGGAGTGGGATGTTGGAGCGCAGACGTCCAGTGGAGGCTTTAGATTTCCTTTTTTTTTTCTAATATATTTTCGGATCCACTTTTTGAAGCGGCGTTTTGATTGATACTCACATTTGATCCACGTTTGACAGTCAGATCAGCGAGACGGCGGCTGCATGTGAAGCGTATTCATGAGTTTCTTTTTTTTGGCATCCAGACAGACGGAGCACTTTTGTCTTAGTTAAGTGAAAGCTTCTTGGATTTCCACCTCCGCCTTTAATATAATTCTCAAACTCTGAATACAGGACGTTTGGGGAGGATAATATATTCATATTGTGCGACAGAAACGCGTCTCTTCTGCGCCTTTCATAAATTGGGGTCAGGTGATATCTGTCACAGTGGAGAATGTGCTTAGTGCTGACAAAGTCATGTTGACATTTTTCACAGAGGAAGGCACAAAAATAAAGAAAGAAAAAAAAACCTCTCCCAGTCTGCAGGAAGGAGGAGAAGAATTCAATTGCCTTTTCCACAGAATGCAAACCAATCAGCAAAAGCCTCCGTCCATCCCCACTAACAGCTGCACTAGAGATTGAGAGGAATATTGATATTAGTATTAACAAATGTACTGTCCTTCATTGGGGTCTCACTCTGTGGCGCCGCTTGCAAAAGCACTGATAAGATTTGTTTCTGCTCCACAAAATGTTTTAAACATGATGGATTTGACAAATATGGCTATTAGCCGCGGCTGAATGGGCCTGCGGGTGTCGTCAAAGGCAGTAAATAGCAAAACGCTTTCACCCGGGCCAGAAAACATGTCGGTATCCTCCAGGTTGTTGCATTTCCTGTCGAACGCAAAGGAAAACACGACAATGCAAAGCTGGGGAATCAAGCAGCTGTGAGGTGAATGGATGTGGCTGTCAGCACTTTAAAGGAGCTCCAGCCGCGGGAGCTTTGTTTGCTCTAATTTAGGAGCTCTCAGGCTCTGTTCCAATAGGTAAATATTGGATAAATAACAATGATGAGTTTGCATTCAGAGAGGGACAGGCTGAGCTGCGGCAGCTTGAGAGTGAAACACGAGCGCTCGTCACTTCATTTCACACCCATCGACTCAAACGCTCCACGTGATCTGAATGTGTGTGATGTGCAGAGGGCCCAGGGTTTGTTTACTGATGAGAACTTCATAATAACATAATATTTCAAGCAATTATACTAGAATTATATTAGCTCCAGTTTAACTACCTGTTTTATTGTCGGGTGATTTGGATTTTTTTTTTTGGGGGGAACTAAACAGCATCTAATCAGCTGGAAACAGAAACAGATAACGATGAGCAGAATGGACCAGGAAGCATGAAAGCTGAATACTCATTTTAATTGTCTGAGGGGAATTATTTTTAAAAGACATTAAATCCTCCAATAGACTGCTGATGCAAAAATCTGAGGATCGTTTAACATGAAACCTGGAGCTGATGTCAGAGTGTGTGAAGGCAGAGTGTGTGAGGTAAGAGTGTGTGTTCAGCTCTGCCCTGAAAACGTGTCAAGATCAAGATGCAACAACATCATCAATAACATATACATGGAATAATAATATAAATAAGAATGTGAAGCAGGTTTTGATGCAATATTGTTGTTTTGAGGTGTTTTTGTACCTCAGGTTGTTTTCAGACTCGTCTGTTGGCTGCTTTGTTGTTTGTTTAAGCACGATTTCTCAAAAAGTCATGAATTTGTGTTTTAGTGAGACAGTCAGACACTGAACTCACCACCAAACATCTCTGAACCTCATGAGGTTGTTATTTCTATTCATTTGTTTTGGTCTTTTTTGTCACATTTCACACGTTTGCAGTTTGGTCTGGAGCTGGAAACTGCAATAACAAAGCTCCTACACATCTGTGCTGTTATTATGGAGCTTGTTATCGTTAGGAGGAGGCAGATTGTTGTCTCGGTCAGTTTGCCCCGTCAGTTAAACTGCCTTTATTAACACGAAGGCGTAAAGATCGCCGCCTGTTAATGCGGAATATAATACACACGTGTAATACAGGTGAACAATTCTCTCAATCAGTGCTCAGCAGGAGTTCATATCTTTGCTGCTCATTCTGATTTTTGGTTTAATGTTGAATAAACCAATATAATTTAGTGTCACAATCAATTCCTCAGACGTGGGAGAGGAATCAGCCGGCTGTAATTTGACAGAGACGGCGGCCCCGGACGGCATCAGAGACCTGCAGGTCTGTGCTCTCAGCTCATCATTACGCTCATTTGGGATCAGTTTAGCAAACTCCGGGCGCAAACAGTTGTTTACACACACACAGAAGGATAATTGTGATGTTTTGTAGCGCTCGTTATCTTGCGGCACGAGCGAAAGGGCAGCGGCATCCACGGCGAGATAAGCAACCGCATATCCAGAGACGCATTAAGCGCCAGAAGAATTAAACACACACACACACACACTTGTGCATAACCCAGTATAAGAATAGTCTGTTCCTCCAGCTCAATTCAGTGCAAAGTGCAGAGGTCGTTAGGAGTTTAACTTCCTTTGGGGATCAACATGGACCACAATGCAAAAACTGAAACTACTGCATTAGAAAGCTGCAAACGATCGGACCTATTGTAGCTATTTGTCTTAAGAAAACCATAGAAATAGGCCAGAAGGACTCTTACAGTTCATCTGTTTGGTTCCATCTCATCCCTTCCTTTGTCAGTTGTGGCTGAATGAGACAAAGAGAAGAGAAGAGACGAGCGAGATCTGGATGGAAACAAACACGAGCAGCTCTCCACTCACAGTGCCTGCAGTGTCCCTGTGGTACTTGTGATGATCTCAGAGTGGGCAGAAGGATGAAGATGAAGGAGTAACGAGGGAGGAGAGCGTGGGGGTTATGTGTGTCGTCTGTTTGGGGAGGGGGGAGGGGGGAGGGCGCTGGCTGATCTCTACCCGAGGATCATTTCGCCGAGATGAGTTCCCGAAAAGTGGAAATTGTCCATCGTCATTGATCTAGAAGTCGCAGAGGGGTTTGGTGAGGAGTGTGGGACAGCAGGTGTGTGAGACAGCAGGAGTGTGAGACAGCAGGAGTGTGAGACAGCAGGAGTGTGCGACGGCAGGAGTGTGAGCGTCGTCCCCCTGGGGCCTACAAGCACCTTTTAGCAAGCTGAGTCCCCCCCCCCCCCTCCCCAGGACTCCGACACCCTTTCCACGCTTGAAGATCAAACCCATTTCTCCTCTCTCTCTCTCGCTTCGTCCTCCTCATCAGAACTCCTCTTCATTATAATCACCACTAGAAGAACCTCTGAACAGCTGGAAAGCAGAGCCGTTATGATGAACCATATGGACGGGCTGTATTCAGAATTCACTCTGAAGTCACGGGGGGCACAGAGGAGGGCCGGGGGGCCAGGGGGGGGCCGGGGGGGGCGCTGCCAGGCACTGATTCACTTTTATCTGCACGTTTCAATTTATTTTATTTGCAAGTGAGAGGCCGACTCTAACAAGTGCACTCACAACATAAACACACACACACACACACACACAGCTTCTTCTGTTTGTTGTGCGGTGAAAAACGTATACACATACATCTCGCTGCTGTCACTGCAATTAGCTCCTCATCCCACTCTGTCACCGGCCTCTTACTCTTACGCCCCCGTCTGCTCGCGTTGGTGCTTTGTTAGACTTTTCCGATATTGTTTAAAAGGCACTTAAGTGGAGGGTAATTGCAATCGTGCTAAACGTCTATTCTGGACACATCGTGAAGCGACGCCGTGTCAGCCCGGCACCACAACACAACAGGTTGGCCTTAACAGATCATTTCAACTCATTTGGCTGTTAGGGAAACGCAGAAAGAATCAGGCTGAATATGTAAACAAGCTGCTGTTATTCTGCGGCCCCCTGCTGTGACATCATCACTGGGACCTCCGGCTCGTGTCAAAGCATCATGGAGGATGGAAAACTATGAGGGAGAGGGTGCAGAGAGGGTGCAGAACAACGGCCTCAGTGCAGCTACATGACATGGAGCCTAAACTTCAGTCATTCATGATCAGAAATATGAACTAGTTTGATTTTGCAAATATTTAAAAATATCTTTAAAGCAGCACTGGGTAACAGTTTACACCCCCTAGTGTTGTGTTATTGGAATTGCATCCATTTGGTCTGCAACAAGTCACAGAGGAGCTGAACAAGGACACACACACACACACACACACACACACACACAGCAGTTTAAAATTTGCAAAAAATATGTGCGTGTGTGTCTGCATAAGATTTTCAAACGTTGATCACACTGCACCAAAATACATGCGAGCCAAAGAAGTGCACAGAGACGATGAAGAGTTAAGTTCATCTTGTATGAGGTTTAGCTGGCTGAGCACCACAGGAAGTTGATGGAAGATAGAAGACAAACTCCAGGCGAACACTGGTGAAGTCTGCCTGTCAGTGGCTGGAGTTGATTTACCCTGCAGCCACTCTGGCCAGTAACCAGCCATTGTTAGGAGGCTCCTCTCTAATCGATAAGGTCAGATTCCGCTACAGAATTTCAGAATATCTAAAGTTAATGTGAGCAAAATAAATGTTAATATCTCGCCAGAGCAGGAAAGGAAGAGGGAGTCATGGAAGGTTCATGTTGAATCGCTTGGAGGAAAGCATCAAAGTTGAAGCGGGAAGCAAATAGAGCTGCTGGTCTCTGCCACCCAGAGACGTTTGTTTCATCTCAGTGTTCCTCAGCAAACACTGAAAGTCGCCCAAAATCAAACGACTGCTGGCAGGGATCATGGAGGATGTCTTCTGTTGGAAAGTAATACTGTAGCAGCATAAACAGAAGAAGCTTCCTGCCTGTGTCACCCCACGCCCCGCTCGCTTTCTTTTTTGCTTAATTTCCCCGGCGCCTGCAGGAGCAGCCGGCAGGGGGATTTGACTGAGGACTTCTGACAATCCTGAGGAGAGCTGACACCGAGAGTGCCAGGCTCTCCGTCGCTCTCGGCCAGATTGGAAGATGCTCAGTGTGCGGGGAGCAGATGAGACAAAGCAGAGGAGCCAGCAGGGCCGGCTGAAGCTGAGGGAGCAGACGCTGAACACACACCGACACACACACACACACGTTGTGGACACTCTGCTCAAACAAACCCTACGCCGCCACATCATTTAAAAGCTTAGTTTAATTATTGAATTGTCTTTGAAAGGTGTCGAGTCTATTTTCAAATCAAGCCGAGGAGAAACAAATCTGGAAATCAATCACAGTAACAAACTCGCTAATTTTTCAGAACTTGTAACCTCATTTTTCAAAGTCCTAAGTCTTAAGTTTCAACATGTTTCCAGGACAAACTCGCTCATCTACACAAACTTTCTAGAACTCTGGAGTCTAAGCATGGTGAAGAATTTATTTACAGTGAAGAAAAACAGTTCGATTTCAGAAAATTATTCCAGAATTGATCGTCGCGTGATGAATCTTTGAGTTCTTCAGCCTCACTGCCTTCTTATTATTCATTTATTTACCAATTTTTATGAATTTATACAATTTCTATTTTTAATTTGAATCAGATTTGATCTGCATTTCATCACCTTCATTGCTTACATACAGGATCTCTTAGTTTACTCGTTTTAAGTCGTTCAGTTAATTTGAAGGCAGATGAGGTCACATTTCTTCATCTATCGTCTGATTTCTGTTTTTATTATACCAGGATGTTTCTATACATCACAATTTTGCCAGAACCACAGGTAGAAGAGTTTCCTGTCAAAGCTGGCAAAGAGAAATCCATTCACATTCACTGGAAACATTGACCGCCATCAATAACAACAACAATCTGTTACTATAATTAACTAGTGATCATTATGTAAAAAAGGCACTTTCTCCATTATGATCCCAAACTTCAAATGAAGCTAAGGGATGAAGGCTTCCTGTGAGTAAAATGCCTTAAAAAGTATCTTCAGATATTGATACATTTCTTTTATTATGTCTGTTTGTCCTCCAGTACGAATGTGGAATGCAGAGTTATCCATTCAGACTTTATAACCATAAGTATGCATTAAACCAAAAATGTATACTTTTTAGGGAATGCAAGTTAGAAAGTCCTTGAAGATTCTCTGCAGATTAAACTCCAAAGTGCTGGAGAGTCGCTGCTGTCATGAAAGAACAGCGCCCACTTACCGACGTCGGGTTGACAGCTTTTGACTTTGTTTGGCTATTTATTGTCCCATTACAGACGTACCTGCACATCATAGCCCCGTCTTTTCAGTGATTTGAGGACAGTTTAGTCAAATCCAGGAGAGCAGAAATGTCTGTGCGTCACCTTCATCGGAAATCAAAAGTGATCTGGGCTCAGTGAGTGTGCCAGGCACTCTTTAGTCTCTAATGGAGCCCCATTTGGAATGTGGCACCAGCTGGCCGCCCGCAGCTAAGGGTATTTTAGTGGCGTCCCTGTGACCCTCCCACTGAGGAATTTACATTTGAATTTCAATCATAAGCAAATTCACTTTTTTAGAAGTGAAATTCAGAGGTAAAAATTCAGGCTGGAGTCTTTTCCCCCCCTCGATACGCTAGCCTGCCAATTACAATATAAATGGGATGGATGGAGGAATAAGCATGGAGCTATTTGCCCCCATCAATGTCAAATCACGGCAGAATATTTGGGAATCGTGTGAAGTCGACGCGGCGTTCCTGCAGATGAATGTATCGTGGCGACAAAACACTCCAGACGAGGAAGAACGCTCCTCGCAGAGAAGCACCCGGAGACGCTGCCGAGAATCTACAGGCCAAGAAAGTCAGACTAAGTTGTTGAACATAAGACTCAAACCCGCTGGTGCCTGATGAATTTTTAGTGCCGTGCTGAAGGTTGCCAGATCACAATCAACACAACACAGGAAGGAAGGAGAAAAAAAAAGGGATCGGGAAACGATAGAGCAGAATCTTGACAGCTCGAAGGAATAATTCCCTTGTAACAAGTTGCATTTATATTCCATGTATTCTGCCAAAGATGCATCAAAAATGGATTAAAATAAGACCCTGATCTGCCAGTCATGACGCTTCAGTCGCCCCAGCCAAGGACTAGTCTCTCGTAAACCTACACGCTACCTTAAAGCCGTTCAGGCGCCGTGAACTGCACTTAAATGTGAGGCTGAATGAGGCTTTATCTGCAGAGCACAGAGGCAAACAGGCGTCCGCACTGAGATTCTTAACATCGCAGGCTTTCTGTCAGCGGCGGCAGAGCTCAGGTGTTATGTGAAACTCTGCGGCGGTGATTTGAGAAAGCCGGGCCCTCACAACGTGTAAGGAGGCATTATCACAATCTCCTGGGATCTACAGGAAAATGAAGACTTGGGTGAATTAACTTTCGCTAGACTTTTACTTACTTTTTCCCTTCCTCTGCAAAAAAAAAGAGAGAGAGAGGAAAAAAAAGTCACCAGACTACAAAGTTGACTTTCCAAAGCTAAAAATGTCAATACTGGAGGATTCTGCAGGATGCTGATATGTGATGCCAACGTTCAGTGCCAAAGCAGCAATCTGGAGTAATGTTCTTGTAGTGCAGCCGAGTGGGAGTGAAGGAACTCGCAGAGGTGTTAGTCTAACATCTCACACTTACCTGAACCTTTACAAACCCAAACTCCCTCTGCTGCTTTCCAAATCGCCAATCGAGCTGAATCAAAAACAGGAAGGAAGGAAGGACGGAAGGAAGGAAGCTAGTGAGCAGATTTATTGGCTCCCCTGACATTCTGTTAGGTGGCTGGTTCAGGCTGGATCCCTTTGCACCTGTACTCACTCACACTCTCACACACACACTGAGCACATTGCATCCTGTGAAGATGCAAACAGAGAGAACATAGTGTGTACGTATCCTAACACCAGGGGGGGTCCAACAAAGCGGCGGTGTTGCCTGTCACTAATATCAAAGGCTGGGAACATGGCTGTGCTTCATGAAGGACTCAAAGACCCCACGCGTCCTGGCTTAGCCTCCTATTTTAGGGCCTTTGAGCGTCTGGAAGAGGAGAGTGAGACGTCCTGCTTTAGAGTAATAATGTGACATGGTGATGGGAGGGGAACATGATGGATATGTGCTTTAATTATCAAAGTGTGGGCAGGAGATACTCGTCTTATGATGCCAAAGAAGGAGGTCTTCAGGACGCGATGGACATCAATCAAGGCGCGGCGACGTTATTGGCTGCGGCCCCTGAACCCTGACGTCATGTCTTCTTCTTCTTCTTCTTCTACTACACAACAACGGGGCGACTTCACTAATCTAATCTGATTAAAAAGAGATTCCTGGGATGCATTCAATGATTTGATAGATTAATTATATTCCATGGATGCTAACATCCTTTTGGGATCATCTCCTCCACAACTGAGATGTTTTCATGCATTTCATTTTAATTTAACTCATATTAGGCCAGGAAGTCTCACTTGATAAGATTTCAACCCAGGGACGCCGTCGCTTAACTGGAGAACTGTTGTTGTTGATTTAGCGGCGAATTAACAGCGTGCGTCGTACACGGGGAAGTAATAGTGCTGAGAATCAAAACATCAGGAGGATCATTGGTCCAATACTTCCTCTAATTGGGATAATTTCTTGTGAATTAAATTTAAGTTGAATTAAGCCTGGGCTAATTTTGTCACAAACCCCATTGATCTCCGTCCTGCACCCCTCCCGGGCTCCAGAGGGGCCATTTTGGGAGCCGCACGAGTGCTGAACCTGTGCACCGGCAGAAACACCACCCCCTCCTTGTCCTCCTCCTCCTCCTCCTCTCGGCTTAATCTTAGAGACTCAATTATTCATATTCTAACCTGATTAAGAGCTGTGGTTGTTTCACATTCAAATAGCAGTTAGTGTTGGTAACAGCCCCCTTGAGGTTTGGAGGATCTGTGCGTGTGTGTGTGTGTGTGAGTATGTGTGTGTGTATATTCAGACCTGCCAGCCAAGGTGAGCGGGTGCAGCGAGTGATGCAGCGTGGGAGTGAGAATGTGGCCGGGGCAGCTCCAGACGCTGTTCCTTCCGTTAATGGCGGCGATGTCCGGCCTCTGATTAATTAAACATCCCTCGAGGTCAAAGAGTCACAGAAGGTGACGCAATTTATCATCTGGCTGAGGCGTAATGGAGTGTGGCCTACTGCAGAGTCTCTCATTAAGAGTGATAAAGTCAGCCGGCGCCTCAACAAGGCCACGGCGGCGCGGCGCGGCGCAGGGACGCGTCTTCCCAAAGCACCTCTTCCATTTACTCCCGGAACCAAATGAGCGCCATTGTAATTGCTGTCGTTCACCTTGAACTAAAGGGAACGTGGCTGTTCTGCCCTACATCCATTCAGACGTCCACAACAAATAAAGTAAAGAATCTTCAACTCTCTAGAGAATAAAATCATTTGGACTATTTTGTCTTCCAATAGCAGAGTGATTTGGGATTCATTTGCTTGTTGCTCACTATGCAGTCGTTTACTACAAAAGGACAAGAAACTAGAAATCTTTCCAAGGTTTTCTTTTTAGAAATGGCAAAATTTCCCCCCCATAGTTTTTAATAAAATTTTCTCAGAATGTACAGCTTTCATTGGACCCTGAATACTGAACATTGTCGTTGTCAAAAGCCTTAAAATGTCCGTGGCAAATAAAAACCTCTTCAGTGGAGTCCATGAGAAGAAACAACACTTCAGACTCTAAAGAACTAAAGAGACCCTGTGACCTACAATCTTAAGATCCTTTGGTTTCCCTCTGAAAGGCTCCCATTGATCCTACTCATAGTCCTCCTCACATTTGCTAAGACTTCTTGTTCATATTCTTACTTTGCCTCTAATCAGCCTTAATGGGAACGTAACCGGATCGGTCCGTGCACAAACAGGCAGGATCTCTGTGATGAAACAACAAGAGAGAGAGAGAGAGAGAGCGGCCCAGTCCTGCTTCCTTTCAGACTAATGATGCAAAATGGAACACTCCCTGTCCTTTCTTCAGAGACTGCTCTTATCTTGTTAAGCTATAGGCTCTGTCATATAGAATACTCTTCATATTACACACACAGAGTTTTTTCTGTGTTACTTAGCTCAGATTTACAAGTCGGACTGCAAAATATCAGCAGTGATAAACTACAAGTTCACATTTATCTGTTTTCCCCCACGCTCTAAAATAGAATAACTCTGATATTAAACATGTGGTTTTGTTGTTGTTCTGTGTAGGTCGAAGGCAAAATAAGACGTATTAGGTTTCAGGGGGTGATTTGTAAAATAACGGAGCAGTGAGCAAGTGGACGTCTGCTCTGGAATGAGACTCTGAAATAGTCGGCCAACATCTCTCCGTCTGCTGCCGTCTCCCACCTCCTCCTCTTCTTGCCCCGGAGGCTCTGAGTAGGCGTGACTCAACCCAATACCTCCTCCCTCCCTCCCTCCCTCCCTCCCTCCCCCTGAGGCCCGCAGCGACGTATATATCCCTGCTGGACTATCGGAGCATCTGTCCCCCCCTCAGCGTCGGGCCACACACTCTCTCTCGGCTCCGGCATGTTTCAAAGACACAGAGCCAACACTCGGGGAATATATTATCAGTGCACGGCGAGCCCATCTGGTGGAGCAACACCTGGGAGGGCGTTCTAAGCGGTTCTCAAGCCCACACTGGGGCGGGAGGTGGGGGGCCGGGGGGAGGGAGGGGGAGGAGGGAGGAGGGAGGAGGGAGGAGGAAGTCGTGGCCTGCAACACTTTCAGAAAGTCCTTGGTCGTCATTTGTTCTTCCTTAAACTTCGGTTTCAGGTCGGTCGTCCAGAGCTGACGAGTTAAGGTCACATTCCACATGCAAATGATGTTAAAGCAGCTATAATCATGCCGGAGCCCGATGTGTTACAAAGACGATGTGGGCTCATATACAGCATCTACAAACTGCAATTCGGACTAGATAATAATCAAGAAGTAATAAAAGGTCTGAGGCTCCAATAAAACATGAAAATGAAAATGAAACCGTCTTCAGGGGGATGTAATGGTTTCTTTGGTGAAATCTTTCCTTTGGCCCTGAGACACAACGGGACGCTGGGGAGCAGAGGTGACTGGTAGCTCGAGATGTGGTGCGTTCCTGATGAGGAGCACGGAGAGAAGAGGAAGAGCGACAGACATCAGCTCCTCAGCCCTTCGTGTTTTTTGGGGGGAGTGAATCAGCTTCCCTATCAAATATACTTCAGCCCTGTGTGTAAACCTTAATGAAGCAGCCTGAACCTGAGCACTGAAGCCTGACACACACATGGATGTAACGTTAAGCCTAATTAGAACGTCTTAGAATTCATCATAGCAGCTATAGCGCAGAAATCCAAGTTCAGTCATGTTGGAATGTGGAATCAGTTGGCAGGAAATTTAACTTGGCAAAGGTTCCATCTTTAGTTAACCACGTTACTGCTGCAGTACATATCCTGAACTCTGACTTAACCCGACCAGCTGTCTGATATTCAATCCTCCACCAATCAGGCTCAGCCAAGTGTCAGTTGCTGTTGCCAGATTAGAATGCGCTCTCTTCTCTGCTGCTACTCGCAATCACAGCCGTGCCCTGGCCTTGCACCTAAGGGTGGGGGGTTGGAGGGGGGGGTTCCCTCCAGAGGAATGGGAAACCTTGACTCCACACACTGCAGCTGCTTAATATGCGAAGCTGAAACCTACAGGTGATTAGGAAGTTTCAGATTGGTTTTGTTTGCTTTTCCATGCTGGTATGAAACATCATCCTCTTCCTCACATTTCTGCCGCCTTTATCACCGGCAGGCCATCTGAGTGAATATTAAATATACACAGAATAATGTCTTACAAAGCAAAAAGGCTCTCTAATATTGCCGGCTTGCAGATGCAGACTCATGAAGCCCTGAGTCATGAATCCTCCTCAGTAATCTCATTTCCACCCTCTTTTCCTCAGCTCCTCCCATCGCCCACCTCCTCTGGTCTGCAGAGACTTGAACTGCGTGTTCTTCCCCTCAGGATTTCAGGAGCATATGCTGCTCCACACACCAGCATCCACCCTCTCTGCCCAGGAATTAATATTTCACAGGCTGCTCCTCCACCATTTTTCTTGCTGACGAATTGAAGACAGAGGGAAAGTTTTTACCAGACCAGCCTCAGAACAATAAATATTGAAATGTTTCCCTTGGAACTTCTCCAATCCGGCGCTCCTTATGTACACTGTCACACACGTGCTCTTGTGCCATTTCTCTTTTCCTGTCTCACCCTCGCTCCTCATCTATCCATCTATCCCTCCCATCTCATCTGCTGTGCCATCTGTGCAGCTGTAATAAGCAGGACTCCTCTCGTGCTCTCTGCGACTCCCTCGCTTGCTCTCCCCCTCCTGATTCCAGCTCATACCTCTCTCCAGGCATGGCCTCTCTCTCTCCCTCCTCCTCTCCCCGCCCCCCGCCTGGATTTTTGACTGACTGGTTTGTGTCCCACAATGCAGCTACCATGCAGTCAGACTCAGCCTGTGCAAAAATGGCTCATCATTTTGCGTCACACAGCGAGCCCGGCCACTTTATACAACACTGCTTTCATCTTACGGGGCAAACACAATACTGCAAAGCACGAATGTGAGACTGCACTCGCTCTCACTGTGACACACAAGATGGATGATCACACTCAATTATTACTACAAAAAGGACAAAATCACCCTCCTCTCCTGGTGAAGAGCAGAGTTAATAATTGAAGTGATCAACAGTCCTCATGCTGACATTCCACTCGGCTGGATAATGGAAAAAGTATTCAGAAATAGATTTTGACCCTCTTATAAAGTTCAAATACAACAATCCTGTCTTCAAAGACAAATTCAGGGGAATGTAATTTGTTTTTCCTCCACCTATTTAAAGAGCTTGATAAAAGGCTCCCATCAGGAGAAAAGGACATTTTGCTACATTGCAAATGGTGATAGCCTTCTGTGGTGTCCATATTGATCATATGCCCGTCTGAACAAAATGGCATGCCTGCAAAACCGGGCAGATTAGGCACAGGAGGCCTCGTGATGAAGAACTCTACTGCCTCACAGTGGCACCAGGGGGGATTTGTCCTAAAAAGGAGCACGGACTTCAAAATGGTAAAAGTCTGCAGGTTCATGCTTCTTCAAAAAAAAGTCTGATAAAGGAATAAACCAACGTGAGGGAAGTGTGAATCCATCACAAACATAACGATGGGAACAGTGTAATGCCTGGAAAACTGAGCAGGGGGCAGCAAAAACACATCTATGTTCAAACCTCATGGAGCCAAGTTCATTTTAGAAGAAATTGCGAAACTGTAATTATATGTCATAAATACAGAAGAAGCTATTTTCCAAGACATCTCCTTTTTAAAAATACATTTTGTTTTTGCTGAATGAATATGAATGAGTCAGAGTTCATAAAGATTCAGAACAGGTACAAAGTGTTCATGAGAGGAAGAGCGAAAGATGACAAAACTGTTATTCATCACATGAATACTTGAATAAGCAGAATAGGATAGAACGACACCTGCACTTAACAGCATCGCAGAGAGATGAAGCTAGAGTAAAGCTTTATTAATTCCATTCATTTCGGTGGATTTATGCAAATCATTGGAGCGATTAGCATAAGCGAGTTAATTGCTCGTGACGCGGATCTGTTTGAGTCTGTCTGGCCCCCGAGTTCAAGAGTGCAGATCAGATGAGACAATATTAGTTTGCTCTCACTGAAGCCTCTTATTCTATTAAATGGGATTTGAAAGTCTCCTCTTAAGCAGGAGGAAATTCTATGGGAAGGATTCCTTGAGGTATCGATCATGAAAAAAAAGTCAGATCTGTGTGGACAGAGCTCAATCAATACCACTAAGCCAGCTCATATCTGCGTTTAATGCCTCCAGTCACCAATCTTTCCATTTTAGAGGTCAAGGAGTTGGTCGACTCTCCAAACAACTTAGCCGTAAAGCCTGGGAGAGCCGATTCCTCGTGAATGCAACAGTCATAATTAGGGAAACACATTACAAAGGAAAACAGCCACGGTCCTTCAATGAGTTATTGATTAGGACGTATTGAATGGAGGGGCACGGGAGTGTGTGGTAGCCCTCTCTTTCTTTCTCTTTCTCTCTCTCCCACTTGCTCTCTGATCCATCATCAAAGGACAGGCGCTCTGCCTCCCTGCACATCCACACCACGGGTCTTCACAGATTGCGGGGGGGACCAGAGAAGGATTTATCCCTAGCAGGGCTGGGCGCAGCACCGAGTGGGCCTGGCACGCCACGAGGACTCAGTGGAAAATGAGCAGCCTTTGTGATGTGTGCTGCAGGGGCCGGTGCAGTCTGAGCCAGGGAGCAGTAATGAAGCATAGGCTTTCGTCTTAAGCTGCACAGACATCCAGAGATATGAATCCACCTCCATTGTCCTCCATTCCTGGTTTTTTTCCCACATGCGCTGCTCTTTGATAAGATTTCATATATTTCAGCATATCATCCTCCATCTTACTCTCGTTATGGACGTCTGGGGCAACGGCGGCCGGTCCTGTATGTTCTTTACATATCTCAAGGCCGGAGAGGCACGGAGAAGCCTGGCTGCAGAGATACGTGGAGAATTTTAAAAGCAAATGAATAAATGAAACCCTTGAATAAAAGACAGTGCAGCCTTTCATCAGGCGGCTTCAAACGCATGGAGAGTAAAACTGAAGTCTGTTTTTCCGTGACAATGTACCTTGACTTTCTGCGTTGAATTAATTGAGCGGTGCCGACTGGTTGGTGGAGGAAAGTTAGCGTGTGAGGCCTCGTTTGTATGCGACGGAAGTTACTGGATGACTGCCGAGGACGAGACACCCTGACCTTTACATTCACAACAACATGTAATGCACTCGTCAACGCCGCTTTCCAATTCATGGCTCGACCATGGAACGTGCATGTCGGAACATTTATGTAATTAAATGCAAATGAGCACGGGCACACACACACACACACACACACACACACAAAAATGGGCAGATTCTACTTGCGCCGCTGCTGTCAACGAGTGTTGGAGAGCATAATGTGCTGCCGGCTGCTGTTAAAGCTCACTCAAAGTAGCATAATACACACTCCTCCTCCTCCTCCTACTGTGACGGTGTGGCAGATGTGTGAACGGGCAGGGCAAGCGATACGGCCCGGGCCATAATACAGAACCGAGGTGTGATCTCTGCCGCTGCACGGGCGGCTGCACCTATTGCCCCTGGCCTTTTTTTTGGCGTGTTTAAGTCGCGGGGTAAATGTGTTGTGTGCACTCATGCCAAGGAGCAGGATGCAGCCAAATCCCCAGCGTGCGGCTGGTATCTGCAGAGCCACCAGAGGGATGCAGTTTCTCTTAAGGAGGCAAATTTCTCATCACTTTTTTTGACAACCATTTGAATATCTATAGGGACCCAATTTCATGCTTGACCTGCGTTTGGTCACAGATTGAGTAGAAATGGAAAAGAGAGAATGACTTCCTTGGAACAATTGGAAATGGAAACAAATGTAGAATCGTCTGGGTGGGTTTTTTTTTCTAAATTAAGAGTAAATTTGTCCAAGCTGCAATTAAATGGTCACGGTGCCTTGATACAGAGTTCAAACCCTCTGACTCACTGTCGCTCAACTGAATACAACAAAAGCTTCATGTCAGAGTGTTTAGAGGACGTCTGTGGCAGCCGCAAAAGGGAACAAAGCTCATTACAATAACAGAAAACAAAGGAACCCCAAACACAAAAGCATCAAATACAAATAATTTGTTTGTGGTATACAAAATGACTGAATTACGATAAAAAATGACAAAAACAAAAACACCTTGTATCAATACAGAGACCGAGACAGAAGAGGTTGTTGAGATCAAAGCGAGAAAAACATTTTCAAAGTTTCACAAAGGAACAGAGGCTGAAACTGATTGCTGAAGCTTATAAGAATTTGTTTCCTGAGCTCGCCTCCCTTATATTTCTGTAAAGGTCGTTTACACCATTCAGGAGCGTGTATAAAGTGTATAAAGCTCCAGGTGTGTTCAGCCCTGGAGTGTCCATGGAGGAACAAAAGGAACGTCGGCAATGTCAGCAAGAGCATTTAGGTTCTCGTATTAAAATCAGTTTTCTTGGATAAATGAAGTTTTGACGACTCGTGTAATGAAGGCACAATGAGCTCTTTAATATTGCGGCCTCGGCCTGTGTGCTAATAAAAGGACTCGCTGGGATTTGAGCTACGGCAAAGCAATAAACCCATAATTGAATTAAGTGAAGAACTGTTTGCGATGTCCGTTCCAAGATCACGGAAAAATGTGAGTTAATGTTCCGATTTGAACAATAAGGAGCACTAACTGCCTGCATTAGTGAGGGCCAGACCAGAGACATGCAGAAAGGAGCTGCGTCCTCTCATAAAACAAGAAACCACTCAAATATTCATCAAGGAGACTTTGGTTCACAATCTGAACCTGAATTAAATTAATTAAGTTTGGAGTGATGTGAACCTGAGCTACTCCAAAACACTTCAGAGTCACAGGAGCATGAAAAGAGCCGAGATGACCAAAGGCAGCAGGAGACTGCACGACAAATGTCCAAACCCAGAGGTGAGACCGGGCCCATACTGGTCCAGTAGCTGCAGGGCCACACCATTGGTCCAACCAAAGCCCAGCTAGAGCAAAGGCAACAAAGCGGAACATAGAGGATGATGTTGTTGTTGTTGTTGTTGGTATCGATTCTCTTTTTACTCCATCAACATATCAAAACAAATACCTGGACTTCATATTCCCCTCCGCCTCCAGGTTTCCCATCTCCATTGACGTCATACTGTCAAGAGGAAGAAGATCACAAACTGTCAGGCCTGTAATGTTATGGCTGCACAGCACGAGCGCTCAAATCACCGCCGTGTTAAGACTCACCTTCTCAAACATGGCCTCGTACTTCACATACGCCAGCCAGTTAGTCCTGATCCAGCGCTGGGCCAAGTCAAAGGCTAGTTGTTTGGCGTTCTCAGAGGGCAGTTTGGATAAACCTGGAAACCATGAGAGCCTCTTAATCACCCATTCACCAGATGACACCTTCATAAAACCACTTCATGACACGCTGGGGGCGACCAAAGATGGAGGTCAAAGTCCCGATCTGGAATTCATTTTGGCTATTTGTTTGAACAAAATCATAATATTGAAATGAATCACTGCATCCTCACTTCATTTGTTCATGAGTTGATAATTGAAAACGTAGACTTTTCCCCTGTAAACATATCAGTAAGCATTTAGTTTGTATTTGGATCCCACATTGTGTCTTTAATAAATCATCCCACAAAGGCACAATATCCCAGCTTATTGAACAAACCATGAATCATCACTGTGCAGCTAATTTTCCCCTGAGGCCTTTTCCTCTGCGACAGCTAAATGAAGCTTCCTACCCTGGATGAGCATGTGCTGCAGAGGAGGCCACGCGTTGGGGTAGTCCCACTGCTGCCCGCTGTCTCTCAGCGACGTCGGCACTCCATTAGGGAACTGAAGAGCACCGCTCGCCTGTGAAAACCAGGAGCAAACCTGAACCGCTGGGAGAAACTTCACCGCACAGTGCGTGTCTGCCATCTGCTGGCTGTAACCCACAGCTTCATGGGTTTGTTACCAGAGGGATGACAGCTGGAGTATTAGATATTCAACCGCAGTCCCTCAACTGCCTCTGCAGCAGCAGCAGCACCTACTGTAGGTGTGACTGTGTGTCGTTGTACTGCCATTTGTTTACAACATACTTGCTAAATAATGTACTTAAATTAAACTAGTGACACTATAGAAACAAAACCAATACAAGTAGAAGAGTAAGACATCTGTGGTTGAAAATGTGGAAGAGAAAATACTAAATAGTCAAGAATCCAAACATACAGATCATATTCATAGTTTTCAGAGATTTGTAAACCAGCATTAGTCTTTTTTTCATTTATCTCATTGAGAATAGAAAATGGGACTAAATCTACAACTAGATAAATGTACGTGACCTCAGTGTTATGAGGTTTGGCATTCTGGTCAAAGCATAGTGCAGCACATGACCTCAGTCAGTGAAGGAGGATTTATGTTTTCGTGGTGTTATTTTTCAAATTCAGTGGTTAAAAATGTTTTAAAAGGTCAAACGTTGTATGGAGGTCAGTGAGGCTGCAGAACTGTAAAGCCCTGCACTCAAAATAGGTCTGGGGACAGAAAGAACTCTGATACTATGGTGACGAAAAGTATTCTGGGATGTCAAGGAGCAAAAAGCAGAAAATACTCCCAGACACAGAAAATTAAGAAAAAGTACAATTATATCAAAAGGTTGCAATGCACTGAAGTAACTTCCTACATCTGGAGTGAAACACACATGTTTAATATCATCCACCGACCTTCAGATACTGTACCGCCTTCTCTCCCATCTCAGGCTGAGAGTAGCACTCGGCCCACACGGGAGCCAGGTTGGAAGGGTAAAACTCAAAGTTGAGGGACATGGTCTGTATGTTAAAGTCGAACCAAGCGCCCCTCTCAGCATCCCACAGCACGACCTCCATGGCCTCCATCCTGCGGGCTGCAGCCTGGTCGAAACGCCCAGCCGCTTGACCCTCACCTGTCACGGAGCAGCACATCGCAGTCAGAAGTTAAAAGGTTTCGAAGCAGAACAAAGTTAGATCCAAAGCCTCAAACTCTCACCCAGGAGTCGGTTGAATGAGGCGAGCTTCTTCTCAGTGAGACACAGCAAAGCATTGAGGTCGGTGGGCAGGATCTGACTGGTGCGAGTGTCTCTGAGGGTGCCGTTGTTGTTTCCCTCACCGTCTACATACCAGCGGGATGAAAAGTCCCACCCAGACTCTGCACCCGCCTTCAGATCTGCCCACAACCGCTGCTGCAGATCTGAAAGGAAAAATTCAAACTTTTCATAATTTCTTAACCGGTGTGCCGAAAAGGTCCGTTTGATTTAGAAAAGACATCTCAGAACTACACACCAACATGATCCACATCAATGCCTCTTGAAATAATAAGGAAATAACTTCATGTTGACAGGAATGAGGCCAAGGAATATTTTGTATTTAACATTTTTCACAAAAACAATTTACCCTCCAGCAGCTTTACTGAAAATGTGTGGCCGAACTGTTCAGCTGCAACCTGAGAAATGTGAAGACTTTCTTTTGCAACCAGAGAAATTAATTCCACTCTGCTGCGGATTAATTAGAAGTTATATTCATTTAGAGGACAGAGCTTTCATTCAGCCACACATATATTTGGGATAAAAGGATCGACCATGACAGGATAATAATGCTCAAAAACGGTGTTTGATTCAGCCACCAAGGCTGAGTGCAACAAACACAAACAAAGTTTGTACCATCTGTGAGTCCCTCAGATAGTTCCAGATCATCTGTGTAGGATTCAGGCCTGATGGAGAGCAAATAGGAAGCAGAGTCACACATGACAAGACAAACCTAACAGTGTATACAGAAACTGTATCCAGATATTAGACAGATCCATACCTGGGAAAGTCCACCTGCACATGGTAGCGGTTCAGTACATGTCCTCTCCCGTTTACCCATACAATCAAGGAGCGGTTCTGCATCCAAAAGAGGTACTCCTGCTCCAGAGCGGGTAGAGCTGCTCTGAACCATTACAGGAGATCAAACAACAGGGAGAGACCTTTAGATTCTAAACACTAAAAATAAATACAAGATTTATTAGGGCAACGTTTGGACCAAATCCACAGGCAGCGACATGTAGGGCCCCTGAAAACAACAAAACACACTTGGAGATCACATGATATCAGGTGTGCAGTACAATAGAGATAATGAAGATGAATGGAGTGATATTTACAGTGTGGTCAGGCAGAAACTGCAACTGCTAAACTAATCTAAAATACATACTTTATCTACTGTATTGCTATGCTCAAAGGTGAATCATACCTCTACAGTAATGAAGCCGATTAGCAGAAGCAAAACAATAGAGACACGCTCAATGAAGTTTAATGTGGAGTATCTGTGGATGAGCGATAACGTGTCCGGTTGGCTCATTAGCCCGAACATCACCTGAGGAACTCTTTGTCCTTGGTGGCCTGATAGTAGCTCTCCACCATCAGAGTGAGGAAGGGAGGCTGGCTTCGTCTCTCGTAGTAAACCCGCCCACCGTTAGGAACAAAACCGTATCTGAAGGATATTAATAGAAGTTAAGGCTAAAAAGTGTTGGGGCTGAACTGCTCTGCACTGAGGGAGGGCGATGGCTCACCTGTTGACAAGGTAGAGGAAGTTCTGAATCATACCGTAGGCCGTGTCTGTCATTTCTGACAGGAGAAGCCCGTTGATGACCCAGTAGGAGTCCCTGTTGGGCACAGAGGATCTCAGATCAGTGTCTCACCTATGCGGGCTCCCAGCTGAGACCCCCGGCTGTGATCACCCTGGGCTCTGACGCGGCGAGACTCTAATCTGGATGTTCTGACAGTAACCGTAGACCTTGTTCACTCACCAGTAGTACAACTCCCTGAAGCGTCCCCCTGGCACAACGACAGGGTAGGGGGTATGAATCTGAGAGTAGAGATCTGGGTGCTCCTCAACACTGGCACGCATCTAGCAATGGAATGGAGTTTCCTTTCTTTTAAAGACTGAACTTTGATGGTTTCTTGAATGTACATGCCGAATGTTAACATGAAACTAAGAGGAGGATTTCGCACAAACACAGGAGGATCAGATCCTCACCTTCCTACCCAGAGACTTCCACAGAGAATGTATCTCTTCAGCCCAGTTGCGCAACTTCTGGTCTGCTATTTTTCCCAGGAACTTTGGCCTGCATGTAAAAACGAGCTCGTCACCAAGAATAGGAAACTACAGATAAGCGGTACGAGTCTTAAAACGGACCTGGAACTCACTTTTCATGCCAGTCAGGCGGTGTCCAAGACCCAAATTCAGTCCCTAGCTCATCAAAGTAAGTCCTGAGGAAGTGTTGTAGCTCACTGGGTGGGACGGTCGTGTTGGGCCAATTATTTGTAAGGTTGTGAAATGCTGACAAAACCACATCTGCGGGTGAAGACACAGGGAAGCAAAGAACGCAAACACACTGGACCTAATGGAAAATGAGCAGACAGGCTCACTTACCAGGGGAAGCTCTCAACTTCATGTCAACAAAGTGCTTGTCATCATCAAAGAGTTTAGCTTTCTGTACTTGATGCAGGACTGGGCCCGTACAGAATATGCCACTGAAATATTGAAGGAGTTAATCACCGGACAAAACACACATACACCAAGAATCTCAGCTCTTTCCCGACTAAACATGATTATATGGACATAATCATACAACACAGAAGTACAGCTCTGTGTTGTAAAGCAGGTCAGTAAAGTCCCATAGCAATAAAACACTGATGAAACACTGCTGAAGTAAACAAGGCCAAAGGGCTGCTGATGACTTACTTATATTAACCAAGACGATTAAGCAATTATATGAAACATAAACCTGCAGGGCAACGGTATGGAGTCGATTTAATGTTTTAACAAATGAGGCTTCAGCTGCCAAACACAAGGTAGCAGACATGAAACCTCATTTTGCATAACAGCCAGACAACGCTGCAGAGCTTCTTCTGCCGGATATTCCTTCAGATTTTCTTGATACAAAACTACAGGAGCAGATATTAGCACACCTGAAGAATACTTTCCTTAATGAGAGCGGGGAGGAGTGCAGAGTTTCAGGTCCTATGTGGTTTTTAATATGATGAAGTATCAAACTTATCCACGCTGCCAAGAGAAACTTTAAAGTTGGGTTATTAGTTTTATAGCCTTAATGTAATGAACTCATCCCTCGGCAAATCAGTGCTGGAAGACGTTCTGAATGCTCTAACAGCCTTTAAACTTTTAGTATTGTAACTTTAAACCATCTACCAAGAGGTCTATTTAAAGCCTGTATACTTAAGAACCCCACCTGTCGCATGGCGGAGGGAGAGCCGTCTTCGCTCGAGTGAGAGGAAGCACCGATAAAAAGCAAAAGACCATCAGGTTAGACATGTTGAGCTGTGAGATCCTTACTGCAGCACAGAGCTGAGGGACGAGCGTTTCCCTCCAGGTCAAAGTTCACACAGAGCGGCAGGAGCAGGAGCATGAAAACAATCACAGCACGGTAAATTCCAGTGAGCTTTATTTTCAACACAATTTTCCATCTTGTCCAATAATAATCACAACATCTTTGAAACTGAAGTCCATTGTAAAATTTGCTTCACTGAAAAAGTGCCAATTAAATAAGAGCCAAATCTCTAACAAACGTAAAATAATGAACTCAGGCTTTCATTGCTTCGTTTAAATTTAGTCTTGTTTCGTCTTTTTTTTTCTTTCTTTTCTTTTTAAATAAAGGTGTACTCCATTGGAACTTTAAATTTGAGAAACAGAAAACAAAATCCAAATGTTGGGGTACATTTCCGAAAAATCTTCATACCCACAGCCACACCTTTGGATCCTTAGATCATGTAATCCTGTTTTAGGTCACGCCCAAAGGCTCCTCCCCGGGAATTTTTCACTGATGCATCCTGTTTTCAAACCCTCCTCGCCAGGCCGGGGCACGTTACACACAACAGCTGTTATGTCAACGTGTCGGGCAACCGTGGAGGAAGGAGGAACATCTGCATCAGGGCAGCGTACCGCACCAAATTTTACCACCCCAATTTAATATAAAGACCTCAAAGAGTGAGACAATTTACTTCAAAACCAATTAAAGTCACCCAATCTGGGGCAAGATGCTCCCGTCTCAGTCTTTGAGGTACTCGGATTCCCCCCGGCCCCTGGCAGTGAAGCGGCGTCGGCCAGGCACTAAATCTTGATGACCAGTGATTTAGGCTCTTACGACATTAAACATCTGCTACTGCCAGCGGGATGGAAGGGAACAGACATCTGCCAGGTGTCTGCGATTGGACCCCTGTTCACTCGTCTAATGCTTCATTGATTTTTGGTTTTGACAGATCCCACCCCCACCCCCACAGAAACAGCCAAATTAGACGCACATGTATGTATTCCCCGGGGGACGACAGCAGAACTGAGAGAACAGGGGTCACAGTCCTAACCAACGAGAAACTGGTGAACGGTTCAGTGATTCTACCCAAATTTGTAAGAGCTCGAATTACGTGTGAAATACTTCTCGTGGATTAGGACCAAATTTAAGAGCATCTCGCCGAATTTAAAAGGGAATTTAATTTGCAAAAAAGGCTCCGGCTGAACGAAAGGTCACAGGACCTTAATGGAAAATAAGGTTGTCGTCGTTTTTTTTCTTTTGCAAAAGTGCCGAGAGCAACTGTTACCCAAACCCAAAATATCTAACAAGGGCAAAGAGAAATGGAAACATACTCTGCAGACTCAGGTGCCCAGATGATTTAGCAAGCAGTCTCTCTAATAACAGTTTGCTAATCCTTTCCCACCCCTTGAGACATTGTACCACTATAACCCTCCCGCCCTTATGACTGCACTGCGTCTCATACACTCGGGCCCAGTGTTACTGCCTGAACCCAAACCTCCGTACTTAAGTGCAGGCCAACCGTCTAAGGTTGCATATTGCGAAGCATCTTCTTTTAGCTGGTTTTAGTCAAATCAGCTCACTTGCAGTGTACAGAGAATGAATTCCTGCTACATTTTAGGTCAGATGGTTCGTTTTTGATTCTTTAGGGCCATCATCTCCCTCCCAAATATTTGCAAATAATGTACCTGTGATGAAAGAGCACACAGCGCAACGTAACAGCTAACACCTCCCCAGAAAACAGAAATTGTCTCTGCCAATTCAGCTGCACTGCAGCGAGTAGTACTACCGATAGAATATTATTTTCTTTTCTTCTTAACAACACTTACTATGACAGAGATCTTGGCAAATGTCTCATGTCAGTTGCACAAGTTAAGGCTGGTGACAAAACAAAAATTCAAATGCACACGCTCCACAAAGACATCTGTCTAGCCTGGAAACCTGTTAACACTGGCAGCAGGAGAATGTGGGTAATAATTTAAACCATCTCGGCTCAAGTGCAGCTTGGAGTCATTGCACCGGTCAAATGGGGAGGGGCTAAAACATCAGGGACATTCAGTGACAAGTTTGGCCTCGAAAACATTTCATGCACAAGGTAATTTAAATGTTTTAGACTAATAAATTCTGCAATTTCTAAAATTATAAATAAATTCACAGGCCAATATTGCAGATAAACAAGGGGGCGGCTAAGGAAAACGTCTCCAGTGCTAACGAGAGAAAAGAAAGAGTTTTTCAATTTGTCACACAGCCTTTCCAACTTGTTTAAAACAATCTTAAAATGAAGGTATATACAAGGTGTACCCCACAGGTCAGCTGCAGTTCTTGCAGAATAAAGTATGGCCATCCATAGGAAGGTGAAACAACACAGGACAAAAACAAAACAGCGTTCCCTCCCTTTTGTACTCCACTGAAATAGGAATCCTCATGACTCAGGTGTTGAGAGGCTGCAGAGTGCTTACTACTCTTTAGTGTTCTTATTTTGAAGACAAAGGAGGAGAGGGTCTGGGTCTCTTAGAAGCACATTTCTTCAAAATCAAACTGACAGTCTAGCCTTCTCTTGGAAGAAAATCCAGCATCTCTGTCCATGGAAAATCCAAGCGTGTCCTTTTGGCCAGACTTGAGTGCAGCAAAGCCAGCAAAACGATCATTCAGACCAGCGCCGCCCCCCCTGCCGCAGCCGCCGCCCCTCCAAATTATTTCTTCTTCACAACAAACGGATGAAGCAACCAAACTGAACACTTATGAGTTCACCTTCTTTTTGCTGGACGTTAAGTTTAACAAATTCTCAATTAGGTGAACGTGACTTTGTGGTGTGAAATGGAGGAGGTGATGCACAGAGGGGTTATTACTTTAGAACAAGTTGAACTGCTTGTTAAGGCACTTGTATAAATCGGTTAAAACTTCCAAAATAAAAGAAGTGGAGGCTATGTGATGGGGGTCTGTCGGTGCTGGCTCTGCGTCATTGGTGGATATGAATCGGCATGATGTGCACTTTCATTTTCAACTTGGTCCCCTGCCGTCCTCCCGGTGCTTCGTCTTCAAAGTGTGATAGAGCAGCACAGAGGCCTAGAAAAGGCAAATGAGTTCTTCCAAAACGTGTCCATCCAAATACACATTCCTTCATGGCGGCGGCCAAAAAGGAAGACGGACAGAAGCTGTACATTAAAAGAAAAAAAAAAAAATGTCCAAAACAAAAGGGGGCGGGGGCGGGGATGGAAGAGACGAATGAGGAAAAAACTAAAAAGGTATGAAGGGGAATGGATCTGATCTGTAGAGAGGAGAGAGAGAGAGGGATGAAGTCAGATCAGGTTTCAAATAACTTATACTCAATTATTCACAACAGCAATAATTATATTCAGAATGTGCTTTCAATATCCTGACTTTCACACTGAAAACAGTATTTATTGAAAGCTTATGTTAACTCCTTATTATGAGTTAATGTGTGTGACTCACTGGCTCACAGCTTGAGTTCTTCGCCACTCTCACTGTGGTACTCGGCCACATATAGGCTCTTGTCGATGATGCCTGGGATGGGCTTGATCTCTGTTCCAAGCTGCTCCTCGATGCCTTTCAGGTTGAAGCGATCGTCGTAGGTGATCAGGTTGATGGCCAGACCCAAGTGTCCGAAGCGGCCTGTTAAGAGTGTTTACAACCGTTTTGTTTCAGTTAGGTGGCGCCTAAGAAAAGACACTGCACACAACACAAAGACACACACACAGCAGGTTCAGGGTCTTACCGGATCGACCGATGCGATGAAGGTACGTTTCACCGAGCTTGGGGAAGTCAAAGTTGATCACAACATTCACAGCTTGAATGTCGATTCCTCTTGTGAAGAGGTCTGGGAGAAAGCAAACAAATCAA
The DNA here is from genome assembly GCF_046128005.1 of Genypterus blacodes. Lineage (NCBI taxonomy): Eukaryota > Metazoa > Chordata > Actinopteri > Ophidiiformes > Ophidiidae > Genypterus > Genypterus blacodes. The sequence continues at coordinate 2,249,831 of NW_027466845.1, forward strand.
AACCAAAAGTCAACATCATTGATATTTACAATAAAAAGAATATAGGATCTGCAGATTCTGTGTCTAAGAGAATGAGTGAAGACACTGAAGCCAGCTGAGACTGTAAACTTCCATATACGTCTCTAGAAACTGTGTCTATAAAACAGGTCTGGGGCTGCCATGACACCCCACCCCCACCCACCAACAAAGACCCTTGCAGAGTGAGTCACTTCTTTAACACGGAGAAGCTTACCAGTGCAGACGAGATTCCGGCACAGGCCATTTCTGAAGTCATGGAACACACGGTTGCGATGTTCCTAAGAGCAGAAAGATGAAAGTGTATTCAGTCTTCATTTTTAAATTAAATCCGTGCACCAACTAATAGAAAGGCAACAACTAAGTCAGAGCTCTGCACAGAAGCACATTACATAAAGATCAGAATGAAGCCATGTTTCAGCAACTGTGGTGGCTTTTCTGACACCTCCTTTAACGGATGCATTACAGCCTAAATACTACTAAATAGTATTTTTGTCTTTAAAAAGCACTTTTTTTTGGCAGTTCTTGGAGCTGACCTGTCTCATCTTGGCATGGATGTAGAAACATGAATAACCAAGCTGTGAAATCTTCTTGGCCAGGAGCTCCACTCTCTGGGAGGAGTTGCAGAAGATTATCGACTGATTGATCTGAAGCTGAAGGAAAGCAGAGAAAAAAAGGGCAAACTGTGAATAAACTTGTTTTAAGTTACGTTTAAATATGATTGTGTATAAAACTTTAACGTAAATCTTCAACTCTGTAGTGTGTACGCATTATTGCAATTCTCATTTCAATCAGGGAACTAAAACTGAGAGAATAATATGTTGCAGTGGGAGAAACAAAACAGGATTCACACCATTACACAAGATTAGCACCATAAAGAGATTTCTGCAGTATATATGACATCATCCCTGCCCAAAGTTTGCACAGCTGCCATTTCATTAATAGCCTGCAGTCATCCACGGCACTTTTACAACATTTTCCCTCATGACGCATCTCAATTTTGGCAATTCAAACAGTTCCAAGTGCAGAGAGGCAACACCTACCCTGGAGAACAAGGTGTTTAGGCAATGGACTTTTTGCCTTTCAGTTACATAAGCATAATACTGAGTCACACCCTTCAGTGTCAGCTCCTCCATTAGGTTGATCTCGTAGGGTTTCTGCAAGTGCGAGTTCTGTAAAAGTAGGTGAAGCCAAGTGTGACGACAGAGCTGTGCTACAGTTTTACATAAGGCAAGTAAGAAAGGGCAACAAAAACACCGGTGAGTAAATGTGAGAGAAGAAAAATGTACCATGAACTTCTGCACGCTGAGAGGGAACGTTGCAGAATAAAGCAGAATCTGCCTCTGTTTTGGCAGGAAGCTCAGTATCTCTTCCATCATAACTACAAAATCCTGAGACAGGAGTTTGTCAGCCTGTTGAGCAGAAGAAAGAACAGTTCAACTCAACGTGCCGCTGCTGTAAAGTCAGCTGGGTTGAATAAGACATCAGCACGGGCCAACACAGAAGTAAAAATAAAGACACTCACTTCATCCAAAACGATCATCTGCACTTGGTTGACCTTGGCCACTCCTTTCTTGATGAGGTCTAAAATTCTCCCAGGCGTAGCAATGATCACATGAACTATTGAAAAATAGAAACCCACAGTGAGTACAGCTTTTTACAGAAACAATGGGACAAAGTTGACATGTCTCTATCCTGTTCCCTTCATCCATCATGCCTTATTTGTTCTTCCATTCTTTCTCAGCCCGTGTGTGTGCATTGAATAGTAAACATGTTTTAATGTTTAGCAACCCTTGCCTGTCAATCAGTCACAAATATATCAACACTCCAGCCATCTGTGAGCATTAAGTACAGCTACCTGTTTCGTCGAGTCTCATGATGTCATCGCGTAGGTTGGTTCCGCCTGTGGTTGCCATGACCTTCACCCCGCCCATGTGTTTACTGACCTGGATACATATTTGGCTCACTTGTAGAGCCAGTTCTCTAGTGGGCACTATACCCACAGCTGGAGGAACACAAACAAACTTTTAAAGAGGGGACCATGTGGTGACAGACATGTACACACCGGCTGTGCAGTCGAGCGCAGAACAGAAACAGGATACAGAACCAGACACCCTTTTCCTCACCTTGTATGCAGTCCCTTTTCAGGTCAATGCGTTCAAGTAAGGGAATGAGGTAGGCTCCACTCTTTCCCGTGCCATTCTTGGCTCTGGCCAAGATATCCCTTCCTGATAGCGCAATGGGAATGCTTTCCTCCTGCATTAAAGAAGCACAAACAAAAGTGTAAATGAAATGACACTACGGTTTGGTTTATTAAGTTTATTAAATGTGCTTTTCAGATGTAAAATACTGTGGCAACATATTCAGTTGCGATCCCTAAGACTCTACGCTCTTATAGTGTTGCGAGCAACAAGGGACTCTGGCACCTATTAAAACGACTGAAACCACTGTATGAGTAACTGGATCCTCAGTGAAAGACCTCCCCACTCCTCTCAGACGACCACAAGGACACATTATGACCAAGACGACACATTCTCCAAACTAATCAAAGAACCTGCTGTTTTGGAGCAGGTGGATATGTCTTATGGAAGCCATCATGGATGAGGTCTATAGGCTTAGAGATGGAGGCTTTTCATATTATTGTTTACACTAGGTGAAAAAAATACATCTAACATTCTTTATGTTGACATTGTTTTTATCATATTGATAAAAAGCGGATTCTACAGCCACATCCAATATAACCAATGCATTTCATAATCTACTGCTACCAAAGAGCTGATGGTACTAAAGCACTTATATGAGGTTCTGTTCAAGATGTTCTTGCTCCAGCTGTAAAGCTTACCTTAACTTAACTGAATTGTGTCCCACGTATACTGTGAAGGACATTCTTCCTTTCCTATCCATTATTGTAAAAAAGACAATCCTAAATCTTCCACAAATGAACAGAATTATGCATCTCAAAATTAAATTGGAGGATAAGTCTCGACACTACACAGCTTAATTACTGCAGCTGGGTTATGGTAAGTGTCACTCAATTATCTGGCACTGATGCAATCGTGTCTGCAGGAACACAACATACCAAACATTCACTGCTAAGGTTTGGCACAACATGTGCAGCGACACAATAGGCAGTGAAAACTAGCTTGACCAGTCACAACACCTGACTCTCAGTAAGGACACAATGTGAGAAAGGGCCAAGATCTGCTTTCATTTCATACCTGACCTGACTCTGGGATTAAACTAAAAACTGATTATGTAGATTATGTTACATCAATTATCAGGTGACAAAAGACAAGTGTTTCAAAAGGGGCGCTTAGATCGTAGTGTTCAAAGGGCCACTTGTTTATTTACTGTGTGTCCATAAATTGGATTTTGGCCAAATTTCAATACAATCCTGATCCTGGACCATTTTAATCCTAAACCCAAAGCATGTATGCATTGCTGTAAGTATAAAGGGGACGTTTATGTACATTTACATTGTGTCATGCTTTGTGGCCTGTTTCATTACATTAAGTAACCCGTTATGTTTTACTCAGCATGAGCATCAGCATGACCAGAATTTAATTTTAAAGCATCCGCTTCAATAATATTTCTCATTTCGCATGGACTCTAGTACAAAATAACTTTACCTGGATTGGAGATGGCTTTTCCCAGCCCATTTCAAAGATTCCCATGAGAAGTTCTCTCTTTAGGCAGTAATCTTCAAACTCGTTGCCTTTAGTTGCTGTCACGTCCTGTCAAATAAGTGAAGAGCAAATTAATGTGGGATTGGTTACCGAGATGTTGACAGTTCACAGGTAGCGAACATGAAAGAAATCACACCAATAGTTCCCCGAAATAATCCCCAAAGTGTTTCACAGATCAAAAATGAAGCTCATCCATCTCTTACTCTATGGATTCAGATTAACAATGCATAAAATATAATTTTGTACCAACCGAAGTTTTCATCCTCATGTCTTTTGGAGGCAATTTCAAATTTTTCTTCCAGTCATCTCCAGGTCTGGGGAGGAAGAGAATGTTTTCATAAGGATTACATGTAATGGTAAACTTAGTAAGCACTGTGTACAATAGTGAACCCAATTAATGTCTCCCACTTTACTAATACGTGTAATGCACGAAAAAAAAGGGCTCGGGCCCAAATCTGTTGCCATCTCCCGCCTGTGAACGTACTTGATGATGGCGTTGGTTGTCGGGGCCGGCTGGGAGCTTCCATTGTTGATTGTGCCTTTCATCTGGCTGAGCTGCTGCAGTTGCTGAGGACCTCCACCCCCTCCGCCTCCACCCGGTGGTCCTCCTGCAGGCTTCACCGAGCCTCTAAGCTGGCCATTCTGGTTGGACAAACCCAAAATCACCGGGTTCTCTGTTCTGACGGTGCTCATCTTGCCTTTTTTTGCTTTGTAATTCTGCTCCGACAGCAATGACGCTTGACCGTCTCCGCGGCAAAGGAAGAAAGTCCACTCTGCTCAGAAGACTCCAAACTCGATTGTCCTTGACTCTTGTGGTTAACAGTGACAGATGCAAAAGGAAATGTTTTTTAAGTCTTCTTCCCCCTGCAGGTGCCACAACAATATTGTTCTCTGTGGGACAAATCACCAAACGTCAAGAAACAAAGTGTCTCTGTCGAAGCGAAGGAAGGGGAAAAGCACGGGACTCCTTTTTGGGGGAGAATTCGGGCTTTCACAGATGAAATTCGTTATTAGGGAAAACCATAAACCAGGAGGGCTTAGCGAGCTTCCAAGCACCGGCCCACTGTTCAGCTAGCCATCTTGTTCAGCTTTACTGAGCCACTTCGTTCTTTTTTAGGGGGGCTCATCCAACTCTGAAACAAACGGGAAACATCAGAATCAGAGGAGCAAAAACAAACGAACACCGCAAAATGATGGGACACTTTCCTCCCAACGTCGACATTTGGCTGGTTAGCATTTGGCTCATTAGCAGTGGATGACTGGCCTTAAGTTACGCGACGGGCTGTCAAGCGTTAATCAACGTTTCGGCGACATTTGAAGAACGACAGTCACGTCATTACCTTCTAAATGTGTCAGAGCAACAACGTGGACTTTAAGCGAGTACTTTGAGGGAACATTTGCCTTTATTGCCAAGTAGAAAGGTGCGAATTCTACTAGCGACCTCTGGCTAACCAGGACGTGTAGCTTCCAATGTTGTGCTAGAAGACACAGTGACACTACCGCTTAGCCCGGACTAAACAAAATATAGTCACCAGAGTCCCTGCATGACAACAATGACACTCAAACAAACATAAGGTTCCAACGACCAGTTAACGACATTATCCCACTTATAAAGCCGTTTATATTAGCTCATATAGGGTAGCCAAGCTGACTCAAGGTAGCTACCGTTAGCTTTGCCGGCTAACGATGGCGAACTAAGACAAGCAGGTTTTTCTATTAATTAAGCCGAGGACAAGCTATTCAAAACGGATTATTAGATACATGGGGACGCGGTGAATAACGAGTGGGAAAGATGTGGAGTCATTTACCTTATGTGAGTGAAAGAATCGATTCTCTTGTGTTGTTTGTGAAGCGTAATCAATTTTGAGTTGACTACGAAGAGTGTGTCGGACTAAACCGAGCGTTCAAGATGGCGTCCACTCATATTTGAGCCCGCCCACAGTCAACTCATCAGCTGATTTCATTTCAAATCAGGGGTCGAATCCCGGCAAAATAACACATCTATGTTTTAATAGTTTATCGTCGAGCTCTTCTGTGTCTCATTTTTGGACTCAATTCTATCCCTGTTTCCCTGTTTGGTTCTCGTTTCAAATCGACCAAATTGCAATAACATCCATTCATTTTCACAACAGTCCTTCAGCACACACACGCACACGCACACGTACACGCACAGTTTATTTACAGATCAAATATTATCGAAGGTACGTTGTGTGCACTTCTGGAGTCACCTCTAGTCACCTAACAACCCAACAGCCCTCTCTGGTCTCCATCTGTTTAGTCGGGGCTTTCTCAGGTCAGTTCAGATGCTCCTGTTGTCATCATGATCTCTGAAGAAGAAGAATAACAACAACAACAACAACAACAACAACAACAACAATTATTTATCCCAAGACTTGAGAAATTCAGTTTCAAACACATGCATTTACATTACATGAAGTTATCTTAAACACATCTGAAGTTCGCGCCACCGCTCACACACACACATGCACAGGGGCACAGCAGGGCAGCCAGCACTGTTGGAGCAGGTTGGGGTTCGGTGCCTTGCTCTGGTTGATCCAAGAGCCACTCTGGCCCCCCAAATGCCACCTGAGTTTGTCCCAGGTGTCATTCCAGTCACCCTGAATCCTCTCTGGTGGATACAAGATGCACTTTTTGTCAAGTCCACCCAAGTGCCCATCTGGTCCCAAATGACCCCTTGGTAAACCCGTGTGTTTGTCCAGTGATCAGTAACTTTCAGGCCGTTACATTTATAAAGGGAAATCAGTGAGGAATGATGTTGTGATTATATTCTGCTGGCACTGCATATCAATGTATGTCTACTTCATGAAAGGTAAATAAGAGCACATTAGATACTTTCTACATTCACTGTATATTTTAATGGGATTCATGAAGTCCTGGGGTATGAGAAGATGTGTTCTGCATGTCACAGACAAAGATACATACACTCGAAACAATCAGAGGCTAGGTGTGAAAACCAAGCTTTTGATTTTTTCGAGTGTGTGTTTTCTGCAAATACACCCCCAGCATGAAATCAGCGTGAATGTACTTAAAAGAGAAGCAGTGGCAGGAAGTATAGTCATTCTTCACCCTCTGGCAGCGTGAGTGTTAACACTGAAGCGCCCAGAAACTACCAACATGGCTGTAACAGAATTTGAGGTGAGATTTTTTTGAGATTAAATGAGATTTCACTGAGATTTAATGAAGTACACTGTTAAATTGTTTGTTGTTGTTGTTGTTCTTACATGGGCCTAATGATATAATTCTTTTCAGTTAAATATTGCAATTGTCAAAATGTTCAAAATGATTTATATGTTCCATGTGTAGTTTCCATATTCTCATAAGAATACATGCCATGTTTAATGTTTGACTAACGATAATTTGGATAATTAAGATAAAAGCACAAACGTCCTTCAATTGTAAGTCAGTACGTTACAGCGGCATCGGGCTTTGATTCGTCTAAAAGTGTAATACAGAATTGTTTAAATTGTTCTAAGATTGTGTTGCAAAATCTATAAATTCCAGTATATTGAATCACTAAACTGGATCAATGCACAGAAAGTGATGTTGTTTATATGAAGTACGTGTTCAGCGTTTCCTGTTGACTCATGAAGGGGAATAGACAAGGGAAACTTTCACTTTGCATGGAATTACATAACATGGAAACAGTATTTCATGCATTAGAGCAGAATGGTGACTGATCAGCTAATTTATCATCACACTAAGTGACATAATAATTATAATTCATGAGTTTGCTGTAGTAACAATGTGTCTGTTTACAAATATTTCACTCTTTTCTGCTGCTGTTGTGATATCCGTTTAAAATGCACAGATTATGCAATTCACGTGTTGGTGCTGTACGCAAGGGAATATAATATAATCATAGATACCAGTATTTACTGCTGGCAGAACAAGTGAATCGAGATATATTTTTTCCGAAACATCTGAAACTTAAGGAAGTGAGAAAGTCTGTACCATGCAACGTTTCCTGCATATCAAATGGGGCGTGAAAAGCATAATCACAGTTATTACTTTGACGGTGTCTTCTTCCACTGCACACACACTGATCAATTATGATAACAACACTAACATTTTGTCACTTTATGCTCTTTAGACCTTCTACATGGGACCTTTCTACTTCGAAGACAATACTACAGGGAATCTATCCTTCTGTGACGTGCCGCCGTGCGACATTACTGAGGATGAATACTTCTGTGGTGAAGACGTGGACCTGAAGTTGTTCCATGCTGTGCTGCAGCCTGTGCTCTTCAGTCTGATCTTTCTGCTGGGAGTGGTAGGGAATGGCCTGATGATGACAGTACTCCTGAGGCGCAGAACCGCTCTGCGCATTACCGAGATCTACTTACTGCACCTTGCGGTTGCTGACCTCATGCTCCTTTTGACATTTCCCTTTGACATCACCGAGACATTCACTGGATGGGTGTTTCGCGGGTTTCTCTGCAAGCTGTTGGGCTTACTGAAAAGCCTTAACCTCTGCTGTGGGAGTTTCCTACTAGCTTGTATAGGCTTTGACAGATATTTGGCAATTGTTCACGCCATTCCTAGCATGCAAACTCGGCGTCCCAAAACAGTCCACCTAACCTGCTGCATACTGTGGCTGGTGTGTTTGGGCTCAACAATACCTAATCTCGTGTTTCTTTCTGTGACAAGAATTGCCACAAGCGAATCAAAGCTCTCTTGCACCCTTCATGCTCACGGTAACCATGCATACAACTGGGACAAAGCTCATCAAGTCCTAACTCATGTATGCTTTTTCGTACCCCTGGCTATCATGAGCTACTGTTACACCGCAGTGGTCGTTACTTTACGCAACAGTCAGAGAAGTAAAGAGAAGCAAGCCGCCATTCGACTGGCTTTACTCGTCACCATCGTCTTCTGCCTCTGCTGGCTGCCGTACAACATCGCCTTACTGATAAGCACGTTGTATGACTTGAATGTGATCTCCATTAAAAACTGTACTTCTCTTGCTCATCTTCAACCAGTCCTCGAGGTGACGCAGAGCCTGGGTTTGTTACACTGTTGCCTGAACCCGTTCCTGTACGCCTTTGTCGGGGTGCGATTTCGCAACGAGCTGATCCAGTTACTCTGTAAATTGGGCTGCGGTCGTGTTTGCCTGCCTTTCATCAGAGTCCAAGGTCACAGCCGACCATCAATGACTGACGGAGCAACGACCACCAGCACTGCTATCTACTGAAACAACCTTCATCTCTTGACCAAGCCACTTATACACGACTTTCTTTTGCTTTATGCTATTTCACAAGTAATCATATATCATCTATAATAACAAACTGAGTTGTATTAACAGTATAGTACCCAATGTTATTTTGAATGCACTTAAGTTTTATTTATCCAGCAAAAACATTTGTCCGTTATTGTTGTAAAAGCTCTTTTTTACTTGTATTCTAAATACCCTTGATCAAAGGAAATAAAGATTTCATACATTGTACAGCAACTGTGTCCCTTTGTGAATGTTCTGAAGTCAACAGTGACTGTCAACACAATAACAGAGACTAAAACCATGGGATAGATCAGTATTATTCTATTTTTATACTTCTATTAAAACACAGTAAAACAGAACAACTGCAAACGATCACAAATTGCATCTTATATACAGCAAGTATATATTATATATTTTTCCTTTGCACAACAGTTTGGTAGTTGGAGAAAATAAATCAATGATATTAAAACAAATAGAAATTTTGAGGCACTCCTCTCCCAACTGCCATGCTGTTCCGACAACAAATACACACATCTGTGAAATATACATATTTTACAGTATTTTAGAAAATGGCTTCAGATTCATTATTGAACCGTGCGAAGGTGCTTTTAAGTTTTCTTTTTTTTAAATCAGCTGTACTTCAAAATTTGAAGATTTGATATATCATTATTTTATAATTCCTCCTTTCAAACAACTGCAATAATGACATTAATGAAAACATTAGGACATAATGGAAAAGTAACCTACAGGAAATATGTTTTTTTTTTTAGTTTTTGCTTCTTTTTTTTTACAGTTTAACTGGGCTGGATCAGAATGGCATATTGGCCATCCCTCCAGGGCCATAGCCAATGGGACTATCCAGAGACATTCCCCGCTGTCTGAGGGACTGGGGGCCCATCATACCTGACTGCGGATGGGGAGGGCCCATCATGGGACCCTGGGGGGACATGAGGGGACCCTGGGGGCCAAAGGGATCCCCTGTCATTGACATACTTCTTTGTTTGGCCTGCATCATCATAATGTTTTGCTGTGCTATCAGATTGTGTGGATGCTGCTGGGAGGAGATCACGCCCGGGTACGGATGGGAGGGATGGTGGAGAAGGCTGTTGGGCATCATGGCTTGCTGTTGCTGGTGCTGTTGGGGCACCATGCCTGTCCTTCCCATCATATGTCCAGGGGGGCACATAGGGCCCATGCCCCCACCGGGTATCATACCCCTTGATCCCCCATGAGTAAGGCCCATGCTTTGGCGAGAGGGGTGTGGTGGCAGCTGCTGCTCTGCCATCATATTCTGCAGGTTGGCTAAATGGGGGTTGGAGGAAGGTCCACTGCTGTGTGGGGGGGCAGAGGAGAGCTGTTTGAGGAGCTGCTGTGGGGTGGGCTGCTGGGATGCCTGCCCCTGATGTGGATTGTGATGCGGCTCACTCTTGGGGAAGTACTGAAGGGTGCTACTGGGCTTATCAGACGGAATGATACGGGAGAGATCAAACTCTGGGATCCCTGTGTGACTGGGTCGTATAACTTCACTTAGATCTGGTCCATCCCCCATGGGCAACGAGGCAAAGGAGTCTGAGGGGTGAGGGGGTCGCTGGTGAGGATGTCCCTTGTTGAGCAGATGCAGCTGCTGCGGTGGCAAAGCGTCCTCATTAGACTGAGCAAAGGTCTGTGACATTCCTCCGATCGGTGAGTGCATGGGCCCATGGGAGCCTGGCTGCATGCGAACAAAACCCGCCATTTGGTTTTGTGACATCGGTGACACGTTGCAGGGCCCCATTCCATCAGGGGGGCCTCCTCCCATCATGGCAGCATTCATGGCAGGCATACCCATAGGGTTGGGGGAAGAAAGCATGGCTCCCGAGGCATCATGGGGTAACTCTTGCTGACCTTGGTTTATGAGTCCCATGGGGCTTTGGGGATCACTGTGGGGACCCATGGAGCTCTGGGAGACCAGTATCTGGGACGTCTGGTGGTTGCCGAGGTTTCCTGATGGGACAACAAAGCCAGCAGGTGAAAATTGCGGAAAATGAACCAGAACTTATTAGACTTATGAAGGAATTATAAAAGGCCTATTCATATTTTCAGATAGTACGTTTATAATATGATAAGATCATTTAAATGGTGACGGTTTCCATAAAAAAAACGGCAAATTGATCAGGCAGCATATCGTCATCTGAAGCAGCATTTATGAGTTAGTTTATTCTTTCACAAATTGTGTTTCTCTCTCTGTGGTCACGGTGGAACGCCCGTAGCTCCATGACACACTGCTGTGGAGCTGCTGGAAAGATCATTCCACTGTATTGTGTGTATGTGTGTGTGTGTGTGTGTGTGTGTGTGTGTGTGTGTGTTGTTATCTTCACACTATACCTCCAATGCTGACACCAGACAGCAGAGGTCGATCAGGCATCATCTCATCGTCTGAAGCGGCAATCGTTTTGATTGCATCGTGGTAAAGAGGAGTGGAGCTGGGCAGAGCGTACTTGGACATCCGAGACATGATCAGAGACAAGGGATTCTGGGTGGGAGGGGCGTCGGGAGAGGAAGCAAATGGCATACTAGGATTCATAGAGCCTGGCTGGCTGATAGGAGTAGAGTTGGAGCTTCTCGGGGGCAGTGAGGGGCCTGCAAAGGACAAAAAGAAACTTAGTGTCACAGCAAAACATCAACCGTAACAAGTACAACACTGCTGTCTGGAGTTTGGACTGACCTGTCTCGGTGGAACTACTTCCTCCGTTGCCCACTACCTTCCCACTGTTTGGAACACCTGGACTTGGAAGAGCCGTTTTGGGAGATGTCCACCCTGGAGATGCCACAGCCATGGCTGGAGACTTCAGTCGCCCAGGGGAGACAGAAGGAGAATGCATCCCAAGGTTGGAAGAGCCTAATACCTGGGGAGACTTCATGGAAGAAGAGGGAGTCCCAGCACCAGAGGCAGAAGAAAGTGGGGGGTGGGGTCCTGTAGATGAGACCTGTGAGGGAGACTTGAGTCCTGGAGCAGAGGGGGAGTGTAAGAGAGAAGCAGGATCCTGGCTGAGAGATGGAGACTTGAGCTGATGATGAGGAGGCATAGCAGGAGAGGTCAGGGGGTTAACATTCAGTGAGAGGTCAGACGGGTGACGAGGACCAAGCTCTCCTCCCCTGAGGACTCCGCTCATTGGAATATGACTGAGACGTGACGTGCCACCCATCTGAGTGGGACCCTGTTGGTCAGGACTGAACATCTCAGAACCAGGCTGCTGCAGATAGGGTCCCTGTACCGGACCTCCAGGGAAGGGACCTGCGTTGGGAAATTGGAAGGGCCCATCGGGTCCTGGGATCATTACCTTATTTCTGCCTCTTCCATTCTGAGCAGCCCTGATTCGTGAAATCTCCCCAGGGCTCAACATCTCACCTAGAGGCCCCCCTCCCCCGGGACCTCCTCGGAGCTTCTGAGCCAACATCAGCTGCTGATGCTGCTGCTGCTGAGGATTCATCTGTGGGTTCATGTTCATATTAAGGTTGCCCCCCAAAGAAGAATCCACCAAGTCTCTCATCTGGGGACCCCCCTCTCCCCCAGGAGAGACCATCATTTCCCGTGACCCAGGAAAGTCCATAGGATCACCTCTGTTGGAATGTGGACCTCGCCCCATTCCCAAATTGGGAAAATCTGGGACACCAGAGTTGTCTATAATTCTTGAGCCGAGGCTGCCTTGCTGCTGTTTAGCTAACCTGTCCAGGTCAAACCTGTGAAGGCCCTGCATCTGACGTTTCTCCATTATACGGAACATTTCCTCACGAGTTAGAAGACGTTCAGGTTCCCCCTGCAGGTGTTGAGGTGGGCCACATGGTCCACCGGGGTAGCAGCCGTGAAAGGGACCTCCACCTCCCATGGTGTTGGGCATATCGTCCAGCCACATCATCCCTGGCCTGTTGGGCCTCTGGGGTCCCAGTCCCTCCACTGATAAAACTCCCCCCGGACTACCAGGGAACCCCCCTCCACCAGGGGGGGCTCTCTGGATCTGTCCCAGGAACCTTGGACCACGGGGTCCGTCCTGGTGCATGTCAATCATGCGTGCATTTCCACCCATTCCTCCTCCCATCATAGCGCCAGGACCCCACTGCTGATCTCCAGGCTTGCTGTGGTAGGGAGGAGGGGGTCCTCTCATCATCATAGGACTGCCATGCATACCCATCTCTGTCATCATCCTGAAGTGCTGGGGATGAGTCTGGGGTTGCATTTCCTGTTGTCGTCTCTTCTCTAAGTAGTACTCCTCCTGAAGTTTCCTCCATGCCACTTGCTCAGGGGTCAGACCTTCTGGTCCAAGTAAGGGACCCATGTCCAACCCAGGAGAAGGAAGCTGGTGATGGGAGTGTTGTGGCATGTTATGATGGTGCGATTCCATTTGAGGACCGTCAATGGGAGGTCCACCAAGGGACTGTGTCTGAGAGATGATGGACTGCAGCGGTTCTTCATATTTCTTCATCCCCGTCATAGGAGCCAAGGCTGATGAAAGAATATTACCACCACCGCAATTATCAGAGTTATTAGCACTATTTTCATTGTCTTCAAGAATACTACTCCTATCAGTGTTGTTGTTATTCAGGTTGGAGGGATTGTTAGCTGGATTGCTGTTGGGGCCTCCTGGATCTCCACCGGCCCCGCTACGCAACAGCAGCCTCTCAATGTCTCTGAGTGTCTGCAAAGAGCGCTCTCTGTGTTCAAGCTGCTCTTTGGAAAGCCCATCTGTATTCCCCGGGCCTCCCCTCTGGCCCGGGTCGCTCTGCAGGTGCGCTGATAGGATGGAGGGACTCTGTGATGGAGAGACATTAGCACCAGGAAGAGGCATGCCACCTGCACCCCCATCTCCTGATCCCGGGCATGTGCCTGCAGGTGCGGCTGCGATCCCTCCCTCTGACTTATGGGCAATGACGCTGATGTTATTGCTGTAGGCGCCACCGGGTCTGCTCTGAGAGGATTCATTATCAGAGTGTCCCGCTGATGACGGCGTTCCCACAGGATGCAAATGGCCGCCCACTCCTGCAGAGGCTGGCCGCGGTGTTCCACTCTGGGATTTGGGGGTCCCTGTGGGAGGAGAGCTGACGCAGCTCATCTTCTCAGAGAGGCTGGGCAACTTCCCTGACTGGTGGCCCTGTCACACACACAAAGACAAGAGTTCAGACCGCTACTACTCCTACTAATGCTGTTATATGACATCCATTACTTATGAACTGTGCTGTACAATATGGAGAGGAATTGTGATGCATGATAACTTATTTGGATGATAATAAAACGATATGAAATGCCATAAGTCACTTTGAGTTGTGTAATATCAGTTTCTCAAATAGCACAAGCTGCCTGCAGGAAAGGATAGAGAATATACACAACGCAAATAGTGTTGATTGAATACATGTAGATTGTGTAATTGAAACACAAACTGACATTAAACTGACTTTTGTACTTGTAAATGCAAAAACAACAAAACTGGAGTGTTTCCAAATCTGAAAATGACAGAAACATTCTCTGTGCTCTTTACTTTTATAATCCTTTATTTAGACGGAGCTTTCCTCACAATGTCGTATTAATTATAAACCAAACAAGTTTAAATCCTGTATACTTGTATGCTGTGGAGCTGTGGATGTCTGACCTGATCCAGCTTGGTGTGTGGAACATTTTGCTGGTGAAACAGAAGGATGGAATCGGTCTGTCCTTTCATCACCGCCTCTGCAGCGCTGTCGGAACAAGTACGGTATGATTATACATGAAAACATAAATACTGTAGTTACTGAGGCTCCATTCCTGAAACCTCTTGATCAGATATAGATCCAGTGTTTCTTACCTGTTGGCGAGGTTAGTAGTGAAAACATACACCACTTGCTGGGAAGGCTGGGACGGCTCGGCCTTTAACCCCGGCCCCACTCCACATCCCATTACTGGAGCCCCGGGTTCAGAGATGGGCCCTGCAGACGGCCGGTCAGAGAGCCCCTGGATAGGAACGGCCAGGACTCGCTCCCCTGAGGAAAACACACACTGGTTTGATTTCTCCACGGTTGCATCCAACATCTGAACACTAGATGGAGCTAAAAACACGCTGTTCCAACACGGCGTCGCCTCAGCGTTAATAGTGTGTGTACATACAGGGGGCAGGGTGTTTCTACATGTAATGCATGCCGTCGCCATAGTTGCAGCCAGAGCGGTGTCAGTCAGTGTGTGTGTGTGTGCTGTGTGGAGGTAGAGAGACTCACGGTGGGTCGTGTGCGGCTTGTCTTCATCTTCCTCTGTGTCGGGACCGGAGCACCACTCGTCTCCGCTGTACGGCTGCTTCTTCTCCAGGACACAGCGCCGCTTGCTGCGCATAACACCCTCTGGAGGACAACACACACACACACACACACACACACACACACACACACACACACACACACACACACACACACACACACACACACACACACACACACACACACACACACACACACACACACACACACACACACACACACACACACACACACACACACACACACACACACACACACACACACACAGGGAAGCAAATCAACATTTCACCCAACAACTGGCAAACTGCTGCCCATGTACAGAGCAGTACTTCCAGTGTGGTTTTGTTTTCAAATCCATCACATTAATTATTGAAAAGCCACCAATTCATTTCCCACAGCCATAAGCTAACACTGTGTGAAGCAGGTCGGCCTCACCTCATGGATGTTACAGGCTTCTAAAGCTTCCTCCACATAACCATCACTTGAAATACACGACGGCTATCAATATGATTTAATGTTGACAAAAATATGCCTACAAACACAATTATACAACATTTTCCACAAGCAAAAACTATGACGAAGATATCGGTGAGTTTCAACGTCTGACAGCTTGAACTTGGAATTGTGATCGCTAGGTAAATACTACAAAGTCTAGGGATGGGAACTCAGAAGAGACAAAACATCCCCGCACACTGTGAGCCGAGGCAGCGAGCGACATCAGAGGACAGCAGCTGCATCCTGTGGCATCTCTCCACAGATCAACATCAACAAACTCATCCTCAATTACAACCACCACGGTGTGAATTTAACGCTATAGTACACAAAGCGTGCTTAGATCCCTGGAGAGCAACATCAACTCATCACCGGATGAGTTGAAGAGGGTGCATTAAGGCCCCGTGTCCCCCTTTAGACCCTCAGATAATCAGACGAGACGAAGGAAGACAGTTTAGTAGATTTATCTCTCAGAGGTCTGACTCTTTGTGACAATACAGAGTCAGGACAGCAGAGGGAGGACGGACGCCTCACTGAGAGAGGCTCTTGTTTTTCTACAGGCAGAAATTAGATCATGAGGGTGAGACGACGAGAGAGAGCGAGAGAGAGAGAGGGGGGCAGTGTGTGTGTGTGCGTGTAGCTGTTATTTGTGTGTTATTGTGTGAGGGAGTCGTAGAGATTTCACCTCAAAGTATCCACTCTCGTTCATTCTCTCCCTCTTTCAGCCTGTTGCTCTTCTTTGTGTCGGAGCCACACCTCTCCCCCTGAGTATGTCAAGTAGCGTGTGTGTGTGTGTGTGTGTGTGTGTGTGTGTGTGTGTGTGTGTGGTGTCTGTGTATGCGTGTGTGTGTGTGAAAAGAGCAAGCTTGAAGTCATATACAGGAAGCCCGGGCGACTTTCACAAAGCCATCACGTGTTCTGTACTCAGCCATTCACATCACCTTCCAAAAGCCTATAAAACATTACAAACACCACATGGCAGCTACAGTTAAACACCTGAAGACCCTAATGGCCTCGTCTAACACAAAACATACAGTGAGACACCAACCCCCCCCCCCCCCCTAAAAAAGGAACTTAAAATGTGCCCACCCACTTCTCTGGTCTCTAGCTTTTCTAACACCTTCTCTAAGCTCGCTACACTCTCACATCTTCACCACCGCCCGTCTCTCTCTCTCTCCCTCCGGGCGCCCTGCTGCTCGCTCATCGTGTTCACGTCACACAGCAGCAGCGCGGGCATTGCATTGCCGTCAAGTAAAAAAAAAAAACCAGGGGGAAATTCTGACACTTCGCATAAAGGTCAGGACATTACAGCGAGGGAGAAAACAACTTCTTCTGTCCTCTCAGTCCGCACACGGGCTTCCTGCTGTGGAGGAGGCGAATACACGTAATCTGGTATTTCGGGTTAAGATTTCGGCGATAGGAGGGTAAAGGAAGTGAACTTATGACACTTTCAGGAACACGCTTGACACGTCGCGCATTTGTTGTGTGTATCTGGGTCTTACCTCCTTTGGCATCTGTCTCCAGCGATGGAGGAATGGCATTTCTCGCTTCACCGGAGTCGATGGAGACGCTTCGTTCCCGCTTAGATTTGGTCTTCAGCATCCCTCCGCCGCCGCCGCCGCTTACCTGTGGGCCCGCAGCCTTTAACCCAGGGTTGCCAGGAGAAATCTGGTTGGTTTTGACCCCATGGCTCCCGGCGCCCTTTGGACCCAGGTGGCCGGCGGCTCCCTGCTGCTGCTGCTGAGCCTGCTGGTTTACGCTGGGGATCTGGGACCGGCTGTCACTGGTGACTTGCTTGCCATGATTGGCCAGTTTACTGTCGGTGAGCATTTGATTGGCTGGTGATTGAGGGTGGAGGTCTGGTATGGAGAATAGCTCTGCCTGTCTGTCAGTGCTCACATCTCATACAGGCGACACTGATGGAGACAAGAGGAACAGTGTTAGGACTGCTTCAGGGTTACACGTAATACAGTGAATCTGAGGTAACACGAAACTAAACACAAACAATTGCAGGACGGATATCATTCTGACTGGATTATTGACACCTCAGTTCTTGATTCGGCCATGAAAGCACTTTTTCCTCTGCCTGTTTACTCACCTCATCTCACCCAGACACTCATCAGACTTAGTGCCATGCTGCTCCCTGGGACACTTCACTGACCACACATGGACCTGAGGGAGATAAGAGGAGAATAATATCATCAAGTGGGAGTCAGACAGCAACATTTACAGTCAGTGCAATCTGTCTCTGCGTGTCGACGCTCTCTGGGTCAACATCACCTTTCGCGAATGAGGACGGAAACGTAGAGAGAAGACGTCAGAATCATTGATAAGAGGGGCAAGGCCAGAGAGGCGCTCGGGGTGCGACTGTCCCTTTAAGAGAACGGGAGAGAAAGAGCTGCAGCTGGGGGAGGGGCCTGCAACTCACAAGTGGCTCTCCAGGGTTTTAGGTTCCTCCCCCTACCAAACACTTCTGCTAACCACAAGAACTCCACCACACATTCCACAACACTATCTGTAGCAATACCTGTCTCTGCCTTGCTCGCTCTCACACCTCCTCGCTCCGTTTCACACATAATCAAACTTTATTAACTTCTCATTATAGATTTTCTTTTAAACCCCGGGATTATCAGCATTACTTGTGATTGCTCTTAATCCCCTTTTAGTCTGACCTGAGAGGCCGGATCGAAGTCTGCACCCCAGTCACTACTGGCTTTGAGGAAACAAACACACACACACACATGGGGCAACACTGAGGAGTATTCATGGCCAATGTTATGAAAGGAAGAGGTCTCATTTGAGGTTCAAGTCCATAACTGCACGCTGCCGCCCTCTTGACACCGCCACCTGCCTGTGTCCATAACCCCAAGCCTCTGATTTTAACCTTTGCAACAGGGGTGTGCTGTGTGTGTGTGTGTGTGTGTGTGCTACTCCCAAAGAGTTTGTGTTCACTCCACATAAGACTGTGTGTCCATACATATCACGGTCGTCTGCACACAGCTCAGTTGTTGCCTGTGCAAAGACGTGCACGTCAATCGCTTTTGCAGGTCTCGACAAGTCACTTCCACACCTGTTCCACGTGAACAACAGTTGGTCAAAACAGTCGTTGCAGCCAGCGAGCGCAGCCTGGATCTCAGGGCTGACATCATGCAGACCTCCTGTGAACCTTTCCAACGGTCCCCATTTTTGCCGGATGACACAATCGCACCGCTGCACGCAGCTCAGTCGACCCCCGCTCAGCTGTCGCGCTCTTTAAACGCCGTACCATCTGTACTTCTCACTCACCTTGGCAGGTAATGGTAAACACACAACGCTGTAATTAGTCATTAACTACCACCGGCTCAAGTCAGCACAGAAAGGAGCCTTGTTCACCGGCTGAGGACTTCCATCATTCATTAACTCAAACAGAGACAAAGTGAGACAGTCGCTGCTGTTGACAGTGTGACTCACTCGCTTTGTGCAACACAAAGTGGAGGCAGACTAATCACACGCAGGGTTTCTGACCTCCGAGTAGACAGTTAGAGCGTAGATAGGGCATATCTACAGTCACACTTTTCAAATCTCCAGTGATTTATGCTGTAGTTAACATCATCAGGGAGGTAAAGGAGAAGTTGGATCCATCTCAGTCTGGAGTGTAATTGTGTGGCGTTGAGTAAACGGCTACAGGCCCTCGGTACAAGTCACCGGGCCTTCTAGTAAATGTTGTGTCTCACCAGAACATTCTGTAAACCTGGGATTGGCCGAGCACTATCATTATACGCACTCCATGCCACGTGCAGTGTGCAGCCTATATTTAAGCAATCAGCCACAGGGAACGGTGCATTATAGACACTTTAGAGCAGCTAAAACCCTATTTAGAAAGGATTTTTTATAAAACTTACAGTGGTGATACTAAATGCCGGCAATGTAATTCTATTATTATATGTAAGAGATTTTTTCCGGGCCTTTCTTTCTTCAGTAGAAGGCAGGAGTAGTAGTTTTTGGTGAGTGAATTAATGTTTAACTGAGCTGTTATGCAGTCAGAGGTCTCACACAAGGCGAGTTCCCCGACTCAAGCCAAGATACTCCGTCTCTGAACGAGGCTGTTTACAAGCATCAACAGATGGCAAGAACCAATTTGTGTTCCAAAAGCTGAGAAAACGTCAGGGCCATTACAGACGGGATCGTATGATTAGAGATGAATTAAACATAATGTTGTATATCAGAGTATATTTGAGATTAAACATGGGACAAAGCCGGTCCTCAACTGGAGAGGAACACGGGTGTCGTCTGCAGTCATCACTTTCTGAGCCGAAGACGGGAAAATAAGACGTTCAACTGCTCGGCTTAAAAAAATGATTCGTTCTTAATTACGGTGACATCTGAATGATGAGTTGAATCAAATCATCCCGGCTGCTATGAAAGTAATTTGCAATAAAAAAATCAAGGTTATAAAATCAAAGTTAATGTTCCTTTGGGGAGGGTTCCTCACATTCCCTCCCCCGTCTCCAGCCTGCAGGGTTGCTGCCAAAGCAGTTTTGAACATGCGTTTCCAGTCAAGCTTTGTGTCCGTGTTGATAAGCTTGCAGCTTTCCATCTGGCCTCGCAGACTGGAGCTTTTCCTGTCAACGGGGTCTCCTCTAGACTAGACCGCTTCAAATGGCACAGGGACTTCAGCAGAGAGACATGTGGCTCTCGGAGACGGAGCTACTCCAGCCCGACGTAGCGTCTTCTTCAGCAGGACGGGTTTCATCTGGACATTTCCAGCTTTAACTCCTCCCCGTTTCACTGGACTTACATGTACTGTACAGTGATAAATCATCACCATAAAGATCTATGTAGTTGGTTTTGAGAGGGTCATGACTTTTGTTCGTTTGATCTCCTTCTGTGCTACTACAGAGCGTTGCTTATTGCACGTTCCAACTTGAAAAGACAACAATAAACTATCTTTTTAAAGACATACGTAATTGACCAGAGTTTGACGTCAGTTGAGAGCCTCACCTCATTCTCTGAAAACGTTGGGGAGAAAAAGAACTGGATCAAAACCCAACTCCTGCCGCTTAAAGAACGTGTTGAAACAGTTGGTAGATGTACAGAGTGACACGGGTTGATCTTGTTATATAAAGAATGCTGACTCCTATGACTAATCAGACATACCTGGAGTCTGTAGAGACGGACTAATTAAGGCGCTGGCGTCACTGAGTGAGCAGCACATGACCAATTACACGGAACACACACGAAAACAAAACCAGGGTTGCTTCTCAGTTACTTCCAAAAGCCTTCAGAGATGATTACTGCCAAATCCCGGTGGAACCTTTGCCTTGAATCGAATGAAAAACGAGACAAAACAAAAAAACAGATCAAAGTTCACAATATAATTTGAGCAATTTCTGTGTTGCACCGCTTTGACCTGCATGCTCGCGGCAATTACAGGGAAAACAAACTCGTAATTCATAATAAGATTTGTCCTTTTCTGGGTAAGAGTTTACCTTTTGGTCGCCTCTCTGCCCAGTGAATCTTGACTGCTGACCGCGCCTGCTTCAACTGTGCTGTGTGAAAGGCTACTCTCATCAGCTGGCAACGGGACACAGACGGAATGCAAAGCAAGACGAAGAAGTGATCGGGATAATCTTTGCGAATAAAGCGCAGAATCCTCTCCAATCTGAAGCTTGTACTGAATCGAATAGAGTTGATCCGAGTCCAGCAGAGTTGATCCTGTTGTGTTGACAGGCCGCTGCTCCGACATCTGAGAATGTCAACAAACTAGTTTGACTGAGCGACTGCATAAATAAAATGTACACTCATTGGTAAATCACGCAAGTTTACAGATGTTTTAATTTGCTTGAAGTTGTCAGTCAACTATTCAGTAGCTTAAAGTGTTCACAGACAAACCGTAAGGAAGACACAGTTACAGCTTGGTGAAAACTACATATCAGTCGGTCCCTGGATGCCTGGGAAAGTCTTACTGCATGGCTGCGTGGAAGTAATGTTACTCTGCAGACTCTCACTGCTACTAAAATGGCAACAGGTTGGATCCCCACAGCAGCAAACGTGAACCGGCAGCGACCAAAAACGATTGTGGTGGCAGACGCTGAAATCCTACCCGGTCAATTACTGTAACTACCTTCCAGTTAGGAGCGGCGGAGAGAATGTAACACTAATGTAGAAACACTAGCAGATCTCCCACCGAGCTGAGAACTAAACACAAGGTGGCAGAAAGTGAAAGAAGACATGGCGAAAAAAAGAAAGATTGTTTTTGGTGAACTCGTCAGGGAGCGGTGGCAGCAGCTAAAGAAGGTATTGTCTACGAGTACAGCAGGTTACAGTGTCACATCCCCATACCATACACTCAACTAGCATCCCTGCCACATCCAAACACGCGATGGTTCAATCAAGGTCGATCTGGCAGAACAAGATGGACGAACATGTTGGCGTTCATTACCTGCATCAACAGTTGGCAAAGGAAACTGGTCAGCTGGTCCCCTTTTGCTACCATTGATTTCCTTGCGCTCATAAACAAAGCAGAGAACAAGAGGATCTGAGAAATGATTAAACCTAAACTTAAAGCAAACACAGGCGGGCACAGGTTGTTACTGCGTCGACCCCCTGATGTAGATCATTCCAGCCCGTCTACCTTTTAAGTCCAAGCTCCTTTAAGGGTAGAGGAGGAAGTAAACATGCTAGCTGACAAATAACCACAAACACACACACACGTCTGCGCTGGGTGAACTCGCTTCAGGGCTCATTGGTTAGGATAAGAACTACGAACCAGGAATTCTAGTTTGAGTGCCAGAACACAGCAGAGTGGTTAACAATCCTCTACGGGGAGAAGTCAACAACTCTGATACCCTTTCCACCAAAAGTTGTCCTCCATCTCAATGCTGTAAGATAAAGTATAAACAGAGAAGCAGTGTAGCAGAGCGTCGCTGCTCTGACCTCCGCTGACATGACGCAACAGTGGTATTCAAATGAATGAGGAAGCTGCAGTTTGTTTGTGCCAGAGTGTTTTTGTCAGTCTGAGCACACACTAATTCACCCCAGAATCTTTAATCCAGTACAAAAAAAGAAGTAGTTCTCTGGTTTCTCTTTTCTCATTTGACATTTTCACAAATTATCTGAGGAAAAAAAAATTTTATTTGAGACTTGGGTCTTGTTCAGACGCGTCCAATAGCAGCGGCTAGCAAATTAGGAGGAATAATTCAATGAGTTTGAAATGCACTGCACATGCTCTTTATGTACTGTATAAAGCTAATGTGCTCAGGACACACACACACACACACACACACACACACACACACACACACACACACACACACACACACACACACACACACACACACACACACACACACACACACACACACACACACACACACACACACACACAATCTCTTTCTCTCCTGCATTTCTTCAGCATCAAGGTTTTCTCATTTAATCCTGAAGGTTGTGTTGAATGTTTCACAGCATATTTGCCTTTCGCTGTGGAAAACCCTTTCACACATCCATCTAAAGACATTTGTATGATAGATCCATGGCTGAATGTCACGTGTGTTCTCCAAGTTTCCATGTAAATCCATTGACAATAGTAGGCCCATTCTACAGCGTGCATGTGTGTGGTTGGAGTCTGAGCTCCTATTTAGACCCAGTGGGTCACACAGTCCTGTGTATATTTAGAGACCTGGCTCGTATTAATAGACTCAGAGAACCCTGGGAATTCAGGAGCAAAAGTCAGAAGAAAATAAGGAGCAGAGTCCAAAACACAGAAGCCAAAGAGCCCTGGTCCCGCGAGGCCAAAGTGTTTAATGGCGACGACGAATGAATAATCTAAATGACGCACAGAGTTACGCAGAGACGCACGGCTGAAACTGCTTTCCCTAACAAGCTGCATTATAAATAAGGTGAATGCAATTTGCTGCTGTGTGCGGCGGGCTAACGCAGCGTGTACCGCGCCGCAGCTAACAAAGTCAATCTTAGGAGATTGGCTAAACCGAGCACCGACATGTCCGACAGGTTGTTCTTTAAACTAATAACTATAAACTAATAATAATGACGGTGACCTCACAGCTCGGCGTTACAGGAACAACAGTGTGAGGGGAGAAAAGTCAGGATGTGAGGCTCTGAATGTGATGTTTACCTGCATGAATGAACAGAATTGAAGTCAAATACATCTGTCTGTTACTCATAATAAGGATTTTTCATTTAAGCTGATTGAAATTCCTGCAGTATAATCAAACTTGTACTGTGCCTGCAGACATACCGACTCTTTACAGTTGTAGGTGTTAAAACCGGAGCTTTAGGTGACTTACAGGTTGGGCTCACACACACACTCGCACTCTAATCCCCCTACCTCACTCGCGAGCACAATGTTAAACAATATAGTATTTGCTAATATTTACTTTTGTACTATCCTCAGCTAATGTTGGCACAGCTATACAAACTCGGAAAAAAACTCAGAGCATAACAGTCACCATGTACGGGTTACAGAGCCAACTGAGGTGAAAAAGTCAAGAAGCGATACAAGAAATGGAACAATAGAGACAAATGACCTGAGACGATGCGATGAGTCAGCTAATTATCGGTACACAGGCCACGGAGCTGCTGAGGCCAAGCGGGCGCGGGCCGGCCACATGTCTGGGCACGCTTGGTTCTCGCGCTGTCACGATGACCTCGCACCTCCCAGGCAGAGACGTTTGACTCCCCAACCCAAACTTCCCAAACACAAATCGGGCAGAGACCGAATTTGTTTCCACGTAATTTGTTTGTTTTGGTTATCAAGCGCCAGGCTGTCCATGACATCAGCAACAGCCTGAAGGCTCCCAGCATATAGGAAGCAGACGGACACTCATTAACTTTACTTTCTAATGACTTTTACTAAATGTATGACTTGAATTTTTTCTAAACCACATTATGGGATACCTGAAGGTTGATAGGATGTTGTAGCCGCTTACATTCCGGAAAGATTTCAATTTCTTCATTTGTGTTTTTGCCAATGTCTTCAATGGAAAATCTAATTAATTACTGATTATTTTTACAATTATATCTAATAAACAATAATAATAATAATATACAATATACAATATAGTTTATGAATATATTTAAAATGTAAATACATTAAAATAAATACTAAACTTCTCGATTTAATAATCACAACAACCAGTCGATTAATCGATTAGTCTGATGGATTGTTTGCAGGATGTCGAAGTGAATTAGGGATTCAACAACTGCACAACAAACATTTGGACCATGACTATGTTACAGTGTCACTGTAGGATGAAGCCGTGGACTATACTCCATTTAGAGGCACTTCTCACCCCCGAGGCTGTTACGTTGCGTAACGGCAAAAATGATTAACTGAGGTCACAGCACTGTTGCCACATTCAGGCATGGTGCCCACATATGAGCTGATGGTCATCTGTTGCAGCTTGAAATGTTTTGTTTACTGTATTATGTTTTATTGGTTATTGTAGATTGGACTTGTCAGGAGCAGGCAGCTTGTTTGTCTGTATTTCTTTCTAATGCACATGCTATTGACATCTTTATAAAGCCAGGAGTGTGGGTTGGAGAGGTCTGGATATTTTTACACCTAAAACTGTAACTTTCTCCTTGTCCACTATGACGGCTACAACACCAGCAAATAAGACAGGCTGTCACCTGACAAGAGGAATGGCCCTGGCAGAGTAGCTGAAAAGTGCCAAACGAGGCGGCGAGGCGGAGAAACAACACAAAAAAAGAGGAAAAAAACGACGTGTTGCTGACGTGTTGCTCTGCAGCCATGTTGGGAAAATAGAAAGGAGGCATATTCGGGTTTTTAGGGCCTCACGTCCGCCCACGCTGACATGCAACTCACTTTCACTGGTGTTTGGGTTTACACAGAAAATAATAAGGAAGGCAGAGTTGATGTGCGCTGAGCAGGTAGGATTCTAAATGAGGCGCGTTTTCCCTGCGACTCCCGCTGCGGTCAGGCGGACGTGTGCCGAGTTTGAATATACAAATGTCTGAACTTTTGACTCGACTCCAACCGCAATGAACTTCGTCATTATTAATAGCAGGGAATGTGTTTTTGAGCGATGTCGTGCGTTATTTCCGGCGGATTTATTGACGATAAATAAACAAAACCTTTTTCACTTTGTGTTCATCAGCAAGAAATTCCTCCTGACATACAGGCGTAATTATCACATCATGACAAGTCACACGCACACGCACACACACAGGTTTCAAACAAGCCCTAAAGTGTCACTTAATCACAACAAAACCACTTTGTGCTCAGACAGACAGACACACACACACACACACACTTCATTGGGTTTCCTGGTGAATTAAACTGTCAGCCTCTGGTAAAAAAAATCTGTAATTAATTAAATCCAAAGTGCACTGTTAAAATCTTGGAAGAAAGTTTTGAACGCCAAATTGTTGCGCAATAGAAAGTTAGAGAATTCATCAACGTTATTCCAAACATAATCACTGGGAATCGACATGTGCCAATTTCTAACTAAGGAGCTTATTCTATTAAAAAAGTGCTGTTGTGCAATATCAAACATACTCCCATCACACGGAATCTGAATATGTAGGCCTCATCTCAATCTCAGTCTCAGTCTCTGGTTGGGCTGCTTGGTGCATTACTTTTCAATTCCCTGCCCCTGGGAAACGCCATTGCAGCGTGCAGCAATATTGCAGTTTAGCCGAGGCTGACAATGCAACTTATTTGATCGTAATCACCCAATAAGCTGTTTCTATCACCCCCCTGTTGCTGAGGAGCAACACAAAGATATAGATTACACTGAAGAAAATGTCCTGCCAGTGTGTCCACAGCAGCAGCATGAATAACAAAAGGAAAGACCGGAGACTGAATGGTCGGGATTAGCAGAGTTTCGATCAGACCTGCAGAGGTAGAACACAGCAGAGTCCTCTCCCTGGTTCGGTAAAGTACACAACACAACACAACACAACAAACCTCTTATCAGGAAGCTGCAGTCAACTCCGAATTAAGATCATCGCATTAGAAAGAGAACTTTAAATAGAACACAAAAACAGTTCCGTCAGCTACAATTTCGTCCTCGGTGCCAAATTGATTTGCTAGCCACGCAATTTTGAGCGAATCCAGCAATGATGATGAACGGACCGTTATTGCCAGCGGTTCAAATATGTCGAATCAGCCATCAACCCTTTGCCAACAATCACTCAAAGAAGACGGAGGCTAATAATGTCAAAATTACTCCTGAGTGACGCCGCTGCTTTCTTAAGTGATTTCTGGTGCAAGTAATGACAATGAATTATAGCCTCTGGGCCGCATCGACGCCTGCATCTCATACAGCAGCGCAAAGTCAATGACTGAGAACAGAGCAACAGAGCAACAGAGCAACAGATTCACAGCCGGGATGATTTGGTACTAATGCAGCCGGTGGAGATAAAGCAAACGGAAAACTGCTTTCTGTGTAAAGGGAAATAGGACATAAAAGGACACAACTGCTGCTTGTTAATGTCCAGCAGGAGGAAGGATAGATAATATCCTGCATGTTTTAAAACGTTTAGGCGGTCAGAGAAAACACCCCGGTGTGTTTGTGAGGGTGCAGGGTAACGAGTGACGGGTGGGGGATGAACCACTTCATGGATTGTTGACCGCGCTCGGCCCTATCGTCTGATTTGTTTCTGAGCCATACCAACGTTCTCTTCCCTCCCTCTTTCATTCAGTCACACACTTGTTCTCCTCTCTTGTTTTCCTGCAGCCTTTTGTGGGAATGTAGGAGTCGACCAACATACCAAGAGGTTACGTCAGGTCAGCCGCCATCTGAGCCACGCGTTCGCTAGAGAACAGGCGGCTGAGCAGTTTGTTGCTTTGATAAATGGATTTTTATCTTACCCACAAACACACTCTTACTCGTATGTGGTGTGTACGTCTGTGTCACCTCACGCTGCAGCAGCTCTCCCTGACAATCCTCCACAAGTCTCCTCATAGTGCTCACTGGAGGTAAACTGTGTTGCATTGTGGGCCAAGTACACAGGTGACAGCAAAAGAAAAAGGAAAAAAAAAATTAGCGCAATGGGGAGGAGAGTTGTGGCAGGTTGCTGTGGCAACAAAACATGTCATGGGGCTGAGTAAATCCAGGCTAACCAGTAGGCAATCTGCACAGAGGAAGACCTGCAACCGAGGAAAGGCTCCAGAAAACAAAGGCAACCCGGAGATGTGTAAAGATATTACAGCCATATTTGTTTGGTGGAGCCTTTAGGGAAATCTACAGTCTTCACAGCAGCGCCTGTAAACGTGAAGGATGGAGCAGGGAAGGAAATAGGATATGTTAGCAGTAAGAGTGACTGGTTCAGAGTCAATCAAGCCATTACCAATGCAATAAAAGCTAACCTCATGTTCTGGATTCCCATCTAGAACTGTATTATCCTATAATGATGATAACGGGCCGCACATGCTGTAAACCATCGTAACATTCTCTCTCTCTCTCTCTCTCTCTCTCTCTCTCTCTCTCTGCCACTTCACATAAATAAGGCCGACGTCACAACCGGAAGGAGACCGAGCCATGAAATAAATGCAAATGTTTCAAGAGTACAACTACTTCCTGAGATTTGTATCCAGCTAAACGTGCAACTTAATGTAGAGACGCTTTCAAAAGGGTTTCCAACAAGTTCCACGGACGGTCTAACAGCCTGGTTAATGCCAAATATCTCCTAAACGCTCCGGCTTACAAGGAAGCAACGCCAGTGAGCCAGTTTAGATGGAATTTTCCTGAACATCGTAAAATTGTGTCAACTTGTCCCGCTTTAAGGGGGATTTAGCCGTAGATATGGAAATTTCGTCTCTTCCAGACTAATGTCTCTCCAGCAGGCTGGGAATGAAGTGGCAAGAAAACTGCAGACGGCGACTTCATGGATTAGCCTCGACTCACGGACAGGGAAGTGCTGGACTCATTTTGTACACAGGGTCAAGGGTTGTATCCTATCCAACACATTCTGGGAAGACGGCCAACTAGAGCAAGGAAAGAGCCCAAACTGCAGCCTCGGCGCAAGGAGAAGGGAGTCGGAACAGCAGAGGAGCAGTTGGAGAAGGGGAGGCTGATGGACAGAAGCCATTCTGTTTAATGCTGAACACACACAATCTGCTCAGGAAGAGAAGACCACTCTGTCCAATCTGATAGCCGGTGCATTGGCTATTAAACAAGCCTCTTCAACACTCTGCACGCTGTTTATCCAGCAATATTGTCAAAATATGTCCTTAATTTCTTAGACCTTTCTTCAGAACGTGAGCATTTACATTATGGTTTTAGAGCTAAAACAACATGGGGACAGTGAGTTACATACACGATGAGTTCAGGTACTACATCACGTTGGTAAAGTCTCTATCACTCCTTTGACTCTGGGTATTTAATTGCCACATAAGCCAAATCTATAGTGAATTAATTCTTCTAATCTAGTGTCACGTCTCAGAGGAACCCAGTTTCCACCAGGAGGGAGAGTGTGAGTCAACGTCTGCAGCCACATAGCAGGAAGTAGGATGTTGTTCAGGGATTCTAGTTGTGCGGCTTTAACAAGCAGTTATTTACGCCAAACTAGTTTGACTGACCTACCTCGGCCTACCACCTGCACACCCAGAGAGAGAGAACAGCATACTACAATCTACAGCAGCCGCCAAGTGATTGTTTTGAAACTAACCTAAAGACCACAAAGATCTAAATCCTCACCATTTGGATTCATTGAGGAAAAAACTATATTTAGACGTCTGTTAAGCACTCAAGAGAGTCATCAATGTGTCGTTAGAGCCAGAATGAATCCTCAGACTTGCCAGATCTCCCAAGAATCCCCCAAAAATCTCCAACAAAGCTTGGATGAAAAAATACATTATCCCAAACCTGAGGAACAATCCTTTTGTTTTTCCCAGGACATATTTCGTTTTGCTACAGCCTGATTACTCTGCACCACTGTGGAAAAGCTCTGATTATGGGCTGCATCCAACCAATCACACCCCTGAACAGGTGAGCGGGTGCAGAGTGGACGGACCGACGGATGGATGGATGAATGCTCGTCAGTCAGTTTTGAACAGAAAAATATGTGCATTAGCTGAGGCTCACTTTATTACGAGAGGCTTTCCAAGCATGAGTAACTGCTGACAAACAGAGGTGAACATCTGTCTCCTTACACCCATGAGGCTGCGTACAGTACATGAGCTCAGGCAGTTTGCTTGGCGAGGGGCCAAAGCCTGCATGCTCCGGGTGCTGATTTGGTGCAAGGCACAGCTCAAATGGCAGCAAACTCATCTGATCAAACAAACTGTAGTGAAATTAAAGGCACGGTGTGTAACTTTCATAACATATGTATGTATGCTAATGGACTGATAGTAATTCGAAATTGACACCTGAAATTGCGTCAGAAATGTTTGAAAACTTTCTCTAGGGTTGGTCTGAGGTTATTCAGGCCATTTTTAAGAAATGCCAATCAATGTAGGAGTGACAGCAGGTCCCAGTCCTTAATTTTGGAATGTGGTGGCGGTTGTGAGTTCCACTGCAGTCCAGCATAAGAGCATGGCAGTAAATCCTTATTATCTTAAAGGTTCAACGCTCCGTCCAAGAGGGGCTGATTTACCTCCGTGACAGGTGTAAGGCGGTATTATGTGGCGTTATAATGAACAACAATGGACTGTACAGAGGTGAAGTGGCCACTTAGCGTTAATGAATGTTTTAATGTAACACGGAAGGACGAGGAGAGGAAGTCGCCGCAGTTTGGACGAGAGAAGGTGTCCGCCACGACATGCAAACACATGCAACAGACCGGCTCACAAAGGAGCAGAGAACCACAATGGCTACCGAGACGTTAGAATGGAACGGAGGAAAGAAGCGCTGAGCCTAAATGTTGTCTGCTTAGGGATTAGACTGAGGCCTCCTTGCGTGGAGTCCAGTTAGCTCTCTTAGTATATTCTGTCTTGTGGAAACGTTCTCGATATCACATTATTCTTTCATAGCTCACCTTAGCAGTGCTCCCTGTAACTCACCCCAAAGCTCTCAGATCACCTAACCAGATAAGAAGCACTTTGTCAGCAGCTCACCAAATCTGCCTCTGCTTGCACCCGAGCAGTGTGTGTGTGTGTGTGTGTGTGTGTGTGTGTGTGTGTGTGTGTGTGTGTGTGTGTGTGTGTGTGTGTGTGTCGCGTGCTTATCCATTCAAATCAATTCCGAACGACACAAAAGTCAGGAAATAGACTTTCATTCATACCTCCAACATGCCAATCAAAACACTCATACAAATGTGTCACACCACTAAAATGACTGAATGATAAATTCACAGAGTCACCATCATCATCATCATCATCATCATCACCTGTCTGGTTACCAGGTGTATCCAAGGTTTCCTGAGGTCTTTGCCTTTGCTTACCAAAATATTAATGTTGTGTAGCTCACAGCTCGGAACCCAATCTCCATTGTGACACGCCACACCTTCGTATAATAAACCGGGCTTGTATGAAGACGCACAGACAGTTAAACAGGTCAGAAATGAAGCGATGCCATGAACCAGAGGGAGAGCTCAGAGAGGAATTCCACTCGGACCGGAGAGCAACACAGCGGACTGGAGCTCTCAAAGACAATTCGGATCAAGTTGCAAACTCTGTTAGGTGCTATATATAGATCCACCGGGATAATGTGGATACACACACACACACATATACACACACACACACAGCAGCAGCAGCAGGCACAAGTGTACAAACACTGAGAGGCTGCAGCAGTAATAAGCACAATGGGGATGAAGAGGATGAAGTGCAGCAGCATATCACAGCATATTCATTGAAGAAGAAGACATGGGCCACACACACACACACACAAACAGGTGAGACAGGACAGTATTTTGCAGGAAACACAGCTTTCCTCTGGTCCTCGTAAACAACCCCGAGTTGCACTGCAGCATCTACAACTTTAAACGAGCCTTAAATTAAATAAACACTCAACACAAACATGACGTAACTCACATAGCAACGCTGACAACTCGCTCACACACGCGCAGGTGGACACGTAACGTCAGCGTACGTTTAGCTTTACGTGCAGCTGTGTGTGAATCCCAACACAGAATGCCAAATACAAACATATACATCACATGTTTGCTTCACTCGTGATCCTATTAACAGTCAAACAGTGTCAGCATGAAGCGGCAGCGTGATGAAGCGGCGTGTCGGCGTCCACATGAGTGTGTGCCGCCGAGCGTGCGTGTGTTCTGTCCCCCCGCTGACAGACGTCGTTACTCTGCCTGTCACCTTAGCTGCTTAGCCTAAAAACCCTCCAAACGTCACATTAGCTAGCTGACAGGCTAATACAAGTCATTTACACATCTTGTGGGGTTCTAACATGTTGGACCCGTCCAAACCAGGCGGCATAAAGCGTAAAAGTTTCCCCTCCGCGCCGGGGCTGTTGTTAGGGAGGATTTGAGGACACACGCCGCCCCCGGTGTGAACCCCGGAGCCCGCTGCGCCGCTGCGCCGCTCCGCTCCGCCCGCTCCGCCGGCTAACTTAGCATGCTAATTCACGTCTCGCGCTAGGCTACTTGGTGTAAGCTGACGTCGCCGTAGCGCACATCTGCCAGTTGCTAGCTAACGGGATTCGAACTTTGTTATCACAGAAACACTTCCTACAACAAAAACAACTAAAGTTTGCACACGAGTCCGCGCTTAAATGATGGCGGCTCGGGTGGAGGGGGGGGACGGGACGCGGGGTTAGCTGTATGTAGCGCCGCGGCGGTGACAGTGTTCGGACGTGTACTCATACCACATTTCGCTGGTGTCTCGGATCAGAAGAGGCCGATGTCAGGAGTGACGGCCGGCCGACATTCCCGGAGTGGCCGCCCGCCACCGCTTGCTCTCCGCTCGGCGTAACACTGCGCAAGACGCTCCCGGTGCTTGAGGAGGAGGAGGAAGGAGGAAGAAGGACGCTGCTGGTGCCCGGCGAGGGGCGAGAAGAAGCAGCGGCGCGTCTAGGCTGAAGTTTCGGCTGGAAGCGGAGGACGCGTCACCTTGCAGCGGTTCATGACTCCCCACTAGTGAAGATGTAGAAGGGCAGGACGGTGCGTGTGTGTGTGTGTGTGTGAGAGAGAGAGAGAGAGAGTGTGAGTGAGTGAGTGAGTGAGTGAGTCCACACACTGACAATAATGACTGTGGCCACACGGGCGAACGGTCGCCACTGTGCTGATATGACAGGAGTGACTGGGACTGACCGAGGAGGTGTGTGTGTGTGTGTGTCTGGTGTGTGTGTGTGTGTGTGTTTTACTTTCATATGATCCAAACACAACATCGATCTTCACTCCTCGTCCAGTTCTTGGAAGATACAAGCCGTGATGCGTTCATTTCCACACACTAAATGTTTGTTTGTTATATAAATGAATAAACATAATTATTTCATGAAGCAACATTTTGTAATTCTGCTGTAATGTATTCTAAACATTCTTTATTTTATTGCCAAATAAATATGAATACATTACAGATCTTTGTGCCTTCTGTCAACTTTTCCATCATATTTTGTTATGATTTGAATGATATAATGTGTTTCAATTCAATGACAACCTTTTAAGATATTATTATTCATACATCATTCATATTCATAAATGTAAATTGTGTAAATCCCCCACCCCACTCACGGTTTCCTGGTATTTACAAATGCAGCATCATCTGGATTCTTTTAGAAGAACCACAAAAGCCCCTTTAGACCGGAATTTACTGAACTCTGGTTGACAGCTGTATATAATGTATATTACACTGATGTGCCTTAGAGAGTCATTTATTTATTTATTTTTTTGTTGATTGGATCAACAACAGGGATTACTTTACACTCTTCAGGTCCCTTATATTAAATCTTTATAATACTACCTTCTCAATGTATTGATTAAAATGACCCTTACATATATTAGTGTCACCAAACTCATAAACCCACTGTCACCTTCCCTTTAACCTGGATGATTCTATGGCTCCTCCAGTAGTCAACAATCATTGAGCATTCTGCTTGTGAACCAGCAAATCAGCCTCTGAAACAGCATCTCAGATCTCAGCTCACATTACGAATGGGCAGCTGCAGCATCCTGCATCAGGCAACACACACACACACACTTCACATGCAAAGGAGAAGAAAAAGGGGAAACACTGAAAACTGACTCCAGACATTTGATGTTTGAAGGAAACATTATAAAGTCGACCCAGTTGTGGCGTTGTCACCCTGCTCTTCTTTCAGATGCCTATACTCCCTCTGGTGGTATGGATTGCATGAATAGACTTGCAATGATATCCTCACGTGAACTAAATCAAAAGGCATCTCTTGCGAATGCATAGAGGGTTAGACAGAAGGATAACCGCCTTTCTTGTAACGTGTCATACAGTTTGTCAGCCATCTTCACCCGGGGAGCCGAGGTGTACTTTCATCCCAACGCTACCAGGTTTCATGTTTATTTATTTATCCATTTATCAGCCCTTTGATAGCACATGTCGTCACCCCTTACAACAAGATGGGACCAATGCTGAAGACTGCATGAGACATTGTGTTAGATCACCTCTCACACTCTTTCCACTAATCCAAATAATTCCCACTAGTTCACGAATTAGCTCTGCCAGCCTCTTAGCCATATGTCCTATGTTTAGACTGCACATTACTGCATTATTCACTATGTATTGGATACAGCTCATTAGTTAGTAAGGTGAAGAGCAAACCCCTTTTTTTTATTGCCAGTTGGATATGAGCTTAGCATAATTACTTGTGCCAACTCCACAAGGACCAAGCGGTGAGAATAATCTACCGGTTTACGGTGGGAAAACACGACGCTATGGAAAAGTAATAAGAACTAAGCACAAAGGCAGCAACAGCCTCACCTGCTGCAGACATGGAGGGAACAGATGGAGGAAGCTTCTCCCTCAAATGCACCGCACCTGTTGACATCACATTTTTAACCATAAATAATTGAGATCTTTAATGGGATTTCTTAAATGCAAATGCAAACGGTTCAATCAGAGAACGTAATGACCTCGTGTTTACCTCACCACACAAGGTGCTTCCTGTTTGATCAAGGGACTGAATGTGGGAATGCGGTTGGGATTATAGGAGGACTTTGTGTTGTTTTGATTGTCATGTGCTAGTCGGAGCTCAACCCACTTGCCAAACAGGCTTATTTTTTTTAATCTACTGCACATTAATATTTTTTATTCAATCATTGGAGGCTCTGTGCAGCTCGTCTGTCAAATGGAGCAGCCTCAGGATATTTAAGAGTGAGTGAGGGAGATATAGCCCGCAGACGGAATACGCTGCACGAGTATATTAAGATAGAAATGCAAAAGATACTCCGCATTTCCCCCCAGAGATATATATTTTTTCTCCGAGTCCATTATTCTCTGCTGATATATGGAGAGCAGAGGAAGGAGCTCAATTAGGTGAGGAAATGAGAGGAGCGGAGGAATTGGAGCTTGGTATTTGGAGAGGGAGAGAAAATGAAACATTTGAGGAAGGTCAAGAGAACATAAGAAAGGAGCAGCAGGGAAGGAGAGAACAGGAGGGAGAGAGACAGAGAGAGAGAGGGAGAGAGAGAGGGAGAGGATGAGAAAGTGAAACTATGTTGTCATGGAAACTGGCATGGATCTGAAGAGCAAAACAAGAATGTAAATTGGTTTACCCTTAGGGAATGTGATGGCGCTACAGGGAAGAAATAAGCAGGGAAACGCATTTAAAGGGAGGAGCTTCTATAACATTACATGGAAATAAAGTGATTTGAATCAAAACTCCATATTTCATAGTGACAATGAGCAAACCAGGGCCTTTACATGTGAGGGCTTTCACGTGTTCGCTGCTCTCTCGCTGAGCAGACGTGTTGAAGTGTCACAGTGGACAGGAGACAGGAGACAGGGGACAGGAGGCAGGAGACAGGAGACAGGAGAGCATGATCAACTCTCCTCTTTTATTTTGTGCACATTTATTTGCAAATACCTAATGAAGATGTGCAGTTTTGGAGGCACCAAGGTCGCTCTGACTGATTGAATTATTAATGCGGGTAAACAAGTGTTGTGGCTCGGCTACTGTTGTATGCACAGATTGCCATATTTGAACAGGTTGACAGTCTTTGTTACTGGATACATCTCAACCACCTCACGGTTACAATTTCAAGGATATTCCACATAATGAGAAGATCCAAGCCCCAATCTCACATCTGACATTTTGTACAGACCTATTTCAAGCAAACAACATGAAAAAACAAACTTGTACGTGTCTTAAAATGAATTTCCCGGTCACAAGTGTGTTTTTCACGCTTCCAAAAACCTCTGCCGGGTCTTTGCTCCTCTAACGTTTTTTTATTTTCTCTTTCTTTTTCCGTCTGACTGCTGGAATCCCATCATTAGATTCAATTTTAGAGTCTGCTAGAGATGATATGAATGTTGCCAAGAGACTAATGGTTTCCGTGGTGACAACACTACCCCTGCCGTTGTGTGTACTGTAGAAAGTCAAATCCCTCACCTTCAATCTCCACCATACAAGCTTTCAGAGAACATCCAAGAACACACAAACAGTAGTATGTGTTTAAAGGTGTGTGT
The DNA here is from genome assembly GCF_046128005.1 of Genypterus blacodes. NCBI lineage: Eukaryota > Metazoa > Chordata > Actinopteri > Ophidiiformes > Ophidiidae > Genypterus > Genypterus blacodes. The sequence goes on from NW_027466845.1 coordinate 2,286,036, forward strand.
AGCGCAGAAATATCGTACATCCTCAGGTTATACAGTGTATTGCTTACATGCTCACACTGATGAATGTATTGTTGATGTACCTCTCACCCATTACACACTAATGTTTGCTACTGCATTCAAATTCTATGCAAATTCTATATGAATGCATAGATTTCATAACAAAACATCAACATCTCACAATATTTGACAACCACATGAAGGTTTTAAGTGCTCAGTCAGTCAGCCAGTGTGTGTGTGTGTGTGTGTGTGTGTGTGTGTGTGTGTGTGTGTGTGTGTGTGTGTGTGTGCATGTTCTGTTATGGTGAGTGAGGAGGGCGATTGTAATTCGGGAGTCAAGCCTTTGCAGTGGTGGCAGTGGTGCAGTCGCTGATGCAGAGGAGCAGCTTCTCTAACAGGTGGTTTCCCAGGTGGGCAAAGTCAGCAACAATCATGTTTTCCTTGATTATCAAATTATGCAGATCTTTGGTGGAGGCCAGCCAGCAGAACATTTAGATGACAAACTGCACAAAGGCGGAGGAGACGAGGAAGCAAACAGCGCAGGAGGCGGCACTGATTTTCATTCATAAAGCAAATTTGTGGAGGTGCCCTATATGTTGACACAGGAGGAGTCAGATGGCTAATGGTATCTGATGGTTTAGCAGATGATTCATTACAGGAAAGAGCTGTTTGTTGATTATCAAGGAGAGTGAAACGCCTGTGGGTGCCTGTGGAAGTCAGGCTCATCTCTCTGTGCAGGCTTGTTTGTGCTGTGATCAAGGTTGATGTCACACAGCCACGCTTTTGTTAGAACGCTTAGTCGTGTTAGGAAAAAAGGGAAAACAATTTGCAAATGGAAAATATGTGGCCACAATTGTCCTGAATGGTGCAGTGGTGTGTGTGTGCGTGTGTGTGTGTGTGTGTGTGTGTGTGTGTGTGTGTGTGTGTGTGTGGGTGTGTGTGTGAGTCTGTAATGAGACATTTGCATTCACCATACAGAAGAAGCTGCATAAATGGGAGAAATGTGAGGACATATTTAACCGCAATGACAAAACAAAGACAGCAGGTGGCAGTAAAGTTGCACCATCGAATCTGAGCCTGCTCAGTCTCTCGGCGTGCCTCCCCTACAAACACAGGTACGATTCAGTAAAGAAGAAGAAGAGGTTACAATGATGTGGACATGAGGGATTGAATTCTTGTTTTGTATAAATTCATAGGTCTACTTTTGTCAGAGGTGGAAAGTAACAATGTACCTTTAATCAAGTGCTGCACTACATTTCAGATTAACCCTTTATTTCACTGTTTTAGTTAATTGGAACAAAATATTGACATGTTGGGGGAAAACACATTTAGAAGTGAAGTTTGTAGTTTCGGAGAAAATTTCGGAGAAAAGTGTGAACTTAACTTGAACTGGACCTTTTGAAACTATTAGGTAATCTGGTAGAAAATGACTTATGCACATAAACATGATCAAAACAAAACGGGTCTGTGGGCAGATTGAAACTTGGAATACTAATTATAGTTTTAACCTGAACTCACCAGGTGATCAAGGTTGTTTCCAGATGAAAACAATTGTGCCTTTAATTCTAATTCTAATAACACATTTCACTACTTTTTACTTCTTCTGTCAGAATCTACAATACATGTAAAAGGTAAACAATTCAAACTATGTCTGCACAGTAACACGAAGCGTTAACATTTGCGCCTGTGTGCATGTATGTTTGTGTTGGTAACAGGAGACCCAACGTGGCCGAGCCCATGAACTTTAATAGGGCCACATGAGGTGAAGTCCTGCACTATATGGGAATTCCAGCCTGACCTTAGAGAGGTTATGGGGACTGGAGGTGTTGCTGTGACCTTTAGTGAAGCAGCGGATGCCACGACTCGCCCGCTCAGCTCTCAGACGCGTATGGAAATATCTCCCTTTGAAACAGCCAGCGCTCCAAACAATCTGGATCCCATTAGATCCTTTTGTCTTTCTCTCATTCTCCCCTCCTGCTTTTTGCTCTCTGTTTTTACTTTGAGTTATTCATATTCATTCCATTCCCCCCCTCCTCCCCCCTCCCTCCCTCTCCCTCCCTGGCGTCCCACAATGCACTTCGCCGAGACTGCTGGGCAGATGTTTTCCTCAAATCCGGGTTCTGAAACGTCTTTAATGTTGGGACGTAAAGCCGGGAAATGAAACGTCAAAAATGGACTAATGCACATGTTTGTATGGGACGATTGTCTGCCATAAAACTATATAGAGCTGTAAAAGAGAGAAAATCAACTCTGGCTCCATTGATCCAATTGGAAGTCTTCGGCCCCTCACATGACAGAGCAGCTGGCTGAGAGCGGCCTCATCTGGAACTGCCATCAGTTGCTTGTTAAAGGCCGTGTGTGTGTGTGTGTGTGTGTGTGTGTGTGTGTGTGTGTGTGTGTGTGTGCGTGTGTGTGTGTGTGTGTGTGTGAGTGGGGCGGGAACATGGCAGCATGCGGTCTCAGCCAATCCATAACCAGACACTGGGAACTGTGTGCACAAGCTGTACAAGTTTGTTTAGCGTGTGTGTGTGTGTGTGTGTGTGTCTCGTTGTGTGTGTGCAGGCTACATGCCTATGCTGGGTCAGAGCTTGATACAGAATCTGTGGCCAGTGTGTCGTACCCCCCTCTCCCTCCCTCCCTCCCTCCCTCCCCCCCCCTCCTTCCTCTCTCTGAATCCTGTCTATGTAATTGATCCCAGACTGGACATTTGAGTTGCCAGCAGCGATTCATATCGTTTTTATCTTTGAGACAAGCCCTCTACTGCTTCCAGATGGGAAAGGCACTCCAGGGTTCAAGTTTGTTTTTTAAATGTAATGCTTTAATGTCTTTACCTTACAATAACCGTGCAGCACCGAAGGAGGAGCCACCTAGGAGTGTGTGACACGGGCCGGAGCCAGGCTGAAGTTTCACACAGGCCCCGACATTGAGATGTTTATCTTTGTTTGTTTTGCGTGTTTACATGGCTACTGTATGTACGAAGGCAAACATATCATTGTACTTCTAGTGACGCCGTTGGTGGTTTGGCAGGCGGGACGGGCGGGAAGCCGCTTCCATAAATGCAGCTCTGTGTTCTCACCAGCGTTTGCGGAGTTTGGCCGGTTGATTGTCGTTGTTGTTGTCGGTTCTGAAACGTTTGAGGGGTCGTCGACTCTGATTTCCCGGCAGCGGTTTGTCCAGATTAGACAGAACATTTGCAGCTCGCGATGACAATACTGAAGAAACAAGTCTCAGCTCCAAAACTATCAATCTGCTACACGTCTCCCATATCACATTTGTGTTATTCCTCTCTGATCTCTCATCTACAGTTTCCTTTAAGCTTCTGTTCAGTGGAAAAAGGCAATAGTTGTACTTACACCAAATTACTCACTTTATAGAGACGTTTCCCACCCAGTGTTCTGTGACCTCCTCCACTTAAACGGCATCAGTCACATCAAAATGACCGAGCATCCATTTAAGAAGCTCTTAAAGCAGCTGAAGTGAACGAGAAGACGACGTAAGAGCCATTAGAACATGAATCAGTCTCCTGCTCAGGGTCAGATGCACCTTCGTCTCACAGACTTTCCCTTAAATGGAAAACATCTTCGCTCGCGTTGCGTTCATGTGATTCTGAGCTGACGGGAGACTGTAACACCCAGCTGATGATGATGATGATGATAGTTTATGAAGCCCTCCATCATCTTTCACATCTTTAAAGTACATCATCAACACAAACACACCGTATCATTTTTCAAAAAAGTGGCTTGAACATAAACGGAATGATTCCTTGATCAGCAGCCAAACATTTATCATCTAATCCACAAAGCGTCTTCAAACATATAATGATGTCGTTATCTTTGAAGGAGCAGAGGAGGATTCTGCACTTGTTGCATCTTGGACGTGAGCCATCGTTCACATGTGGACAAAGCAGAGGAGTGACACAAGTCTTTGAAACGTGAGCAAGAACGACAAGGAAATTAAAATCTGTCTGTTTGTGTGTGTGTGTGTGTGTGTGTGTGTGTGTGTGTGTGTGTGTGTGTGTGCAGATATCAGATACTCCACAGATTTTACTTCCACTTATAAATGTGGGACCAATGGTTCCATGTTCACGATTCATGTCTGTTTTGCCCCACATGTGAGCCATGAATTGTGTACGGTGTCACTTGCCGAGCCAAAGAAAGTCGTAGAAGAAAAGAAAAGGTGCTGAACTTAATCTGCTAAAACAAACGGAGCAATCAAATGAGTTTATAAAGCAGAAAACAGGGACATAAAACAGTCAGAGTGATCTCCGCTTCCAAAGCAGGATTATTCAAATGGAACGTTTCTGTCTTTTCTTTTTACTAACACGCCTGTTCCAGATATACGGGGAAGTCAAAGTCAATTTCAGATGATCATTCCTCTCTGATATTTATTGGCCAATACGCTGGCAGGATAGAAACGGCTCTGACACTAATCGAGATCCAGTTCTGTTCCAGCTGATGATGTCATTTCTGCATTTTAAAGCAAACTTCCCCTGCATGTTCTGGCACGAGGAGACGCTCATGATGCAATAAGCAGAGTTGCCAGGTTGTGAAGCTCCTCCCCCCCTCCTGTGACCCCACCTGACCTGACCTGATATCGTCCTCTAAGGCTGCGATGGACGCCAGCACTCATTACTACATCGATACCTACAGACATCACAGAACATTCACACTCTCCCAAATTAGCGCTTCACCTCTAAATGAGACCCAGAGGACGGATTTAAAGCGTTGTGTTTGACAACTCCATTACTCCATTACGCCAACAGAGACATAATAGTCGTTTCGCTGTCACGTCTGAAATCTTTTTGAAGCTAATTTTTGCTTTTAGGAAAATATTTCGACATTTAAATTGTGGGCTTGTCCACATCGCTGCGCCTCTGTTGGAGCGAGTCTGATAATTTACTGTCGCAACATCTGGTGATAAATTGGATAATAATACAAAGTGTTCCGCAACGGCTGCAGAATAAACACTTTCAAGAAGAAAACAAAGAGTCGCAGCGACAGAGAAATATGCCTCCTGACAGCCGGGGGGAGAGAAGTTACGTCTGCGCAAAGACTCAAAGCCTCTTAAACAGCCGGGGCCAGAGTTTAAGCATGTTTACAACGATTCACGCTAAAGTATTTACATGCATGTGAAGTAGGAAAATAAACTTGATTTTGAAAGGAACTGGGGAGTGGTGTGCAGTGATTTATAAACCCTGCAAAAACACTGGGATGTTCCTTTAAAGGATCACTAAGGCATCAGCCCATCCATCCATCCGTCCGTCCATCTGTCCATCCATTCGTCCATCTATCAAAATGAATGACACACAATGAATCGGGCTTTCACAACTGCATTTTGCGCAACATTTCCCCGATTATCCCGGCTTGCTTGAAAGGAAACGATACTGGCACACTCGAGCGTATTCGTAGCTTTCCAGGTTTATTTCGGTCTTGTAAATGGCCGCCTGCCCTCTTTCGCTCTCTTTCTCAAAGCTCTGCGGTTTCTTCACCCTCCTGTTATTACGGCTGGCAAACCGAAGATCTGTTCCTTCTCCTCTCGATTGCCACTATTGAGCATTTTGCCTTCTCGTGATTAAAACACTGGCTTTTTCCCACAATCCTACACTGCTGCTGCTTGTTGTGTACACAGACACACGCACGCACGCACACGCACACGCACACACACACACACACACACACACACACACACACACACACACACACCCACCCACACATTATAAACCTTTAAGTTACAGCTTCACTCTGACTTCTGGAATATGGCAGAGAAACAATGATTCACTTCTGCAGCCATAAAGTGTATCAGCTCCTTTAATGATGCATATAAAAACACTTAAATAATAGAGGATCAACTCAACAATTCATCAAATGTCATTTAGGACTGCTGGGATAAACATTAAATTGTTAAATACGCCTAAGAATCAATCCGTCATCTTTAAAAGTGAATGTTGTTTTTGTGTTTTCCTTCATTTGTGCTTCCTGTCGTCTCCTGGTCGTTTACTCTGGTTGATTAAATGTCAAACCACTTCACAGGTCTCAGTCAGCCAGACCCAGACTGAGTCCATGTCCCTGTTGTCCTCAGCTGCCATGAGCCGCTTGAGAAACAAAGAGGCCTATGACTGACCACCTGCTCAGAGAGGATTGTGGGTAGGAGCTACTGTACACTAAACAGCTGAACAAGGAGCAGGGCCAGGGTCCCGTAGGAGGCCAGAGAGGGGGGGCTGCAGGGGGAGAGGGGGTCGAACTGGGCTAAGTGGACCTGGGGAGGTGGACTGGGCGCTGCAGTGGTCTCGGGCCCATATGTGGACCGATTCCGCAGCCCCGAATCCTGATGGACACTGGTCAAGTCTGCACCCAGTCCATAAATACTCCACGCTACATTAGAGGGCAAAGCCTTTCCACATGTTGTTTGCAGAAGGACTCCATGGTGCTTAAACCCCCCGATCCCCATCTGGCTCTTTCCAGGTCAGCTCGTCCAGGACTCACACTCACGCACACTCACACATGCACACACGCACACACACACGTTTCCCTGCCATGGACCTGCTCCCTGGCTTCACAGCAGGGGGGCTGCCAGCACCCAGTGTAGCCCTGTGGTTTACACGCCCGGCCTGGCGTGACCTCAGCTCTCCTCACGCCAACGCACTGTACGAAAAAAATAAAAATCCCAGCGCTCACGACGTGTTTAGCATCATTTAGCCTTGAAGTCACATTTGTTGGGAGCAAATGCAAACTCCTCTAAGTGGCGTGCGATTAGGCGTGTTTAGCTCAGGCTGGTTTCTCTTGTTACAGACGCTGGAAGTCTAAACAACCTCAGACAAGGCAGAGTAAACAGTCTGCGAGTCTCAAGAGAGCGACACTTGATTCGGCTAAATCCTCCACACAAATGGATTCTAATTGAAAAGAAACAAACAAATGTAGATTGTGTCATGGAAATGGCAGATTTGTCTTTTTGTTTTATGCAGAATATGAATTTATAAATGCATAAAAGCTCAAATAGATGCAAGGATATTTACAGTTTATATGTAAACGTCTAAATGTTGAATTCCGGCTCATATTGTGCTTTTTGTGGGCTTATCAGCTTATAGAGAGTGTGTTTTCACTCAGTAGGCACAATAGCGAGGCGGAATACATCATGTAAATCTATATATCTACTGTATGTATGTCTAGCAGGAAGTGAGATTGTGTTTATGTGTGCATCATTATTATAAATGTAAGCTGAACACCTTTAAAGCCGTCTTTATAGTCGGCTGTCCGGTTTATTCTTGCATCTTTTCTCTGCTTTTATTACCTCTGCACTTATAGATCGCCACATGTTGACAGTTATATTCTGCTTGGACAACAAAGTCAGCCACATAAAGGGTTCTATAGGCCTGTGAAAGCCAGCTGAGCTCAGAGACGCAGCTCCAGGCAGCTACACCCTGAGAGCAGTCAGCAGATACAAAGCTGCAGAGACGTTTAGGAGCCTCTTCTCTCTTCTCAGGCCAGAATACGGCAATAATTATCCATCTGATGTGACTCACTGCTTGTTTTCTTTGCAGCTAATGAAGCAATCTGCTGAATAGGTGGAATAACAGCATCATATGTCATTGTGTTGCGTGTTAATAACGTCAGCAGAATGAGCAATGATGTTCAGCAGAAACAGAAATGAGAGCCGTGGCTGCTGGAGTGAAGGAACTGTTGGGTTATCCTATAGTTTTCCCTGTAAAGTAATATTTTCTGCTTGTGCACACACACACACACACACACACACACACACACACACACACACACAGGGCTCAGTGGAGGAGAGGAGGCCTCTTCCTGCCGCCCTTGTCCCAAGGCCAGTCAACTGTGGCTGTGGCTCTGTGATGTGATTCAGGTAGGGGCCCATCAGGGAGCCCTCAGGTCTGAGGCCGGGAGATGAGGAGTGAGCCAGCAGGGAGATGGAGGTCAGGGGGGGATGGAGGGAGGAGGAGGAGGAGGAGGAGGGGAGGCTGTGTGCTTTACGAGCAGCAGCCTGGCTCGACTCGCCTCGGCCTGCCTGGCAGATAAATGATGATAGAGCAGAAATATACGTCAGGTCGGCTAATATATGTTAGCAGAGTCTGGCAGAGTAGTAGAACAGTCTCGCTCCACCTCCTCACTGTGTGGTCCCTGACACAACCATCAGCTGAGGAAGAGGCAGGGAGAAGGAGGAGGAGGAGGAGGAGGAGGAGGAGGAGGAGGAGGAGGAGTGAACCTCGCAGCTGCAGGCGGCATGAGAAGTATGAGAGGCAGAATCTGTGTGTTTGTCAGGCCGTATGTAAAGGAGGAAGAGGAGGTCTCTGGGTCGCTGAACCTGAGGTAGAAACACAAACCCAGTGGCTTCACACACACACACACACACACACACACACACACACACACACACTCAGCCTTCACCAGGAACATAAAAGAAAATCACAACCTCATTAAAGGCTAAATGGAAACACACACACATGCCCGCCGTAAGCCTTTTCTCATCCAGAGATGGAATCATCGGCTGTTAGAGCCGCGGCAACGCATTCCATTACAGGTGGTCCTTCAAAATAAGAGGTTAGCTTTGCTTTCAACAATGCCAAAGATAATGACTGATCTAATCACAGGGCACCGTGAAGTGAGCCCACCTGTTCCACCAGCCGACGCTCTCGCATGAAGTGGAGGGCTGCCAAACTCTCACACACACACACACACACACGCTGCCACACCCCCGTCTGAGCGGGTGGCACATGTTGGGGTGTCAGTAATGTGTTACCCAGATCCTCATATAGTCTCACTATCTGGGTCTGATTGTGTTCTCTGATGTGCTGCCAAGAAAAGGAAGAAAAAAAAGAAGAGGAAAGTAGGTTGAGCTCAAGCTCCGCCCGGGCCGCATCCGCTCGACGTGGCGCCGAGGCTCAGAGGGTCCAGATAAGACGCGTGACCTTCTCTTTGTCCACAGCTCTCACCCCCCCCCCCCTCGCCGTGCCCCCCCCCTCGCCCTGCCCCCCCCACCTCCACCCCCCGGCCGCCATCCATCCCAAACATTTAGTTTCTTAGCCACTCAGATTTTCCAGTCGCCTGCTCTTCTTCCTGCCCATTTTCTGTTCTGCAGGCGGGCAGCCAGCAGATGTGGCAGCAGCAGCAGCGGCGGCCTTGTGTGTGCAGGACTTGGAGCTTTTCTAAAAGGGGCGACGTGCTTCAGCAGAAAAGAATTTGTTGGGCACTTACACCCCAACAGGCTCCTCGTTAATGACAAATCACGCCTGTTCTCTCCTCTGTGCTATCCTGGACACGGCTGCCTGGCGTAAACCAAAACGCTGGCCTCAGAAAGGAGAAGAAGAAGAAGAAGGAGGAGAAGAAGATCCGTCAAATTGGATGGCAGTTTTATGGCGTATTTAATGGATCGTTTGCGTTGGTAAATGTAACGCTGAGCTGTTTCTCTTCAGCGGGGAATGAAAACGCCCGGACCAATTTCCTTCATTTAGCTGAATTATTCCTTCGCTTGGATTGTAAACAAATCAGATTTCTGCTGGTTTACAAAAATGCATGAATCTTCTGTTTCTGCTGTGTCTTCCAGTTGAAAGTGGCGGGCAGGATTAGTCAGAGCGTTTAGGGAACAGGAGGTTTTGAAGCTGCAGGAACATGAGACGTGTTTACTCGCCCCTGACGGCTCTTTGAACTCCATCTCTCAGTCCACCCTCACCTCAAAACCATCAGGCTTTATATTGGAGCTTTTTTATGACGTCTTCCAGCAGCCTTCTAAATATATACTCTCTCTCTCTCTCTCTCTCTCTCTCTCTCTCTCTCTCTCTCTCTCTCTCTCTCTCCCCCCCCCCCCCCCCCCCCCTCCCCCCTCTCCCTGTACACTAACTAAGTCCATGTTAATTACAGCCTTGGCCTCAGTCTTGGGGCTGCAGGTTTATGGGTCGCTCACACTGCTCAGTCAGTGTGTTCTGTATCTGGACTACACATCAGTCAGAGGTTCTGCTCCCCCTGCAGCACGGGAACGGGAACAGGAAGTGCTCACTGGTTTCCTCCACTAAAGGAAGAGGCCTGCTGTTACCTGAGTTAGTCCACATCGATGGACGAGTTTGGATCAGATGTTGGGGATCAATTTGAATGAGGTCGTGTTTATGGTATTGCTGTACTTGAAACATGCTGACTGAACAGTTACGATGATGTTATGATGCATTTGAAGGTTCTGATAGTGAGGATCTGAGTTGATCTGATTGTGATGTGGTCTTCACTCTCTGGGGGTCTCCACTGGTCTCCTCCCTAAATCATGTCTAAACACTTTACAGCAGAAATTCTTGCGTGTGTGTGTTCCACTTTGAGGGATTTAGGAACTCATATCCATAAATGAATTATTCAGATCTTCATGCATATTTAAGTGTCTGTGATGATGCAACCAAGTTATCAGACGATCAATCAGAACTCTACACCGGCTGCTTCTCCCCACAGGGTCAATAATCACGTGTGTGTGTGTGTGTGTGTGTTTGGGAGCCTCCATGCCAGTTTTCCAACCTATGCCGGTTTGCATTTCCCATTTGGAAGTGATGGAATTGCCAACAAGGCTATCTTTACCAGTTTGACTCAATAATAGATGAAGGAATCGGCCTCAACCCGACACCCTAAACCTGCCGGCGCTCAGGTCTCACCATTAGACCGGGCGTGCGTGGTGAGCCAGAGGGCCGGGCGACGCTGGGGAGGAGGTGGAGGCGTTGATGAATAATTGAAAGTTTGAAACAATCTCCCCTGTCACTGCTCCAGCCTCGCTCAGTCACTCTCAGTGTGCACAGCGGTGTGGACCGGCGTTTACTACAGATTCGTCTGTCTTCGCACTTCTGTTTCTGAGGATGACGCCGTCTCTTTGTTTGCTTCTCTGCTGCTTGGCGATTCCTCTCCAAGGTAAGAGCTCCCGTCTCCGTCTGCGACATCTCAAGCACACTGAGAGCGAACAGAGTGTCATCTAATAGGCCATCTGAGGGCTGCTAGACAAGTGAGTGTGTTTAATTACATGTGGCGTATTTTCCATCTTCAAGGCGTAGTCTCTATTGGCAACAAATTGCGAGGCCTTGAAAAAGCTTTCTGAAGCCGTTTAATACCAAACATCTGACACGACGCTCAGCCTCACATGCTACAGTCTTCTCCCTAAACACAAAAGCTTTCCTTCCAGTAACGGACTGGGCTCGTCTCCCGTTTCCAGGTCTGCAGATACTCGACCCCGAGGAGGTGGAGTACATTCGCTCCCAAGCCAAAGGGACAAAGGGAGGCTCAGTGGCTCTGGACTGCGGCTCCATCAAACCCACTATCTTCATCTGGGGCTACACCAAACCAGGGACCGATAGCAACGTCGCCGTGGCTTACAACTACGGCCAAGGCGCTAAGGTCCAGCCTCGGTCCAGCAGCCTTGGCAGACTGCACGTCCCCTTCAACACCTCCTCTTTGGTCATCGAGGAGCTCCAGGAGCAGGCGGAGGGGATGTACACCTGCCAGGCTCTGTACGACACCACCGAGGGGCCAAGGGTCACCTTTTACTTCACCCGGCTGGAGGTGGAGGACGACTGAATTAAGAACTCCCAAGCCTCTCCCTCTCTCTCTTCAGTGTGTTGTGATAATACCTGCTTTCAAGATTCCAGAAGGACTGAGACGACGTCCTCCTTTCCACTTTGTATAAAAATGTGATCTGCATCTAGATTTGTTTTCCAGATAAGTAGAAGTACGTAGAACAGAATGCACGGCAATCAAAACGCTCTCCAAATGGCAGATCGCAGGGGGATGGATGCGGTCTGGCTCACATTATGAAGTGATCTCAGTCACGGCGAGCTTGAGAGTAAATGCCATCTGTGCAGCTGGGACACATTTCAGAGATACAATCCACGAGTTGAAAATGTCACCTTACTACAGTCGGTCTCCTCATGGAACCACGGCTGCAGAGAAGCAGATAACAGATCTGAACGCACCCATCACATTTAAATGCAAGAGAACACATGAGCTTCTGGTTTGGATTTTGCCGTGATGTCAAATAGTGAGCCGGTCTTTGCTCCTCCATGATTACAGTGATTAGTAAACCTGTGTTGACAGTCAATCGATCGTTCCAAACACCACCTGTGTGTTGACATCAGTAGTGGATGAAGTAATGCAGTATATTAAATAAAGCTTCTCACCTAAAAACTGGAACAAGAAGTCTTTTCATGTTTTCATTACAGGTTCCACACCGACAAGTCATCAACCGACATCATCTGACTTCTTTCCTCTCTAGAACTCGTCAATGTCAAAGCTTTAAGACATCTGGATCTGTTTGTTTCAGTCTAATTTCCTTGTGTGTGTGATCAATAGGCTGATTCATCAAACCGCCCCAGATATCAGATTGGAACAGGTACCATCCACAAATGGAAAATCATCCTGAAACCCGACTGAATGTCCTATTTGTGGCATCTTCCTACTTCCAAGACCCAAACTCGATTACAAATAAATGCCGGATATCCTTCAGGGCCCTAATAGATGATTCGATTCATCATTTGCGGGGAATGCCGTTGGAGTCAGTCCAACCACAACATATGCTCCGCTCGCCCTTTTTTTTTGGGAGGGGAGTTTCTTCGCGACATCTCAAGGAAGAAACCGCCCAGAGGCTAAATCAGGCGACTTAACAACACACTACCCGATTCATAAGAATTGCATTCATTCAGGATGTGCTGGAGAGGGAGAGAGAGAGAGAGAGAGAGAGAGAGAGAGAGAGAGAGAGAGAGAGAGAGAGAGAGGAAGAAGAATGGTGGGCGGAGGGGAGAGGGGACTGGCGTTAACAGGTCGGCTCTGCGGCAAGGGGTAGAAATTCCAGGCCGGACAATGAGCTTTCTTGTTCCCATGGGCTCCTTAATGAAGGGGTGTAGCTGCGTGGGTGCAGGGTGCAGGGCCGGGCCGGGGGAGAGTGCCGACTGACGGACGTGGGAGATGGAGAAGCGGCTCGTTAAGAGACAACCCTGCCCTTATCTCCTCTTCATCGGCCCAGCCAGCATCTGTCAGCATCTCTCTCTCTCTCTCTCTGCCCCTCCCCGGAACGTTTCTCTTTCATTTCCAGCTTCATTTCCTACCCATTGTTTCGTTGCTTTTCTTCCTAATGGCAGCGGGGGGACCATAATGGACACTTGTGTGAGCCGCTAACAAACAGGCCATGGAAACACAGTGCTGATGAAGATGAAAGCAAACAGAGATTGAGAAGAAAAACCCTTTTCCCTCCTGAACCACAGCTCAGAAACATAAATCTGACATCTGAAACTATCTCTGAAAACAAACGTCAGAGAGATGTTCCTGCATTCTCCGCTGAAGGAGTTCAGGTACTCAGTATTTGGCAGGAAGTGCAACAACATTAAAATACTCTAGTCGTATACAATTCCCTCAAAAATGTCCTGAAGTGCAGTCGGTGAGCAAACACATTAAGACAACTTAACCGGATAAATGTCGGCTGCCACAGCTTCCATGGCGACTATAAATAACAGGAGGAAGAGCCTGGTGCCACGCCTCAGCGGCAGGCAACCAGATCCGGGTGCCAGGAATATCCTGCGCACCATCAGAGAGGGGAGACGTGCCAGGCGGGCCGGGGCGGCGGGAGGATCCTGGCACTAACGCACACAGACAGGCATCAGGCGGAGAGACGGCACAGTCATCCTCAGTGAAGCACAGCCGGCTCTGTCATCTGCCTGCTGCAATCCTATCAGCTCAAATCAGCCTGAGCACCCCATGGAGATTAGGTTGAAAACCAAAAGAGGAGAGCTCAAAGTCTCACAGAACGGTTTGGACTCTTCCACACGGAAACCTGAGACGGGGATGGAACTGGATTTGTACCGGGTTCATCTCAGGAGGGGCAGAAATATGATGCAAGCACCGGCCAATCAGATCTCTGGATTCTTATTGCTAAACCGTAAAAACACTATGAGCTACATTCCAAAGCAGGACCGCTGTAATGTTGATTGAAGAGCAAATGTTAGGACAAGAGACACACAACTGCACACACAAGTCCAACTAATACTCCACAGCAGCTCACCTCACTTTGTGCTCATATATAAGAAACGAGCCTGTTGGAGCAGATAGAATGTACGAGTGTGTGTGTGTGTGTGTGTGACTTTAATACAACTGCATCCTGGTCTCTAACAGTTTGGAGGCCAGTAGGTCAATGTGCCAATCGAGGCAACGGAGCATTTTGTGCAAAACGTAACGAGCTATCAAGTATTCAGTGAAGCAAAGAGCAGCAACCTGAATGTGCACAGTGACGGGAGTGTTCACCTCCCCTCCCCTCCCTCCCCCGTCCCCTCCTCTCCCCTCCCTCCCTCCCTCCCTCCCTCCCTCCCCTCCCCCCCACGGGGTCAGCGCAGTGGAGCAGCCCGTCACTGAGCCACATCAAAGAGGCCCGCCAGGAATATCGATGGGTTTGGAGCTAGGCGAGGGAAATTCACTCGGGCCATCCGTCATCCCAAGCGGCACGCCAAAGAGCAGAGACATGTGTGTTTACTCTTCCATAGCTTCTCTTTATATTATTACAAAACTTTACACAAGACAATTGCTAATCTCCACGCTGGGTGGGACACTGAGGGACAAAACAACAACAACAAATAAAAAGTATTTCTCATCCAAAAGGCATAAATAATATAAAAGACAAACTTTTTTCTTTAAAACAGATACATTCATATGAAATAATATTTTACTACTACAAAAAAATAAATAAGTCATCTAAAGAGTTTGTAATCTTTTTATGAGGCGTCTCTCTGGAGGGACGTCGCTTCCGTCTCTGTCTCTTCCCATTTGTCTCCCTCTGGCTTTGCTCTCAGTCTCTCCGAGTCTCTCTCTCTCTTTTTCCCACGTCGCTCATCTGCAGTGGAGTCCGTCGGCACTTTACATGTGTGTGTCCATTCCGCCGCAACAACGTGCAGCGTCTCTGACTCCGCCCCCGTCCGTCCTCGTGTGACGTTTCCACGACTGTCTCTTGTCTCATGTCCCGTCACTCTGTCTGGTTCCCTTGAAGCCACACTGCAGGAGAGCTTGTGTGTTTGTCGAGTGAGCGTGTGTGTGTTGTGTGTGTCTCTATGTGTGTGTGTGTGTGTGTGTGTGGGCGGCGCTCAGACCTCCTGCGGGCCCGGTTGGATCAGCTCTCCTGCCAGACTGTTGCTGGAGATCCACCCCGGCTTTTCGTCACAGTCCAAGTCTGGCAGGCCCAGGCTGTCCCAGCACAGCACCGGGCCCTCCATGTCCTCGCACTCCGGCTCCTCTGTGGCTGCACAAACACACACACACACACACACAGAACAGTTTGTGGTTAAGACGGAGGAAAACAAAGGAATATGTGTTTCTGTTACACACCAATAATGTTTTCACTCCTCAATCTACAGGATGTGACATGAAGAAGATTCAGAAGTGTGTGTGTGTGAAGCGTCACACAATCTGCTTTGAATTCTGTTGTTCAGCCTGGTTCTGGATCACTATCATGGTGAAAGAATAGATTACCCACAAGCCACCAGTGGGAGATGAAAGGGCAGAGAAGCTTGTTCCCTCCTAAACATTATGATTTGTGCTTTTTTAAAACTCTAAATGTTTTTGTAAAGTATTTTTGTATCTTCAATGACAATTTTCTGAAATATCTGCTCGGAACATTCCATGGAATTCTGCTTCCTGAGCCAAGGCCAAACTGTCTTTACTCCGTGTTCATCCATGACTTACATTCTAACTTCATTATGAGAGGAAGCAGGCGCAGAGGGAGGAAGAGGAGAGGAGAGGAGAGGAGAGGAGAGGAGAGGAGAGGGACGGAAGAGGACAGAATACTTTAAAGCCTCTGTGGGAATGAAACAATGTCTCACCAGTGTTGTCTGCTGGACAGTTCTCAATGTTCCCGACCAGACAGCAGGAATGCTGCGAGGGCGAGGAGTCCTCGTGCTCGTACGGCCGCCGCTCCGTCTCGGCCTCCCGGTCCAGAATCTGTCCGTCGGAGCCGTGGCACGGCGGTGAGACTTGGCCCAGAGGAACCATCTCCAGGCCGTCCTGCTGGCACGGCGCCACGCGGTGCATTAAGGGCAGAGTGCCGGCGGGGAAAGTGCCGTTGGTTTTGTTGTAACATCTGGGAGGAGACAAAGGGAGGAGGAGGTGATTTTAAATACGCTTCCATAGGTTGCTGAGTGCTTCATGTACTTTCTCTCTCTTGAATCTGTCGCTTCTTCTGTATAATCAAAACCCCTGTGTGCACAAAAATGACAACTAGCCCACTCTGCTCGCTCACAGCTGCAGAAAGGATTTCCCAGTTTGAGGAAAGATGAAGCGTCCACGTCTCCCTAACTGCAGAGGGTAAAGTAACGCTCACACGTCGCTCTATGGCCCTCTGGAGCGGTAGTACTTGTAGTAATAATAATAACTAATAGTCGTCCGCCACCGCAGACAGTTTCCCTGAGCGCCGCGGTCAGCGTCCCTCTATCGGCTCATGATTGGACGCTGGCCACGCCCCCTCTTTCCCAGCAGTTGGAGGTAAATAAACACAGGGCTCATTAGGTCTGCTGGCTGGGTGCACACAGGGTAAACTGTGATGCTGGAGACCCCTTAAGTACATAAACAGGACCAGCAGGAGGGAAATGCATGTGTGTGTGCGTGTGTGAGCGTGTGAGTGTGTGAATGTGATGAGAACTAGGAGGCATCTTTGACATTGCGAGGTCACGAAAATAGGACACCTCCTCTCAGCTGCCTCCCATGAAATATGAAACGTGGGCGATGGTTTAGTTTCCCTCTGACGCTGTGAAGCTCACATGTTTTCAGCTGAAAACCTGAATTAGATTAAAAGGTCTCGCCTCGTCCCTGCTTGTCTCGTCCCTGCTTGTCTCGTCTCTTCTCGTCTCTTACCTGTTGTTGTTGCAGACGTTCTGACAGCTCATGCAGTCTGAAGACTCCGTTTGGGGAAGAGCTGTGTACATACCTCCACCCTGCAGAGAGAGAGAGAGAGAACAGCAGAACCACATTTAGCCAATCTAAACTTCCTTTTACGACTTCACTTCCCCACACACACACAGACACACACCCGAGGGTTGTTGGGTTTCTCTGCTCTCAGATGACATTTCTACCATTCCCCTCACAGCAGAGGAGCCATTCTAGCGGTGAGGACAACATAACAGAAGACAAAGAGACAAAAGCAGACTCCCAGAGTCCCAGTGTGAAGCCTTTCATCACACACACTCCCCAGGTCTGGACTCACGTTGTGGTGGTGGTGCGGGTGAGAGTGCTCGCAGTCCACGGCGCCGTGGGGCAGCGAGCCCTCGTGGCCGTGCGGGTGGCCGGGTGAGAACAGACCGCCTGAGCCGTTGAGCAGGGCCAAGCCGTTGGGGAGCTTGTGGTGGAGGTGGTGGCACCCTTGGGGCAGCAGGGGGCCGCTGTGGCCGTAGCCGCCGTGGACGCCGCCGTTGAGCCGGCCGGCACCGGGCAGCGCGGTGTACTCCAGGACGTGGCCGTTCATCTCCGCCGGCTGGTACAGGTAGCCGGGAGGATCGTACTCTACAGAGAGAGAGGGAGAGAGAGAGAGAGAGAGGGACTGATTACTTTGAAGGCAAATGTGAGTCAATTTAAAGGAGTAACTCAACACAAAATGAAAGATGAAGTCATTATGATTCACTTGGTCAACAAACAGAAAGTAAGTCACACAAAGTCTTTCCTTTCTCCATCACAGATTAATATCTCAGATCTGTCAATCAACCCTTGGAACTGCAGGCTCCCAAGCGACTCTGTGTTTAGATGTTTGGCGCTACAGTGACCCAAACACCTTTTTGTTGCATTATCTCAGTGATTTACGAGCGCAGGAACGCACAACGGGTCCAATATAAACTCCCCCAACCCTCCTGCCGGGGTCAGGAGTGCGTCCGAGTGCGTCAAGCTGCCTTTTGTGAGTGATGTGGGATGCTCGCATGCGTTATGAAACCGGTGGAATAAGCTGCACAGGCCGTTTTTGAGGCCAGGGAGCTTTTCAAGTTGTGTGTGTGGGAGAGAGAGAGGCTGAAATGGAAGCGTCGGGGCTGAGGCGCTGTGTGCCCGGTGGTCCTGCACACTCATATTTGGAAAGAGTTATGAAGCTGGAGTGGAGACAAGTTGGAGCGAGAGGCTTTTTCAAGGGTGTTTTCCAAATGCAACATCCAGCAGTAACGGTGCAATGTCCTCTCTCTGTTATCTGACTGAGGGTTTCTGAGAAGCTCCTCACTGGGACTCTGTGTGGGATTCAACCCCAGCTACCACACGGCAACACACTTTGGAATTCTCCATCAAAGCCCTTTAAAAAACAAATTGGAACCTTTCTTCAGAATGCAAGACGCCATAGAACAAAGCAGGGAAACTGCTCTCACTGTGCATGTTGATCTGCTGCCGGTTCCTCCACAGGCACATGGCGATGAAGGCCAGCAGGATGAAGACCATCACTCCCAGAACACAGCCCACGATCAGGTACAGCAGGCCTCCCGGAGGGCTGGGCGGCTCCTGCGGGTGGGGGCCGGGCGGGGTGACAGGGTGCTGGCTGGGGACCCCCGGGGTCTGACGTGCTGCGGGGCACAGAGGGAGGAGGAGGAGGAGGAGGAGGAGAGGAAAACAACTTGAAGACATCGGCCATTGTTGTGCGTCCCATTAAAGTGAGAAGATGCGATTACGTGGTGTAATTACGAGCGCAACAGCTGTTATTAAAAGTTACGGCCTTCGCTGAAACATGCCAGGACGACTGATGAAGGTTACTCATCGTTGCATCATCTTACAGGACAAAAGGAGCCTGTGTGTGTGTGAGTGTGAGTGTGGGTGTGTGTGTGTGTGTCTTACCTTTGGTCTCACAGATCATGACGTTGCTGTAGTCGCTCTCTCCCCCGTCGTTGAAGCACTGCATCTTGATGTCATAGGACGTCTCCGGCTGCAGGTGGCCAATCATGTGCCAGTGTTTCACACCTGTGGAGGCGGCAACAGAGGAAGAGGAAGAGGAAGAAGAAGGGGGCAAAGGTGAGAAACGGCCTTGTCAACAAACAAACACTCCTTCCTGTGTAAACTGGTAATCAATATGTCCCTCCCTCCTCTCTCTCTCTCTCTCTCTCTCTCATTCAGGTCATGTTCCTGTTCTCTTTCCCTCTCCTTCACCCCCTCCTCTCTCTCTCTCTCTCTCTCTCTCTCCCCTCAGTCCAACGAGGGCTCAGACAGTTGCTTTACCCTAGACGAGCTCCATATACGGCAGCTTCATGTTTGTCCTGGCTCGCCTCCAATATTCCCACTCCACTCCACACACACACACACACACTCCACACACACAATCACACCAACGTGCTCTGTAATCACAGATGGGACGGCAATCTCCAACATGGAAATGCTACATTTCAAACCAATGAGCCTGAAATAAGCTGCTGTTCCCGGGGTTTGTTTAATATGAAACATAACAAATCATTGTAAGTTTGTAACTTTCGCCCAGAGGTGCATTTCAACTCCTGTGAGTGACGACAGTGAAGAAATACTCACTCGCAAGTATAAGCAAACAATGTATGTAGCAGTGTTGTGTACTTAAGCAGTCACAGTACAAATAGACATTGTGATATCTGTGATTTTAGGAGAAATAGAACTAAAGAAATAACAGAACAACAACTTGAGTGAAGAAGTAAAGCAGACAAACTGAGGGAAAGAAGGAATAACAGAGCTTTAGTAAGTACAAAAGGAGTTATGGAAGGAGAAGAAGAACTAAATAAATAAATAAAGCGTAAGTAGTGGAAGCACACAGACGTGGATATTCCAGCAGGAGTATTAATTATGTGTAAATACTCAGGTTAAGTAATCGTCCAACAAATCTGTGCTCAGCCGCAGTAAATCCCTGTCAATATAAAAGTGAAGTATGATACATAAACAGAGTATTGGGCTTTAATTCCCGGTCGAACTCATTGGAACAGTATGAAGTTGTAAACAAGCGGCTGGCGGCGAGGAGCCAGTGGAGGAGGTTAAGACGTTTGGAGTTGGAAGCGCGGCGTTCCCTTCGCCCCGACTGTTAGCATTCCAGCCGGTAACCTGAGCCGCTCTCCTCCGGCTCGTCTCACGTTTCAGCCCTGACCCATTAGAAGGCGGCCATTTATTAAGAACAGATTTCTGACGGCCTCTCCGTCCGGGCACGGCACCCGCCATACATCAAACGCCAACGATGCCCCCCCCCCCCCCCCCCCGCTCCCGTCCCCCGTCACTAACAACGCGCTCCTGGACGCCGGGTGTCCATTACCTCCTCCTTCCCCGACTCCCAGTTCATCTGCACAGCATGACGCTAACCTAAGGCAGAATGATCACACACACCGACTGACTCGCATTTTAAAGTGGCTATTTTAACTTGGAGAACAATTCTGAAACCTTCACAATGCTTTGAATGTGCAAATAAACACATTGATCTACTTCCTCTCTTCCTTGCTGTAGCCCTGCTGTGCATACTGAGAGGAAATGAGGCCTTTTTGTTTTTTTCCTTCAAATTTCTAATAGTAAAATCAGACAAACGTGACCAATCCAAACAAAACAATAATAAATAAATAAACACATAAATAAGTCCCGCCCACCTTCTACCAGGTCTCTCTTGTAGTCGCTGTCGTTGTCGCTGTCTGTGGGCCGGTAGTAGATGTAGAAGCCTTGGATGGGCGTGTTGTTGTTGCTGGTGGGACTGTACTGCATTTGGGACGGAAAAAAGATTATGTTAGATTATTGCAATCTGCCGGGCCATTATTATTCAAAGAGCCCAAATCTTCCGGGGCGACTAATGGCCGAGCCTTGTTATCAGCAGATGTTCCGCGGGCCAAGATCGTGATTGCACATCTGTCTGACGTTCAGGGACATAATGGGACGCCGGGAGTTTGGGTAAATGTGGGGAAATATGGTCCGTCTGCAGACTTTGTAAGGAGGAGAAATAACTTTGAAGAGGGCAGAATCTAACTAGACGGGAGGGGCCTCCTAATCTCCGTCGGGGCAGAGCTCTAATCAGCCCGGCCGGATCAATTAAAGGCCTGATTGAGGCGACCAATCACAGGGCCGCTACAGAGGTTGCCAAATTGTTTCTGCCACCGGCCGTCCTTATGCTGGGTTTACTCACAGTCCAGCGCAGCATGATCTGTGTGTCGCTGATGGCGTCCGTGGAGGAGATGTGGGGTCCGACCACAGGGCGGTCGGCCATGCGTGGGCTGGCCTGGGGGACCTGGTACAGCTTGGAGGGGATGCTGTGGGGGCTCTCGCCATACATGTTCACTGCCAACACACGGAACTTATACGTGGAGCCTGGAGAGAGGAGAGAGAGGAAACATACAGGGAAGAGTGGATGAGGTTACTGACTGTGATGAAACCTTAGAAACTCCCTATTCTAACAAAATCCCAAGTTCCCGTCTGGTATCTCTGGACAATCCAGTGCTCGGTCGCTCACCAGGCTCCAGGTTGCGAACTTCCACAGATAGTTTGAGAGGCGAGATGTTATCGGCGGCGACAACCCACTCTGCGCTGCGGCCACGCCGGTAATCCACGCGGAACGCCGTGATTGGAGAGCCGCCATTGGCTCTCGGAATCCAGGCGACGAATACCGAACTTTCCGTTCCTATGGAGATGGTGGGCCGATCGGGAGCCCCGGGCACTGGAAGGCCAAGGAGGAGGACGGCAACACACAAAGAAAAGAAGAAAGATCAACTTTTGAACACACACAATGACACACACACACACACACACACACACACACACACACACAGTACTGGCAGCTACCATCATCACACCCCGTCTCATGTAAGGATGGACCGAGTTCACAGGGAAGGAAAAAAGAAAGGAACACACATCACAGTGGAGCAGCATGCTGTGGAGGAATGTGTACTTACTGCCTTGGCTCTGAGCCACAGAGTAAGAGAGGGCAGGCGAGAGAGAGAGAGAGAGAGAGAGAGAGAGAGAGAGAGATACAGGGAGAGAGAGGAAGAGAGACAGAGAGAGAAGGGGGTTAGTGAAAGAACTAATGTGAGTTTCAGCAAAGAAGGCCTGCTTGTAATGTGAGTAAAGCACACACACACACACACACACACACACACACACACACACACACACACACACACACACGTCATTACAGCGTGTCTGTTATCATCTCAGCTCTTTTGTGTTTGGAGGCACAAAGACACAAAGCAGAGCACATCTGAACATGACGCTCTGGATCCAGCCCAGGCTGCTCTACCAAGCCCCTAATACCTACACACACACACACACACGCACACACACCCCAGAAAAGCTAATGACTTTCCACAGAGTGTGTAAGAAGCTGGATTGGTGCGCACACCTACCTCTGTCATGTATGACGACTCCAAAGTGTGTGTTGGGGGCTTTGTCCTCTTTGTCGGCTTTGGGGGGCAGCGAGGCCACGGGGGGCTTGGACGGGTTCTTATTAGCGGGCGTGGTCTTCTCTGGGCCAGCAAAGACAAAAGATATGAGTTCTGAACTACATGAGCACACACACAACTCTCCAGCTGATTTATGAGACCAACAGTACTCTGACTCAGTGATGACATCATCACACCTCAGAACTCTGAAAGCGTTTCAGAAGGAAACAGAACATGCTTAAAAATTGCTGTCAAACACAATCGACCTGTGTTCTAAAGAGGTCCGCTCCGTCTTTTTGCGACCGTTCAGGCTGGACTGACCTTTACCGGTGCGAAAGGTCAGCATGGCCGGTTGCCCCTCCCCCGCCGAGCTCCGCGCCACCATCAGGACCTCGTACAGGCTGGAGGACTCCAGCTCAGACAGCCGCAGCGTCTTCTCACTGCCAGGGACTCGGACTGTCTGCCAGCTCCCCACCACCGTTCCCATCTCATCGACCTGGCAAAACCATTCCACACAAATACACACACAGGGATACACACACACACACAGAACCACACACACACACACACACACACAGAGAGTCAAACACACCATGAGACAAAAACACAATCATGTGTTGATCTACAGCTCCCCACAGTCTTTGAGTCTTTCCAAGCAGAACAAGAACAGGGAGCAGCCTCAGCAACAATGCCTGTGGTCTCTCTATGTCACAATTTCCAACTCTGGAAGAACTCTGGAGCGGTGCAGCCAAGGCAGGCTTACAGTAAACTGCTATCAGTGGGGTTTTATGGTCAGAGCGAGCTTATTAGTGAAGCAAACACAGGGCTTTTAAAGAGGAAGTGACCTTTGAGTAAATACAGGCCCTGGCCTTCGCCTTGCTCCTTTTGATGAACAAACTAAATGGTGGCAGGTGGTTAAGACAAAAACGCTGGAGGGAATAGTTACATGTGAGGGTTTGGGCACAGAAAAGGAATGTATTTTATATCAGAATTGAAAGGACGTGGTTTTAAAATGGCAGTTAACACGGGCAACAAGTTCTAAAGGTGAGATTTAACCAATAACAACAAAGTGTGACCTTTCCTTAGATAAGATGAAATCAGAAAGAGCCAGAAAAGCCAAAAAAAGAAGAATTTGATGATAAAAACACCCAATTACTGAGATATTGTCACCATAAAGTAAAGTTGATGGCTAGGATGCAGACATGTTGACCAATGTACCAACTCACCTTACGGTATTTGACAAAATAGGCGTTGATGGGACTTCCTCCGTCGCGTCCCGCCCTCCACTCCAGGTCGTACAGGTCGGGCTTGTGTGTCTGAGGGGGGCTGGTGATGATCGGCGCCTCCGGGGTGGGACGGTCGTTGTTCCGGTCTGACGGCAGCTCCATGTTGTCTCCGGCGCCTTCGTCCTCGCTGATGAAGTGATCCTGCCCCTCGTCGCTTTGCATGGGGTGGAGCGACGGCGAAGCCTCCGGGAGCAGACTGCTGGTGGGCTCCACGGCAGGATCTAGGGGAGGAGGAAGAAGATGATCGATTAAGTACACTGTGTGATCTCAGTGAGGGATGATCACAGGGACTTAGGGAGCAAAACAAGGCCGGAATTAAGAAGAAGTAGCAGAAACAGGAAGATTTAAGCAGGTAGACTCCACGCAGCAGTTGCATTGCGGAGTGTAAAGGGTTAATAAGCAGTTCCCAATACAAGCCCCTTTGTGTTGTTCATATTAAAACCTCTTCACTGTAGTCGTGCAGCTTCAGTGTTGTCCTGTCTCAGCCTAACAGAGGCGTCTCTATGAGGACAGGCCGGCTGCCCTCTGCCGCCCTGCTGCTGCTGGAAACTTCTACATTGGGAACAAGTCCTGCCATCTGCATAAAATAACAGCGAGAGCCCGGACGGCCGCAGCAGCGCATAATCACACTTTGTTTGTTTTTTTCATTAAAGCGGCTCCAGGGCCGGAGCGCTGCACCTGGGGAGAGCGTCCAGGCTGTGGGAGCGTTATTGCAGCTGACACCGCTTTGGCAGAGACGCGGGCAGAATTTTTCACGGACGACACTGAACATGGCCCAGGAGAGAGTGGAGAGGGGGGAGGGAGGGGGGAGGGAGAGGGAGGGGGGAGGCCGCTCACCTCTAAGCCACACCGCTGAAGGCAGAGAAGAACCATAATTGAATATTAAAACCTAAACAAGTGAGGCAGGAGGTTAGAGCGGTGTAGAGCGGTTGTAGAGCTCTGAGGCTTGCCACAGGAGGCACGCTGCAGGGAGCCAGAGTCCAGGTCCGGGCTGTTTTTTGGTGTGTGTGTGTGTGTGTGTGTGCCGCACCGGTTCACTTTACAAAACAAACAGGCCCGGAGCTGGTAACACTAGACCTGATCCTGGGACTGTGGCCAGCTGCCGCACATTCCACACACCGAGCATTAAAATACCGGGGAGAATCAGACACAGTGCAGCATCCAGTCCTACACACTCTCCTCCTCCTCTTTCACTCCCTCTGCCCGGCTCTCCGCTCAGCGCACCCCCACCCACCCCCCCCCCCCCCCCCCCCCCCCCACCCTGGCTCTGAGTCACGGCTCGACCGCAGCCCGGGCTCTCACTCAGCGAGGTTGGGAAGGCGGGCCATTAGGGGCCACGTGATGGAGAGCAGCGATACATCTCCAGCGAGGAAGCGAGGAGGCGAGGAGGCTACACCTGCGCAGAAACGCACGCTGCCAGGTCCTTCCCAGCATAAAGGTCAGTCCATTAGGGGAGGAACACCTGGGAGTAAATAAGACAGTAAATCACAGAGGCTTACCGTCTAATCGAGAGGGTTAGTTTGGACGTGGGAGCCTCACAGACGGATTTGCCCGCAACATTCCTGACTGGAGAGATGTGGCAAGGAGGCAAGGAGTTCCTGACTAGGTGATACAGCGAACGAGGCGGCACGAGGCGATCCAAACACTCCAAATCAAGTAAATTCAAAATCAAAGTCACTGTTGGAAGGAAGGAAGGAAGGAAGGAAGAAAGGAAGAAAGGAAGGAAGAAAGGAAGGAAGGAAGGAAACGCAGCAGGATCACACGCCGTGGGACGATTCTGACCAGGATACCAGCCAGGCCAGGCGAGGATCGGGGCGGCGATGACGACTGGGATTACTTTCACTTTGAGTAATGGAACAAAGTCGTATCGTTACACTAATATTATCATTTCTGCTGTTGCTATGGCGCGAGGAGCAAAACGCCGCGAAACAGAAAAACCCAACCTATTTCAGAACCCTGAGATGATATTACAACAACACAACCCTGTACCATCAACCATCAGTTTACTCTCAGGGCCAGGGCTCACGTGATAAACACCAGACTGACCTCAGCATGTTTCCTGCTTCCTCTTATCGGCCTCACATTCTGCTTTCGTGTGTGTGTGTGTGTGTGTATTAACGTGGTTTGCAGCAGGAAGATATAATATCTCATTCTTCTTCCTGTGGTGGTCCTCTCTTGATTTGGCCTCCCTATATACAGTATGGAGCTGAATTAATCACTGTGCAGATGGAGGGGCTGGCTGAGGAATGAGGCCCTGGCGTAGAGCGGCTGAGGGAGGGCGAGGAGGGGGGGTGGGCTTTTCAGGGGGCGGTGGGGGGGGGTTTGGGGTGTGATGTGTTAATAAATAAAAGGCAGTTGTGTATGATGTTGACAGCTGGGTGGTCTGCTCCTCGTCATAACCCTCCACGGCTACTCCTTTACATTCCAGTGTCCGGGGGCTTATCCCTGACGGCGTGCACAAAGCTCACTCTCACGCTCAAGCTCAGTTCAAGGCTCAGGAGGAGGGCGGCCTTGGCAAAGCCCTCTCCTACCGACTCTCAGAAAAAACACACACGTACACACACACACACTCGCAGAGCTAGGACTCCCTGCAGATACACACGGGCCTGCAGAGGTCCCGGCTGGTATGATGCCTTAACTCTTTCCAGCACCGCCAAGCGTGCAGATTACAAGGCGAACTTCGGCGGCAGTTTACAGCGATGTGGCTTTTCTAAAAGGGCTCCGCTCTCGTGTCCTCTTTCAGCTCCGTGGGCCCCACTGCGGTATCATTACAAACAAGACTCAACGGAACCCAAAGAAGTCCATTTATCTAACATTGAAGGTTCCTTTGGGAGAAGCGAACCCTTTTAAACGATGTGTGAAGATCCAAAGACACACACCTGACTGGGTCGTCAGCACGGCGGATGATTGTGCCGAGCCGAACCCGTTATCCAGCAGACACTGGTACACGCCTTTGTCCTGCGGTGCCACGTCTGCGATGACCAGCGAGGATCCGGAGATCTGAAAGCGGTGCGATGGGGTGATGGGGTTCGCATTGAAGAGCCAGGTGATGTTCGGCGAGGGGTTTCCTGTCGCTTTGCAGGTGAAGCGAGTCGAGGAGCCGGGAGAGATGAGCTGGTCGGTCAGGCCTTCCAGTATAGACACAGGCTCTGAGGAGGAAGAGGAGGAGGAGGAGGAGGAGGAGGAGGAGGAGGAGGAGAGATATAAGGGACTCGCCATGGCCGTAAGCAGAGAGGAAGCTGGATCAGGTTCTGTTTCTTACCTAGTACATTCACAGTATAGTTAGCGCTGACCACAGTCCCACGCTCGGTCTCAGCAGCACACTTATAGACCCCTTCGTCGCTCCTCTTCGCCGAAACAAAGCCCAGATTGTTGTGTTGTCGCAGCTGGGACGGACCCGGCTTGACCTCCTTGCCGTTCTTAAACCACTTGGCCACCGGTGAAGGACTGCCTGACACCACACACTCCAGCGTCAGGGGCTGTGACTGCTGCACGGACACGGAGAGGGGGGCTGTGGGGAAGACCATCTGCACCGGGGAGGAAGAGTCCGGTTCTAAAGGACACACAGGTCACGTTAGACAACTACAGAGAATAGATTCAAAAGAGAAAACATCTTAGATTTAATTTCATCAGACTTACGTTTGACTGAGAGCTTGGTGCCGTGAGCCTGCACCCTGGTCTCCCCGGTAACAGGATTGTACGCACCGCACTTGTACATGCCTTGGTGCCGGGCAGAAACGGAGAGGATCTGGAGGTTTCCAGACGGAAGAACTAAGTAGTCATCTGTAAAGAGGAGCGCAGTGAAGACGTGAGCGGGGATCAGAGCAGCGAGCAGCAGGAGCAGCGAGCAGCAGGCGGCGTGTTTAAGGAGGCAAAAAGACACACTGCACATTTGAGTCACGTGTAAATGCCACTTTACGGCCTGCAAACCGCATTCACGTCAACATCCAATTGGTAATTACAACTGAGAAGCGTATATTTAGCAGGCAGGCTGTTAGATAATCTGGTCTCAAGAACAAACAAACAAGGATGCCTGTCAGCTAAACCCTCATACAGACATGTTCACCCTCCTAACATGCAAATATGGTAAAACTGTGCCCTATAAAAAGGTTAAGAGGCGTCACATGCAGCGCTCAAACACACCTGTTGACTCTTCTAGCCGCTCCCCTCGCACTCTTAATCGTGGGAGCGCCGCAGGGACGCTGTGCGGTAAAGGACACTCTATCAGAACAGTGCTGCCTTCCTGCGCTGCTAAAGGCCGCCGCCGCCGGCCTTCCTCGTATTCTGATATTTCTGCAAGGAGAGAAGGAAGGAATTCATCTGTTAACACATCTGTCAGCATCTGTCACTCAAGTACAGAGATGAAGTGCTTCAGTGGGAGCGTTTGTGTTGGATCAGTGGGGATGTTTATTGTAGCAGTGAATGGCTCTATTAAAGCCTTATACAGCTGGAGATGGGGGTCAAAGACTTTGCTGAGTGTCGAGCGGCGTCCAGCCCTCCCGTCAGGAACACAACACACTGCACAGGAAGGCTGGAGGCTCATTAAGGATGCCGGTCAAGAGGCATCTGGTCGGGAAGAAAAACTACCGCTTCCTTCCTTTACACCGCTGAGCCGCCATGCTAGCTGCTCTCTGGCCAAGTGTTCAGCCTTCACTCGCACAAATCTACTTCCTCCCTTTCTTTGCCGCCCTACTTTGAAGCGAATAAAAGCCGGGGGGGGAAGTGTAATTCCCCGCGTCCGCACCTGCTATGGCCACGTGCACGTGCCGGCTGGCGACGGCGCCGTGCTCCGAGCGTGCCACGCACTGATAGAGGCCCAGGTGGCCGGGCTGCAGGGAGGAGATGGTGAGGGAGCCCTTCCTCAGCTCCACGCCGGGCAGGGCGGCGGCGGCGTCCAGGGGCAGACCTCTGAAACGCCAGGAAACGGCCGCCGACGGAGGATTCGCCGAGCAGCGCAGGCGAACGACGGAGCCTTGACTCTGTACCGCTGAGTCGGGCTCAGAGCGGAAAGACGGATATTGAGCTGAGGAGACACAAGCAGAGGAGAACATGGATCAGAACGTAGAACTAGAGAGCCAGGAGATTCTCAGTTAAGTTTGAGAAATATCTGAAAGAGTTTGGAGGACCGAGAGCCAGGAGGAGCTACTTACATGAGCAGCTGATGATGATGGCCTGGCTGAGACACAGCACAGTGGACAGGAGGACCCTCAGGCCCCCGTCCATGATGCACTTGTACCCCTTCCAGTAGCCGTGTTGTCATGCGCACACACCCTGGCCTGTTCAGCAAACCTGCAACACACACACACACACACGGGGGTAAAGGAACACGTCAAACCAGGTCTCTGCACGGTGACATGACAGCGAGGGGAGAAAGCGCGGCGGAAATAAATAACAAACAAGCCGGAGGAGGATTTAAAGGGTGGATCTGAGCGCTGAAGCATCACTGAAAGGTTCCCCGGCTGGAGAGGGAGGGAAGAAAATCTATTAGTTTCTAAATAAATCCTGCCGGAGAATCCCTCTAATCTCTACGACACATCCCCTTTACACACTCCTTGATCTCTACCCCTCCCCACCATCATCCTATGACCCTTCTCCTCACCCACTCCAGTCTCTCCCCCCTCTCCTCCTCCTCCTCCTCCTCCTCCCCACCACCTGCCGCCCCCTCTCTCCCGGCCTTAAGGGCTCCTGCTGATGGAGTGGCTGTGGAGAGAGTGTCGCCTCACTCTTAATATCACCCTCTTGTCACAGTGTGTTGCTTCCTCATAGGTTCGCTGTAGCCCGAAGTGCAAGCCCGGGCAAACACAGGAGGGGAGGGGGGGGACGAGAGAAGACCCAAAGGGAGAGACAGAAAAGGAGTGGAAGGCACGTAATTAGGAGCATTCCTCTATCCTTTTCAACCCTACCCCCTCCGACAGCGGCACCTCCTCCTCCTCTTTTCTGGGAGTAATCCGGGGCAGTCTTTGATCCCGGGTTCCTGGTTGGTAACCCAGGGTTTGAGCCTGAAGCTGGGAGGGGAGGGGAGGGGGGGAGGAGGGTTTCAATGGCCGTCCAGCTGTGATATTCACGCTGGCACTTCGGCGGCTCGCGGACGCCGGCGGAAGGGAGAGACCGGAGGGCGGGTGGGTCAAATTAAAAGGATGATGTCCGGGTGGGACCGGTCAACCTGAACGGGTTTCTAAACCTCGTTCTGTAATCTGAGCCATCATCCTCTCTGCTTGAAGGGGAAGCGAGCAGGTCACTTTGTTCAGCTCTCACTCTGAAGACCGCCGGTGTGGGAACGTGACAGCAGAGTGACGAGGGTCCCTGAGTGGTGGACAGGTACAAGGGATCAGCAAGGGAGGAAGAACTCAGCTTACTCACTAGGTAAAAGTAATTACAGACTGGCAGCAAGAATGACCCAAATATCAAAAGTCTTTATTTACTAAAAAAAGAAGGGAATACTATGAATATGAATCCTTACACTGATAAATACACACAAATGCACAAACTCTCCTCATTTCACCCTCTTTCTCTCTCTCAGAGGGCATCCTGAGAGGAAGAGAAGGAGGAGAGAGGAGAGAGGAGGCAGGAAATAATAAACTCTCCCAGCTTCTGGCTCACGCCCTCTTCTCACCCCTAGGTCAAGGGTCAGGGAAGAGCAGAGGGAGAGGGTGAACCAGCGGGTGTCTGGTGGCCCTGGACCAGCCCCCAGAGGTCACCTCTAACTCGCTCGCCCTCTCTCTCCTTCCCTTCCCTCACACACACACTTTCACAGCTTCTACACACATTGCCAATAACATTCCAGCCCAAATAGGTGAAACGTTACTTTTTAAAACGATGTAAAAAGGTTGGAGTTGTTGTTTTAACTCTTCATGTTTCAGCTTCTGTGGAAACTAATGTGTGTTTGTTGTGTTGTTGTCCCGTCCATCCCGTCAGTGCTTTAGGCCAGCAGAGAAAAAATTGAGAACAACACAACTGAAGCTGTTTTTCATCTGTCGTTACTGTGTAATCTTGGATTTAATATGGAACATAATGCATTCTGCCTGTGGTGCATGTGGCCAGAAGCTTCAGATGGGAGACTTGGACACATTCTAGTTTCAGTCATAAGGACTGGAGACCTGTGTACCTGAGACTTAGGATTTTCCCACTCAGCAGAACTTTTACCAATAAACTGAGGCAAAATTAAAAAAAGCATCTCAAAAATCTGCTCTGTGCCCTTTAACACTCAGCCCAGCCAACAAATGAACACAGACTCTATTCAAAGAACCTGAAAGATTTGCATCTGGACTTGGAATTCGCCGGTGGAGACTTGCGACTCGCTTTGGCCTCGACAACTCGCTGCAGAAACGCTCGAAAGGTTTCTCTGAAGAAGCTTAAAAAAAAGCAGCCGGGGCAGCGAGGAACACACAGCACATTACAGACGCTTACAAGCTTTTTACTGTGTGCAAGCTCATTCAGGCAGATCAAACCCACATCTTAGAAGCCAGCGTTTCTCCTTCTCACGAGTCAAAACAGGCCCTGCACACTGCCCCCATGTCATCAGTGGAAACTATCGTTCTCTCTCTGCCGGAATAATGATATATAATTACAATAATAACAACAGAGCTATAAAAATGCACAGCCAGAAACGGGCACATTGGCACACGGTACGCTGAGAAACTAGAGCTGATACTGTTACTCCCTCCCTCCCTCCCTCGCTCGCTCCGCCGTTCTTGTGCTGTTTTAACCCTTCGCTCCCCGCCGTCGGGTGTAGCAGTTGTGGGGGACTGAAAGCGGCGTCTCGGAGTGTAAACACACACACAGCTGCCCTATCTGGCCCCTTGATCTGGCACAACAAGGAAACACAGGGGCATCATTCCTAGCCCCTTATCTGTTTGGCTTCCCTCTGACATCCGCCACCATGAAGCCGCCTCAGTGGAGACAGACACTGTGCGGATATCTTGTATCCCTCATCGCAGAGGATCCATCCTGATGCCGGCAAGACAAGTCTCCACTTCCTCCCCGAGGAGACACCCAGACAAAAGCTAGCAGGGCCCTGGAACATAGCCTCTGACAAAAAGGGAAGTCCCTGTCAAATGAAGTCTGATCGTCCTGAGAGCTGTCTCCTCTCTTTAGAGTTGACATCCAGCCAGCCGGTCCCACTCCCTCGCTCCTCCCCTCCGCCAAAACCAGACTCTACCGCTTAGGAAAAATCCTGTTCCGCAGATTTCCTCCCCATCTCTCCAATCTAATCTTGAGTTACTCTCTGTTTTTGCACTTATGTTGTAGATGCGTGGCTTCTCTCAGCGCCGGATCGACTCGCTATAAAGCAAAGAGACATCCAGTGGACACAGCAGGCCGGGCTGCAGCTCGGCTGAAAGCTGATATACAGACAGAGAGACAGTTCATGAAAATACATGTGGTGGAGTCAGTGAGTTCAAGTGGAAAAGTCCCTATTTTTTCAGGCTTGACCCGTGCGTGATTTGGGAAATATTTGACTGACACCTGGCTTAAGTGTGTGAGAGCGAGAAAGAAAACACACGCCTGCGTCCCCTCTTCACACACTGTAACTCCAGCACTTTGGTGAAGAGGTAGCACCCCTATGTTCTCCCCCCGCCCCCCCCCAACCCGCCACCGCACCATCCGGAGAGACACACTAAACTCGACTCGGAGGATAGACACCGGAATTGTGCCATCTATCCTCTCGCAGGGACAACGAGAGGGATCTGCAGCGATGACACGGGAGAAAATAAACACGCTGACAGGCTGCCCTCAGGGAAGGGAAAGGGGTTAGAGTGGCTGGGGGGCTGGGGTGAGGGGGGGGTGGGGGGGGTTAGCACCTGCACTTCTGTTTGGCCTCCTCTCTGCAGGGCCTACATAAAGCCCCATCTGCCCCCATGTGGGGCTGGCCCATATCCCTGTCATATTGGGTAAACAGGGACAAAAGCTACATGGCGGCACATCAAAGCGGCAGAGGGCAGGGGAAGAACAGGTCACAACTGGTGCTGCCGACTGAGGCAAGGGGCCTTGGCTCTCCGCTTCACAAGACTGCACAGCTGAATGGAAGCCAAACGGCAAACACAGAGCGCCACCGAAGCTGATTAATGCTCAGATAACAGGAGGCCATTCTGACAGCTGTGCAGATCGATACCAGGAGCGAACGGCAGCCACGCTCCGTAAATCTGACCCGTTTATTTTCTCAAACGAGAGAAAGAAGTCTTAACTGAAAGCCCGGTGAGGGACGGAATGAAGTGAGTGGCGAGCGGCGGTGTGTGAGAGAGAGAGAGAGAGAGAGAGAGAGAGAGAGAGAGAGAGAGCCAAGTCGTTTCTGCTATGATGGTCTAATCTGACCTGTGCACTGGAGCTGATTCACATGCTATACCCTAAACCTGTCTACACTCGCCCCACATCTCACTGACAGAGGATATGCAGCGCACACATTCCAGAAAGAGAGAGAGAGACAGAGAGAGAGAGACGCAAAGAAGATGAGAGGCAAAGGGCAAAAGCACAAGACAAGAGATAATAGAAAGAAAAGCTCCACGCCAGAGAGAGAGAGAGAGAGAGAGAGAGAGAGAGAGGAGTAAAAAGAGACGGGGGTATAAAGAGGTGAAACATTCACTGGGAGTTGAAAAGTTGCTAAGCTGTGATTCATTCCTCCTGCCTCCTTTTTGGGAAGACAGAGAAACACAGACAGCAGTAGAAGAAGAAGAAGTACACAAATACAAACTACTAGTACCACAGAAGTATGAGCAGTAAAAGTGTCCTGGAGTGTTGCACATGGAAATGTGAATAGCGGAGCGTTGGTCTCTGCCGGGTACAGGATTATCCACGCATTAAGGAAAAACCTTGAATCTGGCAACGTTAAGGATTATCGTGTGTCAGGAAGAGGAATGGTTTCATGCTCCTTCCTCCGCACGGCGCCAGATCCCCTGACCTCCTCTGCTTTCCATGCTAAAGCCCGGCTGAGACACAACCTTGACCTGACAACAACGAGCAATATACCGTGCAAAAGTTCTTCTCTTTCAAATTAATGTTCAAGTCTGGAAAAGTAATAACCTGCCTACAGCCATCAGACTAATGTCGAGAAGTACAAAAGTAAGTTTCCCTTTGAAATCAAGCACGATATACTGCGCGTCTTTATTTCCCACCTGTGCGTGTGTGTGCGTGTGTGTGTGTGCAGATGATGAATCAAACTCACATGCATGTCTGCCAAACTGCCGATGATTCAGCCCGTTACGTTCGTGGAGCAATCATCTAAAAAACCCCAGAAAGTGCGTAGAGCCGCTCCGAGACAACAGACAAGAGAGAGAGGGGACCATTATGGGCTTCTGCTGGTCTGGGTGAGCCGGCTGAGGGAGCTCGGGGCCACGGAGGAAACTAATGAGTGGAAACACTGAGCCTACCCCTCTCTGATTAAAGACTGGGACGTTATTAAAAGTGGGACAGACTTTAAAATAGGAGAATAAGCAGAGGAGAGGGAGAGGGAGAGAGAGAGAGAGAGAGAGAGAGAGAGAGAGAGAGAGAGAGAGAGAAAGCGGGACATGATTTGGACTTAAGACAGGGAATTAGAAGGAGTCCTTTTTTTAGGTTTACAATGGGACATGAGGAGAGAATCACATTCAAGGGGTTCAGGGCTTCCATAATAGAAAAGGACGGCCCTTGTCTGAATCCGAGATCCTTCTGAAAAGTAATGCGAGACTCAAAGACACGTCTTCAAGGAGACTTTGTTCAGACACTGCCCTCTGTCTCCGCGTCTGTCCATTGGGAGGACGCACGGACGCAGAAGGGCCGGTGCAGAGCCCAGCGACACTGCCATGGTGTGGGATCAGACGAGAGGAGGAATGAAAGAAGAGGAGGCCCCCAGGGATCAGACTGTCACAACCCACAAAGCCCTGTTTACCAAGTACACACATTCCCCCCTTCTTCACCTCCCCGCCACCCCCCAAACCCCCCCGTTTACCGAAGCCCAACCCTCCCAAAGTGCCAGGGCCGGGACCTGGGAGACAGCGCTAATTCTACCCCGAGGCCTGTTGGCCGGGGACACAAATAAGGGAGCTGAGAGCACGGGAGGCTGAGAAGAGAGGGGACTGAGAGAGCGAAACAGAGAAGGAGAGAGGGAGAGAGAGGGAGAGGGGACTGAATGGTACTGTATGTAAGACCCATCTTAATTGGAGATTGTTCTGCAATGTCTTGTTTTTCCTGGGAATTTGTGAGGCGGGGACGAAAGGGTGGGGAGGTACGGTTGTTTCCCAAGGTCCTGAACAGCGGGATTAACCACAGGGGCGAAACTCAATAGTGGCCTCGGACACTGGAAACAGATCCCTGGGTATTGCCACCATACAAGGCCACCTCCAGACCTTTTGCAAAGCATATGTAACTAACAACCCAACCCCTTTGTCGGAGCTCTCTGGGCCCTTCCGGTTGATTTCACAGGCCTTTCAGCCCACAGGGGAACGTCTGCTCAGACGAAAGGTAATTCTGATGGAAAGGAGGAATGCACAAGAAGGCCTTCTTGCCCGCAGGGTGTGTTAAAACACTGATCTCCAACATGTGCCAAGAGTCTGATTCATCACGCCAAGCGAGAGAGGATCTGGATTTGTAGAGCCATGGCACAGGGCAGAGGAGGCCAGGGATTCACATTCCACACTATCAGCGTTGATTAGCTGGATGATGGGAAAACACGTCCATCCTGAGGGGAAAAAGTTATAAAAGAAGTTCACCAGACGTCTTGAGACTTTCCACCTTTTTAGGGAGTCTGCACTTACACAAGACACTATCTGTGTTTCTAAACCCAGTTGTGTGGGCTGCGAACTATTGGCATAGAGTGATCTGATCCAGCTGCCCCCCTCTCCTCCCTTCGGCGCAATCTCCCATCCCTCCCCAACTATCCTGGATTCCATCACTGCCGATGTCTCTACGGCAACAAGCGCCAAGAGACGCAGACAACAGTTTCTGCTCAGTCTCCTGCAGAGAGGTCTCTGGCTGCTGACCAAAAGTACTTTCAAACAAAAACATACATTAAATAATGTAATTCCAAACATCTGCAACAAAAACAAAATGACAGGGTGTCCAAATAGATACGGACAAGAAAGGGCCAGTTACACAAAGAACATACGCAAAGAAAAACGTGGCGCTTTCAGAACGCGTACGCTTGCTTCTGCGGCATGTGAGAGAAAGTACACACACACACACAATATTTTCATTTCTCAAAGTGATAAATTGATGCAGGGTAAAAATAATGGAGCCACAGCCATATATTCTGAGAGGGGGGGGGGGGATTTATGGGACAGAAAGCTTTGCTGCTCT
Organism: Genypterus blacodes; assembly: GCF_046128005.1. Taxonomy (NCBI): domain Eukaryota; kingdom Metazoa; phylum Chordata; class Actinopteri; order Ophidiiformes; family Ophidiidae; genus Genypterus; species Genypterus blacodes. The sequence continues at coordinate 2,321,901 of NW_027466845.1, forward strand.
TGTCTGGTAAAACCTGAACCGGGCGGCCAGCAGACAGAAGAAAAACAAACACATGTAAAAGGTTAAAATATAATTAGTCTTCTTCACCAATTCTACAAATCTCTTCCAAAAAGCCCAAACAAACAAACCCGCGCCCTTGTACGTACATGTTTGAGGACATGAAGATAAATATGTAGAACCAAACACAGCGCGCCAATGCTTTATTTAGTTTGTCTAAATGTTTATTCGTCTAACCTTCCAACACTCCACACTTGTTGCGCCGGTATCGAGAGCTCGCTAAACAAACTTGGCGGCGATACTTCCTACAACGTCGCCTTGACTTTTCCACTCCTGGCTTTTGGTCAAATCATTAAAGCGCTCCGACACGTGAAGGATCCGGCCCCATCGCTGCTGCGGCGGCGGCGGCAGCAGCGATGGAGGTGAGAGCACTGGCTGGTAGATGACGCGCTGCCTTCGGTTTGCGCCAAAAGTAACGCAACCGCATGACAACAGCACAGACAGCAGTAAAACAGAAAGCATAAAGGTATTTGCTAACTCAACATATTCTCTGTGTACGTGCTACTGTATGAGCCTCACACTCAAACACCAAAGTGATTGATTTTACTCGATGCGTCAAACTTCTCCTATGTTTTAATTCAACACAACTCCTGCTGTACGTAACGTATGGCCTCAGTTCACAGAACAATCAATACGTTACAACTTCTACTCTCATCAAGGCAACAAATTCAATTATACAAATGTCAACAATCAAATCAGCATAATCAAGGTTGACTCTAGGTATCAGAGGTGATTAGATGATTGTAAGTGTGTACGCAACCTCCGCCTGCGTGTGAATCCTATCAATTCTATCCACGCACACGTCTTACTCTGCAGTTCTGCCTTCATCGCAGTACAGGCAGCAAACATACTGGCATGTGCACCGAGAGTAAAAGCAGCCAGCGGTAGTCTAGACCGACCGTATGTTTTATCGGCCCTAAATTCCTTTCGCTCACTCTGAATATTCTTACAAATCAGGGGTTCCTTTGCTCCCTAAACGGCCACATCTTCCAGCAGGAGAAGGCCCAAAATGGCACCCACAACCACAGGCCCGGAGGCAGCAGCCGTTACCCGCACTGCCTCGCACTCTGATCTGGGAGAAAAACAGCCCTTCAAACAAGTAGCCTGTTTGTCAGCTGGAGGGGAGTGCCAGCCACTAGTTTTGCCTTAATATAGTCTTGCTGATCCCCTCGCTGCCTTTTCAACAGCGCACACATTCTGGTTCGCAGAAACCCATGTCAGATGTGACTTATTGGTTCAGCATTTGAAATAGAAAGCTGCGGTTACTCACAGCTTTTAAGGCGAAGGAGTCTCAGCTCTTGGGGCCGCGCTGAGGCAGTGGACTAAGTCAGGCATATTTAGTAGGGTCAGTTTTCAGGAAGGGAAAAAGAAATGAATCTTGCAAACAGGAAGACGTTGAGGATGCAAAGAAGAAGAAGAAAAAAAAAAAGATTCGCCCCCCTCGCATGTTCTGAAATACTTTTTTTCTGTGAGAGCTGTCAGCAAGGGTCTGGTTCACAAGTTCACCCGCTGAAATCTTCCCTTGGGCTGGAGATTCATTTGCTGTGCAACCCGGAGAAAAAAGAAAAGGGGGAAGACGTGAAACAGGGCCGGAAAACAAAGGGTCTCGTCGTGCGTTCGCCGGACAGCTATGAGAAAAATAGTTGTGTATTGTGCAAAAACGCCACGTCGGAGGCTCCTAGGGAACTGGCCCTTTCTGTTCTCCCCCATACATGTGGTGTTCTGCATCACGTTAAAGGCACATACATTATGGTTTCATGAGCCAAAAGCACTCCTTCAAATGATTACAAGCACACAATAAAAGACATCCAAAGACGATAAATGTCTCGGGAGTGTGTAAGTATTCAGCGCTATGCTTTCTTTCGGTCTTTGCGTCAAGCCCACCGGCTACACAGATTTGATACGAGTCATTTTTCTTTTTTCCCCCCCAATAATCAAAGCCATGGTCTCTATCAAAGTTGTCTCAAGCTGCTCTTGACCATCTGCTGTAAAGGTATTTTCATTATCTGCCCCGGGCTAGGACAGTATGTTTTTCCTTGACACGCCACGTGTGCGCTATTGGTTTACATTCCGTTATTACAGCCAGAAAAACAGACATACACCGTACATTTCTCCAAAGCCTGTGTTTCCATTACATTATAGAAAAGAGCAGCAGACCTCTTAGCCTCGCTATCTCTCCGGCCGTACGGCTTCATCCCGCTACATTCAGTGGCAGGCAGGAACATCTGTTTCTGCTGCTCCAAAAACTGTTTGTTTGTCTTAACAATTATGCCCCGATGTTTCTCATTTCATTTCTGAAAATCTCTCGAAAGTCATTATCCCCTTTTCAGGTCCTTCAAGGTTCTGGATTTGTAGAAACCCTATACAGCGTCTGTTGAAAGCTAGTGTATACACCGCGCTACAGACGGCTCACCTCTGACATTTCAGAGAGGTCGAACAAGAGAAAGCGTACACCCCATCCGTAACCTCCCGGAGAAACTTGCTTGCGTGGTTCAGCCAGTCGGCGGCGGCGGAGGCTGTTTGGATCATCTGTCAGACCCGGGACGTGTGAGAAACACCTTGCGAGGGGGGCGGGGGGTCCCACTGAGAGACGTACATGTTGTATAGTCTAAAATAATGACAGAGCGCGCTTGGAGCAGATAAGAAGTGTTGCTAATGACAGCTCCGTATAAACAGCGGTGACACCTTCGGCTACCGCGTTTTGTCCTGCTACTTCAACACGGCCCGGAGGTTCAATCTACCCCCGATTCCACACAAAGCTTGTCCCTAGAATAAATTTGGGGAGGAAAATGGAGTGCAGCCGCGGGGTGCACTCACTATCCCAGCAGTCAGAAGAACTCAGCTTCAAACTCTTTCTCTGACCTGCCCATCTTTCCCATCGACCCCCTGCTCATGGCTGCTGGGCGTTGTCAATCAGCACCCCCCCCTCCTTCCTTGAACATGGGGGCTTTTGGCAGGCAGCCCAAACCTCCCCTGTGTCCATCTAATGGACCCTGAGCTCTGGGTTTGTCCATGGCGAATAGGAGCTGAACCTCGTGGAGTAAAGGCCGGCATTAGAAGACAAGGAAGCAACGAGAAAGGAGAAAGAGAGGCAGAGGGAGAGACGACAGCATGACTCAACCCCTGAGCAATGTGTCAATAGTTCATAACAGAAGAGATTTTAGTTTGGGGATACTTGTTGGAGGGTCAAGGTTCACCCATGAAGCAGTCGACTAAATTCAGCTTTATTAGACTGAGATGCTGACCCAGATTAGTCACTGGAGATTTAGATGATTATTAAAACCTAATTCCAAAAAGGTCAAAATATTGGAGCGATGATGTAAGACAAATTGGCAGCTCAAAATTCCGACTCCCCCCTCCTCCTCCTTTATCTCCATCTTCCTCTGCCAAAAGTTGATCCCTTTGAGCAATAACATTAGAGATAACGGCGCAAATCCAAATAAACAACCTAACTACTCTGTGATTTAGGCTCTAAACACACTTCTGTCTTCTTCTTCTGGCCCGGGGTTGAAGATTTGCTGCTTCGCCTCATATCGGCCTCAAAACGTACACTTTTGTCACCCACCCTGTGGACACACACACACACACACACACACACACACACCCTCTTCCACCACAGCGACCTCTCCAAGATATTCATTAAAGAAACGTAAATTGTAGCATGTTGACAAGGACGCCGTGCTCCGATTTCTGTCTGTACTGTGATGAAGGCAGAGAAGAGGAGAAAGACGTATACATGGTTGGATCTATGCCATCATTTGCTGCGTATACATACATACGTACATACATATACATTGTTGTTAAATCAGTTTATGACAGGAAGTCCACCAGTGGGCAGAATGCTTACGCCAATTGTAATCTGATTAACTCCGATTTCAATCTGATTATCTCAATACTTTTTAATCATATTATTCCAATTTGACTGGACTGCAATTGAATTTTGGACACACACACACACACACACACACGCCAAACACTCCCAGTTAAAAACGCCTGCTCGTGCGTGAAGCTCCCTTCCCCACTTGTTGCTGTTTATGAGCGCTCGTCGCTTTGTAGTGTAATCCAGGTAATTACCTCCAACAACTACCGATCAGCCGGCATTTCTCAGCTGTGCGAGGAGTGTGGATCCCCCCCCTCTGGGCTGATGGTGTGTGTGATTGTAATACTCCATCAGAAAAATCAAGAGAGCCATTATGAGTGCAGGGGCTGGTATCATTACACGTGCTTACATTCAAATTGCCCCACTTAACATAGTTCTCCTACAGCAACATGTGTTTATCATTAGTAAGCACACTAATGGCTCTAACATTATTGGAGTACGCTTAATGGTATAGTCCAGCTTTGTTCCACTCGGCCTGATAAGAGCCGGGGGCCGCTAACGGTTTATTAATTTCTCTAGGAGCCGCACAAACACGTGAAAACAAAACAACTTTCTTTGCTTTTCCATTGTCTGAGTCAATCAAGTTTGTAACAGATATTTATCCATTCGGGGAAATCCCACATGTTAACAGCAGTGGATTAAACCAAAATGCTCTAAAAACACTGAAAATGAAATGCAACAGCCATTGGCAAGGCAGCTTGGATCTCTGGGTCAATTCCTCTTATTTCCCACAGACTAACGAGCCAAGCGAAGAAGATTTGATGTCGCTGTGACGAAGGAGTTTGATAGCAACGGCTAAAACATCAACAGTGAGAGAAGAGTGTGAGCTTCTTTCTACACTCTCTCATTCCTACACACACACACGCACACACACACACACACACACACAAACACAGTCACACGGGGTGAAAACCAAAAGCTGAAGAAGTGAGAGAGACCAATTTCTCCACAGACAACAAACCAGAATGCAATGCGGCCACAAAACCGCTGTATATTTTAAGAGGAGAAGGAAAGGAAATCATGAACTAACTTAAGTGCTATGAATGAGGACGGCTGAGGGAAAGCGGGCGCAACAGGAAAAGGAATAACGCTTCATCACAAAATAACTCCTGGGTCAGAAAACCAATTTAGTACCTGAGGTGGATTTGTCCTTTTTTACACCATCGTGTGTCTGAGCCTCAGCCGCACAAAGGGCGACTCTCTCTCTCTCTCTCTCTTCTCTCTCTCTCTCTCTCTCTCACTCTGCCGCTGTCAAAAGCTCAACCAATATCGCACAACACTGAAAGGATTTGGAAAGCTATCGGAAGTGTCTTCTTGTCCCCCCGCCGACGTAACAATGCTCCAGCAACTGTTTGAACTTGAAAGTGTTTTATCTGCGAGCAGCCATGTGTGTCCCACTGACTGGATGTCATGCATTTGAGGGGAGGGAGGGAGGGTGGAAGGGGAGGGGTGGTGACTCGAGCGAGACTTTGTTCTCCATCACTTTTAAGTGTTCCGTTTTCTGAGTCTAACCCGCATGTAACAAAAGACCCTGTGCAGCTCTGATGATAGGGGTGAGCAGCAGATGGAGGAAATTGCTTCAGAAAAAAAAAATGTGAGGGACTTATCTGTGCAGCCACATCATGAGGAACACTTTTACTCCAGCCTCCACACACACACACACACACACACACACACACACACACACACACACACACAGTTTTACCTCTTTTTACCCACACTTTACTACAACATTATTCGTGAATCTAAACTTTCTTTAAATCCACTGTGTGTCGTTTCATCTTTAAATAAATGAATGCACGATTATTAGAGGACAGAAGATGATAAAAGATGATTACACACTCAGGTCATCACTGTAACCTTTCTGATGACATCTTCACAGTGCAGCAGATCACACCAATGCCCGACTGATGTGAATTAAGCTCATACACACACATTCCTGTGCTGTTTTGCTACACATTTTACACGTTTGGTTTTGACAGATCACACCGTCTCCTCGCCTCTGGGTTATTCCTTCTGTTCTGATGCTGAGGGCACCAATAGGAACGATCACAATCTGCACAATCTGTTTGTTTATCTCCATCAGACTTGGTTCACAAACTGGCATGGTTTCTCTTCCCAGTGTATTTTTTAAAGCTCAATCATTATCTTCTGCCTTCAGCGGTTTTATCAGTTGTGTGACTGAACTGTACTACTTTGACTCTAGCCAAAAATCACTTTGGGTACTATAATATCAACAACTTTTACACACTTTTAAACTGACTTTTACACTTGTTTTTACAGTTCTTTGATATCTGATTTGTTAACGTGTCCAAACACACAGCAATGCTAACACGGATTTACCAAACCAACACTGATGACGTCTCTCACAGGGCATTACTGAGACAATAAAGGCTCTCTCTCCCTCTCCCTCTCCCTCTCTCTCTCCCTCTCTCTTTCTCTCTGTTTGTAGTGGGACAATTTCAAATATTAGTTTAAGCATTTGTGTCTCTGCACAGTGGTTAAAGTAGCTTTACACTCAGTTCCTGAAGCGGCTCCATTAAAACACAACTTTAAGAACAAGAAAGTCAAATCTCAGATATTTCAGGGATTTGTTGACACGGTCCATTTTCTCCTTTTATGACTGTGACACCAGCGTGTCATCTGAAGAACATATTTGCCATTACTAGAGACGTTCTTTCATCTGTCAGAGCAGAAATGTGCCCACAGCCAGAACTCTTTCACCCAACAAACACTGGACTTTCCTTCATTTCAGCTCTGTGAAATCAGAACCGAGTTGTTTCCAAATACAACAAAACACATCACCACTGTTAACATTGTTACTCTGAGTTTGTTTGGGCGGTGATACTGAACTATACTGCAGGGATTTATGCAGAAAGCTGTCGAAAATGAAGGTTTTCCACACATTTGGACGATTTACGACGTCCAAAATATTGAAATTGATTCCTGAGGTTGTCTTAAACTGACTTTTGCCACGTTAGAATTCATATTTTAAATAGTTTCTGAGTATTATATGACTCTAACACGTGACACTGTTATGTCAAAGTACAATATAATAATAAAACAAATATAATTATGACTGGTTACTTGTTACTGTCATTGTGAGGAAAACGCTATGTGACCTTAAAGCCTTTTTTTTTTACACCAGATAAATGAAAAGCAAAACTTCCAGGCAGCTGAACAAGACAAGAGTTAGAGAGCCATAAATATGAGTTACAAGCGTTAATTTGTGAAGACAGAAGCGGGGCAGTGAGCTCCGTACACGGGCGTCCCCGCTCACCAGCACCGCGCAAGTTACAAAAGAGATTTAGAGTTAGAAAAGTACACTTATTTAGCGGAAAAGTAGTGAAGTGGCGCCGTAGCGAGGAGCCAAACACCGACAAGCCGAAGCCCCAAGCCCCGGCCCCGGCTCGGGACTCCCCCCCCCCGCCCCGTGTCTCTGTCTCTCCGCCTTACCTCTCTTCCAGGAGGACGAAAGCTGCGAGCCGCCGGACGAATTAGCAGCAAAACGCATTCTTCTGGTGGCAAATCCGTACGGGGCCCTCCATTAGACACGGGCTCAAAGTGCGAGGAAACGAGCGGAGAGGTGGAGGAGGAGGAGGAGGAGGACCGAGAGAGAGCTCAGCTCACAGCCGGGAAAGCAGCTCGGGCTCCGGGGCCAAGGTGCGACGACTCCCCCCGCGTCTCACTGGAGCGGAGCTCGGCTCTGTTTGGGGAAGTTTGGCGTTCGCGTAAAAAAAGACACAAACACACACACGCTTGGTGTGCGTCTCTCTCTCTTACGCTCTCTCTCACTCTGTGTGTGTGTTTCTTGTCGGTTCTTGTGGCTTCTCTCTTTCTCTCTCCCCTCTCGCTCTCTCCCTGACGCTCTCTCTCTCTCTCTCTCACTCTCTCAAAGTCTCTCTCTCTTGCTCGCTCTCTCTCTCTCTCTCTCTCTCTCTCTCAGAGTCTCTCTCTCTCTCTCTACCGCTGCCTCCTCCACACACGCATCTTTGAACCCAGTGTCGAATTGCTCAGCAAATCATGGCAGCGGCGAGGCTGGTCGTCAAACCAGGAATGTCCCGCAGCCCAGCACGGCTCCTGGAGAGAGAGAGAGAGGGAGGGAGAGGGGGGGGGGGGGTCATCTGTATACTCTGCTTAAACAACTTTACCAAAAAACATGTAGCTTTCTTTCTTTCTTTCTTTCTTTCTTTCTTTCTTTCTTTCTTTCTCTCTTTCTCCCCTGTTCACACTTACCTGTGTGACTTCACAGGTAAACACACATCGTTCCCACCTGCAGAGTGAGAGCTCATTCAGTTAGTTCATAGAGTTCAGGTTTGTCTGCTACCAGGAGTCCTCCTTTGTGTTCCTCTTCTCCTTCATTCCTTCTTTATTTAATTCCCTCAGTCTTCCCCTTTTCCTTCTTTCTGTCTGTATTTACTTCTGACTTCTCTTTTCTCTTTGCTTCCTTCTTTCCTTCCATCCTTCTGTCTTCCTTTATTCCACCTTATCGTTTGCTTCTTTATGTCCTTTTCTCATTTCTTTTCTCCTCTCCTTCTGTCATTTGCTTAATTCCATTTTATTTTCCACATTCTTGGCTCCTTTCCCTCCTTCCCTCTATCTTTCCACCCTTCCTTCCTTTCCTCGCTTCCTGTCCTTCTTTTGCAGACCCATATAAGTTTACGCCCATCAGTACTTTTACTTAAATCTCAATACAAACTTGAATAAAGCACTTTTGCAGAAGGAAAGAGAGATACAGTGTGTTCACCTCCATCAATCCACTCTTCTGTCCTTCCTCACCTCCATCCTTTCCCTCACACGGCGGTGAATTATTGCTTGGTGCAGCTATCAATGATTCCTGTTTACATTATGTTGTAATCATCCACTGCTAGATGTCTTGTTTTTACAGATCACTGCAATAACCACTGTGTGTGTGTGTGTGTGTGTGTGTGTGTGTGTGTGTGTGTGTGTGTGTGTGTGTGTGTGTGTGTGTGTGTGTGTCACTGCTCAAGTGGATCGAGAAACAATAATAATTATACCATAATTTACTGCAGGTTGCAGTTTTTAGCATCTCCAATAACATGGTGTGTGTCCTGTGATGTCCTAAAGATAATCATTACACCAAAACCTGCTATGAATATAAACAAATTCATAATATTTCTTGATACAAATATACTTTTTATGCACACTGAGTGTATATATTCGTCCTTTCTGATAGAACCCAGACACCTGCATGGTATGGATTCATCCCTAAGTTTAGATTTGGACACTTTCATCCAGAGCAACATACACACACACACACACACAAGGTATAGAAACCAAAACCTGCATGTTTTTGGACTGTGGGCGGAAACCGGAGCAGACGGAGTGAGAATGTGCAAACTCCACTCCAGGGCGGATTGGAACCACAGACCGTCTTGCTCTGAGACGACAGCGTTAACCACGGCAAACATGTGGCAGTGGAGCTGGAAGTTAAGAAAAAAAAAAATTCAATCCAAAATTCATGTACTTTGTCAAGCCTGGGAGATGTTTGTTTAGTGAGAACAGAATGGTTTAGTCACATCCACACACTCCGTTTTCAAGTTGATCATTAATCTGTGAGCTATGTCTTCTATCTGTGGTTGTGCCGCAGCAAAAATAACCTTTTTTTTCTCCCCTGTAGCTCGTAGATTAAACCGGCTCTCACTGGGCCCATTGACTTGAATTACAGTTATGTGGGAGGGAGATGTTTGAACAGCTAATAGCGACGGGGTCATTTTTGGCACCGGATCTGCTTGGTTGGGTCCAATGTTGGTTGGCTCCTACCATTTCCGCATCAGAAGGTGAAACGCCCTGCGCGGAGGGAGGTGGGGCGAAGGGAGGGAGGGAGGGAGCTGAGCCAGTGAAGCCGGTATGTGTGTGTGAAACAGTCATCTGTTGTGCGTACGGGCCGGAGTAAACAGAATAATCATCTCTGAGGCAGTAATGGTGTGCGTGGGTCGGGGCGGCGGTGTCTTTGGAGGCGGTGGCGGCCCACCCTGGTTCAAGACAGCAGGTGCAGCTCACCATCTGACAGCTGACTCCTATGGAAGGTGTGATTCACTCCTCCCGAGGCTGGATCAGACCGACGAGGGGCCTTCAGCCGGTCGGAGCCAAAACCAACAAACCAGCAAACCTCTGACACAGGAGGAGAGAGAAAACAACACGGAGGAGGTGGAGGGGACGGGGCCTGATGAAGGATAGATGTCTCCCCTCTGTTGTTGCTCAGAGGAGCTGCACTGGGACGCCTCGTCATTTCCTCAAGTGGTCCTGTCTAGTCTGGAACATCTTGCTTTATTAGAACAGTATCCTTAAGCAGCTAAAACAAGGAGGATTAAAATAAGAGAATCCAGAAAAAGGAACTCTTGATTCTCCAAAAGTTGATATGCAAACAGGTTGACACAACTTCCAACACACTGGCAGTTTTTCCATGCGTGTTTAAAGACTTTCAGGAGGCCAAACTAGGCGAGAATGACTTGGAGAATGACTTGAGGAGTTGGAGCTTTTGCAGTGTGAGGTCAGGAGCTGGCTGGAGATGGAGACTGCGGGTTCAGAGGGGGGTGAGAGCAGGGTGATTGGACACAGTCGCATGTGAAAGGCCGGAGAGCGGGGAGTCCACGGGGAGCAGTGTCCGCACACAAAGGGCCAGGGAGGGGCTCGGGGGGCAGCGGGGGGGACCGGGGAGGAGAGGCCACGCTGGGAACCAAAGCTGACAGCACAGACACTTCTCATCCACGCAGGGTTCGGCTGTCTCTGGCCCCCTGGGGGTACATGCTCACTTATCTGTGCAGAGCTGCCAACTCCACACACACCGGCCTCAGAAAAGACGCCTTCACACAGCAGAAGCAGCAAAAAAAAACTCAACTCTGAGGACACAAAGCAGCACTGACCTCTGACCCACTTTTAACTTCAACTGATATGAGGTTTGCTTCATTACTGAGTTAAGGATTGATGAAATATTAATAGATTTCTGCTCATTTTGTCAGTACAAGCTTATTAAAGACGCTGTAAAACGTCATGGGTCTATACTTTATATACAGACAAGCAAAATGAGGAGAGATTACAGTCTGACGATAACAAAGTTGGACATTTCAATACCAAGAAGTCCTCAAGAAGTACATTTTTAAAGGATATGAAGGAAAAAAGGGGGAGGGCTTAAGAAAAGAAACAATGAAGGACAGAGGGAAGAATAGAAGTGAAGAGCAGAGCAGGAGAAGACTGAAGGAAGAAGAGCCTGTACATCTGAACTATTGTGGTTTGAGAAAGAACCTCAATTCCCACATGCGAAATAATGACGCAGAACTCGTCGTACAATGACGTCAGATCCTTTTGTTCAGGGAGAAATCAGTTTAAGGGTAAATGTGTCTCTTCCTTAACCGAATTACTGGGTTCTGTGTGTGTGTGTGTGTGTGTGTGTGTGTATGTAAACGCGTTGAATTGGAGAAGAAAGGAAGGAATGTTGAATGTTGAAAAGAGTACAAAGTCACTCAAAATGTAAATACGCAGGAATCAAGGATCTGTAGTCACTGTCCCTCCTCACCTCTGCCCTTCATGCTCTAAACACAGAGGTGTCGTTTGTTGTTGTGTTGCCGCTCTGGGAAATGGCAGCAGAGCAGCTAACAAGGCCATTGTGCTCCAAACCCCGCCGGCTGCAGTTTGTTTGGATACGGTGCTTCCGACTCGGCTGTCCTCTGCTCTGAGGATAATAAGCCTCTGACCACTGTCAACAGAGTGTTTACGACCTGCCAAGCGCCGCTCTGTTGTGTTGACTCTGTCAGCGGGGGCCTGAGGGACGCCCGGCCTCCCAGCGCTATTAAAAGCCACTTTGAGATAACGGGAGTTCCATCCCTCTGTTCTGTTCCGGGGGCCGTTCGGGGGTTAAGGGGGTTTTGATGGCTGAGACAATACGATCCTGCCTCCTGAAGCATGGGGATAGATGATGAAGATGTAACTTTCAGCGTTGGAGCGCCGTGCAGGACGCGGATGAAAACGATGAAGAATAATGTTTACGTTCTGCATTTTTCTCTGTAGTAGTTAAAGGAAGTCTAATGGAATCACAGGCCAGCGGAAACCTCACACGGGCCAAAGAAACACAAATACCAGGGTGAGAAAAACCGCAATATTTTACAACACAGACCGAGAGGATTTCCCTGAGGAGGACCTTATATCTCCTAACTTGGCAGGTGTGCATGTGTGAGCCAGTGTGTGTGTGCGTGTGTGTGTGTGTGTGTGTGTGTATGTGTGTGTGTGTGTGTGTACGGGCAGGCGGCTGCGGTCGTATTTGTGTGTATGCGTAAAAAAGAGAAAATGAGAGAGAAAGAGAGAGAGGGAAATTTCAAGTCACACACACACATATACACACACACACACTCCATCTGGTTTCTGCATCACGGCGGGATGGGATCACATTATCCATCGTGGGCTCTCTGGGAATTTCATCAGTCTGTAACATCTCACTTATTCACACGTCTCCCCGGGCTTCAGCGAGGAGCAGAACCTGGGCCAGTGTCCCTCCTGACACTCCGGTGACCCTGTGCATCCTGCGACCGTCCTCGCAGCCTCCTTCCTCCCCTCTTATATTCACTCCCCTCGCTTCCCCTTCACATTTTTTTTGAGGGGTCTGTCAAAAAGCTGCACGGGGCATAAAACTGTCTAAAGGCCCAGACGCCCCCCAGTTCTCCCGTAGTTATGAGGCAATTCTGGATTTTAACTTCAGAAATAAAGCAGAAACGACTTCACCCGCGACTATCCAGAGCAGGAGCTACGCCGGCTCTTTGGGGAGTTCTCTTACTCGCATTCCCACCACAAAACCCCTAACCTGGGTCTGCTATTTGGAGTAAGCCTGCTATGATTGGTGAATCGATGAATTGATCTCATCTCAAATTGGACCCTGAAGCTCCAGAACCATCTGAGACGTCTGAACCCTGGAGTCGGAGCTCAGAAATGGACCAGGATCTATAGTTTGTGAAGCTAAAAGGTCTTGGTTCTTTGGTGGGAAAGGAAATCCAAAGGAAGATTAGGACACAACATTTGGACAATGACTTGATGGCAGATGTCACTGAGGAGTGTGTGTACCGGTGTAAATCCTATGAACGCGCCCGTCTGGCATCGCTACCGACAACCATATCAGCACAACACGGAGCTGTCATGAAGAGGGGGGGGGGGAGAGGAGGGGGTGAGGCGGGGGGCTACCAGGGGAATAGTGGAGCAGGAAGAGGCTGAAGTGAAATATCATTCCCCTTTCACACTGATGTTTCCTCTGGTCCCACAGGCTCATGTGACCTGCTGATTTATGGTGTCGAGCTGGAGGAGCAGATCAGAATACAGCTGCCCCATAGCTGCACACACACACACACACACACACACACACACACATGTATCCCAGACCCACGAATGGCACTGGACCCCACCGCTCTTGGTACGTTCAAATCAGGCCAGTATAATACTTCCCAGCTGTTAAGGAGAAAACATAATTTAGTCACGTTTCTGTTAATTTCCCTCAGTTTTCCCCTCTTGTGAATCGAGGGGATTAGACGTGTTTAAGAATGCGACGCTCATTCAGGCTAACTGGCTTTTCCAGCTCGTTCTGAATGCTATGAAGCGATGTAGAAAATGAGCTATAGATGAAGAGGATTAGGATTTGAGAATGCGAGGAGGCGCTTATCATCGTGGCGTTGGAGCGTAGCCATGGAAACAGGAAGTGAGAGGCAAGCGTCCAACATGGCCACCGGCTTGTGAATGGGCGCATTCCTCAACGGCAGGGTGTCTGCTCAGGGGGAGGAGGGGCGAGCGAGTGTTTACTCCGAAAGGGACTATATAAATAGTAACTGCTGCTGTTTTAAGGACTTCCTGTCACTAGGTATTCCATAAAACAGCCGTTAAGTAAACAATCAGACTCCCATCAGGGTTTCTTGTCTATACCGACTGAAGTCCACTGTGGGTTCAGTCCAGGACCCTGATGTGTGGATTTTAAAAGCCCAGACAGAAGTCATGGATCTGGTGGTGTTACAGGTCAACACACACTCACACCCTCGTCTGCTCTCTCACACACACACACATACACACAGGCACACACACATTCACACCCGCAAAACTGAGCCTGAATTCCACTTTTTTTTCCTCATCTGCACTGCAAAAACATGAGATCTGAGAGATTTGAAGATGCTTTTTCTTTTCTCATACAAGGAAAATCAGATGATCAAACGCCACATGTGCTCTACATTGCTAAAGTCCTTTCATGATGATTGGAATTGGAAGTTGTGTTATGGAAAGCAGACGAGGAACCGAGCGTGCAGAGCAGATTGGACAGCTGACACATAAATATCAATGATGAGGAGGAGGACAGTTTAGATGAATAATGAGATCAGTCTGAAGAATTCTTAAGTCCACAGATTTCCAAACTAATGATGGTCGATGAAGGGCCGCATTGTAGCCCGGATCCAGATCGGATCAGGGATGAAAATGCTGTGAATGTTCAGATATTAACTAGTTTAATAAATATGCATGCAAGTTTTCTCTTCCCCCTTTGATTTCTGTTCACGATCCAACGGAATTCCCGAGTCATTTGCTTGTTTGTGGGATTCCTCTGCAGTGCATTGTGACTTGTGAAGGCGCTCCTCTCTCTTCATTGTTCCGCCATGAGAGCCGTGCATGCCGTCGCTCCTCTGTTTGCCGTCACACTGCAGGGTTTCAGACGCTATTGTACGATCTGAGCGAGGGGGCAAAACGCCAGCCGGGGTGCAACGGGGGCCGAGGGACAAAAAGTTGAAGGCGAGGAAATAAATCTGTAGATGCGCTCAGCTCTGGGGAATGCAACAGGAAAGACGGCGAGGACGGAGGCAAGGACACAGGGGTGAAGGAAAGGGATCTCTTGTAATCTCTCACACATACACACGCATACACACACACACACGCATAGATGTCAGTGTACACAAACAACAGCTGGCATTGTCAAGAAGGACGCCATCCATCATGCCGGCTTTGTTTGAGACAAGACCATGAAGCTGTCATCACGCATTCCTCAACACGGCTTTTGCGGAGCACATTTGTCAACCCAAGGATACATGCTTAAAATGTTTGAATGTTTAAACTTAACTCATTATGGCCTTTGGGGTTATTGGAATTCCCACAGGTGCTAAAATAATCGGAGGGTCAAAAGTAAGGAAGTGTGTTTGCTGCTGCACTGTCCTGGGTCAGAGTTTGGAGGCACTTTGACTTCACTTGGGTCTTTGTTCTGCTTGTCCAACACATTTCAGGGGGATCATGGACTTTTAACACCAAATTTAGATTTACACTCCTTCCCTTCTTTCCTTTGTGGCATCCTTTATTCCTTTCCTTCCTGCCTTTTTCCTTCCTTCCCTTTCTCAAATGAGCTAAGAGTGTGAGGATCCTCATTACAGGAGCAGAATGAGAACGACCTTTCCTTTGTTTCACTCCAAGGAACCAGAACCATTTTTGCTACCAAATCTGCACTGCATGAACAATTCAACCACTAAATTTCATGATTTTCCAGTCATTTACACCCATAAATTGCAGCATTTTGGAGAGGCGTTCACTTACCCGGTCTGTAGGCCTTTGAGTCGACCCCTCTGGATCCCACAATCAAAGCAAGGAACTCTCATTGAATACCTGTAAGAAAGTCAGAAATTCAACATGTGGCAGAGGGTTTTCCATAGAATTGCATCAATAAAACATTCTTCTACTTCTTCTATCCTTTGAAAATGTAATGGTTTGATACTTTCTGTTCTTCTTGTGCTCAGGATGGACACTCTGGACTCAGTGGGTAGAGGAGCAAACACAGGGAGGCTGTCAGGATGTGATAGAGCGTCCGCTAACCTTCATCTCCGCCTGTCGCTCCATCACAGCACAGCCGGCGCCTCATCTCATCTCAGAGAGCTATCGTTTGTTTTTCTGCGTCCCGTTGGTCAAACACACCATGCGGGGAGATAACATCAGTCGCTCTTCCGCTTTTCCCGAAGCACAAGAGGAAGAGCCGACGCCGGGACCTGTCAGGCCGCAGCCGGGGCACAATCACCACAGAGCATCAGCAGATAATCACTGTGGAGCCACAGGGAAATGCAGCAAGAGTAAACAAAGAAGTGTGTGTGTGTGTGTGTGTGTGTGACAATGTGTGTGTGTGGATGGTGTGACTGTATCTCTCTGTGTCTCTCGCTCTCTGTCTCTGCGTGTGTGTGTGTGTGTGTGTGTGTGTGTGTGTGTTTGTGTGCTTGTGTTTGCTTCACTGCAAAAACATGGATACAACCAACTGTTACGATCCACTGACTTGCTTATTTTTGTGTTTGGAGTCCTGAGAGAAAAGACACAAATCTGTGTGTGTGTGAGCTTCTTTCAACCTGCGTCAGACTCCAAATCACCTGGTGTGTGTGTGCTGAAACAACACAGAATGAGGCAACGACTTGAGACTCTGAAAACCCTGGATTCGCCTCATAAATGGAGCTTTCCCATTCATTAAGTCCTTGTTTGTCATTTTAAGGGCTTTTCATAAATTGCGAGCTGAATTAAAAGGCTGTATGTGTGTGTGTGTGTGTGTGTGTGTGTGTGTGTGTGTGTGTGTGTGTGTGTGCGCGTGTGTGTGTGTGTGTGTGTTTGCCTCTCAAACACACATTGCGATGACGTCTGCTATCAAATCAGAGACAAGAGGCGAGAGATTGTGTGAGTCGAATCAAACCCCCAGAGGGACGACTCTCCCCCGGAACTGGACGAGCTGGAGGAAATCTTGGGCAGATGTGAAGTGAAGAGACAGACGCTGATGTCTTCATAATAACGTCCTCCCCCCCCCCCCCTTCCGTCCTTTCACTCATGCTATCTGGCCTTGGCGCCCCCCCCCCCCTTCTTCTCCCCCTCATGCCAGAGAGAGCGGCGCGATCCGTGAACAATCCGCTCCATCCCACGCGGCCTCTGCTCCTCTTTCAGCTCCATTCTCTGCGCCTGTTCCAGGGGCATAAATCGCAGCAGCTCCCCCGGGGACGGATGAAGAAGACAGTGCGAGCTGGAGACGGATAGAGCTGTCTGAAAGGACTCCTGTTTCAAATTAGGCCTGCTGGACAACAGTCGCCAAGCCGCTGCCGACACTTGCAGCGTTAACATGCAACACAAGAGGCCGGCTGAGGTCAATAGTCAGAGACCGAGCCGAGATGTTTAAGCGATCTGTGTTCATCAGTCATCCATCTGTAGTTCTGCTCACATGGAGGACACTTGTGCACGTCCATTCTTTCCATTTCAGCTTCTAAATTTGTCCTGATAAAGATCTCTGGCAGAAGCTGGATTGTTGTGAACTGTTGCTTGTTTAGTGGAAGAAATCTGTTTCCCTGTTTGTTGATTCTCCATTTGTTTTGTATTTCTGTTATTTTCCACACAACTCATCCTGCAGTAGCCTCACATATTCAGTCTGGGGGCTGATAGCTGGAGGTGTCACAGTGCCTGTGGTCTCCTGATGGGGGCACAGAGAGGCACTTTACAGGCCCGTTAAAGGTGAATAAAAGCTCTCTCCAAAGAGCCACATATTTCACGGCCTGTGCGCTCCCACAGTTAATGTCTCAGCCCAGCAGGTGTACGCTGGACTTCCTCTCTTTCTCTGCCTCTGTGCCCCCGACGGACTGAGGTCAGCGCCGAGTTAAACGCCAGTTGGAATTGTAGGTTTCTAAACTTAAAAGAAGCAACAGATTGTGCTTCTTTGCAGGACTGCAGGCCTGGATTTGGCCCTGCAACACAGGCCACTTAAGAAACGAGGTTCATATCTGTAATACTTGCAAAACGGGAATAAAACAATTTGTCATTTTCCTTTCAACATTTCCAAAACAATTCAAAAGCTTCAAATCCTCACTAACTTCCTTTCTCTGTTTTAATTCCCCAGTTTTGTGCACACTGTCTCCTTCTGCTAGATTTATCCTGTGAACCATGAAAGATGAAAATGAAGACAAGAAGATTTTTCCTTTGAGTGTCAAAGAACCTGAGCCGCCTGGATAAACTGTGGCTCAGCCGGCGCTCCTGTCTGAGTATCAGGATGGATTGATGGCACAATGGGGAACGCAGAGGCGGCTCGGGTTCAGCACAGCGATACTGGACCGTGAGCCCGGTGTTTGGTCAGGGTGAGAGGACATCAGGATGCTGATGCTGCCAGCTGATTTATGTGTTGCACTCTCTTGCGGCGGCGCCATTAATGTGTCGGGGGGGGGCTCTAAACCTTAGTGTGTATCCAGATTTGGATCACAGATTAGGGCCGGGATCAAACTTTCAGGAAGCGTTCAGGATCTATGAGGTGTTTCTGCAGCAACTGTGGCGTGTTCACCTCTGCGTAGCTCTCGTCCGGAGCACATGTGCTGGTGGACAGACAGAGGAGCAGAAGGGCATGGCTAACATGACCCCGGCCTCTTAAAAAGAATCAATTTCCCCTGCTTGTAGTTTGTTCCAAGCACCGTGACTGTCAAAACAAGCCTCCTGCTGACATCAGAGAACCGACCGTCCTCACAACCGACGCTCCTCTGCTCACTTTAAAACCATTCTCTCTCAAAATCTAATTCAAGAAGAGCAAATTCCCGAAAAGAACAGAGTCTTGTAATGGAAAAACCGGCAAATTCTTCATAATCATTCACTTTAACCTCATTTTAAAGCCTTTGAGGAAACGTTTGGTTGCTTGTCCAAAGTGCAACCTCTCCCAGAATGAGAATTTTGGCTTTGAGGAATTTCCCCAGACGAGGCATTGATGATTTAATCTCCTGTGTTTTAATCTGGCTCATGGATATTAAGAGCAGCCTCTCTGGCCCCAGTCCCATCACCTCTGACCCCGTCTGTAATCCGCCACTCCCATCAGCTCATTAAGGCCGGGGAGTTCACACCTCTGGCCATGTTGGTCCCAGCTGTGCCCCCCTCCGGTGCCCGGGCCGACCCGGGGTGTCAGGAAAGGCTGCCGGCATCAGCAGGCGCACCGCAGGCCTCAGACCGGGCCTCAGACCCGGGCCTCTGCCTGGGCCTCTGATCTCCGCTCAGAAGGTTATAAATCACAGAGTCAAGGTGATGGCCAAAAGTGCTCATTAAAGTTACTAAGCTGTAATAAATGGGGAGAGAATGAAAGCTCCCTCTACCTGTCAGCCCGTGCTGCTTAATGAGAGGAGCCTGGTGGAGTTTACTAATGGCTGATGATTAGAAAGGGCTAAATGGAGTGTCAACAAAGGTTTAACTACGCAGCAGAGGGCATGAATGCTTCACAGCTACAATAAGCACTACAATGCTCCATGTGAACACCTCTCAAGCTGCTGTCGTGTGTTTTTGCTTAGCCTGACTCAATGTTTTGACATCAGTATGATTGCACAAGCCGAGGGAACCGATGTGTTTGATTCTAATATTTGCTCTGTGGAGATTTGGTGATTTTGATTTGACTTATTCTGGATTTTGTGTGTTAATATTGAATGAAATGACTCCATCCATGACATCCACGAGCCGTCCAGAGGTCAGGAACACCACACACACACGCACACACGCACGCCATCACATAAACATGCTCATATTCATTACCTGGACGGGCCCAGCTGCAGGAAAGCTAATATTGGGTTTGGTGGTTTGGGTGGCGCGGTGTGGATTAGCGAGCGGCGTGGGTGTGAAAGAGTTCTCTTCAGAGTCTTATCGCCCCACAGCCCCGACCCCCCCTGGGTGCAGGTCTAACCTTCAACAAGGCTCCAAAGGCCGCTTTCAGCATGTGGCCAGGTGGGACGCAACATGACGCTCGCTCGTCCGGCTGACTGAAGTCCACTGGCAGGGCCCTGCTGCTCTGACACACACACACACAAACACACACACACACACACACACACACACACACACACACACACACACACACACACACACACACACACACACACATGCTTCCTGTTCACGCAAACCAACACCAGACTCAAAGCAACAAATCTGACCTTCATCATTTGAATTTTGATTTATTTCCTGATTTCTATTAAAGCATTAATTTGGCTCTGTACTTGCAAATCAATGCAGTTGATTCAGTTCAGCTTTGGTCTGCAAACAGTTACCATACTTTCCATCCCCTGTGAGCGGTTTCAGTTGGGTGTTGACAGTATGCAAATGAGAGACGGCTCTGATTGGTGGGAGCTCTTCTCTGGTCGCTCTCCAGTCGTGGCGGTTTGGCTGCTCAGCTGAGTCCATGTTCGTTAGTCTCGGTCTTCGTCTCATTGTGGCCTGAACAAAGTCAGAACCAGCTGAAAACCGTCAACACACACATACAAAGACAATGATCTCAGGAGCGTTGTCGTATGAATTTAACTTTGCTTCATCCAGAGTTCCTTGAGTAAAAGTACTCAGTTACTCTCTCTACCTCTTCACAGTCATTCTCAATCTTGCTTCCTGAGGACATTA
This sequence comes from Genypterus blacodes, assembly GCF_046128005.1. NCBI lineage: Eukaryota > Metazoa > Chordata > Actinopteri > Ophidiiformes > Ophidiidae > Genypterus > Genypterus blacodes. The sequence goes on from NW_027466845.1 coordinate 2,342,218, forward strand.
AACGACTTTGAGAAGTTTTCTATCTCCGAAATGAAGCAGACGGAGAGAGAGCAGAAGGAAGAGGGAAGAAAAGGAGAAGCTCCGGCCCGGCTGGATTAGCGGCCGGCCTGTTTTCCCTCTCTGAGTCTGCAGCAGGATAGATAGATAGTGACGGCCTGCCAGTTGGTTTTCATTACGTCTGCTGCACTTCAGACCTACACACAAAAAACAGCATCCCTCCCTTCCCTCCAGGCCCAGAGAGTGAGCACACTTTTCCCTCTGAAGGAAAGGTACCAAATTGTTCCTGAAAGTGGAAAAAAAAAAGAGGGAATAGCCCGAGGCGTCTTTCTTCAATGTATTTTTCTAATATCCTCTTCAGACTCCGAGTCTCCCGCTGCCTTTTTTCTTTTTAAGTAAACCCTGTCATCTACCCTGTGGGGGCCACGCTGGAATGCTACTTCAATATGAGATCTGTACCTTTGCATTCTCCGCAACGCATGTCCAAATGGGTCACGCACAGAGGGGAGGGAGAGAGGGAGGAGAGGGGAGGAAGAGGAGGGGGGGTTCTCAGTCTGGGATATGGGAACAAGGTGGAACTGTGCTTTGTTTTGTTGCCGTCTGCGCATACCGACGTGAAATAGAACAGCAATAAAATAAGGCGCAGATGTGCATTAAGGGCTCAGACTTCAGTTTGTCCAAAATCTGGGTGGAGGCCTGGACAACGTGTGTGTGTGTGTGTGAGGAGATGGACGGGACGGACGAGTGCACAGTGTCTGAGGTAATGGGATGCTTCAGGAGAACATGCTATGCTTTTTACTGCAGAACATTTACAGTTTAAAGATATTTATAAACACACACATCAGCAGAAACATTCAAATCTCCCAAAAATGGATTCAGGTGGAGGATTTTAATGGAATCTTGTTCAATTCCTACAATTTCATAACTTGTTGATGGGTTCATATACACAGTGAATACTTTACTTTGGGATATTTAAGTATAATTCAACTTTTACTTAAGAGGATTTTGAATACATAATGTTTACTTCTTGTACAAGGTAAGGCCCCTCTCTCTCTCTCTCTCTCCCCCCGCCCTCTCTCTCTCTCTCTCCCCCCTTCTCTGTTATCTCTCTCCCATGCTGTGCTGCCTGGATGCCAGCATAGCATGCCGATAACCACAACCAGAACACCTCTGCCTCCTCCTCCTCCTCCTCCTCCTCCTCCTCCCTCCCCTCGTTCAGCCCGAGTCACGCCATGCTATACCTACGGGAGCAAACGGCTTCAAAGAGCCCCGACTCGTACACGCAAAAGGAGCCCCGACCAAGCTGATCCTCACTGGATAAGACAAGTCCTGTCTGTTCCCTGAGAAGCGTTGACCTTTGACCTGTGGCTTTAACGTTGACATACTGACTGTTCATTATTTCAATCAATCAGAGATGCCTTCCTGTGCGCGCCTGCTGCTGCTTTAAATCACTCGGCATTAACTCGTCGTCTCTGCATACTTTTGGAACGCAGGGAAATCAGAAACATGCAACATAACGTGGCAGCACGGACAAAAAAAAAAGGCCTTCTGATCTCTGGAAGCGGAGCAGCAAATATGCCAGGCAGAAACATAAACCTAATAATGTTAAATGAAGCTGAAACGCATCGGCCGGCCTCGGGGACGAAGCCGGCATGGTTCTGATAAACTCACCTAGTCGGGAGCGAACGTCCTGCCAACTGCGCTCCTGTATTTCATTTTTGGTGGCAGTTGTCCAGCAGCAGCCTGAACGGTTTTCAGCTCGGCGAAGCCTTTTTGTCAATAAAGCATCGCCATCACCGGCCACTTACATCTGTTTTGTTTCCGAACGGGAAAATGCAATGCCGTAAATTGACCCGTAAATCTTTCGGGACATTCGTTTGAAGAGACCTTGTTGGCTTCCAAATGCTATGATTTGTGTGTGTGTGTGTGTGTGTGTGTGTGTGACTCCCTCCAGCACGGAATTTGCAGACTTCAGTATTTTATGAAGATGAAAAGAGAAACAAAAGCATATGGCCTTCACTGTAAATTCTTATTTATGTTTGAATGTTTAATAATTTACTACAATTAAACACGGAAACTGTCTTGTTGAGATTCACCAGACGGGACCTGAAGTCGCCTACAGTCATAAATCACAAGATGATTAAAAGTCATCCTCTCCTCGTCTCTTCTTTATCGCTTTTTATGTCAGTTTGTTTCCTGGATCGCCTTTGTTTTGATTCGCTTCTTGAGTTTGTTTTCGTGGTTGTTGCTCATAAAAGCACATGTCAGGGAGAGAAAAGGGGGGGGTGGAAACCAGACCACTGTCCAACTGGCTGTTTACTCTGGAGCTTCATCCAAGCCCAGGAGCAGGAGGGACAGTGCGGGGACTGTTTCCAGCTCCAGACCTGCAGATTTCAGCAGATAGTGCAGATATCTTCCTCTTTTAACTGGAGTCTGTTGATGCAAAGCAGAGCGATTACAATGAGGGCTTCACAGGGGTTGGAGACCACATCATCATCATCATCATCATCATCATCATCATCATCACGTACATGCTGTGCCCTTTATCTCCCGCAGCTGAAGATAAGGGTCAAAGATCTCTTGCCGAGTCAGGAAACAGGATCACACAAATGACCGTCGGACGAGTAATCTGTGTGCTAATCACTCTAATTAGTTTGTTTAAGTGGTGGGCGGGTGGAGGTATTAGCCTGCAGGGACGTCACTCAGCTTCTTTGGGGTGCTTTGGTCTATTTTAGTCGCCACACGTTTCCATATGTTTGTGAATGTTTCAGGAGCGTCTAACACCAGGTTTTTGGTCATTTTAATGTATAGAAAAGTACAAGCAAAGAGAGAAAGACAGGAATCTAAATCTGTAAAGAAACTCCATAGTAACCATCAGATACACGTACAACTTTCTCCAAATATAAATTCTCATCTAAGTGTCTTGTCATTGCTCCATCTATAGAAGATGACTTGTGTATCGTGTGACTTCAGCTCGTATGAAAGCGGGTTCAGTGATTCCCTGTAGGGGATCTGCGTTCCCATGGCAACAAAGCCACAGTAAAGGCTGTAAATATAAAGGTGAGAATGGAATTGGAACACGCTGGGAGGGAAACGAACCCATATCACATTCAAAGCTTTGGCTCTGTGTCAGCTCTGCTCAAACAAACCCTCGCCACCCGACGACAGGAAGTTTAGTTTCGCAAAACCACCTTAACCCAGATTACCAGGCGGTCAATTTACACTTGTAATGAATTAAATAATCACAAACCAAAAGCTATTTCTGTTCCGTTTGGATGTAAAGAAGCAGAGAAAGAATATGTGTGTGTGTGTGTGTTTCTTCTTGTGAGAGTCGCCTGAGTGTGTGTGAGCAGCGAGGGCCCCCTGATTCAGCAGCAGGTTGTTTCTCGGGAGCCGCCGGTGAGCAGGACGCCACTGAGCACCGAACCCCCTGCTGCCAGCGCCAACATCTGCTCGCCCGCCCCGGCCAATCAGAGGGGAGAGCCGGGAGCCGCGACGAATCGGGCCTGCTCGGTGATCTTTTCAGGGGATCCCGGAGAGGGGTCGGAACACAACACACACACACACACACACACTGATACACACAAAAAGAAGCCGACCCCCACCGCCGTAGCGCATCCACCCTCTCCATCCTCCCCACGGCCCTCTGGCTTTGATATCTTAGACCCCTGCATGGAGGAATCGCCTCCTCCTGTTCACGCTGCCCCCCTTACACACACACACACACACATACACACTCACCCCACCTCCCAAATAATCCCATGGATCATGACAGAGAAATGATGTGGGTTTTAGTCTCCCGGGCCGGGCTGACATGTCGCGTTATGAAAGGTTGTTTGTAGCTTTTTGCTGCCATTTGTCACAATGAGGTGAGACAGGAGTACAATTACCTGTAAACACTAAACTATTCAACCTATTTAAGAAGAAGTTTGACTGCACGACAGGTCCTGAAGCTGAATTATGCTTTGTCTTTGCCCGGATTTACACAAATTTAACCTGAAACAACCTGGGATCGAGGGTTGAGCCGTGTATTTTCCCAGGTTGGTGTTTCTTTGTTTGAACACTTCTTCGATCCCTGCAGATTGGAATCCGGCACAGGTAGGAGAACATATGTCAGCACGGTGTAACTCTATCTGGTCGCGGCCCATCGTGTGGACGGGTCAGCCCATTGTGTGGACGGGCCCTCACCTCACACCACATATCACACACACCCTCCACCCCCGTCTCTCTATTACTCCATCCCATAATTACCTCGCCGAGCTTCACTCAGTGAACCCAATCCCTTCCTTTGCCCGTCTGCCAACTCCTCAGATGTCCGCAGAGAGCCGTGTCATTAGCCCGCTGAGATGAGCCGGCAACTGTCTGGATGTCTGCATGCTGGCCTCAGATTCATCTCCTCTTCTTCTTCTTCTAAAGGAGCCAGAGATTCATTTCTGTGCTCTGATTTATGGCGCTTATCTCACATTCTTAAACTGTTGTTGTGTGTAAGCGTGACGCCTGTGTCTCCTCAGGCTGCAGGAGTTTATCTCGGGCTTAGAGAGATAAAGGCTCCATAAGAGATCAGTCACCAGATAGGCCGGGTGGAGAGTTTGCAGGTGAGTGTGCGAACCTATCAAAGTGATGAAGCTCCTGTTAGGAGCTTATAAGAGAACAAATGACTTATATAACCTTTCAAAAAGCTCCAAAACAATTTAAAATGTTTTGTTTAACGTGTCAACAGCAACATTTACTAATTAAAGTCAAACTACTGTCATCAGAAAAGTGCACAGGAGTGCAATGGAGTAACTTAAGCCCCCCTGAGTCAGTGTGCCTGTGACTCCGCCTCATCATAACACATAAATCATCCAGGACACACGATCCCTCCGCCTCTCTTCTCCCGAGCGTCTCTTCTTCATGGCCGCAGCACACGTATGAAGTGCCAGGTGTGTGTGGAGGGTGTGTGTGGAGGGTGCGTGTGGCGGCTCTCCTTACTCTCCCGTGTGTGAAGCGTTGGAGTGGAGCTGAGAGGTGACGCTTCTTTCAAGTCTCGCCACGATTTTTGATCCCCTCTCGCCATCACGTCGCCATCAAAGGAGGAAGAGGACTCCGTGCCCACAGGGGGGTCCGGTTTCGGAACAGATGTGTGTAGGTATCAGGGATCACCTGGGACCGGCTGCCCTTCTCAAACAGGTGCTTAATGGATAGAAAATCAAGTTGGTGCGGTTGGATTTGCACATTAGCCAATCGGCTCCTTTCATCCTCCGGCCTGTCAGCTCTCATTTATCTAATTGGCGTTACTGGTGAAGAGGCACTGACCCTCCGCCCTGCCCGCCTTCCTCCAGGCCCCATCACAAGGCCCCTGCCCGGCCCTGAGACCCCTCACGTCTCCAGCCACACACACACACACACACACACACACACACACACACACACACACACACACATACACACACGAAAGCCTGTCTACTTTATGCACCTCTGCACACTGAACTCTGTCTGACCCTTGGTGCTGATGAGGCAGAGACACATCACCAGAGACAGGTTGGACCTGGATGAAGATCTCCTTTAGACCTGGACCACGAGGACGCAGAAGACACTGAGGACATTCTTCATCTCACCATAACAGTTTTAAAAAGGTGACACTAACAAATGAATAAGTGCAGAAATGTCAAACATTCATCAGGAAGTTTCATTCAGCAGCAGAAGCTTCAACCATCTGAGCTCCTCCTGCAGGTTAGGAGCTGATTGATCAGATGCATCTTCCTCCATTTTTAGGTACTAGCAGATCCAAAATGAAGAACAAAATATACTGTGGATACATGGATACTTTACTTTCCAGACCATTGGACTTAATTGTAGATGACTGATATCAAAATAGTTCAAGCTGCTCGTCTCCACTAATGAAACTGCAAACTTGTCACAGCGGTCCAAGTCGATTTAGTCAAACTACAGAGCCGAGACATCGACACAGAACCTGAGCGCAGACAGGAAATACAGGCGTCTGACTGGAAGAAAGGCCCGTTATGTTGCGTCAACGCTTAGAGGGAGTTTCAAAATGGAGAAACGAGAGAGGACAAGAGCGAGGAGGGAAGAGGAGGAGGAGGAGGAGGAGCTGAGCTGAGCGGAGCGACTAAGAAATGAAAACTGCCTGGCTGAAAGAGTTTCAGTCAGGAAGGCACAGTGGCTGGTGGGTAATTTATAGCACAGAAAGGCTTGTAGGGTGAAAAACATTATTTTAGCGGCCCCCACATCCAAATAGAAGCCAGATGTGGAGGGATTAACAAAGGCCGGCCTCCCCCCCCCTCTCTCTCTCCCTCTCTCTCTCTCTCTCTCCTTTCCCCTCTGGCTCAAATCCCCACCGTCTCGTTTCCCTTCACTCTCTCTTTTCATACCTCCAGTCCCGGGCTTCCCTCTGCCACTCGTGCATATATTTTTCCTTGAGAGTGCGACATGCATTGGGAATACGGCAGCAGTCAACACTCTGGTTTTTGAGGTGAGGAGCGGCAAAGCTTGGTTGAGCTTCTCCAAACAGATTCTCCTGTTTATCCCCCCCCCCATCCTATCCCATCCCACCGCTCCGCTCATGTGCGAACGGGAGCTTTGTGGTGGATGATGTCACACGACTCCAGGGGTACGGAGCAGCGTTGCCAGGCCACATGTCAAAGCAGCAACAAAAACAGCCTGGCATCACTTTTCCAGGTGCCATTCGCCCGCAATTTGCTCTCCTTTATCGAGGGAATCTCTCTCTGCCACCAGAAAGGTGCGATCAAGCAGCAGGGAGACGCTCTGAGGGCCCAAACGCACCAGCGTGAGGGAGCAACTGGGTCACAGGAAGCCCAAGACAGGCACATGAGAGAGTGAGACAGATGTTTCAAGTCTGTTTGAGAGCATTAATCAGTAAAATGTGTTGCGAGAGAGAGAGAGAGAGAGAGAGAGAGAGAGAGAGAGAGAGAGAGAGAGAGAGAGCTGGCAGTCAAACGCTCCACGCCTGCTCTCCCAAAGAATGGTTTCCTTTCCAAAGTCAACACATTATGTAAATTGAATTAAATTATTTTCGCTCTTCCCAACACTTACATCATCACCTGGGAGTCGGAGCGCGATGCTGCAGACGTCTGGCCGAGTCGGGCAGGTGCGCCTGGCAACCACGCCAGCCAAAGTGAACCTAGTGACAGCTTCACGTAAACACACGGCTGGGTGTTTTCTTTAATGTATGGAGTGTGTGTGTGTGTGTGTCTGCGTGTGTGCGTGCAAGTCTGCATCCCACACTTCATTTGTCCGATGGTTTGTGCCGGCTAGTTCGAGCTAATTGGAGTTATGAGGTCGTTCCCTCTGCTTGTGAAGGACTTTTATTTCTAACTGAGTATAAATGAAGTATTTTAGTTGTTTGATTGAAGTTGTGTAACATCCATCTGTCCATTCTCTACACCAACTTATCCTCTTCACGCTCGCTCAGGGCCTGGAGTCAATCCCAGCGGCCTGGGCAATGGTGTGTGTGTGCATGTGTGTGTGTGTGCCAGTCTGTGCATTTTTGGCTAAATGCGCAAGTGTGTGTGTGTGTGTGTGTGTGAGAGAGAGTTAACCGTTAAAGGACTATTTCTGTCTGTATGGCTGCTGATAGTACAGTATATGCCCGACCATATGGAGCCATGTTCGTGTGCAGCTCTGCTTCCGTGTGTGTGTGTGTGTGTGTGTGTGTGTGTGTGTGTGTGTGTGTGTGTGTGTGTGTGTGTGTGTGAAAGCAGCAGGGGCAGGAGCTCAGAGAGTGACAGCGTGTCTGTGGCGGGGAGAAACTCAAACCCTCTGATCTCGTCTCGGAGTCTCCTGCCTCCCAGCTGTCACTGTGCCTCTGGCATCCCACTCGGCCTCTTGCTCCCCCCGAACCCCTCACACACACCCCCTTCCCCTCCCGCTCGCCTTTGAAGATGGCTACCCAGGAAATTGAAAGCTGTTTTCAAACAAAGAGAGGAGAGAGAGGAGAGAGAGGAGATGGAGGTGGATGGATGCAGAGGTTCTACAGGGGGGAGAAAGTTCCTCCATCCTGAGGAATGAAGCGTCTCCATCTTCACTGTTCTACACAAACTGCTCAGTGTTATGTACTGGCAATCTAATTTCCCGTTTATGTAACATTTCACGTGTCCACTGAGGGGCTAAATGCTGTTCCAGGCCTTTAGTGGGTTTTGAGGGTGTTTCATATGCAGCTCTGAGGGCCTGCCTGGGCTGTTTTACCCCAATGCATGATGGGATTGACTTTTCCCCCCAAACAGAGATCCAATGAGAGCTTAATAATTCAATTCAACAATGAAATTTCTTCGGAAGATCTTCAGAAACATCACAATGAAATACTGAAAATGAAAATCTAACCTAATGACATCACTTAATGGCATTTACATCTATGGGTCACTCAAGGGTTAAATAACCGTACCTCGTGTCAGTATTTCCCCTCAACAGATGAAGCAGGAGACCTCTGACCCGACGTTCTGTCCCGTCTGAAGCCTTCTGTGCTCCCAAGTGAGGGAATCACTCTTACAGTACAGCTTCCCTCATTCCAGCCTGTCTCACATCTCCTGAGACAATACGGGAGCGTGCCAAAGCGCCGGGGTTCCTCTGCTTCTGCTGAGGTTTACACTGGAAAAACAAGCTCTGCCCATCGGCGTCTCAGAGGACAGGAGCCAGGAGAAGGGCAGATGGTTGTGTGTGTGGCTTGGCCCCGGCGGAGGACAGCCCGGTGGACGGGCAAACAAACAGTGATGGACAGGTGGGGCGTCGCACGGGTGCGGAGCAGCCAGACTGGCAGGCGAATGGAAAATGCCTCCGTGCAGGATCCAGAGTGGCATCTTGGCACGAAGGGTCAGAGCGACGCACCGACACCCCGGGCCAACAATAACGCCTGCTGCCTCATTAGATCTGGCTTCCAACCCGGACCAGCAGAATGACCAGTTGTTGTAACGTAGAGGGGAAAAAAGGACTGGTGAGGCTCCTGGTCAGGATTGTAAACTTTATACACTGAACAGATGGAGTTAGCACACTGCTAAAGGACAAGGTAGAGAGCTACAGTTACTCTTTATGACCCTGAACCCTGAGCTGCTCCGCTTGGAAAAGAAAGGAAAAGAGGCGAGACGTGAAATCCACTTTTGTTTTAGGGTTTATAGGAATTTGTAATGGAAGAGCTGATGATGTGATTGAACTTTTAAAGAAAACGTTCCTAAATAGTTTAGAGTCCGAGAGGGACGGTGCTGGTGAGGCTTTACAGTACAGCGGCAGAGGAGTTTTAAAGTGAAAAGAAGAAAGAAGAAAACTTGAATATCATTATTTCTTCTGTAATATTTCTTTGTCCATCCATGCGCTCCTACACAGCGTTCTTCTTCTATGGTTACACAACAGCTGGACCAAAATATTTGCAGGGCTAAACCGTTACATGGCTAAATATGAGTAAGAGGAAAACGTGAAACCGTGTAATTATGCAGCGATACAGCCTGAGGGTCCGAGAGGTTAATACACCCGAGTGTAAACGTGAACATTCCCCCCACGTTACACACACACACACACACACACACATACGCACGCACAGGTCTCCTTCTCTGTTCACACCAGAGACTTTTGACGCCGCCTGTGAATGGAAACAAGTCTCTGGACCTTTATTAGCAGACAGACAGACGTATCAGCGTGTCTCGTAACAGTAGCAGCATGAGTCAGGCCTCCGGGCTGAGAGGAGAAAATGAAACCCTGCTGGGTGATTTTCCACTCCTCTATTAGATGATATCCCTACATTTTTGCAATTTTGCTAACAGATTATACTCTTGTGTCGGTCGGTAACTCTGCCTGGCGGATGAGGTCACGAGTTCAACGCAGCCTCTTATCACCTTCTAATGTGTCTTCGTGCCGCTCCGGTATCCATAGCGACGGCGCTACAATGGCAGGTTGGAAAGACTACAGACGCAGGTTAAAGAAAAGGAGGATATTACAGGCTGGAGAAGTGTTGGGGAGCGTGAGCTGCAGCGGCACAAAGGGACGTGTACGGACACATTCAGGCGCTGATGCACTTCAATGAACCTGGAGTGAAGACCGCAAAGGCAAAGAGAAACATGGATCAAATGTTTATGTGCAGATCCTCAGATAGACGCAAACACGCACAGCGCAGCGTTTCTGTGACAAGAGACGAGCTGGACGGCTCCGAACAAACCTGAAATCTCATCTCAGAGCTGTTTGGTTAAGCCTTTTGAGCAGATATGAAGCAGATAAAGAGGTGAACAATCAGAGAGAGGCGACAGGTTGGGATACACTGGGGAGGGGTTCTGTATGTTCAAGGCTGGACAGACAGAAATGCATGCAGGAAGACAAACCCATAGATCCTTAACTGCCTTGAAATCTTTACTTTTGGCTGTGATCATATAATACAGAACATTGTGTGTTTTCACTCAGTGTGCACAACTATGCTACAGCCTGGGAAAGGAGGTGGATCATTGTAAGCATTGCAAATATCTAAAAATGTGGAAATCTTGGAGGAATTTTCTGACATTGCAGTTGGTTTTCAAGCCGGAGATGCGGCTCAGAGGGAAGCGTGTCATTGGACAACTGACACATTCCCGGTTTTTACACATCGACATAGAGCAGAGATACTCTGTCTGTTCTCTCTTCCTCCACTCTCTAATCAACAGCAATACGTTTTGTGGCCTGCATCCCCAGGTGTGGAGGTGAGGGGTCAGGGCTTTATGGAGGAATGGGTGGGGGTCAGGACCTGCGCTTAGTGGAATCTGGGTGTCGCCATGGCAATCACAATGGAGGGGCGAGAACGACAGGTAGCCCCTGGGGGCTGTAAATAACAGATATGCTCTCATACTTATGGTGGCGGGGGAGCTGAAAGCCTGGCGCGGCTCAAAACAGGAAATGAGCAGAAGCGGGGATGGACAGGGAAAAGAAAACAGACAAATGGGAAGAGATAATTGGATTTGAGGAGGAGAGGAATGTCACCAGCTGAAGGGGAGGACCTCATAACGTACTGGAACATCCAAGAGTGTAACGTCAACAGGTTATGGGGTTATAATTTTAATCTAGTGCGTAATTCTGATTTATGTGAAGGGAAGTGGATATAAAAGTGACCAGGCAGAAGCAATAGAATGAGATACTGGATCAAAACCTATAAGAATCATTTCCCTTGAGTGCCGGGGAGCCGAGAAGACCAGATGACTGCAGGCGAGGAAGGAAGACGCGAGCTTGAGACCCGGCCAGCTTCATCCCAAACACTTTGCTTGTCTGCCTCGTCAAAAAAAAGGTGGAATGAGGAGCGAAGAGGAGGCGAGTTGTTGCAACGTGTTTAGAGGAGCACAAGCAGAGACAGAGCCGCGCTAGCAACCCACGTCACTTTTGGGCTGAGCGGAGCAGGAGAGGGAGAGGTGTGTAATGCAACTCGTTAATCCGCAGAATTCCAGTAAGCCAACGCACATGCAAGACGGCGACGGTGCCAAGGAGAAACGGGGGGGGGGGGGTTACAGTGGTCGCCATGGAAACACTAGGTTGGACCCAGAACAGTCATACACTGTGACACTGTGTGGTGTCGCTTTTGGGACTTGACCTTCAGTGGTGCAACCTAACAATGTCAAAGTGCTTCATTACTTATTACAGGACTTGATTGATGTGATGACAAAGTGATGATTCTTGCATCATCACTTTGAGCTCATACAAGAGCATCAGGGTCTGTTTCAACACCAAAGTACAATTATTATCCAAACAAAATACTTCAAAACTAAACAAATACCAATCAGCATCATCATTTTAGTCATTTTTAACCTTTAGAGTGCTTCATCTTGACTTTGACTTGTTTCAGACTGAGATATCTTTGTTTTGACTCGGCTTCGTCTCTGCAGCTCCACCACTCCATGAGAACTAGCCCATATACTGTATAAATGTGATTTCCTGTGCCAGGAAAAGTGATTAAGGTTAAGCCCGTCCATAAACCGTGCTATCTATCTTCCACTAAGCATTTTTTACAAGATCTGGAAAGCTTCTGCTGCGTTGGAGAGAATTATTTGAGGAAAAATTAAGTGGAACAGGAACTTTCTCACTCCTGTCAGCTGGAGTTTATAAACTAATTGATTGTATTTTCTGTTGCACAATCAACTTTGTTACGTGCACAATAATGAAAACCTTGAATCAAGTTTCCATGACTTCTTCTTCTCTCCCTCTCTGTTACACACAATGACTCCATACAGGCCTGCATGTGGAGACTTATTGATCGGTCCCAAACAAACCAAAATAGGGCAGGAAATCGGATCCAGCAGCTCTGTCTGCACTCTGTCAGAGAATAAGGGACTCAGGTGTATACAAAATAAAGAAATGGGGAAGCACAGCCTATCTTTTTGGGGATGGGAAGGATGGGAGGTTTCCCACCCACCCCCAGGGTAGGTCACAGTCCCTGACCTCTGACCTCTCTGAAAGAAGGGAATTTAGGGGAGGGAGAGAGCAACATGTCTGAGCAGAGCAAGGACGAAGGGAACAGAGGGAACAAAGGCTCGACACAAGTCTGTTTTTAAGCAGCGCACCATGTAAGACATCTTCATTCAAAATAAGGCTTTCAGAAGTTTGCACGTTCGTCACCAAAGGACAAAAACAGCTGAATATTTGCTGGAAATAGCCACAAAGTTCAGTCCAAGTCTCAGTCTGAGTGGTCTGAGCTTTGTGCCCCCACTCTCTGTCCTCTGTGGCCTCAGCCCCCGCTCCGCTCCACCGCCACATGCAGATCTGACTGCTGCCGATCAGTCCCTCTGTGTATTCCAGCCTTGGAAGCACTACAGACGTTTGTTCATCTCTGTTGTTCTTCACTTTCTTCTTTAATCTGCATTAAAAGGGCCCAGATGACCCCTGACCCCCCCATAGGTCTGTCTGAGGGCCATGTGCCTTCCAGATGTGGACGTACCTGACCCCCAGACACCAAAAAAGGCAATTTGAGGAGGCATCAGATGGCAGCACGCTGAGTTGGGACGCGGAAAGCAATGTTTTGGAAATGAGCATTAGTTTGGAGGCGTTGTTGTGAAACCTATTTGTTTCCCATTTACATTCACGACAAACATTAGTTTTACTCTGTGACATTTAAAGCTTCGGTCACGTCACAGGGAGGGAAATGTCACAAATGTTTTCCTTCAGCGACAATGAGGAGTAATGACAGTGGATGATTCATGCATAGAAGATAATAAGATAATCCCTGTTCATGCCAATATAATGACCTCATTCTATCCAGCAGGAGTAACAATGAGCGGCTTGTCACCCCCCTCCTCCTCCCCTCCTCCTGCCTCTCCTGATCCAGATGTTAAGTTCCTGATAAAGACCCAGCAGGGGGTGAGTTGGTTTGTGTTCTGTGTGTCTCCACCACACATTCTGGCAAAGGCCCAGTGAGCAGCTGTTCCAGAAAATATTACACTGACACTGTTTTTCTTATAAAGCGCTGTAATAAATCTCTTCCATATGGGGAATATGAGGTAGTGTATTTAATAGTAATAATTATTTCAGCGGCCAGTGAGGCGAAGAGAAACCACAACTGATGTGATAAATGAGAAGATTGTTTCCTTTTCTTTAACTCCGTTCTCTTTCAATCAGTGGAGGTGGCAAAGTAGTGTACAGTGCATCTCTCTCTCTCTCTCTCCCTACCCCTCCTTCTCTCCCCCCCTCTCTCTCTGTCCGTGACCCTGCCTGACCCCAGGGCCTCGTCGCTCCGTGCCTGTCTTCTCTCTCACAGTTGAGGAATTTCAACCCATCCACATCGGTAAATTCACCATACATGTATTACTTTTCCTCCCTCAAGCCGCTCTACCTCCTCCTCTCCACTCGTCACCTTTCATTAAACGCAGCACTTTCGCTTTTTTTCCCCACCCCAGAGAGCTTTCGGCGTCCGTACACACACTTTCCCTGTCCGATTAAGCACACTAACAAGCTTAGCCGGGTGTGTGAAAGTCAGGTTTACCGCCGTTCTTCTGTGGTGGTAATTATTGGCAGAGTGCGCTGAAACAATTCTGCGTATAAAAGCGCTCGCTGCTCCGTCACGGTCCACCTCCCCGCTGACCCCCCCACTCCTCCTCTTCTTCTCTAGCTTTCCTACTTGATCCCCTGCTCCCGCTCGACCAGTTATACTCTGGCTCTAGGATTCTCAGCAGAGCCAAAGAGCCGAGAGAGCCAGAGAGAGAGAACCCCTCTCTTCATGGAGAGGAAAATGCTGAGAACAAGTCAGAGTGAGAAAGGAGGCCATTGTAGGGGGCTGGCCTGGGGACAAGTCACCCATTCAGATGCGGCCAGCCGTGTACAATGGCTAAACTAACATCATTGACATTTGGAGTTGCCTAAGCTTTAGAGTGAGAGGAGAAGGGGGGGTGGGGGGGTAGGTTGCCATCAGGGGCGGGGAGGCTGGCAACAGGAGCAGTGTTGGAGAAGGCCGTTCAGAGGCACCAGCCATTGATCAAAAATTCATGTCAGCCACTGGGATCACACCGGCCTGCCCTCTGTTAGCTTTCATGAGCCGCAGAGGCCGACACGGCAGGGAGACCAGGACAGCAGCGTGGAGGAGGAGGAGGAGGAGGAGGAGGAGGAGGAGGGGAGGGGATCTGGGACGGTCACCTTCTCTAAACCCCTGTGCCTATGGACCAGGCCAAGCCCACAACAGAAGGCCAACCAGGGCCACACGGGGGCCAACGGTATGACAGAGAACAGACAGATGTGGGATCAAAGCACTCAGATAGCGCTGCTTGTTACACACTATTGGTCGCCATTAAGAGGCAAAGAGCTTTGATTAATGATAACGTGAGCAGTCAAGTGGCCTTTGTGGCTTCTACTAATGAGTCACTCAACTGTGTGTGACTGATATGGACGTGCGCTGGTATCAGTGACAGTGCTGTGCCAGAAGGACAGGTTCTGGAGTTAAAATTCCTCAGTGAAAACGGTTCAATACGACTTGATAGCAGCGTGGTGTTCACAGGAGATAACGTTCATGTCATATGGTTCGGCTGATTAGAGCACTTAACTGCAGATACCAAGCAGTGCACATTAGGCTTGAAGCTAAAAATGACTTCCTAAGAGGCTAAAGTCAGGATTATACAAATGACCGGTGTATTCATTAGGAAAAAGCTTCTAGAATTGAAAGATGCAATACCCACAAACCTCCTGGGGGGGCAGTAATGTTCGCTTTTGATTTGCCTCAGGTTTTTTTGCAGATTGTTCCCCTGAACAATCAAACAAAGGTTACAATTATCTACGACATCTGACCGACAAGCTAACATGTAATTCCTGATAATTTTGAAACGAGGACGAACTGAAGAGCTGAAAGATTTTTCTGCTCTCCTGCGTCTGACATGGACTGGTTCTGGCACATAGGAACATCTCAGCTTTATTGGTTTCATGCACCATATAACAACTACCCACAATTGACATTATACTCACAACACCCTTCTCTCACACATGGCTTTTGTTAACTGTACTTTCCAGTGTGGTTTTCCCTCCCTGGTACGGTTTAGCAAGTGGTCAGAATGGTAAAGCTCACCTGTAAGGAGCAGGCGACAGGTGATGGAGTGAGTATACAGGGAGCACAGACCGAGCTGGCAGTGTGTGAGGAGTGGAAAAACTTTGAATCGTTGGCAGGAATATTTCACGTTAGGATCCAAATGTTAATCAGCGCTGCCAGAGAGCCAAGATTTCGGGTTGGCCCGCGGTTATCTGGTCAAACAACGAGGACAACGGGGCTGTGGTGTAAGACCTGCAGCTGGCAACATCTCTCTCTCACACACACACACATACACAGTGCTCGCTGAGAAGACCTGGGCACGGAGAAGAGAGAACACAGACCAGGGTGCTCCAAGGAACGGCCACATCAACACACGCCTGCTTGATGACGTCCACAGACCAAGTGGAAGCTTATGAAGGCACCCACTTTGTTTAAACAAGACTGCGCGTGCGGCTGAAGGGGTAAACAAGGTTGGACCACCTAGCCTGTGCCGCTGCGTTTGCCAGCCTGGACGCAGCTTGGCAGGGGCGCAGTGTTTTAGCGAATCTCTGCCTGGGCTGGGCCGCTGCACCGTATCGTCACGGTGAATGTGCCACCCCAGGGCCCTCGAGGGCAAAGACCCCGCCCCCTCCTGCTTGCAATTCACTGGGGGCAGCCGCAAGCAGCTCAGTCTCTTGAATGCAATAACAGCTGTTAAAAGCAACAAACTGAGAACCTGATATATACTCTGAAGGACTGACCCCTGCTCATGAATCAGCCCCTGGACAGGAGGTACTTGAGCATGGGTCATAAGCAGAGCTGTGTGCAATGCCCTTTAGATCCTCTTGCTTAATCACCAGGCTATTTTCAGATGACCCTGAAGGCATCAAAAGGCCTCCAAATGTTTCTTCGGCGTGGAGAGAATATTTCCGGCGGGATTTAAAACAGATGATGTTTTTGTGTGTTATCTTCTTTATTATATTGTTGTTTTCTTATTTTTAGTCATTTGTTCAAAGAACATACCACAACACGGTTCCAGGCTGTTCCGCTCGGATACAACGTCCCAAACAGATGCTTTTCATAAAGTCATTTAGGCTCCGGCGGGTGAAGCTGCTGATGTGTTTCCATAGCTGTTAGTGTGTTTGGACAAGAAATGAGGCATCCACCCATATTACACTCAGAGCAACCGGCGGACATATGCACGCTGCGAGGACGGAGATTAACACATTCAGGCAGCGTGCACTCCAAAAAGGCCAGTGGTTCCTTCGTCATGCATTCCCAGGGTGCATCACTCTCTGACAGCTGTGGGGGCCTGTTAACACTCCGATCACCGATGTGATTATGACTCTCTTAAGATACCGAACCACACGCAGCTCCCATCAGACAAAGACGGGCCTGTCCCCCCGCAACCCAGGAGATCCTGACACAACCCCAGCTGGAACAGACGGCACATTTATCTGGGCCCGTGTCCAGTTCACCTTCTGTGTCCTGGGAGGTTTTAGGGGCTTCTAGGAGCTATGTGCCCCTTGGCGGGCAGAGGAGGGGTGTTACAATTGATACACACACTGTACACACAATCAACACTCATAACATGCTGTGGTGGGCCACCCCCGGAGCAAAGGCCACCCATCTGACTCAGCTGCTGCTCCGCCGGGTACAGATCCATGCTAGGAAATGTTTTTCCATTTAGTGTTGTTGATGTTTTGATTTTTTTTGGGAGATTCGTGTGTGTCCCAGAAATTTCCAATGTGCATTTTCAATTTAATATCAGCAAGTCCACATGACTGATGGGAAATGGGTAAAACATCCATGTCCTTCAGAACGAGGGATGTCCTGCCAACACCTGGGTGCATCTGGGTTAGACATCTCTGCTGCTGTGATTAAAAAGACATTTAATAGGAAACATGAAGAACGTGGCCACGGGGCTCAGGGAGCTCCACCAGATCAGCCTGTTGTGTTTTTGATTCTCATCGGTGCTGAAACAGGAGACGTGACCGAGCCTTTAATCTTCCATTAATGTTCTCTCCGTTTCCCACTAAATGTTTCTCTGTTGTAATCGATGCTGACACATTAGCAGACCGTCTCCTCTTTCCTGTTTCTACCATAGTTTAATTAGACCCTTCCTCCCTTTAGCTATTTTTGGAACAGGCTGGCCCAGAATGCTAAAACAAACCAGCTAGCCAACGTTAGCGAGCAAGCTATCTGCTCGCTGCCTTGTTTTTAACCATTTGTCTTGTTATTAAAGCTTTTTTCTTGCTCTTCCCTCTTCTCTCTTGTCATTTTGAGGCTTAGATCTCAACGTTTTGCTACTATCAACTTTCCAGCACCACATATTTGTATTTGATGAGACGGAGCATCAACAACAACATTTCCATCCCTGTTTTCCATCAGCAAAAAGAAGTGATCAGAGAAGCAGGAAGTGGCCTGGAGCAACAAGAAGGATCAGACATTTCTCTCTCTCTCTCCCTCCGTCTGTCTGTCTCTCTGTCTTGTTCCGTCTCGGTTCATGCAGATCGCTCGTCCTTAAGTGCTCTGGGCCAGCCTTGGCTCCTCCGGCAACATAATTCAATTGTCTTTTTATCCACAGGCAATGAATAACCTCTGAATAGTAAATCAGCACGACGGCGTCTCATCTCTGGTCTGGAGCGCGGCTCTGATGGGTCCACGGGGGGCTCGGGCGGAGGGAGAGAGAGACAGACGGAGAGACAGAGGG
This sequence comes from Genypterus blacodes, assembly GCF_046128005.1. Classification (NCBI taxonomy): domain Eukaryota; kingdom Metazoa; phylum Chordata; class Actinopteri; order Ophidiiformes; family Ophidiidae; genus Genypterus; species Genypterus blacodes. The sequence goes on from NW_027466845.1 coordinate 2,360,364, forward strand.
AGCGAGAGAGAGACCGAGCAGGCTCCGTTCCATCCCCTGCTGGTGTCACGTCAAAGTCAAAGGCTCTCTGAAAGGCTCGGCATGTGCTCGAGTCATCTGAGGCCCCTGTGGAAAGATCCCGGGAGAAAGTACACGTCTGATTCCCATCCTCAGATTGACAAACAGGACAAATCTAAAGTTTATTCCTGACTCCCGCGGTCGAACCCCCTCAATCACTGCCACTGCTCGCTCAAGGTGTGATGGAACTGAGTCCAGGAGAAGAAGGGGAAAGACAACTGAGGAGCAGGTTGAAGGATGAGTGTGTGTGTGTGTGTGTGTGTTTGCCATCTATCCATCCTTGCAATGAAACATGGAGACTTTGCAAGTGTGTTTGTGTTCACAAAGGGCTCAAAACACATTTGATTTGTTTGTTTGTATATGTAAATGAGTGTGCTAAGCATGTGTGTATCAACTGCATATGTGTGTATGGGTGTGTGGGTGTGTGGGTGTGTGTGTGTTTAAGGAATGGAGTGTCTCTTAGCAGCAGATGTTGGTGTTTTGTCAGAATAATTTGGTGGGAACTTTCACGAGCTTCACAAGGCCACAGCTGGGTTACAGGTGGAGGGAAGGGGTTGGTTTAGTGTGTGTGTGTGTGTGTGTGTGTGTGTGTGTGTGTGTGTGTGTGTGTGTGTGTGTGTGTGTAAGGAGGTAAAATCAGAGTGGAACCCTGGACCCCTGGGGGACAAAACCTTGTTCTTGGCCAATAACACTATAAGAGAGACACAGACAGGGACACATAGGACACGTTTACATTAAGGGTCCATCTTTACATTAAGATCTTGATGTTAGATTCCGTTTTTTTCCCTATATCTGTATATTTTGTATTGTGTATTTCCGCCACATGTCATGGGAAAACATCACAATTTTAAGCAATAAACTGATGCGAGAGGCGACCAGGAAGAGACTATAGAAAAGTGATTGATGTAATACAGATGTTTCAGGGTAAAGTGTCATAAAAACACTTTCTGAGGCAGCAGGGGACACATTTGTATCTAATTAAACTCATAACTTATATATTAATAGTTATACTAACCTAAAACAAGAGTAGTTTTTGGTCGCAGTTTGATGTGTTCCATAGTTTGAGTTCTATTCTGTTACACTGCAGTTCTATTAGGGACCTGCTAAGTCAATGCTAAGCTCTAAGAAATGATGTCACTGACCTCATTTGGACTTAATCTCCCTTAAAGTCATTATATTTATCATTTCAGCATTTCAGCTTTAGTTATTAATTGACTACAGTGCGACTGTTTGTGATTCATATGAGAACAATGCAAGTCTGTGTGTAGAGACGATGATATCAGAGTATCTGATTCCATGTGCTTTTATTCTGTTTACATGTTAATAAATATCCATAACCGCTCATGAATACAGGTCTACACACATGGAGGGGCCTTCTGTTTTTTCCCACACTGTCCCATTGGCAGCCAGGATGGACCGCATCTACACACACATAAGTGAACTCTGCTCACCTGAGAGCATTCAGTGACATGCAGCTCTGTTTTAAACTTCATGTAGCAACAAAATAAATATAAAAAGTAAAAAAAAAAAACAAGAACACAAAGCAAGACATCCAGAGTGGCAATTACCTCAGCTCTTGGCAGGAGCTCTAATTAAAACCAAACTTGTTTCCTTCAGTGAACAAACATGACAGGCGCTGAGCAGAGGAGCTTTTTTCTCCTCTCCTGCCAAAACATTAAGTGAGTGCAGGTGCTGCAGGAATGTCTCAGAGGGGAGGGGGCACCATGAAGCTGACCCCCCTCTCTCTCTGCATTGTACAAGCGCGTCTGCTTGTGTGTTTATTTATCGATTTGTGCATGTGTTTCACCAAACTTTGGTTGGCTACACACACTCACGCGCACACACACACACACCCAGCAGTTTGTCTTCTTCACAAGCGAGCCGCATTGCAGCTTCACCGTGCTACAAAAAGCAAAAGCGAATGATTGTGAGGTTATTCAAGAGAGGCTGGAGGCGGCGCCTAAGCAGGACCAGATGCAGGGGTCCTGCTCTGCTCCTGGGCTTGATTGAGGGAGGCTCGGTAGCCCCCGTGGAGCCTCTCACAAGATCCACGGAGGCTTGGCAGACAAGGCAATTTCCTCTCTATCCCATTCACCTCGTCAACTGCCAAGGTTACCTGGAAAAACCACAACGCAATCTGGATTTATGAGTAAGATAGATACGATATTTCTATTAATAATGTCAAACATCTGTGTCATCTCGCTTGCCGAAGTCTACAGGGCCATCAAAGCTGAGGAGCAGCACCCCTGGAACGGTGCAGTCATCATTATTAATGTCCATCTAAAGCAATAACTCCCGCTCATTAGTGAAGCTGCGCCGTTTTAAACAGTTCCGGCCCCAGATTGCAGTCACTGTAGCGTGACGTGTAGCCTTCAGCGGTTTGAGAGGTTGTGGAGGTTGGAGAGGGGTTGCAGGTCCCAGTGCAGGTGGGATGTTTTGGCAAGTTTCCTGTAGGTCCGACATACCTCACCAGAGGGGGGACACCTGGGCTCGACTGTCACCTCAGGGCCAGACAGCTGCAGGGGAACTATCAAAGCTGGAGCAAGCGGGACCTCAAGATTCACAAGATCACAACAAGTCTCCTGCAGAAGACGAGACACTCTGGGATGTCCAGTCCTGATGTCTGAACCCAGAACATCTACACTTTAGCCTTTTTCCTGGTTCATTCCCTGACATTTGACTCCAGACAAAATAACAACAACAACACACACGTCAACACTCACATCTTGAGGTTTCGTGGCTCACTGGCTCACATTTTCTTACGATACCAAAGTCTGGTGCAAGAAACAGATCAGGTGAGTCGCAGTGAAACAGGGAGGAAAAGAGAAACTGAAAACGTTCTTGCACCTTTAGGACCCTGTCTGGCCCGGCCTAGATGCTGGCACCCCGGGGTCCTTTCTGCCTCTCACATTCCTCCCTCCCTCCCTCCCTGTAGGTCCAGGCGCTTTGGCACAGCGCTGACGGGGAATTTTCCACAGGTCGTCAGAGTGGAGGGGGCACACAGGCCTACCTTTGTCTGTGCCCGCGCTTTGCCTCCTTCTCTGCAGAGCCCTGCTCTCTCACAGGCATGCATACACTCACTGTATCTGCCACCACACACACACACACACACACACGTACAGTCACAGACATACAGCAAACACAGATAATAAGCCAGGTCCAGATGTCGGCCTGTGCCATATTTTCCTCATTCCTCTCTGAACCATTTGGCCTCGAGCTGAATTTTACTTCCATGAAATGCAGAACAATGCTGTAAATATACTGGAATAAGATTTTCCGCAAAGAAAAATTCCCTCTTCAGTCAAACAAAAAACATAAATATCAGTTGGCTGTGTTTGATTGGGAGTATGGTGTGCTGCCCGTCGTTAACAGCTGTGGAGAGAGAGTTTCCTCTGCCTTCAGATGAAGTCTGTCAGTGATTAGCAGGTGCAGCGTATCGGCTCTGCTCACAGCAGGATATTACACAGCCCGAAAACTAATGTGGCCTGAGTCAACAAAGTCAAGTTCCTGCGGTGATCATAGCCCTGCTCTAACACACTTCCCAGTCTCACACACACACACATGTGCGCGTGCAGCAACTTACTGTATATGCAAGCAGGGACACCTACACAAATATTCAATCACAGTCAACTCTACAATAACACTGTCAGACTAATGAAGCGGAACCAAGGAAGTATTTGGAGTAAGAGTGGTGTGTGTGTGGGGGAAGCTGGGACTGGGTGTGTAATGGACACGCAACACTCACATGCTGAGATTCAAGGGAAGCCTGCACAAAAACACGTATGAAGCCATTTTTCCACTGTTGCTTACCCAGAACACCTTCTGCTCTAACTGAGTAAACACAGGTATCACATATGAGGCACTTAAAGATGTAAAGACGCCAATAAAATATGGATATAGGCAAAGAAAAATTCTGAACAGGGCATCAATAAATGTTAAATGTAACTGTAGACAACGTGAAAGTTAAGTTATTAATGTTTGATTTTGACATTTGATGTAAATGTGATGCTGATGATGATGATGATGATGATGATGGAGCGACTAATGCAGGGACCGTAACAAATTTGAAAATGAGGCCTCTGATAACTTGAGTAATTTTTCAGGTCAGCAATAGAGAACAAAATCGAAAAGCTTTCAAAATGTGTGATAATATTTTTGTATGTTTCCCGATGACATTGTAAAGTATTCAGGGTTCAAACTGCTTGTCAGCACTTAGTACAGTTTGACCCGGTGAGAGCGGCTCAGGATTATTCCCATGTCAAGACGAAGGCTTCCCCCCCTCGCCCCCCTCGTTACCCGCCGGGCTCCTCTGAGGCCCCCTGGTGGCGGGGTAATTAAAGCACCATAGCCCAGCCAAGCTGCAGTAACACTCCCAAATCCAGGGAGAATGAGCGGAGCCGTGGGTGCCCCTAATCCTGTTTGTGGCCGTCGGCAAACACTCCAGTCCCAGCCGGAAGGCCAGGAGGGGTGGGGACCGGCGGACAATAGGCGAGCGGAGGGCGAGGGAATGAGGGAGGCTGGGAAGGAGAGAGAGGGACGGACGGCAAAACCTGCATTCACCCTCACACCATGTCTCCCTCTGTGTCGAAGCTTTTGTGGAAGGGGGAGCGGGAGGGAGGGAGGGAGGGAGGGGGGGTTGAGGGGGTAAATCTGAGAGCAGCCAGCTTATTTTTTGTATTATTTCTTATGTTGTCACTGCTCACAGGACGGGTCGAGGCCGTAAACCGGCTGAGTGACGTTCACGTTCTGCTGGAGGCGACTTTTAGCCACGAGTGTTTCATAAAGTCGCGTGTCGTAAAAACCTCATTAGCTCAATTTACGAGCACTTATGGGGAAAAAGAAAAAAGCCAAAAACAATACGAGGCATTGACTGAAAAACCGGGCGGTGATTAACCTGCTGAACTTGACTGGAGTCCCGTTCACTGAGACTCTTTCTCTCTCTCTCTCTCTCTCTCTCTCTCTTCTTTCTCATCTAACTCTCTAGAATAACACTGCAGGTCGGTGGACTTTGTGGCTGCCGCTGCTTTGACTGGCAGCGTCTGACCTACCCTCCATTATCCCTTTAACGTTGTTGTTCAAAGCGGACTTTGTGTAGCCTCGCATGACCTGCCCTTTATCTTAACAAGGCCCCACTCGCCTAAAACGCTCTCACACCAGCTTCCCCGCTCACGCACGCATTAATCCTCTACCTTGGGAAGACAGAGCGGGAGAGAAAAGGCCCGCGGTGGTAATCCGTCCCGCAGGTTCCTCCCCTCCTCCCTCCCTCCCTTCATCTCCTCTCTCCTCAGGGGGGCGGGGCGGGTTCGGCCCTTGCCCCGCCCTCTCCTGGACACCCCAGTTCTAACCCCCCAAAAAATCCAATTAGACTCCTTCATTAACAAACACAGCAGGAGAGTCCCAACCAGCACACACACTCACACACTCACTGGGAACTGCACCTGTACACTCTCCCACACTGTGAGGTGCAGACCAGACAAGAGGGAGGGACGCCACTTTTCATTTGCTGACTCATTTCCGTCAAACTAAGCGCCGTGTCCACGTCCACACAGGCCACGCTCTGTGCCGACTTTCCATGATGTGATGTCCCCGATGGACACACACGACTCTGTGCGTCTCGCTGTGACACCCCATTACAGCATACACACTACCTCACTGCTCAGGAACCCAAGAAGTCCTAACTCCCTCCGACTGGACTGGATACAACCAGGAAAGAGAGGAAAGACAGAGGTCAAACTAAAGGACAAGTCCACAGTGTCTAGTACATTTAGTGAGCAAGTGACGCCCAAAACCCAAAAGGTTTCCCACGTTTATGTTTGGAAAAATAATAATTGCCGCTTTTTGATGCACATTAAGTTGAATGCTGATGTTGGGACGTCGCCCCGGCCGCTCCACCGGTCCAAGAGACGTCCACATCATGTAGGTGGGAGCCTGGGAGAGCGAGCAGGGCGGGAGAGGACCCGTCGTGCGTTGTTGATGTGTGTGATGGCAGGTTGGCAGTCTAGTATCCATAACTGCTGTTCGCCAGTGTAAACACAGCCTGGCAGCGCCCATCTGCATTCACACACCCCGTCCTGTACTTAGTGTCATAACTCTGGTTGACACGCCGAACAGAAATGGAAAACACATGCTAATGCTGCGTTCGAGTGCTCGTCAGAAGGTGATGTGGACAAAAAAGGTAAAGAGGTACAAACAAAAACAGTTTCAAAGCTTAAGAATCCTTAAAACTTGTAAATAAAACTTTATCGGTTCCAATTTCCAAGTTGTAAATATACCGTGTCCCGATTTACCAACACCACTTGAACGCAGCATTTCACTTGGAGTCAAAGGTCGGTTGTTCCCAGAGCTTCAGCCCTTTATTCCAAACCCACGCGTCTCTGCAGAAACACCAAGGAATGTTTGTCTGATTGATTAATTGTCCGATAATCGGTGAAGCCCTGAGTGCGAATTCTCCTCTCACACATGTTGGAAGAGGACAGAATACAAACCGGCTTTGTGTTTGGGGTCAGATCGAGTCCCTTCATTACATTCCAGTCATGTGCACCTTATCACGCTGCTGAACAGAGAGAGGATATTAAAGGAGATCGCAGCGCAACTTCTAACCCATGAATCTTTGTTTCCGCACTGCTTAATTCCCCTCTCTCTCTCTCTCTCTCTCTCTCTCTCTATCTCTCCGTGTGTGTGTGTGTGTGTGTGTCAGAGCCGAGGCAGCTAAGTTAGGCCCTCTGTCTGCAGCGAACCCCCACATTCCAAGAGAAATCGCAGAATCAACAGGCATGAAATTCATTTCTCACATGGCCGCATCTGCGCCTTCTAATCATAACCTGGACTGACAATTCAATTCCGCACTCCATCGCTTTACTCCCTCCTCGTCTTTCACCCCTCCCCCCCCCTCCTCCTCCTCCTCCTCCTCACTCTCTGCTTCACCCAACCTGCCGCCGCCTCCTTCAACCTGCGCCGCTCCCCCACCACCGCCTCATTAGGCCCGACGAAAAACAATTAACAACGCCAAGTATGATTACAGTAATGGCTATAAGGGGGTTAGTGACCTGGTTCCTCCATCCAGCCGTCACCCCCCCCCACCCCCCCAGCCCCCCACCCGTCTCCTGGCCTGGTGTGGGGTACCGGACGTGGTGTCAGGGTGTCTGAACTGACTGACTAATGGTCGGTCAGAGCTGGTGATTAGGCTGCATGGGGCTGGAGTTTGCTCCCCCGGCGAGACTTGTTTTCTAGGCTGTTACTGCAGGGGGGGTACAGGAGGGGAGGGGGGAGGGGGGGTGGGCACAAACACTCCAATTCATCATCTGTGTGCCTGGAATTATATGAAAGTGATGAATGTGTAAAGTCAGGTAAATGACTGAATTAGAGTAATGGCTGATTACAGCAATTTACCCTGAGCAGTGCCAGGACATACATTCCAGGCCTCAGCGCGCCGCAAGTTAATCCCCCAGTGCCTGAGCTGAGGGAGGGGAGGGGGGAGCAGGGGGCGGGGGGGCGGAGCTGGAGGTAAAGAGACTTCTGCAGGTTCTGGTCAATGTGAGGCCTTCAAGTGCAGAAACCTGCCTGATGTGCCGGGTGCAGATTTCATGGGTTGCTGCATGGAAAAGACAGAGTCTGTTTTTTCGAATCCGGGGAAATTCGGCTGCAACAGAACAAGGAGGGGTGAAGGGAGGAGGGGGAGGGGGGGCTGCAGTAGAGAAAAAGTAAAATGAGTTAATGATTGAGATGACAGAGGCGTAAACATGTTACATTAGACAGTGACGGTGGTTTAGATGCCTGTGATGTCTGTTGTGCTACACTCTGTTCTATGACCTTGTTTTAAGTCACTGTGTGTACGATACTGTACTGTGCCTGACACTGGCTGCATGACTCTGAGTGTGTGTGTGTGTGTGTGTGTGTTTGCAGGGGTTGTAGTGTACCGTGCATCAGCGCAGGCCCGGGCTGAGGGCGCTCTGGCAGTCTGGCAGCGTTGTGCTCCAGGCCCCCTCGCTCCCTGGATTAATGCCGATTGTTTGGGAATGACTCGGCGCTCCGGACCACACAAGGAGAGCGAGGGGGAACGTGGACCCGGGAGCTGCGGGCGAGGGAATCATCGGAGGGGAGGAGAGAGAGTTTCAGCAGCAAGTGTCTCTCATGCATGTCTGCCTTTTTCATCTCAGAGAGGACGAAGGCTCCAGAGTATTGACTGCATGTAAACGTGCTGACTGTGCTGTTCTCCCTCCACTACACACACACACACACACACACACACAATTATTCTTTCTCTCAATCACTCTCCATCTTTGTTTCCTTTTTCATTCACCCTTTGAAAACCAATAAGCTGCACTCATGCCTCCCCTCCTCTAAGGTCACGACCAATTGCAGTTCCCCCCGACCTGTGTGTGTGTGTGTGTGTGTGTGTGTGTGTGTGTGTGTAAATGTGCCTGCATGCATCATATCTGTAAGCGTGTGTGTGTGTGTAGAGTTCTGTGGGAGGTCTGAAGCCCAGAGAGGAGGACGCTTGGGGAGGGATATGAAGAGGACAACAATTCATCAAAAACATGGCTGCTGGCTTCAATTAGCTGAACTCTCACTACACGCTTTGCTGGTTTTGGTGCGAGTCGTTAATGACGGCCGGCGTTTTTCGCAGCGGTGCATTCCTCCGTCAGTGCTTGCTCAGTAAACATGGGAAAGCATCCCAAACACTTTCACTCGCCGCGTAATCAAACCGGACAGCTTAGCGAAGCTCTCCCACATCCGTTCAAAAGGACAGGGGAGGATGCTGCCGCCGCCGCCGCTCACCAAGGCTGTAATTACACGAGGGAGGCGAGAAGAAAGCGCAGGAGCTGGCAGTGACAGGAGACACGAGACGGACAGCTGTGTTTGGAGAGGCTGCGGCCCTGCAGATTCACTCTCTGGCTCCCATGACCCGCCTGAGGCCTCCGCACAGACGTGACCCCAGAGCGCCGGCGTGGGAGGGGCGGCTTCAATCAGACGGGAGCGTGATATCAAAACGCTTTGGCTCGGCTGCGTTGGATGAGTGAACACACAGGAATGAGAGGGGGTGTGTGTGTGTGTGTGTGTGTGTGTGTGTGTGTGTGTGTGTTTGGGGTTGAGCCACATCTTCTTCCTTTTTGCTGTCAGATTAAAAACAACACCAAGACAGGAAACTCTCAAGGGTGTGAGAGGGCTCTGTTAGCAGGGAGGGGGTCTAGACCGACAGCACTTCCTCTCTCTGTGTGACAGTGTGTGTACGCTACACACACACACCATGTTCATGTCTTGGATAGAAAATGAGTGATATATTTTTAATTTTGTTTTTTAGAATTAAGCTGAAAGCAGAAACGTCACAAATCAAGCAGCGACTCCAGTTGCATTCTGGGACGTTTTCTCATCAAATAAAGTGAAGTTAAGTCGACTCCACAGCTTCATATCATCACTCGGGAGTCTTATCAGCTCCGACTCCAATTTCTTTCCAGTCTAATTGAGTTTTTAGGGGCATAAATGTCGACTTTAGGAGCGTTTGGGCCTTTTTGCACCCTGATACTTCCCACACTGCTCATGTGCTCTGACGTGTGTGTGAGGGAGACTGTGGCTGTGTTCACAACTCAGCTCTGTACAGTCAGACTGATTTGTGCCTATGATGCATGCAGTATATGCAGTATGTGCTGTGTGTGCTGTGTGTGCTGTGTGTGCTGTGTGTGCACATGTGCCGCTGTTTCCTTCAAAGCCTGGAGACAGATACAGTTCCCACAGTGTGTTTCTAGGGGGGAAAAATGCAGTCTAAGTTGACTTTGTGTGACTGACCAAGCTTTCTGTGGCCAAACCTTTGTGTTTGTTACCCTCCTTATTTACACAGAGATTTGGAAAAAAAAAGAAAAAGTCAACATAACTGCTTTGTGAGTGCGGGAAATCTAACAGGCCACAAAAATTAGGTCTTTTTTGGCCGAGTGTGAGGGGATTTTACTGTTTTCTTCTACTGAAATGTGTTAGAAACAAGCAGTGTATGGAGCCGTGATCTTTTTTAAAGGTTTCACCCAAAAATAGATATTCACAGCGAGAAAGAGAAACGTCAGATAGGAGCAGCAGATTGGGATTAAGCATGAAGGGGCTGCGGTGCGCTTGGCAGGAAGTGTGCTGAGGGCTGACTGACACTGACACACTGCCTTACTTTCACACTCGCCATCACAGAGGCTGACAGAGGAGGAGGGGGAGGAGGAGGAGGAGGAGGAGGATGGATGGATTGCGCCGGCTCCGCGCGCCGACGGCTCAAACCGCAGGAAAATGAACCCAGAGAAACGTCGTGGCGCTCTGCAAACCACTTTCCTCCTTCCCTTCCTCTGGCCGTCTCCATCGCTGTGATTTCTAAAACACGAGGAGACCACTTTCTCTCACCCGCGTTGCCCATTCTTCACTCTTCCCAACTTTCCCTCCTCTGTGTGTCTTTGTACATCTTAGGGGGGGGGGGGGGGCTGACTCGTCCTGCAGCCCCCACGTACACACTCCCAAACCTCCCCACCCCATAGGCCGGCTCTCTCCAGTGCAGCTGCCAAGAATAAGACAGGCTGATGTGGGGGCCCCATGGGGGGGAGGGGGGGCGGGCCTGTGCTGCTCCTCCAGCCTGAGCACTTACTCTGCTGAATTCAGCCACTTGGCTCTGTTTATTTAATATTCAGTCAGCTGTGGGGAGTGGGGTTAGCCACAGCTTATAAAACTCAGTCAGCATGACCAAGATATAACCCCCCCCCCCCCACCCCCTCATTCTCTCACAGCCACACGCACATACACACACACACACATGTACGTGGACACACACGAGCGCACGCCCCCCCCCCCCCCTCTAACATGGTGATACACTTCCTCTCATGTGTTCTGTCTTCATGAGTGTGAGTGAGTGAGGTCCAGTGTGAGGACAGAGGGAGGGCGTCAGGAATGTGCTTTGTAGGATAAGGTACAGTATGTGCACAGTAAAGAACTAAAACAAACGCCTCACACGGCCCATTTGTCAGGTACAAACACAGAGAGTACTTCAAGGTCTGATTCATGAGCTCGGACAAAGAGGTTTCTGTGTCAGCCCGCGTTGGTTTCCCTGTCTGCTTATCAGACGGAGAAGAATTTATGAAGCGATGTTCATTAAATTCAAGCTTGGACACAAACCAGGGAAGAAACAACAAGTTTCCGTACCAGACAGCCTGATGGTGGCGCTGTAATCAACACTTTCACATGTTTTGGCTGATAACTTTTGAACTGTACATCATAGAATCCAAATCCTAAACTGAATCAACCTGATGGTGGCGCTGTAGCAACAACAGATTTTCTTATATAACCTTTGAGTTGTTAGCCAAGGTTTGTGGGCTTCTGGTTTGACTGGAGGCTGAGCAGGAAATGGGAGAAGAAGAAGAGCTCCATCATACTTCCATGAAGCAAAGTTCAGCTGCTGTGGCTGAATATGTATTTGTCATGTATGTGTGAGCCGAAGGGAGAGGGGGCGGGGCTAAATAAGTCTCAGAGCAGCCCAGTGTTCACTCCACCCTGCCGGGGAGGAATCCCAGCATGCTCCATCTCTGCCTCGACTGGAAGGCTCCATGGCAACCTCTGGGGTCAGGGGTCGCGGGGAAAGGTTGCTTTTATCTGCTAATGAGGTCGGTACCTGGGGCTCGCCGTCTCTCCGGCCTCTTGTCTCTCCGCAGCTCCCCCTGCACGGCTGAAGGCGGGGGGGGGGGAGCGCCAGCGATGAATGCCTGCCAAGTGACACCAATGCCATCTTCACTCATCTCTGCCGCCGCCGCCACCGCGCCCCTTTGAGCATGGGGGCGGGCCTGCATGGTTTCAGGGGGGGCAGGGGGGGCCGGGGGGGGGATCGGGGTTATTGCTATTAGGTTCTGCCCTGTAGGGAAAATAACAAACGGCTCAGAAATTGCTGTCCCCCAGTCTGGCTCCTCATTGTCCAATAAGTGTTCACATGCAAATCAACAATCGCCCCACAAGCCCAGGGGATGGTGTTCCCCGCACCTTCGCTTTGGGCCTTTGATTGATTGCCTACAGAGCAACATGGTGCGGCGTGGCCTTCTACTTACTGTTAGAGCGCCGGGCCGTGTGTGTGTGTGTGTGATTGATGCCGTGTTGTTTTGCTTCTTAGGCGCAAATCAGCGACGGGCGAGAGGCGGCGTGGCAGCGTGACAGAGCAGTCAAACACACCGTGTGATTAACACACACCTAGGCGCTTGATCTGGTGAATTATACAGGAATTTAAAACAAATAAGTGCTGAATGAGACACAAGCCCCCGAAGAAACACACTTCCCTCACCAAGCTGCTCGCACTATATCACACAAGGCTCACTGGCCCGTGTGCCCCTTCAATGGGGCAAGCAGGCACCCTCACCAGCCCCCGTCCCCCTCCCACACACACACACACACGCCCCCTGTCATGTTCGCGGGACTGAGAAAGGAGTCCATTAACTCTGATTTAGTGGCAGTGTCATGCGGTCCCCTTTTGTGAGGCGGTGACATTCGGTGAATAGGAATCAGAATTCGCTCCCCCTCCTCCTCCATCTTTCCCCTTCTTCTTGGCTCCACTCGGGGGTATGCGGAAGGGTTTGTGTGGCTCCGGTGGGAGTGTGAGGGGGGGACCAGAGTTGTGTGTGTGTGTGTGTGTGGGGTGGGGACAGGGATTGAGAGGGTTTTGCTGCCACATGTCTGTGAGTGGCGGACTCTTTGTGCCGAGGCCGGCCTGTTTGTTTAGCCTTTCGTCAGCGAGCCGCCTCACACATTGATGCCTCGTACAGGGATACAGAGACGAGACGGCCAGAGGTGAGAGGAGAGACCGAGCTGCCAGGCACAGACAGGAATCCTGTTTACTGCTGGGAAAATGGTGCAAAGGTGTTTGAGGATCACGCCTGTGTTGTTGCTCGCATTAAGACCCTAAAATTAACGACGATAACTCAGAACCACCTTCAGAGATCTGAGCCGCGGCATCTTGGGAGCAGATGCCTTCAAATGTTTCCAAAAATGATCATTTATGAGGGAGGAATGCTGTCGGACATCAAACTGGCAGCGCAGCAGAAGGAAAACACGGAAGGAACAAGAACAAGACCTGACTGGATGGGGAATCATCCGTAGACTAAACTCAGTGTTTTGGGCTTCGACCCCCCAAAGAATTCCATTTTGACCTCACATATGACTGCACATAGGACTTTCATGATTTAGTTCCACTTTAATTCTTTCAGCAAACGCGTGATGAATCATTCAATCTCATTTTCTGCCAGCCATCAATTCCATTCAAATGAATTATATTGGATTTTCTCAAAGCACAACAGGCAAACAGCAGGAATGAAAAACAAACATTTCACTTAGGCAGCTGTTCAAAGCGCCATTTACCACAGAATATCTCCCTATAACTGATCAAAGGTTTAGGATTTGATCTGTCATTTGCACGTATGTGGAAGGTGACTTTAGTCTAAACCGCCTCACAGCTGTGAGCCATCGACCGGAGCCCGTGACCTTTAGACAATCTGTCCGTCCGTTCCTGACTCACCTCTCTCCTGACAGTCAGCGAGGGGGGGTCGTGACAAAAGGCTCCAGGTCCCAGGAGTGCCGACGCATCAGGGCGAAGCGTCCACGTGAAGAGAAGGAAACAGGAGGTCAGCGAGGTCACGCTCGATTATTCTACGCCGCTCTCTGAGAAAACAGAAGAAGAAAATATTTACACAAACAGGAAGCGGAGCGTTTCCTAATGATTGGAAACACGTTGGGGAGGGGCGCCTCTCCTCCCCACCCCCCCAAGCCTATTTGTGTCACTCACACACACACACACACACACTGAGAGGGAGGATCAAGCTTTAAAGGTGTGAGACAGTCTTTCTTTTTGACATTTTCATTAAAACGCTAGATGGCGGAAACGTTTCCCTCTGGCTCCCCCTCATTACTGCTGCTGAGCTCAGGCCACCCTCCGGCCATGTTGGATCAACCATAATAAGTTGCAAGTTTATGGACCTTTGCTCCCCAAATGTCTACCATGTTGCTAATTGCGTGCATCTGTGGCGGGGGTGTTTTTGATGTTTTGTCTCAGCGCTGCAGCTGTCCACGCCGTTTCCAACAGCCTCCGGTTAGAAGAGGCGCGGCCCTGCGTTATCTGTGTGTCCAGCCCTGTAATAACCAGCGTGCATGTGCTTCACGTGATTCACCGACAGGCCTTGAAGTGACTAGAAGGCCCCGAAAGTGCTGATGTGGAGCAATTATCAATTCCGTGGAGGAAACTATAAGAAGCGCCCGGGTTCACTGATTGGCTCCTCCCCTCTGATGGTGTGTGTTTGTGTGCTGATCATTGGAATCAGCTGGTGTGCCATCGTTTGGTTGGACCGGAAACCTGCAGCCTCTGCGTGACACATGCTGGTTTCTCATACACACACACACACACACACAGGGTTTAAGATATTGGGCTAAATTCATCGTCGTGCTCTTTGGATCCTCGTGCGAAGACGACGTGGCCTTTGCTATTTACTCATCCTGGGAAATGTCACTGCCATTAAGCTCAAAGGTTAACAAGGCCCTTATCACACACACACACACACACACACACACACACACACACACAGAGACACACACCACCCCCTGTGTATCGTAAGCAAGCTCAGTTCCTGCCTTTGTTTTGATGATACTTTATATGTTTCCCTTGTTTCATACAAACACTAACTTACACAAAGTTCAGTTTATGTTTGCTCAAGGGCGCCGTGTCAAATAAGTCCGCACCTTTTGTGTTTTACATCTTAGATTTTAATCAGTGAGAGTTCCTCTAACAGCTTATTTAAGTCGGCTCACATGAATGTTGTCTGACACGGCCTCGCCTGTGTCCATGTCGGAACGGCGAGCGTTGAAACGGCCGGAAGGCGTCTGGAGGTGCCATCAGAGGAGGGGATCATCGCAAATGCTCTCTATGCGTGCACCAGTGAAACCCGATGCTGAGTAATTGTCAGGATAAGGCGAGGGATTGACCTCTGCCATGAACCATATTTTCTGAAACAACACACACTTGAGCCGGCTTTGAAACGGCCTCTCCTCCAGGACTGGAGCGGCCTGCGAGGAAGCCAGTCATCAAGTTTTTTAGTGTAACCAAACAAAGCCTGCGGTAATTTCATTCTCTCGTCGCTCTTTTGACATTCTCAAAGTAAGCAGATAGAGACGGGAGAGAGCGGCCGGCTGCTCTCTCTCTCTCCCCGGCGGCGTCCCTCTGCTGGCCATGACATCACACGCCGGCGATGCCAGGCATGAGTTTGTGCGGACGGGGGCCTGGGATGTCCCCCACGAGCCTTGTTTTGAGTTTAGAGCCGTTTGGAACAGAGAGACGGTGCTTCCCCTGCTGTCTTCAGTTATAAAAAGAACTCCATAAATCAAATTACAAAAAAAACGAGATGCTGTTGTTTCTTAGCCGTTGGACCAGGAACAATATGTGGTCATTGTTATTGTAAGCCAGCCTCCGAGCAGGTCTGCTTCTGAGGATTCTTCACTTGATTCCTGGAAAAATGTTGCATATTCATGTGAGGCGTCAAAACTGATTTCTTTTTTTTTTTTGCTGAGCCAAGCTGCTTGTCACCAAGTTTGAATAAGCAAAATGCACAACTTCTCCCGCAGTTCTTTACAACTCTCTCTCTCGCTCTCTCTGTCCACCCAGTTTGAGACAATGTGTGTGTGTGTGTGTGTGTGTGTGTGTGTGTGTGTGTGTGTGTGTGTGTGTGTGTGTGTGTGTGTGTGTGTCTCTCGGTGTTGTGACAGCTCAGATCCTGCAGCGTTGGGCTCGCATTCCTTTCATCCCAGAATCTCCCCCCCCCCCCCCAGGCTCAGCCCCACCTCTCCCAATCACTGCCCCCATTCTGAGGGAATTAGACAGATGCAGGATTCACCAAATACTCAGATGTCAGATGGTTGGCGTGTCCACGGCCCGACGGCAGCCACATCACGTCACGCATGCAGAACATACTCCCTGCAATTAGCAAATAATGCCCGGCATGAATTAACAGAATCTCATTTGAAATCCCGTTACGACCCAGATGGGAATCCAGAGATGCGGGGGGAAACTACGTCTGCCTCACGGTCTTCAGCGTGGAGCTGTGGGGTAATTGAATTTGGATCAAAGACATTCAAGTCTTTCAAAAAAAAAGGTCTGGAGGGCTGCTGAGTTTTTAGTAATAACAGAAACGCTTCCGGCGTTGACCTTCGCTGCCCCTTCTCTACCTTCCTCTCCCTCCCCTCTGCCCTCAACCTGAAATCCCCGCTTTGAAGAGCTCAAGTCATCTCAGCCGCTCCGTCTGATAAAAGGAGACAGAACCAAAAAATAGATTTTTAAAAGTCTGGGATTGCTTAACCTGGAACTTTTTCCCTCTGGACTTTCAAACTTAAAAATCATGGAGAAATGTAAAATAGTTTCTTTTTTTTGTACTTTCACAGCATTGGGGAACAAAAGTGAAGCAGACATTGGATAAAGCTTCAAAGCAAAGCAGCACAATAATGAAATATAGGATCTACAATATTTCACAATTTTCATAAAAGTATGAACGGGCTGATAATGACATCAATCAGTTTCTCCATAAATCACTAAAAACCTGACAGATCATCCAGAATGAAAACAGATCTGAACGTTTCATCACTCTGACATTCTTCAAACCTTCACTTGTAACTGACTGTCAGATCTTGCGGAACACATTTATGGGATGTGTGTGTGAAGACTTCCCTTCAATAAAGTTACTTCAAAGGGGGAAAAAAAGTCATTACAGAGATCTGAAATGACTGTGTGTTGTGTGTGTATGTGTGTGTGTGTGTGTGTTGTGATGGTGTCATATTCTGAACGGCTCCTGTGAGACCTATTCTGTTACTGCTTGTAATTACTGGCACAAGTGCGACCCCTTGTGTTTGAAATACAAACCAACAGACACAGCTGCTCTTAATAAGGAACTTGACGTGACAAAAAATAAACTTTAAGCAGACAAAAGCAAATTAAAAACAAAGCTTGTGATAAACAAATTGTAAATCAAAGTAAAGCAATTAAGAACTTCAATAAATATTCAGTTATTAAGGCAACCAGCAAATGGTCAACATTTGAAAATCAGGATTCTCTTTCAACATGGAAGGAGAACCAAAGTTTACTTCTTCCTCCTCCCTGACCTACGAAGGTTCCCGAGAGCGGAGGAGAGCTGCATGGCCGACCTCTTGCACCGAGCGAGAGCAGTGTCTGTTTCTGCGTCTCCGTCCAATGACGAGACAGACGTGGACGCGGGGGACGAGTCGCTTGGTTCGAGGGAAGCGTCACTGCTGCGTCCGTTAAGGAGGCGCGGGGAAGTGAGGGGAGAGGCAGAGGGAGACAGAGGCCCTGCGTGTCCTTCATCACCCTCCCCTCCCAGCCCCTCCAGGTGGGCCTGGAACGTGCAGGTCTGTTGTTCCAAGGACAGGAATCTCTCCTGCACCTTGTCAAACTGTGAGGACAGAGGAGGTTGAACTGTCAGCTGGTTGTAAACTTTACCAACCACATGCTGCTGTTTGTCTTCCAGGCGGGGCCTCGGCTCGTACCTGCTCTATGTTGGACTGAAGCAGCCGCTCCGGCCAGACGGATTCCGTGCTGCTGCTGCTGCTCACACTGTGGCTGATGTGTGCACGACTCCAGGTCAACTCCTGTCAAACACAGCAGAGACTGAAGCTACAGGAGACACTTTGGGACAGGAAGCTTGAGGAAACTGCATGAAACTAAGCCACGATTAAGATAAATATGAAGTAAAAGTATGACTTCATCGTTTCACAAGTCAAACTTGATAGCCAGAAAACCTACTGAAGAAGAACCTGCTATATTTTGACTTGATATTGTCAAGATTGTGACATCCAATCTCATTAATTAGACTCATAAATGAGACTTTGTTTCTGTGTGCAGAGGCTGAGGCAGAGTGAAGACAGCAGGAAGCATCAGAGGAGGATTTTACCTGCAGAAGTTGCGTGCAGTCCTTCAGATGAGCCTGGCAGCCATGAAGTCTCTTCCTGTAGCGACCCAGATCTGCACACACAGTCTTTACACACACACACACCAGCATTATGAATTACACAGCATTTTGCAATTATAAGGCAAACTAGAACAAGATAACTGAACTTCCACCCTATGAGCTCATCCCCACATGTCCTCCTGCATACCTCCTTACCTCAGCCTCTGTCTGGGCCGAGGCCAGGTCCCTGTGGCCCCGGACACCCTCCTTAGTGAGGGTGACCCTGGTGTGCAGCTCCTCCAGCTCAGCCCAGAGGCCGCCCAGGCCCTCTAGCATGTCCTTCATACCCGCCTCCAAGTCCTCCTGCGCATGGACCAGCCGACGCAGCGACTTCGTCCTGTCAGGAGAGAGTGAGAGAGTGTGTGACATTAACAAGGGTAAAACTGAGGCAACCATGAGCAACGGTTGCCATGTGTGTGTGTGTGTGTGAGCCTGTGTGTGTGTGTGCGCGCATGTGTGTGTGTGCGTGTGCGCATGTGCGTGTGTGTGTGTGTGTGTGTGTGTGTGTCTGTCTGTGTGCGCGCGTGCGCGTGTGTGTGTGTGTGTGTGTGTGTGTGTGTGTGTGTGTGTGCGCGTGCAGGCGTGCGCGTGCATATGTGCGTGTGTGTGCATGTGTGTGTGCATGTGTGTGTGTGTGTGTGTGTGTGTGTGTGTGTGTGTGTGTGTGTGTGTGTGTGTGTTGAACCTCACCTCTGTCGCAGGTACGAGCTGAGGACCTTCACCTTGTTCCTCAGCTCGTCCTCCCTGGCCTCTGAGGCGGTATCAGCCTGCTCGAGTGTGTGAGACACCGACTGAGAGAAGAGGGAGACAGAATTACAGGGTGTGTATGTGTGAATGAGTTTGTCTGTGTCCAGGTGGGACGCTGCCCATTTTGAGTGAACGCTGGTATAGGCTCCAGCATGGATGGATGGATTGGAACACAAAATGGTTGAGCTGATGACAGTGTTTCATCTAACTGCTCCTCAGAGAAACCAGACTGTTGGTTTAAACGCCAGGAAACGAAACTGCACTGTGACAGAAACATGAAAAGAAGGAACGCCATATAAAGAAGAGAGGTGTGTGTGAGTGGAGACATTCAAACAGAGACCAGCAGCTCTGTGGTGGTGGTGTGTGTGTGTGTGTGTGTGTGTGTACACTTCATCTCACCTCCAGCCTGGAGAGGAGAGCCTGAATGTGGGCCACACTGGGGTCCGGCAGAGGCTCCTGAAGCACGCAGACCAGCAGGCTGTCAGTCAGGGCAAGAGCCAGAGGGACACGGAGGGCCGAGGTCCTGGGTCGGGACGTCCTGCAGACATAAGGACACTAAAGGTGAGCGTGGGTCTGATCTGACAGCCACAAATGATGATGTAGACACTGTACATGTATGAACTTTACATGAAACATTGATTCTTATGGAGATCTTTACTGCAAGACACACCAAAGATCAGTTTAGATGGTGAAGTACATGTGTCCAGTCTCACCATTGGTACCGCTCAGTGCTGCGTCGCATCAAAGGCTCTTCTTGTATCTTCTGATGAGGCTCCACCTTAAAAATCCAAACAAGGCCACTTAATCTCGACAACATGTCAACATAACCGCCCAATCACGAGCCATTACAATAACAATCCATAAGTGTGTTGTGCTGCTCACCTGTCTCTCTCCCAGCTGCAGGTAGCGCTTCAGGGCAAACACACAACCACCCAGGAGCATCCACAGTGTGCAGACCAGCACAAACATCCACCCGACGTCCACAGGTGAGACAGAGGGACGCACCGGCGCCTCCAGCTGGCAAACTGACCACACTACACCCACTGTAGCTATAGTGAACCAGGCTCTCCAGGGTATAGAGACCCGCAGACCCCGAGACCAGGACCTGCACTGTGACCCAACATGGCAGAGGGGGAGAGGCAGAACAGAGAGAAAGATTATGGAATATAAACCTTTAGTGGTTAAAGAGAAAAGAAATGAGTATAAACTGAAAATGTAAGCTTCAAAAATCTAAACATAGTATTGAAACTTGGTATTACTCTGTAAAGTACACACAGATATTTCCGCACACAGCTTGTATTGCGTATTAAAGAAGAACAGCACAGTGACAGACTGAGATGTTGACATTTCCAGACGTCCTCACAGACAGACAGACAGACAGACAGACAGGCAGACAGACAGACAGTGAGGGACCCTTCAGGTTGTGTGTGATGTGGAGCATTTCTGTCTCAGATAACTGCCTAATGGGCCAGAGAAATGTTTGCTGTCAGCGCAGTCTGAACACAATCCGTGGAGTGTGTTTGCACCGTCATTTCACACACACACACACACACACTCCTACCTCCTCCTCCCTGGTAATCAGAGACCTGCCACTCAGGACTGGGATCGGAGAGAAGAGGCCCGTTGTTGAGTGACACACAGACGTACCTGTGCGGTTCCCGGAGTCTTCTCTCTCTCCCCGTCCTCCATCCTGGTCTCCATCCATCCACAGGTTCTGTCCTGGCCCGGTCCGTCTCCTCCGCCACCTCTGGGGCAGACAGAGGTCAGTTGAGGCATAGTGGAGACAAACACACACACATTCTGCTTCAGCCTACAGGGAACCTTAAGTGAACAATACACACCTTGTTCAATTTGTGAATACTTGTGTGACGTGCCGACCCGTCCGACAGGTTCACCTGGGTCTCCTTTTTTTAATTTGGGCACTTCCTTTTTGCGTTTTCCTGCATTCCATCTGCAGAGGAATGCATTGGACGTGTCGGTCACAATGTGTGTGCCCGGCTCCACCCTAACCCAACCCACACCTGCAGGTAATGATTGTACGTCTGTCACACACATTTACTGAGTTAATTTTAGCTTAGACCATAGAGAACAATCTGTTGATCCAAGAGCAGCGACACCTTCATCCTGCTGAGAGATTCCAAATGGACCTGAGCCCATAGTTAATCACTAATTACCAGACTAATGGTTAAATAATGCATATGAACACCTGGCACTGTGTTTAAGGGTGTAACCTGGGGCAACAATCATAAACATAATACAGGATTAACAGAAACAAACACATAAAATAATTTAATTTAATTAAACACAATTACAAGAGAACAAAATCCCCTGCAACAATGATAACAAACATTATACACAACCTTGGGTTATGTACACACACACACGGATGTCCAGATCCCCCTTGTGGTCTGGACAATGAGAAGGAACATGGAGAAGAGGAGAGGGAGGAGGAGGATAAGGAGGAGGAAGAGAGACAGAAAAACCTTTGTTGTTCTTTGATATCTTGCTACATTCGCGTGCTCGTTGTTGTTTGTATTGTTGGGGTGTGTGGCTCCTCTGGGTCGTCTTGCAGTCCTTGGTGGCTTGGTGTGTGTCTCCTATCCTGACCAATCTTAGAACTTTTTCTGTCTCAAAGCAACAATAGAATGACATGAGCATCTATCAGCATGAGTGAAGTCAAAAATGAACCAGAGGCCAAATACATGATCAGTGTGTGAGAGGTAACGTAGGTGAAATTCATGATTTAACAAATCAGCTCACTGGACTCAAGCTGACTGAGGTCCAGGAACATAAACAAGCTCAAAATATTAAAACTTAGAATGCATGATCTTCCTTTAAAGTGCAAAGTCCATTAGAACCCTTAAGATAAAAAAAAAGGTTCATGGTGTTTCTCTCTGGTCAATGATCAATCATCCAGCAGTCTGGGGTCGACAGCCTGCAGGAGAACGCTGGGTAATCCTCACAAAGACAAAGGAGATGCAAAACATTATCCGTATTCATAACAGAAGACAGTTGTAGCTCTGTGAGTCTTGGGAGGAGAGGAAGCAATTAAAAATGTGATTTGATGCATTTTACTACAAAATCTCTGTGCTGACCCGAGAACATATATTGGTAACAGAAGTCTTTCTGAACTCAACACGATTCCAATGAGTGAAAGAAAACAAGTCTGAAACAACTTAAAAAAGTCAAGAGGAGAAACATTACATCACATTTTCATCAGAAAGTAACATGAAATATGGGCACTCATGTTTATGGGATACGCATATAAAGAAGTGGGTTGTGAGAGGAGCGTCGCATGAATCCTTCATATTTTCCTTCATCTCTATCCAGACGTGTTAAACTCTGCATGCTGTCAACAACTCTGAGTCGAATTCATAGATGAGAAACGCTCTTCATCTCCTGATAACTGTCCTTCTGAAATATCAGCAGGTCAAAATGTTTGTTTGTTTTTAGCTGCATCATGATGAAGCCTCATTCGGTTTCTTCCACCTGCGAGACACTGCTAATGATGGCTGCCATGGCAACGAGTAACGATGCTGTGTCATTACGCTTCTCAGAGAGTGAAAAAATTCATGATTTGATTCAGTTGAAAATGGCCATGATGTAATTGAATAGCTTTGGAGCATGAAAACACAACATGGAAGGGTAAAATGAAGGAGATGAAGTCAGTGAGGCAGAGAAACCTGTGAAATATGATGACCGGGTGAGAATAAAGTCCATATGGAAACGTGTATAAAATGAGTTTATACAATCTGAGTGAATCAAATTGTTTAAGATTTGACACACAGTTGAATCCAACGACTGTCATTGTCTGCCATCATGTCAGAGCCTTTATAAGAGGAAGTTAACTGTATGAGAATGAACACAGTCATTCCATTCCACAGGCCTCTTGTTGTGTATTCAAAATACTCCTGTTTATTTTTTTCCCTTTTCTTGATCAAAAGTTGTTTCCCCAATCTTTTAAATTAATTCTTCTCACAAAGTTCCGACAGCTTCCAGGCTTCTTCTTCTTCTAAGTTTTGGCAGCAGCACGAGCCTGTTCTCGCTCAGGCCGCTTCCCTGGATCCTCTCAGCTCTTCATATGTACATGAGTCTGTACTCCTGTGTGTGTATTTGTTCATTTGTGTGCGTGAAAGCTGCTTGGGACAACATGCAGGATCTGTCTGTGGGTCTTAGTGGAGTTCTCCAGGAGAGGAGGGGGGGAGGGGGAGGACCGCTGCTCGGGTCAAGGTTTGGTGATGTGGACTTCACTGGTGCCGCTGCCGTTGGTGGTCGTGGTGATGATGTACTGCGTGGGGCCCTGCTGATTGGTCTGCTGCTCCAGATGTTCGCCGTGGCCCTGGCCTGAGCTCTGGGGGACCGTCACCTGCTTGGCCTCCAGCTCCGTCTGACCCTCAGAGATAACGTAGTGTGTCTGCAGGGGAGACGTTTATAAGCTCAGGCCGCACATAAACCAACCCTCCTCCTCATCACTTATTGTTTTTCACCGTCTAGGGATGGAACTCTAACATCTGGTAACAATGTGAGCAGTTGAAGAGATGCACACAGCCTTCACATGACATAAAAGATCACATCTGTCTGGGCCTTTTATAGTTTTATACATAAAATGAGAAGGACTCCAACGTTTTATATGCATTTCATTCCAAACTCAAGCCTCAGAATCTGGAACTGTTATTGAATATTAAAGCGTTCCATCTGTGAATTAAAACAAATGGGACTTTCTGCTTGTTATACTTATTAGAAAACATCTTTTGGCTGCACACACACAATAATAATGCAGAGGAGCTGATCTGTTTCAGCTACACAGCGATGCTAACGTATACAGAGGTGAAGTTCATGGTGCAGACACACGTAGCGCTACAATGACTCACTGTTTTCACTTGGCTGCTGTTGACTCCAGACCCGGGCGTGCTGGCCTCGGCTATCACGTACTGAGTGTGTGGCAGAGCCATCATCTGGATCTCAGATGCTGGAAGAACAAGTCAACAGTGAGGATCAGGTAGACACATTGATAACAAATACTGTCGTTGATGCGACGTGATCAAACGGTCTACAGACATCAGTGTGAGCGTGTGTGCGGGACTCACGGTAACCACGGTAATTCCAGTTGCCAGGTATGTAGGCGTGCTGCACAGTCCCCTGCTGCTGAGTGCTGCCGGTCTGGAGGGTGTGGCTTTGAGCTAAGGTCACAGGGGTCAGCTGGGTTGGGCTTACCTCCTGGCTGGCCTGCTGCGACGTGGGACTCAGAGGTTGACCTGTGACCTAAATATGATTGAAGAGCCGGCGTGAGTGACACAGAGAGGTGCAAAGTAGTTTTCTGTGTTTTCTAATCTGTGATGTTTGGGGTAAGGGTTAGAGTCAAAGGTCAGAGTGAGAGGGGGGGGCAGGGGGGGGAATTTACCTGGGAGGCTCCCTGTCCGCTGCCTGAGGGCTCAGTCACCTGGATGTGCTGCACCTGGATGGAGTGTTGACTGTAGCCATGAGGGTCATGCAGCTGGCCCACATCCACCGCCGGGTGCTGAGAGTGTGGGGAGGGCGCCTGGAGACCACACACAAGTTAGAGGTGCATATCATGTTTTGAATTCACTCTTATCACCTGATCTAAATGTTTAGGTCCAAAGCCTGAGCAGGAATCTTACCGGAGCCACCTGGACGACCTGGAGCTGAATGTGTTGTGGTTGAGCGAGGCCGCCCCCTGCCTGCGACACAGGGATGTACTGGATCCTCTGATAGTCTCCCTGTGCCGTACGGTAGTCTGTGGTCAGCGTCTGGGAGAGCTCCGTCATGGCCTGGGTCAGCAGATCCGTCGTCTGTGGAGAACATTAGATTTGAGTGAATGTTTGGCTTTGGTAGATGTGAACGGTTATGTACCAAAGCATATTCTGCCTATAGGACTTTATAACATAGTGTAACATTCTCTCTGCATATGCTTGATGGCAGCCAGTATATATGTGACACCTTTCAGAGAAGAGTTCTGCTAAACATGCACTGTTTCTTCTTCTTACCACTACGGCCTCAGCTGTGGTGCCGTCTGCATTGATGACTGCAGGGGCACCGCTGATCACAGCTGTCGTCATGGGAGCCTGGATGCTGTTTACCAGTGGGGCGAGCTCTGGATGCTTCTTCCTGATGTGCTGCACCATCTTAGTCTGAGATATGCACACATACAATCACTCAATTTAGTTTCCTGGAACATTTATTTATTGGAAATCGTATTAAATTGATTGATCGATTTGTTCTCACCTTACTGCTGTACTGCTTGGCACAGTGCGGGCAGCAGACGGGTGCCGTGGCGATGGTGCCGGTCAGTTGCGTGTGCGTGCTCAACATAGGATCGGGCTCTCCGGGACCGGCCGGGCGCAACTTCCGGATGCTGGGGGGCAACTCTGCTCCAGGGTGATTCTTCAGTATGTGGGCTTTCCTCTTACTGGCACTCTTATACACCTGAGGTTTGGGTAAATGATTCAAAATGACACTGAAAACTGGTCTCTTCTAGTTCTGGTGTGAAGTGGGAGTTTCCTGTCCCTCATATTTTAACAGTGAGTCAGGTGTGCAGGGACATTGGCAGTGTGTTTTCAAGATTTGATGCATTTTTGATGAAACCCACCTTGTCACAGTACTGGCAGAAGTAGTCCCTGTTGGGTTTGATGATTGGCAGCGTGAGCTCAGGCACGTCATCTATACGCATCTCCGGGTGACGCTTGGACAAATGATTAACCTGTAAGCAGACAAATAAAAGGTAAACCCACTCACAGTCACGTTGAACAAAAGATAGAGCTGCACACGATCTGCTCCTCACCAGCATTCCTCTGCGTCTGAATCCCATCATGCACACTCTGCATTTGAACATGAAGCTCTCAAAGTCTGTGGTGGGCACTTTGAGTTTGAGGGTCTTGGATCGTTGGACGCGGTCGGCCTTCTTGGCCTCTCTGTCTGGATTGTGCATTCTCTGCATGTGTTCCCGAAGCTTATCTTTCCTCTGAGCACCACAGGAGGGGAAAGAACATTGTACGTGAACTTTGACACACTCAAAACATCTACAGGCTCAGTTACCAGGAGTCTGCAGGTCCCGGCTGTCTGTCTGTCTGTCTGTCATCTTACCTTGAACTGTTTGCCACATGTTGAGCACAAGAAGTCCTTGCGGTCGGAGTGGCGCAACATGTGCAACCGCAGCTTGTCCGGCCGACAGAAGGCTTTTTCACAGTCTGAGCATTGGAAGATCTTCTCTGAATGGAAGCAGCGGATATGCTTCTTCACCTGATGACGAGAACAGTTTGAACAATTTAGAATTATAACAAAGAATGACCTGTTTGTCTTTCTTTCCAAGGTCAAACGTTCTGACCTGTATGAAGTCTGTAAAGGTCTTTTTGCAGGACGGACAGGTGAAGCAGCCGTCCACAGCGTGAACACCGACGTGGTCTTTGAGCAACTCCAGCCTCTCGAAGCTTTCCGGGCACAGGAGGCAGGAGTAGGAGCGGTTATCTGTGTGCAGCACCAGATGGTCCTCCAAGGCCGAGTCGCTCATGAAGCTCTTGGCGCAGATGTGGCAGGAAAAGGCGTAAGCTTCGCGGCCGTGGACCCGGAGGTGCTGATCCAGACGGTCTTTTTCTCTGAAGGCTTTGCCACAGTGGGTGCATTTGTACGGGCGGAAGCTCTTCCGGATGAAGAGGTGCTGCAGTGCTGCATTCTGGGACGGAAAAGAGAAATGAGGAACGGAGACCGGAGAAGTGTTGAGAGATGCATGAATGTTTACACCATGAGGGAACGACAGAAGGACTCTTTGATCCTCGTGCTTTCTGTTCTGTTCTCCTACCTGCACATCCATCTTTGAGGCATTAAGGAAGAGAGACAAACTGTTGTAAAGAGAATCTAAAACACCGTGACACCAAACAGCAGGCGGGTGTGTTTCAGGACAGGATGCAGTCTTACCCTTATCCTCTTGGCACGGCGAATGTCCTGAGGTACGAGGTGGGTCTCTTCCTGGCTGCTCGACGCCGGGTCTTCCTTCAGCGGGATGGTAAAGTCCGTGCTGGACACCGGGGTGTCTGACTCTGAGACCGGCTCCCCTGCGGAGGGGATGAGCTGCCCCTCGGCCTCTGACCCCACCACCTCCTCCGGCTCCAGTTCCACCACCTTCAGCCCATTGTGATGTCCCTCCGCTTGCTCTTCAAGTTCCTGCTGCCCCGTCAGCTCCAGCATTTCCTGTTTGGAATGTAATTCACTGAGTAACATCATCGCCCTTTATATTATTGTGTGTTTTTGTCTATCAGGATGTAAACATCTCCCTTACTGTCGTCTTCTCCCCATCAGAATCTAACGACGTGTCCAAACGTATAAATTTAGGCGGTCTTCCCGGTCTTCTTCCCGTCCCGAATCTCTTCCTGCCTCTTCCTCTTCCACGGCCTCTTGATCTAAAAGTCAGAAAGGACATTGTTTGTTTCCATGTGATTTCCTAGTTGCTCCTGTGTGATAGAAAAGGAGACTAAACCAGAAGTGACATCATAGAAGTATCTGACCTGCTGACAGAGTTCAGCTTCTCATCATGCATGTTCAGATGCTGCTGCAGTTGTTCAGAGCTCACAAAGCGCCGGTTACACTCGTAACACGGCCAGTTCTTCTCTTGATCCCGCAGCACTGGAAAAACAAAACAAAACAGATGAAGATGAGGAATAACTCACACACACCACACACAAACAGCCTGACTGACACATGGCACAGAGTCTCACCTTTCCTCTCTTCTTCTGTAACATCATGGATCTTCTGATTTACAAACTCGGCATAAGAGGCTGCATACCACACCTGTGGAAGAATAAATCAATCGCCGTCAAACAACTTTAATATTTCAGCGTGCAGAAATGTTGCCGAGGAGCAGAAGAGGAAATGAAAAAGCAGTTCTTCATAAAATCTTTATTGGAAACCCGATATCTAATCAAGACATCTGCTCGGCAATGAAACTTTAATTTTTCTCCTTTCACAAAGCAACATAATGCCTCCAACAATCCCTCACCCGATCCAGTTTATGCATACGCAGTACAAACTCTACCCCACAGTCCCTACCTTGAGTTCTTGCTTGGGTTGGATGTTCTTAATTGTTGTGTAATATATCTCAGAGCCGTACTGATACGCCACCAGGTTCTGCTCCAGGTGGTTCTGAGCGGGTCGCACAAACATCATCCAGTTGCAGCTGTCCACATCTGACAGGTCGAACCACGTGTCGTCCGACTTCTCTATCCCCTTCTCGGCGTCCAGCAGACAGAGCTACGGCGCCGCACACAAAGGATTACAGATTAGCTCACGGTTCAACCCGGGGTCACAATAATCTTGAGTTATGTTTATTCTGGCTGGCAGTGAGTTGTGAGACGTCCCTGTAGTCAGAATGGTAACTCACTTTCAGGTGAATGTAATGTTCCTGCAGTTCCCTCTGTGGCACCAGCGGTCCCTCCACTGGTCCAAACTGCGTGCGCTTGGGAATGCGTCTTTTGGAAAACACCCCGCCCAGGAAGCGGTCGATGTAGAGGACCAGGGGAAGGCTGGCCCGGGCTTTGGACATGACCGGCCGGTTGGGGATGGGGTGTAGTGGGCCGTGCTTCATACACGCTGAGGGGTTTGCGTTATTACACTCCTCACACCCTGAGAGGCCACAAAGGGAGGAAGAGATGAGAGGGAACATCACAACACGGCTAAGAAGGACTGAATGTGAACGGACAGAAGTGAACACAATATCATGAATAAATGTACAATGTTGTTTCTAAACTTGGGTCCTTTTGAAGCTGAACCTTATAAACACAGTAAAAGAGTGTGCGTCTGTCTGCATGAGGGACAAATCCTATTGACGGACCACAGGAAACCATGTTAGGAGTGTTGGTGTCACTCACAGAGATTGTGAGGGTCAAACATCTCGGGCTGACTGGGCTCCCAGTCTTCCATATCAGACTCTTCTTCGTCCTCTTCCTCAGAATCCTCTGTGGAGTCTGTGGCTCCAAGGGGACTGCTGGGAGGGTCCGCCATGTCCGGGATGGAGGTGAGCGAGTTGGATGCAGACAGCTGCTCCTGTGTGCATTTAGATCACATCACGCCATCAAGAATCAATTTGTGCTTCCTATGACGCCTTCAACTTGAACTCGTTTAGGTGGAGTGATGGAAGCTTATTTTGCTCTTTACAATCATTACCTGGGAAACCGGCTCCAGCATGGCTTGCGGCCCCTCAGCTACGTTACTGAGAACATGCAGATTGGCAGCATTCATGTTCTGTCCACTGGGCAGCAACACCGTAACCTAGGAGAGACGTTTTCGTGGCTATGACATTCTATAAAAATAACCCAATATACTGCGAGGGATGGGTGGGGAGGTATTTGGTAAACTAACCTGCTGAGTCGTGCCATCCTGCTGAATATAAGCCACCTGCGGCTGATCAGCAAATACCCCCTGAAAGAAAGACAGTCAGTAGATTGTTGTTGCATTTCATCCATGTGAAAATGAAGAAATGCCATTAAAACACATGTATTTATCATAGGATGGAGAGGGTTCTAGTTTCAACACATCCATGTCGGACTTCCTGTTTACCTGGCTGCCATCTGCAGGGTGTATGTAGACCAGTGTGTGTTCAGCAGACTCCACTGACGTGTAGGAGTTCCCGTCAGCTGTATAAACCACCTGCTGCTGTCCCCGGTCCGCCTGATCGCCACTGTACACTATCTGGGCCACTGCACCGCCCTCAAAATGGACCTGAAATACAACACACAACCACTTTAAAGCATCTGGGGAATTATTACACCCTCTTATTGTGAAGTATCCAACATTAATGTGTTCAAAGGAAAATCTAGACTAAGTGTATGCAAGTGATTAGCTTCTCCCACAATCCAAGTCAAAGTGCTGCTAAAGACACCACAAGAAATCTGAAAGGGTGTTTGTGTGTTTGGTATATTGTCCTCTGATACACTTATTATATTGCATCATTCTGTGGATTATGGTTCTAATATACTGTAGCCTAGTGGTTCTCACAACTGATCCTCAAGCATATTTTCATCTTCCTTCGCTCTACCTTCACCCAATGAGCTAAATTCATTAATTTTACATAATTAATTTGGGCCTCCTAGGTCTTGATGAGCTTTAACACACAGATTTGCCTAATCTGGTGAAGGCAGAGCAAGGACAGGTGGGAAATATGGAGCGTTGTGGCTCATGAGGATCAGGCTTGGGAACCACTACATGTAGCTTTTCACAGTGACCTCAGGCAGGACAGCTGACCTGTGTGGCATTGCCAGAGTCGTTGTTGGCAGCCTGACTCCACACAGCTGAGGGCTCCTGCTTGGTCTCCATGGCAGCACGCTGCCAGGCCCCGTTGCCAAGTCACCTATCACTTCACTCCTGAGATAGCTAGGGGAGCCTGTAATGTACACAGATAAGAGCATTTGTGATGGTTTACATTAGCAGCGCAACGTCGTCAGTCATCTCAAAAGTTATGGAACATTGTGAAATTATTTAAACGAAAGACTCTCTGTAGAACTGTTCATACAGCTCACATAATCCCATTCATGGATGATGAACCTTCTACAGCTAAGAGCTTAATCAGTCATTTTATGTTCTAGCCTCGTCAGTGCTGCTGTACTGATGCAACAATGGGGAACTGCAGCAGCCATTTCTGGGTTGTGTGATAATGAATTTAAGCCCATGACTGTTGGGGATGTGGGTCCAGACTCATCAGGCTGGGATAAGAGGACAAGCACTCCAAAATAAACCGGCATGTCACTTCATATACAGCGCGGTCTCACAAACCACTCAGCGGGGGTACGAGGGAAAACACGGTCAACGTTAGCGGACGAGGGCGCCGCGAAAACGGTGTCAAAACACAACAGCACATCTACACAATAGTTACGCCGAGAAACCGAGATTCGATCAACTCATTCAGAAATGTAGTTGGTATAATCAATAATAAATTCAATTCCCCCCTATTTAACCCCGCAGGTTCTCGGTCCCAACCGGACCATACCACAAAAATCAGCTCCGCAGAAACCCGGGCATTTACTGCACCGCGACATTAGCATTATGCTCGTATAGTCTCGCTGTAGCGCCGACCGTGGAAATAAACATTACTTGTCACGACCCACGGCATGGGCCGCACTCTAATGTTTAAACAAAAGTCATTTTTAAGCGGCGAAGGCTTGAAATTATTTGGGTAGACCCACCCGTCCCCCCGTTCCAGTTGAGCCCAGCCCTTCAAGTCTACAGTAGAACAAGGAAGAACGGGCTCCATTTTGGGTGGGACTAACAACGACCGCATCCGAAGGCGCTGAAAGAAAATAATACATTTTCTATCGCTACAAACCAACTCGGACATTTATTTGTAATCATAGAAAGACCACCGGGGAATTAGACGACATAGCGGACCGACAAGCAATCCCTAGTTTTGTTACATTTTGTGGAAATCGTACAAGTTGTTCTTACCTCAGAATGGTAGCTGCAGAGATGGCTGCATTGCATATATTAACATAATCTACCTAGCAACACACCGCAGCATGGCCTGCGATAGGCGCTTATTTGCTCCGGCACTAAAGCAGCGAGGGTATTGTAAACATTATAACCCAATATTGTATATACCGGTGAGACATTTTGTAAAGCACGCCGGCATTGATTGATAGTTTCAGTACAGGGAGTCTGAAATTGTTGTTACAAAAAAAGAAGACGTCGTAGTCGTTGTTTCAATTTCAGCCAATGAGAAAAAAGATACACGGAAATCAGCCAATTGAATTTAACCCCTTAAATGTTCCAATAATACAGACGTGTTTTAATACAGCTGTTAAATCTAATCATAATTCCCTGCTGTAAAATGTTATACACATATTTTTGTTGATTTATTTTTCTGCATTTTTCTGAATTTTAAAATGGTTGATCAACTCTTATATCATGACATTAGCTACCACAACCTATCTTATATTGTACTATGATTGATACAACTGTCCAGAATATGTCGTGTTAATTATGTGATTACAAATTCATATTTAAGCAGAAGCACAAGTAAATCCACTACATCTACTATACCATTCCGGTTCTGACCAGAAGGGGGCAGTCTTCTTCCAATAAAACCTTTTCTCTGCTAAACTCATGTCCTTGAGGTATTCGTTGATTTTAGACAAGGAAAATACACTTTACAGTGAATCGACTTTGGTACAGAACCAGCATAACATTACATCAGATAAAGAGGAAACTGATAAGGTGTGTGTATGGGAGAGAGAGATTTAAAAGGGAAGGATGAAAGGAGATACCTGGAGTAGTTGGCCTCATGGCCCTTGCCACAGAAACTGTGTTTGGTGGATAATAACTGAACTGTGTATCAAGAATCCAGTAGTTACAACATAATGCCCTACAGAGACTGTTTGTTGTCGATGCATTCACAGCTCACACAAGCCAGTGAGGAAATATAACCCACATTATAAGGCAGTGAAAGCCTTTGATTATGTTGCAGGAGCTATTTGGAGACACCTGGTAGATATTTATGCTTTTTAGAGCTCTAAGGATGTGGGGAGGACTGATGTGGAAAAACAGGCTCAGTGTGCTCAGTTACATTGTACATCTACACCCAAGAAGCAACTCCTTCCATGTTTTGTTTAACACAGTGTGTGGTTGCTGGGTTTTGAATACATTTTTATTATTGGGACAACCTACTCTCTGATATGTGGGGTTTTGGGGGCTGTAACATGTTTTCAGTTGTGAACATGAAGCGGTTTGGATGATACAAAGTCTCCATTTCTGTAAACAATACATGGTATTACAGTGTCCACAGTTGTGTTTCTGCCTTTTGGATATTGTTACAAAGAAGAAAAGACTACCACATTCTGATAGGCTCCCCTTTTCAAACATCTTGACAAAGCAGAGTTACACTAAAATAGAATTTGGTTTATTGTCACGTGACTGGTGTTACCCGGGGAACTAGAATTGAAAATGAATTCCCAGCTTCCTTTCTTTGCTGTTTTTCCAGAGGCATTTTTGCTGGGGTACCCTGGGATGAAATCAACACGTCCCAAGATAAGAGTTAAAATGCCAGAATGCATCCTGTTCTAACATGTCTAATGGCTGATGCTTCAAAAATTAATAACCACTCTGAGTACCCTGCCTGCAGCGCAGATAAAATTTGCATGATGCCTTTTTCAATAGGCCACGAGAGAGAAACGCAAAAGACAATCTAGGAAGAAAAAAAATTGAAGATGGGAACAAGTCATTCAAATCATAAGAGTGGGATCTTGATCTGTGTGTGTGTGTGTGCAAAAAGATACTGGTTTGCTTGAAAGTAGGCTACTTCACTAATGTACCACAAGCTGTAATAATACTCTTTTTAATTCACTTTAAGAAAAAGCCACACATATAACTGATAAGAGCTTCATAATAGCACGGGAAAGAGTGATTTGTCAGATTATTATCGTCAAATTAAATCATTACCTTCAGGCAATTATGCAATCCAGCACTAAACTGTTGTATTCAGGTATGTACTTCTTGAAAGCCGTCCAATGAGCTTATTATCCGTTAGATTAAAGTATATGTGAAACAATAACAACTAAAAGTGACCATATGGTAATGAATATTAGAATTTATAGCTCTATGGCAGACAATTCCCATTACAGATGTAGAATGTTATTACTCTATCTGACGTTGAGAAGCATGTTACTCATTTACGAGAAACAGCATCTCACTGTAAGTCATTTAGAAACTCAAAGGAAGGCAGAAGTGAAATTTTCCAAATGTAAATGTTAAAGGTCGAAACTGTTTGCCTACTCACTGAGACTGTTGAGAGTGTTGTTGGTAAATTCCTGGATTTTTTTAAAGAGAAATTGAATACTTACTCAATTGTCATGTTATTGGACTTTTTCCTCAAATGTCACAGATTTCAAAGCAAAGAAAATGTCTCGTCGTGTCTGTGTGAGGGAGACATGAGCAGACGGTGGCTCTTCTGACCGGGTGGTGGCGCTGTGAGCTCCCCCTCTGCTCCGTGTGTGTGTGTGTTAGAGAGAGGGGAGGGAGGCAGAGCCGAGGCGCCGGAGACACACAGTCCACATTTCCACAGGAGACGCACCGTCCGCACACACAGTCTCTCTCTCTCTCCCTGTGTGTCGGTCTCCGGTCACCAAACAGACGCAGGAGGTCTCGTCGAAACAACACCGACAGATCACTGATCGGGACTTTATCCGCTCTTTATTCTCCCGGACGTCGCGTTTAAATAGAATCTGCGGGATATAAGTTATTGACAGTAGAATAACAGGAGATCCTGGAAGATGGGTTCGGTCCCGGCGATATCTGTCCTTGTGTTGGGCATTGTGGTCCCAACGCTGGCCGGATATATTGAGGTATGGAATGTTTTCAGATTTAGTTCTTCTTATATATTTGGTGTTGACGATTCAAAACACGTCTAGTCATGCAAAAGCAAATGTGTGTTTTTGGCCTTTACGTTGCCCTCTTTACACTGTGATCTAAACACACACTAATGTGCTCTAATATTGTTGCTACAGAGCCTCTACTTCCCCCACGTTGTGCTCTTATGTAACCATTTATAATATGCAAGTTAATTCCAAGTTCTGATGTTTGGATTTCTGCATTGCCTCTAACTTACACGCTGTGTTTATAGCTTAGAGGCCTTTAAACATAGAAATCAAGGCTGATATATGATCTAGTCTCAGTGAAACAGCACCCAGCGTGTGTTCAGTTCATTCCCCCGGGCTGCTTACAGTTTGGTGTTGTGTTGTGTGTGTGTGTGCGTGTGTGTTGAGTTGTAGTACAGTGTGGGTCTGGACAGGCTCAGAGGTTTGCTGCAGAGAGCAAATGAAAGACAACTGGTGCTTTGTCAGGCCTGTGGGGACACACAGGAGACTCTGCAGTGGATCTCTCACACACTCACTCACGCACACGCACACACACTCTGCCATGGCTGGTAGTTATAACATGCACACACAGGTCATATCCTCTGATGGCTTAGTTCACCTGTTCCTTGCTTGTCTGAGGTGGAGATGAAGGCCCGGGTGGCTGACTGGGAGCTTTGGAGGCGTTTGTACTTTGTATTGTCCTTTAAAGTACAAACACACAGTACAGAAGTCCGCTTGGCAGACTCGCCTGGCCTAAATCTAGTTCCTTTGTAGACATATGCATACACACACTTGCTCCTGCTTTGTGCTCACCTGATGTCCTATTTTCCTGCTGGCTCACCACTTATTGTCCGTGGACGATGATCCCTAGCGTGTCAGACATGTGTCACAGAATAACAATGCACCCATTTTCAGAGCAACCCCCCCACGCACACACACACACACACACACACACACACACACACACACACACACACACACACACACACACACCAGGCCCAACCCCCCTCTGCTGCTTCCCCCTCCTAGGGTAAACACAAGTGTTTCTGCCTTCTGTTGGAGTAACTGTGACAAAACATTTGAACAAGACATCTCCTCCCGGAACTATTGTGCCGAGTGTTAAGTGTGTTATCAGGGAATGTTATTCTCTCACACACATTAGCTCCAAAACCTCGGCCATTTTGTGGCAGCATTGGCTGACATTGTGTTGGGGAAAATAATAGGTTATTATGTCCCCGGCAAAATCTATGCAGCTGCACGCAGTGGAGAAAGACAAGAGCCTTCTCCTCTCTGCAATTATTGCCTCCCAAGTCTTCCTTCCCAACCGCACGGAGGACATGATCGATACCCAGCAGTCTCTCCTGAGATGATTAATGGAATAAATCCATGAATGTTCTTGATCTGTCACCCAGATTAAATAGAGACATTTACGGTGACTAATGCTCCCGGGCTGTGTCATGCATGCTGGGGATTTCTACTTTAAATCGATGCATATGTTAAAGGCCAGGACTGTTTCTGTGCTCGTCATGGCACTTATTTGTGTGTGTGTGTGTGTGTGTGTGTGTGTGTGTGTGTGTGTGTGTGTGTGTGTGTGTGTGTGTGTGTGTGCGTGCGTGCATTGAAATTCATCTTCCTCTTTTTATGCACCTGCTCCCTTCACAATACGCACACGGCCCCTGAAATTTAATACCGCAACCCTATAGCAGAAACAATCAGAGCACCTGAGTACACACCTTTAGGGTATATGATGTAAAAATGTTCACCGGAGCAGGAGAATCACAGAGAAGGAGGGAAAGGAACATGGAAGCCAAACGCCAGAGAGTTTATGGATGCATAGTCTTGCTCAAGAAACGCCTTTGAGTTCAGCTGACGGAATGCGAGTTCACAGATTCACCACCAGAGAATTTAACGGCTCATATTCGAAGCGAGCTTAATGTTGGAGGTCTGTGACGAAAGCTGCGCCGACGCAGTTTAGTTCATTCCTCAAATGTTTGACCTGTCTGGGCTGTAAACAGAGAGGCTAAAATAAGTAGATTGCTGTTGACTGTGTTGGTGTTAGGGTTAGGGGGCTGAGCAAACTGAGCCTGGCTGATGAGCTTGTAGAATCACAGCTGAGGTTGAGTTGGCTTTGCTGACTGCACACACACATACACATACACATACGCATACACATACACATACACATACACATACACCCGTGGACCTTGAGCTGAATTTATGAGTCAAGCAGCTCTTTAGAGACACACACATCGGGGCGCCTTGCTGTCCAGGCCTCTGTGGTCAGAGATGGATTGTTTGTTCTCGTCCCCTTCATCCATTGTTCCTCCTCTCTGCTTATTGTCATTGTCAAGGTGTCACCAGCCCTGCGTGGGTCTCTGTTGTTGTCCATCCTCATCCTCCTCCTCCTCCTTCTTCCTCTGGAAATAGACGGCTACTTCATCTGTGTAAACGGCTTGGTTTTTTATCAGATACCTGTGAGAGTGCCAGATTGTGAGCGTTTGTTTCTTCAGCTGTGTTTCCCCTCTGGTCTGAACATCTCTGTGTCGCAGGCGGTGCAGACTCCAGCTTCAAAGGGGTTTCGCTCTTGTACTTTGTAGCTTTTTGCTCGCTGTATCCCGCCGTATAGTTCAGATGCCTTTTTTATCTTCGAAAACAACAGGCTCTCATTTGGAAAATCTTGGGTGAGCAGATGTATCTTCTCTGGAGCCAATGCAGAAACAGGGTGCGTGGCTGCACCACAGAGCGTTTCTACCCTCAAGGATTGCATCACACAGAGGCATCTGCTCGTATGTTATGGCTCCCCCTGAATTAACGGAACACAGAATAACTGGAATTCATTTTTATCCTCGGTTGAATTTAGCAGGCGGCAATTATCGCACGGCTGTGACGCGCGATGTAAAAATGGAGGCTTGCGCAACACAACTGGCAGATTCTGTGCCATGAAGTCAGAA
The DNA here is from genome assembly GCF_046128005.1 of Genypterus blacodes. Taxonomy (NCBI): domain Eukaryota; kingdom Metazoa; phylum Chordata; class Actinopteri; order Ophidiiformes; family Ophidiidae; genus Genypterus; species Genypterus blacodes. The sequence continues at coordinate 2,397,459 of NW_027466845.1, forward strand.
AATGTCTGTGTGATCTCTTCTTGTGCGGGTCTGTAGTGTCAAGATATAACAACACGACTGTGCGTCCTAATCCAAGGCAGGGTGGAGAGTTGCTAAGAATCCCAGTGTTTACCGGCACTGGTGGGCTGACCTTGGCTTTATTTGATCTGGTGGCAAACGTATGCTTGTCAGTGTGGCCCTAGAGGCATCGGACAAGCAGATCAGAGCTGCTCGTCTTGAGCACGCCGTGTTTCTATGATGCGAAGAAGGCGAAAGCCCCCAAACAGACTGTGGTGCTGCGACTGATTGCTCTCTGGTTGCAGTCCTCTTGCAGCTGCATTTTCTTTAACCCTTATCACTCAAAGTCTCCGTGTGCATTTGCAAGGTGTGCACTGATATTACTCTTTGTGCGTGTGTGTGTGTGTGTGCATTTGCCCTGGATATGAGCTGATAGTGCACAATTGTAATGTGAATGAATGCCCCCAGTTGGCTGTGATTGTTGAGGTGGGTGCTGTGGAGCCGTCCGCTGTAGGGCTGAATGACTTCCTATGAGGGCCTTTTGTGTGGCCCTGAATAGCCCGGACGAGGCGACCGGGGGTGTCGTTACCGTACAGAGGTGATAAAGACGTGTCGGAGAGCCGAAGGCAAATGCAGACAGTTTGGTGAGATTTCATGCCTGAAGACACCTCAGAACATCTCTCCGCATCCGTTGCGTTTGAGAAAGATCTCTTGAGTATACCTTTGTGGGTGGCACGGCACAGCTAAGCCTCTGCCGTCTGCTCCTTCTCTCTCCTCTAAGCCATTAAGATTGCCTCTTTGACCCATACGTTCCTGTCAATCAAAGGCGAAGGCAACCAGGCGTGCGCTCCATCAGCAGTGGATGGCAGCCTTTGCCCGCCCTTGAAATTGATTGATTAGAGCGTGGAATCCTTGTTTTTGAAGTTGTCGGGGACAGCCTGGTATCCATGTGAATCCTCTTAACGACAAGAAACACGGGATGCTTATAGATCGGCACGAGGACAGGTGCTAATCCCAGAGCCCTTCCCATCTCAGTCGACTCAAATCCACTCCCGTGCTTGTGTCATTCTCTCCCCTGCTCGCCCACTCACTGTCAAACCCTAATTTCCCGCAACCTGCAAAGACTTCAAAGTCAAGCAGAACTTTAGTGAGTCACCTGCATGTAATTTTAGCGTCCGCTGCTGTTCTATTCTTTATGACTAACAGTAGGAAGGGGTGTCTGATTGAACAGCCTCGCTCTTACTCCTTTCATTTCCTCAAAGAAGCCTTACCGAGATATAATTTACGGCTCCATGCCTCCCGCTACCCCTCTCTCTCTCTCTCTCTCTCTCGCTCTTTGCCACGGGTGTTTCTACCCCTCAAGCCTGTGCACGTCCTCTGGAGCGATGCCATCAACACACCACTTCTTCCAGCTCATTCCGGGGATTTAAATAGGCTTCATCAGGTGAACCTTGTTCTCACGATGCCTTGTGTTTGCTCCTATTATCCCGAGCTAGCAGAGTTGCAGCCTCGTGCGACCGCTTCGTGTCTAAATCGCTCGTGGATCAGTGTGTGTCGTATATTCACCCGGGTTGTCTCAGATATTCAAATTGACACATGGCTGAACCGTAGGCATCTTGTTCTGATAGCCAGGATCATCCTTGTGTATACAGCGTGTAGTCAGGGGAATACGTGTGCACACCTGAGTGTGTGTGTGTTTCAGCCAGCAGCCAGGCTCAGCTTAACCGCGGCAGAATTCCCTTTGTCCATTTATACGCTCAGGAATGCATAGCCCGAAGTGCAATGGCTCATTGTGTTGCGCCATGAGCAGCTCTCTCCCCGTGAAGGTGCAGGGAGACAAAGACGTCACGTTTACTTTTAGCCCCTTTCAAAGCAGTCGCAGGCATGTGAGACTTCACTTTTTAATGTTTGTGTGTGAGCAGGCGGTCGGTGTGGCCGTGTTAAACCCCGTCCCCCCTCCTCTCAGCCCGTGTGTGTGCGTGTGTGTGTGTCACCGTGTGTGCGCCTCTTGCTCCGTGAGTCACTTCAGTTGCTTGGGATGTTCTTCTCATGAATAAAACATCAGGTGTGCTGTCTATGATGAGTTATTGCACGCTTGTCTCACCGCCTATGGCCCTGTCTGTCTGTCTCTTTCTCTGTCCCTGTCTGTCCATACGAGGAGGACCTCAGCATCTGTGCCGCACCTGCAGTCTCCCCCAAAAGTCCCTCTCTCCCTCTCCCTCCCTCCCTCTCTTTCTGTGGGGCCGGTGAGTCATCATCACAGGCTGGGGCGAGGCCTGTGTGCCAGTTTATCTGACAGGTTTTATTTGCCTGTGCAAAGCAGAGAGAAGTTTAGAATCAAACGGCCAGTTTAGTTCCGTGCTGGTCATTGTTTCCCTTTGTTTTGCTTGTTCAGCTGCATAAGCAAATGTGGAACGGAGAGCAAAGGACGCTGTGGCAGCATTTGTTTCTAACTCAACTGTATCTCTCTTGATGAACAAGTGGAGCTGAATCAGATGCAGTTTTCGAAACTTCAGTCATGTTCATGTTTTTGTAGTGCTTTGTTTTGTGTGTGTGTGTGTGTGTGTGTGTGTGTGTGTGTGTGTGTGTGTGTGTGTGTGTGTGTGTGTGTGTGTGTGTGTGTGTGTGTGTGTGAGCTCTACTGTGCATTTCTGTGTATAAATGGCTGTTTTATGTGGGGTTGCTGAAGCCAATTGGCTGACAGCTGCACACTCTAAATTCAGCTGCTGGAATTTTCAACTTCAAAAACGTATTCAACTTGTAATAACTTCCACGAACTTGAGACTTCACAAACAATACATACATGGACATGAAGGAAGGTTTGCCCACTTTCAGAATATTTATTTTGTGAAACCCCACATTGCCCAATGTTACATTTTGAGGAGAGAAATTTATTTCAGGTGGTCAGTCCTTCTTTATCTTTTGGCCTTGTTGGACCATAATACATCCCTATCTTCAGGAAGTTCTCCTGCTTCTCATGGTTCAACCCGTTTTCCCATAGAACATACGGTTTTTGAGTGAGAGCCAGCTGTTGCACATGTGGTTTTCCGCCATTTTTTGCCTTCAAACTGCCTCTGTGTCTCTGCTTAATTGGCTGCACCTGTTATTTATAAACAACTGGTTGCTTCAAAGGATTGGAGCTTTAGCAGTTTGTCACTCTAACCGCTTTATAACTTCATTATTTCACGTAAGAAAGAATTCACACATTAATCAGGCCTTCAGGCTTCATTCTTTCTGTGGTTCCTTTCAACATTTTCACATTTTTCACGGGTGCTAGTTTGAAATGCTTCCCATTTTTCTTTTTCCCATTATACTGTTTGAGCATTAATTCAAAGTATTAGGGTTTCACTGTGCCTGCACACTGTTATTATGTCTCCTGGCTTCGAGCTGTGCACACATTGCAACACTGCTGATGGTGGTCGGAGCTGCAGCAGCCTCTATTTTTCACGCTCCCTGTGCACGGTGGTGATTTAAGAGCCCGAGTGAAGCCTGTTTAATCTCGCTCTTCCCTTAGATTATCTCCGTGCCTTGGTATAAGCAATGGTGGGAGTGTTGGTGTTTTATAGCCACGGGAGGGAAGGAAGCTCCCGGTGCTATTACTTTGATAAGATGGCAGGATGACTGGCAGGCTGCTCTGCTGCAGCTCTGCACATAAACTCCGTCCTCTGCCAGGGAAAACAGAGCGCTTTAGTTCCGGTTACCTCCCTGTCTGTCTTCCTGCAGAGCTTCCTTCACATCTCTCCTCTCTTCCCCCCCCCCCCCCCCCCCTCCCCCCTGTGCCTGCAGTGGAAATGGTATCATCCAGACTGGAACCAAGGGCAGCGTGGACTCCATCCTGTTTTTTCCTTTACTCTATCCTTTCTTTCCCTCAGGAGAGCGGAGGTGGGGGGTGGGGAGGGTGGAAGAAAAATGTCAGAACAAGTAAGAGATAGAAGCAGTGCCGTGTAAGTGTATACCCCCCGAGAGACGCCTGTGCTTCTGCCGCCGCTGGTACTCAAGTTGTGTGATGGCCCTATTAGCACGGCCGTCTGATGCAGCACTTTCTCAAGGAGAAGGTAGCCAAGGACAAACAGGAGCCCCGCACGATGGCTCACCTGGGACACAGACGGAAACCAGAGGGAGATTCCACCTGTGAAAGGAGACAAAAGGGGAAAGAGAGAAGGTGTTGTTATCATCACTCTTCCTTTGTCTTACAAGGCCGACAGGGGGTTGTTGTTTTTTTTGCTCCGTAATCTCAATGAAACGAACATTTTCTTTCCTCTCACTTTCCTCCCTGTCATGTCTCCAAGCGCCCACCTTCACAAGCGCTGTAATTCATTAAACGGAGGGTGTTCACACATGATGGAGGGGAGATGGAGATGGAGCTGGATCGCTATAACTGTGCCGTGCAATTCAATAGGAAAAGGCTCGGCGTGAATGAGAGGTGGAGCGCTGCTGGAGAGAAATTGCAATCGAAGAGTTCATTGAGCATAATTTCCTCAGTCTGCAACAGAACAGCCCCAGAAGACTGAGAGGGGGGGAGGGGGGGTAATGTAGCATGGATGCTTGTGGGGAAACCCGAAGAAATAAAGGCCAAAAGCATGTTTTACAGCTCCCCACACACACACAGACACACACACCATCTGTATTAGACTCTATTTCCTCTGCGACAATGGTGCACAACACATTTTCAGGGAATACAGTTTTATGTAAGTAATAGCAGCAGCAGCTTTTATGACATTGTTAAGCCAAATAGCAGGGACCTTTCCTGTGTGTGGGTGTGTGGGTACGTGTGTGTGTGTGCGTCACCTCTTATCAAGGCCTAATTGTAGACGACATACTTGGCATTCGGTGCGAGACCTGCCCTCCACCCAGATCAGGTAATGGTTGAGCTGTGACCCTCATATTATTCTTGTAGTATCCTCTCTTATTAATTATCTGACTAATGACCAGGAGAGGTTTCCATTATCTGTTGTAAGAAGTTATTAAAAGATAATTCTTGCCGAAACATCCACGGGGAAATTAGTCCTATGGCAACAGTGATTGTGTATCACACCGTGAAGAGAGAGAGAGAGCGAGAGAGAGAGAGAGCGAGAGAGGGAGAGAGTTGTGGGATCACAAGTGGGGAATGCTTGTGTCACCTGATGCCTTGTGGAATTGTATTTGGGGTTAAATCCGCTGCCATTGTTCCCAACGTTCTCTGGCTCTCCTCCATTATAAAATTGGAGCTTGTGATTGCTGCAGCCGTCATCTTTATCAACCATTTTGATCTGAGATAAAAACCAATCAAGCACTCTGGAGAATTCCATTAGTTTGATGAGATATGAATATTGCTCCAAGCGCGAATCAGAAATAGTGCGCTGTTTTCAGACAAACCCATTAAAAGTCATTTGATCCTCGGTGGCTAATTATAGAGCATTTCTGAGGAGCGAGCCGGCTACACCAGTCTCCACCTCCTCCATTCCCCCACACTGGCGCTCCAACCGCTGCTCCATCACATCCTGGCCTTATGTTTCAGGAGCCTATTTAGCACCGCAGCACTATTATTAACAGGTCGGGAACTGACAGGTTGACATGGCAGCCCGGTCGTGCGAGGGTAGATGTTTGTCAGGCCTGTAGTCGGCGTCGCCTTGTGGTTTGGGTTTGGGATCTGTCCCAGAGGGAATAGGAGGATGTCGCAGAGGGGGTTCAACTTGGGCCGTACACTGCGGGGAGACACACAAGGTCAGATGCCTGATCATAGCAGACAGGTCCAGTGAGAGAGAGATGGATGCCGCTGCTGTGGAGTCTGTGTCTTCTCCACAAGAGACATGACTGATTAGCTGTTAGGCGCAGCTCACGAGAGTAATATTCTTCTCTCATCTCCTTGATTGAAATCCGCCCTCCCTCCACCGCTCTGCAGTGGGAGGGAGGAAGGGAGGAGGGAGGGGGGGCAGAGCAGGGCTTAATGACAGACAAGTATATCTACATTACATTTATCGTCCCCTGGCATAGACAGCCTCCCTTGTATCGCCTAGAGCGTCGCAGGCTAATGCAGATGTGTGGGTTGCGTCTCTGCTCTGCTGCGGAGAGTAAGTGTGTGCGTGTGTGTTATGGATTGCAATAAGAGTAGGGATTCATTTTAAAAACTCCTGCCTGGGTGGTCATGGGAGTGAGGCGCTTCACACATGGCTGGATCCTGTAACATAGAATACTTCCCAAGTGGTACGCAAGAGTACAACTACGGAAATATCCTCAGCACTGTTCTGCCTAAAACCATTTCAGAATTTAATATTTAAACATTCAATATGTCGACCAAATTTGTTCTCCAAGCCGAAACCCCATATTACACATCGCCCCCCCACCCCACACACACACACCTACCCACCCACCAGGGTTTAAATAATGAAGTGTGAATTTGGAATCGCTGAAAGGTATTTAACAACGGTGGAACTTGGCAAATAATCCTCGACGCCTGAGCTGAGTCAGACGTATCAACACTCTACGTTCTGTTTCACAGACGTCTTTACATGAGTCTGCCCTGAATTATTTTACATTTAAATGAATCTACTCACATTTGACATCCTTAACGACATCATCTAGTGTTCATTTCAGCAGAACCTTTGAAGTATCAAATCAAAGAAACAGTATTTCTGCGATCATATCGTCTCTCGCAGGGTCAACGACTTTGTGTGACCTCTGCGCTGCGCCTTTTTCTCTCTTTCAGCCTTTACACCGCTTCCATCTGTCACTTGCCCGCTGCTTCACGTCGTCAAATCTTCCGCTCACGTTGCTCCGTGTCCTTGATCTCGTTCGTCACCCTCCGTTGTCTGGCCGGTCTCCCACTCCTGCGTGGCCTCGGCACAACCCGGCGCTGCCTTGTAGCGACTGAATGCGATATTTCCATGTTGTCCTTGAAACTGGCTCTCCTCGGCACCTCTCAATGTCAGCTCCCACCGCCGACGAGGAGCGTTTTCCCTCCGTTCCTCTAATTTAGACAGTGTCCCTCCGCAGACTGTAGTGCTCTACACCGTTTAGAACAAATTGCCTACTTTACTCTCTCCTTTGTTCACTGGGATCTGCCCTCGCTTCCTTCTCCTCTCTCTCCTATCTCTTTTATTACTCCTCTCACCTCATGCTCACTTTTCCTTCTCGCTTTACCAATTTCTCCTTTGCTTGCACAACAATTAAAGGCTCATTAACCAAGGGAGTGCAGGGTGCTGAGAAAGATGTCAGTGACGGAGCTGATGGCCTCGCTAAGGTGCCGCGTTACTGTGGTTCCTTTATTGACAAGTCTGCGCGCCTGTCTGCCTGCCATGCCGGGGCCCGAGGAGCAGCCGCATGGAGCAGCATGCTGATGAGCGTGGAGTCATCCGGCAGGGAAATGAAAGAGGGGGGAGTGGGATTGATGGGGAAGGATGCAGCACTGAGCTCTGACATGATTTGCAGGGGGAAGCGAGGGATAAAAGCACGAAAAAGCGAAGTGAGCACAGGTCATTTCTCCCAAATCTCTCCACTGCACCAGAGATTAGGTGGCTGTGCTCGCCGACAGTCGAGGGAGGGAGAGAGAGAGAGAGAGATGGGGGGGAGAGAGAGGCACGGTCCTGTGTCTAATCCTCCTCTCTTAAACTGCTGAGAGTGCAGTGCAAAGTGGGGTAAGAGTCAGTGTCCACAGAAACACTGGCTCGTAATTCAAAACAAACTGAGCCCAGTCTGACAAATGCCATAAGCCTTAAATCTCCAGTGTAGCCATAGCCAGACCCGGACCAAACACGGGCAACATGGCTTCCTACCCAGTCACCATCTCTCAACAATCTCTCTCTCTGTCACATCAGGATGATATTCCCCTGCAGAAAGCCAGCAGTGTGTCAGAAATACCCCTTCAACCTTCATTAACTTCCTCGCCTTGGTGATATTCGACTTGGACACACACACACACACACACACACGACAGACCTGTCTCTCCCCCTGGCAGATAGACCTCCCACCCAGCACAGCGAGGCTTTTAATAAATGGGCAGGCAATGGCCAATTTAATCATGCTAATGTGTATGTTACAGTGGGCGGCTTATCAGCTATTTGATCTCCATACCTGCTCACTGGAGAGAGCCGGGGGCAGGAGCTGCAGGAGGAAGAAGAGAAATGCCCTAAGCTGGAGGAACAGGGGAGCAATGAAGTGAAAATACAAGAGAGGTAGTCAATTTAGTCTCCTGAACAAGGTAATGAAGACAGCAACGGTGGCACAGCCCAAGAGGAAGGAGAAGAGAGGAGCTTCATGGGGTGAAAGTGAGTCCTTCCTACTAAAACAACGAGAGAACCGCTCGTGCCTGGACATTCCAAGAAAGTTCATCCGAGAGGAGCGTTCCCACGGCGGTTATTGTTCCGTCTATTTCAGTCCAAAACATCTGGCACGGTGATGTCAAGAATGTAATCTGCTCTGCGGTCACGTGGATGCTAAGCCTGGATAGAGAGGCGGAGAGGGTCACATGGCTCTGAGAGGGACGGGGGGGCGGGAGGGGGGGAAGCAGGTGGACAGGCGAACGTATGGCAGATAGCTGAGACTGGGTTGCCCAAAGATGAGAGAGGAGGGTGGAGACGGGGGATTCTGAGGGTTTGCTCATCCAGATAGCTTTTGCTGAAGGAATGAGGAATGATTGCACAGTGCGCTGCTTCGTCCACCATCGCTCCTCGCACACCTGTGAGGCGGCGAACAATTACCTGAAAATGAATCTCCGTCGCCACAGTCTTCAAGTCATTAACACCAAATGAAAAGCAATTATCAGCCTCCTGCATGAAATTGTCTTTACCCCCTTAATGGCGCCTTATTTATGAAATCGCACCTGCGTAGCTTAGCAACTAAACAACAAGCTCTGGTTAAAATCCTCCGTGTAATTATCTCCTCATTGTTGCTGCACACACTTATGGGTTATTCCTCAGCTGACTCGCTTTAATGTGTGTGAGAACCTTCTCGACAAACGACGGCGCATACCTCAGAAGTGGTATATTCTATTCTAAGGGTTGCCTGCCAGTGGAGAATACCAATCCGCACATGCCAAATGAGTGTGTATGTGTGCGATCAATGGAGATACAGCCTCGCGTTCAATCGTCGCACTAATGAAGACTCCAAATAGGAATGTAGCTATTAATTCGCTATTTACACTTCCCCTTTTTTGAACCTGCTGTGACACCCAGCTGCTATTCTTTTCAGGATCCAAGAGAGCAGCAGATGAGTTTTTCTGCTGGATAAGCACAGAGATTCTTGCTGTAGGAGGAAGCAAAGTCCATACATTATTGGCTTATAGTCACACCGAGCCCCCTCCCCTCTTCTGCTCTCCTCTCCTCTCCTCAGCCCGTGTTTGTTTCTCGCCTCCCTCGCCTCTCTCCCCTTGTCACAACGATTGGGACTAACGAGGAAGCTGTATGTGTCTCCTCCAAAGTGAGGCGGCATTTCCTGCAAATATTACAGCTGGAGAAGGAATCCAAACACGTCCCTGCTTGCTGCTGCTTTATCCTTCTGCCTCCTGTTTTTTCTCAGCCAGCTAGAAAGCCAATCTGCTCCGCATCTATCCGGTCTAACCTAGTGGGCAGGAAGGAAAACAAATCTAATATTGTTGGTGGCAAGGGACGACCCTTCGGGGTGTTTATGATTGGCTGGAGAGGCGGAGGTGGAACAGCAATAATCCTAGGAGGTGGCGCCTTTGTTGCATGCGTGCACCTTTAAAATCTGTGTCAAAAGGGGGCCGTGAGGGGAACGCTGCTCCGTCTCCTCCTAGTGCTGCTCTACCTCGCAATCCTCCCTTCGCTTGAGACCACCGCCCGCAGAATAAAAAAGTAATGAAACACAAGACGCAGCAGGCATCTTGATGCCGACCGCCGAGCAAAAGCCGGCGCATGTTCACACGCAGAGAGAAGCCCGAAGACATCAGAACAGCAGCTCTGTTTGTCTCACCGCTGAGAGAGAGATGGCAAGACCACACAGCACCGACAACACTGGCTGTCTGAGAATCTGTCAGATATAGATAAACAACAACCCGACAGTCTGTAAGGGAAGGGAGGTAAAGAAGAAGGTGTAAATACAAGGGAGAGGCACTATCTTTGCTCTGTGATGTTGGAGGAAAATCTAACATCCTCCAACAATCCCTGACGTATTAATGCAGGTGAACTTTTGCTGTCTTCTGCCTTGTGTCCCCCCTTCTGCTATGATTTACTTCTCACTCGCAGGGCACAACAGTGGAGTTAGTCGCTTTAGATTCCCCCCCAGATCCCTGCAGTGTATAGTTTGATGAATGACTACAAGCATGAATATCTCTCCGAAACAAAGGCTGCGGAACGGCTGCGGGCATTGTGTCTTTCTTATCTCGTCTCATTACTGTACATGATACCTAATTATCACCTGCGAGCTATGTTTACTCATCAGATTGATGTAATGTGACAGGGCGGCGTCAGCCAGTATGTGATTCGCCTGACTACATTGCTTATTCTTCATCATCAGAGGTTTGACACATCCAAACCCGACAGATTTCAACAGCACATCCCTAATTTCACAGTGAATTTAAATGAAATGCCGCCTGTGTTCTGCTGTGTTCAACTAGACGAATCTCTCAAAGGTGAGAATTAGCTCCCGTCTACATTGTGAAACTTGATGCAAAAGCTCTCCTCCTTACGCTTGATTACTTGGAAAGTTATAAACCCATGTTCCCGAAATTTTGCGGGCGGTTTAGACCTGATCCAATGAAGAGCCCATTGAAGTTTGACACATGTCAGCCTGATGGTGGCGCTGACCTGAAGGTGGCCGTCTAATAGTCAGAGCTGTAAAAGTTTCTCTCCAACTTTTGAATGAGGTAGAGCCGTAACTGGAGGACTCCTGGTCCTTGGCGGAGGTATGTGTGCCTCGTCTAGTATCTGAGTGTTCTCTTTGAGGCCCGGGTCAGGACTGGAAGACAAGACCCTGACCGTCCCACCAGCTGGAGCCGCTTATAAATAGCCCAGACACACACTCTGCTCTCCCCAGTGAGACGGCAGCGTGCCACAGGAATAAAGTGCCGGGCTCTAATCAGCGCCGTTCCTCTCGTCCCTTTGGCTTAATATCTTCCCGACATTACATTTACATTGCAGGCTTTTTAGTTGACACTCTTGTACATCCACTTACAATGAACTCAGCATAATTACCAAGATCACACAGCCGGCAAATACCAAAAGGGTTGTAAGGGTGAGCGCTGCAGTCTTCCCTCCCTTCGACAGTATTCCTGGGGGAATACAGCGATCCGTGCGAGAACGCGGGGCAAGGAAGAACGGAGGGAACGGACGAGATAAGAGGAAGGTGTCAAAGGTGTTCCGTGAGCAATTTAGAAGCAGTCGAGGGTGGGGGGTGAGGGGGGGTGTGAAGGAGGAGGAGGAGGAGGAAGGGGGGACTCAGTTGAGAGGATATAGTTTCAGATAGAGGGCAAGTTGAGGTACTTGAATTAAATGTTCCAACCTGCGACAGAGAATGTGAAGTGGCTGTGAAGATCTGCTTAGAAGTGCCGCCACTGCGGCCGCCACTCAGCTCTAAGTCTGAATGTAAATATAAGGATCCAGACTTCATCTTCAGCAGTCCACTCATTAAGAGGAAGAACTTAACATGAACTTACCACTCTGTCACTCTTTCCCACATCTCTCTTTTTGAGTTAATCATGTGTTGTCACTACGTCGTATCCAAATTAAAGCAGGAAGACTTTTTTGTGTGATGTGTGATGAATTTGAGAGCTCGCTAAAAATGCAAAAATACAAAAATAAATCAGGATTAAAAGGATTAAGTGTTAAGGAAATATTTGGTAAAGGAGCCGGGCAGCGTTTGGTGCAGTGTCTGCTCGTCGTGGTGGGAATGAAGACATTGCTGCACACACGGATGCACACTGCCATGGCGATGGGCACCGTCTCTTTTGTTTTGCGGGAGGGGGGCCGAGCACAGACCGGGCTTTGTGTTTACTGTATGTTCGCCATGTGTGTGCCGGAGTACATGGAGTCCAGGGTCGCTTTACTGTTCACACACAAGGACACAGGGTGGGCTGAATGCGCCAAACAATGGACGTCTCTCCCAACAGCTGTCCTCTCTGACGCTCACACACACACACGCACGCACGTACATAGCTGGCTGCCATCATCCCAACCGCCTCTTTCCACTTCCCTCGCCCCTCCGTCTTTTTTATGTGCCACTCTCTCATAATCATGGCCTCATTCCCTCTTTCTCCATTAATTTTTTTTCTCCTCCCCAACCTCCTCCTCCTCTTCCTCGTCCTCACACCATCGCTGGGAGCTTCTGATGATCTATCTCTCTGCTTTGCTCCCCTCCTCCCCCTCCACCCTCTTCCCTGCTCCACTTCTTCAATCTATTTCTCTCTTTGCCCTCTCTCTCTCTCTCTCTCTCTCTCCCTCTCTCCCTCTGACTTTCTTTCTTCTGCAGCCTCAATGTTCCTCTGTGTGAATAGCTGGGATGCTTTTGTGGAAGGTTACCATAGTGACGGGCCATTTGAACAAGTCGTCATTCACGTCCGTTTGCTGTAAGCCGGGGAGAGAGGCCATGTTATCTCCCCCCGACACACAGGCAGACCTGCGCCGCTCAGTCAACACGCCGGCCCAGCAGAGAGTTGCTATGCATCTTCCCAAACCGTTAGTTATGTACGCGTTTCTTTACCGTTATACGTCCGCCCGGCCTTTGTTCAGGCGATGGGTTACGAGATCAAGGTGAAGGTCAGGCACAGTTGAGGTTCGGTTCCAACTGCGACGTCGGCTTCACGGATGTTTGCTCGCTCGTCTGGCATCGGTGCGTGTGTGTGATCAGGTGTGTGTAGACAGGTTTGTGTGGCATATTGATATAGACATGCTACATAACACAGGATGAATCAATAAGGAAGCTTCCAAGGCAGCTCAGGACCTGTAGGTTTGACTTTGGCGAGGTTGAACAAAGACAGATTAACATGCTCCCCCTTTAATGAAGAAATAACCCCCAAGCAAAAAGGCCATAACAAAAACAGGGAAACGATATTACATCAATTCAATGAGGGATTTGAACAGATTTATGCTCCTTAAGTCGATTATGTATTAAAATACTGGAGTCGGTCACGGGGCTCTGAACTGCGCGAGGCGGAAAAATGTAACATTTTAACATCGGTAAATGATTCTCTTAACCACTACGGTTTACTCTGCAGTTAATGCACAACTCCACCACATTCCACTCGTCTCAACTTGTTTGCTCGTCTCCTTGGAATTGATTTAGGGGTCGATTTTAAACGCTTCTTTCTTATGTCAAAAAACAATTAAAGATAATCGCAAATGGAAACTTTGAGATGTGAAAGGAAGCAACAGAGCCTGAAATACAACATGTAGAATGTTTGGGTGGTTTTTTTTCAAGATGACCTGATCCAAAAAGCTCTGAAACAAGCAGTGGAGACCTAAAAATTCAGTCCAAATGGAAAAGTCCAAGTGCTTCTCAGGCAGTGGGCTCTTACACTGTAATTGCAGACCTTCTCTATCAGGAGCACTTATGTCCTCATGGAGTCTGCCTCAGATCCTTCGTCACTTTGAAGTCGATTTGCCAGATCACCTCATTCCGTTCTGAATAATTCCGAGCGGATGAAGGCTCCATCTCCGCCGTCGCCCCGCTTCGGCTTAAAGACGCGGGAATGAAATATAGGTCGTATTCGCTTCGGCGGTATTTTCCGCCAGAGTTGCAACACTTTGGGGGAAACGGCTCCAGTGTCTCATTAACAAAGACGTGTTCAATCAAGCACAGGTTTAACGTCGGGGATTACAAATAGGCTTTAGTGCGCGAACTGGTGCCGGTACCGGCGAGTCACAGGCGAGGCCGTTATCGCTCACGGAGGGCGTTGGGTTCGCGACCCCCTCCTTCCTGTGACAAATTTGGGGAGGGCGGAACAGCAGAGTTTCCTCTCCCGTCCTGTCTTGTCTCGTCTGTGAATGATGGGAAGTTAATGAGCCGCACAGAGGTGACCCCGGTGTGCAAATACACACTGTTCAGACACACACACACACAGACACACACACACATATAGAGCTCAGGCGTAAATAAGCACGTTTATGTACTCGTATATGTAAAATCTTCTTTCTTTCCTTCTTTATTTCACTGCATTTCAGAAAGATGTTTATTTGTTATTATCTGAATTTGACGGAACATGTTGCTGTTGCTGGGAGACGGTATGAGTTTCAGGGTTCGCCCAGCTTAAGTGATTATTAATGTATGAATGCTATTTACTTGCCTAAGAGTACAAAGGATGGATTGTTCTGTTGTGATACTGATAGTAGTAGTTTTACATGACATATTTGAACTCTTCCTCTTATCCAAATGAACTCAACCAATTCATTGAAACTATTGGGGGTTTTTTTTGTAAAGAAGGAAGTGGCAGCGCTGGTGAAGCTTCTGTAGAAAGAGGAAGAGTTTCTACATCCCACACACACAGAGCTTACGTGGTAAAGTTCACCGTGCGAGGTCACTGCGTTTTGGACCAAAGCATCAGTCTCCCCACGCGGCGGAGTGTTTGGCTCAGTGGGATTGGCGGTGGTGACTCATAGGGCCATTCCACTGTAGTCACGGGAGACTTCAAACGCTCCAAACAAAAGGCCGTTTCAGTGAGGAAGAGGGTCTGATTTGCATTGCAGTGAGGGGGCTGCCCTTTGGATTCAAAACACTAAAGACACGACACCTTTTATTCCCTTTATTATTCTGTTTTTACTCTCTGGCCTTTGGAGGGACGAAGGTGCTGGAGGTGTTTTGGTCTTTGTCCCTCTGTCCCCCTAATGTCCGTCCTCCCTCTCATCTGTTGCTTGTTTGTGTAGATTTGTTGCGAGTGGCTCAGCCTGTGGCCTTCCCCATAGGCCTGTACACGCCTGTGTGTGTGTGTGTGTGTGTGTGTGTGTGTGTGTGTGTGTGTGTGGATGAATAGATAGTTAAAGGAGGCATTAAGACTTTAATGGCTGTATTGACCTCTGTCAGCAACCGAGGAAGCTTTGACATTTAAGCTCTGTCATTAGAGCACAGATCCATGCGCTTGTAAACATTAAGTGAATAATTTAGCATTTTGTTATTTCTATGGCCATTTAAACATCTTTTGAAAAAAAGAGAAGAAGAAGAAGAAGATGATCTCACCGGCATTAAAGCTGCGATGTGAATAAACACAATCAACCAGATTATTTCAGCCGATTCAATGAAGCTTCAGCTGGTCTCTTTCTCTCCGGTTTGACTCTGTGCCACGCGGCTGAATGAAGCAGCAACGTGGCTTGGTGTGTGTGTGTCTTGTGTGTGTGTGTGTGTGTGTGTGTGGCGAGAGGAAACAAAAATTAATTTGTAGGTGTCAATAGTGCAGCAATCAGCAGAGCTCTGTAGAGTCCAATTTATGTGTCTGCTTCTCCTTTCACACCACAGGAACTTTTTAGGAACAGAAGAAGATGTCAGGGACGCTGTCGTCTCTCTCTTTCTCTCTCTATCTCTCTCTGTCTCGCTCTGTCTCTCTCGTGTCTCTCTCGTGTCTCTCTCTGTCTGTCTGTCTGTCTGTCTGTCTGTCTGTCTGTCTGTCTGTCTCTCTCTCTCTCTCTCTCTCTCTCTCTCTCTCTCTCTCCCATGGCTCATTAACTGCAGGGTGGAGCTCACTACACCAAGTAATCTCTGCTCCAGTGAGCTCCTGACTTATACAAGGGAGGTTTTTAAAGACTTTCTACAAAAACTCTGTCTCTGGCGGTAATTCTCTCCCCTCTGCTCTCTCGTCCTGTCTCGTCTTGTCTCCGACACGAACAGAACAGAGGAAGCCATCACCTGGAATCCCTCCGTTTGGTTATTGGGCACGCGCCCGCTTTAATTTCCTCTGAACCCCGAACACACACGATTCAACACACAGTAATGAATCTGAGACGCGCTTCCTTGTGACTCTTACTGTCTCATCGGTGGGATGAAATACGGCGGGAGTTGTTGCCTGTGAAACCTTCAACACCTGGCAACGCAATCATTGATTAATAAATCCAAACAACATAACCCCTGTGGATATATTGTGTTGGGTAATAACTGCGCATTTTTAAATCGTTCTAGAGGGAAATTCGACTGAAGAAAGGATAAACAACAACCTCGGCGTGGTAAAGGCGGCGATATAAAAGCCGTAACAGATGCTAATAAAGATATAAGAGTGCTGTTGTGATTGCAGCAAACCCCGCTCGCTCATCAACCGCCTCAGCTACAGACATTAAGCCAAAGGAAGCGGTAGAATTTCGACATCCTCACCCCGGTCTTGCACACTAATCAAGACTGATATAACGCAGACAATTAGAGTGCAGGTCGCCGGGCTCTCGCTATCACCGCCGCCGCCGCTGCTGCCCCGTCTTTGTCCGAGCGTTAAGTCACCGTTGGAGAGGATTAGCCGGCTTAGCTATGCCAGGCATTTCTCCACCGAGTCACATGGACGTTAAGTATTCTGGGAAGAGTCCGAGAGTCCAGGAGTGACACAGGGAAACAAACAAAGCCCCTGTCCCAAATCTGATGGTGTTTACATCTTTAATCAGGCCTAAATTGATGTCCGAGAGTCTTGGGAGTCGGCGATTCGGGTGCGATCACAAGGCGATTTACGTTTTCCTCATGCAAAGCAAATAATTAGTAGCTCTCATGTCCATCAACACAAACGCAAACTCCACCTAAGGCCTTTATTTGTTAGTGTGTGTGTGTTCAGATGGGAGGTTTGTGTGCTTTGTTGGAGTCACCGCTCCTTTTATTTGTTTTTAATCGTCCACGTTGGGTTTTGTTTCCACCATCCCACAGTAGATCCTCTTGGCATGTGCGTGCGTGTGTGTATGTGTGTGCCTGCCTGCTGATCATCATGCTGGCCTGAGTGGATGACCCGAGGCCACACACACACACACACACACACACACACACACACACAGATTGGATTAGCTTCTTTGGATCTTCCCCAGATGCCGTCTCGCTCGTAATAACTGACCAGATCGTAGACCAGAAGACTTTTGCCAAAGCCCTCATTTAAAGCATCGCGCCTGTGTTTGTTTTAGAACATGGTGCCAGCTCTCTTGCTCTTTTTATTTTCATCATCCCCGCTGGCGTACACACACACACACACGCACACACACACAGGCATAGCGGGAGATGTCAGGTCTAATTTCCCTCCATCCGGGAGAAAGCGTTCAGTCGGGGAAGTTAAGCGGATCTCATCTTTCGTCACATTTCTACTCGAGATATCTTTGTTTAGAGTCATCTCAAAGATAGATGTGATAGCGTGAAGGTCAAATTGCCAATGGAAGTAAATGTTGACAATATAAACCTGCATAATAAAAAGATTGAGGGGGGTAAAGTAAACCAGACGTTGACAGCAAATGGGCCGTAACTATGAATAACATCGCTATTCTGATCTTCCTGTGATGTTTGCCATGAGAGATGAGGATAGATTCTCTACTAATGTATGTGTGTGTCGGTGTGTGTGTCTGTGTGTGTGTGTGTGTGTTTTCATAGTTTAGTCATTAGACAGCTAGGCCCTCTGAGGTATTTTTATCACTTACAGGGAGGGGAGGTGTAAAATGAGTGTTTGTTTCTGTGCGATGCAATGTTCCGCACGTCGACTCCACCACGGGCTCCAGTGTGTCTTCGCTTGTTTTGTGTGAAAATTTGGCTCGACACGGAACGGCCTCATAAAACGTGTTTGTGCGCGGGAGGCAGACTGGGAGAGGAGCGACAGACTCGTGTGTGCGCGCGTGTGTGTGTGTTTGTGTGTGTTTGCAGTAAAAAAGAGAAAACGAGCTAAACGATCCTCAGCCCACACAGATTTTGACAAGCGTCTGTGTCTGCGTCGGGCTCGTCTCTCTCTCTCTCTCTCTCCCTCCCTCCCTCGCTCTCTCTCCCTCTCTCTCCCTCTCCTGCTCTCTTTATTCCATTACAGTCTGCGCTCATTTCAGATTAATATGTCAAACTGGGATGGGAGCCAATCAGCACACACTCCCTGCTGCCGTCGTCTATTTACCTCACTTATCTGAGCTTCCGCTGTCTCACTGCCGCTCCCTCTTCCCGCTCCCTCTTCCCCGCTCCCTCCCTGATAAAGCATCGCACCGTGAGTCAGTGATGACAAATGGATGCTGAGTGACTTTTTTGGTGTGCGAGGCGTGGTGCCATATTATGTTCCTGTGACATCGTTAAGGTCATGGAAGCTCCAGCGATGCGTTTAAGGCCATTGGTGTCTCCTGCTGTGTGCATCTCTTTAGGTTTTAACCTCAAGTTTTTCGCACGTCGGCACTCAAACTTCTCCCTCCACTTCCTCAAAACTCTAAAATAAGAGGAAGCTCCACATACGCTCCCCCAAATGTCTGAGCTAACACATTACTTCTACCTTTCCAAATATGTCAGCGTTTTTCGTGGGCTGGTGTTAAAACCCCGGCCTGCTCTGTTCATCTGAGATGTCAAAATATTTCAGATGACTCATCTTGCACCTTGGGGGCGTATGCGATACTTCCAGCTGGTTAAATGTGATCATAGACCCAAAGAAGAGGAAGAAGAAGGAGCAGCAGCCGACAGCTCCCGTCTTTATAAACGCCGTAGATCCCACTGAGCTGTGCAGCACTCACGGCTTTCACAGGAATCTATACTTCCTACGTTTGCTCCGTCATCATTAGCGTCTATCTCAGCATATCCAAAGGCACAAACACTACTTCTGACACCTGAGATGAACCCCAAACAGCTCCTTCCTCTTCATCCTCCTCTGTAATTGTGGTGTGATGGAGAGGGTGTCTTATCCTCTCTATTTCTCCGTCTTTGTCCCACCTGATTTGAACTCTGAAATGAAGTCGTTTTGATGTTAAGCCTCGGCTCGACGTTCCGTTTGATGTGGAAGCGCGGCAATTACTCTCAATTACTGGAAATTACAGCCTCGGAGACATTTCATGGAATCTTTATAAAAGGGCGAGTTATATCCAAACAGTGGAAATCGGGTTTGATGCTCAGCCAAGCGCGACCTGCAGTGTGTTCCGTAGGTGCTCCGTGTAATTTAAAGTCTTTGCTCGCTCGTCCTCCTCTTTCTTGTGTCTATAGTCTCCGCCAGCGTTCACTGGCCCGTGGAATAAATTGGTCTTGTATGATATCACCAAGGGGAGGAGGGGGGAGGGGGGGCAGTGACACTCCATCCGTCTCTCTGACCTGTTCTTAGAGTACGACCGAGTCAGAATCTAGCAGAGATGATTCCAGAACCGCCGTCTCCCTCACTCAATATGTCACATGCTTGTTTGTTTCGAGGTTGTTCTGCATTTTGCAGAAACATCACCTGATGTATCGCCGAGGCTGGCTGAGCGGGGTGTCGTTATCCGTATCCATGGTGATGGATTTTTTGGCTGCCTGTGGTGGCGATAGGCAGAAAAAAAAGCTGTTTAATTACTTCCTCTTCACCTATAACGACAAATCCCCTTCGTCCCGTGGCGTGTGTGTCAGCGGCTGGTGTCTGTGCTCTCTGCTGCCCCCTGTGGTGGCAGCTTTTGGCCAGGCTGGCTGAGGCTTAGGGGCAATTCCTCCTGAAGTAAACAAGCATGTGACTCCAGATTTAAGCCGATGCTATTAACCGCTCGGCCCGTCCTGCCCCGCTTCGTCTCCGCCTCTGCCTCCCTTCCCGGCTTTGTCGCACTTGGGCGACATTTATTACCGTAGTGGAACGATGAAGGGTTCCCGTGATGGCTGAGACACTTGTTTATCCTCAGCCGCAGGGTCTAACTGAGGTCAGGCTGTCCATTGCAGGGCGGTTTCTCTCCATTGCTTCTTCCCCCCTTCGCTCTGATAGATCCTGAGCCAATCACACAGGACTGCTAGAGGGACGAGAGCAAACGAGCCTGAGGACGAAGGAGGGGAGAGGAAGTTGAATCCAAGGCTGTTTGTGCCAATCAGTGACGGTGCCCACAGTGCAGGGATGGGCGATGTGTGTTTGTGTGTGCATTTCTAGATGCTCAGTGCTTACATGGGCGCTAACGTGCAGCTACACGTGCGTGTTTGTATGGACTGCAGAATTCTCCATCTGTCCAAAAGCATTTCTGTCTCTGAGTCCTGAAACGTCTTATTTTCACCAAAACGAGAAAAATATCTGCCCTGAGATCAGTTCAAGCTTTTTTTCCCCTGATGAGAATCAACATGTTCCAAGCAGCTGATGCCCTTTTATTTATCCTAGTGCACAAAAAATGCACAAAACAAGTAGAGTTGTGTTGTTGTGTTGGATTCGGGGTGAAATTATCTCTCTGTGTGTTGGCAGATGGATTTGGTTCAGTCGTTTTATAAAGAAAGATTCTGGACTCCAGGCTCATACCGGCTTGGCAGGAGCCAAATTGCGTGGTGGCGTGTGTGTGTGTGTGTGTGTGTGTGTGTGTGTGTGTGTGTGTGTGTGTGTGTGTGTGTGTGTGTGTGTGTGTGTGTGTGTGTGTGTGTGTGTGTGTGTGTGTGTGTGTCTGTGTGTGTGTGTGTGTGTGTGTGTGTGTGTGTGTGTGTGTGTGTGCAGACTCAGCTCCGACTGCCTCTGTGGTGCATCGCCCCGCTCCAGCCAACTACTGATTACACCTCTTGTTTTGTCCTCTTGTCTCCCCCTCCCTCTCTCTCTCTCTCCCTCCCTCTCTCTCTCTCTCTCTGTTTATTATCGGCCTGGGAGACTGTGCAGAATTAGACTGAAGGCTTCGTCTAACACACTCTTACTCAAGTCTCCCCATCCCCTTGTTTTGTCTGGGCCGGCTCAGAGGACACGTCCGTACCCAGCGTCTCCTCCTCCGGGCTGAGGACTCGGAGGCACGCGCGCTCCAATCCGACGGCCCTGTTTACTTATTGAAGGCATTATGACAATTTCGGTTCCGCTTCCTGTCTGAAGCCTCCCCGGTGTGTTATGAGATGCGGGGAGCTTCACGTCTCGCTGATTCACTGGAGTTTCCTGTGCTGTGACTCTCCTATCGTCAGGCGAGTGGCACCCAGATGTGACATGTTGCCCAAATCACAAACTAATGAGACGACTCTTGCTGGAAATTCAGCGAGGAACCTTGAAGGCGATCCGGTTAGAAATAATTGCACGATAGTTTCGGATGGTAGCTTGCTCGCTGTCAGGAGACTCGGGGCCAGATGCACCGAGCCTGTAGGCAGGTTTGGGGCTCCGATTTGAGGCATTCTGCTGTAACAAACATTCGTCTCAAACAGGCGGAAGGGACTGGAAGTGCAGTTTGCATGTCCGCTTATGTGAGTCACCACAGGGGGCGCGTCGCTCCGAATTCTGTGCTTGTTGAGGGCTCCATGAAAGACAGCCTGAGTATATGAGACGTTGATTTCGCACATCAACAACAACATTCGCTTCTTGTATGTACCTCAGGCCCTGGGTGTTCCTACTTCCTGCTTTCAGAGAGGAACTCAAGGGTCGAGTTAGTGAACCATGTGATATCAGGAAGGACATCGGGGGTGTGTGTAGCAAGAATTCTGCTCCCAGGAGGCAAAAGCTCTGCCCTGAATGAGGCACGTCCTGGTTTGTGAGGCATAACGGAAAGCCACTACAGCGTCCTCTTTCTCTCTGTCTACCTGTGTGTGTGTGTGTGTGTGTGTGTGCGGCCTCTCAGTCACTCATTTCTAATCGTCACAAAGAACCTCATACTCAAACCCAGCCATCACCTGAGTCAAACATTGTCAAGCTGCTGGCTGGGAGGCGCCATTTCATTTAATCTTCCCCTCCGAGCCTCTCTGTCTGCTTTGTCTGCTCTGTCAGCGCTGTCGTGCCTCTTTCACATCGCTCGCAATTACCACGCAGTAATGGAAGCGCGTGAGCGGGCGCTGCCTCGATGTGTTCAAGACTAATTCTCCCCTCATAGCGTAAAGCGTGTACGTCGGGCTCGTAGCAGCGAGCACACCGGGTCTACGGGTCTGATTGTTGGCCAGAACACTCGAGCGTTTATGGCTCTGTTATGATGAAGTGCATTAACCTCACCCTCATCTCTCTCCGTCTCTCTCTCTCTCTCCAGGCGCTGGCAGCCAACGCGGGCACGGGCTTCGCCGTCGCCGAGCCGCAGGTGGCCATGTTCTGCGGGAAGCTCAACATGCACGTGAACATCCAGACCGGCCGCTGGGAGCCAGACCCGTCCGGAACCAAGAGCTGCGTCGGAACCAAAGAGGGCGTGCTGCAGTACTGCCAGGAGGTGAGTCTAAGGTTCAGCTTCATGCCACCGGACCCTCCCCCCTCCTTCTCCCCTACCTCTGAAGGATGGAGCAGAATATCACAGCTGATGACATTTTAATTAAAATTTAATTGAAAATGAACAAATTGCATAGGGGTCGCGTTTCTAAAGGTCTTGTTTTTCTGTTTTTCTTCCTTCCCGCACCTCCGTGAGCTCTCCTGTGACAGACACGCAGCTGTGTGAGGATAATTAGCTGACAAACACGGCCGCCAGAGGAATATTAGTGCTTTCAAAACAGAATACACATATTTGGAGATGAATTGGCACAAAGGTTGGAAAAAGGCATTTTTCATCTCTCTGGCGTTGGAGTGGTTGTCGCTGGCCAGCTGTAAACAGACAGACACTATTTACAGTATAGTGGGTGGCATTTCAATTAGCAGACATTGTGGCTGTCAGTTCCCCCGGCTGTGTTCCTCCATCACGCGTGTAGCCTCTCTCTCTCTCTCTCTCTCTCTCTCTCTCTCTCTCTCTCTCTCTCTCTCTCTCTCTCTCTCTCTCTCTCTCTCTCTCTCTCTCTCTCTCTCTCTCTCTCTCTCTCTCTTTTATTTACTACTTCCTCCCACCCAGAGATTCAGGTGATATTAATGTCAGTTGTCCGGGAAGCCGAGCTGTACGTTTTTTTTCCTTTCAAAAAGCTTTCTCGCCATGAGCTCGGGTTGCATTTACGGATGACATTTTGATGGCATTTAGGGAAAGCGTAAATTGTGTGCACTTTCATGGTCGGGCAGATGCAATCTGAAGAGTATCAAGGATGGTTTAATGGCTCCCATCAAAAGTCCATTTATTCCACCTTTCTGTCACACTGGTATACAACATTCTTCCCTCAGTGTATCCAAACATATGTGTGTGTGTGTAACAGAGATCCTCCGCTTGTTTCCCCACAACAGATGTACCCCGAGCTGCAAATCACAAACGTGGTGGAAGCCAACCAACCCATACGCATCGAGAACTGGTGCAAGACGGAGAAGAAGGTGTGCAAAGGCCACGCCCACATTGTGGTGCCTTACAAATGCCTAGGTAAGCTTGGAACAACTGGAACAGAACTCATAAGGGTGACGGCTGTGTGGCCTTTCATATCTTAGCTACCTCGCCGCTATTGTCCTTCCTCTTTTTCAAATTAGCCCCTCCGTGGAGCTGAAGAGAAAGAAGAGATTATGATACATCTTAGCCACGGGCAGCGGTGACACGGAGCAATATTGGAGTCTGATTCACTTGACTAATCCTGGCCTTGAGCCGCAGAATGAGCAGATCCAGCCTGGACGGGGAGCTAATGTCTCTCAGAAAGGATGGCCAGGGGAGAAAAGCTATTATTGTTGGCGAGGCTTGTTGAGCAATAAAGCACAATCTTATTCTCCAGTCCTCATATAGTGGCCATAAAGTCACAGGGATACAGGGGGTCAGCGAGCGGGAGGGAGGGAGGGAGGGAGGGAGAGAGGGAGGGAGTTCTGCGAGGAGCTGAGCTTTATTACCCTCCTCCATCTCTCCGTTTGCCACGATATGGTACACACCTCTGTCTCTCCTCTCCTCTCCTGCAGCATCACGGTAATCAGAAGTGGCAACATGGCTGTATTCTTGGTTTATTAGATGTCAGATAGAGCCTGAAACGTTTGCCACTGTCTAAGAGGGTTTGCAATAATGCGCAAATAGTTTAGAGACGAGGGCGGAACTGTGTTCGTCCAGCTATGACAGACGCCCGGTGGGGGGAAACATCTTCCTCCTGGAATGGAAACGCTTCCCAGTACCCTTCCTCCGTCCGAAAGCCTCTCGATGATTGAGCTGTGCTGATTTTCCTGGATGAGAAAGCCATTAGTAGTTGCATTGGACTGTGAAATGGGCGAGCGTTCAAGAGCGTTTTTTGGCAAACACCGAGAGGCAAGGCTTTTGGAAAGTCGTGGGACAGCAAACAGCACAACTGGAGTGGCCACTCAGCGTCTGAGACAGGAATACAGATGAGCGGCTCACAGGCTCAAACTCACACGCCTCTCATGTTACAGCCTGAAAAAGTGCTCTGGAAGTTTTGCATTTTTGGGGGCAAAACCTCATCTTCATCTCTGACGTCCTCGCCGTCATCGCCTCCGTCTCCGTCTCCATCAATAACCGCGACCTTTCATTATGACTCAGCAACAGTGCCGTAGCTGCCATTTAATTAAAAAGGACTCCATTATATCTTCGCAGAATAATTAAATAAGCCTCCTTGCTCGTTCTTGCACATTCATTATCCTGATTGTTAAAGGTCTGCACTCTGGCGGACCCCCGTCAGACCGCAGAGGCCTTTTTTCCTTTTTAGCCGGTGTGCAAATAAGGAGATTGAGAGGAGAGAGAGTGGCAGAGACAGATGGAGAAGGCGAGGTAAGCATAAGGTGTTGGCAAAGAGGGAGCTTTGGAGAGGGTTCCTGCTTAATTATGTAACGGAGCATGTTAGAGGCTTAATTGGAGGGCTCTGATCGTATGCTAGGAGCCGGCGTGGCCACCTCATCACGTCTCACCTCTCCAGTCTGTAATTTGTCGGGTCCCTCTTTCATATCAAGCGCAGGTGTCAAGCGCCGTTCAATTATTCATTATTTGCGGTGTTCGAATCGTGTCGGAAGAAAAAGGGACATCTGAGGAGGGCCGCATTAAATATGTGTACAGTAATTACAGTAGAATCGGGAGGAAATGAACAGGGAGGGGAGGGGAGGGAGGGAGGAGGGCTGCGGCTCAGGGGGAGATGTGATTTAAAAGGGGCCCGGGCTCCTGTGAAGTTAATAGATTGATGTGAATAATGCAGGTGCTTAGGACGGAGCTCTGTGGAAGAGACCAAGATGGATTGATATCGTTCCCCGTGCCTGTGTAAAGGCCCGGTACACAGCGCCGCAGTCCTGCCTGTCCGCCCGCTCCCATAAACAACGGACTAGCGTCGATGAATGTGATTTTTTGTTCGGCGGCGCTCTAATCCATGCCGCATGACGTCTTTGTCCAGCAGCTCAGGATCATTACAGCACTTTCTCCCCGCTCCCTCCCTCCCTCCCTTCCCCCGTCTGTGTCCTGAATGGTGTGACCGGACCAGTAACAGGTGTGAGGCAGGGGGGTTTGGCCTGAGGTGTGTGACGCCGATGTGCCTCTTACACGCTCTGCATGTTTACACGCACGTTTAAACTTCCATTCTGTGGTGATAATTGGATTTTTGAGTGTAAACAACTGTAATCAGGCAGCGCTGTCCTCTGAGTAACACGCTCGGATGACGGTGACGGTAAATTGATTTGCCTGAGCATGTAAACACTTCTTCAGCGCGCAAACAAAACAGGCAAACTTCATTTCCTAAGCAGATTAAATAATGAGCCGTGTAGATTCAGCTAACAACAATCCTATTAGTTACATCCGTACACATATATCCGTACATATATACAGTTTTATGTGTGTGTGTGTGTGTGTGTGTGTGTGTGTGTGTGTGTGTGTGTGTGTGTGTGCTTCAACTCCTCTTAAAAATTGGAGCACAGAATGTTTATACCGAGGTTTCATTTATTTGGCCAACGCAGACTGAAAGTATTCCCGGGGTGAAAAACAAAAGGCATTAAAGGCAAATCCATAAGTCATTTCTGATGTCGGATATCTGGACATTCATTTATTTACTTTCCCCATTGTCTGTGCAGCCATGCCTCTGAGTGTCCGTGTCCGTTCGGGGGCAGATTGAGGCGAGACACGGCTCGTTATTCAATCTCCCCGGAGCGTCGGGATCAATGAGATATTTTTTTCTGGGTCTTTGCGACTTTCTGCCTCGTGTACATTTGGGGAATGAAGGAATTAAAGGGGTTTAAGGCTGGCGTTAGAGGGATTTAATAAGGGGATTCACAGATATGACTCATCATCTTTCACCTTTTACTTGCCGACGAGGGCTGTTGGTTTAATCAAGGGCAGGGCAGGAAGTGACACATTCGTCCATCATCGTAAACGTAAGGACTTGTGATGGTGTGAACACAGACTATGGGTGCAAATCAGGCGTGGACTTAAAGCGCCACGCCCCAGGCTTAGCGCGTTGCTTTGCCTCTGACCACGTATGTTTTAAAGTGTTGTGAATGTAAATTTAGGGAAATCTCACGCAAACCCAACACTCCTTTGTTCTTTATATGTTATAAAGTGAACGTGAAGGTTTGGGGAAGGAAAACAAATTGGTTTAAGTCCTCAACCTCTGCTGATGGTTTCAACATCTCTGAGTTCTTTGCAAGGTCAGACTTGTTTTCCATTACTCATCATAAACTAGCAACTGCTTCCCTTTCATGACGATTTAAGGAACAACCCCTGATCCAAACGAAACGATCACCACGGCAACTCCTTTACCTAAAAATATAAACCCTGCTGTCACTCTCCGATTGACCGACACATCTTTAAACAGGCAGATTGTAACTAGGAAGGGATGATTATTGATATGATTTGTCCCTCTGTAACTTGAATCATGAATGTGAATCCACCTCAGATGTATGAAGTCCAAACAAATTACACCTTTGACTTTAAATGTCACTTCACATGCTGCCAGATGCTGAAAAGCCCTTGAAATACAATAGCCCTGCCGTCAACAAGCGGCACTTAGATGCTTAATTGAACCCCCCCCTACACACACACACACACGCACACACACGCACACACACTGCAGGTATCTGTGGTGTCGCTGGTATACGCTTACCTGCTTCCAACACACTTACAGTAAAGGAGGTCTGGCCGGAGAGTGTTAGAGAGAGTGTCAGACACACACAGGAGGTTAAATCAAAGACAGATGAATAGACGAGGTGGAGAGGAGGTCACAGAGAATACATTTTACGCCGTATAGGCTCTCTCTCACACACACACACACACACACACACACACACACACGTACACACACTCACACACAGAGGCAGAGCTGCAGTATTTGCGTGGCACAGCTGCTCTCCAAACACCGCCATTCATCACCCACTGCAGTGTGGCTTGCAAACTCCTCCCCTCATCGCATCCAAAACAACCCGAGAGCCCCCGCGTGTGTGTGTGTGTGACATAAAGAGACAGAGGAAGGGACACGGGTGAGTGAGTGAGTGAATGAAGGAGTTAGGAAGTGGGCCAGGAAGCCAGTGCAGCCCCGGTATTGCGTCCTGTGTGAAGGATATGGAGATACTCAGGGGGGTTTGCTCTTCCCGCAGCTCTGACGAAGGAGCAGGGCGGTCACAAAGCGGGAGGTTGGGTGCTAAGGGGGCCGAGGTTGGGGGGGTGTGTCAGGGTTCTGTTACTGCACCTCCTGGGCGGAGAAGAGAAGCAGCTGCCAAGTCCTCTGCTATTTCAGGCTCTCCTCTTCCTCTCCTACCCTCTCATTTTCCAAAACACTGCTTTTTCACCCAGCCTGGCCCATGCAAAGCCATCCAGCAGCCTCTGGCTCTGGCCGCAGTCACAGCAAACCACTAAATGAGCAGTTATAGGATAGATCCCAGCCCTCCATGTGAAACCTCTAGACCCTCATTTGTATGTTTTCCGTCCGCCCATTCGGCTGCTGCTTCAATCTCAGCCTGGACTTTGCCCTAAACCTTCTATTCCTCCCCCACTCACTCACTCACTCTGTCTCTTTTACCTCTTCCGTTGTCTTCCTGCCCGCCTCCCCATTTGTTTGTGATGGTCTCGCCCTGATCTAATCTTGTTTATGACCCCCTCAGCCATACGCTGACATAGGTGTGGTTTTCAGTGAGGAACTATTCATAGGAATTTCCAAGATGCCCTTCGTGTCCTCGATTTCCCAGCTCTGCTTTCTGTCAGGTCCTCTGAATAAAGCCAGGAAGGAAGAGTGCGCACTTCCTTAAAGCAGTCGCAGCATGAAACCAGCATTTTCTCCCCTTACCATTTTAATGACAGATTTTATGTGAGGCTACAGAAGAGGGAAAAAGCCCGATCTGCTCCAGGTGCTCAGACAGATGTTGTCAGAAGTGTCAAATGCCCTTTCTGTAATCCAGCTATAATGAAAAGTAAAAGACCAGGCAACTATGAATTATTGAATTATTCCCCGTCTTGCCAAGACTCATCTGCTGTTCTCTTTTTTGGCTTAAACAAAGCGAGGTTTCACTTCTGACCCTGATGCTGAATGAATTTCAGACAGATCAGTGGCTTAAACTGTGATTTGCTCTTACAGTGGGCGAGTTTGTCAGCGACGTGCTCCTGGTCCCCGAGAAGTGCAAGTTCTTCCACAAGGAGCGCATGGACATGTGTGTGAGCCATCAGCAGTGGCACGGCGTTGCCAAAGAGGTAAGGAAAGAATTACTGCAGAGGAAACAGTGGGAGGCTTTGTCCCCCTGTTACAATACTGCAAAGATAACCACATTTTTTACCCTGATATCTCCCTCTCACGCTGGCTCTCAGCCTTGTGTTTTTGCCTGTGGCCATGTTTTTGTTTTTGAACAGTTTTGTTTTGTTCTGGCATGTTTACCCCATGAATCAATCAGTATAATTCAGTCCACATTATGTTTTAGAAAACACAGTTTGTTCTGACAGATAAAACATTTTATTTTATTTTATTTTATTTTATTTTATTTTATTTTATTTTATTTTATTTTATTTTATTTTATTTTATTTTATTTTATTTTATTTTATTTTATTTTATTTTTTCTCCCTTCTTCTTGCCCATGGTTGCATCTTTCCCTGTAAGGTTCAAAGCACCTCTCACACAGTCTGACTAGGCGCCCTCACATTTCAGCTACTAATCTGATTAGTGTTGTGGCTATAGAGCAGCTAATCCCCTCTGGGCAGCTCTGGAGTCGGCCCTCAGGGGCCATTCTGACCACAACAGGAAGAGCAACAGCTCACCAAGCACATAAACCTCCTGCTCAGCTCACTCCCAGCCTGGTGTTTAGTATCTCTTACTCGTCTGCTGCACATGTTATCAATGTCTGCACCCTCATAGCATCTGCACTGTTAGAATTTGGGACATCTGGAGATATAAATTACCTACAGTTTTGTAAATGTTTTATAATTGAGCAGCAGTAAACATTAGCAGAGGGAAAATCTGGGTAGAAAAACGCTTCAGGAACAATTTCCCCTCACTCACTAACTGCTGCTGAGATGCTCTTTAGCAGGGCAGCTAATAATTCATCGCTCCAGTCGGGGTTCTTGCTTCCATGTGTTAATCTGTAATACCTAATGTAATATAATTGGTAGCTTGAGTTGTAGCTATGATGTGAGACACATCAAGAACCAAACTGAACTTTGTAGTTTGGCCCCACCGGTCCCCACTCACAGTGTGAAGACAAAGGTCTGGTTCCAAGTCAGATCCTGACTAAATAGCGATCGGACAGCATCCCTAAGGGTTTCTAATAAAACATTAGCAGGCTTGTTAAGGAGATGGCTGAAATAGAAATAATGCTTTCCTGGCAGATCATGACTGCTGGACCTCCACCACATGCAGCTAATGAGCTAACTTAAACATTAAAGATGCCCTCCAGACACGTTTTAACTCATCTAAAAATACTTCACGTCGATTAATAGCTTTTGCAGGAAAAAATGAATCAAACCCCTAAAAAATGTTAAAACATGCGTCTAGTCTTTCTTCTTCATAGAGAAAACCAAATGTTCAGAGCAGCCGGCACAGCTGGTGTGAGTACACGTTTGGTCTCCACTGTCTGGTGATGTCACATCGGGCTTTTAGGTGAATTTAACTCACTCAGATTTGAAAGAAGAACAGAGAAGTCTTCATGTTTCCTCTTTCAGTAGAAGAATGAGGCCACAGTCCTCTGCACATGACTCAATCTCTACAGGGAAAGTTATCCAGGAGGAGGAGATCTTTAAAATGATACCTTTTAGATGTTTTTTTACCTACATGTCATTGGAAATAGAACATTTGGTCGTACAAATGAGCTTTCTTCTCTCTTTGCTATTTTGCCAGTCACCTCAGGCTGGCAGAACACGTTGTACAATTTGGTGGCTGTCTGCCTAAATACTAACACTGCGTTCGGGCGCTCATCAGAAGGTGGTAAATACCAGATGGTGAGACGGGTTCAGTTTCAGTGCGTTCCCAGTGCTTCTTGGAAGAAACAACCAAAGCACGGAACGGACCGCTGAGCCCAATCCCCATGTTGGTTCAGTCCTTGAAATTTCCCATGATGAAACCTTGTCAAAGTTAATACAGAATAGTGAGTAAATGAAGGTTTTCCAGCCTTGAGTCATGATTACAGAAATGGCTGCACAAATGAATACAAACCAGATCCATAATGCAGAGAATTGATTTATAGGTCATATCAACAAGTCCCAAAATAAGACAGGAATACCAAGTTTACAGCGGTTACATAATAAGATCCTCAGGTCTTAAAATAATGACATACGAGTTGGAGATTTCAGTTTTCAGCAAACTATAATAGACATATAAACCAAAGCCTCCTCACCTTGTGTCTCTATGAGCTGATATCATCTCCATCTTCCCTCAGGCCTGCGCCAAGAGCTCCACCGTGCTGCACAGCTACGGCATGCTGCAACCCTGCGGCATCGACAAGTTCCACGGCACCGAGTACGTGTGCTGCCCTTCATCTCGCAGCGGGGATGCTGCCCCTCCCGCCCTGCCCTCCCAGGAGGATGATGACGACGAAGAGGAGGAGGTGGAGGACGAGGAGATCGACATGGCCGACCTGGAGGATGAGGAGACCGTAGAGGACAGGTGTGCTTGTCAGGGTTATTTGTGAGGGGAAGGTGGATGCATGCCGGTTACAAGTTTGAGATGGAGTAGTGTGTGTGTGTGTGAGTGCATGTAGTAGCATGATCACGCGTGTCTTTGATGTATTGCGACTGTAATATGTGCTCTCTTGTGAAGGGCAGACATTACTGGTCATCTGGATGAGTTAAAGTGTTGTGACATTGACCTGTGGCAGCTGCTCTGCCGTGCGTGATGAATAACCCCTCTGCCTGGCTTCCTCCCCTTCACTCCATCACCTCCTCCTCTCCACTTATCACTCCTGCCCTCTGCCCCGTTCCCCTCCTCTCCCCTCCAACAGCGTGGCGGTGCCCGACGAGCAGCCGACGCACAAGGAGGAACTGCTGGACGGGGACGACGAGCAGGACGACGAGGAAGACGACTACCACTACATTTATGATGACGGGGAGACAGACAAGGAGGAGGAGGATGAGGATGAGGAGAAGAAAGAGGGCAGCAAAATGTCAGAGAGCCTGGATGATGACAAGAGTCTGCAGGAAGTGAAAGGTAATGCACGCTTTCTCCCTCTCTCCCTCCCTCCCTCTCTCTCCGTCTCTCTCTCTCTCCCTCTCTCTGTCTCCCCCTCTCTCTCTCTCTCTCCCTCTCTCTCCCTCCCTCTCTCTCTCTCTTCCCCTCTCCCTCCCCCTCTCTCTCTGGGCACTGCGCCTACCACTTAAATTATAAACTATAAGTAATTATGCTGAACTTCCTTTTATAAGCCACACTGTGATCAGATAAGTGTATGCATCAGCTAAAACCTCACCTCCCTCCACCCAGCAGACAGTGATGTACTGATCTGCCCTGTCAGAGTTACACCAGCAATCCGGCCTGATGCTGCTGCTGCTGTTGCCAAAACGCCTCCAAATCCTGCCAATCACTGCTTGTACAGAAATGACCCCTGCTGTTTAATCGTAGCTGTAGATGTTGCCGTATGAATTGGTATAATTCTGTAAAGGAGGATATAAGTGGTGCCCCCTAGTGGCCTGGATGATCTAACAGATATCCCTCCTGGCAGCGGTGTGCACCTTGGAGGCGGAGACCGGCCCCTGCCGCGCCTCCATGCCCCGCTGGCGCTTCGACACGAGCCTGAGGAAGTGCATGCGCTTCATATACGGGGGCTGCGCCGGCAACCGCAACAATTTCGACTCGGAGGAGTACTGCATGGCCGTGTGCAGGCGCCTGAGTAAGTCTGACGCCACAGAGGCTGGGTCGCACAAAAACAAACCTCCTCCCTCTCTCTGCCTGTTTGTGCCTTAGCTTCAGACTCTCTCCCCTGCTGCACACACACACACACTCTCACACACATTAGGATAACATAGGTGTAGATTAGTTCCTCGCTAAGCCGCCGGCGCTCATTCATCTAAAGCTGCCGCTAGCTGTTACGGCGTCACCTCCACCTCCGCCAACAACAATCGATTTCACCCAACATCACCCTTTGACTTGTAGTTCATTGACATTACACACAATTAAATGTCACACTTAACATCACTTAACATCTGTAATTTTTAATTAAGCCACTCAGAACAACACAATAGAGCATAATGATTTCATTCTGAGCACTCAGTGGTACATCAGCTTTTCTTAATTCACGACTGAATGTGAACTTTTCAATAGGAACAATACTGCTGAGGTGTGAAAGAAAGTTCTTGTCACTTACAGCTGCATATATAAGCCTTACAAGCACATTTAATATCAATTAATATCCAACAATACCCATCAAAACATGTCATCATTTGGACAATCAGGGCAGCTCCTTTATTAGTTATTCAGTCACATGCACATCAACTTTAACACCACTTTTTTAATGTTTTCCTGCCATCTTTGTTCGCTCTCCATCTGTCCCTGCTCCTCTGTCTGTCTGCTCACAGCCCTGTCTGTCTGCCATCCAGACCCAAACCAGCATATGACCTCATCATGATGGCCCGCTGTGCCTCAGCTCAGTCATGGTTCACAGCTCAGAGATTAGACGAGCACGTTAGGAGCATGAGCATTAAACTTAAATGCACAAACACTCATTTATCTGGTCCCGTTCACGAGCTCATGGTAGCGTTGCAGCGACGCAGGGGAGTGAGTCCAGAGCGGAAACACCTCTGGTCTCACCGCGGATGACCTCAGCCGTCAAACGCGGTGATATTTTCATTAATGCCAGAGACTTGACCTCTCGGCAGGAAGCTGACAGGAAGACGAAATGAATGAAAAAGGAAAGACTGTCAGATTCTCTTAAATTTATCTGAGCCGCCGAAGGGGGAAGACCAGCGATGAAAGGGCGATGAAGGGGGGGATGCTCCTGCCCTGCTAGGAACCCGCATTGTTTGCTTGTAACTCTCTCTTTCCTCGCCGTTTCCTGTCCACCTTAGTCTGTCCGTCTTGTGTCTGCTTGGACCTGCTGTCATGTCCGTCTTCCCTCCTCATCCATTTTGTAAACATGTCCGCCCGCTCACATTGCCGTGTCTGAATTTTGCAGCCGTGCCCCCCACACCCCAGCCCACCGACGACGTGGACATCTACTTCGAGACCCCCGCCGACGACAAGGAGCACAGCCGCTTCCAGAGGGCCAAGGAGCAGCTGGAGATCAGGCACCGTAACCGCATGGAGAGGGTAAGAGAGTATACCAGGCTCACTCATGCCAACATGTCCGTAATTAGAGGCCACGATCTGGATTTTTACTGCCTCATTTCAGAAAATGGCCGTAATACTCACTATGGCTGTTGATGAGGTCGTTGCTCAGCACCGGTGAATCAACAAATACTTTGCCAGGTGCTGATTTTGGCTCTCGGAATGACCCAGAATCTGTTAAACACAAACATCCCTAACAACAACTTAATTGTTTAATGGTTCCCCCCAAAACATTTCAGCTACAAAGAACCAAGCTGGATTGCAAACCAACCACATGAAACCCCAGTCTGATTAGCACACACTCCTCCATGGTGCACACACACCAAATGCATTCAAGAAAAAATGCGTAAAAGATTAGTATTTCCATGAAGCACAGTGATGAGGGGTGTTTGAAAACTAATGTACCTTATCGATTTCCTTTATTAAACATGAACTATAAATGGAGACAGACGCAGCGTAGCAGTTGGACCTTGCTGTTGATTACCTCACCGTTTGCTGCATGGAAGTGAAATCTGAGTGAATAACAGTTGAAACTACTTGTACTTCTGCAGGGACGGGCTGAGTTTGCATTGATTTACTGTATATGAATCCAATCTGAAGGCATAACACTATAAACAACAGGCTTAACTGCACATATTAACTCAGACATGCAATCAAAACACTGAACAATCCTGAAGGGAACAAACAATCAAAATTCTAACAATCCACAGCTGGCAAACAGGCAGATATAAAGACTCCATGCTCC
Organism: Genypterus blacodes; assembly: GCF_046128005.1. Taxonomy (NCBI): domain Eukaryota; kingdom Metazoa; phylum Chordata; class Actinopteri; order Ophidiiformes; family Ophidiidae; genus Genypterus; species Genypterus blacodes. The sequence continues at coordinate 2,431,648 of NW_027466845.1, forward strand.
ATTAATGTTGCCAATTTGAGAGATAACATCACACTGAACACTGAATCCTTTCACATCTATGTTTACAGTTTACAGGAAAACCTTGTTTGATTGCGTTTCTCTGTGCTCCGGTCACTTTAGGTAAGGAAGGAGTGGGAAGAGGCTGAGCGTGAGGCAAAGAACCTGCCCAAGGCTGAGAGGCAGACATTGATCCAGGTAAGACACTGATCCGTCCCCCCCAGGGAGCCCCTCCTTTGTCCTTTTGTTTGGGTGCGATATGATGACTTACAGCACCTAGGTCCCTCACTCCCTGCCCTATTAAAGGTGCCTTTCCCTCGCTGCTCTATCTTTATCACTGTAAGGCTAAATTAGGGCAGTTTCTGAATGGAGAGACGACTAAATGAGTCCCAAACTCTCCTGACGTGCCTGAGAGGCGACATGAGTGGAATGGAAGGCTATTTGTGCGCTGAAATTGAAGGAGCTTTGCTGCGGATGAGGGGGTTTAGGTCTCTGTGTTTATTTTCTTTATCTATGTGTGTGTGTGATTGTGTTTGTGTGTGGTTTCAGCATTTCCAAGCCATGGTGGAGTCCCTGGAGGAGGAGGCAGCCAGTGAGAAGCAGCAGCTGGTGGAGACTCACCTGGCCCGGGTGGAGGCTATGCTGAATGATCGGCGCCGTCTGGCCTTGGAGAACTACCTGGCTGCCCTGCAGGCCGACCCCCCCAGGGTAAGGCCCCCCCACCCCCCACCCTCTGGCCTCTCAGGGCATCTTCTATCTGCCCTTCATCTCCTCTCAATTCTTCCCACGTGTCTCCTCTCTGTTCCCCTTCAGTGGTGAAACTGGCGCACACGTACACACATTTCTGTGGGGCCACACTCAGTCTCACTAGTTAAAGCCTCTGGCTGATCTTATATCCTGTCAACAGACCCCTGCGCTAACTCCCAATTCATCACGAGGAGAATTGATTACTGTAGCCATAAAAGCACATTCCAAAATCCTCCATCAGCACAAAGGCAATCTCATCTCCAGCTTCCGTGATAATCACTGTGTCGTGCTAAATTCCTTTTATGTAATAGACTTTTGATCCTTTTGCCAGCACTCAGCATTGGAAAAATCCCAGTCATCTCCTAACAACCGCCACTGTTGGCCTTTTCATCCAGAAAGGGTTGAATTGTTAATTTTTCAAACGTAATAATATTGCCTGGCTTGTAATTTGTTCTCCCGCTTCTCCGTTGCACCGGCGATATTCACAATTGCATCATGGTACTGTGATGTTATTTCAGCACGCGATGCAAAGGTTCGGGTGTTATTTAGTATGGATTCTTTGCCGTTCTGCAAAATTCAAAATTGACTATTTTCTCCCCTCAATAACATCAACACAGACGATTGTTCTTTAATAGAGTTGTTTTTTTTTTGTATCTTCTGTGGCACAGCGTCGTGCGGCGGTGACACATGAGAGGAAAGTGGCTCTCATCTCATCGCATTCAGGTTTATTATTCAAACTAGTAAGTAAAGCTGAAACTGATGAAACCTTTTGGATTCAGGAATGTAATCTTATCTTTAAAAGGGACGATAATGTGACTGGTATGGAGAAAGGACGCAGGAATATGTGTCTAAACTGAGATCGCCCTCTCTCACATGGAGGCAGAACTATGTGGGGATAATCTTCAGACTTCATCCTTATCTGAAGCCTTTGAACTCTTTCTTCCACACACTGCGTGATGTTGCATTCACACGTGATGAAACACAAAGCCGTTCGCGCCAAGCAAAGCAAAGCTGATTTGATTTCCCCAATCGTGACCTGTAATCAGATTCCTTTTCCAGCAGGGATGAGCCCAGTGGACCTTCCCACACTCAGTGTTGACCTGTACATTAACAGGGTCACTGGACGATGTAAAAGCATTATGAAAGCATGTTTTACTCCCTGAAACTCTGCTCAGCCTCATGCCTTTGTCCCCACAGCCCCACCGCATCCTGCAGGCCCTGAGGAGGTACGTCCGCGCCGAGAACAAGGACCGCCAGCACACCATCCGCCACTACCAGCACGTCCTGGCCGTGGATCCAGAGAAGGCTGCTCAGATGAAGTCCCAGGTCAGCGCCATTTTGAACACAGATTTTAGTTTTGAACGAAGAAATAAACAAGGATGCATTACTTTTTCTGTATGACTCCAGTTTTGGATTACAAAACGTCTGTCCCTTTCTGCTGTGTTAGACGTTGTTGGTCATCGTCGGTCATTGGTTGATGCGAGGTTTAGTAACATTCCTGAGCTGAATTGGGTGATTTCAGGACATTTCGAACCTCTCACATCGAGCCACACCGGGATTTCACACTCTGGCTCCTGCTCAGACACACGGAGGAGATAATGATGTCTCATTCTGCTCCTCTCTGCCCTGTTTCTAAAGTGTGTAGGAGGTAGAAAGAGTGTGTGCGCTTCTCTTCTCTCCTCTCGAGTTGAAGCCCAAGAGGAGTGTGTAGGCTCGTCTGACAGGGGGCATACAGTGTTTCATTCACTTAAGCCCCAGCGGAAGATTAACATTGCGCCGGTCTTGTGTAATGCTGGACTCTGAGCCACTGCACAGGGATTTGGCTGGGAGCTCTACTGTTAGATGTGCTCGCCAGTCTGTGTCAGTGCCCTTTGACACCATTTATAGTTACCCTGGACTGTTAAAGAGCACGTAGCAGATGGATGAAACAACAGTCAGGGGAACTGGAGGGTCACAATTTAGATGAATTGCAGGACATAGCGGGCGGTGCGCCGCTGTGCTCAGTCACGGGGAGCAGATCTGTATTGTTGTATTTATTTGTGAAGCCCAGTTCCTGTGTTTGTGTATCTTTCTCCGCTCAGCGAATCCTTTTGCGAGTTGAGATATGCAATTTTTCGGTCTCCTTGTTTGTGGAATTGGCTGGTGGGACTTTAAAGTGCATTACACAGGATTTCTTCTGTAGATGGACGGCTTGTTGTTGTGGTTTCTGCGCTCAGAATAGCTGTCGTTTGTGTTTGTCATTTCAAAGACGGAGCGGCTGGATCCTCACCTGTCTGCTTTCAGGCACGCTCGCCACATTATCGTATATTTGTCTCGGCAAAATGAGGAGAGGCGATCTTCAGAATGAAGTTTGCGTTTGTGGAACATTAAGGCTGCAGCACATGAGCATTAATGAGGGAAGGTACATGACTGCCATCTGTGGCCCACTCTGCTGCATTACACCCTGGTGGCTGTTTGAAGATGAAGACGGCCAATCAACACAGCGGGAAATTAACACCAGTCACCTGCCAAAAGCTGGTCAGCTGTCAGTGGTTGGTCGGTTTTTTATATTCTGCCAACCACTTTGGCAGCAGCTAGTTTGGAAATTGTGTTCCTCTCTAAACATCATATTGATCATAACACAATAAAAGTAAAATGCTGCGAGTGTTTGAAATGAGGCGAGCTCTGCAGTGGATCAAAAGAGCCGCTTGTTTACTCAAACTCGCCTCTCTGTGATCTCGCAGACATCATTGCGCCTGACAGGCAGTAGATCCTGTCAGGTCACTTCAGTGCAACAGCATTGATTTGAAAACAACATGTTGCAGCTTGTTTTATGCCTGTAGATTGGCTCCCTGTGTGCCGTGCTTAGGAAAACACATTTCTGTGACAGTTGTGTTTGAATCTGTGAGCACGAACCACTATATTCTTTAAAAACACACTAATCTAACGTCATAAAAACACATTACAAACATAATGTTTTTGTTTTTGACCTATTTAAGAGCTGAGGTAGATTCACTGGGTAACCATGCTAAACAAAGTAATCAAACTGTTCATCCGCTTCTTCCTCCGCATCCATCTTCTTCATTATCTCACTGAGGAGGTTATTGTATTATATTGTATTAGTTGGATTAGATTAGATAGTCTTTATTGATCCCTTGCTGGGAATTGTTCAGTTACAGCAGCGACAGTATTTAACAGACACACACACTGTTTGTACTCCAAAACAATCAAAGGATAAAATATAAAAATACACAATCTGTAGTTAAATATTAAGATAAATGGGAGGTTGTATTTACACACAGGACTTCAAAACTATCTAACACAGATAAATGTACAGATTAGTAAATGTACACGATTGATTGAACCATTCAAGATCTAATGTTGGCATCATGAAGGTGAGGAAGGCTTTTGTTGGTCTGATTGTTGTTTGTTTTCCTTTTATCCCGGCTGCAGGTGATGACGCACCTCCGCGTGATCGAGGAGAGGATGAACCAGAGTCTGTCGCTGCTCTACAAGGTCCCCTATGTGGCCGAGGAGATTCAGGATGAAATTGGTGAGTGGCGCCCTGTCGCCGGCCCCCCAAGGCAGATTGGAGGAGCGGGGTGGCAGGCTGCAGTAAAACGAAGTGAAATGGAAAACGTGATTGAATTCACACACAGGATATTCTGGATGAATTTTGACAATATTTTATTTATTTTCTGGGGGTATTTCATGCAAGCTAAGTAATAATGCGACACAAACACAAATACAGGAGGGGACAAGCGGCCGAGCTTTGGCACTGTGTGTGTGAACCAATTACCAAAGACAGAGCAGTATTGTGTGCCTGTGCATGGGAGTGTAACGCAGCTATTACTCGCCGCTGCCCCCATCAGCTCCCCTCTGCAAAAATTAAATCCGTCACTGTACATTGGAGCCATCGCGAACGCATTAATCTCCGGCGGGACGAGTTAAGATGGGAATCGTCCGGATGTGGGATAATGTGCCGTGTCTCCTCGTCTTATTTTTGTTTGGTTTGGTTCATAAAAGGAGCGGTGGAGTCATGTTGTAGCACAGATTGTAAAGTGGTGTGGGTGCAGTGACAGAACTAGGTCACAGCTTTCACTGTGCTGCATCCTGTTGGGAGATGTGCAGATTTACACAGAAAATAGCTCTCAGAAAAATGACTAATTGGTAGTTAACAGAAACGAGAACAGACTTTCCCTTCGCCGTGATGGTTGAAAGAGAGCGCTCACAGTAATTGGTGCGGCTCACTTTTTGTTCATTACCTCCAATGACCCTGGTTACGTCCAATTTACACGCTGTTTCTTCCTGCAGACGAACTACTTCAGGAGCAGAAAGCCGACATGGACCAGTTCCTGTCGTCCATCTCCGAGTCCCAGCCGGACGTCACCGTGTCCTCAGAGGAGAGCGTAGAGGTCCCAGTGTCTGAGGGGAAACCCTACCGGCCCTTCCAGGTCACCTCCCTGGGATCCCGCCTGGAGCCAGAGGGTGAGCAGCCATCGGCGCCAAGTCACAGTGACGGACAGCGGCATTGAAGTCCACAATGTCGGCGTGGGGGGAACGACACCCGTCTCTCCGCGGGGCCTAAAGCGGCGTAGCGGAGTGCTGTAGTGTGGAGGAAGGATAGCTCATGTCGAAAGTGAAGCAGGGATTTAAAGTGTTTCAGGCCATTCCAAGTGGGCTGTCGGAGCCCTGGGTTTCGGAACTTATCTATTCCTGCAGAATTCCCTGTTGCCTAATCTCCAGACTTCAGTGCAACCCCACAGAAGTTGAGATGCAGAAAAGCCTCGGGCCTCGTTCAGCTCTAGAAGCTGAGAAATTGCAACTCTAAGTGAGCCGTTATGGTTCTGTTTTTGTCACGTTTGTGCCAAAACAAAAAAGATCCTCAAACAGAGAACAAAGTGAGGGATGGAGCGCTTCCAGGGAGACAGAAGGCAAAAATATGAGTAAATCCCACAAGGAACGTTTGAATATACATGCCAACAGCCCGCAGGGTTTCCTGAGGGCTCGCCAGTTCTGAAACAGCTCCTCCTTTTGAGTTTGGTTATCCCTCTAAATTGTTTTTGCATTCTTCTTACTGGACTCTTTTCATAATCAATTAACACACCTTGTTAATCTGCCTTTTTTCTATGCTCACCTGGGTTTTCTCTCTTTTCTCTCCTTCCCTTTTTTCTTTTCCCTGTTTTTTCCGTTGCTCATTTCCAATGCCAAGGCGATCTATCAGACTCCCCACGTGCCTTCAAGAAAGGTTGGTGCCTCTGCTGCCTCTTGTTTTCCCGGCTCTCACCCCCCCCCCCTTCCCCCCGCTCATCTTCAAAGCCATTCCCATTAATTTTGTTCCTTTTTCCTCCCTTATTTTGGGGCGATTTGGGATTCTCTGTCTCCCACTCTTGCTATTTTATCAGAAGCCATCTGTTCTATGCTTCATTCTCTCTCTCCACTTTTTGATCGCTCACGTGAGCTTTATGGTCGGACGTTCCCGGGAAGTCGTGGGCCTCTAAGTGTGGCAGAGATCAGTCACAGCCAGCTTCCCTCTAAGAAAGCCTCTTTAAGCGTCTGCTCGCTGTCATTACGTTCTCAGCACATTTGTCAAAGCACCTTGCTTAATTACCCCCAGACACACACACACACACACACACACACACACACACACACACACTCATCCCCCTCATCAGTTGCTGTCTTCTAGATAGAAGCTGTGTGATTCAGTGTCCCTGTCTGAATCTCGCCGTCTCTGCTCGCCCACAGCCCAGTCAGAACCGTCTGAAATGGTCCAAACCTGCCGATCTGGGCTTAAAACACACCGGGACCTCTTCCTCTTCCTCTCCATGTCGTCAAATATGAATAGAATACAGATTTCAGAGCAAATGGAGGCCAGATTCTTCTACCGAGCTTCCCGTAGAACCCCGTCCCTCTTGTGTTTGTCGTCGGTATTGTGTTTACGATCCGAGTGAACTCACTGACTGGTAGTGTGGCTGACTGTGAAAGTGTGTGCACCCTGCTGTAGCGTCTGATAACCCTGCCCAGAGTGTGTGACGTCAGCGCCACTGAACGAGGCTCGTAAACACATTGTCTCTCCCCAGTAAATCCAAAGGCAGTAATTGTTCTAATCTCATACTTAAGTCATTGGCTGAGCCCCTCAGGAGACGCCGGGGCCGCCGCCAAACTCGTCGGCCCCCGTACATCATTTAGGACCCTGCCACGGCTGCGTCTCTTTCTCCTCCCTGCTCTTGATTTATTCATGGCGTATCTGCTGTGTGTATTAATAGATACTAAGTCAGTGTGTCTGTTTCAAAGCCATTGGTCTTGCTAACATGCATTTCTGACACTCTGGCCCACTTTCTTGGTCAATCCACTTACTGAGATCCTCTGGGACTTTACAGTTTGTGTATTTTATCTGCTAAAATGCAAACACGAGTGCTATAAAGTGGTGCGATGATGAGGAGGTATTGTTGCGATGGATAGGTTTGATCAAATGAAAACACATCCGAGGGATTCCAAATCATAAATTGTGAAGTGTTTGTGTTGTATGACATGTTTATCTCACCCAGTCAAAGCATGCAACTCAGTGTTTACACAGAGATCAGAGCAATGCAGAACGCAGCTTTGAGTGGTTCCTTTGTGTAAAATGTAAGATCAGTGCGATGCGGGCATGTGACTGCTTAGCTTTCCAGCGACGCAGACGGCGCTGAATGGAAGAAAGGCCATTGTTGTCACCAGTGAGGCTGAGATCCGCTGGATACATACGTGCAGCTGTCCACCATCCATCCAGTCCGTCCCTGTGCTGTGTGTGCTCTTTTCCTGCTCCTAACTCTTCTTCTTCACCTCTCGCCAGGCTCTGCCATGTCCGGCCTAGACGGGCTGATCGGTGCCGAGGAGAGAATCATCAACAGCAAACCCAAGATCGACAATGTGGTAAGACCGCCGCCACCGCCTCCACGTTGTTATCATGTCGACGTGTGTGTATCTGGAACTTTCTAACATGCACTACAAAATGAACTGAGAGCAGCTTTGTTAAAGCCAAAACAAATAAAAAGCCTTAACACAGATACAGAGATTTTATTACCCGTAGTAAAGATATTCCATAAAAGATGATCGTCTAACAAATGACTTTTATTCCACTAGACCTCAGGCTGACACAGCTGGCTCCAGAAAAGACTGAAATGAGTGAAATAAGGGTACAAATTCTGTGACTGTGGCAAACGATTCATATTGAAATGTGTTTGTAATGAATTGGCCTAAAGTTTGGACGTTAACATGCAGAGGCTCGTATGCTGATTCTCTGTTGGTGATGAAGCACAGAGCCTCAGATCCACTGTGGCAAAGAAGTGGAGTAATGAGCACATACAGTGCTTTCACACAGCTCTCTTGAGTTCAGCTTCTAATGAGTCGGATTACTCCAGTAACTATGTTGTCATAGTTACAGCTATCTCACACTATCGCTATTTATGTGTCCCTCTTTAGCCTCTGCCAACTAACCCTCATTCATAATCAAGTCCACGCATTGTTCAGCAGTCACCGCATGCCACCTTTGTTTGTCAGACGCACCATTCCTCCTCGTGGAGCTTTCAAATCATGCTCGGCTGCTAAATGCACGCTGTGTTTCGCATGCAAATCTGAGTCCAGCGGGAAAAAGCTCTGTGTGTGTGTGTGTGTGTGTGTGTGTATCTGTGTGTGTATGACTCATGCAAGTTTTTGTACGCATGCACCTCTTTTTCTTTCTGTACATGCAAGGTTTCTAAGACGGAGCAATCTGGGGGCGTTTCAAATGACTTGGCCTTTTCTCATGGTGGTGAGGAGGCAGCCACCTCAAACCTCTCTGTTCTTGCTCACATAAATTGGACTCTGGACTGCTCTGTCTCTACAAACAGCCAATCTTTAATCTGCCCTCTGACTACGCCCACCCTCACTTTCAGTGCTTCTTCAGATTAGCAATGAGTGACTGATGGTCTGTCTGTGCTGACAGAAGGGCATCTAACTCTGTGCCCAGACGGCAATTTGTTGTTTATGCTTGCAAACCCCCTCCCTCTCTCCCTCCAGTTTGTACAAGACAGCTCCGAGTGTATCATCCCTAAACACAGATAATCCTTACACTCTACTACACTCACATTCATATTCTCTCTCTCTTTCACTTGCTCTCCCTCACTCTACATACACACGCACATAGGGTCCTACACACACACACACACACACACACACACACACACACACACACACACACACACACACACACACACACACACCAAGTGTAACCTGGGCTCCCCTGTCTGTGTTGACAGGTGATTGATGAGTCTCTGGATGTTAAAGAAGTGGTTTACAGTGCAGAGAGAGTCAGCGTTATGCATGATGATGAGCTGGTGAGTACAGCAGCGCCCTCCACAGGGCTCTATGGGGAATGTAGTTATCAGAAATGGGGAGAGGAACGAAAGAAGGAGGGAGTGTGGGAGTGTGAATAACGCAGAAATGCCAGTTCTGCAGTTGATACTGTGAAATACACCACACACACACACGCACAAACACACACACACACACACACACATGTTGGAAGAGACCCTGAATCCACAGTCTTGCACTGTGACACGTTTGGTTCAGGCGAATACGTTGTGGTCATTTCTGCATGGATGCATGTTTGCTATGTGAATGTGTCTGAATGTACACATGACAATCTCAGTTCATACATACTGAATGTGAATCCACACAAACTGAGGGCGCTCTCGGTTTATGTGTGAGGATGAGCAGGAAATGATCCCCCGGCGGCTGTTTGCATATGATTAGTTTGTGTCATACATGCCAGATGACTGAAGGCAGAGTAGCTGACTGTGGTTGTATCATGAACAGGCCGACATATTAACACTCTGCACAAAGTCACATTTCATGCATGCATACACAATGGTCACTCTCGGTTGAAGTCAATCACATCTGACAAAATCTAGAATGAATCCATGACAGTGTTTGGGTAAGTTGTCCTCCAGTTACTCGAGCGCAGTTTAAAGCTTTTGTTAGGAAGGTTAAATTCTAAATGTGATTTTTTTATTACAGTTTGGCAGAGTTTAAATTATTATGGAGAAATCTAATTTCAGTTGTCGCGACTAAGCAGTTCTTCTTTGTTTATGCACGAAGAAGTGTAACTACTTTAGCTGTAGCTGGAGGGGAGCTTTACCTTTTCATACATTATCATATAACACAACAATATCACAACAATGTCAGTTTTTCCTGTTCTGCTAAAGTAAATTACCAAGCTAAATCAAATAAAACATTCCGACATCTGATGAGTTGTGTTGTGCTCAGCCGTGTCTGTGTTTATGGTCTCCTCACTGTCGCTCTCTCTCTCTCTGTCGCTCCCTCTCTCTGCTGCTCTCTTTGATTCTACCTGGTAGGAGTCCTACCGCCCTCTGGGAGAGGACTTCAGCTTTAGTAGCAGTGCACTGATTGGCCTGCTGGTGATCGCCGTGGCCATAGCAACTGTGATTGTGATCAGCCTGGTGCTGCTGAGGAAGAGGCAATATGGCACCATCAGCCATGGCATCGTGGAGGTGAGGCACCACGCCACACACACACACACACCTAAGGAGGGGTTTAGGTTGTAAACTGCACACACTAATTCTGCCAATAAGCTGCGATCCATCTTACACAAAGTGTCAGACTCTGAATAAATTATCATGTTTTATGTAAATGGACTTTCATTACTGCACGGTAAATTACATTATTGTCCATATAGCATTTGCATATGACACACACATGTTCTTGAGACACGATTGATGGCTGTTGACGTCGTCGCGGTAACTCATCGGCATTGTCCTCATTGTCCTCCTCTGGTCCAGGTTGACCCCATGCTGACACCAGAGGAACGCCACCTCAACAAGATGCAGAACCACGGCTACGAGAACCCCACCTACAAATACTTGGAGCAGATGCAGATCTAGCCTGAGCCTGCAGGTGGTGCTGTGGAGTCTGACCGAGGAAGGCAAAACGAGGGGAACATACTGTACTACTGACCAATAACATATGATGCTATCCTTAAAATTATTTGCATACATCCCAAACTCCATTAACTGGTTTGTTCAAAACAGTCCTTAAGTAATGCTACTACTTCCACTACTGCTACTATTGTACTATAGAGCTCTTTTTGATCATGTTTCTTTTTGAAAAGGTGATGTATCTACCAATTTGCATTCTGGAAAATGTGATTCTGCAGATTTCTCTGTAATTATGATGATATCAGATCAAGATGTACAACATTTCCTCCGATGTTTTCTTTTGTTTTTTAAAAAAAGTGTAAGGCAAATCAAGAAAAGTTCAATGTTTTTGAGTAGAACTCGTCAAACTGACATGCCAGACGCCGATGGTTTCCTGATGGTTTTCTCAAAAAGAATTGGTGTTTTTTTCCTTCTTCTCTTAATAGATTGCTTGTATATGAAGGTTGTTTGTACCAATTAAAATGTATAGCGAAACGAGAAATGAGAAAAAAATGACAACAAAATCCTGATTTACTTTTCTGTTCTTTGTTATGATGACAGACAAAATATACATATTACAGTTGAAATATATATATATATATATATAAATATATATATGAGAATAGATGTTTTTATTCCACCTTTTTCCCAGGGAAGAGGTTCCGACTCGGCTTAAAGGTTCTAAGCGTGATGACGTGAGTTGCTTTTGCAGGCATACTGCTGGAAAGAGGTGGACTAAGTGAGGGTGTGCACAGGCCCCCAGCTCAAACACATCAGAACCGACTCTGCTGAACCCCTTATCTCCTCCCACACACACACACACACACACACACCATTAGTGGGTAAATAGATAAAGCATCAGATGAAGTAAAAACCTATTGATGTGTTACATAACTGAATGTAATGTGGAAGCCTTTCTCTATACTTTGTACCTGATGTGTTCCCTTGTGGCGCTGGTTTGACTGACAAAAAGCCACAAACTTGATTTTGTTTTGCACAAATGACCTAAAGCAAACTCCATAAACTAATCTGAAGATAAATTTGGGGGATGATGAGCACGTGTTGGAGGTCTGTGCTGGTCCTAAAGTGCAAGAGAAGTCTGGAGATCGATAAAAAGCCACCAATAAAAGACAAGTTGGAGCTGGAGGGCTGTGCAGGCAGACAGAGACACACAGAAAGACGAGGCTTGGAGAGCTGGTTTCTGAAAAAAAAAAAGCTATCTTATTGTATTTTTACAGGTAGAGAATGGCACAAACGAGTTAACTGAATCCTGGAATCCTCTTTTCTCTTTCTATTAGTATCGTCTTTGTATGCCTGTATAGTTGATGTTGCAATCATGGCTTTTTTTCTGGAGGATTTCCTGTGGTGTGCATTGTTCTTAAATGAAATGATATATATTTTTAAGTTTGTTTTCTTGTTTTCTATTTTTTTCTTCTTCTTCTTCTCTTCCTGTGACAGTATCTCTGTATGTGACTGTCTCACTATGCACCCAATCAGCTTCAATCTTGTAACTGCCTGCTTGATTGTGGGAGGAAACTGGGGACTAATATAATATGCATATTAGTGATTTTAAACATTTTGAATGACACCAATGGAAACAGATTTATGGTTACAGGGGGGATACACATCAATAAACTCACAACTTCCATATGCCTGTCTCCTGCCCTTCCTTAGAGTGATGCACGGACCTATCTGTAGTCTGAAAGATAACATTGGTGTAGCGGTCCCATATGGTCTAGCGGTTAGGATTCCTGGTTTTCACCCAGGCGGCCCGGGTTCGACTCCCGGTATGGGAACTTACTCTTTAACTTCTCCGTTATTGGTAATGACTCCTTCACTAATCAATAGAAAGCTTCCTAAATGTTACAAGCCTTCTGAGTATCTCTCATAATATCAGACGTAAGTATGTCCTCGTTCTATTACGTTAATTCTCCCCTCTTCACAAGTCCTTTAATATTTCCCAATCTTGCTTTAATCTTTAATCTTTAACTGTAAATTTAACATTTGAAATGTGTCCTTTGGTCCTTTTCCACATCCAATGGTTTACGAATATAATAGGTATTGCAATAACGAATCACATTTGATAAATAGAAACCGATGTATTGTTAATGGAAATAATGAGTTGCATCCCAAAAGGCTTTAGGGTTTTGTCTTATATTTTGTCTTTGGAGGTGAATCCTTTCAGACAGAAATAAATACACCAAATGAATCATGTCCAGACAGAATGGGGGGATTTCCTCAGAGCGGGGGCGTGTTGTGTGCGTGTGTGTGTGTGTGTCATATGTCTCATGATGGATTTTGAGTTGTAGGTGATGTTCAGGTGATTCAGGACAGATGACTCATCAAACCTGCTCAAGGGTTACAAATCACACGACTCATTCTAAAAATAGACTGAGTGAAACTCTCAATGATGACAGTTTCGGAGTAAAATCACTGTCAGTGATTTCAAAACAATGCGACGACAAAACGTAAACTTAACGAATGTCACAATTTCTACCTAATTAAGGCAGCGTTTTGATATTCCTCCGGTCATAAACGCGTCATTTCTGAGAGCAGCCATGACGCGGCGTTACCTGTCACACACAGGTAAACGGGAAGTGGCTCCGCGGAGGCCCCGCCCACTGAAACCCAACTCTCCCGGAAAAGGTGTTTGTGCCCGGAGCTGGAGTGACACAGGTAGGCGACATACTGCGAACAGGCGAGCACAGGCGGAGCCCTCGGTGTGTGTTAAACCACGCGAGGACATTTTTTACTTCACTTCTTGTTTTTGTAATTGCGTTTTTTTTAGTTAATTGACCGTTTGTACCGTCGGTGTTTCAGTCCCCGCGTCGCGAGGCCTGCAGGTTCACCTACAGGGAAACAGACCGGGAGAGGCTCGCGCGCCCAAACCAAGCCTGAGAGAGGAGGAAGGGCAAGAGGAAGAGTGTGTTTGTGTGTGTTTATAGGTGGTTTTCAGTCTGAAAAGAGTCATTTGACCCCCCCTGATGGACTACATGAACAGTGGAATGAGATACACCCCAAAGACGGTAAGTTGACTTGACCTCAGCTGGTGAGGGGACAGGTGGTGGCTTGGTTTCATCATGGCTCAAGTTTGTGCGTTATTCCTGGCGAAAACAGTGTCCATTGTGTTAAATAGGTCATACTTTTACAATGTTCCTCTGAAACGCTATTAGGAAGTGAACAGAAGCGAGCTAGAAACTTCAAATATATGCAGGCAAATGCTCCTGCTGGGTGTAAATGTTGAGATTTCAGGTTTTCTGGTATGTGCCTACAGGTTAAAACCCAAGGTCAACACTGAACTATGACACAATTGTGAGGTAGACAGAATATAGACGTGAAATAATGGCTAACAACCATGGAATGTCAGTAAAACACAAGACGCAAGCATAAGAAAATGAAAACAAGGAATGTGTCTTACAGTTAACACAGGTGTTGCACAAGTGAGGTGGTATTTTGGTGTAATACTGAGCAATAATACTAAATCTAGACATTGCTAGCTCAGCAGTGTAGAGGTGTCAGCAGATCTTTGGGTGTTTTTAACCCAAATAACCCCAAACACACAGGTCTGCCTGGAGACAACATGTAGTAATGAGGATAAAAGAATCAAAACAGTGCAAACAAATGCCTTCATGTCCTTGCCATGACATTTTAGGCGTGCTTCCACATTTTACTCCTCCTCACAAAGAGCCTTAACCCTCTCTGCAACCTCAAGTCTGAAGACGTTTGCATGGCGAGAAAATGAGCACAGTTGTCGGCCGGATTGTTCCTATTTCTACAGTCCAGCACGACATCGGTGTGTGTCTGAATGCAGTCAGTCAGCGAGGGGCAGATGGTTGAATTCCTCCAGCTTCCTCTGCCCTGTTGTGACTTGTTGACTGCAGACCTTTTTTTTTTGCCTGCAAAGTGAAGATCAAACTGCGATTCGGTCACAGTTTGATGATAAATACGAGCAATCGCCTCACACGTCGGTATTCTTGAATAAATCACTCGCGACGTCACGGTGCCAAGCATTTTTCCTTCAGCAGTTGCTCTGTGTATCAGTTGGAAAAAATATTGTAATAGCGTTTTGTTTTTCTCGCCATTTGTAGCACTTCCTGTAGAACAAACACCCCGGGCGGTGAAAGCACATCTCGTGTAATGGTTGGTGAATAAACAAAAGAGACCCACACAAAAAAGGAATCGGAGTAAATATCCATTCCACAGACTGCTGTAAGTGCTCCACCATGAGAGAAATAGGAGTCCTGCTCAGTCAAGCCGCTGTGTTGAATGCTTGAGATGTCTCAGGGTTCTTAAGAGCGCAGTGTGATTCCTCTTGTCGTTCAGGATCATTTTCAGGTTGGAGGACGGGAAGAGAACGCTTCCATGCTTTATGTACTTAAATAGCACAGTAACTGCTGCTGTGCTTTTGTACTGCAGAAGACTCTAGTTAAAGAAAGTGAAGACATTTTCAAGTTCTCTACCGGTTGACCCAGTAACCCGGCGTGAGTCTGGCCTGTAATGTTACACGACGTGCCGTCACAGAAACTTGTTGTGATTCCTCCGTAGGCGCACAAGTGGTGTGGTCCCAGCAGGTTTGACAGGATTTTACTGAAACCTTTTGCGCTCCCTCCCCCTCCCGTTTCACTCCAGTATCCACAAAGCGGTGACTCAGGCACGCAACTCCCTGTCAATTCATTAAAGAAAAACACAAGGAAGCGTTTGATTGGCAGCTTTTGTCGGAAAACCTCTTGAGAGAATCAAGACAGCGGAGTGTATTTGTCAGAGAAACGTATTTTGTCTGTGTTCATGATATATGTGCACACTTTAGCTCAGCCACTTCATCTTCTTCTCTGGTTTGTTGGGTCACTCAGCTGCGACACTCCTACAATACACAAGTACCTACTCGCTGACTGCTGCTGTCACATACTTCCAGTGGTGTATCTCGCACACATCTATTCCTGTAGGACATTCAAACCGTCCCAGGTTGCCTTTAAAGTAACACAACCATGACAGATACACATATATTGTATCCATTATGCCACATTTGATTGCTTCTGTTTTCCCCTGTCTTTCCTTGTTGCACCGTTTAGGAGTCCACGACATTTTTCATAGCGTTTGTACTTTGCACAGTATAATATCAGCTTGGTTTCTCTTTATGTCTCCCAGGACCGGGACTGGGATCCCGCTGTCCAGTTCCTGCCGGCGTCTGATAACAAAAAGCTGGAGAAGAAGAAGGGTCCAGGGAAGATCGGAGCTGTGATCGGCATAGTTATCTTCGCCGCTGTAATTGCACTTATGACAGGACTGCTGGTGTGGCATTTCCACTGTAAGTAACCGCTCCCTCCGTCCACTCAGGTACAGAATCACACAAAAGGTTTGGACGGAGAATGTAAACAAATAAAGACCACAGAGCTCCACTTCAGCTAATCAGCTGTGGTCAGAGCTAGTAGAGATGGTTAATGTGCAGTGATGTGATACTTGAGCACCAGCACGGTTTAAGGATGAAGATGATGTGGTGCGGAGACGTAGACGGGTCCTCATTCTCCGTGTGTGTGTGTGTGTGTGTGTGTGTGTGTGTGTGTGTGTGTGTGTGTGTGTGTGTGTGTGTGTGTGTGTGTGTGTGTGTGTGTGTGTGTGTGTGTGTGTGTGTGTGTGTGTGTGTGTGTGTGTGTGTGTGTGTGTGTGTGTGTGTGTGTGTGTGTGTGTGTGTGTGTGTGGTCCTGCAGTCCGTAAAAACGTACGGGTGAAGAAGCTGTACAGCGGCTCCATGCGAATCACCAACCAGGTCTTTGAGGACGCCTACGAGAACCCCAACAGCACCGAGTTCAAAGCCCTGGCCAAGCAGGTGGCCACACAGGTAAGACCGCCCATCAGATTCACTTCAAACGCCCGCCTTATCATCCTAATCTCATCTCCTATCTAAAACGCGTCATGTTTTTGCCGTCTCTCTCAGCTCAGAGCTATTTACACCAAGAGTCCACAGCTGGCCAAGTACTACGTTGGATCCACGGTTCAGGCCTTCAGGTACGGGCCAGCACGTCGGTCACTGTGTTTGTCTGATCACAAATGAACCACATGCCTGTTCTGCTCCTTTATGCCTCTGTTGTTTGTAATGAAAGCAAGACGTGTGTGTTTGTGATCCATCTGCAAACACCTGTCTTAACTAAACTGACAGACTGAGGCTTTGACTTGTTTCTCCCAGTGAAGGCAGCGTCATGGCCTACTGCCTGTCCGAGTTCGACGTCCCTGCCAGCCAGGAGGCAGCTGTTGACAAGGTCATGGCAACTTTGGACAAACTAGTGGACAAAGAGCAACGCTCCATAAAAAAAAACTCCAACGCTCTGGTCTTTGAGGACGTGGTGTCATCAGGTAGAGTCGGATTCCAAATGGCACTGATTGGTTCCACTTATGCTGCCAGTGTGGTGGATTTATTTTCACGCGTGTTTGTTTTGTCTCGCAGCACTCGACACTCGCTTGATTTCAACGTCGTTTGATGGTGAGTAATTTGCTTGCATTTAAAACGGCTTCTTCCCAGAGTTAATAATTCACAGGGCGTGGAACATTTTACCATAGCTGCAAACATTATTGCCTTTGGTCAGAGCAAATAATGAAGGTTGGTGCTTTTATAAGAAGCTTAAGTCAGAACTCTGTAAAGATGCATTGTGCCACGTTTGTATTCATCTGAAAAGTACATTCTGTCAGGCACGATGGACATGTTTATGCTCATATTTAGAGAAAACTGTGGGAGAGAATATTAGGGTCACATTGAATGATTCTGAGAGGTCAGAATTCTGGATTTTCACTCCAAACTCTTCCCCTCAGATTTCCTCAGGTTTTCCCAGCATACGAGGTCCAACCACATCGCATCCATCAAGTCCCCCGGCTTCCCCAACAAACCGTATCCCGCCAACACCTTCATGCAGTGGCAGCTGAGAGCCGACCAAGGCTACGTCATCAAACTGGACTTTGACAACTTTAACCTGGAGGAGAACTGCAAGAACGACTTTGTCAAAATCTACGACTCCCTGGTGGCCATCGAGAGCCGCGTCATGGATGAGTGAGTTTGACCTTTGGCTCGCCTCAATCAGTAACCCTGCCGCTCGGTGCGCTTTGGGTTCATCGTGGGTTTGTTTTCATACCAAGACACATACAGTAGATACTTCAGATTAGAGGAAAGGAATGATTGTTTTGGTCAGATGGTCAGAAAGCATCACATGTAGCTTTCCATTGTCGTATACGTTTCACAATGAACACACAATAATGTAAAAGATGATCACAACATCAAATCAGCTGTTAGAAATTTGATAACAATCTTGGTCAGTTAGTCGCGGCTCTTCAGACAGTTCATGTTGTGCGTTTCTCCTCCGCAGGATGTGTGGGTACGTCTCACCGAGCCAGCCTATGACCTTCCTATCATCTAGCAACGTCATGCTGGTGACCTTGGCTACAAATGAGAAGAAGAACTTCCCGGGATTCCAAGCGCACGTTTCCCAAATCCAGCGTGGAAGTAAAGGTAACACGGACGGCAGCGCTGGCTTGTTGACGCCGCAAGGTTTGTGATGAGCTGAACTAACGCCCGTCCTTTTGCTTTTTGTGTCAGAGCTGGCATGTGGCGGTCAGCTGAGAGGTGTCTCAGGCACGTTCACTTCCCCCAACTATCCCAATTACTACCAGCCCAGAATCGTGTGTGAGTGGAACATCGAGGTGAGACAAAGTGTTTGTTTTCTGTTCTGCTCCTCGTCAGATCCCAGGTCAGACGTATTCATCAGTTTTCCTCTCTGTGTGTCATTAATGAAGGTCCCCACTGGTAAAGTGGTGAAGATCACGTTCTCAAAGTTCCTCCTGGCTGAACCCGGACAAGAGAAGGGCACCGACTGTCGCAAGGACTATGTGGAAATCGAAGGAAAGAAGTGAGTCCCTGCCCCGAAGACGTCAAAGAGGTTAATAGGTGTTGCGTAACAGGACTGACATGTCGCTGCTTGTGTTTTGCGTCCTCATTCAGAGTGTGTGGAGAAAAGGAGGCTGGCGAGGTGACGGAGGTCAGCAAAACCAACAAAATGAGCGTAGTGTTCCTGTCTGACCGCTCCTATGTGGACAGAGGCTTCTCTGCTTCATACGAGGCCATCGACTCTAAAGACCGTGAGTCCCACAGACACAAAGCTTCTCCCACTCCATGATGACTGAAGCTTAAGGGTTAAGCTGTCATTACCTAAACTTTGTTTTTCTTATTTTATGCATTGTTAGTGGTACTGTTTTGTTCATTTCAGTGTTTAAGTATTATTTTTCTTACATTTTTTGCCTTTTGTTTCCTGATTTGATCTTCTCATTGTGTTAGCACTTTGTCTCATCCCCATGTGTTTGGTTCTACTTGGTTAAACTATTATAATATTACTATTGCTGTTATTACCATAGTTGCTATTACTATTATTATTGATCCTGCTGTGTATCTGTTTTGTGTATGGACAGTCACTCTGAGCTGCATGTGTGTCTGTCCACAGCTTGTCCCGCTCAGTTCAAGTGTGCGACGCAGCGCTGTGTTAAATCACAGCTCAGATGTGACGGCTGGAACGACTGCGGCGACATGAGCGACGAGTTGAACTGCAGTGAGTACAGATAAAAGCCCACAACCTCGAGCTACAACAGACGATTGTGAGTTGCGATGTTGTGTAGTGAGCGTGATGAAATCTTCATTACAAAATGGCAGCCCTGCATCCCGGATCCTCGGGGTAACTAGAGCGCTCGCTGTTGTGGACCTCTGTAATCAGTAGCTGTTTATACAAGACGCCTCAAGATACGAGACTTAAATGTCCTGCTTGTCCTGGAATCACCTGCTGACTCTGCATTTCATTCCATTACTTCACTTAATGTGTTCTTTTCTATTCTTCTTTTCCCAGAGTGCAAATCAAACCACATCCAATGTAAAAACGGCCTCTGTAAGCCGGACTTCTGGAAGTGCGACGGCGTGGACGACTGCGGCGATAAAACAGACGAGCAGGACTGCGGTAAGATCGGCTGACGCTGACACGTTTTACGCAAGTGCGGCAACGTTCTCGGCCCGTTTTCTCACCAGGCTTCTCCTTCAAACAGGCGGGTGTAAAAGCGGAGAGGTGATGTGCCGGAACAGCAAATGCGTGTCAGAAAAGAAACGATGCGACGGCCGGGACGACTGCGGGGACGGCTCAGATGAGCTGGACTGCTCGAGAGGTGAGACTTTTTGGCGTCCTCTTTCAGAAAATGCTTTTCCAACAATCTCAATCTCACTTTTCACATCTTTTTCTTTCCCGTGTGTAAAGGTGACGTGCGCTGCACCGACCTCACGTACAGATGCAAAAACAACAAATGCATCAGCAAAGTGAACCCAGAATGTGACGGGACACTGGACTGTGAGGATGGATCCGACGAGGCCAACTGCGGTACGTTTCCGCCTTCATCGGGGGTCCATTAGCATGATTTATAGCGATTAGCTGCCAGACGTTATCCTCATCTTCATTATTCCACTTGCAAAACCAAGCAGATGTGGTCGCAGCTCAGACCTCCGCCCTCACTCCCAGCATGCTCCAACAGGCCTCTGTCTTTCTGTTGTTCTCCTCTCAGACTGCGGCAGGAATTTGTTCAAGACGTCGCGTATCGTGGGCGGCCAGGAGGCGGAACAAGGGGAGTTTCCCTGGCAGGTCAGCCTCCACATCAAAGGCTTCGGCCACGTGTGCGGAGCCTCCATCATCAGCCCGCAATGGCTGGTCACCGCCGCCCACTGTGTGCAAGACGACGCCAAGACCAGGTAGACTCTCGGTTGATTCCCCTTCCCATTTCCGCCATGTGTTGCCTTCAAGGTCGTGGATTAAGTGATTATCCAGTGAACTGACTGAAGTCCTCACAGGTAGAAGAGTCCGGTAACTGTAACCTTGCTGACAGTCGTGTAAACATTTAGCTACACAAGTGAAATCTTAGATGTCAGTGTGTTAACAAGAAACAGGAGGCTGGACTGTGTGGGTGTGAATCATTTAAAGGCACCTTCAGTCTGCTGCTCACACGTGTAGGTGCAAGTTACCTCAGGTTGTCAAACTCTATACCCCGATGTCGAATTGACTACCTGTTATTAATTAGAACAGTTTAAGGACAAACCTGTTTGTGTGTGTGTGTGTGTGTCATCAGATACTCCCAACCCGGCACTTGGGAAGCTTTCTTTGGCCTTCACACCCAGAGACAGAATGGAAAGACGGTGGTGAAGAAGAACCTGAAGCAGGTCATATCCCACCCCAACTACAACGCCTACACCTACGACAACGACATCGCCCTGATGGAGCTGGACAGCCCTCTGACCTTCACCGACTACATCCGGCCCATCTGCCTGCCGGCGGCGCAGCACGTTTTCGCCGTGGGGAACTCCGTGTGGATCACCGGGTGGGGCGCCACGCGAGAAGGAGGTGAGTCCAGATCGCTGTGGAAGCCTCAGACGTCTCAGACTAGCACCCCCTAGAGGACGCATTGTTTGTGCTCACACAACTATAGAATAATAAAAACGTAAAGAAGATCACACCTTGGTCTTTGGTGCGATTAGACGGTTTGACACGTTCTCTGTCTTCTCTAACCCAGGATCAGCTGCATCGGTGCTCCAGAAGGCTCAGGTCCGCATCATCAACAGAAAAGTATGCGACAAACTGATGGGGGGGCAGATCACGTCCCGGATGATGTGTGCCGGCGTGCTCACGGGAGGAGTGGATGCTTGTCAGGTAGCATAACAGCTGGACACACACACACACACACAAACACACATAACACACACACACACACACACACACAGAATATCAGTGTATAGAATATCATCTAACACACGTGTCCCGTTGCTTTTGTTAGGGTGATTCTGGCGGCCCTCTGTCGTATCCGTCCGGCAGTCACATGTTCCTGGCCGGAGTCGTCAGTTGGGGCGACGGCTGCGCCCGCAGGAACAAACCCGGCATCTACACGACCATCACCAAATTCCGCGGCTGGATTCAGGAAAAGACAAAAGTGTAGAATGGCCTGGGAAGCGTTGGGAGCGGGGGTCAGGCGAGGTCGACCTGAACACAGACGAGGAACTGCAGCACGGACGCTTTGTCAGGTCAGCCACACGCCACTCTGCAGGGCCCAAAGCTCCGCCCCCCCCTGTGGAGAATGCACTGTTTGCTTGAAGAGTAAATCAAACAAATTTTAGCGTCTGCTGCAGTTTGTACGAGAGGAGACTCGTGGTTTTTGGTGTGACGTTTTGAAATGTAAATAAAGGTTTTTATTTTATATCTGTGTTTTTAGCGATTGTGGTCTTACCGTGTGTGTCCATGTTCCTCACAGGAGGAGTAGCTTTCGGGTGTGATTGTTACAAATGTACTGAAGAATTTAAATGCACACGGAGCATGGCTGTGTAAATTATGCTTCATCCGCCGCTGTAGTGAGAATGAATTCCATTTTTGTGTTTCCTTGTCGTCTTTTGTTGTGAAACGATGGCGGCGAGCTCCATCCATCCTACCTCCTATGGCTTGGTATCTTTAAGCATTTAGATGTTGATTTGTAGTCTGGCAGTGGATCCTTAAACGTTGGGTGAGGTAATGCTTTTGCGTGCATGTGTTCTTTTCATCAGGGGTGGCATTTTATTTTTAAAATATGTGAACAACAAAACAGTCAAATCTCCGGTTTGAACCTTCCGTGTCCCATAACGACCTTGTGCACTCAACATTTCACGAGTACAGTCAGCCCCAGTCTATCCATCAGACCTGTGTAAATGTGTATTTTATAATAAATGTTTTTAAATGAAATATTCTATGACATCAGCCATTATTTGCATTTGTATTCCGACACACTGACGCGCAACTCGTCTTTTCTGCTGCTCCTCATTTACATCCACTTGATAACTAAAGCAGTTTCACTTCTGCACTCTGAAACATTTGCAATACAAATTGTCTCCACCTCAGCAGGACGTGTCTCAGACGGACAGCCTGCTGTGAGACGCGAGAGGGACATTTGTATTGTGTGTCTGTGTGTGTATTGCAGAGGACAATGTTTACAAATATACTCCTGCCCTCATGTGGCCAATTTGAACACTGCATGCATTGGCTGTGTTGCATTCAGGGTCACAGTGGGGGCTGGAGCTGATCTGCCTCTGGATCAGCCCCCTCTGTAGAGACACACAGGTTTGGGACAGGGCAGCGATGGAGAACTCCACCAAAGCTGCGCACTACGAATGGGAGTACTATTACGGTTACCTCGACCCCCAGATTGTGGATGAGAGCAAGCTGAAGTACAACAAATGTAAGTTTTTAATGCCATGTGTGATTCTGCTGTTCCTCCTCTTAAACACCATAACATCAGCATTCCTCTTTTCCTTTCAGACTCCATTGTTATTATATTCTGGATCGTCCTGGCAGCTTTTGTGGGACTCCTCTTCCTCAGTTTGTCTCTGTCCAACAGTGGAACTCTGCTGAGGTGAGTAACGACTAAAATGCTCTCAGAAGTGTTTTATTTAAGACTTTAGGTGACTGTTTACTGTTGTTTTAACACTTATCAATGTTTTTGCAGGGTTAACATATCTCGATTGAGGAGACGCCACAGAACATCCGATGCTTGACTGACCGTCATGAATCAGGATACTTTTCATGTATGTAGCATGAAAATAATGTACACAAATGAATTTAATTCTTGCAATGATAAAAGTTCATTCAAAGAGATGTCAACACCTTTTATTGTTAACATATTAAACATTTCTTGACCAAAAATTTGCTTTTACACTTGATTTTGCCTACAAAGTAACAAGCAGACTTTAAATGTATTGCAAGCAAATGTACAAAAAAAAAAAGAATTGACAACTTCTAAAACAAGATTTAAAGTAGACGCTCTTTTTATAAATGTTTACAAAATCTTCTCAGTCTCTTTTCACACGAGCCTTCATGAGGGAGGAGCAGCGTTCCTTGTCATGGTGCTGAGTTCAGCGCAGAGCGCTCTGATGGCCGGTTGACTCTGCGATGTCTTGGACGTCTTCTGTCTCTTGCTCTTGGTTCTGGACACCAGGCCCACATGAGACATGAAGAGCTGCGGCCACGTGGCTCCGCTCCACAGCTCGTGAACGTAGAGCGACAACAGAGCGAGGCCGGCCTCTGAAAGGAGAACGCAGACCTTTTGTTTATTTACAGTACAAGATGTTACCAGTGATTTATTTATCTGGAGGATGTGAGCCACAACACTGTGCGCTCCAGCAGACGACAGTGTGTGATGAAGGGTTAAACCTGAGGGCTTCTGGAGCTCAGACTGAATGTTTGCAATGTCTGAGAGTTCATGTTTTGTTCTATTGTTGCCTTTTAAAAAGCCACAGTGGAAATATTCACTGATTTCTCTCCAATAACGCAATGAACTGACGGATACTTGAGACTCAGAAAAGACAAATCTGTCTGCGTCTGCATTCTGTTTCATGATCCACAGCAAAGTAAACAGCATTCACTCATTTCTGCATTGATTATCTGCTGCCTTGTAGTCTCAAAGTGTTTTTCTTGTAATATAACTGCATGCAAATAAGGATTAAAATACTAACAACGTGATTAAGAAGCTTCTTACCGCTTCTCGACCGATCCCATGTGGCCTCAGGTGAACATGCAGAGACCACCTGCTGGTGCAGGGCTGGCAGGGGGCCTTGGCTCTCCAGGAAGTGAATCATAATGCTGGTGAAGAGCTTAAAGGTCTCCAGGCTTGTCGGAGGGCAGAGGTCAGACCGGGCCTCCGAGGCTCGGTGGTACAGCCTGAGCAGGTCGGCTTTCAGGCTGGGGTCGAGCAACACGGCGTCCACCACGCCTCTGTGTTTCATCACGGCCCGCTGAAGCCACAGCAGGAAGTCTTCTGTTGTGTTCCTGTGGTATGAGCCCTCCAGCAGGCGCCGCAGGGACCACCTGGTCAGCAGGTGTGCCGTGTCGCTGTCCAAACAGCTGGCGTCCTGTTCCTGGGCGCACACAGGCTCCCACTGAACAAAGATGGCGCTCAGGTAAACTTTACACTCGGACAGATTCGCCTGCTCTTGTTTCTCTGTGTCGCCGTCTTCAGCCGGGTCCTCCTTCCTCTGGCGGGCCTGAGAAGAAGAGCCTCTCCCTCTCGCCTTATCCTTCCCTGTGCCTGAGGAGGAAGATGAGAAATCCATTACAAAAAGGTCCACAGCTCTAAAGTCTCCCAACCTATAAATAAGTCAGGCGTGTAATGTGTTGATGTGATGTAATGTGAGTGTGTGAGGGCCCAGGAGGATTCGTCTCCCCGAGCAGAGCAGACAGCAGAACACTGGGTCAGAGCGGCAAAGCCTGCCTCACTCCAGACTGATTCATGAACGCTTCTCTCCACCCGGGTCAGAACCACGACTCACCCAGCAGCTCCTTCACTTTGTGTTTGTCAGACAGCGCTTGTAGCTGGGCGAGCAGCGCGGCGTCTCGGGACAGGAAGGCCCAGGAGTGGAGGAGGAGGAGGACGTTGGTGCAGGAGAGCGGCTGCGGGCGGAGCGTGAGCCAGTCGGCCTGTTGGTTCGCGCTCAGAGCCGTGCCGTGATGCTTCAGCGCCGAGCTCAGCGTCTGCAGCACCAGGCGGAGCTGAGCCGCCTTCACACCCGACCTGTAGAGGAGGAGATCGAGCAAAACACTGGAATCCTCAACCAGACGAGTGTAAGGAGAGAAATGAAACATGGTGGAGGGAGTCATGGTTACCTGAGATGTCTGATGAGGCTGGAGGCTGCACACAGGAACTCACTGATGAGGGGCAGCGGGAGACACTTGATGGAGATGTGAGGTTTCTCTTCCCCAGCTGCAGAGGAGGAGGTCTTGTTTTCCTCCACCTGCTTCTCCTTCTGCCCCAGGTTGGTGAACCACAGTGTGTGGAGCAGATCTACAATAGCAACGAGCAGATGCTGGTCCAGATGCCTGAGGGGGGGAGGGGGAGGGGGTAAAGGTATGAATATGTAGAATCTAACAATCTGGACATTTTTATTGTGATGACCTGGCTTGACCTCACCTTTTGTCCACCACCTGTAGCATCCAGGTGAGGAGGCCAGAGGTCTTGGTGAGGTTATACGCAGCTTTGGTCACATGGGCCGCCCGGCTCAGCACCCTGAGGATCTGCACCTGGTGGAGCGCACAAGAGGGAGATCGACTTCAGTTTGAATTCACTAATGTGTGCTGATTCCCACAGTGTGAGTGTGTGTGTGTGTACCTGTGTGTGCTCGTCACACAGCGGGCTGCTGCTGAAGCCCAACAGGCTCTGGAAGATGCCCTGCTGGTGACAGAGCTCGTAGCAGTGTCGGTCAGTCAGCCCCTCCTCCAGCACGCTCAGGATCCACTCACGCTCCATCTTGTGCTGAAGAAGACAAAACACAGCGTCACTCACACTCACACTCACACAGATGACGTCACCTTCAAAAACAAACCCTGAACCGACACCAACAAGCAACAGATGAAGGCTGAGTGTTGTTGACACACACACACGCACACACACAGCTTATCTGGATGGTGGTGTGTGTGGTCAGGGTTGAGATTCAGCAGTTCTGATTAATGATAAACAGGAAGTAAAACGTGTGAATCTGCACCTCCAAGTCAAAGCCATAGAAGAGCTTGAAGAACTCAGGGACTCGTCTGAAGTCCAGACTCTGATGGGACAGCAGGAACCGGTTCAGCACCACGTACATGTGATCCTCTGGAGGGGAAACAAATCAATTACAAATCATACAAAATCAATAATGGAAATATCAACAGCCTAAGTTCACTAAGTGTGTGTGTGTGTGTGTGTGTGTGTGTGTGTGTGTGTGTGTGTGTGTGTGTGTGTGTGTGTGTGTGTGTGTGTGTGTGTGTGTGTGTGTGTGTGTGTGTGTGTGTGTGTGTGTGTGTGTGTGTGTGTGTGTGTGTGTGTGTGTGTGTGTTTCCTGGTTTACACACCGGGTCTGAGCATCTGCTGAACCACTCTGGTGATGTAGGAGGTCAGGACAAAGGGGAGCCTCAGGTTCTGCTGTCGAATCCCATTCTTCACCGTGTCGATCAGGTACAGCACCTGTGAAACAAAACCAAGAAGCTCCTCAGGTTTCTGACGTGGATCTCTCAGACGCCGGAGCATTTGGAGGCTAAACGTGGCTCTCACCTGTCTCCTCTCTCTGAATCTGGCGCCCTCTAGGTGTTGGTAGTAGCAGCTCAGGACGTGGTAGGCAGCTGCCCTCAGTTTGGGGTCGTAGCTGCTCAGGGCCGTGACCGTGACCCCCAGGGCGTGGCTGGACACAAACTTCAGGCAGTCCACGATGCACTCTGACACACACACACAGGGAGGAATGTGTGTTAATAATGAGCGTGGCCACCCTGAGATGATCTGTGGCGCTGCAGAGGGATGTGAACCTCACCTGGCTGCAGAATGGCACTGAACAGAGGCAGGAGAAAACAGGGATCATAAAGATTCCCGGGGTCCTTCTCTCCGTCACAGCTGAACAGCTCCTTCCCTTCCTATAAGAGAGACAAATGTGGACATTAAGGCTACGTCTCACAGCAGTATGGCTCTAAACATGAAGTAGGTGCTGACCAGTGGGAGGATCCTGCGTTGCTGGGGGAAGTGTGTGACGGTTCGGAGCATCCTGTCAGGCTTCAGCAGTGCCAGCAGCTCGTCTGAGCCCGTCTGCTTCCACAGAGACGCTCCCAGGCTCTTCCTGGTTTTGTGATGCTCCACGGCTGCGGGGCCCCACAACAACGACCTGGATGAGAACAAACGCACAATGAGCAATCGCGTGTGATAAACTGCACGTGCTTCCTGCCTGATGAAATCGAAAAGAGAACTTACTGAAACTTAAGCACACTGACGTCGTTTCTCTCGTACTGCTGAAGAAGCAGCAACAGTTTCTGATCTGCAAACACAACGAGATGTGAGGACGAGGGAAGAGGAACAAACAGAGAGAGAGAGAGAGAGAAAGAGAGAGAGAGAGAGAGAGACGACTGGATGGACTGATTTACCTGAAGTGCTCAGCGTGGCTCCGTACGCTCCCAGCAGGATGACTAAATGATTGACGTTACAGACTTTGGGACATTTCTTCACCAGACAGAGGAGGAGCGACACCAGCGCCTCTGAAATGACAATAACGAGAGTGTGTGTGTGTGTGTGACCATGAATGTAAAGACTGTGGGATGAGACTCTGTGTGTATTTACCTTTAACCTCTGAGCGGTCACTGCTGGGCTCTTCTTCACACTCCAACATGGTGGGCAGGAACAGAGAGTGGCTGCTGGTCATCATGTGCAGGGTGGATAAAGGCGTCAGATCCTTCGGGGGTTCGCCGCCGTACATCACCTCCAACAGGCTGCACAACGTCTCCAGGAAGTGGCGGTCCTTGTAGCGATACCTTCAGTGAGGAGGGAACGATCACATGTAAACACGCCAAGCACATCAAACACTTAGCGGAGAAGAATCGTTATCTTACTTGAGTCCGTTCTTGACAAAGCCGTTCCATTCGGACGCAGAGACGTCGTTGGGACTCAGCAGGAGCTTCCCCAGCCTCTCCTGGACGCTCTGCTCCTGCGCCGACGGGGAGGCCGCCTGCTCCTTGGCGTGACTGTAAGAGGCGGCCAGGCACTTGAGGGCGGCCGAGGCGACGGTCTTCCTCCACGTTTCCTGTTCCTCCGGGAAATCCGCCAGTTTCTCCGCGACGACATCCACCAGCTGCCACCTGGAGGAGACAAACAAACCATGTATGAGCAGGAAGGAGCTGCTGACACCGACACTGAAGCTGCTGCTGCTGTCTGGGTGGAACATTACGTCTCCAATCTGTCGGCTCTCTGGAGGGCGGCGGGCAGGCTGGTGATCAGGTGCCGGATGTCCTTGATGTTAGCTGAGTGTTTGATCAGCCGGGTCAGAGTCTCTGCATGCAGCGCCCCGCAGGCTTCCTCCAGGTTCCCCAGGACTGAGTGGGACAACTTAGCCAGCAGCGATTGCTTCAGTGCTTTGAGGACGTCGGCTTGCACTGGAAGAGAGAAGGGAGGAAGATCAATCACCACCAAGAAACACCCGAACAATCTGACACTGTATGTTTTTGGCAATGATTCACAAAGCTACTCAAACTTCAGACGAGCAGTTTGAGTACAGACCATCTTTGGGCCGGGCCGGATCCTCCCTCTCTGCCACCTGCAGGTAGGTGTTAATGGGCGGTAGGAAGTCTTCAGTTTGAGCGGAGAGCGTCTCCATGTTTGCAGGCTCAGAGCACCACAGCTCAAAGCTCAGTCTGTGTGTGGAGCAGTTGTGCAGCAGCAGAGCGGCGATGGCCTGAGCGGTGAGGCGAGGCTGCAGGAGGCAGTGCAGCAGCACCTCCGTGTGGATGAGCTTGGCACTGCCGGGCTCGCTGGAGAGCGTCTGGAGCAGGAAGTCCTCCAGCGCCGGGCTGGAGCAGGACAGCAGCAGGGTCCCCAGGCCGTGGAGGTGAGCCTGGGACAGGAAGATGCACCGCTCCTGGTACGAGCCGCGTTTCCATTCAGTGAGGATCTGCAGCGCCGTGTGGCCGTAGACGCTGAGCTCGGCGAGTTTGTCCTTACCGCCCGAGCAGATGAGGCTCTCCTGGGGGAGGAGCAGCAGCCTGGAGACCACCTCTGTTAGATTAGAGGAGTCCATGAAGCCATGCAGGGACAGGAGGGCCTGGAAAGGTCGGGACTGTGTCTTAGCAGCCTTTGATCCCTTCTCCTCGAGCTCCTTCAGCACGGCTCGTTCTATGGCCCCTATGAAGCTGCTGAGGAGGTCCAGGTGACCCAGATCGTGGAGAGTGGCGGCGCTGGACTTCAGCAGGTTCAGGACGCCGTCGCTAAGCTGAGCGCACAGTTGCTTCAGCCTGACGGGGTTCAGAGTGTGAGGGGGGAACACAGAGAGCTCCAAAGCCAGAAACCACTGCTCCAAACACGGATGCTTGAAGATGGAACCCAGAGCTGAGAGGAGAACCTGAACACACAGACGCACAGATTAAACACTGAGATAAAGTAGAGCAGAAAGTAAACAGCTGAACCGTTTCCTGACCTGCTCTTTAATGGATTCCACTGAAGAGGACTGGTTGAGGTCCAGGAAGAGGTCCGACCCTTCTTGGCCGCTCTCTGCCTCTGGCTCAGAGTTCGTGGTCTCCTGGAATCCCTGCAGTTTGGACAGCAGATCCTGCAGGATTCCCATCAAGGCCTTCAGAAGTGGAATTCCTGCGTCTTTGGAAAGCTGCGGGGAAAACAACATTAAGGTTTGTGTAAACATGTGGCGTTACGTCGGGGCCGAGGCCGGGCCGGCGTTTTGCTCTCACCGTGCCAAAGTCGTCCACTGTGGATTTGACGTAGAGTAAAATTTGCTTGATTGCCACTGGAAACTCGGCCATGGAGAGTTTAGCTGCAGCTTCTTCAACGTTTGTCCTGAATTGGTCTTCCAGGAGAGCGGCGGCTCCCCGGCTGTACGCTGCTTTCATCAGTGTGGTGAAGGAGGCCGGGACATCTTCAGAGACGCATTCAGGAGATTTAAACTGGACAAAACAAAGA
The DNA here is from genome assembly GCF_046128005.1 of Genypterus blacodes. Lineage (NCBI taxonomy): Eukaryota > Metazoa > Chordata > Actinopteri > Ophidiiformes > Ophidiidae > Genypterus > Genypterus blacodes. The sequence continues at coordinate 2,461,815 of NW_027466845.1, forward strand.
AATGTTATTTTCTACATCCAGAAATCACATCGGAGAGTTTAGTGACGCCGCCGCAAACTGACCAGCTCCTCCCGACTCTGTGCTGGAAGCCATTTGGAGTAATAGTGGTGCAGGTGAATGATGGAGGGATGAGGTGGAAGAGGAGGAGGAAGAGGAGGAGGGTTTTCGGAGGAGGTGAGCTCTTTATCGTACTGCAGCAGACCCAGACAGAGAGGGAGCGGATCCCTCTGACAGTGCAGCACGTCTGACAGCACCGAGGACAGATACTCAAACACCACCGCTAAGGTCAGGAAGAAGAAGAACACACAACCTGGTCAGACATATTGATTCAGTAACACTCAGTTGTTGTTCCTGTTGTAACTTGTTTCTCTCGGGTCGGTTGTTTGGAGGAGGTATGGAGTGCATTCCTAGTTCCCATGTGAGCTTCTTCCCCTCCCCTCATCTCCTCTAACGTCCTGAGTCTTTACCTCGGTCTGCTGGCAGTGTGTTCCGCGCCTCCAGAGCAGCAGGCACGGCGGCGCTGAAGGGGAAGGTCTGGATAATGAGGTCCTCGCTCAGAGACGGCCCAAACTCCTCCATCTCCCCTTCGTTACCCTCCATAATGACATCCAGCATGTCCAGGACGTCTGGGGAGACATCGTTAAGGTTGAGAAATGAGGTTTCAGCTCTGGAGGGGGGGGAAAGGAGCGGGCGGTCGCACCTTATATGATGACTCACCGTCGATGTGCGAGACAGGGATGCTGACGGCGTCTCCGTCCTGAGGGCACAGGTTGGCCTGCAGGTAGGCCGCCTCCTGCACCAGGCCGGCCACCTTATCTGTGTAGACGTGGGAGTTACACACCAGCTTCACCAGCACCTAGAGAGGAGGCAGAGAGGATTCAGAGGCGGAACGAGAGAGTTAGGGCGACTCATTTAGCAGCACTGTGTTTGTGAGTCAAAGCCACACTGCATGGATTAGACACCATTGATTAGATGACATAAGCAGACAGTGACAAACATTTGTGACTAATTATCGCCTTTATGCAGTCTAGAATGTATCCTTTAGCTCTTTTAGCGTTGCTTTGTACTTGCACATCTGTCTGAAACACCTGGACCCACCCTCTCTAAGAACTGGATCACAGTCTCCTGTCGGCTGGGTTCCAGTCTGCTCAGCTGGTCAAGCCAGAGGTCCAGCTCGGTCCAGGTGTACTCAAACACCCCGCTGTCCTTCAGCACCTGGATGGAAGTCAGGGGAAACAGAAAGTTAGTCAGTCGTCTTTTGCCCAGGTAGATATTTTAACAAGATGAAGCTGTCCTTACCTTGAGAAGCAGCAGACGGGTGGAGGTTTTCAGGTGGCTGCTGCTGCCCACAAACATCTTGAGGAGCAGGTAAAGCACCGACTTCTCTCCAGATGAGGATTCTGTTTCTGCCACATCCTGGGAAAGAAAGGCGAGATAACATGAAGCCACGTCTGATGATCGACGCCTGGACATCACACTGGAGACGCTGCTGCTGTGAGAAGCAGCTCAGATGAAGCTCGGCACCTGAATGCGGAACCAGGAGAATTTGCTGGCGGGGAGATCTAAGGCCAGCTGCAGGATCTGATACTGCAGGACAGGGGGAACTTCATCCCTCATCCCCTTCTCTGACACGATGCCTGCAGAGGTTTAAAGCAGAGTCAGACGCAGGAACCTCCAAAATGAAGAAGATCTCACACTCACCCTGAAGCCAAAGCACCACCTCACCTTTAAACAGCTTGCTGAAGTCAAACTTGCACTGGTTCACCAGATGTGGAACGACTTTCTGGTAAAGACAGATGACCCGGAGAATCAGAGCCTTCAGCAGGATGACCTCAGCGGACTCAGCAACAGCTACACAAACAGAAAAACACACAAATCACACCGCTGACAATGACTTTTGTGCCTTTTCCTTCACAGGCCCGATCAAACTCAATGTGATTACCAGGCGCTTCGCTTTTCCCATCGGTGGCGGCGGTGGCAGCGGTGGCAGCGGTGGCGGCGGTGGCAGCGGTGGCGGCGGTGGCGGCGGTGGCGGCGTTGGCGGCGTTGGCTTCCTTCTTGGACTTCTTATCTCCACCCTCTGTCTTCTCCTTCTTGGTAAGCGACTGCCACTTTGCCACTACGCTCGTCATATCGGGTAAAATCTGGAACGAAGCATGAAAAAAAAGGGAAACTTGAAATGAAAGCGATGCAGGATTACAATTGTAGGTCTAAATCTGCTGTTTCCTGTGGTTACCTTAGTCAGCGTCTCTCTGTACTGCTGCACTAAGTCATCCATCATGTCCTGGGTGTACAAGTCTGAGCTGTGCCAGGCGGACTTATCCAGAAGGTACTCTGTGTTCTTCTGGGCTCGTTTTAGGAGGAAATTCATCATGGAGAGAGTCGTGTGCTGCACTGTGGTGTTGGCAAGCTGCGAAACACCAGAGGAGACACTGAAGAGACACAGCTTCTACGTGGGTGAGACAGCTGCTGAGAATGCTGCAGGAGGGGATCAGGCACTTACACTGAGGCCCTGAGTGAAGAAGGCTTTGTTACAGACGGGAGGGACGGATATGACCATGATCATGGAGAGCAGGCGAGGCAGAGGGACGACCTCACGGGTCTGGAAGACGGCGGAGATCTCTGGCTGAGCCTCGTAGATCTGATATGCAAACACAAAAAAAGGTTTATTATCATTATAATGTTAAAATGCAACAAACACTGAGATCTCGACATAAACAGGAGCATTGCTGACCTTCTTCAGCAGCTTCACGTTGTCCTGCCAGGCACTTTTGAGACGCGGCGTGTATGAATACTGCGTCTCCTTGAAGTATCTGGATAGGATGTCCGGGCTGCTTTTCAGCACGTTCACCACCAGCTCAGCCACCAGCTCATCCTCCGTGGCCTGCTTCAGCCCCACCAGGAACTGCAGCAGGACAATGTTGCCAGGTCTGGAGACGAAGCAAAGCGTGCGGGTCAGAGCGAAGGAGGGCGACGAGCGGCGGACTCCTCCAAACCTGCAGACGACTCACCTGCCGGCGGTTCCCAAGCTGGTGTCGTGGAAGCTGATGCCGTGCTTACGAGAGCAACACAGGTCTAGGAGGAAAGAGTGGACAAGACCCCGGACTACAGATATCCCAGCATGCTCTGGGTCCCCTGACATCTTAAAAGACAATAAAGTCATGTTTAGAACAATCTGGTGGAAGACAAAGTTCAAGTTTGGCGACGGAGCTCATGGAGACGAGGAGCAAAGAACTCACTGTGTCGTCATCGGCGCTCGCATCCACGATCCCGTTCCACCTATACAGAGAGGCGATGCAGGCCAACACAGCGGGCGTGAAGAAGCGAACCTTCTGCGTTTTACTTATGGCTTTGTTAAGTACAACCTGCAAACACACAAACACACAAACACACATGACGATTACATGTTTTAATATATTTGTAGAGTTGTCATTTTAACCCCGTCCTTTCCTTGTCAGGAGTGAACGGCGATGTCACACACACTCACTCTGGTCTTCAGGGTGGACAGAATCAGGTTGACGATGGACATCCTGTCCTCCTTCAGCCCTGAGCTCAGGATCTCTGGCAGGAGCTCTGGGGCACAAAATCAACACACAATCAACACACAATCTACACACATTGATAGAATGAATAGTGTCTATTCTAATCCATGTCTGAGCTTTTACCTTTGACCTCTAATATCTGTCCCACTGTTGCATTGTCTCCAGACACCAGGAAGGACAGAGACCACTGGATGAACGCCATGCGAACATCCGGCCTTCCCTAAGAATGAAGAGATCGACAGAAGAACTTAAACATGCATCGATCAACAAGTCATGCTGAGAAAAAGAAGCATAAAGTGTATCTCACCCTTTTATCTTTTCTTTTTGTTAATCCAGACAGAGTTTTGTTGATATAAATGGAACTTAAAACCTCTCTGGCAGATTCTGGTCCCTGTGATGTCATAGCAGACAGGAAGCTGAGGCACTGACGGACAAACCTGCGCACAGAGGTAAACAACAACAACATCATCAGGGACTCAGACAGCAGACTCATGTTTCATCTTGCTGGTTGGTACAAAGCTGCTTCCACTCACCTGTGGTTTTCAGAATGGAAGGAGCCCTGCAGCAGCCTCATGTAGCTGGATGTGATCTTCTTCACGATGGCGTTGCCCACGGCGCTGAAGTGTGACAGGTCGCTGGCTGTCCTCAGCAGGATCGCCTCCAAGCTCTCAAAGATCACCGCCAGCTGGACACAAGGAGGGGAAGTGTGTCAAATTCAAACAGCAGGAATACATGAAGGTAGGAAATGTTAGTTTCTATAGGAAACCAATCACAGGTACAAAAACTCCATCATACCTCATTTTCTATTTGCTTGTCTCCATCCAGTAATTTGAATATTTCCGCACACTCCATTGAGATCTTAATGTAACCTTCCACCACATCGTACAAGTCAGGGCTCGGCAGCTTCTTTGCAGTTGATATGAATGTTTCAAGTCCTGCAGATGATAAAGAAAACAGAGAGTTAAAGCAGAAACAACAGAGTGCAGTCAGATGATACTGGCCTGGACATTTAGATGCAGTAACACATAAACTTATCTCGTTCATTCACTCATGCATGACTTCTTTTAACTTGTGTGACAACAACACACTGAACCGTCACCTTTGATAGCTGTGGTTGGCTCCTTTATCATGGCTTTGAACACCGTCCCATTGAACTCTATGACTTTCTCCTTTTTCGCCTTAACGTTTGACTCCACCGAGTCTTCGCTTTGCCGTTTTTTAGACATTTTATTCCTCGTGATAAACAACTGCAACCAACTTTTTGAATTATTGTCTGATCGTCATAAAAGCAAAAACTGTCTGTCAGTGTTTCCCACGTTGCGGTGTAAACAGAAAGATGTCCGCCGGGATTGTCGTCCGGCCAGGAAAAGTTAATTGTTGAAGATTCGTTCCGCGCCTACTACTTTTCGTTTTATTTACGTTTCTCGTCCAAGAAAACTTCGTAAATATTAAATACAAGCCAGGCAAATGTTAGTCGGTCCGTTTAAATAAAGGAACTCATTAGTTTGATTATCTATTCAATTTTTTTTTCATAGATTGCGTATTCTTGCGTTACACTAAGTTCCGCCTCGCTTCCACACTTTTGCAACATTGCTAAATTTTAATTTCCGGCAGTTTTGCATATCACATTATCTAAAATGATAAAAGTGTTTCGGGCCGCATCTCCCTTTCTTTGATGTTAGTCGAGGGTGTAAATTGATGTTGCTTGTTATTGTTCCCCAAAGTTGAACACTACTAAAGTCCCCAAATCGAAAAGTAATTAGTTTAAAAGCAAATCATGTCGTCACAGAGATGCAGTTTATGTGAAAACCCTTACATATCAGTCTGTAACAAGTTGCATATGAACAGATGCTTCGAGTTAAAATCCCATAAAACCACACAACTTTCTGTCCTGTCGTCCTCAGAGAAAAACAAGATACGTTTTGCCATAAGTGTCCAATGAAGGAACTCAGTTTTCATCAAATGTTAAATGTTTTGAATACTGACTCTCAAGCTCTGACACATGAAAGCAAGAAAGTTCTCCTGCATCCAAAGGCGACTAGTTTGACAGGGATGTGATATGAAATGAGGTCGACTGTGGACGATTCACATGGACCACAGTTCCAAATGATACACATCTGATTTACTGACTGTTAGAGGAAAGGACTTTCACAAATCTGTACAAGTCTGGAGCTTCATCTCCACGTGAATAATCATTTGTGTTGTCATTGTAGTCCATGGCCACCAGGGGTCGCTTTCGGTTGGTATGAAACCGTTACAAACAATCTTGTCATCCACCAGCTGTTGAGTCAAACGTGAGGCCTAATGAAGCAAATACCTGCTGGTTGTACTGACAGACTGTGAACCTGACTCTTGCATCATATTTTGTGTTGTGGTTCAGGTTGTGAGGAGCATTCTGACTCTGCTGCAGACACACACACACCCAGGCCTACTGACAAGCCTGCTGCTGTCTGGGGCTGCTGTGCATCATAAAAACTCTATCAGCCTGTGGAGCAGCAACCAAACACGACTTTAAAGACATTTGCAGAATAAGGTTCAGGTAACAAAGTAGATCTGCACTGAGATCACGAACCAGCATCCGTCCTCATAAATGTCCGTAAGATATAGAGATGCAGCTCAAGACTATACTGCTATAATGACGGAAACATCATCATTTGTATCTTCTATGCCATTCTGCTTACAGACGGAGTGTATTTTGTTCACATTCACAGCTGTATATCCATTCTGTTAATCCCCTGGAGTCACATCTGTTAATATCATCTATTTAATTACACATCACTGACAACACATAACAAATTAATGGACATAAATGAGTCACAGCACCCATCACTGGTACTAATAGGCTGGTACTGATTGGTTGGCTTGGTAAGGGTCCTGGGGTCTGCCCTGTCAGGGTCGGCCACAGCTGAGCGCCGAGCAGACGTTCAAACTTGACTATCTAGAGTCTTGGTAGTCAAGTTTGATCGTCTGCCCCGCTAGAGGAAGTTAAAGTCCAAATTGTTGCTTTTCTCAGTCGATGTGATACATATGTGCTTGAAGCAGAAAGACAGCTGTTCTCCAGGAGGATCAGAACCCAAAGACACTCTGAATGACACATGTGATTTAAGTACAATGCAGTTTATCGACCTCATTGTTATTGCATGATATATTAGGGGTATGTTACACATTTATACTCACATTAAAGTACGAAAGAGAAGTAACCATAGAAACACCAGCTAGTTTCTTTCTGTGGATCAGAACGTTATTGGCTCCACTTTTGTAGCAATGTGCGTCATTGGCTGTTTGATCTAACTTAAGTCTTTATTGATGCCCAAGAGGTAAATCCAATAAATGTAAGTTCCCATACCGGGAGTCGAACCTGGGCCACCTGGGTGAAAACCAGGAATCCTAACCGCTAGACCATATGGGACCTGCCTTCCCCTTAAGCTATCTAGCTATCTCCCTATCTCAGCCCCACCTTGTGTCATGGTCCTGGATCGTCTGTTTCCTGTTCAACTTTGTCCTCCCCTCTGCTCTCATTTCTGTCCCCTTCACTTCCTGCCTCTTGACTTCCTGTCTGTCCCTTATTGGTCTCACCTGTGTCTCATTAGTGTCCCTTTGTTCATGTTTGTCTCACCTCCTGTCTCACCTTCTGTCACATGTCTTTGTCCTTTTGTCGTAGTTGTCTCACTCCTGACCCACATGGTCTCCTGTTCCCCTGGTCTCTGCTGATGTTCCCAGTCTTTAGCTCCTTCACTCCCTCTTATCTTACTGGACTACCTGTTCTGTTCCTGGGTTCCTCATCTGATCCGCTGGCTCTTTCTTCTGAGCTCTGTAAGTTGATTTTTGTCAAGCACTTTGTTTCCTTTGTGGATTCCCTTTTGTGTCATGTAGATTACTTTTTCCTGCCCTTATTGGATTCTTGTTTGCTTGGTCACTTAAAGTTCTGGACTTATATTCGCCTTTGACTCTGAACTGCTTGTATATTTTGCGTTACTTCCTTACTCTTTACTTGGACTATTTCATTGATCAAAGACTGCTTTACTTTATGTTTGGTGTCCTACGTTTGAGTCCTTACTCCTCCTCACTAAGTAAACCTGTGACACATTTTGCCAGTGACTAACAGGACCGTCTGATGTGAATATGATGTAAACACCCTTCATTCAGGGTGCCAACATGGAAAAACACTAAAGGTGGAAATGGAAAAAAAATGGCCCAAAACATCAAAACAGGAACGAGGCTGTTAAATAATCGATGATTTCCCTCAGAGACGAACCTGCGGCCTTTCATTTGACCATCAAACAAACATTCTGAATTTTGAATCCATTTCTGTCTCTTGAATCAGATGTGGTTGCACTCTTGGTATTGATTATTTGTGAGTTCTTTGCTTTCATACAGAAGTTGATACAGACTACTGCTACTTTTCCGAGTTGATGCCACGCCAGACTTTCAGCACATTAACGTCCAACTTTAACCTGAGTGGGTGCGTTGTGGAGAGATTATTGAAGAATGTCTGAAATATTTGAATATCTCGTGTCTTTCTTCAGCACCAGTGGAGCTTTTAGTCTGAAGGCTGTGCAGGCTGCATGTTAAACCGCCTGGAGGACTTTGTGAGCGTTCTTCTCAAGTGGAGAGAGCAGCTTGGGCTGACTTTGACCCCCATCTCAAGCCTCAGCTGAGGGGTGTCGGAGGAGGGATTTGAGGGCTAGCAGATGCAATCCCTGTCAGGTTTACACTCAGTGGGCTTGGCCTGCTGCTTGACAATGCAAACACGAGGGTTGTGTGAGTGTGTGTGTGTGTGAGTGTGTGTGTGTGTGTGTGTGTGTGTGCCAGCGCCGTTATTAGATAATGAAAATGTTTGGACGGATGGATTGATTGATTACAGGGTTTCCCATGAATGTGTTTAACTGTGGCACACCACAACAATTTTGCATTACTCAGGAAAACAACAACACAAAGGGCTTTTTTTCCTTTCTTTCCCCTTCTTTGCGGCAGGCACAGGCACAAGCAATATGAGAGCGTGGCATTTTCCCTGGAAAAAATGTGCTTTGTTTAATGCCGTGTGTGTGAACAGCATGGAGGTGGGAGAACAACAGGATGGGAGTCGCATGCAATTGAAGCTCCGCACGGCAGAAGTTGGTATTTTGGTAAGAAACTGAGACGTTGACAGTGCTGAGAATAGATTTCTGCATAAGGTTTTCATCATGCTGTTGATTTCACCAGTGCGTGGGTGTGTGGGTGTGTGTGTGTGTGCGTGTGCAAGAAACACCAATTACAGAATGGTGCTGGAAACTAATAAGAAACAGGGAGAAAGTTACACTGATACTGACATCGCATTAACTTTAGGCGACATGAACTTTTTAATTAGAAAATACAATTTTAGGTCTTGTATTTTATAATCTAAAGCAAATTTTCAGTGTTTTATAAAGAATATTATTCAGCAGAGCTTCCAACTGGGACGTGACCTCGCTTCAGCCTCTGTTATTCTTCTAATCTCAGCATCCCTGCGGTTCTTTGTATCATTTTCACCTCCTTTCACATTGTGTAGTCACTTATTTAAGGTGGAAATGAGCTTCATCCTTCATCGGAGGTCAGATTCCACCCTGACATGCTCATAAATAAACATTCTCCTCTGCTATTTGAAATTAATAACCATGTAAGTACACTGATAACAGGAAGTGGACCTTTGGAACAGGATTGGGGGCTCTGGTCTGTCGTTAGGTTTGATAGTGGGGCTTTATTGATCCCTGTTCCCTGTTAATCCTCTGTTGGATTCATTTAAGTGCCGTTCTCATATTTTGGTGCATCATAATCCACTGTGAGTGATTTAACGCTTGGTTTGTTAATCTGACACACCTGCTTGAACCAAACACCCACACATGTTCCAGTTAAAACATTTATCCTATGCTCCTCCTGATGGCCCCGCCCACAAACCCCTCACATGTGCATCAGCTTTACTCTCAAATGGTACAATGGCTGCTTGTGTTCCATGGAGTTCAGACGCCGTGTTTGGAAATCCAAAGTTTTGAGAGCGTCTGGATTTCTCAACCTGTTTACTTCACTAATGAACTCCAAACAATGGTTGGATAGATTTTGTTTTGTCAATGATCCACTGCAGTATGACAGAGAAGAAAGATGGAAAGCCTCTGCAGTCGAGTCAAGAGTTTGAATCCTTTTATGACTGGGAAAGTGGGACTGACTATAAGGTCAAAGGTCAATCCCAGAATGGATTCAGGAGTTTGGAGGTCTGACACATCCTGTTCAGGTCTGGCCCTGCGTGCAGTAGACTGATATGGCCGCCAGACGAACTTGAAAGGTGAATGTAGCCGCCGCCGCCTTATGTTTCACGTTCTGTGGGAAGTATAGCACATCGTAAACAAAGCGATAAACTGCTCTGCTCGCTCGCCAGGACGCCAGGTTTGAAACATGTGCCACTAAATATCACGACCTGAGCGTGTGTGTGTGTGTGTGTGTGTGTGTGTGTGTGTGTGTGTGTGTGTGTGCATGATGGGCGAGTTTGACAGCCAGGATTCAAACCACCGGGACAGTTTGAAACATTGTCAGACTCAAAATTGGAAATGTTAGGAAATGTTTGTTCATGCTGGTTAAAACAGAAATGGAGAAGTATTTCGTTGTTTCACGCGTGAAGATCAACCAGCTGAGCCGCCTCATTAGGAGCCGTTGCTAAGGTGCTGCGTTCTCTCCGTGGGGCTCGACCGCTGGCGTGGAGAGGAAGCGGCAGCGCTGCAGCTATGCAGAGACGCTTTTCCGGCCCATAAACTTTGTGTTTATTTTCAAAGTTCTGGCCCTGGTGTGCTCCACTTCCTAAAGTCTGTTCTCCGTGAAACACTGGAGGACTCTGGCCTCTTGGCTGAGATGCAGCAGGGCAACCATCTCACCATCTCAGGCTTGGGCAGAGTGATGATGTCATCAGAGAGGGGGGGTTTAGGTTTCGTAGCTCCAAGCAGTGGAAAGGAGAGAGGTTATTTACGACATGGTTGCCTTCCACGCCACAGTTTGCTCTTATATTTGATTCATATCGCATTTCGCCATTGAAACCGAGCGAAGCAACATTTTGCTAAATGCATTAACGTAGACATGAAGGTTTTTATGACTTGTATTATTTTATTTTTTATGATTTTTCCACATAAACACATACTTACAGGTTGTACGCTTTTCTGTTTCCTTTAGGATGGACTCTAAATCATAAGGTTATACACTGCACTTCACATATTTACTTCTTCTACAACAAAACCAGTAGCAGCGCTGGCTGTGGACAGAGACGCCGGGTGGTTTCACAAAGAGTTCTCTTCCACAGCTGAAGCCACTTTGCCCAGCCTGTTTGCACCACAGAGGACTACCAGGCCCTGTGTGTGTGTGTGTGTGTGTGTGTGTCTGTGTGTGGGTGTGAGGTTGCGTCGTTCCCACCGGGCCTCCTCACGATAACACTCACGCCAAACACTCCCAGAGGATCAAAGATCGCCCCACGCCTAACAAACAGCCAGACACCCGGCCTGGAAGACACATCTGGGAGCGGTTGTGCCGCAGCTGCCGGTGCATGCCCACATCCCCGAGACCGTCAGGGCCCGGGCCAGATGTGGAAGCATCTCACGTAAGGTACAGATGTTTCTATTCCTCACCAGCAGGAGATGGATCGCGCTTTAGACTTCAGTTTGGACCTCCGGCCGGTTAGGTGGACTACTTAGGTGGATGTGTGCTACTGGCATGTGGGTTGTCACTATTCTGCAAGCTGAGGGAAAACAGAGCGACTTGCATGATAGTGAAATGTCAATAAGTGTGTGAAGTAGTTTGACCATAACATACTAATACACCTATGTTGATGATATACGTGTGTGTGTGTGTGTGTGTGTGTGTGTGTGTGTTTATGCCGCAGCTCCATAAACACACAGCTAAATGTGAAGGTATTAGACTCACTTTGTGTTAATGGCTGTGTACAGTCGGCTACTTTATACTTTTCCATAACTTCAAATGTCAAACCCAAGCAGCTGCTGCATATTTAGCCGAGTGGGCACGTAATGACATTTATCCCCCCCCCATTATTTACTTTATCACTCGACTCTTCGTGCTTGTTAAACACATAATGACACTGAATTGAAGGTATTTGAGGTATTGTGAGTTTGGGCAACGCTGGAAACATTTTTGGGGGTTAATATGTATAGAATCATCAGCCATCGTGTCTCTATTGTGGATATTAGATGTAACGTTACAATTCATACATGATATACAAGGTATTGACACTTTGGTGACCCCAATTTCTAGTATTGCTCATTTAATTGTTTTCCAACCAAATGAAAGTGATTCTACAGTCATTGTATTGCATCCATGTATATTTTTTAATAAATATTTTGCACACAATATGATTTTAGCGGGAAAAAAAGAACATTAAACATCTAAACGCCGGCGGTTTTGTCATTTTCCATCCTTAGAAGCTGAATTTGAATCCCCTGCAGAGATGTAAACTTAATGATACATACATAAGAAGATAGTGCACCTATAGAGTGATTGCAGAGTTGACATATTAATGCACTGGGTATGATGTTAATAGCAGACCTGAGATGTTCTGGAGAGAGTCTTCCGCTCCTGCAGCCTCCCTGTGGTGATTAGAAAAACACTTTGCTCCGTATTACGCCCTGTTATTCTTTCCCTGGGCCGTCTCTGCCTGTTCCCTTTCTCTACACACCATTAAAACAACATCTTAGGCCCGGGGTCACCAGGCACTACATCGGAAGCAAAGTTTAGTGAAGTGGCCTCGCCGTGACCCCCCTCCCCTTCCCCATTCTTATGAATGAAATGTTTTTTGTTCTGCACATCAAAGAGAGGTTTTCTGTTTTTATTGGCTTTTACTTTCTGTTTATCTCTTCTCTAGGTTTTCCCTGCAGTGTAAGCTTGATGAGTTGGAGCCTCCCCCTCCTCCTCCTCCTCCTTCTCCAAAGATCGGCGGGTCGTGATAAGATCAATACCACAATGCCCCAGATAGGCATTTGTTTTTTTTCCTCTCAAATTTACATCGCCTCGCTTTCCTGAACCCACAGTCCCACATCTGAACCGTCCTCTCTGTCCCTCCCCATCATCAGTCTGTCCTCGGGCTTCTTCATCATCTTCAAACGGAGCTTCATTTATAAATCAAACACATCGCCGTGCCCAACCCATACACATGGCATCTCACTCTGAAGGGACGATTGCCAGTGTTTCCAGATCTCCTGAAACAAATAAGCAACCAGGTCAGTGAGATCACACCCCTAAATAAGAGACAGTGCTCCAAAAGAAACACAGAATAGAAGCTCCTCTGAATCAGAAAGTTATAAATATATAAGTATCGGTTGCAGATGTGATGAAGCTGCATCATTTCCTAAAGTTCTCTCCGACCCTTGAGCTCGGAGCCGAGTCATTAAATAGAGTCCTCATTGATCAGAGGGCACGATGGGAAAATCATTGTGACTGTTCTGGTTCTTTTGGCCTAAATGGGCAGTAATGGGACTCCCGAGTGGAGCAAACGGCCCTCAGCCTCCCTCAGGAGGAGAAAGAGGAGTGATTTGTGCGCTGCTTTCCTCGCACGTCGCCGCAACGCTTCTCCAGTGGATACGTTGATGTTTATTCATTCTTCGCTTTGCACATTCTTACACAGACATCGACTATCTATCAGACTCTTGTATCCTTGCGCTGGGAGGACACGGTGTGCAGTCTGTGCTGAGGGTGTTTCATGGATGAGTCTCACGAGTGTCTCGCTTTGCTCTCAGCATTAATCTCAGTCCGGATTCAGATTCCTGCGGTAGATCTTCACTCGGTGGAAGAAGTGAATCTGCATTAGGGGCTCGTCTGTGACTTCATTGACATGCAAGAGCCCCTCTCCGTCGCCCATCTCTCCCACTTTGATCATGCCACTACTTTATCTCTTTTTACGACGGCTTGAACCATTTGTTAATTATTTGGCTGCAGGCGTCGGTTGGAGGTTCTCCAGTTGATGAGTCAGAGTAAAAGAGGAGCGCCTCTGCTCTCAGGATGAGCGCCCGAGTCCAAAAACCTCAACGGATCCTCAAAGGGTAAAGAAAATGGGATGTGGGTATTCACTGCATCTGAAGATATAAAATAATTCCTTTCACCGTTTAAATTATTATGTATTTATCTGTAATTTCTGATGTTAAACGTCGCCCCGCGTATATTTAGTTGTGGCTTCGGCAGCTGGTTTATAGAGTGCTACTGATTATAGTGTTTGTGCAAACCAAAGCGCACATGGCTTTGACGGTATCGTAGCAGCAGCTCCCTCCAGGAACATCTGTGCATGACTAAACGCTGAAACAAAAGTCAGAGTCTCTTCCCATGAGCCGTTTATTTATTAGATTCGCTCTCCATCACCTTTATACGCCATCGCTCTCCGTCAGTGTGTGTGACGCTTTGCCATTCAGCTTCATCCTCTAAAACCCCTGACAATAATCTCTCAGGTTTCTCACGACGGCCTCGTCTTACACTGCAGGGCGTGTTGTTGCATGCTATTGCGGGTCTCGGTGTGGTGATTTTAAGGTCACAGATTATAGCCGAGCAGCTGTCCAGACTGAGGGAAGTGGATGTGCGTTGCCACAGCTGTGAGTTATTGCTCTTTGATGTCACACTGTTTCGGAGATTCTCCTCAGTGTAAATCTCATCCGACCCCGCGATCCCTGCAGCCCTGAAGCTCGGCCCGGCTAACGCTGGGTGGAAGGAACGTGTCATCCAAGGAACATATACACACACGAGGCCTGGGGAAAGGCATTTATTTTGATAGGATTTATTGAACATTTATGTTAACCGTTTGGACCGGTGGAGTGTGAGCCAGAGAGGATGTCACGCTGCTTTAGAACTCACTCAATATCTCTAGTTGCTTCTTGAATTAGCCGAGCGTTTGCTTTTGTAATGCCCTCAGCTGAAGGGGAAACCAGTCTGCTGCTGTGATTAACTATGGGAGGTAACCTGAGTCATATTCTGTTCAAATACTTTGGGGATATACAGTATATATTATAAAAACATGATAATTCCCATGAACTTTATGCTGTAGCCTGCTGTGTTCTGTGTTAATTGTCTGGCATTAAAAAGAGATATATAAGATATTTCCACATTCTTTCATGTAAGGGTCCGGTTTGAGGCATTTGCAATATTTTAATGGCTGCTTTTTGGGCACGCTGAGTGAAAACAAGCCACTTTCTACTGACTGAACTGGTCAAACACTCCCTCACTAGCCTCATGCATTGATGTGAACCAATGAGGCACTTCAACACCTTTGGGTTCTTATTCATTTATGCACTTTTGTTGGTGTGAACCACTGCAACTTCTTTATGTGTCAGGATTCACACAGGTCTTTGAAAACAAACATTTCCTTCAAACATGCTTTATGTTCAATTGTACGGCAACAATTTAGAACAACAGCTTTCAAACGTCTCAATTTCCAATCTGATATAAAGAGATAATGGACTCTAGCTTTTTCTAACGATGAATGACCTTTTTAAAAATAAAAAGGGAGAAAATGTAAACCCTGGATTATTTGTTTTGAATTGGATTATGGGGATTGAGAAAGCTGGTTTGTATCTGCATCAGCTGCATGAGGAAGTGTTTAACCGCTCTAACCATTCAGCCCTGTTTCTTGTTATGTAAATGTTTGCTCATGAGCGAGGCCATATGGATATATGACCCCTGGACAATTTGTTGGTGAATCTCAGCAGCCTTGTACGTCGGCGCTGCAACCCCCAAATATAACCGACTGAGAAACCTCATTCTCCTTGGCTTAGTCTGGCTTTAAAGTTGCATAAACGTGTTGGAAAAGAATCAAAAGCCAGCTGATGTCTCTTTAACTGGAGTAACAGTGAATGGGTCATCAGCGAGGCATTGCTCAGCGAAACCGTGGCAACCACTATATCATGCGGAGCGGAATGCGATTGACACTTTCCATGCAGCGCTGCTTTGTCCTGCACTCTAACCGGCTTAACCCTCTGGAGTCTTCACTTCAATTTATTGCAATTTAACTTTCCTGAATTTCATTTCATGTGTCATCAAAAAAGCCACACTGTAAAATAAATCCATAAATAAGAAACAGCATGAGGGATTCTGAGCCTGTAAACAATAAGCCTGGCCTTGAAAACTGTAACGTGTACAGTAATGCCATTTATCATAGCCTTGTTTGTTATTTATTTAAAGAGTTAAGTTTGGACTCCATCACAATGGCTCACATGTGTGGAATGATGTTACAGCATCATGTTTTTATTATCTATCCATCCATATTTCCCTCCTAGTTTCTGGTAGAATTTCTATTTACGTTACCGGCATTGTTTATAATTCGTCTGTTAATGTTTGCTTATGCAAAAAAAGAAAAAAGCAGGCTTGTTGTATCAGAGTGATGGAATCTTCTCTTTTGGCTCCTCTGCCATAAATAAAGGGACGTGCTGTCATGTGTAAGTGGTCAGAGGGTGTGGGCCCGTTTGAGTGAGTCTTCCTGTGGAACCACCTCAAACTCCACACCGGCCAAATCAAATGTTCACAGCAGACGAGTCCTGGTTGGGAAAATAGTTTCCACCGTTGTATTATTTCAGTCGATCCCGTCCCTCCGTCCATCTGTGTGTGAACAGTTTCCCGTTAGGCGCTCTGGCTCTGGTGTGCCAGGTTTAGACTCCAGCTTTGGTGAAATGAGAGAGGAATGTGCTCCGGCAGCTCTTTGCTGACCCTGATAATGACTGTTCATTTCCACGCCGGAGCTTTTTTCACCATGCTGTGCTTCTAAATGATGGACCGAGTGGAGTCAACACTTTCTAAACAATCTGAAGTGACAGCATTGTGAAGTGGAGTAATGGGATTAGTGGCTGGATTCTCTAAAGTTTCTTCCCCACTTGAAGTAACTTGAACAATTTAATTGTTTTGGTTGAGAATTCCAGGGCATCCCTCTCAATGCTGTGCATTCCTGTCCTCAGCAGCATAATGCATTCCAGAAGAATAAAGGTGATCTCCATCAGAATCAGCCAGACTCCCTACAATGTCTGAGGAATGTCGTCCTGCGAGAGAACGACATGCTCCACTGCGTGATTGATAGTGTAT
Organism: Genypterus blacodes; assembly: GCF_046128005.1. Classification (NCBI taxonomy): domain Eukaryota; kingdom Metazoa; phylum Chordata; class Actinopteri; order Ophidiiformes; family Ophidiidae; genus Genypterus; species Genypterus blacodes. Next base: position 2,478,410 of record NW_027466845.1, read on the forward strand.
CAATTAGAGAGCATTCACAGTGAACGGGCCAAAGGATGCAGTCTGAAGTGTTTCTCACTGTTACTAACCACACTGAGGCAGGAATGCTTCAAGCTGTCTGAGAGTTCTCTTTACTGCAACCCTGCAAGAGCAAATGATGAGATACTCCAGTGCAGTGCAGCTGTTGTTTGGTCATTAGTACATTTGGCATAAAGGAACCGGCTTTTGAGGTTTGAGCCATTTAGTTTCTTCATTTCAAGCCTGTTTCTAGTCACAACAGGGCGATGGAAACAATTCTAGACTCAGCAATGGACAGACACAAATAAATAAGCAAAAAAGGGTTGAGTCAGGGGTTTTTAAAGGGTTAACCATGTCATGGTTCTCATCCCAGGCATGCGGTGGACTCTGATAACCCACAGAGAAGATCTGAACTTCACAGAAGACTTTGCTTTGCTCTCCTCCAGGCGTTGCTCGCCTCAGAGAGAAAGCAGACTGGCTGATGAGTCGACACATCTCTAACACCTCAACACCTCAACAACACTTCACTCACAGCACTCAGGTCAACCTGGCAGCGGCTGGAAGAGCGGAGATGTACGCTTTGTGTTCAGTGGTGTGTGTGTGTGTGTGTGTGTGTGTGTGTGTGTCTGTTGGCAGGATGGCTCCAGACTTTCACTGACACATGGTGGGCAGGTTGAACATATTGAATTGTTCTGATCTGCCTGATGGTGGCGCTGTAACGTAATGCAGCATGTGAGCCTATAACGTTTGAGCTCTTAATCATAGATCCAAAATGAGATCCTGTTCTAGTCAAAGAGTCCTAAACGGAGGACTTGGTGGAGGTATTCACTCTCTGTGTGCCCTCCAGTCTCTCAACCAGGCTTTCCTGTTTATACCTCATTGAGTGGTTGACCATATTTCCCAGGATGCCTTTTGATAAACAATATCTCACCAGATTGTTATGCTGTCTGCTTCAAATGCACGAATTAGAAAAAGACGTCGGCAAAACAACAAAGGGCCCAGAAATGCAGAGGCTGCATGGCCAAGAGCTGTTTGGCGACCGTATTAAAGTGTTTTAAGGTGGATTCTTTCCCCCCCCTTTAATGCTCAGTAGATGGACATAATTAGTCGGCGTAAACAAAACACGCAGGAGAAAAACAAAGTAGCTGCGGGCGACTGGCTGGCTCTGTCGTCAGAGCGAACACGACAGAGACATTGTTGTGGTTAGTTGGACTTTTGGATCCTTTTCGGTTCCGCGTAAACATTTGCAGAGTAGCGGCGTCCTCGTCAGCGATGATGTCTTCATGGCCGCGCGCGCACACACACACACACACACACACACACACACACACACACACACACGCACACACACACGTCACACACTCTCACATTCACACCTGGGACTTGCTTAGGCACAACAGATGAACAATTGAAAGTGAAGTGATTTGCTGGAGGGTCCCTCTGCAGGAACCATGAAGGGGGAATGTGATCTGGTTGGAGCCGTGCAGGGCCGCCCCGGCCGCCTGGGCGAGGTTTCTCCACTGCACATTGTGGATGCATTTATGCTGTCGAGTCTCATCAGCGGTGAGAATCCCGCCCACTCTTCTTCTGTCCTCCTCTGCAATGTGAGCCGCGGTCTGTGTGTTATCACTTAAATAGATGAAAAGGATATTGGATTAAGAATTGGCCCATGGTGTCATTTTGTTAGGGACGACAGCGTAACATGGTGGGTGAGAATGTTGACACTTCTGCCACGCCTGTAAAACTACTTTCTAGTATCCAGAGTTATTTTCTGGGTTCTATTATGCCTGGCAGGATTTTCTTTCTCACCATTTTGAATAAAATCAGACATTCAGGACTTCATACTTTTTCACAGCATTTCAATCTGCTATGAATCCACAAGTGCACTGGGAGAATGACCCAGTTTCAGGATCCATTCATGGGAGCTTCCTGTCATTTATATAAGAACTAAATTCATATATACAAACATACATATAGGTTTATATAACAATGTAAGCATTGACCCAATTAAAGGTCTAAATCTGCACCTGTACCACCTTTAATCCATTTTTTCTATGATAGCAGTGATGAGTAATTTACAAACTGCTCCAAGCTGATATCAAGATTCATAACTCCAGAGGGTTAAATTGAGTTAGTCCCCTTGTTACTCACTGATCAGGTCTCTGATGAGCAGAGTGTCCCAGTGTGTTTACTCATACAGCATTTCTTGCATATCTGCCAGCAGAAGAGGAGCTTGATGGTGTTACGCTGCAACCTGAAGCCTTTAGCGGTGATGATATTCCCCTGTTTCTGGCTCCTGGTGGCATCTGAGACAGAAATATGAATGTCTCCACGCTGGCGTCACGGCGAGCTTTGACCCAGTAACAGCAGAGGGATGGTGACTTCTTCTTCTTCATCTGCAGGCTCTTGGAACGAGTGGGGATCTTTCATATGCTTATTTATAAACACTTTCATGTATTTAAATGCCTCTGCAGGCGGAATAGAGAAGACAAATCACACCAAACATTTTGCCTGCCCTGCTGTTAATCTATATGTTTCTATTTTTAACTCTTCTGTGCTTCTCAGGGACATAAAACTGATTTAAGCTTGAGCCAGAGCTGAATTAGTCTTGTATTGATTGGAGTTTGATTAGAAAGAATCTGTGGGCGTGTCTGTCAAGGTCCAATCAAGGGCTTTAAAATGAATTTACTGTGTGTGTGTGTGTGTGTGTGTCTAATCCACATTATTTATTATTGCAATTCAGAGTTGGAGAGCCGCAGTAACACTAAGCAGGGATCTATAAAACTTTAACATGGTGATTAACCTGCAGATGAAGCGCAGGAGCCCAAATCAAAACCACCTGTGCTCTAATATTTAATATCCTTTGGAGAAAACCACACAGTGCATCAGTCCATACAGGATGTAGACACACAACACACACCCCCACACACACAAAGCACTCACATATGCAAGTGTGTCAACATGCCACAAATAAAAAAAACACTAACTTACTTATGATCTGAGTATTTCGACATAAATCTTGCCTGCAGTCAAAAGCCGATTGCTCATTCATTTCAAATACTAGTCTGAGAAACTGAAGCTCATATTTCACGAGCAGCACTGCAGTCTGGTGTCTGGTGTACCTGCGCTCCTGCTTAGTGTTTCATGTTGCGTTTGACCTCAGTGTGATCATGTGTGCCTCCCCCCCCCAAGCACCTCTGAGGTTCTCCTCATCAAAAACACAGCAGGGGAGCAAAGGTGCAACTGACAGAAACACAAACTGATCCAAGATATGAGAAGTGATCCAGTGATGGTTTATATTTCAGGTAGTCAGAAATTGCGTTCACATTTATGTATCTTACAAATAGTTGAATATTTGATGCCATTAAGTGCAGGGGAATGAAGCAACAGAGTCTGTGAGTACAATGTGTACTGGCAGATCACTGTGTTTCTGTTTCAAATGTGCAGATCTGGATTTATTCCTCCCATTCACCACCGTCCAGGCTTTAAACAAACACGTTGGGATAGTAAAACCTTACATACATGTGTGACAGTTAGAGGCTAAGCTGAACACCGAGTGGCAGGAAGCAGAGGTGAAGTCCAACTATTTACTCAGCACACACACAGATACAAAGGACCGTCCGGGCTCAATGCGGGGCCCCGAACCCTAAACAATGCACAGACTGACTGAGAGCCAACATGGTAACGACCGGCAAACAGGCGGGCAGGAACTGACCAACTCACAAATGGGGAGAGTAAACTAGCTAAAGATAATAGATAGTGTGTGAAATCAGTCCGGGTGCCGGGTTATCGACTCTCCGGCCTCCTGAGAGTCACACACACACACACGCACACACACTTGAACCTTGATTAAACCTGATCTGTGTATCATTTCTTCCTCTGGACTCTGAGCCGAGCCAAAGGAGTCAAAGCTCAGTGGTTTCCTCTCTAATTCCCGGTCAAAATGTCACCAAAATAGCCATCGCAAAAAAAACGACCCAGACCGCAAACTTGTGATGTGGACGACATGTGACCTCAAAAGTGGAATTGCAGATTTGTCCGGCTGGCTTTCTCATGCAGCGCGGTGCCTCACAGGAGCGGTCAGCCGGTGGAGGATGAGCATTAAACCTGCTGCAGCCTCATGACATAAAACTTAATTGGATGTGTGATGTAAGTTCAGCTGAGAGGCGAAGCAGAGCACAAAGCCGCGCACGTACGCTTTGGTTTGCTGCTGCCACATAAACAACAGAGGCTCTGATGGGTTCGGATGCAGTTTATCCACAGTGCATCGCCTTAAAATCAGGAACATACTGGGTTTTAGGCTCATTTTGATTCTAATACAGGTCGTCAAAGCTTCTGAAGTTGTTACTTTTGTCTTTAATTTCAGATAGTGACTCTATTTGTTTTGATTTTTGACTTTTCTGGACTCTAAATTCATAACAACCTGCATATTTTACCTATCGAAGGCTGAAATCCCTGACAAAACTGTGATTTCTGCAGTAGAATCACCATGAATAAAAATGAATAATAACACAGAGTTAAACATTTTATTAGGAAGCAGCATCTGTGACGTCAAACCACAGAGGAGACATTCAGACGCAGGAGATGGACTCAGACTCAGACGCTCGTCCCCTGTGGACCGAGAGCTGCGAGCAGATTCTGTCACAGTGTCCGTGCGTCCACATGAGTGTATGCGGATTAGTGTGTGTGTGTGTGTGTGTGTGTGTGTGTGTGTGTGTGTGTGTGTGCTGTCGTCGTAACGATGAAGATCTGCCATGCAGTGCTGGAGCTGCTTCCTCGCTGCAGTGATAGAGCGATTTGCACAGTATGGAAAGACACAACACGCCTCGGGGGAAAATCTATCTCTCTGACAATGGCCAAACTTTATTTCAGAGTTTACTTTTCCATAATCAGCACAAACTAAATGGCTCGTTACTGCCAGAGAAAGCTGTGCGTATGTGAAAGTGAAACTAAATAAGCAGAGCGAGTCGATATCTTTGGACAGTGAGTCTAAGTGCCAAGGTGACGTGTTGTTATCAGAAAGCAGAAGTGGTTCCAAAGTTTTTAATGGTTAGCCGAGGTCGAGCCAGGTTTATAAATATATACTTAAGGGTGATCGCAATGAAAAATGCTAAACTAGAGCGAGAATGAAAGCAAGATGGCCGCTGGCGTGAGTTCACTCCGGCGTCTCAGCTGTTTGTTCCAACAATATGGAACGCTGGGACGCTGCTCTGTTGTTTATCGCTCGTAAATGTGAAGTGACAAGGTTTAATATGTTTCAGAGCTCTTGGGTGATTGACAAGGAAGTGGAGCAGGCGATGGGCTCCAGCCCCCTGTTAGGAGATAAAAGCTGAGTGGAGATGGAAGCTGGGTTCCCCTGAGCCAGACGCAGAAAAGGAAAGCTAGAGGCTGTGTTCTCTGTTCCTGTGGCAGACCCCGTCCCCCCCGTCTCCCCACCCTGTCTCCCTCCGTCCCCCCTCCGTCCTTTGCATTGTCTCTTTTCCGACACTTTGATGAAAAATATCCCCGGGAGGTTTGTTGTCTTCCATCATCTGAGAGAGAAAACGCTCCGTCTGTGGAGGAAGCGGGCCTGCATGAGGTGCTTTGGCTTATATGCTGAGGTCATGGTTACCATGGCACCCTGGAGCCAGAACACGGACATGAGGTGTGACACAAACACAAACACAGAGACAGAATATATGAATTGTTTATTGTGGTCAAATATTTTACAGTACTGTAAGTTTTTTGCCTGAAACATAGTCAATTAAATCTTTAACAGCATCGTTGCTTCACACAAGGCTAAAACCCCTGATGTTGTTGTTATGGTAACTGCATTTTCATCACAGAGACATAAATGCAAATATGTAACCCTTTGATCATCATTAACAGCTACACTGGAAATGTATCTGCAAAATGTCACTTGAGGATTCGATCTCCTCTCTTTCACAACATAAAGATGATGATAACCATTAACCCTTTCAGAATCACCAAAATAAAAGTTGCAGACATGTACCAATAACAGAATATTAAAGGAGATTACAAGCTTTAGATCATAAAAGAGTCATAATTAAACTTAAAAATATCTTCTTAATGAAAAGTACTTTATTTATGAAGAAGCTTCCAGACTGAAGGAACTCCTGTTGAGCTCAATGGAGCTGCAAATATTACAGAAGTACCCTAGTTTACCACCAGGGGGCGCCTTCAGTACCAGCAGAGGCGCAGGTAACACAGTTTGAGAGCCTCTAGTCCAGTATAGAGACACACTCCACTCACTTTAAAGGCTTATTCATGCAGATCCTGTCGTCAGATTCATATTTAATACTTTATATTTATTTATTTCTACAAACTGTTGCTTCCCTCTTGTGTAGGATGGTGGCACCAGAGTTCAGTTAGAAAACCAGCGGCCCCCCCGACTCCTCACTGCAGCGGCGGCAGCGAACCAAAGCGGGCAGAGAGGAGCAGGAGGTCGCTCCCCCCCTCACACACACGAGAGAGAGAGAGAGAGAGAGAGAGAGAGAGAGAGAGAGAGAGAGAGAGAGAGAGAGAGAGAGAGAGAGAGCGAGCGCGAGACTCTCACTCACACACTTCGGTGCTGCAGCGGTGCGTCTGCGGCCAGAGACGGACACACACTCTCACTCACTCACACACGCAGACGGTGGATGCAGATGAAGTTGATCCACCAAGTTTGCAGTTTTACTTTCAGCCTTTTCGCCTCTAAAGGAAACAAAGGAGCGACTTTGCAAAGCATCAACTTGTGGATCGAGTCTCTTCTCTCCAGAGGGACTCGAACAGAGACACGCCGCGCTGATCTGAAAGCTTTTATGCTGAAATGGATGGAGTTCACTTCTTCTTCTCTCTGGACCTGAGCTCCGTGAGGGAACACTGAGGGTGGAGATCTGCAACTTCGGCGTGTGTTCACCGTTAAAGAAGAAGAAGAAGAAGAAGAAGAAGAAGAGGAGCAGATGAATGTGAGTGTCCATCATACCTACAACCGCGATTCATGTCCGTCACACTTCATAACTCACACACATCCTCTCTCTCTCACACACACACGCGCGTTGTTGCTCCAGTCGTGATGCTTTCATGGCGCAAAGATCTGCAGAACTTTGCTTGATTTCTCTGCGCGCTTGTTTACAGCTCTGGTGCTCAAAAGTTGTGGCTGGTTTCAGTTCTTTTGTCACGCTTCTCACACACTTCAACCACATCGGCACATGCGGCGTGTGTGTGAGAGAGAGTGTGTGTGCGTGTTAGTTAAAAGCCAAGATTGTTACTCATGAATATTTTCGTTTATACGGATGAAAGTTGTTGCATTTGTGCCTCTGCGGCGCTGTCTGGAGACTGATAATCAGCGGAACTCCGGGTTTTTACGCACAGCGACCGCATACTGAGACTGGAGACCTCATTTAAAGACAAATTCCCTCTAAATGACTCAATCTGCGGCGTTACTGTCCTCTGCTGCCGCATGTCGGGTAGGGGGGGAAGTTATTCTCTTATTGTGCTTGCAGACTTTGTGAATAGTTGCTTCCTTTTCTCCCTCAATTAACAAATTAATTAAGCCTCGGCTGGGTTCCATCAGCGCACACTTTGGGTTTTTGCGAGTGTGATGGTTGCCATGGTGCAGCTGCGTAATTATGCAGCTAACGGGGAAGTTCGGACACAACAAGCAGCTCGGCTCCTCCTCTGCTCTCCCTCCGCCCAGTCATTCATTTAAAAACAATGGCGCAGCTCCACTTGGGCTGCATTTGAACGCACCACAGAAATATGAGTTTATCAGTATCAGTTTGTAGTTTGTTCAATGGTTTGTTCACCTCAGATTCTCGACACGAGTGCGGGTTGAGCTGTAATGTGAAGTAAATCATCTTTAGGAGTGTTTGCCATGCGTCTGCTTTGAATTAAAACCTATAACTCACCAAGAAAACAAACAAAAAAGGAGGCACTGATGGATAAAACCATAATTTGAATCTTTCATAAGCATCCAAGCATTATGTCATGAATCCTTGGCGTGCAGCATGAAGTCATCATCTCGCCGGGCTGAGCTTTGTAACTTGCACATGCTGTTGATGAATCTAATGTTCCACATTCCCAAATAGGAATGAAAAACACAAGATAGGTTCCTCCCGGAGCTGCCACTCTGACGCCACACAGAGCGTTTCCTCGCCGTCTCTTAAGTGTGCTTGGCTGTAGTCTTTTGCGGTTTTTGCTCGTCTCCTCGCGATGTCGTCACTGCTAAATCAAGTCCCGTCGCTCCTTGCAGGGATCTTCCTCCTCGGTTCTGGATCTGATTGGGTCACCTGACACCCGGCGTCCTCCCCCACGTGGACAAAACTCCTGATTCAGAAACGTAAATGGCGCGATGGCTTCCTGAGAAACTTTAAATTGAATGGTGCGCCTAGAAGTTAACCTTCGACCTCTGCTGTAGTGATGTTGTGAAAACATTCCTGCCCCCCTCCTCTTTGCTACTGTAACTCGATGCACATGTGTTTTTAATGATGCGACCACTCTCTCGCTGCCCGACGCTATCAGACGGTGTCCTCTTCAAACGCAGAAGGTGTGTGTGTGTGTGTGTGTTTTATCCCAAGCATCTTACACAAACAGCCGAAGCTAACTCCTGCTGCTCTTTGCTGTGGGAAAGAAATCACCCAGGCCTCACTGGCTCACCGTGAAAGAGGGACAGAGAGGAGCCGGGGTTGCTTGTTATGGCGTGGAAGTGCCTACATATACGTGTGTGTGTGTGTATCCCAGGCCTGTGATGGCTTTTCCTGGCCGTTATACATGCCCGGGGACGGGAGTTTCAAAGGCCAACGCGCGGCACAGAAATGCAGCACTTGTGAAAGGCAAAACTCTGGAAAACATTCAGGGTTTTTCTTTCTCTCTTTTTTTCTCCGCTCTCTCTCTCTCTCTCTCTCTCTCTCTCTCTCTCCTTCTCTCTCTCTCTCTCTCTCTCCCTCTCTCGGTTTGCTTTGTGCTGCGCCTGTCATCCTCATGTCCAGCCCTTCTGTGGTTTCCATTATGGCACTATCGAGCCTCAGGCAGCCTGGCATGTTCGCTAAACCGCAGGAGTTTTATTTGACTTAACTGGAATCACGACATGGAATTAGAAGCTTATTTTGCGTTGTCTGTCACAGTGGGTGTAGTTGTCCCTCTTGGCCTGATGGAGGTCAGAACGCTGAGGGAGTTTGGATCGGAATATGGCACGATTGCCGCGTGGAAAAGGAAGGTGATAGATGTTAGGAATGGCGTGCGATCAGTGGGTGAATTACATTTTACAGACATAACTTGAAATTGGATCTTTGTTGTTGGTGTAAAGTCCTATTCCAGATATTCCTCCTCAGTTATTTAGCCTCATATTTGCCCTTGTGAGAAGTTTAGCACCTCCTCCTCCTCACTTTTCCGGTATAGCACAGGAAAGACCAATAGAACTTGCTAGAAAAAAAGAGAAGCACAAACTAAATCAGCAAATTAATTTTCAGCCTTTCGTGAAATAAGACTGGTTGGACATTTTGCCAAACATGATCCAGCCCACAGCAGGGAGGGCAGCAACGCTCCCCTGATGCTCTCAGCAATCACGGTTGCCAAGGGATTTTGACGCCGATCCCGGTCGGTGCCAACAAAATGTCCAGAATGATATCCATTGTGCTCTAACAGAGGTTTCTTTCTGTATGTAAATCCCACAAACCTTTGGATTTGGTGGATTTCAGGGGGAGAACTGGGTTAATTCTTTCCTTGCTGCGAACAATGAGGTGTTACACAAACAGGCTTATTTAGAAGAAGGAGAAGAAGAAGAAAGGTAGCTTCGGTACAGATTGCGCAACGTGTAAATAAAGTTTTCTGCTGAGGAAACATGAGGTACGAGCCGCTGCGTCACTTCAAAAACACTCCCTGAGGATTAACTACCAATGAAAGTGACTCATCATGATTTAGGACACTGATGCAAGGGAAACATGTGAACCCAGCCCCACAGTGGGACTGGAACTCAGCAAACTCCACAGCTTTAAACCAGCAACAGACGGTCTGAGATCAGAGATTTTGTTATTTTCAGAATGTTTTCTCCCTCCTGAAGCTCTGGGCTCAGATATGTTCTTTCCTCTTATATCCTTCCTGAGCCGAAGAGGCGACCGACTCTCTCTCTCTCTCCCTCTTTCCCTCTCTCCCTCTCTCTCTCTCTCTCTCTCTCTCTCTCACACTGCAGCAGGAATGGAGTTTTAGGTGAGGGTGGAGTGGTTTGGTGGGTGCCATAGGTTGAAGAGTTTGTCAGCTTGCCATAAAGCTTTAAAGTGCACCAATCTATTCTCGGCGACTTGTTTAACTTCACACAGAACCGTTTTCTTTTTCCCCCCTCTAAACTTTACATCCTTTCTAACCTGGCATTGCGCAAATGAGTCTCCCCGAGCGCGTCTGCTAGATCCATTAAGCTGCCGGGCTCTGCTTTGCTCTGCAGCGCTCCTTAACTGCAGCTCAACCAGAGAATGCATTATTGCAGTTGTGGCATTTGGACAAAGAATCCGGCCTTGGAAAGTCGTTCCTTTCTTGTGCTTGTCTTCTTTTTCTTTTTTTTCAAAGTGCATCCCCAGTTTTGTAAGGAAGTAAATCACAGCAGAGCCTTCATCTTTAAGTGCTGTCAAGATTTGGAGGCTCTCGTGGATGTATTTAGGTTTTTGCCAGGAACAGCACGTCCAAAGCAATCCAAATTATGGCATTAAGTGATGAATCTCAAGTGCTCGCTGTTTTGGTCTTGTCATGTGGAATTACTATGGTCTCCCCGCAAGATGTAGGAATTAATCATGAAGATGGCAAATTGATCCAGTGGTCATTTTTTATACTACCCAGGTACTCCACACCAATTCCTCAGCATTAAACTGTGAAATAAGTCTTAATATAATAACAACGGACATTAATGCCTTGTTAACTTTTCTGTCATATTTCAAAACAAGCAGCGATTTCCCTCAAAGCTTCTCGCCGCTCACACTCGGTCCAATCCAAACCAATTTGGTGGCTGTTAAAGTTAGCATCTTCAGTGTTGTGGGCTCGGAATCACGGCAGACTGAAATTAGCCTTGGAATCCTGCGCGGCCGTGGCCTCCATCCAGCAGACCTCAATTACAATGCTGCAGAGCCAGAAAGAGGGAGAGAGGTAGACTGCATGGAGCCCTTCAACTCTGCTGTACTACTCTGTCACTCAAACACACTGTCACCACGGTGGCTGAGACAGATCCACACACACTCGCGCTCAGGGGACACACGGGAGGTATTTAGAGCGAACACACACACACACACACACACACACACACACACACACACACACACACACACACACACACACACACACACACAGATATGCGGATGCTCGGTTTCTCTGCAGGTATGGGTTAAACCACTGGGGGGAGATTTGAAGTGTTAACGCCAGGAACTCCTCTGACTTACAGTGTTAATTTTTATACCGCAATTAGTTATGAATTTCTATGAACCACAGGCAATTAGACGCCTGCTGTCTTTTGCATGAAACACCCAGACACTTTGTGGCTTTGGATTATTCAGCAGATGGTGACAATCTTGTTGAATAATTTCCATGTTGCTCCACTTTTGCAGACGGCAACCGAACATCAGAGCAGAGAAATGTCTTCAGCATGCTCGTCACTCTTAAATGTGCACTTTCCAACGTTTATGTCCTTTAATACGACAGCAAAACTCTTAATTGTAACTGAAGATGGTTTGATAGAAGTTGGATCTGCGTGTGCATCGAATGCTCTAAGAAGTCTTTAGCAGAGGCTTTCAAAAGTGCTGATTCCACAGAAGCTCAGCGTGGCAGCACACATGGTTGCAGACTTTACACCCAGACATGTGAGGGTTCTGCGCTCAGGGTCGGAATCTGTATTTTTTTAATTACAGTGGAATAGCAACACTCACACTCTCCATGCCTGAGGTCGCACAGGTTTGGTGGTTCCTCAGCAAAGGAGAGATCTCTGGTATGTAGGAGAGAAGGTGCTGACTTATTAGGTGAAATAAAAAGAGCAGGAAAATGTTGTGTGTGAGGCCTATTGTGCGTGCTGCGGTTGGGACCGGAGCCCATAGAACATATGGGGAAGTCCTCAAGGCATTTACTTCTAATCTAAAACTAAACCGTGTTGTGTCCAGAGGTAACACGCAGTCTTTGTTTCTGCAAGTTTTGCTATTGTTCCGCTCTTCAACAGACGTTTCTCCTCTTTTGTGTGTCTCCAGGTTTAAACATAAGGAGCCAAAATGAAGACAGCTGGAAAGGGTTTGGGGAAGTCTGTAATGGATCCATCACACCACCAGGGTTGGTGGAAGAGAAGGATGGTGCTGATGGTTTACGTGGCTCTGGAACTCGTAACGGTCCACTCGTCCATGGTCATAGGGACCCTGGAGCTCCAGCTGGACGAGGAACAACCCGCAGGCACGATTGTAGGCGACATCAGCGCCGGCCTGCCCCCCGGGGTCACGGCGTCGTTGTACTTCATCTCAGACCACGAGGGCACCGGCGTGGGCACGGATCTGGACATTGACGAGAGCTCGGGCATCATTAAAACAGCCAGAGTCCTGGACAGGGAGCTCAGAGACAGATACAACTTCTTTGCAGTCACCATGACAGGCGTGACGGTGGAGGTGACCATCAAGGTGAATGATATCAACGATCATGCCCCGACCTTCCCGAGAAAACGAGGCACGTTTAAAATCCCCGAGCAGACGGCCATTGGCACCAGGTTTCCTCTGGATCCAGCTGTGGACGCTGATAAAGGCCAGCTGACCACGCAGGGTTACCTCATCAGGGACGGCAACATTGGCCAGGCCTTCACTCTGGAGACCAGGAGGGGCAGCAACGAGGTTCTTTATCTGGATTTGGTGGTCAATGCCATTCTGGACAGAGAGAAAAGATCCACCTACACTTTATGGTTGGAGGGCTTCGATGGTGGTTCTCCTAAAAGGACGGATCAGATGACGTTAGACATTGTTGTACAAGACATTAACGACAACGCTCCTGTTTTCAACCAGAGCCGCTACCACGCCATCATATCAGAGAACCTTCAGCCGGGGAGCAACATCTTGCAGGTGTTCGCCTCTGACGCTGATGAAGGAGACAACGGGATGGTGCTGTACGAGATCAACAGGAGACAGAGCGACCCTGACCGTTACTTTGTGGTCGACTCTCGCTCCGGCGTCATCACCCTGAACAAACCGCTGGACTTTGAGATGAGGAGGGTTCACGAGCTGGTGGTCCAGGCTCAAGACAACGCCACGCAGCCGGAGGTGACCAACGCCTTCGTCACCATCCACGTCCGAGATTACAACGATAACCAGCCGACCATGACCATCATCTTCCTCAGCGAGGACGGATCTCCCCGGATCTCCGAGGGGACGCAGCCGGGCCAGTACGTGGCCAGGATCTCAGTTACCGACCCGGACTACGGCGAGTACGCCAACGTCAACGTGTCGCTGGAGGGAGGAGACGGTAAATTCGCCCTGACAACAAAGGATAACATCATCTACCTGATCTGCGTGGACCAGATCCTGGACCGGGAGGAGAGAGACACTTACGAGCTGAGGGTGATGGCCACGGATTCAGGCTCGCCTCCTCTCAGGGCGGAGTCCTCCTTCGTCATCCAGGTGACGGACATCAACGACAACCCTCCTCTGTTCGACCAGCCTGTGTACAGGCAGGTCATTCCCGAGGTGGTGTTCCCGGGGAGCTTCGTCTTACAGGTGACGGCGAGAGACAAAGACCAGGGGCCCAACGGGGACATAAACTACAGCATCCTGCAGGACCAAGGGACCAAGTGGTTCACTATAGACTCTGTGACGGGGATTATTACCACGCTATCCCAGGTGGATTACGAACAGAATCCCAATCCGAGTGTAACGGTGGTGGCCACAGACGGAGGGAAGCCGCCGCTCTCCTCCACCGCGGTGGTAAACGTCGTCCTTCAGGATATTAATGACAACGAGCCCGTTTTCGAGAGGAGCTTCTACAACGCATCCATCAAGGAGGACGCAGCTCCGGGGACCTGCATCCTGGAGGTAGGACACTTTCTCTTTCAGTTTATGTTTTTATTTATCTTATATGAGGAATTGATGAATGTTGCGAGTACAATCTCAAACTCCGGCTGCTGATCCTCCAGTCTGAGCTCCTTCTTTGGGAACGGCGGCGAGCAAGACAAATGGGAATTTACGACGCAAATAGAAGAGAAATTTGTCAGACTTTGCCGATTCCTTTCATTCCTCCATGAAGACTTATTTTTTAATGGTAACAATGTTTAAATTGGACCGCCTTTGCGAGGATTTACCTGCGGTTTTAGGCCAAGATGATCCCTTTTGGCTGTCCTCTGCTTCACCTCTCAAAGGTTTCCAGGGAAACCGAAGCGGTGTAAAGTCCTCTGTCAGCGCAGGCACAAAGGAGGGTTTCACATATTCACAGGCAGAGACAAATTCAGGCCTTTATCTAAAGAAATAGATGTCACTTCACTCTCAAAAGCCACCTTAATTAGGCTAGTTGAGCGTGAGAAAAAATGCCTATAGACGACAAGATGAATTAAAGTTCAGACAAATTACAGCGGCGCCCTCACAGACTGCAGCCCAGTTCCATTAACACAAGCTGCTTTCTCAAGTTGTTATTGAGCGTCTTGTTAAATCTTATTAGTTACTTTGAATCATCTAAGTATTTTCTCACATCATCCAGCCCCTTCGTCTCTTATTTGTAAGAGTAATTTACTTTTTCGTGAAAAGCCCCATTTCGCAAGTGTGCGTAGCAGCGTTTGCACGGACCGAGCACTTGGATCCACGCGGTGCAGGCCCTGACAGAGGGCCCGGCAGACGGGATCTTGGCCCGGGGTTCGGCCTTGGGAGAGGGAGGGGTGAAAGGGAGACGGAGGCCTCGCCGCGACTCTTGGCTCCGACGCCAGAATAGAAGCTACGAGGGCTTCTTGTGGGAGGTCCCCCAATTATAAATCATGGCTAACGTAAGGATGAAGGGCGAATAGGGGGAATTTACTGATTGATTATGGAAAGTGAGCTGGAGAGTAATTAGAAAATGTAGGATCTGGAGGGTTTTATTCTATACGATCAGTCTTTCCTATGTGGGTGGAAGGTCACGCTTGAAAGAGATGTTTTCCTTCAAAGCGGAGACTCTTAAGCAGCGTCCACCCTCTGATTTTGGCTTCCACGCCATCCTACCTGGTCCTGGTACGGCTCTCGGGCTTCAACACGCTTCACCGCTCCAACAGTGAGCAAAGCGTCTTCAAAGGCGGCGCTCTCCGTCCTTTACCCGGGGGCCCGCCTGTGGGCCGCAGACGTGCGTTTGGCGAGGGCGCGTTAGAACAGACGGCTCTTACTCGGGGTGCCAGCTCCACATCCAAACATCTCAGCGAGACATCTGACGACTGGCCCCCTTTTTTTTCTCTCTTCTTTCCCTTTCGCGTATGAAATTCCCAGTGTCCCCTTTTCCATTCGCAGTGCCGTCCAAAAAAGCCATTACAATGTGGGTATTGTGATCATTAATTCAAACCTTTGAAGTGGTGGACTTTTTTTTCCCAACTTCTCCAGGTCACCAGCACAGCAGTTCATGATTATTCTAATGTAGTCTGGCTCCACTCTGCTCCGCCTGTGATATTTTGTCACTTTCCCCCGTACGTCAAACGGTTTATGGATGACTTTATAATTAGGTATGTGGGGGGAAAAAGATAACTAAGAATAAGGACTTAAGCCTATTAACAGCAATCAGTCATGTAATTCAATACGTAAGATCTGCAGCAAAGAAAATAGGTCAGGTTTGAGAGGGGAAATCAAATACGACGTGAAAAACAACATTTTACAAACCACAAGCTGCACGGTGGAATGTGTTCCATGAGGCAAAGCTAATTGTATTCTGCGTTATTAGTTTTTCCCCTTTTCATACTAAGCTCAATTTTTACACATTTTCTGCATGGGTGAGAAGTGAAACAGCACTTACAGCAGCGGGTCGGTGCCACAGAGGAAACGCAATACAAACCAAACAAAATACCATAATCCCAAAATCATAATAGAGCCCTGATGCATTTCTATCCTTTTATAGGGTGAGATGAATGTTTTTTTTCTTTCTTTATTTCATATCAACTTTTGACGCTGCGGGTTGAGAGCAGGAATCCACCCAGGACCTGACCCTGAAAAGAGGTCAAAGCAGAGTGTGTGCTCTTGTAAATTGTGTCACAGATTTGTCCTGTGAGCGGTTAACAAAATGTAAAAATGAAAAACAAAGCTATGAAATTGAATAATACTTTTAATTAAAATTCCACGGCTTTTCATTTCCAGGTTGCACAAATTCAACACCAGTCCATTCAAGATTTCCTCTTTTGATAACACTTTCCTCTCCAGTCTTGACCACACAAGCTGGCCAGTGTATCACAACATCTTAACATTCACTGCAAACTGCTGCAGCACTGATTGGCCATTGATTCGCTTTTGTGTTGTTTCAGTGACGGTTGACCGCTCGGTTGTGTCAATGTCTTGCAATGGGGAATAATTTGCACCTCACTTCATAATGGTCGAGTGTGTCTCTGCTTAGAATTGTCCCTCTGTCTGTTTTTTTTTTGTGGGGGGGGGTTGGGGCTTGGGGTTGTCCCGGCTCCAGTGGAAAGGCGAGCGGGGGTCTCCAGGCAGCTGAGGGGGGAAATGAGCCTTGACAAGTGCTGGCACGGGCGGCGGAGGTGACACGAGCAGGAGGGCTTCCTCGTCTGTCCGTCGGTCTGTCCGTCTGCAGAACTCTTATCTGATCTGGCTTCCTTTCTCATTAGCCGGGTGTGAAGATAGCCCAGTTAAACCCACCCACCCCCGCGTTCACAACAGAATGGACCGCTTGTCATGACCACAGCCTGCTTAGCGACGTGAGAACACAAGATTGCTGTGAGAGGAGACGAGCGAACATTTCTCTGTGTTTGTTTCTCAAAAGCTTTCAGTTGAACTTTTCTTCCTGTCTGAGCGATGTCTCTGTGTGTGTGTGTGTGTGTGTGTGTGTCTCTCCTCCTGAAAAACACACTTTTGGAGCGGTGTTGTACACAAGATGGCTGGAAGAAACATTCATCATTTCACACCAATATTTGAGGACAGACTTAGTTGAAAGAAGCGCCTGGTGGAAGTGCTGTTCTCAATCCCGTCTCCCTTCCTGCCCAACATGAAAGCACACAGCCATTGTGGAAAATTGCCATAATTGCCCCTGGAGAGAAAGTATGAATGATTGAAAGAAGGTGTTCCTTTCATACAGGCACTGTCCCGCTTTCCAGTCTTTTTGTATTACTGTAACCACATACTTTGTAACAACCATGCAGGTAGTAATGACACTTCTTCGTATACCTTCGTCCTTGGCCTGTATGGGGCTGCTGAGGAGGAGGAGGCGGTGTGAGGCAGTAAGTTTCCTAATCCACACACAGATGTTCATAATGCTCCTTCAGGGTACAAATACGCCGTTATACATACAGATGTGTGCAGAATGAACTTCTTTTCCTATTCCTAAATGGGAAATGATTTGAAAGGTTACTCTCAGCAAAGGTCAGGATATAAAAATGTCAAACTGTCGGTGCGATTCTGGGATAAGTGTTGAAATCTGATACTATTTTCTATATGAGGCAGTGTGAGTGTGTGTGTGTGGGGGGTGTATTGAGCAACTGTAACAGTGAACTCAGATTAAGAAAATAAGAAAAGGAAGAGAACAAAGCTGCCTGTGCCCCAGTTGGCGTGAGGCATTTGAAGAGGAAAACAGAATGAAATTATGAGAGCAGTAAATAACGAAAGCAGTAAACTCCGGTTCAAAACCTGACGTCTCCACAGAAAGTTTCTCCTCTCTGTGTTTTGCTTGGATCGCTCCATGCAGACTCCAGTTTTTTTTTCAGTATAAGTGCATAGAAATTCTGCTTTTGAAATCCTCCCAAACTCTTTGACAACAAAGCTCTGCAACACATCCAGGCAAGTTCTCAGTGTATTGAACTTCACTCCACTAGAAGAAGAGTGTCGAATCCAGCTTATTGGAAACTGAGACCGACTGTGGAGACCGGTGAAATTGCCAGTTTCATCCTGGTATTTTTGTACACAAAACCTGTAATCAATTCTCAACAGACGGGTTTTTTTTCAGGGAGGGGGTTTGTGACTAACGCAATGTTCACTTGTCTCTTTTAATACTAGCCTGGCCCGTCTCCCGTGAGATTGGTTTAGCCCCAGGCACGCTGACTCTGCTTTTGGTGGCCCGTGTTTCTTTTTCCTCCGCTAAGCACCGGGCTTCACTGTGGCTCTGCGGTGGAACGGTATTTTCAGGCAAAACGGCGAAAAACTGCAGGAAACTGGATGTGCTGCTTAATGTGTTCGCAAATGTAATACTTCCTTTGAGCACTTTCTCCTGGGCCTAGAAGGGGCACTGGAGCGAACATAAACACTGATGTACATCTGGATGGAGTGCGGGTGTTCAGGTCAAAGTTGCTGCGTGTGAGACAGCCCAGTGCACTTTATTGCGCTCAGACGTCTATCAAAGAAATCCGTTGCCTCTCCCGTTCCCTGAATGCAGGAAGAGGAGAACGTTGTGGCGAGAAGTTTAATGTTATATGGTTGAATACAGAAGCTGGGAGAAAACAAGTGTTCATTAGAAACCTGAAGCTGTGGGCGTTGTTATTATCACTGTAAATCTTTGCGCTTATTTGTCCCTTTAGCGTTTCAACAGGGAGGTCAACTTCCACTCCTTTTTTGTATTTTTCCTCTTGCAATCAATTTAGATTTCATTGCTGGTCGTGGTCCATAATATGGATGCTGAGTGGTAAAGCTCGGCGTGTTTACAAGGCTTCAGGGTGGTTGTAAAGGGTCAGTGTGCGGGCCGAGCTGCAGCCGTGAGGAGGAGCGCTGGCTGTGAGGGGAAACTTTGTGAGAGACACGAGGGCCACCAGAGGGATTTTCCTGCCCACATCTGGCAAGGAAGGAAGATGGGCTTATATGGACGTCTCCAGGGACCCTAAATTCATTAACAAGTGCAGTCTGTCTGCCAGACTGTCTGCAGGTGAGGCGAACCTCCCGGCTCAGCTTCCATGTTTCTATGAAAGGGTGAGAGTGCAGTGAAACAAGACGGGGAGAGAAAGCAAAACAGTGGAGCCTCTGGAGGGACAGTCAGCCTCTGGCAGCTGTCAAAGCTCAGACTCAGCAGCTGTGTCCAGCTGCGCGTCCCTCCTCGAACTTCTATCGCCGGTCTCGCTCTTCCTGTCTCTTTGTCTCTTTGCTCTTTCTCCTCATCCTCCCCGCTCCAGACTCCTTATCTCTTCCCACTTCCCTTTCCCACACTGTTGCTGTCCCCTCTGTGATCCGGTTTCATCTCTACACTTCCTCTCCTTCCCCTCCAGGGTGGTGACATGCGGTCTGGAGCAGGTGAGAGCAGCACATCTGCCGGGCCTCCGACGCTCCGGGCCTCCCTGGAGTGTGGCGAACGCGTCGCTCTGTGGGTCCGGCTCAGGCCAGGCCCAGGCTTAACTAATTTGGTGATGCAAGGGAGAAATGAGTGTAAATTAGCAGCAGGGTGAAGTCAGTGTGCAGGTGTGACTTCACAGACGCGTTCTCACAGTGTTGCATTCAGACTCAAGGGGAGCACTTTAGCTTAACCTCAGTAAATAGAGACAATTATTCACTTTGAGTCGCCCATTGGAGACAAATGAATGGGGGTTTTAGTGTGAGAGGGAGACTGAGCGGTCTGCTGTGATGAGGGCTGCCAGGCCTTCTGTTCACACAGCCCGTGGTCCCTTTGCACATGTGCATGGCAGTTGGCTTTACAAGACAAGCTGGGCAACAGGAAGCATCATCTGCTCGTAGTATTCATTCGCTTCCAAAGCAAATCTGTGCTAAATCATCCCATCAACTCCCCTGCTGTCCATCAGAAGCCACCAGACTGGAAAACAGACACTGAGTGACGACGTGCCAGGTAGAAATCTGTAACCAAGAAGCAATCCATAAACAAATGGCAACAAATCCTTTGAGTTGTGGTGACGCAGCGCAGGTATTAGGATGTTACATTCCCCAGACGCAGGCACATTGGAGTTTACATTCATGGCAAAATTGCCTCCTCTCTGAAAAAGCAGGCACTATATATACACCGGCCCAAAATATCTTAACCACTGCGCAAATTGTCTCCATATACAGAACTTGACTGTTACAAAGAATGCATCGCTTTCGCCTGCCAGCAACCTCATCCCCCGTTCTGCTGCAGCCCGAGTGCAGCCGTGCCAGTTGAAATAAAGGGCGAGAAGAATGTTACAGAGCCCAAACACGCCGGTGGAAACAGTAGAGCTTTCAGTTTAGAGGCGGTGTGGTCAGATCATCCCGTTCCTGCTCTCAATTAGATCAATTTGGGTTGGCTACCAGTCTAATTAGGGCTATGAAGGTGGCTGGGGGGCAAAGGAATTAGCCAATACCTTTGGCTCCCATGAGGGTTACAGGAAAGAGTCGGCAGAACAGGAGAACACGCTAAAGTACAAACAAGGCCAGATGTAAACACAGGAAAGCCAAGGCTATCTCTCTGTGTGGTCAGGAAAGCACGGGACCTGCATCGATACGCTCTCAGTCAGATGCATTGCAGATGCTTGTTAACGGTAATGATGCTATGAAAACGCTTAGCTCCCGTGCACCACATTATTCCTCTCCTCCAAAAGGAACGTTTTTCCAAGCCTCACCAGAGAGACAGAGAGAGGGAGAGAGAGAGGGAGAGAGAGGGAGGCCGACCACACAGAGGAGGAGGGAGGTCTGCGGGGGGAGACGCTCCCCTTTCACATTGCGGCTTGCCAGCGTTGTCTCTCTTGGCTTCAGACTGGGAGGCACCCAGGCCCGCTCCAACCCTCAGTCCCTGCAGACTCCAAGTCTGTGTGTAGCGTCGCGCCGCGGTGGTCCAGCATCGCACTGCTGGTCGTCTATCTCGTTCGAGCCTTCCCCACATCTACCCCAAAGCCCCCTTGTGTCATATAGAGGACATCTGTTCTGCCTTATCTCCTCCAAGGTAATGCACTCCCCACCCTATGGATTAGCCATAATTGGGAGACAACTGCTTGGCTTAATTCTGACTTCCTCCAACTCCTAAGAGGCGACTTAAAGATTTAATGGAGAAGCTAATTACCACAGGACTCGGTGCGCTTCATCAATAAGGCTAATTTGCCCCGCTGCAGCATTGTTTATGTTGAGAGCGGTGTGCTGCTTCTTTTATCCGACGTGTTGAAAGGCCAAATCTGTGTTTAGATTGTTGTGTGTGTGTGTGTGTGAGGAGCCTGGAGGCAGCGTGGGGAGCAGCGGGTCTCTCTGCTGTAATTAGGCAGAGCTGGTATGCAGAAGTGTCGGGACTGAAGATTTGTGATGTGGTATCAGAGAAAGGCGAACAAAAAGAGCGTGAGAGTGGAGCCGGGCCTTTTTCGAATGGAAGACGTTGTCTCAGCGTTGCTCTGGGTTCTTCCCCACATTGCCTCACTGATGCATCTGTGGGATCCAAAGCATCAACACCAGAGACCCGGGAGCAGAGAAATTTATGGAGTAGATGTGATCTTGGCTCCCATTGCCCAAACTAGAGAATAAGACACTCAGAGCTCTTCATCATCTGTCCAAGTCTGCATAGGTTGAAGTCTGGAGATGCAAGCCAATGAGGTCCAGTCGGGGAGGAACCACTTTGAGTTGTAGCACCTTGGCACGCAAAAGGAAAAGTCCAAACCTTTAGATTTTCCTGTGTTTTACTGTGAGCGGCCTGCACAGACTGGACTCAGACTCAGGGCCCAGGTTGATCACCCTCCAAGGATGTATGCAAAAAAACTACTTCATGGTTTAGTGCCCAGAAAAAAGTACTTATTGTCTGCAGGGGCCTCAGCAGCGTCCCTCTCTCTGCTCTACGCGATGCAGACAGGACCCCGGTTGGTTGGAGCAGTAGCTGGGAGGATGGAAAAACAAGTTGCTGATGATTTCAACAAGTCCGTGCATCGTCCAGCCAGAGAAGAGGCCGTCCAGACATCTGGATCCAGACGCTGTCTCCAGTCAAACCTGGCTGTGTCTTTATGGATGATTGCTGGAAATGATGCATGATATATTTCATCACAACCCCCGAGATGCGACTACAAAAGGATCACATCTCTGCGTCTCGGTCATCTGCTACATAATCCTGGAGCGTCCCTTTGCGTTGTACCCGCCTGTCCCGCTGAAGTGACCTGCCTGTTCTCACGTTCACGGTGCTGCCACGGTAACAGGACCCATTCAAAGGAGGGGATTTATAGCCTAACTGTGCTCTGTAGTGGCTTGAGCACACATACAGTATTTACAGTCACGTGGTGGACTAGGATCCATGTAATCCCACTAAACGGGACTCTAAGGGTCTGCACATGTTAATGATCTTGGCTAGAAAAAGGACTAAAAAGTCACCTGCTGCCAATTTCACTATCAACATCTCATTGCTTCCAGGCACTGATTAGCCCAGACAGCGGATATGATGATTAATGTAGCAATTTGCCCTTTGTGTTCATAGTCACGACATGCTGGAACAACAGTTGTCCATTCATAGCGATGCTTTAGAAGGGAAAGGAGTTTAACCCTTTATTAGCAATCCAGACAAAAGTCATTGGATGCATTTGTTTGATTTGCAGAAACTGCCTGCGTTAAAACTCATATATGAAGCCATAAACCCACAATATGGAGCTTCCACTCCCGCCATGTCTGTGTACTGCTGGTCACTGAGCAGGTGTTGCTCTCTAGACCACCTAGTTTTGGCGAGAGGGGAAAGCGTTGCTCGTGTCACGTTCTCACTTTCCCCTGCTGCCCGTCTGGACTGTGAAGCGCCGCTCTCTTTGATCACCAGCTTGCTGATCTAACCTCTGGGCTATCAGTGTCCGCCGGGTGACAGATCTGCCGGCGGCCGTAAATACAGGACGCCGGCCATTTCATCATGTGTAGTATAACAAGGGCTTTGATTAAAAATGCATAGCATTCTCCACCCAGAGGGAAACCACTGTGTGAGGATACAGGCTTAATAGAGTTTGACATCATGTGAGACGTCTCCTGGATGTTTGGTCTCCAACGCAAACAGAATGTTTGATACGTCAGCGGGGTCCGTGTGCCGAGGCCGCGCCGGCTTTCATCATCACTGCAGTTTAGTGTACGTGAAGTGTTTCCAAAGCATAGATCACGATGTTAGCGCCTGACAAATCAGTGATCTAAACACTGAAGGTTCTCCTCTCCGCTGCCTCAGAGACGTCACCAGGCCTCAAAACTTCCTCTTTCTGCCCACACAAAAGCACAAATCCTTTCGTTTAGAGCCTGTTTTTGCAATCTCTTTATTTCTGGAGATATACTGTAATGTAGTTTCACGATGGGTTTCATGGTGACATCTCTGACAGCGTTTTACATAAATAAATTACGGCCGTGTTCAAGAAAAATGAGAAAATGATCGGGGCTTCTTTTTTCTCCGTCAGTTTCAATCAGTTCTTCTTCCTCTGACGCTCCCATCACCGCCGCTACGGCAGCTTTTAATATTTATGGCTTTTCCCTTCCATCTCCTTTTCACCTCGCTCATGTTAATTGTACACTCGGCTACAGGCTGAGTGGGATCTTAAAATGATATTCTTATTGCCATGGATTCATCTTTGAAATGCACGAATGCACAGAAACCTGCGGCGCATGTAACGAGGTGCAGAGCTTTTATTCTGTTAGAAACCACAGTGGAGCAATCTGACGTGTTTTGCAGCCCACTTTTGCTTTTCTGCTGTATTTGTGAATGGAAGTCTTTCATGTGTCTCAGTCCTCAATCCCTCCTGCCGCTCTGTAAGTGACTTGTAAACAGGCTGTTTAAGTGTGAAGTTGCCCTCTGCCCTCGACACTTCCGCTCTTTATTCATCACGCGAACACACATACATACAAGTATGGCCAATGTTTTTCTGCAGGAGCCCGGGGGGAGGGGCAGCACCGGGCTCAGACTCTGGAAGTGAAAGTTGTTTCTACCGGAGAAAACAAGCCAGGAAATCAGTCACACTGTCGCTCGTGAGCCGTAAAACATTTTGGCCGGTTATGTTTCTTCTACTTTGTTGGTGCAGTGAGGAAGAAAGACCGAACCGAGCGCTGAAGATGCTGAATGGAAACTTGAAATGCAGGCAGGAAAGGGCAGGAAGCGAAATGAGTAATACTAATTTAAAGAGACTGAATAAAGAAAGTGAGAAACGATTAAAGAAATCAGGAAAAGGAAAGGTTGAGTAAGAAAGAAAGCAGCTGCTGAGAGGGAAATGGAGGCGGATTTACTTCAGGCAGGAGTGTGTGTGTGTGTAAAAGTGGTGTGTAGATGAAGCTGAAGAGGTGGATTGTTGCCATGGCAATATCAGGAAAACGGGGGAGGCAGGAGAGGAGTTGTAAACAAGACACCCCATCGATTTCAAGGGTACATCAGCATCCCTGAGTGCCTGTTCTCCTGCTGTAATTGAGCCGGAGTGTTTACATGCTGGGTCACACGCAGGAAGGTGAGCCGGTGAGCCGTCCACATATGGAACATTACCTGTGTGAAGAGATAAAGTTTGTCCTCCTGTTCTCTCCTTGCGGTTGCTCTGGTTGAGCGTATCGCAGCATGTTATCAACACATCCCGGAGGTCTGGGGAACGTGCAGCCAGGGCTTTGAGGATGTTTGTGTGGAGAGAAACACGGTGGCGTCTCTGCCAGGAGAAGGTACAGCGCATTCATCCTGGCATGTAAACATTGCGTGTAAACCGACCGCTATCCCACCGATCGGCCCCGCGTATCAGAGGAGGTTTTTTTTAATTTGGAAAGAGGATTCAAGGGTAGCAGAGGAATGAATCTGTTTATTCAACTCGCTCGCCCCCTCAACCCCCGACCCCCACATGCTGTCAGTGGTTGGGCCTCTGCATCTGTCACGAAGGGAGGAGAGTTCACAGGGCCTCCGCTCTCCCAAGCCTCCACCAGCTCCGCTCAGACGTCTTTGTCCCTGCTTTTTGTCTCCTGGCAGGGCTTTCCCCTCTCCCTGTCCCGCCCATCCCTCCCGGCTCCTGATAAGAGATCGGGGGGCATCCTAATGAAGTGCCAGCCCGATTTGGTTTCAGTGCGGCCTTTCGAAGGTTCCACCACGAGCTATCAGGCTGGAAAACACTTCCCTCCAGAAACAGACTTATCCTACATCCCCCTTTGCCTCCGAGCTGCCAGACTCTCGCTAACATCCAGGCTTTATCGGCTTTATCTGCTGAACTTAAGTCGTGCTAACATACAGACGCACATCTTTATCTCCTGGCCACTGTGGAGTGCAAATCCAGCAGTCTCGCAGAAAGAAAACGCATTTGCCTGAAAGTTACACTTACAGCTGAAGTAATTTAGTCTAAATCATGTCACAGGGTTGCATAACACTCAGACACTGTGAATTTCGCCCTATTTGTCTTCATTAAATTGCGGTGTCAGGCGCAGGCACACTGACAGCAGCCCTGACATCTCTGCACTGACAGGAAGTAATGAATTAAATCAGGGGAAATACAAACATTCGGCCTAAACACCGGCGAGCTGGCACCGTCAGCAGTTTCCTCGCTCTTGTTACCACTAACACCCACCCACCCGCTCGCTCCACCCACGCATAACAAGTCATTTTAGTGGCGGCGCTGCTGAGTTTACAGATATCACACTCGTGAAGTGACAAGTGCAGGGAAAACCAATCATTGCTATTGTGTTGCTATTCTGGGGGCCAAAATGTGTGAAGTTTCCATCTGCAGTTGCAAGATTATTTCCCCGACAATAGTTATGTAGCCACTAAGAGAGCAGCGAGTCAATAATATCTGTGTGATTATTGTGCGAAGAGACAAATAAGTTATGTTTGCTGAGGGATTTGCGGGAGGCGTCGGAGCAGCTTGCGTGCCAGTGTGTTGTTTTCTCACACTGCAAACGTGGGACAAAACTGCGGGATTTGGCGAGTGTGTGTGTGCAGGAGGAGAGGGGAGCATCAGGATGAGGCCAAAGCACACAAGCTGGGATGCCTTTCTGGCCAGGAGCTAAAGACACACACACACCGTTTCATCACGGCAGAGCTGCGCCGCTGCACCGCCGTGCTCTGAAAGCAATCAGAAAGTTTAATTGGCTCTGATTTTTGTATGGGAGTGTCCCGTGGGATTCAGTTCAAACGAGACCTGCTGGTAATGTTGCATCACCACTTCAACAGAGGCTCACTGAGAGAAAACGTTGCATGTTTGCCCATAATAACATACGCAGGTCAGTGTGTAGACGTTGCAGTGTCCTCTGATAGCCACTAGGTGATCTAGGCTAACCCGTGTACTAACTTGATTTAATTATGTTGTACATTGTCAGTCTTTTAGTTTATATTATGTTGAAATCAGATGTGTACAGGTTTGAGAAATAGGCTAAGTAGACTGAACAGTGAAAGAGATCCGTATCCTCCTCGTCCTTGAGTCCAGTCTGCGGACAAAATGTCATCGAATCCATCCATTATGCTTTTATGTCCCGGTGACAAAGAGACAAACACAAAGATGATGTAAGCTCCTCCATGGAGGTAATCAACAGATGAGCAATGATGCGACCGCAATGTTGCCAAGGGACGTTTTTCTATTTTATCCCCCAGAGCGCAGAGAGGACGTTCACTCAGAGCTTCAAGTGCTTCAGCTCGAGTGGTGCCGGGACTTCTTTTCCTTTTTTTTGTTTTCGGGAGTCGCACCGTCTGCTTCCCCCCGATCTCGACTGAAGTGAAATGAGGGGTGATCTCCTCTGGGTCACAGGCCGTGATTATGTGAATGGCTATACAGGGGAAAGAGGCACTTACAAAAAATAGTCCCCAAGGATGTTCTAGCCTAACTGTGGTGACGGCTGCAGTTTAATACGCAGCTCCCGGGCGTTTTTAGACCATTCTCACCACTTTGGGTCTTTGTTATTTCTTTGGAGAGCCTCTTATAATCTGCAGGAGCGGCTTTGCCATCCAGAGCTCCGCAATCCTACAAGTGCTCTGTGGAAAATGACCCATTTTTTTAATACACAAGTGCTTCATTTTAAACCCTTGCTGAAGTGGGCGAGTGTTTCCCTTAAGGTGCTTTAGGTTCTGCGTCGTCCAAAGCACATTAGGGTTAATGCTTCTTTGAGTTTAGTACCGCAGCATGCTGTGCATTTTGAAACTTGCTTCATAAGAGGTCTAATACTTTCAAAGGAGCCACATCAAGGCTATATGTTTTTAAAGAAGTCCTTGATCACATCCAGCGTTTTCTCTCTGCTGCTTATTACCGCCAATGATGATCACAATAAATGTAAAGGAACTGATTGGTCTCCATAGTGTCACCATCCTCTCTCTGGGAGTTCTCCAAACAACTCTGGTGGCTTTGATATAATTCCTCTTTTACTGCCGCAGCTCTGAATGGTGGAATGACTTTTACGCCGCCTGGCCTGTGAGGTTCATTGCTGGTTTATATGTAACGAGGTTCATTAAAGGGAAACCAGTGTTACTCACTGCTCTGCTGCTGGAGACGAGGAGGAGGGTGGGGGGGGGTCTGGTGTGGTCTCAACAAGGCTTGGGTGGCATGGTGAGAGGGATTAGCGGCGTGACGTCAGAGTCCCCCGAGTGGAAAGAGCCGCATGTTGTTTCTCGCATAGCTGCGCTCACGCTGGACACTAGGTTAGTTTCCAATCCTCGATAAAGCCGGAGGATCTTCAGATGTGGGCGGCCAGTGGAAATGAGCGCTGTGGCAGTGGTGTGTGTGTGTGTGTGTGTGTGTGTGTGTGTGTGCTGGGGATGACTGAGAGGAAATTGCACGCTCACAGAGTAGCAAACCGATTCAGAAGATTTCAAATCCATTCCAGACTCCCAGAGATGAAAACTTTTTATTGTATAATTCACCGACTTTCTTTGCTTTTTTTCTTTTTGCTTAACTCAATCTGCGAGCTCGTTAGACGTTTCAATAATAGAAGACCGGGGTGGAAAACAGCGTCGGTGTGGAGGCAGATTGATGGATCGAGCGTCCGTCCATATCCATGCAAAGCAAATTATTCAAATGAATTCGGCTCAGTCGGGACAGTTCCCAGAATACTCTGTGTGGATACTTTTGGAAGTCGTTTCGCTATGGTTGTTAGAAGAGTGATGGTTGGTGGTGGCGGTGGTGAGAAAAGCAGATCGGCCCTGAATAAATCAAATCATTCCTTTATCTCTTGCCAAAAGTTTCTATGACTTCCTCCGACTCTGTCTTCACCTTTTATTAAACACGTCGCTCCCCAAGTGCACGAAAGAAAACACCGCAAGTTTGAGACCCGGGACCCAAAGTCTTCCTCGCTTTCCGCCCGGGTTTGAGTCGGGTTGCAATCATTTACTCTGGTTACCGTTTGTCCCCTCTCCAGTCCTGGTAATCAGTCCTAATTAAGGCTTTATTTATAAGCTCTCCATGCGGCGGCATTAAGGCACGCTGGATCAATATCCTTGTGGCGATGTTTCTTTTAACTCCAAGTGCTCATGTGAAGTCAGGAGCTCCTTTGAGCACCAGTCTAGACCCCCTTTCACTCCGCCAGCTCCCTGTTGCCAGGCTGTTAAAAATGCCCGAGGAGTTTGCCACAATGCGCTTGTGTAGAATGGCTTATGGCACAAACACGGCACTGTCTGTGTCTTTAGGGGCTGTTGATGGGGGACAGCTGCTTTATGATGGTAAACTCCTTCCCTGAAAGCCTGGGACCCCCTGCTAACTCGCCAGCATAACCGCATTGTACGTGAATTGACTCAACATGTTGGATTAGCTGGTTAAATACAGTGATCCCGTTCCCTCAAACGTACAATCATGACATTTAGGGCATTAGAATACCAACAAAGCCTTTTCAATCTTTCCTCTGCCTTTTTCTTTTCCTTGTTTATTCTTTGGCCCGGTGTGAGGAAGATGGCAACTTGCATGTTAATGACGCTTGTTTCCTGTGTGTGATTCTGTGGAGTGTGTTGCATGTTGAGATGAATCCAGGTTTGATAGAGATGCATGTGAGAAATTTTGGTTACCGTGCTTCTGGTGTAGACGCAGATAAATAAACTTTTGTGCATAAGCGTTAAAGCACTTTGACTGTATCCACTGCGTGGGGACTGCCAAACCAGTGACAGGGAGCTCTTGCCATCTTGGCAAGCGTTGCTGCAAAATAAATACGGGAGAAAAAAGAAAAGGAGGGAAAAAAGGCAAGTGAATGTCGGGATCCAAACCAGAAACCGATCCGTGTTGGTTTTTTCATTTTCCTCTGTCACGCACACAGGCTGCAACACAGCTCAGAGCCAGAGAAGAAGAAGAAGAAGGAGAGAGAGAAGGAGAGCAGCGAAGAGACGGACAGAAAAAGGCAAATGTGAAGAATTGAGAAAAAAGAGGAGTAAGAGGTTTGAGTCGGGGAGTAGAGAAGAGGGGGGAAAAAAAGAAGGGAAAGCGAGAAAATGGCATAAAAATAGGCTCATGATGGAGCTGGTGTCTCGATGAGGCAACCCACTAACCTCAGAGGCGCCACACTCCCCGGCTTATCCCGGCCCAGTGAAAAGGAGGGGCCACACCGCACATCTCCCCGACTGCCAAGGCTCCAGCGCTCGCTCGCTCGCTCGGCAGACTCTTTTTCTGTCTGGACATGGGGGGGCCGAAAAAATGTTCCCTTCTCCGCATAACAAGGCCAACCATCATGCCTCAGTGCGAGAGCAGCGACAAGTCCAGCCAGGTATCTCATTAGACCGCCAGCTTCTCTGTCGGGGACGGTGCTGCTGCTGCTGTAGCGGCGTGATTGACTCCAGTGCGGTAACTGGGAGCTACTGTGTCAGAAGCCAGACATCTGAACTGGCCGGGCTGCTATCCCCACACACTGCGGGGTAAGGTCACATCAATCACAGCAAATCAGGGGATGGGGGAGGGGGGGGGGGGGGGGGGGGGGCAATGCAGTCAACACAAACCCTGGCAGGAGATGGCCGAACCCGGGAGTGAAATTCCACAGGCTCACCACCGCTTCCTGTCCTCCTGCGCCGCCCACCGGGTCAGAGCTCACAGCGCCAGGG
Organism: Genypterus blacodes; assembly: GCF_046128005.1. Classification (NCBI taxonomy): domain Eukaryota; kingdom Metazoa; phylum Chordata; class Actinopteri; order Ophidiiformes; family Ophidiidae; genus Genypterus; species Genypterus blacodes. The sequence continues at coordinate 2,508,380 of NW_027466845.1, forward strand.
CGCTTTAAAGAGGAACGCACCTGAACATTCCACTATTCCTTTCGGGACATTCAATCGTAATCGCGACTGTTACACGCATGAATCACTTATCTGGCATCCTTTCTCCTGGAATATGATCTTTAACGTCTACAAGGCTCAGTGGGTTATTGTGGACTGTTGCAGATGAAAGAATCGGGGATGAAAGGCTATAAAGTATTGTCCCAGTTTGCACTATGAGACCACTGTTGGCCATGACAACCAAGAAGAATCTGAATCTTATCATGCACGTCTTCTTCTTCTTCTTCTTCTTCTTCTTCTTCTTCTTCTTCTTCTTCTGCATAGTTTTGTCTCGCTCTACGATCCACCAGGTGTTCATCACACAATCTTGCACGCATCAGATTTAATATCACACAGCCTGACACGGATTATAATTGAGATGTTATCATGCCCGACTTGCATAGTGTGACACGCAATAAACATTCCGGCAGGCGGCTGTCATTGCTTTGAGGTACCAGGATGCCACAGCTCCGTCCCGCAGTCCCACATCTTAATTGTTTACAGTTTGCAAGTGGATGCATGGTATCGATATTCCACATGAAAACAACGGCGTCTGTTTTATCAGGCAGCGCTGCGTTTGTCATCTGGGAAATGTTGAAGGACAAAAGAGGGAAGAGAAGCAGACAGCTCGACATGTCGGCTCATCTGGAGAGAATTCAGAGGAAAAATATTTTCATAACTGTTTGAAATTTTACATATTAAGTGGATTAAGGAGATGGTACACACATTTTTCCCTTCAACCGAGAAGGAACATCTGGATTGCATTGGGTATTTTTTTTTATGAATGGTGTTTTTGCTTCTTCGCATTTGTCACTTTACAGTTCGGGGCAAGTAGCGCAGATACAAAGATGAGGTATTGTTTTTGTGTGTGTGTGTGTGTGTGTGTGTGTGTGTGTGCGCGTGTGTCTTTTCTGCATCTCTTCCGCTCTGAAAAACACAGCAAGTACATGTAATTACACGGAGGAGAAGTCCAACCTATATTTTTCTAACCCGCAGAAGCTTGAAATTTTGCTGAATGGTGACATTGCTCCCTTATTCTATATCAGGCATTCGTAAATGGCGTCTTCCTTTTGTTACCAAACAACTGTCAGATTAAAGAGCCGTTTCACCGCTCACTTCCTTCCCCCTGCAGAACAAAGGAGGAAACGGGGGCCGGAGCGTTGAGGTCAACCGTACCTTGACGTCTTGTGTTGTTGGAGGGAAATGACCATCGTTGGAATATTTTGGATTTCTTTCCCGTTTTTGGAGAGACGTGTGGATAAGAAAGTGCAGATCTCTGAAACAGAACTACCGCTTTCTCCAAACAAGCACATCTCAAATAAATGCACATATTCTCGTTTTAAAGTCTCACACCGCACCGTCTATTTCCCCAGCTCTGGCACGCAGTGAAGACCCTCTGATAACCCGAATTGCATTCCACACTCCGGCAGTTTGGGGGATTTGTTACACATCAGCATGCAGCGGGTGACACTCACACATTTTTATGTTTCAGTACGAGATAACTCTGTTTTTATGAAAGGGTAAAAGTCTTTCACTTTGCATTTCTAGGAACATCAATCAGACAAACCGACTGCTGGGCTCGGATAAAGATTTGGAACAAACTGTAAACTGTAAAACAAGAACAAAGTTTGATTTGTGTCGAGGATTGCAGAATAGGAAATGGTGCTTATCGGTTTTTCGCAGAGTCACTCTTCGATCGTCGATGTGAACTGGGTCAAATGAGAAACTGCATACCAAGCATTTCAGTTCGATACCAGTTGCGTCCGTCTCCACCATGAGGGACCAAACTGGGAGTTAGAGGCCACAGGTGATGTTTGGTTCTGTGCTCTCGTCCCCACAGTTCTCTGCTCTCTGTAGGCTAGAACGACCAAATGACAATCCTCTTTATTTTCCACTTCTTTTTTAAATTGAATTATCCAAAAACTGTGAGCCACAATGCAGCCCTGAACAATATTCATTGCAATGCCGAGGCTTCATTTTTCAATTGTCCTATAAATGGTTAACCTCAAACTATCTCCAAATACCTCAAACAATGTTGCTTTAGGCTAAGTTAGAGTGAAAAGCCGGTTTCTTACAAACGCTGTTTTCGGTCAAAATTTGCATGGCCCGGACCATTTGGAGCAAATTTAGTTTCATCTCGGTCCACGTCACATTGATGGTGTTTATTTAGCGTGGTCCTTGATAACACTCCTGGGAGAGTCAAGAGTTATAGCTTTTATGCAAAACCGCCCCGTTTGCACTCCGAGACCTTTTCATCTGGTAGCAATCTCCCCGCCAGCAGTTTCAGCCACCAAAAGCCCAATCCATCAGCCACTGTCATGTGCCGCAATGCAATGTGAAAGGGAGTGTAAACGCAGAGAGGCATAATGTTCTTTTAAAATGGAAAATACCAGTTTAAACTTCATTTGCGCGTAATTGCTTCGCGGAGGAAATAAGGAAATCAATTCCGAACCGGCCTGTATTTATTTTGAGACGAACGCTGAGCATTAATCGAAACACATTTTCAAATTTTTTTTTCAACGTGCTGCCTGCTCATTATTCTTAACATAACAGCGGTATTACCATTAAAATGTGCTGATTTCATTTATACGCGCAAGATTGCTTTTAATTGGTTCCCCTTTCATGTTTCATGAGACTGTCACCGCAGTGTGTTTGGGATTGATGTGGAAAATGAGCAGCAGATTGTGTAAACTCCAATGCAAACAGAGAAAATAGGTGCTGCATGCATGCGATGGAAGTGATTGTTGCCAGATCATGCGCTCCATGTGTATTCCCTTCAAGAGAATAGAGCATATTTCCTTTTTTTTTCTATGAATTCATCCCAAAGTCGTGACATGGTGGAGCCGTATTCACCCGTGCTGACTAACTGGTTCCATGCTCCTCCATTGAAATTGTCTTGGAGAAATGCAGAGTGATGGTAGCAGAGCAGCAGGTCAATGAAGGACAGCACCGCCTCCAGCAATGTCCCACATAAAACAAATCATATCCGCTCAACTTAAAAGAATAAAGACCTGGGATAAAAGGTAATATTAACTGTCTGTCTAAACAGATGGAAAGCAGTGGCAGAGCATGTAGCCTCCTTATTCCTGCCCTGAGAGCAAAGCGTGAAGGCAACGCTGCAACGCGTCCCTCATGCAGGTCAGTGGAGGGTTGTATCAGAGGATTATGGGATGCAGGATGTCTGCCCTTACTCGCCTTAGAGGAGGAAATGAGAAGTGTCTAAATAAAGCCAGTCAAAATGAGTCAGACCCAAAAGTCAGCAAACCTCTCAGACCGTTCATTTGTAGCCAGAGATGAGAGGTTACACGTGGAGAGACGGAGACAGACGACCAAACAAACGGAGAGAGCAGCGCAAAGCCGGGAGAAAGAGAGAGAGAAAGCTGCTGGAAACACGCTCTGTGTTCCCGACCTTCCTGACTCCTGGTGAGGGCGGAGGGTTGCAGGGCTAAAGCGTCCTTGCGGGGGCTCAGACAGTGATATGACAGAATCAATGTGAGGACTCAGCTGAAGCTCAGCAGGACAGACAGGCCGGAGTCTTCCGCATGCACAGGATTGTGTACTTTTACCGTTTGGCCAAAAGGCAGATTTAGTGAGAATGCTCCAACAGTTTGTCGTTTTAATTTCTTAGAAGAGCTCCCACTCCTTATCGTCTGTGACCTGCAGCTGTGTGTGAGCTGTGTTCACCAGGAGATGAACTTCTTTACTGTAAATCTGCAGTCAGTGGTGTCTTCTCTCTCTGAGGTACAAATGCAATCAGTTTTGCATGTGTGGGAGCAAACAACGTGGGTGAAAATCATTTTAAACTGATTTCTTGCTTCTGGGTATTTTTTGGGTGGAAAATTGGTTGGAAACAAAGGAAAAGTGGAAAAGGATGAGTTTTAAAAGAATCACGTCACGCAATAGAGTTGCAACTCTTCTCGGGTCTTTCCCTGCTTCTTGCTCAATGCATGCTGGGATATGCTCCGGCTGTAACACTCGAACAGGAAGAAGTGGGAGCATAGATGGATTGAGTCTCTCTGCTCTGCTCACACCTGACAGGCTGAATGTGTTCATCCAATCACAACATGGGAGGGAACTTGTAATCAGTTAAACAAACCTAAATTAGATAATCAGCAAAGATCACGTTGTGTTATGACTCAGGAGGAACAACCCACTGGCTCACATGTTTGTGTGTCATATTGACATAACTCGGTTAAAAGGCCTCTCACCTGTGCTCTCCTCTACATTTCTGTGAGTGAATTTGTTTGACCTTGGCGGTCGTCTTTGCCCATTTACATACCTATGAGCGGTCTGACCAAAGTGAAGCGAGGCCCAGTAAGTAGCCAGCAGTAAGCAGCTGCTTCTCATCTTTCTCTACGAGTGTGTGTGAGTGCGTGTGTGTGTGTTATGGCTCTGCTCTGATTGGGTATCACGTAACCCCCCCCCTGTATCTCCTGAGCCTTTGAGACGACGCTGTGGCCGTGGGCTGTTTGGTTATTGTATCACTCAGGCCTTTTAAAGAAGAGCTCCTGGCAACAATACCAGCCAGTGCATGTTTATTTTGTATGTTTGTTTTATTGTTTGGTTCTGCAAGCTAGACCTGATCATTAAGGCTGTTGTGTACAATCTGACTGTTCTGTTTGTTATCAGATGTGAGGATGAATAGAATCTGACAGACAGAAAGACACAAACACAGCTCGTAAGTTGTTGAATTGTTTAAGATGAGTTCCAGAGTCCAATACAAGCCCTAAAGAAGCAACAGTGTGTGTTTCGATTGCATGTTGGCCATTATAGGGACCACCACTCAACATAACTACTCTGTTTTCAGCCTGACCCCCCTCTCACGTGGAGGGTTTGTCTCGTCAGGGGTCTCTCTCGCTCTCTCTCTCAGATAAAGCCCCCTGGTCTCACTCCAGGCCAGGGCTTATATCTGTCTCTGTGTTGTGTTAGCCAGCTCTTTGCTTGGCTTCTCCACTTCCCGCATCCTGCACAACGGTCCTCAGGTTGTTTGTGAAATGGAAGGAGCGCCGGGCTCCTCTGGGACGTAACGGAGAAGGGGAAGGTCTGCACCCCCCTCACCTCGGTGTTCCTGCACGCTCCCCTGCGACTCAATGAACAGTGGGCTGGCTCTGCTGCTCGGGGAGACTCGTCTAGTGTGCCTGTGCCAGAAAGAGAGAAGGCTTTGCGTTTGTGTGTTGAGGTTGAGGCTTTTTTTTGCGTTAGAGGTTGATGTCACATTGAGTTAGTCCAGCAGACTGCTGAGGTCTGGCTAGACTGGAGAACAATATTTTTCCTAGATTGCCCCAGAGTGCCAGCAGCCAAAACCGAGTGATGCTGCCATCTGAAGTCCGGCACATTTGTCTTGTTAATCTGCGTCTTTCTCTCTTTCACTCGCCGTGCCACAAATTACAATACATATATTCCGTCACTCCTAATTACACGAGTAATTGACTTACCAATCTGCTTAATTAACCCCATTTACTGCACTCATCTGCAGTGATGTCTGCACTCTGGTGTCCTTATCTGCAGGATGCACCTTCCACACTCTGCAGGGCGACACAGGGTGCTGCTTTTATTCTGCCGAAGATACGACGAGCCTCCACTACAGAATTTCTGTGGTGTGGTTTCTAATAGATTTCACTTGTGCTCCGAGTTCCCCTCCCCCACCGTGAAGCTCAATTTACTTTGGAGCATGTTTGAAGCTCATCAGATGGAGAGGGAGGTTTTTGTTTTCTGGAAAAAATTAAGAATCCATTCATAACAATAAAGCAAATATTTTCTTGGAGGAGAAACAAGGCGACGCTTCACTACAGGGAAATTTGCCTGCCTAATTTTTTCTCAACAAAAGATCTGGGACGTCCCACACTTCCTGCCAAGGCATTGAATACCTTGCATGTGAAACTGAAGAATGACATTTTAGTGCCTTGGCAGGAATGAAGGCTTATGTGGTTCTGAAATGATGTCCACTCCACCCTGGCTAATAAACGGGGAAATCCAATAAACCCCCCGTTCTTTGTTTTAATTCTCTTTATTTGTTTTTCAAAGCAACGAGTGAAAGTTGCCGGCAGTGGTGCACGCGGCCAGTGGCTCTCCTGAGCTGGATGGGCTCGGCGGTTCCTCCAGCCAGCTGTCTGGGGCCAGGAGCGCACGGTGCCCAGGTGGGAGTATCCGTGACCGAGGCCAGGCAGGAGCGGCGGCGCACAGGGGTTTGCCAGCTTTAGCAGGAATTCCATCAGCGCCCGCATGTCGTCCGTCAGCTGCACTAATCTGAAGCCAACAGTTGTAAAAATAGGGCTGTTTGAGGGGAGATTTCCCCGGGTCGACTCCATCTGCGGAGGTCCCTTGGCGTAATCCTGCAGTTGTTCCTCTGATTCAAAACAAATACATCATTCATCGTGGCCCCAGATTCCTTATACTTCACAGCTCTGTAATGGAACCGGACGGCTGCAGGAGAAAGGATCTCAAAGCTGTTTATTAAAGAGCTGTGAATAATAAACGTAAGGTGTCAACAGTGTTAAATGTAACAGTAGTTACTTTAACTGTACTGTAGAAACCTGCTGTGACATGGAAATGGTAGCTTTTTGAAGAATAACACACGCAGTACAGTGCTGTAGTTAGAGTGTGTGATTAATATTCTCTTTGTCATTCAGACTTTCATTCATTTGACCAAATACTTTGCTAAATTTGTCACACCAAAGGCAGAAGAGTTCATTTTGGGAAGCCAGAATCTAAGCCAGATAATGACATTCTCTCCTTGTGTTGTGTGACATGGGTAGGGTCAAAGGTCAGGGTTCATTGGATGGCCAACGGTAGACCAGGACCTCTGCAGGATTGGAAACATTCTCTATTCAAAGCTGTGTGATCTCGCACGCTCCAACAAATCGAGTTTCTCCGAATGGGAATAAGGAGAAACATGAGGCTAAGATGGAGTCCCCTGCTTCTGCTGCACGCCCTTGTTTGCCTTTTTCAGTTCCCCTCTTGGTCTCAATCTGTTTTGTTCATCAGTTTGAGGACGCCTGTGGGTCTTTGTCTGAAGGGATATGTCAAACTGTTAGCGATGCATGGTCCATTGGCGTAAAACACCACACCAAGATCCAAGGAGACGTGTTCGGTTCAGGCTTCTGTGGAGAGAAACCCCTGCAGGCTGACAGACAGAGGGAATACAGTCTATTAGCCAACAACCATGGAGACTGCTTCTTTCAGCTCCGGACGCTCAAGACGTACAACTAAATGTGCTGGAGCTGTATATTAATGCCAGACGTTATTGAATTTTTTGGACAGAGATGAAGTGTTGAGAGGAAAGTGAAGAAGAGGCAGTGGGATTTAGATGTAGACGGAGAGAGAGAAAATGAAGAACAGGGATGCACCTGAAGTTCTGGGGCTCCAACAGCAGATGTGATTTGTGGGCCGGTGTGTAGCTGTCAAGACAACCGGTTTTTCATCGGAGAACTGTCAGGAGATAGTGCCGCTTTGTGCTCAAACGCACTCAGGATGAAAAATAACAAATAGGTTGATAGGTTGCGGATTTCCAAAGTGCGGATGACCTCTCTGAAAGATCGAAACGCTTAGGCTGGGGTCGTTCGCGGAGCATTTGTTCTTTGCACAGGAAGTGAAGTGAAGGAGAGAAGATGGCAAATGAATTGAGCGACCCGAAGGAATGCCTGGACGTCCAAACGACTCTAGCAGAAAGCGAAGGGATGATGGAGGTTAAGAAGCCACAATAAAACTGCTTTGACCTTTGAGATGTGTTTTTCTCTAATCGTCTGTGAATCTAAAGACGTGCAACACCTGCTGTCAACTTCGAAAAAACACTCATAAATGAAAGGAGGTATTCTCTCCTTTCATTCTTTGTCCAGAGTCAGTGCCATGAAGCACGGAATGAGATCTGGACATGCTGCAAGGAATTTCGACAACTGTGGAGCCTCTGCTTTGTACGCGTCTGTATGGGTGGTTTGTTATTTCCGTTGCCTCCTCCACTCCTTCCAGATCCCCGTCCTCTGTTCGGGGCTCTGGGTTTGGCACAGCACATTGTTGTGCGGCGAGTGGTGTCAAGCAGCAGGTCCACCCCAAAGCCGTCCAGAAGCCAGGGCCTGGAACCGTGAGAAAGGACCGCTGTGTGATTGGATTAGCTTTTGAGCGCCACGTTGCTTAATTAATGAAAATGACCCCAGAGCAGAGAGTGAGGCTATTGTCTGCACTGTGACAAAGTCCCTGCCCATCAACAGTATCCTTAACAGGATTTCACAAAGTACGCCAGGCGTTCTTAATTTCTTGGCTTAGACCCTGACAGAAGGGCCCGAGCAGTTGAGTTTCAGCCCTGCCTTTGGTTTATAATGGCACATTTTCAAACACTAACAGCGTTTCAGCATCATAAAACATAAGTTGAGTTTTGGATGCGATTTGTGGCGAGTGGAGCTTGTTTTGACTCCGCAGGGCCTCGCCGCTCATCTTACATATTGTGTTTTTTAACTTCCAACTTTTCAATGCAAAAACACACTGTCCATTTATCCTTCACTGCCATTTAGCCGGCCAACAACTCACACCTGCAGATTACAGCACAGCTCAGTGCATTCATCACACATGTGAACAGTAGCCACGGTTCACTTGATGATGTGTCAGCCCCTCCCTCTTTCCATCCTTTCATTTCTCTTCCTTTGACTCCCTATTGAAGGGGGGGATGTAAACGTGGGCTGGTATTATGAGGGTGACGACCCCGCGGGGTCTTCTGAGAGCTTCAGCAGAACCAATGTGACCAGATTACTTTGCATTCCACACTGCTGAATGGCTCTCTCTGGAAACTATTACCTGGAATTACCTCAAATCAAAGACTTCTTCCTATTATCTCAGCAGGATCAGTCCAAGCAGCCGCGCCACAACTGCCAGTTAAGACGTTAGAATAACATCACCGCATACCTGCTCCCTCCGCCATATTGCATTGCGTTAGTCGACCTAAAACTATCTTACAAATCCTGAAGGCTTTACATATCCTGCTTATAATTTGTCAGAGAAAGTATTCTGCTCAGTAACATAAACTGGAGTTATTAATCTGGTTTGAATGTAAAGTATTTCAGTGATTCTACTTAAGCACACTGTGTTTTCATTTGTTTCCAGCACTTTCATATACAGTAGTTCAAACAAACTAATAAAAAAGGGCTTATGTACTTGCTAGCCGATCTCAATTGGGTCGTAGATCAGTTTCCGCACGATACACACACTCTCACGATACACCCACTGGAGTTAGATGGCGTCCCACCTCGCTGACCGCTTCGCCCCTCACACCCTGTCTGTCTTTCCCCACAGCGTCACGTTTCAATCGCTGCTCACACCTACATGACTGCGGCTAAATATTCCCACCGGCTCACCCACTCATCATGTGGACGAAGACGTGTCGGGGACAATGGCGTGCTTTATATCTGCGGCCTGTGAAAGGACAGACAGACACACAGGCTCTAGTACACTAGATGAAGAGTCCCAGAGGACGGCTGCTGCTGCTGCGTGGATGGATGGCTCATATTTTAGTCCTGGTGCAGTCCTGACACATCGCTTATGAATCTGGGTTGAGAGCTTTGTTTGGTTTTGGACGCTCCTCCACACTGATGAGATGACGTCGCCCCTCAGAGCAGTTTAGGCTGCATTAGGATTTTAGTAGTAACAGTTGTCAGTTTCTCCTAAATGACATCAGCTGTGTTTTTTAAATAAGCGGAAGTCAAAATCTTCCAAAAGTCTATGTTGTTTTGATTTATGGAATATTAACTGAAACGTAATAAATCCTAAAATAGTGATTCTGAAAGTATCTGTGAATGCACATAGTTCAGATTCCTCTTTGATGTTTTCAAATCTCATCTGAAATGTGGTAAAGCGTGAAAATTGCTTCTTTCTTCCCATTGCTTCTCCACTGAGTCCTTTTGTTATTTTTTTCCTCTCTCCCCCAGAGCTTTAATTGTTTCAACTTTCTTCTTGGCTTACAGTGATCTGGAAATCTCTCTGCCTTTCGATGCATCTGGTCCACTGACTTCACATGATCTGAGATAAAGACTTTGATTTGTTCTTTTCAGTGGATTTTTTTGTCGTCTTTGCAGCTTTATCCCCCCATAAGTATCTGCCTCGGTGCAAATAGTTCAACAAATAAGCTATGACTTTAAATAATAAAGATTAAAACAGGATACTGCTGGGAGCAAACACTTGGTTACTTTGTGTGAACGCTGTGTATTTCACTTTATAGTTAGGCAATGAATTAATTCGATGAATTAATTCTCTCTCTTAAAAGCATTCTAGCTATTTAGTGAGAGGAACAACGGCTCTAGGATAAATGATCTACTTGCTCCAGAGCACTTCGAGCAAACCTCAGCAGCTCGCCCATACTAGTCCATTTCTACGAGTGCAAGTGGGTCTCATAAGTTTCTCTCTGCCCGTGTGTGTGTTTGTGTTTGAAGGATATGACATTTGGTGCAGCGGTAGGGGGTGAGCTTGAGTGCAGTCTGTGTGTGTGTGTGTCTCTGCGTGTGTGTATCTAAATCACCGAAAGGTAGCAGCTTTTACCTTCTATCACTGAAGGCAGAGAGCGAAAATGACAACAACATGTGGAAAAATCAACATCTTGCAACCATTGTTTTCCTATCTATCTGACATTACAGCATAAATACGGGAATAGTGTGTAATTTCCCGTTTGGTTGTATTGGCAGTGAGCTCGATCCCTTCTTTGGTCGGCCTCCAGTATTTCTGTGCGATACGAAAGGTCCTAATCCCCCCAGAGTGAAGGGGTCTGTTGTGGGGAAACTCTTAGGGGAACATATGGTCACAAAGTGAGCAGCATCCAGGTCATGCCTGCTGACTTTTAACAGATTCACCAGAGCACAACAGTCTTCTTTATATTCAGGGTTATTTACATAGAAAGAATGGGGAAATTATCTGGCAGAGGCAAAGCGATCTCTTAAAGTATCAGGTTGCTTGTTTTCACTATGGTTAGGCCTCAGTTCAAGTGGTTGCTATCTTTTAACCATTGGCCTGTGCTTCATGCTCAGAGGAGCGCAGCAGTTCATCATTGCTTATGAGACAGAACACTGACCTAACATGGCTCTTAGCACTGGCTCGGTTCTGCAGAGTTATTTTTCTGGATGGGATGCAAAAATAATGCTAGACTTCAGGAACGCTGCAGTCTGTGTCCAACACTATCAAGATAAGAAGAGTGAATAGGCTTTATTCCCTCGACGTCCATTTTTAACTCACATCGCACTTTGGTTGGAAAGTGCACGTAGCCCTGCAGTGTCCTACTGTTGAGTGCAAATTATATATCATCCTGAATGTCAGTGGGGGGGAAAAGCATTTGTCATTTTGCAGATTCCCTCTGGAGAAGGTGTTAGAAATAAATGGGTCAAGACTCGGGAAGGACGTAAACTCACGTGTGGAGTTATGGACGTGACACTCTGTCGGATGCTGACTTGTTGTTGTTGTTTCCATGAACTTCTAGCTGATTTCATGATGTTTGATTACAAAGAGGATTGTTTGGCAGAAGGCCTCCACAAACAGGACGTTTGGCTCGAGTGTGAGGTCGATGACACCGTGCTTTATGTTAAAGAGTTGTAAATAGTTTAATGTCTACAATATAAATGTTTTAGTCCAGGGATTGCACTTAACCTAACCTGAACTGAGATGAACCTTCACAGAAACTTTTAACTCCCTAAGAATTGTAACAGATAGCAGCAGACTTGGCTGCTCAGCAGAAACTTTCCTCCTTTCCTCTCTGGTCTCGCTTGTCTCGCCGCGTCATAATCCTGCACTGGGTTTGACACTTTGACAGCCTGAGTTGTTTTGTCCGTGTGACATATGACAAAAGATGCAAATGTAGCCAGCCATGACTTGACTTGCAGTCGACAGGACCAAGATTGGCCTCATGCTGTGCACTGATTATGTTATCCTCCTTCCATCCTTTATATAAAATAATCACATCTGATCGGGGCTTAGGATGAGATGCTATTCATCTCCAAGATCAAAGAGGGAGGTGGTAACCGCCTCTCTTCACTGATGTGTCAAAGTCACTTGAAGGTAAACAGTTGTGGAGTGACTTCAGCAGTTAATGTGAGTCGCTCACTGATTTCTAAATATAACATACCCAAATATTGCTGTTAAATGTAAACACTCTCTATCTGTGATCAGTGACAAAGCCCTCTTCAGTCTGTCTCATTTACAAGAGCGTTAGATAAATAAATGTACCTACTGTGTGTCTTACATGTTTCTAACACAGCCCATACTGTAGTGTTTATACTGCCGTACGTGAATGATCTGTTCTGGGATGAAGTCACATTTCAGCGCTGACCCGGGGTCAAAATCCCCACCCGCTGTTTGAACATGAACCATTAGGGGGAGATTTATAAAAATATACACTCGGTTAGCAGTTCATTGGGTAGAATGGTACAAACCAGCACAACAAGCTCTGCAATACTCGTACATTATGAAGCTTCTAATTCAGTGCAGGCCTTAGTTGAGGCAAGGCAGCATGTTAGGATTACCTCACGTTATTTTGCGATCCAAACTTATAACTCAACAGCACTTTCACTGCATATGGGTAAATAAAGTTCAATTTTAGAGCTGAAAATTGCAAAACTAAATTCAGATCCATACTAGAAGGTAGCAGGATGGATGAGTTTGAACCCAATAACTGACTTAAGCTGTGACATCATACAGGCAAGGTAGGGTGAGATTGTCTTCCCTCCTGTTTATCAGCACATCAGTGACCTCAGCAATAAGTAAACACATTATACAGATTAGCAGTATTATTTATTTCCACTGACAAACAGCGGCTGAGTAAGTGCTTGGTTTGCACTTGAACTTTGCTACTCCAATTCATTTTCAGCGAGTTCAACGAGAGGTGATTTCTTCTTCTTCTTCTTCTTTTTATTGCTTTTTTTGCCTTATTAGCCAAAATCGGCATTGAAATCTTCCAATAGGTTTACTGCACGGCTTTGTTCACAGTGTTTCTCATAGTGACTCATACGTTGTCTGGTCCCACCCATCTCTGACGCTGCGTGTGTGGAGGAGCTCAGTGATAACAGGCCACACACACTCGGCACATTTCCTCACTGCTTTTCATTGTTTCAGCCAGCCAGTGTTCCTCGCTAAAACTCTCATTAGGGCCTATAGACCGGCCCACTAACGTGTTTTCACAGCCGGTCTGTGACATCATCACGTTTCAAAAGCACCTCATAAACACAAAGTGCTCAGTTGAGGCCGGGTCTGGCAAAGCTTATAGATACCCCCCACCCGCTGCCAATGTCTGGGGAGTGACAGTGATCTAGCAGATGATGAAACTGATGAAAATAACCAAGAAATGTAGTAAATCAAGTTTTATCTAGAAGAGAAGTAGCTCTAAATTATTGGTTCTACATTAATAGATCCTTGCATGTACTCTGGTTTGGCACTATGGGTACCAGGCTGTACTATGTGGGGAAATAAGATTAAATCTGCCATCATTGATTTCCAAGAATGTCTGCAGATAATGCTGCCTCACGTATAATTGAAGTATCCAACAAAGAAAGGTTACAACTAAGTCAGCCAGTGGTCAGCCCAAAGGTCTTAAGCCAGTCATGATAATAAGACTGAATGTTAAAAAATGCATGCGGTGTGCTGTCCAACAATGCTGCCCTTCAAACCTTTAACCAAAGGCCACACAGGGAGCCGGACCCTGATGGAGTAAAATGTCATTACAATTGGGGATGTGATCTGAAAAGCCAATGTTTCACATTTGGCAGTGAAATAAGTTTTTCTCCACAAAACTGCACAACCGCAAGAAAAGGAGAAGTGATGAATTATTCTCTGATACTTCAATAATCTCAGCATGATGGTGTCGATCCCAGTCTCACCGTGTTTCCGCAGGAGAACAGTAACAATTGTGTCTTAGTTGGTCCTTGTACCTGCTAATCTCAGTTTGAGTAGGTTCCTCACTGGGCCTTTGCCCTCTGAAATTAGCTGTAATCCCTTGGAGGGTTGGTTGATCTGCTTATCGTTTGGCTACACACACGGTCAGCTTTCTCTCCAAAGGGCCTATCATGTGACGCTTCAATCTTTAACCCATCAAATGAGCTTAAGTTTGTACTGCCGCAGCAAAGTTAGAGAGATCCCATGACTTGGCCAATAATCCACAGTCCCCGTTTCCCACTGGCTTTTTGGATTACAAAATGTTTTCTTTGTGCCATTTTTTCCTTTTCTACTATTAACGCTTAAACATCCCACATAGCCTTGGGTTTCTTTATGAAAGCCACAGCTAATCCCTCATTACCCCACATTCAGGCGTTTATTGAAATGTTTGCGAGGCTCGTATGTGGTCCTGCAGGATTAGTGCGCTCCAAATTAAATTGCCAAAAATTCCAAATGCATCTGGGATACACGGGTGTTAGCGATCCGGTCTCCATCGGAAGCTCTGGTTTGCGTTGACCTGTGTTATCTCAGGTTGCTTTGTTTCCTCTCTGCCATATGTCTCTGCCATCACACTCACATGTGAATGAACCAGAGCCCCTCACAGCAGCAGTTAAAGAAACTTTTGTTAGATGCTGCTCCTGTTTGTAGTTGAATGGAATAGAGGGTAGCGTGCTGATGTAATCTGTTAAAAGGGAAGAAAAACATTGTATAGCTGCTGCTGAATGAGCCCTGGAAGGCCCCAGTCACAGAGGAAACTGGGAACAGGGAGGTTGGAGGATTACAATGTTTTTTCTGTCACACTTTGGTTTTAACTTCTCGCTACTTTCTCCTTCTTGTTTTCTCTTCCAGTGCTTTGTAAAAAGGTAGTAAATTTGCCATTGGCCTCATTGCACAAGAAGCCTATGTACCCTTCTAGGCAAGTATGGATGACGTGTTCCAACTTCTCAACTGCTTTTAGATATTGAAAGTAAATCAATGCAGCAGATATTCTTGGAACACGAGCAGTCATATTTTCATTGACTTGTTGGGTCAAAGTGGAGCTGCAGACTGAAGCCATCAGCATGCGGCCGCGTGATTGTAATGTATTTTCTGGAGCATTGTTGGTGCCCTTTAATGTGGCTTTATTTTCTAATCCTACAGCCTCCAATGAACAGAATACATCAGCAGTTTTTCAAACCATAATAGAGTTCAAACCATAATATTGCGACCCTGCCAGAATGCAAGATGCTCACGACTCTTGAGGCCCAGAGTTTGAGAGATCTGTCGTGTTTTTCCACGCCACATTTAAAACTTGCAATGCTTATGGGCCCAATTTGATTATTTCCCAGTGAAAACCAAAAGCAGGGAGTACAATAACATTGGATGGAGGCAATGTTGGGAGCTTTGATATCGCAGAACAATACAACATGCAATCTATGGCAGGGATCCGTCCTGATGCTTTTCTTTTGTGTTTGGAGACAGTTGTGTCATAATGCATGCTTAATCAGGGCCATAGGTTTGGCCATAGGGGGGCCACAGGGGGGCCATGTGCTCCGTCTGTTTGTGCCGCACGTCTCTCTGTCCTACGGCTGGGCAGCATTTCTCCCCTAATAACCACGTTTATGCTTCCAGAGCCGTCGGTGGCCCGGTTGGATTTCAAAGGATCCAAACAGAAATATACAAAATGAAAAGTTAGTTATGCCTTGGTGGAGGAGTTTCTCGCTTTGTGTCAAAGACGGAAAAACATCTAAAGTAACATCTTTTTCTGGTATTTATTTTCCCCGGATTGTTTATTTAGTCCTTCTCTCAGCACTTCTTCTTTTGTGTGGTTGGATCAGAGCGGCTTTGCCACTCACGCCCACTCATCTGCAGCTCCTGAAACCAGTGACCCCTGGGCCGCCTCGCTGTGTTCGCCTTGGCTCCCTTCCAATGTTTGAGTGGCAAAAGTAACCTAAGATACGGCCGCATGTGTCTCTCAGACAGCTTATCCTCCCTATAACAGGACTGCAATTGCTTTGCGGTCTCTGCCATTAGACACCCCTCTCCTCCCTTTGATCTGGTCAAGGTCTGCGCCTGTCTACCCGACGGCTTCCGTGACCTCTCCTGTAAAGCCATAATGTTATATCAGTATGACTGCTGTTATCTCCAAATGGAGGATATGTCTCCGCTTCACACACACATCCAGCTTGAAATACACTGACAGTTTTATATCAGGACCTGGGCCCTGCGGATTCTCTTGGAAGTCTGCGGTACAAAGCAGCCACAACAGTTTGCATTTAGGCCATTTTTCATCCAACAGGTGCCTCAGAGAATCTGTTCACGTTTCTGCCTCTGATATGAAGACCATATGAGGGGGAAAGAAGCGAAGCACGTATCTGAGAGGGGTCATATATTTCATTAAAGTTAACTCCTTATTGGCTTACTGGAGACTTTTTATAGCAGAACTGTATTTTTAGAACTGAACTGTATTTTATTTAAGTATTTCGGCCTAATATATAAAAGTTTCTTGTATGTGAGGCAGTATTTTTTTTTTGGGAAAGCCGGATGTACATCAAAAAGAGGTACTTTGTAAGACTTTGAGGGATGGCTCAAAGCGACACCAAGAAGATTAGATAGCATCCTTAATTACGCCTGTAAAGAAGGAAAGGGATGACCGAGCTCTAAGATTACATCTTTAGAAGGCTGGCAGACACTTTTTCACTTCGTCACAAGCTAATTCTCTGTCTGGTCACATTTCAGCCTGAGGAGAGCTTTTAAGTTTGATTAACAGTCTGAGGTGATCGGGCGATAAGACGCATCTGTTGACATGTCTGAACTCTCACTGCTTTTGTAGTGGAAGTCCTGCAAGCTGGTTTCTTTTCTTTACCTGAATGTGTCTGCAACAGTTGGTGGATAGGACATAAGTGCGGTGTCAGCTGGTGTGACTGGTCTATCATTTCTGGATCACGTTTCAGGGAGAATGACAGCACCTTAACACCCTCATCGTCTTCCTCATAGAAGTGGAAGAGAAACGGCGACCTTTGGCTCTCGGTGCGTCTATTAGGTCACATTCCACTCCTTTTAATAAATCTTTCCTCGGGAATCAAGCTTTGATTTATGTCTGTCATTGTTAAAAAGGTCTAGACTGGTCAAAGTGACCACAGAGTCACAGAGGTTAGGCCTCAGGATTTCACAGTGGGATATAATATATTAGCCCTCTTTTCTCCCCTATTCATGCTTTAATAGGATCATTAGTTTAACTATTATGTGTGTATTTGGACGACTAACACGCGTGACGTTCAATAATTTGAGCAACTACACAATAGCGTTTGCAGGAGGCATGGACTGATCCGTAGTGGTTTGTCTCTGGACCACATGTAATACCACACTGGGAGGTGGTTATAGCCTTCTGGGCTTCATGGTTGTATAGTATTGAATAAAAGCCCTGTTAATGTTCACATCTACCAAAAGTGATTCTGACGCAACGCTGACTCCGACACAAAGAACCATTTGATTCACGGTTATGTCCACAGGCCGAGCGAGCTGCCTGTGACACGCATGTCACAACAATCCGTGCTGCTTTGTTATTTCTGGACCTGCGCACGTCAGTAAAACATGAAATATGTAGATATAGTTTCAAGTGTGAATGTTATTTAAATATATTATTTGTGAAGAATTACTAGTAATACACAATGTAGAGTGTAGAGGATGAAATCCATCCATCCACTGTTTCTACCTGCGGATCCTTGTGGGTCAAAGGGAGCTGGAGCGTATCCCAGCATTCATAGGAGGACACAGGTCGCCATGTCTATCACACACACACACACACACACACCAAGCCTGAGTTGTTGAAGGATTCTCGTTCAGGACATCTCTTGTTCACATTCCACTGTCGACCTGGGCAGCACAGTCGAGCACACACTCCTCTTCACCTCCCTGTGTTACCGTGCGACTCGCTGCACAACCTTCAAGAGTGGATCTTGAGCAGATGTTGAGGCGTTCTCCCAGTTCATGCAGAAGTGACCCGTTAATCTACTCTGATAGGTCCTTTCTGTCCTGTCAATTAGATGGGACTACTTTCTTTCATCGGTCGGATGGAAAATGTCATTCGCGCTATGTTACAGACGCAGCAAACCCTACATGTTCCAAGAAGTCTCCGAATTGTGAGCGTGTCAGCAGTATTGCACTTTAAAAGCATCCGTTATGTTCCAATGGATCAAATGGAAACGCAGCGAGACACGCTCACGTCAGCAGACAGAAATCCGCAGGCTTCCAGCTGAAGATGGATCCGTCTGATGATGAGGGATCCTCTTGAGTATGACATTCGCAGGAAACCAATGATGATGATGAAACTATCCTGGCGATCCATCATCTGTCCTCGCGTGAAACAGGTTTGGAGAGGAACCAACGCACCGTGACTTATGTTTTGCTGGAATGATGATGTCGTACCAAAAACCAAACTCACAGCAGGGGTTGACGTGGAACTCTGCTGAACGTGTCTGCAGATAAGGAGATGATGGATGATGACCCTTTGGCCTCCCTGATGTATATGATGCATGCGTTCAATTATGATGATGATATTTCCCCGCTGTGTATTTTAGGTCATTGTAGCTCCGCACAGTTTGTTTGATTTGTTGTAGCGTTTTCATCGCTCTCTCACAGTGCGAGCGGCCGCAAATTGAGACGATTGAAAATGATACGTAAAGCGTTTCAGCATCGGCAGCGGAGCGTCGTATCCAGCATGGAAATGACAGAGTCGGTGCCGTGGAATCGTAGCGTAATATATTAAAGCATTAGACTAAATGTTGTCTCTTGGCTCGGGGGTTGGAGGCTTAATAAGTGGGTTACAACGTTGTGGCTTGTTTGAAGATCGCTCGCCGGTCCGAGAAGCCCTATAATATGGCCCCGAAACATCAGAGAGGCCTTTAATTACACAGGCAGGACAACGTTTACTTGGATCATGGAAAAACACAAAAGGGTCCAGAGAGACGTTAGGTGCCAATTTATCTGTGATATATAATACGCTTCCTTTCCCCAGCGCCCTAATTCACTTGTCCGCCCCATGGTCTTAGTTATTGATGAAGACAGAGGAACCTCACAGTGGCCGGTGGTCGGCAACCAGATGAAAGACAGAATAGATGGCTGTTGGGGGCCAAAGGTCACAGAGGGGCAGCTGGACGTTTGGCTGACCCCTGACCCAGGATCTCACATGTTAGTCAGAACTTTCTGCTTGATTGGATTAGATTAGGTATGCTTTGTACCCTTGACTCTGTAAATCACACACACACGCACACACATGCATGCATGAACACTCGTAAGCAAGATTGCGTTGTGTGTGTGTGTGTATGTGTGTGTGTGTGTGTGTGTTTCTCTTTAAACCAGTATCATGGATCGCTGTACCTTCAAGTAGAATCAATCAGCTCCAGTTGGTTGCAGTCGTTTGGCACCGCCTGTTAAAAACAAAACACAACACCACAGTGATCACACTTCTCATGTGTGAAATTTGGATTTGCCTCACCAACGGGGCCTCACGGTGACATCATAAATCACTTCAAAAACACAGAGACCGATAGCCGACTGGGACATGGGAACATCGTAGTAAATGTTTAAGCCTTCACTTGTTCCCAGGCAAAGTCTGATCATGGCCTTATTGGAGTTTATGTCTGCATACCAAAGACAAACAAACATAGACTCAAACCAGGACGCTCCACTTCTCCATCTGCTCCCATCATCATCTGTACTGCTCTGCTGCTTTATTGACCATAACATCCTCAAGCATCCAGATAAAGTGGGGTACTGTCTCTTTAACACGGGTCAAACACAATATGTGTAAATATGAGAGAGACAATATCCTCTATGTGTAAATAATAACAAGTCTCACTTTAATGTAAAGTCGTGATTACAGTGAGCTTGTGCTTTTGTACTCAAGAAATTTAGTTCCAAACATTTTGATTTGTGCTCTCAAAAGAAGTGGAAAGTTCATAAATTTTATGCATCCAACATTTTTTCATCTCACATGAGGCTCTCTCTCTCTCTCTCTCTCTCTCTCTCTCTCTCTCTCTCTCTCTCTCTCTCTCTCTCTCTCTCTCCCCTCTCTCCCTCTCTCTCTCTCGCACACACAGCTGGACAAGCAATTAATACTGAGTCTTATTGCAGGTCCAGACACTTGATGATAACAACCCTGTCCTGTCCTGCGTAAGTCTCATTGCCTAGCAGAAAAGCAGGAAATGTAATCACGGAGTGGACTCTGGCTCAGGGGGAAACGTGCTCGCGTGTAGTGTGCGAGATGAATTCGAGGTGCGTACGGGCGCGGCGTGGGGATCATCAGGAGGGGAAGTCCCGGCCAAAGCTCTGCATGCGTGTAACCCAAACAGGTTTTTAAAAAAAAAAGTAATCTTTCAAATGGATGAAATATGTTTGATTCTGACTTGCGTGTGTTCCTTTTAAAAGCTTGCGTGAGTGTAATCTTGTGGAGGAGCGTGTTTACCGTGGAAGTCCCTGTTGCTCTGAGAAACAACTGAAGTGCTCACTGACTACCTTATGTATACGCAGAAGGGACTGTTTGAAATGAATCACATGAAGGAGGGGACTGGACATGTATACAAGATAAAATATAATTATCCTATCACCTAAATATTTTACTGAGAACTAAATAAATATTCTTGCGAGGAAATGAAATCCGCCTTTTGCTTGAGCCAAAAGAATGCGTGTGTAAAGAAAAAAGAAGAAGAAGAAGAATCTGTTCACGAATCGGGCCGAACATCTCAGATGGTAAACACATAAATATCAGATAGTAACCATGCAGGAGATGTCAAATTCTATGTTGCTCCAACAAGATGAGTTCCATTTTGAAAGGTGACGTACTTTCACACGAGAAGAACCTGCGTGTGGAAAAGATTGTATTAGCACATTTTCCAGCGAGTTGGAAAACAAGATAAAAGGTGAAACGGTGACGGAGCGCCAGCATCGCCATCCATCTCCTGTGACAGAGCCTGGCTCTTTATGGGGAAAACAGCTGTTGTTTGTTGTTAGCAAGGAACCAAGGAACTGTTTGGAAAGTACGTATTGTGTGTGCGTGTGTGTGTGTGTGTGTGTCTTACATTATCCATGCACGATTCTCTGTCTGCTCAGAATAGAACATTTGTTGAGCTGCAATTATGCGACTCAGCGAAACAAAAGTCAGAGATCCAAACACACACACTGGGCTCTCTCTGGATGGCCGCAGTGTGTTGTCTTTATAAGTCCGACCCGCGTCTGAGCCGAGGCAGGACCGACTTCCTGCCTGGCCCTGGACTTACAGTAAAACAGACCTCGCTGGAGAATCCGGGCGCACGCCAACACGCCAGCACCCCGGGCAGCCCTCATTTGTTTGCAGTGTTTATCAGTCAGTGACAGGGTGTGTTTATGCGTGCGGTTCCAGCCGGCCTCGGTGACCCCGGTGTCCTGAGTTTGTCTCCGACTCTCCCCCCTGTCCCCCACCTCTGGCAGCAGCCTCCAGATGGGGGCATTAGAACATATTTAAGCTCCTCCCCCTCAGGTCTATCCACGTTGATTTGTCCTATACAAGTATTCCATAGGATTTGTTTTCCACTGACCTTCTGCACCATCAAGGGGCCTCTAATAGAACCTGTGGTCCACGTGCCGCAGTTTGAGAACCCCTAGTCTAATGATTGCAGGCTTTACGATGGGCTGTGATCATTGCTTTCTCTCATCAGTGGGCTGGGTGTTTACATGGATGATGTCATTAAGAGAAAGTCACCTTTAACCCTTCTGAAAGGTCAATCATCGCTCATTACAGAATTACAAATGGATACTTTGCCTTTGATACAGACTTTAATCTATAGGGAAACTCCTGAGTTAAGAGCCGTGTATGAAATGAAAGCTAAGAATAGAAACCTCTAGTTTGATGCTGATGAGATGAAACACATGGCTGTTGAAAGCAGGTATCAAATGCTTCTCCACATAATGCTAATGTTTTTATTTGGCACCAGATCTGTTTTTGGATACCCCGCCCTGGTAGGAAACCTGTGTATGACACGCTGTACTGAACATGTGTTAAACATGAGATCGGCCCTTTCATGTGAAACAGCTGTCACCAGTTAATCGCCGCTTGTTGACTGTAGCCACGTCAACAGGGTCCCGAGGAACTCCGCTTCCAGCTTGTCTAATTGATTTCTTTTTAAGCAAATGAACATAACATGAAGTGCCGGAGCGGCGTGGCGGCAGAAGTTTGGGCACGTTTAAGTTTTTTCCCAGACTTCACCACATGAGGAAAGTCCATCAGCTCCTGGCTGTCATCATTATGTGGGTACCCAGTGAACCCTGGGGTGAGAAACCCGAGTAATCACTTGATTTGTCAGACGGCGGAGCCAGAGTCTAATGCAGTTAGTGCAAATGTAAATACTGTACTTGATGATCTATTGATTTGTTTACATTCTGCAGCACTGAGGCCAAAACGCTTCAAACCATAACAGCAATTTAGTTTAGCTGTGTCTGACCTATCACCGATGCCGTGTAGACAAAAAAACAAACCCCATAATCCTCTTGATGCTCTTGCTGCAAACACATCTTCCGTTTTATAGTTTGGACGCTCCACACAAGCGGTTACCCATAAATCACAGTGACACAAAATTCCGACCCATCTTTCCAAGCTGTCTGTTTTAATTACTGTTTTCCGCCGAGCTGAAATGAAATTACAATGGCAGTAGCATGACTGTCAAACATATCCTTCATACGGAGGCGGCTTCCATATCTTTACTCACAAAACCAACCACCCCAAAATATGTCAGTGTCTTCTGGAACGCCGCCCCGCATTTCAGTTTAATGCTTTTCCCATCATTCCCTTCCCTCTGGAAGATGAAGGCAGTTGAAAGATGAAGCAGTGGTATTTCATTAGGGCCCCGACTGGTGGTACGGTATTTGTTGCCGAGCTTTGGAAGAACCGGAGTCTCTGCCACACCACAGATCTGGATCCCTGTGCCGCTGTGGGAGAAGTCAACAAAACGAGTTCAACTCTAACTGCTGACCTCAGCGGGCCCTGCACAGTCTATACAGACAGTGTGTATCTGTGTCTGTGTGTCCCGTGTCACATCTGAATGTAATCCCCTGTGGAGAGGAGGAGTTTGACATTAAGAATTAAATCCTTCTTTAAAAGAATATTGCTACAGACAAAGAAAGATCTGCTTTTGGATCGGCCAGACAAGACGGCACAAATCTAATGTCTGCAGTGGCTTACATATTATTACCCATTAGAAGCGCTGGTTTGAGTTGACCACCAAATGATAAAGTTGGCATGTGGTTTTGTGGCACTTACTTAGAACGTCTCTATTGGAAAATGTGAATCTATGGCAACGAGGAACACTGGATTGTCTGTGAAACTTTCTGGGTTCATCTTGAATCCACCGGGAGACCTCGACATGGCAGAGCTGCAGCTGCTGCTCCTCAGGAAGAGGGGAAAACTACAGCATCAACTATTCCACCTTCATGTCATCGAATAATCTAGCTGATCTCTGGGAAAACAGGCTTCTATTTGGCCCTGCAACCAGTACAGTATCAGTGCTGTGCTTGTGCATGCCACGCTCAGCGGACCCTCCTCTCACACACCCACTCCAGGCAGCTGCATCGCCACTCAAGCCCACATCAGTGCATCCGTGCCCCCACATGCTGGGTATGGTTCGTATTAGCTCCCCTCCCACCTACTCAGACGCTGCGGATCAACATCCCGAGTGTAACTCAGGCGACCGGAGCCACAAAGAAGATGACCGCCTGAAACTGAGCCCGGGCTGAGTCTTCCTCATGGGTAGATGTCTCGTTAGAGCAAGTTTACTTTTAGAGCTGCTAGTCCAGGTTAACCCTCCTACACTGGACCTCCAGCTGACCTCCGACGCCGTCATGGGGGTTTCATATCAGAGGTTATTTCAGCGTTGTGTGCTGATGTTCATGCCTCTTTATTTGAACATACAGCTTCATACCTCAGTTTATTGCATCTTACATTATAGCTGTATCGGTGTTGTCGTGGATAATTTACTACTGGAAAGTCAGAGACAATGCTGGTGTATTTATCTCTTTTTATTCAACAGTTTGAGCTGAACAAAAACATCTGTAACCCCAATATGTCAGTGATGATACACATCTTTGTGTTGTGGTTTTCCCCTCCACTCGGTTTGTCAGGTTCCGTATCAGGACACCTCCAGGGGGATTATTTATTTACTTATACAATTATCATTTAGCACAGGCAACCGGAGAAGCTGCGTACATCAAACGCCAATAGAACTGTTTCACCAATCATACTTGTTATTGCCTGCATTGTTTGAGGTTAATGCCAACATAAATGCTTCTAGTAAGAGAAATGAAAAGGTCCTGAACTGACCTGAAAGTTTCTTTTTCATATTTAATATCACCACAACAATAGAATGTACAGAACAGAACAGACAGAGATCCCAAAATGAGAGCCAGAACATGTAAATCTCTAACATGTCCCATTTTATATTCAGCCCGCACGCTGATATACAATGATGCCGCTTGTTGACCTGAGTTATGTTTCTGTTATTGTCTAAGTGTAAAGAACATGATGTACTTTACCAGTAAGTCATGTTGCCCCGCAGACAGAAAGGCCCTACAAGAAATACATTTAACCACATGAATGCTTGGGAGAAAGCTAACGGCAAACAAAAACCAAACATGACCCTCCCTTGGAAATATAAGACCCCCCCACACACACACACACACAAATCCACACACACACAGTCAAACTCTCCATCTTGGTAGGGGTTGGTCTCTCAGAGTGGCTGTTCTTCAATGCAAATAACTCAAACTAGTAATTTTCTCCGTGTTTTCTTTCCATTGGCTTAACCAGAGATCAGCGTGCATAAGAAAATAACGGCAGGTTTGTTTCTCCCTTTTGACCTTTTGGAAAATAAACATGCTAATGCATCGGCCAGCGGCAGCAGCAGCAGACGACCAGATGAGTTAGCGAGCCGCCTCTTTGTCATTCCAGGTGGCCGAGGGGTTAACACACACACACACACACACACACACACACACACACACACACACACACACACACACACACACACACACACACCGCACACGCCACGGCGCTCACATTTCCAGAGGAGTTTATGTCATATTTGTTTTCCGAGCCAAAGCGAAACCTTCCTCCCTCTCTCCTCCTCCTCTTCCCCACCCCTGATTTCTATGGCGTGGGGGTCGCAAAGTGTGGTACTTTATATAGCGAAGTGCGCTCCTGCTGGGAGCTTACACCGGGGTCAGGGGTGTGAATGGTGCACAGGGCTTTCCCAGGACCCCTCCCCCCGTTAACCTTTACGTCCGTGTACTTTGCCAAATTAGATTGCAAAAGAGTCTCCCTTAATTTAAAGCTTCTACAGGTGATTTTAAACAGGAACTACAAATCAAATCCTCCCCATTTACCTGCAAGAGAGCGTTGGCTGTATCGAGTACGGAGCAGCTTACTGCACACCAGAGGGCTTTAAAAACTTTTTAAATCTATTTTCAAGGTGTTGCAGATGCATTCCTGCTTGATGACGCTGGATTTGCTTGTTGGAATAATCCACACAGAGAATCTGAACTGTTACTAGACTCAAATCCTCGCTCGTCCACGTTTGCAATCGCTTCTTAACATCATCTTAATGAACCCACTTGGTTGTTTGAGACATCAGCTCAGGTTTCTGTTCTTAAATGCAGCTTCCACTCTGTTCTGTCTTTATTAGCTCTGGTGTTCTCTGCCTCAGCTGCACAGTATCTCCTCCTCCTCCTCTCTGCTCACTTTGCCTTTTTCTGGAACCTTTTCTCCTTAAATGGTTTGATGCTTAATCACTTCCAGCTGCGAGGTCCAGATGAAAGACAGACGCGTTCGGTTTGAGCAGAGAGCAGAAGAGAGCCCCCTGAAAAAAAAGAAGCTCAGCCCACCTAACATCCAACAACTGAAGGTTGTCACAACTCTGAGAGTGCAGACCACAAAGCAGGCCTGCGTGTGTTAGGTACTGTACGTGTTGTGCTGTTTGGGAACCCCTTAAGGAGACGCCTTAAGGTAAAATCAGAGCTCTTTAAACATAAAGAGGAGAATCTACATGTCTAATGCTGCGAGGGCCCTTTTCCCTCCGTATAGACTGACAGGAGGAGGTTTATTTGAGGTCTTTTAGCTGAAGGCAAATGTATGATAATCAATGCCAAGCTATGACTTGATTATGGATGGAGTTGAGAAACACCACAGAGTTGTGGTGGAAACTTTAGCCATAAGGCCACTTAGTTCATTGGATTCTTGACATTATCAGTCAACAGAAGTGCATTTGTTCAGGACTGAAAAAGTGTTTTTCTTCTTTTCTTACAGGAAAAGTTATTTTTACAGACTTTTAGATTGGATTTCAGGTAATAACAGTGGCAAAAGAGGGATGCATAGATTATAAATGATGGATGCACCGCCTCGGGAACAACTTTCCAAAACAGTGTAGTGATCTCATCAAACAAAATGGCGCCCGACTGTGGAATTGTACCGCCACGTTCTTAATCCCATTACAAGCTTGCTTCATTAACTTAATTCTAAAAGAAGACATCATAAACTCCCCAGAACCTGAAACACAAAGTAATCAAATGTAAACACCCTTCATCATTTCAACATCTGACCTAGCTTAGTCAGAAATGGTTCTAATAGTATAATGGCCTAATTAGCCTTTAGTGAGGTAAATATAGCTGATTTCTTCATTTAGGTTGGTGTAGACACCCTTTCTCGCAATCTTTTAAGGTATTTGGTGGGTTCTTCCCTCGGTCGCACCCCACACACACACCCAACCAACCAACAAACACACCAAACCAACAGCTGGAGATACAAAACATAAGCCCCGTGGGAGAGGTAATAAACAAGCCTTGTTTGCTCCACACTCCAAACCCCAAAGTGGAGCCAAAATTGCCTTCCCGCATATTGTTACATTCTGCGCCGACATTAAATTACACGTTATATCACATTTACATTCTGGCCGTTGGTAAATGCAGCAGAACAAGCGCGGTGTTTTGACTGCGTCCCTGGCAGCGGCGTGGTAGTTACGGTGAGTGATGGCTGAGAGGAACGCGGAGAGACAGAAACCTTATCCTGTGCCGCGTCTGCGCCCGGCGTCATTATATCCCTCGCCTCTGTTCTGCTGCCAAGTATGTGGACCTTGCACCCTCGCTCACCCTACCTGCGGCCCTTAACCCACCGCCTCCGTGTTTACGTCAATGCCTGAGCGCTGTGCAGAGCGAGATGAAAAGCTGCACTTCACCCAGCCGTTGTTTTGTTCTGTAAGAACGTCAGAAATCTCTTCCTTTTATGTGCTCAAGGAGCTCCTCGGACAATCACATTCCCAGAATCCCGGAGCGTCGCACACAATGACGCTCCGAGCTTTTGCGAAATGTCAAAACAAAAAAGCGGCTGTTCCTCCACGGTAACCGGATCATGTCAAGATCGTATAATTCAAGACAATGTACTGTTAAACATTACGCATTATAATGTTTAGATGGCTTCCAGTCTGATTGAAGGGCTGTTGGTGCTCATTTCCGTAGAGAATACTGGGCCGTTGTGGACGAAGTATGATTTGGCAACTGGCGTCCAAGTGTGCTCCGCTATTTATAGAAGGTAGGAGTCAGTGTGTGATTATGATGGCGACTGAGCCTGACAGATATATGATGTTTTACAAGAGTGTACCAATGCAGCAGATTTATTTTTAAGGGACATCTGGGCCGGCAAAGTGCACACGACAAGTCTGGAACAGATTCCTCTCATGATGTCATGCGGCGTTACTGAAGGAAGCTTTGTGAATGGGAATTGCTAATAATGACCGCAGCTTCCAACGGCGGCCATTTATTCTGTAATTGCGGCGAATAAGCGAGCGTGCCAGTAGCGCCTGGGTAATGTCGCTCAATCCTTCACAAAGGAAATTATGCAGAGGATAATTGAGAGCTGATGTATAATTTTCACGAAAGGAGGGTTTGCTTTAATAACTATATTTCACTTTCACTGTTAACTGTTTCCAGGGATAATCAGTAATGCTGCCTCATGAATTTGATCCTTCGGTCCATTGGTCTGTTTGTCCTTCCAACACTGCATTCATGCACTTATCATGATTTAATACGAGGATGATGTGTAGATTTGCTTTTTCTGTGGACATTTATCTTCATATAATTCTGGAGACAGAACTTCTTGATGAATCTTAATGTTTTTCCCCACCACAACTTTGAGAGATTCCTGCTTCCAAGCAAACACAAACAGCCAAACTAGTATGAGTATGTTGTTGTTTCTGGTCATCACTTTTAGAGGAGGTGGTGTATTGAACATTGCTGCCTCTGGGGACGCTAGAGTTCTTGGATTGGTTCATTTCAGAGGTTGAAGTGCCATGCAGATGGTGGTCAGACTCTCTCTCTTCTCACCTCTGGTTGCAGACGCTGGTAAACTTGCTCCAAATGCTAATATAATGTTTTAAGAAGCCTGTCCAAGTTGATAAAACCTTCAGGTTTAACTGCTGAGTGTGAATTCCTGTCTATAAATGGAGCAGAATCAGACATACATACTTTAAACTTCACACTTTAAAGTGCTTAAATCCCTAGAAAATTGAGGAAATTCCTTCTCCAGACGACTTTTATATACGTTCACTCGGTTCTTCTTCCCGTAAAGGTACAGCCGAGTCCTCTGGCTTCTCACACAGGTAATGGCGGCTCAGGGAGTCTAGAACAAATATGTATATAGGCTTGCAGGGGAACAAAAGCAAGGCAGCTGGAAAGTTGAACATCTTTTCTCCATGTTTCAGCTGGGGAGTCTTACATTTCATTACAATTTTCACACTTAGCGTACACGCACAAAGCATGCAGACATCACAGGCCGCAGTTTGGTAATGTGCAGCGCCACGATTTAGTAGACCTTACCACCGTCTTAAACTATGCAGCGGAGATTTCAATGTTTTATCTCTGGAGCAACCACCCAAATCTTTCACACATGGTTGGAAACCATCCAGCAAGTCCTGTCTGTGTGGCAGACGTTTGGGTGTTTTGATATTCGTCAACACTGTGTGGGCTTCTCCTTCCTTCCACCGGGCTGCTGTGGTCTCCCCCGTCTGAGGCCTCAGCGCGGGCGGCGGGTGGTGGGCATGTCACAAAGACCTGCGTATCAGCTCCTCTGGAGGGGAGAACCCTGCCAAGGAGGCCTTTGGGAGGTCCTCATCTCTGCTCCCCTCAGAAGTGATGCCAGGACGATAGGGGGGGGGGGGGGGGGGGGGGGGGAGAGGAGTGTGTTATGGCCTCACACCAGCTGTGAAAGCTCATAGCTGCTCTCAGTCCAGATTTCTGCAAATCACCCACTTGGTTTGATTTCTTTGAGCCTACGCTTTCCTCTTATCCCTAAATGTCTTTTAATGATCTCCACATCATTCCACCAATCTAGCTCACGTTGTGTTTAATTGGAAGTGGAAGCGGCTCTGTGACACGCTTAAAGCATGTGCGCTTTTCAATATATGCTAACATTGAATCATTTGGAGGTAAATGTTTGGAAAGTGTTGACGTTTAAAGACGGAGCGCGGTCAGGGCGCACTGCTGTAGATGGGATCTGATGGACCTAATCTGTGTTGTGGCTGCAGTGCGAGCGGTGTGTATCACGCTGGGCCTCCGGTTCCCCCTCGCTCAAGCTCCACTTTGCCGTAAACAAAGTCCTCCTTATATGTTAATCTCTGGGGCAGCGTGTTCCTGTCCGACATCCACACTGATCGGAGTTTTACCCCTCTGGAACCTTCTGAGCGGCAGATAAAAGCAGGCTCCCGTGGAAATGGTGATCTCAGGCTTAAACTTGAGCCGAAGAGATTTGGAGATGTCAACCAGTGTTTTCTGAGTATTTCTTCCTGCCAGAGGGTTGTAGTGTTTAATTTGGGCCACGGTCACAGGATCCAGCGGTGCAAACTCTGCTTCCTTCTCTTTTTTTCCCCCTACGAGCTCCTGTTTGTACAACGCAGACAAGAGTTTGGTGAATCAGCAAAGTCTGAACTTGTTCTCTGCAGGGATCACAACACAGAAATGGTATCGCAGATTTGTGTGCGTGTGTGTACGTGTGTGTGTGCTTCCAAGGTAAACTCAAAGGATGTGTTCATGGAGGATTTGACTGATGTGTGTGATAATTTCCCAGTTGGCAGCCATTTGCATGCACACTCCATCATTTGTGGTCTATTTGGATTGGCAGAGGTGTCATCCTGATTGGTTGGCGTCACTCAATTCATGTGAGACAGATTTGTTTGACTGGGCGCTGCAGAGTCCGGGAAGCATGATTAAGACCTACGTTGCCTTCGTTTCACCCCTCGCTGGCCTCGCTCGCTGTGGTTCTACAACTTCCAGGTTTCTATCCCAGTTCTTTTCCATAGCGGAGCTCTTTTCGCCTGCGGGATGAAGATGGAGAAAGCGCAGCGACGTGGGCAAATAAGGTCGCTGCATATGTGCACGCTTGCATGTCCACAAGAATTTAAAAACAAGAAGAAGGAAAACCGCAGTGGTTAATCACATACGAGAATTCTAATTTGCCTTTTGGGAAATGAAACCCTAAAAATAGAAACCGGCCAATTCCTGGCGCTTTCTCTGGCCGACCACAGTCAGGACATCAGACGAGGCCAGAACACGACGGCGGCGCATCCAGAAGCCTCACACTCATTACTGCAACTGAAGAGAGTACATGTAAACACACACACACACACACTAAGCATGAGCTCCCTGCCTGTGCTGATTGGACGGTCAGTCAGAGAGTCTCCTCTGGAAGACTGGGAGACTCTGATGGGAGAACCACAGAGTGCCCCAGTTATCTTTGGATTCCCCCAGCTTGTTTTTACTAAGGCCCCAGCCAAACCTTCCCCCTTTTCCCCCCCGATGATAAGACAGCTCCCATCATGCCTCACTCACACACACTGAGTGTAAGAGGAATGCTGCTGGCTGCTCCCGATGATCTAAGATTACTCCTCCTTTTGAACTTCTAATCCAATGAAAATAGAAAAGTTTGCATAACTGCTCTCTACGTCGCAGTGGAGAGAGAGAGAGGGAGGGAGAGAGAGAGAGAGAGTGGAGACCTGGCAGGAGAGAGAGAGAGAGAGGAAAGACCTGGCAGGAGAGAGCGAGAGAGAGAGAGAGAAACAGAGAGAGGCCCTGATTCAGCGCCCTGAGCCATGAGAAAATGAGTCAGGACGGGGATGTGACAGAGTGTTGAGTTGTGTTTTAGTCTCCCTGCTGGCGAGCACCGGACGACTTCCTTGGTTCCAAATATTTCGCTTTGGTAGAAACACATGCCCCTGTGTAGGAGGTCGTGCAATTACGTTATGTTTACCGCACAAATGTCGTGTAGAAATACGAGAGTTACAGTGAACCTAAGCGGATTGGAAGGGAAATAAACGAGCGTTGACAAGCGTCGAGGAGGATGACAGATGATGTCTTCTTGCTGTGATGTTAAAGCCGAGTGGAGACATCAGTCGTCTCTCGATGCCGCGTTAGGAAGAGCCTGGCTTCTCTTCTCTCGCCGCGTCATTTGATTTGTTCTAATCTCTTATGTCAGGCCTTTATGACAGACATCTTGATGGAGGAGGTTGTGTTTTCCGAGGCTATCCTCATCACCCCGGGTTCATGGTTTGCGGTCTGGCTAATTGTCCTCCTCTTATTTCTTCTGCTCACGGCCTCAGTGGAGACGGCGTTTCATATGTGTGGCTGCTGGATTGTAATCCTGAACAGTCGGGCCTCTCCACTCCAGCAAAGACGACAATAATACGCTGTTATTAACCTGTAAAACGAGAGTGCAATGGAAATCTCAGTCTCTGCTGACTCCAGGATCGACTGATTGCTTCAGGCGCGCTACTTCCTGTGGTTAGGATTTATGCAAATGTGATTGTCCAGTTTATTATCTCACATTTCCAGAGCGAGACACACACATAACTCACAGAGTATGAGCCTGTCTGCTTCTCATACCGCATATGGATCCACGGCCTTACTGCACTGGGAACTTAATGAGAGTTGGGATAGCTGAGAGAGAGCAGAGGGGTTCTTAACCTGTGGGGCATGAACCATGAGTGGTACGTGAAGAGATCCACAGAGTTCTTACAAACGCAGGCTTTGTGTTAGTATGTGACTTTAGTCTGGTGTGTGTGTGTGTGTGTGTGTGTGTGTCTGTGTGTCTGTGTGTGTGTGTGTGTGTGTGTGTGTGTGTGCACCTTGGTCATATCTGAAATGGAGAGCGACACAGTGTCTCCTTAAATAGCTCACACTCTGTACCTGCCACCAGCGGACCTGTAACCAGAGAAGAAGAAGTGTTATTTTTTTTCCGAGAGATCTTTGGGGGAAACTCTGGACTTTCTGGAATGTTGAGATATGTCAGAGAAAATCTGCCTGCCATTTTTTACGACCCAGGTACTCAAACGCTCAAACTCCTCTCCTCTCCTGCTCCACAACCCAAACCTTTGTCAAAGGAGGAAAGCGTCCCTGGCGCTGTGATCAAACATGACGTCAAGCTAGGAGACGGTGTAGCGTTCTTGTATCGCTCTCGGTTTCCCCTCTTTTCTCCATGTGGTTTCTTCTTCTTCTACTTCTTCTTCTTCTTCTCTTTGGCTTGTGTCTGTGCCAGCTCCACTGCTCCCTCACTCACTCCTACACGCCGCTCGCCCTCTGTTTGGAGTTACAGTTCAGAGAGCGGCGGGCCTGGCGCTCTGCTGAGTCGCCCGTCTGCCATCTGCTCCGGGGAGAGAGAGAGAGAGAGAGAGAGAGAGGAAGTCTGTGCATTACTGGGACTTCATCACCTCCAATGAATGATTCCCATCTACTTGCACTTGTACCAATACCATCTTTAGAGAAAACAGAAGTCTGCTTTTGATGATAAGCACGGCCCACCTTATTTTCCTTGGCGGCGTTCCTGATGACCGCTCTGCCAGAGGAGGAGACACGATGCTGCTCAGCGTCTTTTTCTTTCAATTAGTGTTTTCATAGTAAGAATCCATTTATAAAAGAAAAGACGGAAGGAAGGAAGAGAGGGGGTGGGGGGGTTCTAATCAACTTGTGAGGTTTAACCCCACTGTAATCTCTCTCAAGCTGCGATCCAGAGCCAACACTTGCAAGCAATTACACCGCTGGTACCCAGGGGCCCGACCTGATTGGTTGTTTGCCTTGCGCTGTCTTGGGAGATCCTACAGTAATTGAGTCGACTCCCCGGCTGACGGCTTATGAGTTGCCTTTTTATTCCCTATAACTGCGGCGGGTTCAGAGCCTGGTTGGCTGCGCGGCGTTACTCAAAGCAGACCACAAGCGGGACATCACATTAGGGTATAATGCCTTGCACTCATGCGTACTGTGTGGTATCCCGCCGCTCCCCTCCTTGTCCCCGTCCCCGTCACCGTCCTCGTGCAGACAGACGCCACTCCTGAAGCGAGTTAGTTTCCCTTGCTGGCGGCCGTCCCAGGGCCTGTGGAAGTCATCCTCCCCTTCATTCCCTCGGAGCCCTCTCACTGCCAAAGGGCCTGTTTGGCTCTCGCTCGCTCGCAGATAAACAACAAAGACGAGCTTCCAAAGATGCTTTCAGAAAGCACCTGGTATGGCGCTCTTGTTTCAGTTGGGAGATTAGTTTGACTCCCTGTAATAGAATTTAGATTGGATCTGCTGTGCTTTTAGATTTTAAGAATAATAAAATTAATGACTTTGGAAACTGCCGCATTTATCCAGTAAAGGGAGAATTCCAGTGGAGCGTAATGTAATTTAAAGCTGAGGCAGAATGTTTAGAGTGACTTAACCGAGTTGTCTTCTCTTCTAGGTGACTGCCACAGATGCTGACGGCGGCTCTTTTGGCTCCATCACCTACTCGCTGGGCTCGGGCATCAACAGCGCCGCTCCCTCCCAGTTCACCATCGGCAAGGAGACGGGCTGGATCTGCACCGCCGCCGCGTTGGACAGGGATCAGGGCCCGGCCAGCTACGACTTCACCGTGACCGCCGTGGACGGGGTGAGCCGCCGGCGTTTTGAAAGCACGCTTAATATGAATTCATTGAAGCAAAGAGTTATCCCATAAACACAGCCGCCGTGTTTTTCATGCAGACAGCAGAGCAAAGCCAAAGTTTAACATCCAGCCGCCAAGTTAGGGAACGGTGGAATTGGTCTCCGTGGCAGCCGTACTCAGAAGTTACTGTAGCATCCTGTACGCCTGATGCCAAATAATACTTAAACTTAAAAAAAGGTTTAGAAATGAAAGGATATTACTGCAGCCATGTTAAAGCAATCAGGTGGAGAAATGCCTCGACTGTCAGGCAGTAATATTTTAACAAGTTGGACCGCCGCCTCCCTCGTTTTTGCCACCTGGTCCAAATGAAAAGCCTGCACTGTGTTCCCTCCAAAACGAGACGCCTCAGCAGCAGCGGCAGGAGTGTCGGGCTGTGTCGGGCCGTCTCAGCCTCCTCGGCCGGTGACATATTGCTCTTTCCCCCGGGGGGAAACTATCAATCTGGATCCCTCAGTGAATCTGCAGGGACCATATTTTAAAGGGCTGTGTTATACATCCAATTTGCACCAGGGTTTATTGCTGTTCTTTACTCGCGCCATTAACGTGGTCAGAATGCTGCCTCCAGGTGTGTGTGTGTGTGTGTGTGTGCTGTGATTTACTGCATGCGGAGGAGGCGCGATGTAACAAAGGAGCCTTTTGTTTGCCTCGCAGGGTGGACTCAGCTCCGTAGTCTACGTGAGGGTGGATGTGGTGGACATTAACGATAACAGACCGGCCTTCTACCCGGTGAGCTACGCCGTCAGCTTGAGCACGCAGAGCGCCCCCGGGACCTCTGTCGTCAGGGTGACGGCCTACGACTCCGACACAGGGGAGAACGGGCGGATTACGTACCGGACCGTACCAGGAGGGGCGTCCCCTTACTTCACGCTCAACAAAGACACAGGTCGGTCCAAGCTGCTGAGGCTCATGGGTAGTCTAGAATATCAGAAGTGTCTTCATCCGTCCAGCTTCATCTGTGTCTCTCTGGTCGCAGGTGTGATCTCCTTGTCTCGCTCCGTCTACGGGAAAGCCAACTCCGTCATCCCCATGGTGATCTCTGCTCAGGATGGCGGCGGCCTGGTGTCGCTGGTCAATGCCAGGGTCAACATAAGCGTGGCGGCGGGACTCGTGGCTCCGCCCGTGTTCGAGCAGAATCAGTACTACTTCACGGTGTCGGAGGACGTGCTGCGAGGAACCATCGTAGGGGTTCTACAGGCCAGCACCAAGACTGGTAAGGATGTGTTCACCCTCTCTCTCTCTCTCTCTCTCTCTCTTTCCCTCAGACACACATTTAAGTTCTACGGCCACACTCCACATCTCAGTATACATTTATCAGTCACGTTGGATCATGCTGCAGTGTGTTTTCTCGGCTCCCCGCACCACTTGTACAAATACGCGTCGGGCCACTATACACACCTAACTTTGAAAATCACATCAATCAAAAACTCCATTTCTCAGCATTGTTTATAGAATGGTTTTCAGAGTATTTAGAGCTCTATTACAGTCATGAAAACTGAAAAATGACATCTTTGGAGTATTCTGTTACTGCAGTGCTTTTAACCGAGCGTCCTGCACTCCGCTGACACGTGGCTCTGGTCTTTGTCTCCTCCCAGGACCCTCCAGAGACGTCTCCTACACCATCAGCTCTGGGGACCCTGCAGGCTACTTCACAGTGGACCCTGACACCGGGTCCCTGAGAACCAGTCTGCCCCTGGATCACGAGGCTCAGTCGGTTCTGGATTTGGAGGTGCAGGCCCGCAGCGGAAGCCCGCCTGCTTTCGGTCAGACTCGCGTTCGCATCGCGGTGGTGGATGTCAACGACAACGCTCCCGTCTTTCTGCCCTCCTCCTCCGAGTCTCTGCTGCTGCCCGAGCACACGGACATGGGCACGGTGGTGTATCGAGTCCAAGCTGAAGACAGGGACTCTGGAGCCAACGGCCAGCTCACCTTTGACTTGGCTTCTACGAGCGGAAGCCAGAGGACCTTCAGCATAGAGCGCAGCAGTGGAGAGATCCGATTGGTGGGGAGTCTGGACTACGACGTGGCGCCCCGTTATGATCTCCAGGTCATTGGGAAGGACAGCGGCGTACCTCCTCTCAGCTCCACCCTCATGCTCGTGGTTCACGTCCAGGCAGAGAATGACCAAGGGCCGGTGTTTGACACCCTCACATATCGGGTGGAGCTAAAAGAAGGCACGCCCATAAACACGCGCTTCCTGCAGGTCCGGGCTCTGAACCGAGAAACAACAAGCTCCGGCTACTTCAGTCCCCTGGCGTATCACCTGCGACCGGACGGAGACGCCGCAGGGTTTGGCATCGCCGCCGACAGTGGCTGGCTGTTTGTGAAGAGCGCCCTGGACAGAGAAGTCAAAGACATGTACCTGCTCACGGTGTTGGCCAGCACGGGACACGGGCAGATGAAGAAGACGGGCAGCGCCACCGTGAGGATATCGGTGACCGACGAGAACGACAACTCACCCCGACTCACGCAGGAGAGGATCTTCATGGCGGTGAGAGAGAACCTGCCTGCCGGGACCGGCTTCGGTCACGTGTCCGCCACGGATCGAGACAGCGGCCCCAACGGTCGACTTGGATACCGTCTCCTTCACCCTGATCGCCACTTCCAGATCAACCCACACACAGGTACAGACACAATATGACCACCAGGGGCCACGTTTACCATTCAGGCCTGAAAGGAGACTCTGTGTTTGTGTTTAAGGAGTGCATTGGAGAATCATTCGCATCGACATCCTCCATATTGATTTTTAAAGTCAGATTCCAAGTTTAAGCACCGCCAGAGACCTTAAACTCTCCCAGATTGATTTTGCATAATTCCAGCGAGTCTTCAGTTAGATTTCTGTTGATCTACGAGTCCCCGATATGTAATTATCTCTGCAGTAAAGCAGTGGGTTCAGTAAATATGCCTGCAGGAGTGTGTTAGAGCCGAGCGCGTGCTGCTTCCCCTCTATCATAAATTAGATCAGATAAAGGAGCCAGCAGTCCACGGTGTCCTGCTGGGCTCTGATTGGCCTGTGGGGCGTCTCACTCTGTGGGTAGACACTGAGTTCCTGTGACTCCTCAGTAATGTGTCATTGCGGCAATTGTGAACCCAAGTTTCATGTTTATGCATGCAAATAGAATCATCAATCAAAGCCTGTTTGTCCCTTCAGCCTCTCATCCATCTCCTCTCTCCTCTCTCCCTCAGGTGAGATCAGCACAAGGACAACCCTGGACAGAGAGCAGCAGTCCAGTTACCAGCTGGTGGTGGTGGTGCAGGACGGCGGCTCGCCCCCTCGCAGCACCACGGGCACAGCGTTCGTCACGGTGCTGGACGACAATGACAACGACCCCGCGTTCACCCACAGCCAGCCTGGCAAAAACCTCATCATGCAGGTGAGGCTGCAGAGGCCAGAGACGCTCGACAGGACCGGAAATTAAATGTCTCCGTCGTCTCCTAACATCTCTTTTGCATTTAATTTGCAGGTGATGGAGGGTCAGACGTCTGGAGTCTTACTGGGCACGCTGCAGGCCAAAGACCCTGATGAAGGAGAGAACGGCACTGTGTTCTATTCTTTATCAGGTAGAGTCCCTGTGAGGGTGGAGCACTCAGCATTCAGCTCCTGCTCGTAGCTTCAGACTTATATTAACATATTCTATTCTGTGTACATGATGAGGTGGCTTCTCTTCCTCAGATCATCTTCTTTGTACACGTTTTTGCAGACAGCTGTATTAAGTGTGTGAGTCGTGTATGTGAATCATGTTGTTGTACAGTTGAAAGGTTTATCCACTTCTCACTGCTTTGTGCCACTTCCTGTCCGCTGTCTGTAGCTTGAACACTTCTTGATTGTCATTGTGAGCCAGAAGGTTGAGATCTAGCAGATACAGATATCAAATTAAACCACGCTAAATGTGTCAGACTCCCAATCTAACAGAATCTGAGCCCTACAGTTTATATAAATATCTCAGAGGAAATGAGTAACAGATCAGATGTGAAGCGTGTGATGTGTCTGAAGAATGGACTCTCTCTGTCACTCGCAGGTCCGCGGGCCGAGCGATTCTCTTTGAACCCCAGCACGGGCGAGCTGCGCTCATCTTCCCCGCTCAGCCACTCGGAGAGAGGCGAGTACAGCCTGAGCGTGACAGCCACCGACAGAGGACTTCCCCCTCGCAGCACCTCCTGCTCCCTCGCCATACAGGTCAGTGCGCCGCTGGAGCCCGGCCAGCGTAAACACACTCTCTGCCTGCTCACCTACGACATATCAAAGGAACAGACTCGGAGGGCCTTGCGAGGATCCGTGTCTCAGGGCCCCTCAGACGAGCCGCAGACACGTCAGCCTCACTTCTGACAAGCTTCCCTCCCTTTTTCTTCCCCTGCGACTTTTCAAAAAGGGAAATTTCTATCTGAAATGGAAAAGTGAGTCTGAATCAAATACTCCCAGCTGGCTGGTGATGAGGGCCAGCTGTAGACGCCACTGATCAAGGTCACACTCAATGACTTCAGCGCTCTTTTTAATACAGTAGCCCTCTTTTACGGCGAGGGGGGCGGGGATCCACGCTGGCGTAAACAAAGCATCGGCGGTAATTTAGTTCATATTTAATACACAAAAGAAAATGGATCTGTAAACACAAAGGAAGGACCGTGGAAGGAATGTGGACAGGATGGTTTCCAGGAAAATCAAGTTGCCATATAAAGAGCTGTAGTGAGAGCTCCTCCTTTCCAACAAGCAGAAATGAAGTCATAATTATTAGTTAATTAGATTAAACGGCGCTCTGTTGTTTTTGCCCCGCTGACGCATTTCACAAATTTTCTCCTAATCACATTTTAGAGATTGATTTTCCCAAATCCGTCCCTGATCGGATGGGGACCGTACCAATTTATATCTGGAACACTTCAGTTTTCCATCGGTGGAACCAATCTGCAGCTTGTAATGTAACATTTCACTGCGTCGGCCTTTTTTTACTGTGGGAACCGAGCGACGCCGACAAGCCCCGATCATCCTGTCGGCATGCAGGGCGCCGTCAGTCGGAGAGCCGAGCTGCAGGCTTTCTCCTTCCCCCCCTGTTTTTACTGCCGCTTCAATTCTATCGGCCCTTTAAGTCTGAACGGAGGGGAGCAATGCTTTATTAAAACAATGTGTCAATGTGTTGAGGGCTTTGTTCATACAAGGGAGGAAGGTATTAACCTGAGAGGCTTTGAAGTCGCTGGAGTGACTCATCAAGGGAAGTGTAAAAGCTGCACACGGCACAGCACTGCTCAGTGCAACGTTAAACACACTCACACACACTCACCGTTTCCTATTCTGGTTGTGCTACTTTTGTCATTTTCCTGGCGATGACATCAGTCTCTGATTAAGTCTTATTAATGGTTGCAGGGCTGTAAAGAGCTCTTATTGTTCAGTGTGAACATACACAGAACAGGAAGAGGCAGCGGGCGAAAATCTGGTTCTACTTTCACAAAGTTCATGAAATATTTTAACTGTTTGTATTAATAGTTGTGAATTCAATTTCCCACCGGGCGTGTGCACTCGTTAAATATGAGGTATTTGTAGTTTGGTTGCTCGTGTTGCTCGTTTCTCAAATCCATATCTGCTGCTTCTCTTTGCTGCAGGTTCTCAGCGTCAATAAGCCAAACTCCAAGATGAGCTCTCACTCCATGTCCTTTAACTCTGTGGAGGAAGCCAAGCCGGGCTCCATCATCGGCTCTGTGCGTGTCAGAGACAGAGACGGAGAGAGCCCAGAGGCGGGGGAGGTGACCTACACGGTGGTCGGGGGGACAGACAGAGACGGGACCTTTGTAGTGGACAGAGTGACCGGAGACGTTTACCTGGCTCGGCCCCTGGACTATGAGCGAGACGCCCGCTACACCCTGCAGATAGAAGTGGACGATTTCTCCCAGGCCCCTCCCAGCAGCACCCTGGTCCAGCTGGACATCGACGTGGAGGACAGCAACGACCACGCCCCCCAGTTCCCAGAGGACCCGGTCACCATCGTCATCCCTGAGAGCATGGAGTCCGGCTCGTCCATCTACACCTTCCAGGCCACGGACAAGGACGGCAGCGGGCCCAACAGCGAGCTGAGATACTCCATCCTCCACCAGTGGCCCAACGCCCCCGGCCTGCTCAGCCTGGACGCCTCCACTGGGATCCTGTCCCTGGGTCAGGAGCTGGACCACGAGACCACACCCAGTCTGATTCTGGTCGTACAGGCCACCGACTCCGCCCTCAACGCCAGCCAGAGGCAGCGGAGTTCCGTCACGGCGAGAGTGTACGTGACCGACGAGAACGACAACGCGCCGGCCTTCAGCTCGCCCACGGCCGTCAGCGTGATGGAGGACCAGCCGGTGGGCTTCGTGGCTCTGTACGTCATAGCCCGGGACGCAGACCAGGGGGAGAACGGCCGCGTCACCTACAGCGTCCAGTCAGGCAACACGGGAGGGACGTTCATCCTCAACCCCACCACTGGTGAGTCTCACACACACACACACACACACACACACCTCACGGAACAGCAGCCAACAAGTGATCAGATGGAGAATAATCCTCAGACAAACATTAAATACCTTCTGTTCTCATATTATTTACAAGTTGGATTCTAGATGATGATAAATTAATCATCAACCACATCCAGCCTGGTGGGAATTTAACACTGAGTGGATTTTGAGTTTTGTTTGTATAAGTTTATATATTTTTCTTTACTCTTTCTTTTGGAAAAAATCTTTAATCAGGCTTGTCTTTTGGTCCTCCTTTCAATTTGACCTCACATTGTATGTGAATACACACACACACACACGCGCACACACACTCTCCAGCTCTTGTAATACACTACTTACCTCTGAGTGCAGCACAACTCTTGCTTCACCTTTCATGACTTATTTCTCCCCAGTTGGAGGCCAGACAGACAGAGCGCCCTGCCAAATATTAAACACACACACACACACACACACACACACTCACAGGAGCACGTGCGCGCACACATGCACACAACCCATCATCTGTTATTGTGGATCTATTCCCATGAAAGACCAAAGAACCTCCCGCTCAGGCTTCTGGGAACCATTATAGAAAGGATCAGTTACGCGTTTATGTGTGTGTGTGTGTGTGTGCATGTGTGTGTGTGTGTGTGGGGCAGGGGGCGAGGGGGGCGTACATACATGTGTGTATGTATCCACACACGCACATGTGTGTTTGTGTACTGGCATGAGCCTCCGTCACTTGGTCGGCTCTGACCTCGGGGCTGTTTGGAGCTGTGAGCTTTGTTGTGGTGGAGGAGACACGTGTCGACTTTTAGCTCCGCCCCTCCCTTGAACCCACCAACCAGAGTGCCCCTCCCCCTCACCCCCACCCCCCCAAGCTGCCAGGGGATGGAAACATTCAGGGTCTGTCATGCATGTCACTTCTGCTCCAGCCTTCTGTGCCTGTGTGTGTTTGAGCGTGTGTGTGTGTGTGTGTGTGTATGTGTGTGCGCATCTTGAAGTGTTTTCATGCACACTGGTCATTTGTTAGCGTAATGTCAGAGTTAATCCTCTGAGCACCTGGTCGCTCCTGTTTTGGGGTCAGTGACGGGAGAATCAGGGATCTGGTCTCCACACTCACACACACACACACACACACACACTCTGTTTTCATTAATCAGGTGTCACGCACCGCCACAATAAAGACGGCGGCTCAGCTCTCATTAGGGAGCCGCAGCGCCTCAGTATGAGGGATGATCAGCGCCTGACGCGTGATCGGCGCCTCTTTTACCTCAGACACACTCATCGCTCCGTGTCAGACGGAAGGTGAGGAAGTGATAGAGCTCGCTTGTCGACACGCTTAATTAGTTTCCTATTGATTGATTAAAACATCAAATGGATAAATGAGTCAGGCGTAAGAGAAAAGAAACAAGTTTATCCTCTGAGGTTTTTGCTTGTTTGACTTATTTACCGCACGCTGGACTCCAAAGTGATGGCGCCACAAAGCGGGCCCAGGCCTTCAGATGTCGGGGATTGAAAACATTCCGGAATGAATAAAAGAACAACAACTTTCCCCCCCCCCCCCTGGTTTGTTCCTAGTTGTCTCCTCTTCTCCCCGCTCTCATGTGAGCAGTGACCAAGCGTACGGGCAGGATCACAGAGGAGTCAAAACTGGGTGAAAATA
This sequence comes from Genypterus blacodes, assembly GCF_046128005.1. Lineage (NCBI taxonomy): Eukaryota > Metazoa > Chordata > Actinopteri > Ophidiiformes > Ophidiidae > Genypterus > Genypterus blacodes. Next base: position 2,550,415 of record NW_027466845.1, read on the forward strand.
ATTCCAGCCGGTTAACTCCCACCAGATTAGAGGCTCAGGGGCGAAGTTATCTCAGCGCCGGAGAGATGCGAAGCACGAAAACAACACAAAAAACAAAAAAACCAAAGTGCTGCTCCCTCTTTCTTTCTTTAGCAGTTGCGGCTCGGTTTAAAGCATGAAATTGAAATTGAATCAATGCGAGCTCGTACCCTTTTAGGGCGGGATAATGAAAAGGCGAGGGTGCCCCCTAATTTCCACGGAGCACGGCAGGGCCCGGCTGTTTGCGTGTCTAGAGCGTGTGTTTACTGCTTCGCTCTCGATGGCTGCGGCGTTCTCTCAGCGGAAAATCTCGTAAACTGCGGCCGGGCTGTTGGTACTGTTTGCAAGCAGCGGTGGTGGTAGCACTCAGGTAGGCAAACTGTGTGTGTGTGTGTGTGTGTGCGTGTGTGTGTGCGTGTGTGTGTGTGGAGGTGATTAGCTTTGATTTGGGCCTCACACGACATCTTTTCACACTGGCCACTTAAACCCCAGCACACACACCGCCAGTGAATGCGTTTTATTGCCTTTGATGTCACGCTCTCTGACATCTACCCCCCCTCACGGCACATCCTGTACACACACACACACTCGCCCACACACACACACACACACACACACACAGGGGGAGAATCTCACCCGTCCTGTCCTCCGCAGGCTCTCTGTCCATTTTCAAGCCTCTGGACCGGGAGGAGCAGGACGTCTTCAACCTCACCATACTCGCCGAGGATCACGGGACGTCGCCGCACTCGTCCAGCCAGCTGCTGCGCGTGCACGTGATCGACGTCAACGACGAGGTGCCGTGGTTCGAGGAGAGCCAGTACGAAGCCCAGATCGCCGAGAACCAACGTCCGGGATCCAGCGTGTTGACGGTGTCGGCCTCTGATCTGGATCAAGGTGAGAACACACACAGTCGGGCTATGAATGATTCATAGACCACAGACCCTCGTCTCCTTCGCCCTCATGTGCTGCGTGAGTGTTCACATCATGGACATTAACAGTTGGTTTTAATTGAGGACTAAACAGGACGGTGGGGGGTGCGGGGGCTGCATTCCCCTGGTCTTAGTCAGAAGCACATAAAACAGAAGGATTATAAACTTTTTTTTTTTCCCTCCAAATACAATTAGTGAAGTAAACAGGTGATGTTGCCAGACCGCTGTGTGTTAGCACGCAATCTGGCAACCAGACGCACGAGAGAGGGCCCACGCTCGCAAAAGTGCTTACACAGCAAAACAAACGGGAAATTATACCTGCAAACAGCGACGCGGTGGCCGGGCTTCAAGGGAATCAAGGGCGGCAAATGAAAAGTGATTAAAAAGTCTTTTTCCCCGTGTTTTTTTTGGTAAATATTGTCGTTCTCTGTATGAAATTTTAATGCGTTTCAGTGCAAATGTTTACTCTCCAAGGTTCGAGAGCTGGGGGAAAGAGTTGGAAGCTTCAATTAACATTTTTGATGCGGAGTTCATTGGGATAATTGCTTTAGTTTCACCATCAGGAGAATTCTTGAGTCTACATAGTTTATTTGTCTGTGCTGTTGTGGAAAATTTGGCCTTTTTGTTCATGAGAGTTTTAGCTAGAACACACTACATCAAGAATGGTGAGCAGCTGAGATTTCAGGGCCCATTGCCGAACAATTATGCAAGGCTATTAACATGAGAAACGCTCCAGAAGTCTCCTCTAAATATTTATATATCTGTCAAGTATCTGCAGCTCGGGTGTTGTATTTTTTACAGTGTTATTCTGGAATGACAGCATGGTTCCTGTGTGTTTTCCCTCTGAAGGATCCAACGGTCAGGTGTGGTACGGCGGCGTCTCAGAGGAGAGTTTCAGCATCGACCCGGTGACAGGCGTGATAACAACCACTAAATCGCTGGACAGGGAGATCCAGGAGTCGTACACAGTGACAGGTACTGCTGCTCTCTAACACACGGCCACAAGCTGCCAGACAGGCTACAGACTCCATTAAAGCAGTTGTGTGTGTGTCTGTGTGTGTTTTAGTTTATGCAAAGGATGGCGGTCTTCCTCCCAACTATGCCAAAGCCACAGTGAAGATCAGAGTGCTTGATGAAAATGACAACGCCCCAGTGTTTGGACGGCTCTACTACAGCATCGAGGCGCCGGAGAACCTGGAGCCTCTGGCCCTCTTCACCCTGAGAGCCACGGACCAGGATGTGGGACCAGGCAGGGAGATAAACTACATGATCACAGGTGAAGGAGCAGCTGATTTTAAATGATCCGTATCCATGGCAACTATGATTTTACATCTGTTTCAGTGCGGTTTAGGAGTCAGTCTAAATGTGGTTTGCCCTCCTCACAGCTGGCGACGCGTCTGGAGATTTCCGGTTGGACAGACAGTCGGGTGTGCTGTCCACCTCCAGGCCGCTGGATCGAGAGAGGAAGGCCACGTACACGCTGACAGTCACGGCCCAGGATCAGGGACGGCCCCCCCGGAGCAGCACGGCCACAGTGGAGGTGAACGTTCTGGACATCAACGACAACAGCCCGCAATTCCAGAGCAGCAGCTACACCGCAGACGTATCGGAAGACGTCCCCATCGGCTCGCTGGTTCTGGATGTAAAAGCCGTAGATCTGGACCAGGGCGCCAACAGCCAGGTGATGTACTTCCTGAGTCGTGGCTCCAAGAGCATGTTCATCATTGACCAGAACACGGGCCGCATCATCACAGCCGGACCCCTGGACAGAGAGAAAACCGCCTCGTACACCTTTGAGGTTCACGCCATCGACTCGTCTCCCGCAAACCCACGCAACTCCACGGCTCAGGTGACCGTCTACATCCAGGACGTGAACGACAACGCTCCCTTCTTTATCCAGGACCCGCTTATCATCAACATCTCCACCAGCACTGTGTCCAACCGCAGAGTGCTGGCCACTATGAGGGCAGAGGACAAGGACTTTGGGGCCAACGGCTCCGTGTTCTACCGCTTTGCCAGCCCTGTGAGAGGATTCACCATCAACTCCCTGACAGGAGACATCCAGGCCACAGAGAGGCTGCAGGCTCTGACCCAAAGCCAGAGGACGCTGATAGTGGAGGCCATGGACCAGGGGAACCCGGCTCAGTCCTCCCTTGGGGTGGTCATCATTTATATAAGGGAGCAGAGCTACAGGGGCATTCGCTTCTCTCGCACGGCAAGAGATGTCAGTCTGCAGGAGAACGCTGCTCAAGGTTTGAATGCTTTATTTACTGGAAAATGTTTATTTATAATGGCTATAAATGTATTGTGCACAGTGTTAAAAGAGCGTGTTTCACCTTTCTGTAGGGACAGTAGTAACACAGGCTCAGGCTCAGTATCCAGACGGCTCCCGAACCGGTATCAGCCACAGCATCTTCAGTGGGAACAGAATGCAGTCGTTTGGAATCAACACTATTACAGGTTAGTGCAGATTTGGATACTTATTCTCCAAAAATGACGTATTCTAAACCTGCAGTACTTCATATGTCCGTTCTGTGACTCATTGTTATTAATCAGGTGAAATTTGGGTCCAAAACTCTGAGGGACTGGACTTTGAGGAGACGCCAAGACTCCGCCTAGTGGTGAAAGCAGAAACGGCATCCTACAGCTCCTACATGGCTGTGAACTTGATCCTGCAGGACGTCAACGACAACTTGCCGCGCTTCCAACTCCAGAACTACTTCGCCTACATCCGCGAGGCGCAGGGTTACCATTTTCCCATCATCCAGGTACGGTAGCGAGTCCCCCCCCCCCCCACACACACATTTATTATGTTTGGCTGTTGTTTGAGTGAGACGTTGCAGAATAGAGAGCACTCAGTTTCAAGCTTTGGCAATCTGGATAGTGTCAGCGCTGTGGAGAAATCCTTCCATCCATTTTCCCGTCTTCAAATTCCCCGCTGAATATCTCAAATCTGTTGTGCCACGAATCCAGCGCCACATAACCCATTTATATGAAATCCGACGTCCAAGTCCAATATTGCTCACCAGTTCACGTTACACTCCGTACAGCTGTTGTAAATCTTTCTTGTATTTTCATTTTCACTTCCAACTTGGGCGGTAACTTCCTCAGGTTGCAGCAGACGACCTGGACCAGGGTCAAAACGGTCAGGTGACCTACTCCATCCGGTCGTCGTCCATGAGCGGTTTGTTCAAGATCGACCCGCTGACCGGCAGCATCACCACCGCCGCCATCATGGACCGAGAGATCTGGACGCAAACAAAGTGAGCGTTTCTCCGTCTGTCCCTCCGTCTCTCCCTGCACAGCTCAGCTCCCCTCCTGTGGTTAGAGTGTATCTTAAGAGTCTGCCGTGCGGTTCCCCTCAGCTCGGCGTGCAGGGTTTAGTGTTTGTCGCCATGGCAACTTCCTTTCACAAACACTTTTCCCTTTTTTTTAAACTGAAAGAAATTGCAAATATAATTGGATATTTTAATGTCCAGTCCTGGATACATAGAAGCTAATCTGAGATGAGGGGGGGGTGGTTGAACTGTTACGCAACCGGTTTCATAATAATGTACAAAGAGTGACATTTATTATGTGGCTTCAGGCTGGTTGTTACGGCAACAGACCGGGGAACCCCGCGGCTGGCCGGTTCCGCCACCCTCACGGTGATTGTCATCGACCTGAACGACAACAGCCCCATGATTCCTCTGCCGCAGGAGATCCGAGTACCTGAGGGTAAGTGAACTTCACAGTGGAAGTTGAGCCGGCGATCTTATCACAAAGCCTCCCATCATCCTCCCCAGCAGCTCGCTCAGTGGGACTCAGTGAGAAAAGTCTGACCCTATTATGAAACCAGCGATTGCCAAGTTCCTCTGTTCATTTCCTGTCTATTAGTTCAAGGCTTTCCAGAACAGGATATTCCTCAATAAAGAGAAGAAGTCCGGCGTCTTAAAATTCAGATCATGCCGCCGCAGCAAGCTTGGTTTTTGTTTAGGTTAAAACCAAGTTTGCTTTCCGAATGGCATGGCGATGGAAACGTTTCAGCCAGTGTGAGAGAGAGAGAGAGAGAGAGAGAGAGAGAGAGAGAGAGAGAGAGAGAGAGAGAGAGAGAGAGAGAGAGAGAGAGAGAGAGAGAGAGAGAGAGAGAGAGAGAGAGAGAGAGAGAGAGAGAGAGAGAGAGAGAGAGAGAGAGAGAGAGAGAGAGAGAGAGAGAGAGACGTTTATTAAATCCAACAGTAAACAAAGAGCTCGACTTGAATCTGCTTCACATATGTAGCCTGAAATAAAGTCAATAAAATTGAAACATCTGTAACATAAATGTCTGAAAATCTTCTCCTAAATTCGGCCCAGGACCTCTCTCTCCCTGCAGAACATCAAAACCGCGCTGTCAGGGATCTGATATTGGACTCTTTGTCCCCACAGAAAACTAAATTTTGATTCTTTTTCTTCCCACGCCATTGTTACACACACACACATACATGCACACACACACACACACACACACACACACACACACACACACACACACACACACACACACACACACACACAGACACTCTGATCGGCACAGTGATCACGCAGGTTACAGGGAACGATGTGGACTCGGGGCCGGCGCTCTCTTACACGCTCCACATGGAGCCCAGCAGCCAGGGAATGTTTGGGATTCACCGGTACGGAGGAGGAGTGTCTCTGACCGGCCCGCTGGACTACGAGGACAGGACCTGGTACACTGTCACCATCCGCTCATCGGACTCCAAGCACCAGAGTGAAGCCAACCTCACTGTGCTGGTGGACGACGTGAACGATAATGCCCCCACCTTCACTCAGGACCTCTACCAGGTACAGAACCCATCACGTACCGGTCCGGCCTGCACACCTCCATACAACACCTCCAGATCTGCATATTCATATTCTGTGTGTCTCCATCAGGTGACCGTATCGGAGCACCTTCCCGCCGGCACTGCCGTCATCACAGTCACAGCCACCGATCGTGACTCCGGGGAGAACGGGAAGGTCACTTACAGAGTGATGTCATCGAGCAGGAGCATCTTCTACATTGATCCGAGCAATGGTGAGACGTCTGCCTGTACATGTAGCTCCTGATTTGTAGCTGAGTACATCACCAAGAAAGAAAAAACAATTACTGGACTTGTATCATATCATTTATTTCAAGTATTGCAACATATTTTATGTTTCTCTTCAGGTTGTGTAATTTTATTTGCTTCACATTTGAATGGAGATAACATCTAAGAACAATCTGTTACTCCCTAAATGATTTCTAAGATTCCTTTGCCTCAAGTGATTCCTATATTTTCCCTCTTAAACGCCCCAATAATTGCGAAATTGATCTGGAATTTTATGAATCACTTGATTGATTAGGGTTATTTCAGCCCGCCCTTTATAATGAATGCTTCATGTCATTAATGCTGTGAGTTTTGGACTGAGGATTACAATGAATTTGCTGCTTTTATGATCATGTCCACGTCTTTGATCTGTCCTGTCACTGTGTCCTCCAGGTACTCTGTTCATCAACCAGAAGACCGAGTTTGATTTCGAGAACCCCTCCATCCTGGTTGTGGTGGAGGCTCGGGACCAAGGCACGCCGTCCCTCTCCTCCATCGCCACTGTGCACGTGCAGGTGTCGGACATCAATGACAACGCGCCGGTGTTCCATCAATCAGAATACAGAGCCACGGTGTCTGAAGATGGCCTCCCTGGATCCACCGTGTTGACCTTAGAAGCTGCAGATGGGGACCTGTCCCGGGACAACTGCGGTTTTGATTTTGCCATAGCCAGCGGCAACTCGGGCAACGCCTTCCAGATTGAGAGTAGCGTGCGGTTCTTGGAGGGGAGGGGTTTCCAGACAGTGGGCAGTCTGATCCTGGTGGAGGAGCTGGACTTCGAAGCCGTGCCGAGTTATAATCTGACGGTCGTGGTGTCAGATCGCGGCGTTCCTCAGCGGAGCTCCAGCGTGCCGATCATCATCAGCGTGACAGACGCCAACGATAACCCTCCAGCTTTCAGCCGAGCAGAGTACAGTGTGGTCCTGAACGAGGGCGCGACCGCAGGGACAGAGATCCTGCATCTGTCCGCCCCCGATCCAGACTCCGCCCCCAACGGAGAGGTGCAGTATTCCATAAGCTCTGGGGACGAGACAGAGCTGTTCCAGGTGGACAGCTGGACTGGAGCGTTGAGGCTGAGGAGATCTCTGGACAGCGAGAAGCAGTCATCCCATGTGATTGTTGTCCAGGCCACCGACGGTCAAGGTCACTACGCTTTAGCCCCCGTCAGCATAGAGGTCAAGGACATCAATGACAACAGGCCCTTCTTCCCCCTCAAACAAGTAACTGCAAGCATCAGAGAGAACCAACCCCAGAATGCCTTAGTGACCATGCTACACGCCATCGACCATGACAGAGGCGTCTTTGGACAGCTGAGATATTACATGTTGGACAACTCGAAAGACGGACGAGATGCCTTCCTCATCAACCAAACTTCAGGAGAAGTACGGACTCGCTCGTCCTTTGACTTTGAAAAGGTGGACTCCTTCCATTTTGTGGCCGTTGCCATGGATGCCGGCAACTATTCCGCCTCGGTGACGGTGCTGGTTTACGTCACGGGGGAGGACGAGTACGATCCTGTCTTCAGCTCCTCAGACTTCTCCTTCCAAGTGCCTGAAGGAGGAATGAAAGGTCAGGTCATTGGCAAAGTGCAAGCCAAAGATGAGGACGGAGGTGTGGATGGGATTGTCCTCTATTCCATATCCGATAGTTCGCCTTATTTTGAAGTCAACGCGTCAACAGGGGACATTACCTTGAAGATGGACAGCCACAGAGGACATTCAGGTCGTGCTAAGAGAGAGGTGCGTTTGATGTCCCTGGACGTGAGCGCCCACAGCCCTCTGGGGACGTCCAGAGTCTCCACGACCAAAGTTACCATCGATGTGACTCACACGTCTTTTGGCCTCAGCACAGATATGAATATGCTGCTTATCAGCGTCATTGCAGTCTCACTGGGGACAATAGTGATCCTCATTTTAATTGCGTTGGCGCTGTTTTTCGTTAAATTGCGACGGCAGAGGAAGGAGCAGAAGGCGTGTGTCCGAGCGCCGACTTTGGGCACAGCGCTACATAAGCTGGAAGAGACTAAACTAGCAGCGAATGAAATGATCTACCACCAGGCGCTTCCCGGATACGCCTCAGATCAAAGGGGGAACAGCAGCGGCCCTTACACCCGCGGAGGCTCCCTGGATCCCTCGCACTCCAGCGGCCGCGGCTCAGCGGAGGCAGAAGCAGCTGAGGACGACGAGATCCGAATGATAAACGAATACCCCCGAGTCTCCAGCATCTCCTCCTCCATGCAGGAGCGCATCTCCGCCCGAGGTCCCGACTCCGGAATCCAGCAGGACGCGGACCAGCTCTCCGACGTGTCTTGCGAGCCTTCCATCGATTCCACCCATTGGTTCAAAGGGAAGAAGCTGGGCAGCCTGAACGGAACGCTATTGGCTGGCCAGGTGCCGGTCTACAGGGACGAGGGTATTGGATACGTGGGCGTGGGACGGGGGCTCAGCATCTCGCACCCTAAGGACTACGCTTTCCCAGAGGACGGGAAGCCGGCGGTGGACGGCTCGCTAACAGCCATCGTGGCCAGTGATGAGGAGCTGAGAGGAAGCTACAACTGGGACTACCTGCTCAACTGGTGTCCACAGTTCCAACCCTTAGCGAACGTTTTCACAGAAATAGCACGTTTAAAAGATGAAACAGCGCCTCCCCACCCGCGCAGGTCGTTTCATCACAAAGCCAAGGCGGAACCCAGAATCGACCCGCCGCCCCTTATAACCTCCGTGGCACACCCAGGGGCCAAGACTGTACCTCCCAAGCCCGCCATCGGGAGAACGTTCCCCCACCTGGCGTCTTTACGGAGGTCTCCCCTCAGCGGCGAGGGATCCATCTCCTCTGTCGCCATGTCTCCGAGTTTCTCCCCGTCCCTGTCGCCGCTGGCAGCTCGCTCCCCGGCCGTCACGCCCTTCAGCGTGTCTCAAGGACCGTCGGCGTCTGTGATCAGCGCCACCGAGCACAATCTGGAACACAGCGAAGAGGCGGAGCTGAGGATTTAAGAGCTGCAGAGTCTTTGATAGGTTTGGGCTGAGTCACCGCTGTCCCAGATTCGCTCCACTGACCCAGAGCGAGTCGGTGCTGTTCTCTTTGGACCTTATTCTCCTGTTGATCAGTGTTAATTTGCACATTCAAAGGGGGATTCATACGTGATGTCAATATTTTGTACAAAAGCATTGTCTATATTTTTATACTGACAAGAAACGGCATTAAAGTGTCTAAAGGTTGCTATAACCTCAGAACATATTTCTATATTTGTATATTTGTAGCCTGTACTGTATACTTATTTGTACTGTAAGTGGATTCCATCTCTTGTAATCCTTAACCTTCTCCTGGTTTTTCAAATGAAGACCTTCATTAATGCTTTATGATTATTGTAACATGATCCGTGTAAATATTTATAAAAGAAGAAACGTCTTGAACAAATGAAACATCAGTCAGAATTCGCCGCTGTGTGATCAGATTGTTTTCCCCACCAACCGCCCATTTGATCTCGCATCAAAAAGGTAAATTGCCAGTGCGGAATGTAGAGAAGTCGTCCTCGTCCTCCACGCACTTCCCTTTATTTTCTTTCAAGGACAATGATTGGAACTTGGAACACACAGCGCTCTCGTCTTTCACGTGTCGTGGCTTTATGAATTAATCACACTGAGCCTTACGTTTCCTTTGGCGTCGTAAAAGTAACTGAAAATGTGTAGTTAGTTGTGCGTTAAGTGTCAAAATCTGCTCCATCGGCGGTCAAATCCACTGATGTCGGGTTGATATCAGCGCAAACACAAGCAACATTATCTAAGATCAAACCCTGGTGTCCTCACATGTGGACCACATATTTTTGTAACTCCTGTCCAGAGAAGTTATGTGTTGTACAGACTTACTGACAAAGTGTAGAAGAATGTTATCCGGGGCCGCGTTTTATGCCCCGCCTTTATAAAAGCATTTAAAAAAAAGAAGAAGAATACTATACGGATTAAAAGGTAATACTAACCATGTTACATATGATGCAATATGAATGAAGTCGTACGTTTATGAATGTCCAAACACCACCGCAGAATGTGTGTGATGCTACAGGTTCAGCCATAATACCAGGATGTTGTAGTATATACTGTATGTGCTATTACTCAGATGCCTATTCCATACATGCCCCATCATTAGAACAGCCCAGAGTCATGCACGGCCTGAATCTGGATGACATCACCATGACTCGCCTTCATGATATCAAGCCAGATTTGACAAACGGAGAAGTACGCGTTGTCATTAGTTTTAAACGTGGCCAAATATACATGAAAACTACCTATTTGTTCGAATGAAGGTACTTTTGTTTGTGTTGTTTTGTGTTGAAAAGTGTTACCAGTCGGTCACATTTCGTTCTTTTCTCTCTTTTTTTGATGCAAACTGCGCGTAGAATGGAGCCACTCAGAAGACAAACACCTCTACATGTCACACATATCATCTTCGGCCTGCCCAGACTAATGTTTTGAGCAAAGTGCCTGATTAAAGTACTTATGTGAATAAAGTAACCACCGCCTCCCGACTGATTTCATTTCAACCGTGTCAAAATAGGGAGCAGAATTTGCCTTTGAGGGTCGAGACGGTTTTGAAAAGCCTTTGAAGTCGGTCTGGTCTATGATGCTCCATGCTTTTGTTGATTCACACTCACAACATTTCCTGCAGGATCAAGGGCGTGTTTGTGATATCGCAGCTACTGTCCGCAAGGGATGAATGACCCAGGCTCACCTGCACTCCATGCTCTCCAAAAAAATATCACAGGAGAGCCACGTTTTGTATTTATGGCTGCATTGGAGCACTATTGACAACCTGATGGGCACAAATGATGGTAACTGACACAAACTGACACGTATCTGGATAGAACAAGTTTCCCTCCATCTCGTGAAAAGTCATGCCAAAGCTCGCTCTATCAAAAACAGAACACGGCTTTGCGAGAGGTAATTGCGCACGTTGGAAAACATAAGCGAGTCCTAATCTAAGTCGGAGTTGTCATGCGTGAAATTCCCCTGTTCAGCCTGATCCCATTCTTCTGATATTTGTTTGTTCAAATTAGCGCCACATGAAACCGTGGATCCAAATTTCTTCCCCCTTCTGCTTTTGTATTCTAATGCGCATTCATCTGTTTTGCCAGAAAGACATTTCACTGAGATTAAATTGTGGTTTCCAAACTCTAATGGCCATCAAATGCAGGTTGTCTTTCCATTACGTGACGGAAAAAGCATTCAGACCTGAAGCTAATGGCAGCCATTTCTCATTTCACCACACCTAATCCCAAATCTAAAATTTAGTCTTTGGGCGTATGGAACTGTTGTTGTTGTTACATCATTTCTAAAATTATGATTACTGAGCTGTTATTGTCCCTGCTGTGTTATCCTGTTTTTGCTTCTCTCTCAATGCTGGCTCTGCTTTGTATTCCCCCGATCCCATCACAGGAGCAGAGGGGAAAGTAAAAACGTCTACTTTTAGAACTTAATCCTGACTCTCAGAGGATTCTCTTTGTTTACATAATGACATACAAAGTCTGAATTATAATCATGTGATCTTCTACTTCATTCCATCAAGCAAACACAAAGCTCCGGCGTCTGACACTGATGTGATCATACAGCTTTAATATGAGTCTAAATGGCGTTTTGTCTCTCATTTTTAAATGAAGTAACTTCAGTACAGACACTAAGTAGATTTGTATTGAGTACGCAGCCCCACCTGGTATGAGAACCCCATTGCATCACTCTGGGGTTGCCCAAGGTCGTCCAACCCTCCTGCTGCCTGATGAAACAGACCTGAAACCAAACTAGCTGTGTCTGCTTCCAGGCCAGCTTCCCACTGCTGCAACTGAAACCCAAACCTTGCAGTACCCTCAGCCATCACACACACACAGACACACACACACAGACACATACACACACACACACACACACGGACAATTGATGTGTTTTTGTCTCTGGAAAAATGGGCGGAGTTGGCCGAGCCGAGCCCGCTGCAGGTTATGAGTTGTATAGTTTGACCCAAACCGAGCACCTTAGATGAGAGGCCAGTGTACACAGCACGACTCAGATGATATGAGTAAGAGGGCAAAAGCCAAGTCATTACTCAAAGCTCAAATTAAAGGCTCGGCGTAAACCAAAGCCAAATCTATCATTTTCCCGTCAACACAGAGTGGATACGCAGGACGACGCTCTGTTAACATGCAATCTGCAGTGCCAGGCTGCCCGCTCTCCTCCTCGCTGACATGCAACTTTAACCTTAACAGCCTTTTATAGAGACGTCAGTGCTGTTGAGCCTTTACTTCCATTTTCATCAATTTCAGATAGTTAATTACTAGTTATTCATAAAGGAACATTCATTCCTATTCATCCCTGTGTGCTCATTAAGCTACCTGTGCTCAGGCTCCTACCACAGGGGGATAATGAACCCTTTGAAATCCTTCAACCCACTTCAGGAAAAAAAGTGTGGTAATTCATATTGATCAGTTCCACGCTTTGATCAAAGAATTAATCGAATCTACTAATTTCATGCATTGTTGAAACTGCTTCCTTTGTTGCCGTTAGTGCTCTTGAGGGAAGAGAAAGCAGCGTTCTCTCTCTTTTCTCTCTTCTTGAAACAGAACAAAATCCGAGTTGTTGTTGCCGTGGCGCCTTTGTGCACGTTCTGAGTGAAAGGTGTCGGGTATTAATGCTTCAACGTTCAGCTGCTGCGTGGCTCAATTACAAAGTGGATTATTTCAGCAAAAACTCAAATCATTTGCATAATTAAAGATTAACTGTGCCATGTTGGTAAGCAAACAATCAGATCATTCTCTTCTTACCTTCATCTGGCATGTTTGAAAGATTGATCTCCAATAACAACAGGACTCTGACTGTCTTTGGGAGATTTTCTGTATTTTCCTTTTTCTCCTGACTTATTACGTGCCGGTGAGTTTGGTGAAGGTCTGAGCTTTATCACAGGAGTGTGTGGAAAACAGTCTGGGATGTTGCAGGAATGGCTCTGGCTCAGTCTGGATGGATGCATCTTTGGGGACTTGAAGTGGGCCATCACAAGACCTCTGTTTCACTGACTTCTGGCATCCCATAAGCACACTTATCCACACCTGGGCTTAACACTGATCCAACTCGTCCATGAATCACCTAAGCTACTCGAATGCTGCCAGTACAAGAAAGCAGCATTTCCAAGTAATCAGCAGTTCGGAAACCTTCCGTGCCAACACTTGTGGACTAATGGGATTGATGACCTTTCATTTGGCTCCAAAATACCATTCAGTGATTCAAATAAATAACTGCAATAAGCCAGAGACCAGAGACACACAACATAAAGACAATTGGAAGCTCCCTGCTCGCCAAAATGAACATATTTATTCCAAATTGTAATGCGGCAGGGATGGGACCAAGTCTTTGCTTTTCAAGTCGCAATTAAGTAAGAAAGTGAGCACTCAGGTCCCAAATCAAGACATTGAATTGTGCGTTCTGTAGTCACAATGCAGCAATGATTTTGTTAATGTTAGGGAAAGATATGGGAAAGGTTTGGGAAAAGTTTGGGAAAGGCCTCAAGTCTTTCCCATCAAAAGGCTCAAGTCAAAGTCAAGACAAGATGTTGTGATTATGTAAATTCAAGTCTCAGAAAGTCGCAAAAAAGGCAAATCTAACGTGTAAGAAAGCTCCCATGCAGTGTTAAGTGAAGGTACAGCACATGGAAACACGTTTAAAGCTTTTAATAAGAGCCTCTAAATGTCGCTCCACAGGTCAGAGACCACACTGAACAGTTACAGACTCCAGTCCTGTCTGACGCAAATCAAAGAGAATCAGAGTCTGTTCGTTTCTGATACTGATTTGTTGCCCTGGAGTGATTTGGAATTGTTGTGTAATCTTAAACAGGCAGATCTGCACTTCAACAAAATCAAGACCAAAAAAAGACAACAGTGAGAAGCTGCAGACTGAACTTCTCACACAGAAAACTAAACAGAGATATGGAAGTTCTCCCAGGAGTGACTTTATTGGGTTAAAGTAAAACAGCAGCACATTGACTTTTTACTATTTTCTTGCCAGCTTTTTGCTCTTTTTCTAAAAATTCCTCCAGACATCTGTGGGGCCTGACAAAGATGGAAGTCTCACTTTGTGAAATTACACCTTTTGATGAATTATAAACTCGATCAAGCATGTAAGTGAGTGTGCACGCTTTAAATGAACCAAAATCTATTTACAGTGTAGCATTAAAAATAGCTGCAGCGGCGGCGTGTTTCTGTGAAAACTATAGAAACAGTGTTTTCTCTGGCAGGTGAAGATTATGATTGGAGAGTGAGTCTCTGGTGGAGGCGCTGACGGCGTTAATGCGACGGGTCAGACCTTAAAATCTGTCTCTCTATGGTGACAGGTTTTTGGCCAACGTGACAACATTAACGTCCTGTATTCAAAATCACCATCATCATCTTCATAACTGGTTTCCTCTGACCTCATGACTCTCACTCCTGCTGTCAACTTGGTGTTGGTCCCTATATAGACCAGTCTATTAGAGTTTCCAATTCACTCTAAGCTGTGTGTCTTTGGTGGTGGGAGTACCTGGAAGAAATGATCCAAGCTAAGAAGATAAGGACCTGGATGTTCTCCTCACCAGCTGGTAGAGACCAAAACAGAACCATGAACTAAGTCCACTGGAGCTTAACTCTCCTTCAGTAGATTCAAAAGGCCTTGTTTTTGAGCAAGACTTGTCTAAAGTTCCCTTTACATTTGAATAAGAGAGTGATTGAGTTGACCATCACCATTGGGTTCAGCTCCTGGGAGTCCCAGAACCCCAAACAGCTTTAAGAAGGTACAGAGAACAGATGGATTGGGCTTGAATGCCTCCCGCTGAGTTACAAAGTCAGTGTCCCGGTGTCACATGTTGTCTTTGCAGCAGGCTAGCTGTCTTTAGGGTTAGAAGGGAAAACATTAACCCTTTCTCAGATGTTCCAGTGAAGCTTCTTGCCCTTTAGCTGCAGAGGTTCTTGTGTAGCCTTGAAGACATAATGACTATAACGACTGGGGCATATAATGTCTTTAACATGGCTTCTGGAGAAGAGCTTGGGGCATGTGTCCTTTTCACTGTCTTGTGTTCTATAATGAAGCTACCAAAACAGGCACCCTTTCAAAGGTAGCTCCATCATGTCTCTCCTTCTTTACAATCGAGGCGGTGATCTCATCTTGATGACTTAGTCTATGATGTGACAGATAGTAAGATGAATAACAGCTGTGGAGATCAGTCAGTGTGCAGAGAGTGAAGGGTGTGTATGTGTGTGTGTGTGTGCGCTTACAGATATGAGGACTGTGAATCTTTGCGTTCAGGTTCTAGTTGGTCTATCTACAGGCCCTTTGGTGAGGATCAGAATTCCTCTCTGGAGAAGTTCAGGGTGCCATCTCATTGAAAATGAGGCCTGGACCAGCAAGAGGACTCTCTGGTCATGCTAGGATTACCCATAAACCCCTCATACCTGCAGCTTGCACGGAAGTCTCCCCTCCCTGTTCCCTGAGCAAAGGGCCAGGCTCCAGGGATGCTCCATCCTCAGCTTACCGCAATCCTTTCTCCAAACACGGCGGAGAAGGTTTTTTTCCCTTCTTCTTCTTCTTCTTCCCCCTCCGATCCGCGTGTCTCTTACGACTTGTGTGTGTGTGTGTGTGTGTGTGTGTGTGTGTGTTTTTTCCCTGCGCTCTCCTCAAGGTCTTGCCAGGCTACTTGCGTGACTAGAGGGAGAGGGAAAAAAAAGCTTTCAGAACCCATTGGCACGCGAGCCCCGAATCTATTTTTGGAGGCCCTTTCTTTTTTTCTTTGAAAACAAAAAAAAGCCACAGGGAGAAATAGGCAATAGTGGGGCGAAGGGGGTCTGTTTCTCATTTGGCCGGGGCCTGCCTCCTGTCCTGCCCCGCCAGCGTCAGAACCACAGCACTATAGGGGAAAGAAGGCGGCTCAGAAGAGGGAGGAGAAGTGTTTTTCCTGAAAAACCGCGGCCAGAACTATGGACCCTCATCTTAGCCCCTGTCACTTAGCAACCAGCCCAACCTGCTTCCCATTACCGGGCCATCTGCTTGTGTTTCAGGCTTTACTTTGTTTTGATTTGTTTCGCCCCTTTTTAACTTTTGTCTTAAATTCACCATGATTAAATTACTGTATTTAAATTCGACCTTCATTGTTAATTCATTTTCATCAGGCATTGTTTGGTGGACGACTGCAGAAGCGTTTAGTGCAAAGCGGCCTGTGGCTTAATTCCATTCTGTCCCAGTGATTTGTTGCAGTAATTGTGTAGAATACGGCGCAAAAGAGACAGATGATGAGATTGGACTTCCATAAATCATTGATGAGACGTTTATTATTTGACAAATGTCTGAGGACCGCTTTGACTGTCTGGCCCCATTTTCTCAGATTTAGTTTGATTTATTCTTGAACATTTTCTAAGTCTGTATTGCAAATTAGCAGCTAATCTTAAGAATGCTGCTGGAATTTCTAACCCATTTCCTCGAAGCTATGAAACTGTGGCTGCTTGTGACGTCGGCACAGATCGGGCTCTGACGCAGGCCATCCTGTTGGTTGTTGATCCGACTATTTGCTTATGCGCGGCTTGGATTTCCTTTGTTCTGTCAGGAATTCTGCTCGGAATGACTCAGGATTTAGTCTGAAAGTTTTGAGATGGAGATGACGCGAGTGTTTATAAGGACTTTTATGTGTGTGACTATTAATGCTGACAACTAAGGCAAGTTTATAATGACACCAAGGTAATTATGCCAATTTGGTGAAAAGATGCTGCAGTCTGTCAGACGTCTGGGCCAAAACATTATAGCATGAATGAAAATGGAGAGCTTTGTGGTTGTATAATGATTCACAGCAGTGCTGCCGCTGCTCTGATGACGAAGTGTTTCCCATCACTGATACTGTGATGGGAAATTTCTCTCAGAACCTTTCGGAAAACCGCTGTGTCCTCAACTGATTCTCTCCAAACAAAAGTCTTTTCCTATTTCCATTTCCCACACTGGACTTGAATATCATAACGTATTAGGGTTTGACTGGGAATCTTTGCTTCCTCGACTCCTTGTTATCCACTTCTAAGGTCTCAAACTGTAACTTAACTTTTCTTTAGCGCCACCATTGGGTCAAACAGGGTTGTGAGATCATTAGCGTCTGAATAAGCGGAAACAAAGCGCTCATGTGTCAGATTTCCTGTATCTGGTTTGATAGGTTGTGTTACCTTAACTGAACACTTGGGTGGTGGCAAATTTGACGGGCATCAAGTGAATCTAATCAATCAATCCCCTCTTATGGGACAAATTAAACAATGAGATTTCACCGGTTGTTGAGATTGGATTGTGATCAAGGGGGGGAAAATGTTAGCCGGCCCACAACAAATCACCTGCATGACAAATTCCTCCACTTTATTAGGTTTGTTATTGGCAAGAGTGGAGATCTCTGCTGAAGGTTAGAACAACAGTTGCGCACAATTGTAGCTTTGGTTTCTGAGGGGCGGAGGCGACATTTAACTTTGGTTACGGTTTGGGGAAAGATTAAGCGGGGGATTATCAGTTCCTCTTCGCTTAACATTTCTTCATCTATTTCAGAGGAAGCCAAAGCAAACCAGACATAATGGCCCAAATGTGTATATTATTCATGAACTAGATCTCAAACCTCGCAACATTACGTAAGGATTTAGAACCTGCCACGTTGAGATCAGTTTCTTGGAGTTGGACAGATTCCTCCTTGGGACTTTGGCACACTGGAGGATCTTTGGACAGTTTCCTTCCACCTTGCAAATCTTAGTGGAAACGCTGCTCGTGCTACAGGAATAGTCACAGGCCATTTCACTGACAAACATAAAATGGAAGTCTCAGAAGGTTTCCCACTCAACAGTGAGCCAGTCCACAACTAGCACTGCCTGTATTGTACACAGCTGCCAAGGAGAGAGATTACACGCTGCCACATATATATACATTTACTTTCCAGGCAGATTTGCTCCGTTAAACTTCAAAACTGTATCCCGTTTGATGTATCTGAGGTATGAAACAGTCAGCACCTGCTCCAATAGATACGTCTGCCATCCCACGCTACTCCTGTAAGAGACATAAATCAGGAACAATGGAAACAATGGGCAGAAGTAAGGACGCTGTGTCATTTTCATCTTCTTTGCTTTGCTTTACTTTGGAATTTATTGGAATTTGCAGCCTCCGATCGTCGGACTTTAAACAGCGCTGACAGCAACAAAAAGAAACGTTCTGGTCAAATGAGTACTTAGGAGCTATTTGCAATAACGACTTTGAAAGAATACGGCCGTCTTGACACAATCCTGGCAGTGTAACGTGCGCTACACACTCAAAGGTGTAAGTCATTTTCATCTCTCTTCTCACTAAACGATCATATATTAAATGCTACATGTTTTAGTTTGGAAAATATTGCAAAGTATCCCCGGGCCAAAACTTTAAGGCATTTAGCTTTAAACAGTACATGACGGCCAAAAGCAATGTTGTGCTTAAGTGAATACTGGTGAACTATGGGTGATAGTAGGTTAGTTATGGGCGCTCTGACACTCGCAGCTATGCAGGCTGAAACACAACACAGGTGCAGATTCAAAGCTGGTAAGATTAGAAGGAGATTTGTCACACCCCTGGAAAACCAGCGCAGGTGTTTCCACTTATTTTGGCTGATTAGGCTTCTTCCAAACGAGCGCGCACGTTGACATCTCCCTGACTCTCCTGATAGGTTTATTGCACTTGTTAGTGGCGTTGAAACTTGAAACGTTTACCCAAGAACCTCGCCATTGATCCCAATCTGGGTAATAAATGTTAGGCCTTGGGCTAAGTGTGAATTCTCACTTACGCCGGTGTAAAATGACACTTTTAATGTTTAATTTGCAGTCAGCGTAGCTCCGCCCAGCGTGAGTCTCAAACAAGGGCTAATCAGACCAAACAAGTGGAAACACCTGAGTGTGCAGCTGCAGAGCTTTTAAAAGTGGCCAACATGGCACCGTCTGGTTGGACGACTGTTTAGCTCACACATGATCACAGCCGTCCAATGATATACTCTTTTATTTCTTTATTTTGTTTGTTGGAGTTGTTATTGTGCTTAAGATTGATTTTTGATGGGACCATGGAACATTGGACATGCCAATGAGCATGCAGTTATGTTCCATTATTGTAGATTGTTTTTATACACAGAGGGGGAGAACAGAAAGAAACATGAGAACAAGAACATGATACACATGTGAATGAGGTGCATAAGGAGACAAAGATTGATTCCTAAACTTTACCATCTTGACGATAAAGTCCCCAGTATCCATCTCTTGCTGGCACTTTACAAATTTTCCACAACATTCAGAATCCCTGCTGTAAAAATCAACCTTTACATCCAGCAATAATCTGTTTTTCCTGCATAAAACATACATTTTTTTTAGATTTACGCCATTTTGACCTATTTTTTGGGTTAATTTGTTTTCCAAAGACTCTAGATAAATGGAAAATGTAATCAAACACAAATGCACAATCATGTTTACAAGTTTATTAGAGAGATTAATACAGCTGAACATCTTCCAACTGGCGATCTATGAAAGTCGGTCAACAGAGATAAATCCCTGATTCTAATTAACCTGCTGAAATAAAACTACATTAAGCCATAAAAGGAGCACAAAGGCAGTTTGTAGTTAAGGAGCCAGGAATGATGGAACGGCTCTTAGATGCTTGTTTAGACCTTTTAAGGCCTTTACTTTGAACATCTTGCCTCTTCTTCTTCTTCTTCCTCTGTGTCGGTGGGCACAGGGGACGATCTAATCCCAAGCTTGGCAGTGTTTTGGTCTGAGCTCGCAGCAGACGTGGGATGTGGCAGCCCCGGCGCTCTGCGGGTTTGAATGCTGGACCGTGGCACTTAACCTCATCTGTCACTGCACACTCGGCTTTCATTTGCATACGATCTTTGGCTGTGGGAAAAAAGGTGGAGTAGAATAATAAAGTCACTGCCAAAGGAGCGATAGTAATTTATGATGATCCCCAATGATGTTTATATCAAATACACAGACTCTCTGCTGCTTTAGGGATTTATTGTGGCGAACACAATGAATCGAGAACATATGGCAGAGCTGAGCTGCCAAGTTTTTTTTTCTTCTTCTTCTTCTACTCTTTCCTAAGGCGTAGTATCCCTAAATCTCAGTGAGGAGTGGTTAGATGGCCATTAATGAATCAAGACCTTATCACAGAGGTACACAGTCACACAGGAGGTAGAAATTAGTTCAGCTCGGGCTCTTACACTTCCTTCAATGTGTGATCACATTTTCGGGATATCCCATAAAGTGAGAAATGCATTTAGAATTCCATGTAAAACTGCTTTTGCTTTTCAATCTAATCAGTGAAGGATTTTCATCTGTAGTGCCAGAATGAAGGTGATTGCAGTTTACTACCGGAGAAGTGTAGACACTTAGAGAACAAGCATCTGGAACCCAAAGAATGAAAAAAAAGATGGAGATATTTTAGAAATCTACATGATATGGGCCTGTTTGTTCCTCAGCAGTGTCTCATCACTAATCAGCTGTTCAGGTCTGTGCCTCTTGGCCACGTTTACAGCTCCTTCTCTGGTTCTCTGCTCTTTTCATTATGTCTCCCACTCTTATCTTGCATAGTTTATTCAGTTCAAAGTGTCATGTCTTGGTCTGTTCCACTGTATTTCTCCACACTTTATCTCTAAGCTGTCATTTAGACATCCACACACACAGATTATGGATCGGTGGTTTACTTTCCTCCGTCTTAAATCTCTTTCTGTGACAAAAATGCACAATGTTTTTCGAAGACTATCTTGTTCTGAAAGTGAACAGATGAGTAGATTTAAAGGCGAGATTATCAGAGACTTAAGTGATTAAAGCAGATCTTCACATCTGAGTTAGTGGGAATTAATGAACGGGTATTGTGCCGAGTTGAACTCTTCTCCGCAGGTGGTGCTTTATATCCAAGTATCCCAACTGTTACATAATGAAGCGCTTTCCACGGATTGTTGCTTGATGAAACAGGAGGATGAGTCTCGTCTCGGTCTCCTGCGGTGCTTCGCCCCTTATTTAACTTTGGGAAAGTTGTGGAAAAGTTGAAATAAATCTGAATAATACACAACATCATAACAATATGAATCAGGCGATGAGGGTGAAGCCTTGGCAAAGTGAAGTGGCTGCAGCCTTCATTGTGAAAAAGACGTCGTAGAGGGAAATGTTAGCTTTTTTTCTCAGTCATCATTATCATAATGATTCTAAATGAGGATTCAGCAGAGCGTGAATGAAGTTTGCTACTGAACCCAAAAGCTCAAATCCATCAAAAGAAAGTTTGGAGGCATTTTCATGAGCTAAATTATCTTTTATTTTCTGCCATAAACAATTTGTGTCTCACTTTACTCGGTGTAGACTTTCACTTCCCTCCGCTCGCTCACTTTGCGGTTTGAGCTCCGGGGGGGCTGAGATACTTTTTTTTTTTTTTTTCCTCCTTCAGCTGTTTACACACGGGTGTCAGAAGCAGGCGTGAAGGAGCCTCGCATGCTTTCCATTGCAAAATCACGTACTGTACACACACACACACACATACACACACACACAGCAATCTGTGCTCTTCATTTGTCTGAGCGGCTTGTTGGCGCCCAAGGTCGGTGTTTGAGTGTTTTTGAGTGCGTTTTTTAAATAGAGAAACTTTCAAACCTGCTGCCAACTCGGGCGGCTATGAGAAGAAGGGTCACAGAGGGCCGCCAATGAAAATGTCAACAAATTTGAGTGTGTGTATATAAGTGTTTAAATGAATATCGAGAAAATGAAAGCAAGGCTGACGGATTCCCTGTACAATGATCATCACTAACTCAGGAGTGTGTATAAACTGATCAATTCAAACTTCTACAAACTGCATATATGAGGTCAGATTGATAATTTATTGATACACTCCATTATCTCCATATAGGCCAAACACTGTTTGTGTACAAAATGGCTGCTCTCTGGCACCCCCCTCCTGAGTTAGTCCAGTCCACTCGGAGTGCTCGCGTCGTAAATCAACGCTCTGCCCCAACAACAGCATGGCGAGAGCGGCGGGAGCCAAATAGTTTGAACTTCACTTCTGCAGTCGGGGCGTCTGGACGGGACCCAGCTACCGAGAGCGCTCAGAACAAGCGCGGCGTGCTTCAAGTGGAAAGTATTTTAGCTCGCACTCTCATCTGCTTTCACTTTGATTTCCCCCCCATCTAAATTGATACTGTCTGCAGCGTGTGTGTGATTATGTGTTTAACACTGCATTTCGCCTTAAAAGCACAAAGTTTGGATAGCTCTTCTTCTTCTCATCTTTTGTTCGCTACCACACATCAACTTGGATCTCAGAGTTTGTCATAAAATTTCAGTTATCAGCCAAACAACGTGTTGACTTGTCTCCTCATTACAAGAAGAAAGAAAGAAGAAACATTAATATTCTCCTAGGGGAAATAATTTTTCCTCACTCAGTTATTTTACATACATCACATGTACACACACTAGGAAACGCACACTATCATGCAAACACCCCATGCAAACACACAGTCCGTATAGAAGGAGATGGCGATGGAGCGATGCAGAGTGAGGGGGGCTGACCCTTGCAGGCGCCAGGGAGCAATTAAATTAACGTAAGTTGTAGCTTTGTAGAAGAGGCTTTTGTAATTTCTCTCTCTTCACACCATTTGGTGCTGCACAGTCAGGTGTCGGTAGCAGAGGAACTAATCCTGAACTAAACCTGACCTAAGCCTGAGATTAATCATGACTACAACTGTGAATAACTCTTCTACTTTCCAAACTGTAGTGTCACCTGAAACTCATTATAATCCTAAAGTCTAAGTATCCTCAGTGATCTACAGAAGTTCCTGTATTGTGCAGCACACGTGGAACGAGGCTCCACGTACATTTGGATCAGGTTTGATTAACTTGATGTGCATCTGGAAAGAGCGGAGTGCAGCAGGAACCCTCCTGACACCTTGATGCCGTATCGTACAGACTGTTCCAGATCAAAGCCGGGGCCAAATAATGTAATGCTGTTAATGAAATATTAAACAGGGATAAAGATTTGATGAGTTGACTTGAAAAGGCTTCTGAAGTAAAGCTTTCTGCTTTCTGCTGAGCTGCTAATTACAGCGTTGGCGCTTTGGAGCCATCGGGAGTCTGGAATCGTCGTTGTATTCTGAGTGTGAGCAGAGCTGATTGAGACAGTCGGCTCTGTGATGCTGGAGGAGCAGAAAGCAATTTCAGTCGGAACAGTTTTGGCAATTCTGTTATTTGGGCTATTTCACAAAGCGGGGGTGTGTGTGTGTGTGTGTGTGTGTGTGTGTGTGTAAATAGGTGCAAAGGCCGCAAAGAGTATCAAACTAAAGTGTTGGTGCCATCGCATTTCAAACTACGCGGCGTTTGTTTGTCATTCATACATGTGTCTTTGGTTTGGAGTGGAACAAAACAAAAAGCCGTCAAACGAGAAATGAAGTCTGGCTTCTTCTACAGAGACATTCTGATGGAGCCTGGACAGTATTACTGATACGGTTTAGATGTTAGCAGACCTAAATGTGCCGTACTCCTACTTCAAGCAGACAACTTTAATTAGCCTCACAGGCGACTTCAGGCCTCCGATCACTCATTCCTCCCGTTTAGATGACAAAAATCCCAAAGCTGACCTGCACACATGTACCATAATGAAGCCTGTACTCATCTAAATACTGTATTTCATGTTGCAGTACAATACCGGATGAAGGACGAGGCGCCGGTTTCACAGCAAGACGGGAAACGATTAAGAAAATGTCAATGATTGTCCCAGTAGCTCTGTGATTAAACTCTCTTAGACAACCGAGACGCCTGTGACGCTGCCACCTATGGGTGAGGTTGCAGAGGAGCTGGCGCCGTAGAATCCCCGGGAAACCGTCTCGGCCGGCATTCTTTTGGAAAATGTCTCAGCTGGGAGTAATTCCTCTGTTTTGGCTCTGCGTTGCATTGTGGTACAATTTGTGGTTTTTACTACACACTGTTTTGTTAAACACCTGTTATGATTCCAGTTTAGTGACCATTTGGCGAACTTGATCTGCTGCTTTATATCATTGTGAGCATCAAAAGAGCCTGATAGGAAAGCTGATCAAAGACAAAAGGTAGAACAAAAAGAGCTTTTGTGTCTTTAAGACCTTGAAGTTAAGAGTTGAGCGTCTGGCGGCCTCGCAAACGATATTTCAAGCGAGCACGGAGTGGAAAGACGATCAAGGCATGCCCATGGAAAACTCCTCAGCCAACCCTTAACAAGCCTCTGACCATCTCCAACGGTTACCAACCCGTATTTGACATCAAATCCCGCTGCTGCATGTAATTGTAAGTGAAATGGAATAAAGCTCACTGGGCCCTGATGCGTCCGCGGAGCGTCAGAATGCTCCGGAGACGCTCTCTGTCTAAACTAACTACAGTTGTGCAACCCACAATGTCATTCACATTTAACAGCCACTTGGAAAGCAGACAGCAGTTGCAGAAATGTGGACTTGCTGTTGAATCGTGCAACACTGGAGGAGTTGCGTGTGTGTGTGTGTGAGTGTGTGTGCGAGTATGTGTGTGTGTAAGTCGATTGTATTCTTATTTCTTGGAGAATTGCTGATAGAAGGCGAGGTTCTCAGTTTTTGACATGATTTGCACTCATCCGTACTTGCCAAAAGTAGCATATGGGTAAAATAAACAAAGTTGTTAAAGAAACCAACTGTATTTTCAGCTGGTTGGCCTGCAAACACACACACACATGCAAACACACTTTCGAGTTAAGGACAACAAAGCGCAGATTCAAAAGAACCTTTCACCTATTTGCTTTCAAGTTTAAAGCTTTCCTCAAACATGAATGGACTGACAATGGATGTATTAGGGACCAATAAAGCAGTTTAAATATGAAGTATAACAGATTAACGTATTGCTTTGAACACAGTGAGGTTCCAGTATGTCGTAAGCAGTGGTAGATAACAGAGGGGCACCGGGCTGAGGGGACCCAGAGGTCTGAGCTGATGGTGACGAGGAGCCGGGCGGAGGTTTTGGGTGGGAGTAGATCTTAATCAGCGCACGTTTAGCTGCTCCACATCTGCTTTATCACATCTGGTCTGTTGCTGTGATTTAGAGGACAGGATGCCCACAGGTGCTGTTCTACTTTACCGCATGCTGCAGGAATCACGGCCCATGTGACCAAGGAAAGAATAACAGAGGTCCGATACGACGGCGTGCTGCTCTGCTCCTGCAACTCGTGTTTGCTTTTGTTGGTATTTGCAGTCGGATTCTTTTTCGGAATGTCTTTATGAGTGTGTGAACGATACTTCAGACGCAGCAGGCAATGCAAATCGTTTGAAAGCTGCAGGTATATTGAGATTTCCCTGCAGTATCAAATTTACGAGCTTTCCTTGCATAACAGCGAGCGAGTCTCCATTTTATTTGAGGCTTCGGCTTGTAGTTGGAGGGGGCGTCATCACCCACCCGTATCAAACCCTGTGTCCCTCTGCCGGTGCACCGAGTCGACCCAAACTGGGCCCGGCAGAAACCTCAGACAGCATGCAGAGTGCAAGTTTGCGTGAACTCGACCCTGCATGCTGGTTTGGCAGTCAGCGGAGTCGGGGGGGCAACGGTGCAACTTTAGGAGCCCCCTGCCTGAAAGATTACACGCTGCATTTGCTTTGCTCAAAAAACACTTGGCGACTGGGGAAGAATGATCTCATCAGCACATTGTTGTCACCGAGCCTCCAAAACCTTGATCCCTGTCACGTTGGCAGATTGTAGATACGAGGTTTCCACGTTTAAAGTGCACAAGTAAGGAGGGAATATAGTTTAAAGTTCAGTCATGTGCAGCACTTACTACACAGTGGGTTGTGGCTGTCGTTAACAATGTTTGCTCTCAAATCCCAGCACGTTTGTTTTGTTTATTTTACAAAAGATACAACAGGTTAGAAGTCGGCTAATATATGACAGACGGGCCGACACCCGCCCACAACAGACTACAATAACAGGCATTGTTTAGTTGAGTGGCGAGGGCCGAGAAGACGCCGAGCCCCTCTGCGAGCAGATGTGATCTGCCCCGAGATGCCGAACTGCTCTGGATAGTGTTGGACGTCGTGAATGGCGTCTGAGAACATTTGATTTGCAGACAGGGGGCTGGTGTGGCGCTGCGTACATTTTTCTTAATAAAAATAGGGATAGTTGATCGTGTTTGTTCCATTACCAGGCATCACACCTTCTCTGGAAAGCCAAAGTCGAGGTGCTGGAAGTGAAACGCTGGCCAACCGTCAAACTCCCGAACCTCAAGAAGAGCAATTTAGATTCCATCTTGGTCGGAGTCTAACTGAGGCATTATGGGAGTAATTCTGATTCTGTCTACATGTGTTTTGTGAATTTGGAAAAAGTTCTCCAAATCTTTCATTGTGAAGAAGTGCAAAAGTCGGAATGACGCTGCTGCAAGAACTTTGGTTCCTCGATCACAGCGCTGCGACAAATCGGCTGCAACACACACTGATGAAGTGTCCAGTTTGGTGGCTTTAGAGTTTTATCTCAGCAGTTTGTAGGTGATGTCGTCAGTTTACCATCTCTGTGACCCGATGTAGGGATGGAAGGGATTAACATTTGAGTTGGTCCTCAAAACGAAGCAGCCTTGAAAGATGTCCAGGGTTCTGGATGGGTGAGGAAGTGCCCCAAGTCTCACTGGCACAGGATCTCTGAAGCAATGTGAGGACGCTGGACCACAGTGCAGCCCTGTGCCTGATGAGAGGCTAGAAACTGGACAGAGAGATGGAAATAGATGCTGGGATGAGTTCATGGGAGCTTTCTGTTCCATATTTTGTCACATTTACTCGTTAGATGTCTTGCGTTGTGCATGCAAGCTCTTAGGTTCACAAACACACGCACAGTTGAAGTGTTTAGTCCAAACAAAAAGCCATTTTGCATAGCAGACAGATTAGCACCAAATGTGAAAATAAAATCTTCCCTTTGTGGATTGAGTCATACTTTGCTGTCACAGAATTCTGTTTGTTATTTGGGAAACTGCAGCGTTGGTAAAGCTTTGTGTTCTGTATTGTATGCAAGATTCTGTTTGAGTTAATATGGATTTTAAATATGATACTTTGTTGTTCATTCATCATAAATGTTTATAAAACTGTCAAAATAAAAGACTTCTAACTATCAGTTTGATCTGAAAAACATCTTTGACAAGGCCACAAATCACCGTCCCTTTGGATGAATCATATGTTCTTGTCCTTGGGACATCGGCAGTCACTGCTGTCATCGTTTGTACAAGAGACGTGATCATGTGATGAATTGAAGCATTGTGCAGCCGTCTAAGCAAATCTGAATTGAAGAATGTGATCAACCCTGAATCTCTCAAGCGATGAGTTGTGAAAGATGAGAGAATGCTTACTACTCGGTGTATTTGAAGTTGTCAAATGCCAGAATGTTTCAGCACAGACGGACATTTTGCAGTGGAATAAAAAGTTATCATTGTGAGAGGTACTTTAGAAATCCTGTGCTTTGTCCGTGAGACCTTTCTTTACTGCCTGATTGAAACAAATGAAGGCAGTAATTGAAGGTACGCTCAGTTGATTAAGGTGCAGTCTGCTGAGAGGAGCTTTATGGATCAAATCAAGACTTCATTTACACAGACTTACTCCACGAGATAATGAGCTCATTATAATGGGTCAGAAGAAGAGTTGCAGTGAGGGAGTTTATACTTACGTCATGTCAGCAGTTCTAATTCAGGGTTTGAGAAGAAAGCATGAAACTGAATGAAATTCCCAAATTGGAGACCTGCAAAACAAAACAGTATATCAAAGTAAGTAAATAGTGTATACATAGACTAAACAACTGGCCTTCCGTGCATGTCCGGACCGCAGCCTCTGTGTGCCAACCCCAAGGTAGTGTTCTTGAAAACAAAACCAACAACCACTTTAACACTCCAGTGAAAATGCCAACAACCCCTTTGTGGGATTTACGATTCTGAAATTGGGCCCTCGGTTTATTTGCGGCCTCTGACTGGTCGTCCCTCTGATTACGCAGGTGAAGTTTAATTGGAAACATCCCGGCGATAGCACGGTCTGAGTTTTATGGGTGCCACCGCTCTCACGCCTGGGACATCAGGCTGGCTGATAAGGGAAAAAGGAAAATGAAAGAATAGATAAATATATAAATAAATATCTGGCTATTTGTTTTTCATTTTTCCGTGCTAGGAGGTTCTCAGTTCAGCACGATTTAATTTACAAAACTCTTGACAGCGTCGTGTTTACTCTCAAGAGAAAGCCTCCACCTTTAAAAATGAAGAGGTTAGGTAAGAAAAATAACAGCCCAGCCTTAAGATTACAGCTGTCAGTCACCTTGTAGCATTTGGTGACATTTGATGTGCCCTTTTCCAGCTACCACTTATATCTGCACAGCACTGCATACTTCACCCTTTCTATTCAAAAAGATATTTATAACTCTTCCAACAATATGAAGTGAAAGCACAAACAAATCAAGTTTTATTGTTGTTTTGATGATCGGTTTGTTTATTCACAAAGCCTTTTCTAACATTTTGCACTTGGCATTACGAAGGCCGATTAAAAGGGCAGATAAAAAGAAGCCATTACTGTGATGAATTGCTGTTTTTCTGAGAGAGAATTAATTGAACCACAAATTGAGGAAAAAAAGGTTGACAGTTTGTTTGAAATGGCACATTAAAGACACCATAATAAATCACTTCCATCTGCTTCATCATGTAAAAAAAAAAAAAAAAAAAAATCAACCACTATTTGTAACAGTTTTCTCCTGGAGTTTTAGGATGAAGTTACTGGATTCTTCAGTTTCACTCCAGTTCTGCGTTTGCTGTTGAATAACACAGGGGGGACTGTGTGAAGAGGAATTCCCTCCCAACATCTGGAAGCGTGCTTAATGATCATTAAAAAACAAGATGAACTATTCTCTAAAATGACAGAGGGAGGGGTCGGTGCTGTGGTTGAGGCCTCACACGCCCTTCACATGCATACAATGACTTTGTGACATATAGTCTCAGAGGAAACTCAGCCTGAAACCTTTAACATTCAATTTGGTCTTGTTCTAAATTTATAGCCAACACTACATTTATATTCTCCTGTGTGAGAATTCTGTGTCTTAAAACTTCTATCCAAAGGTCAGAGGAAAGGGAGCTCAACAACCTGGTAATGATCCCCCTACTTAAAACTCCAGTTTTAAGAAACTAAGAATTGGTAATGTTGATTACATTAACATGACGAAATGGAAGAGAAGAAGTCTTAAACTGGCCGACGGCAGCTTTGCAGTCTTGTGCAACACAGTAACCTGACTGCTGCAGATCATTTCCTTTACTTCCACTCCAAGAAACAAAACAACCAGTTTTACAATTCAAACCTCACCAATAGCAGGCTGTTTGCGGCCCATGAATAATGTGGAGGTCAAAGGTACCAGGATAAAGGATGTTGAGTCAGTCACTCACTTCAAATGGTTAAGTCAGAACATACTCTTTCAATTACTCACTCACCATAGTGGAACTAAAGTAGTTGGCCAGCCACTGCAATATTCCATTTTGGGATGATTTTAACAACGACCTCATTAGCTTTGCTGACTTTGGTTTCTGCTGTCTGCAAAATCCATGTCAATACAACCATGGCCTGACTAAATTTACATCTATGATTGGATGAATACATTTTAAAATAACTTTGTGTTCTGTAGCCTTTTGTATTTGCAAATCATACTGTTCCATTTGACCTTGATTGCTCTTACAGTATGATCCCAAGAAGTGAATTACACACAGTAGAAGAACATCTAGAAGTTCCATTTGACTTATATGCTATGAGTGGGATGACTTGGAATGTGTAGATGGTATTTTCTTCATGTTTGATGTTTCATTGTCCAAGATGAGACTGATTTCCTTGGATGTAAATTTGGATCAGGGCAAATCAGGTCAGTCATAGCAGGCACAGCAGGAGGATCAAAAGCAAATCACAGATGCCTGGATGTCATACCAGGTAAATTCTGCTCTGACACCACGGCCTCATCTTCATTTGGTGTTGTGATTTCTTTGATCTGGGGAATGCAGTAGCCTTTTTCAGGCATGTGGAGGAGCCTATGAACAAGAATAATGATGACAAAACAATGGTATATTGTGAGTTTCTCCACATGAATTTTTAGTAGGGGGAAAATATGTCTTAAGAAATCAGCACAACCAGGAAAACTAACCATTTTGCAATTGGAAAACATTGCACACGGGGGACTATTTAGAACTGGAGTGCTCACAGAGGAAGTTGGACATTTGGAGGCCATGTGCAGGTTTCTTTGCATCCCTGATTGAAACAAATGAGGCAAATAATTAGAAGTGTGGTCAGTTTACTTGGTCTGTCATAAGGCCTTTCACAACTGAAAACCAATGACTGCACTTCCACAGTTTGAGTTTAAGAAGATGCTGTTATAAATACAAGACACATTTCATCTAAATCATTATTTTGAGCAATATTTGAGGAGCCAGGAACCCTTTATGGAGTTAAACGTGAACAGAAATCTCGGGGCGTGAGTGAGAAACGTCAGGTTTTCTGCAACTGCATGGTGAGCTTTTAGTGACACCCTCAGGCTGCGCTGAGTACTACAGTTTTAGGGATAACGCTACGTCAGCACGACTTGGACGACGTGGAAGATGGAGCGGGGGCGGAGGCTTGACGACGAGAGCTACGCCAAAACTGCTCCATTTCAAAATAAGAGAATCATCTAATGGTTTGACCCACTGGGCTTTCATTGCCATACAATCTCACACACTGCAGCATACGCGATCGCTCTTGTTCGACGTCAACCATGTAATATTGTCCTACGGTCGTCCTGTATTGTCATTAAAAGAACACAAAGTTTTATTTTGAAGTGATGTCACTAAGCTGCTGGCTGGTTGGATGGAATGGATGCGGGGATTTTCTGGCTGGAATCGAAGCAAATGGACAACGTAAACGCTTTAACATGAAGTAGTCATGGCTTTTGGAGTGAATGAGATAAATTAAAAGCAACGGCGCCGCTCCGTTGACATTATTTTATATTTCACAAGTGTTGTATGCGTCGAACGGCGGCTTGTTTCTTCCACGGGCGACTGAACTTGGCTCCCGTATCAGCTGGCTAAGGTGGCTAGGAACCTAGCTGTCAGGCAGCGTTACACACTAGCCAGCCACATCAGCAACCTCTGCTCCTGGCGACAGAGAGACGAGCATCACGTAAGGAAGCGACGGTGGCGTGTGTGTGGATTAGAAAGACGTGTATGACATGAATGCCTTCTGAAAGTGCGCACATAGATGTTGTGTTGACGTGTCAGTGGCTTGTGCTGTCTTGCAGAGATTTGACTATGGCAGACAGTATCATGAGCAAGGCTGCTACCATGGAGATCCCCATTAACAGCAATGGAGACACGGGGACCCTAGCAGAGGATGATAGCCTGGAGCAGGTGAGAGAAAGAGAGGGGGGCTGCTTTACTCGATCTTAGTTGATGCTTTCTCCAGTTTCTCTCTGATCCATGCGAGGCCCACAATGGAACAGCTGTTACCTCCCCATGCTCAGGCCTGCAGCTTTGAACAACACACATACACACACAGGGATGAGCACAGAGCCTTCATCCAGTCTTCATTTATCAGTGGTCACATTTGCTCCTCTTCCATGGTGTGTTACATTGTCACTGCCTCACTCTGGTCAGTCAAGTACTGATAAGAGAAGACACACACACACACACACACACAGAAGATGCTCCCAAACTGACACCTTGCTGGTTGACTTGACTAGCTTTGTGTGTGTCTTTTTGGGTGCTATTAAAAGACGACTGTCCCCTCTTGTAATGCACAGATTTGTCCTGCATGTGAGCCTGGTTGAGGTTTCATTTACAGTACGTACACTATCTAGGCTACGCTCTGTATTTGCAAGGGAAAACAGCTTGAATCAGGGTTGAAGGTTGAGTTGTATCAGGTGTCAAATGGACGGTGGTCAGGTTAACGACTTCAATTACAAAACATAGTGGCTACAAGATTCTTTAGAATTACAGCATTTCCAGTTCTTAGTGTAAACGTTATGTACAGGTTACTGCACATGTTGTTCAGTTTAGGCTGTGGAAAGCATTTTAATTCTGTCGTTCTGTCATCATTGCTTCAGGATTTGCAGCAGGTGATGGTGTCTGGGCCCAACCTGAATGAAACCAGCATCGTCTCTGGAGGTTACGGAGGACCTGCAGGTGGCGTCATTCCAACCAGCACCATTCAAGGTACTGCAGATAAAACTGACTTCTCCTCAACTAATCACCATTTGTTCTTTGAAGGCACCACATATTTGAAAGTGCAGTAAGCAAGTTATCAAGGTTTGAGAGGTAGAACCAGGACTGTGGAACAACTTCGCCGGGCGCCAACCTTCCTGGCGTCCCTGTTCCCTCCAGGCTCAGCTTTGGTTGGTTTATGTCTCTGTGTATTCCACCTGTCAGGCCACTGAGCTGTGCCAGAGGCCTGTCGATAAGTCATTCATCACTTAATGTCCCTTTTAGAGAAACCATAGACGGGAGAGGCTTCAGCGTCTCACTCTGCCTCTCAGGGAGTTTGTATCATAATGATGTCACACTGTAGAGGGCTTCTGACCTCTGACCTCCTGGTCCATAATTACAAACATCCATATCCCACATAGGCCCTGCAATTCACTTCAACCCTGCGTATGTGGACAGGAGAGGAGCCCCTGCAGCCGGACCAGGTGGCTGTGTATTCTGACCGCTCTCTTTATTACTCTTTTATCTTGAATTAACCATTTCTGTGCCGGCTTATTTAGCCTTTTCTGGGTTTTATAAGAGCCTTGCCCGCCTGAGGGATGCGTCCTCACTTTTTGCCTGTATTTCTTGAACTCACAAACGAGTTTCTTCACCAAGGAGAAGAACTGTTTCTGCAGATTTAAGGAAGCACTAACCGGATATTACACGACTCACCTGAGAGGCTGTATTCATGAATGTTTCACTTAATGAGGTCATATTGTTGTTTGTTTGTTTGTTGTTGAATACTAATCTTCCATCCTGCCTGTCTATTTCTTAATGAATTCCTCCTGCATGGGAATCCTGCATGGTGGATTGTTTGAAATCCCATTTTAACATCCATCTGCCAACACACACACACATTCTCTCCTTGAGTCCATCTGCTCTGCTGTTCAGACGCACCATTCTCTCTCATCTCGCCTTCATCTTTATCACCATCATGCTCATTTCAGACATCCGCATGAAATCCAGGGGGGTTCACATGCCTAACAGCCAGGGTGCAGCCGGCCCAGCTGCCACACACGCAGACGCTCACCCAGGTATCGCTGAGCTCATCACCCTTCCCTCACTGCTCTCACTCACTCTCACAGTGGCTGCAGCTTTTTCTGCTAATATCTGATTTCTAAACTGCGACGGGAGAAAACCTGCATTGACCTGTTTGACCTTGTTTTTGCTCAAGGATCCTCGAACCATAGCGGTAGCAACTCCACCGAGGAAATCTCTCGCGGCGTGGCAGTGGAGAAGTTGGATAGTGTAAAGAAATGGGGCATCAACACGTACAAGGTATAACATGGTGTGCATGCATAGACTGGTTACATGAGGCGTTCAGGAGCCATATGTTCCTTTGATGTACTTCATATCCACTCCACTGCAGTGCACCAAGCAGATGTTCTCTGAGCGCTTTGGCAGAGGATCCAGAACAGTAGACCTGGAGCTGGAGGCCCAGATCGATGTGTTAAGAGACACAAAGAACAAGTATGAAAACATCCTGAGACTGGCCACAGCGCTCACCAGCCACTTCCACAGCATGGTGCAGACCCAGCAGGCTCTAGGCGACACCTTCACTGACCTGAGCCAGAAGTCTCCAGAGCTGCAGGTAGAGTCTTGTATCTAGAGCTGGGACATGCATACAGAGATGCATTTATAAGGTAAAATTGCAGTGTTGTCCTCTGCAGGATGAGTTCGGATATAACGCCGAGACGCAAAAGCTGCTGTGCAAAAACGGCGAGGCTCTGCTCAGCGCCATCAGCTTCTTTGTCTCCAGCGTGAACACTCTGGTGAATAAAACCATGGAGGATACGCTGCTGACCATCACGCTGTACGAGAACGCCAGGTGCGAAAAGAAGAACAGTTAAAGAAGACAATATGATCTCTTTGGAGTGATGTGAGCCTGTGTTTTAACAACTTCTGCTGCTTTTTTTGGGGGTGCAGACTAGAATTTGATGCCTACCGCTCAGACCTGGAGGAGCTCAGCTTGGGCCCGAGAGACGCCGCCGCCATGGTGCGCATAGACATGGCCCAGCAAGACTACCATGTCCACAGAGAGAAGTACGAGCGGCTGCGCAGTGACGTCACCATCAAACTCAAATTCCTTGAAGAAAACAAGGTTTGTATTCCAGTAAACTATCGCAGCAAAGACAGAAAACCTCAGATTCACACATGGGACCTTCCAAGCCTGATCACCATTTTGTCTTCCAGGTGAAGGTGATGCACAAGCAGCTGCTCCTCTTCCACAATGCAATCTCAGCTTACTTTGCTGGCAACCAGCAGCAGTTGGAACAAACTCTTATACAGTTCAACGTCAAGTTAAAGCCCCCGGGCTCAGACAAGCCGTCCTGGCTGGAGGAGCAGTGAGGAGCAGTGAGGAGCAGTGAGGAGCAGCCAGCGTTCATCAGCTGTTGGTCCTTGGCTCGCTGGTCGGTGAGGAGGTCAACATCCTGGTCAGATGGACAAGAATTTATTGCATAATCAAGTATATAGTAGGATCAATAGAGACCAGCGATGTAAGACAAAGGACAGGAATCAAGTTTGTAATGTTTCTTTCTGTATCACATAGATGGTAAAACGATTTCAGTTGTAAATAGGATTTTTAAGTTCCGTCACAAAATAATGTCTTGTTACTTTCGTATACTTTGTAGATAGAACAATCACGTACATGTATATCACTCCTTATTTATGTGTAGTGGGGAAATCCTGTGGCAGTTTTGCACAAGCATCATTTCTGTTGTTTAAAAATAAAAAAAATGTCCCAAACATTTATTTTTCATATTTCATCTTCTATCACACGGAGCCATTCTTCAAAAGCTGGATAAGCAAATTGGCAAGATACCTTCAATAAGTATTATGCAATAGCTTCTGAAAATGTTTCCCTGTATTATTTCTTCATCAGTCATCAGGATGTTTCTATATAATTCACCCATTTAACTGATTTCAGTCTTGCTGTATGGATTCACTGCCTGATTTGTCAGAATACTGTTTACATGCACAGGACGGACATCCGGTCAATCTAGTCATCTTTCTTTAACATAAGATACAATCCTGAATTGATTTGACCACAAGATCTTCCGACTTTACTAATCCAGCACAACTATAAATCGCTGCTCTTGTTTTAAGGGTTTGCAATCACAAAAAGCTCTAAATCATGTAAGCCTTGTGTTCAGCACTGAGATATGAGTCATGTATCAGAAGCTCAGGTCATAATGCTGTTCAATTCAATAAGTATTTGTAATAAAACTACCAATTCAGAACAGGAGGAGGCACCAACTACTAACTTAGGATCCTTTATTACATGTGTTGAAACTTAAATGGTGATTGGGGATCCAGGCTCTACTTTAATGTGAGGGCTCATGCTCTGTAGCTCATGATACACACTCTAATATCTCTTATTCTGTTAGAATGAATGACATCTTTATCTTTCTTTGTGTTAATTATTTACGAATCAGTTTGTAATGTGACGTGCTACGTTACAGAAACTTCCTTAACGATGAGGGAACTATTGAAGTTCCCTTAAAGTGAAATCACCTGACTGTCGTCTTGTTCTGCATTTCCAATAAAGTCTGCTGGGTGTTATATTTACACACAGACCATCAGCGTGTCACTGAGTGTGTGTGTGTCACTATTGTTTCCATGACAATACACTTCAATGTCGCTCTCAGCACTAAATAAATTCATTCTGGGGCCTTTTAGGGACAATTTAATTGATTACTTCGTCAAATATAACCTTCTTCCACAACCAACTGTTACTGTTATATGTTGTTTAGCTTTTTAGAATGTAGGTCATGTGCACAAATGCAGCTTAAGGACTTGACCTTAGTCAAAGAGCACACACGGATGTCTCCATCGCCACCTTGCTGTTATTAAAAGCTGGACTAGTTTAACCTGATGTTATTTGCAGAGAGTATTTATGATTACTGCTCCAGTTACTTCCCAACTTTCTGTTTACTGAGACTAAGTTCCTTTCACTCGCGTGTGTGGTTGTGTGTGTCGGTAGTTCAAACAAGCTCCTTTTCTTTGTAGGCTCGTACAGCCGGTGAAAGCTGCTCACCAGGGAGATTACACCATCAAATACTCACAGGATATCAGATAAAAACAACATTTATCCTGCCATGTCAGATTGAAACAGCATTTCTCCTGCCATCATACGAGCTAATCTCTTATCCGGTACCTTTTGTGTATCAACACTGAGCTTATCTTGCGGGGACACACAGCCTGGCCCTCGGTCTCACACTTTGACCATTCTGGTCAGGAGCTCATTGATTTGTCACTCCCTCTGTTGTGTTTGTCTTCCCTTTGTTCAAACGTTACCATGTCTCCGCTTCCCTTTACCTAGATGGCACTAAAAAGTGAAGTACGACTCAAAGTGACCTTGTAAAAGCTTTCATTTGGAACTGCAAAGCGCTCAAGTCTCTAATGGGGGCAAAGGCTCAGATAGTTTAATGTACGGTGATCCTGAAATACCGAAACAAAGACTTCCAGCTTTGCAAAAGGTGTGCAGCTACTTGTAAGCACATTTTGTCACCTTTTCTAATGTGTTATTACACTCAATGGCTGCAGAGGAGTAACCTACTTAAAGCTGCACGCCGCTGCAGAATGAGCAGGACACAGATGATTGTGCAGAAAATGTGTTGAGTCAGAAATAAGTCTCAGATTTTTTCAGGACAATTTTTGTTCTCAGAATTATGAGCTGAGGATGTGCGACAGCTCCAGAGTGTCCTATCTGCCACTAGGGGGCGCTGGGAGTAACACTGGGGGCACACGTACCCAGTGTTAGACTGTTAAATATTCAACCAGCGAATTTATAATTTTTTATAGAATTTTAAGGCGGCTTTTATTTCTTTTTTGTCTACAGCGGTTTGTTGGAGACAGTGGCTGTTTTGCTGACTCCAAAAAGACAGAAATCAATGCAGTGTGGACACAGTCTGACCCCCCCACGCTGGACGAGTCTATAAATCAGCCCTGAGACATTGACATAACACACCAGCAGCGAGACACAGCCACAGCTGGACACAAACAGCTGGACACACACACACACGACCATCGCCTGACACACTGAGTGTAAATCCCGGCGCACCTCCCGGGGAGAGGCGGTGGATCCTCGTCATGAACGTGTGTGTGTGTATGGAGGTTACCTGAAGGGCGTGTCGTTTCCACGCAGGTGAGAGTTGCGACACTCCTCCACTGCTGTTCGCTGGTCGACGCTGTGTGTGTGTGTGCTTGATGAGGGAAGTATCAACACGAGAGAGGAGATACAGAACAGAACAGAATGGGAACCAAACGCAAAGGTGAGATCTCTTCATTTAATCACCTGGGTTTACTAAGTTATGTTTTATAAAAGTTGGACTCACGTGTTTACATCTCTACAAATCCAATCAGATTACAGAGATAGAGTAGATCTGCTGTGGGAGCACCTAGGGATTGTGTGATACTATAATAAGAATACAGTGTTATATGGCTGTAGTAAGGTTCCTAAGTGTGTGAGAAGTTAGGATGGATCTGTGTGTTGATGAGTCAGTGAGTTCATCTCTGACAGAAAGTGAACCTGGCTCATCTAAACGCTGCTGCTTACAGTTGCAAAGTGTGTGTGTGTGTGTGTGTGTGTGTGAAGGTCTATGACTCAGCCTCTCCCACCCTGTTCCCTTTATTTCAGACTGACTGCATCGTTCTAACCACACAAAGCATTTTTGGAAAAGTCATTGGAGGACGTCGTGTGTATGGTGGAGCTATAAAACCTCATTAGGAGCCGATCCTGTTTGACTGGCCTCTGTCCGGGTGGCGTGTGACTGAGATCATGACTGCGCCCCACATCTGCTGAGCTTCTGGTCCAAAGATGCCCCCTCCGCCACCTCCACCACCCCCACCTCCGCCCCCTCCCCCCCCTCCTCCTCCTCCTCCTCCTCCACCTCCAGCCCCCGGCCTCCCTCCATCCCAACATGCTCTCCTCAAAAGGGGGGAGCACAGGCGCTCCAAGATGCGAAATTTCAACTGGGAAACTCTTCCTAAACACAGCGTGATTGGCAAACGCAACATCTGGACATTGGAGAAGACGAGCGGGGACTATGAGCTGGACACCGATCACATGGAGGAGTTGTTCAGCCACAATCAGGCCAAGGGTCAGCAACAAATAAAGGCCCTGCACCGTCAGAGCCTGAGAGGGGCGCCGAGCGCTGCAGCAGGAGGGGAAATGGTGAGCAGAGCAGTGAGGCGTCGCACTTTAACCCCTCTACCCCCTTTAACCCCTGACACTTTAACCTCAGTAGGCGGTAGCAACAGTAGAGTGACATTCTAGTAAGTAAGCAGATATGGAGACATTCTCCTTTGACTCAGATTGATTATTTTGGGTCTGCAGTTCAGTTAATCAGGACGAATTCTTGTTTCCTGAAGCAATAACCTGCTTGCTGAGCCAGAAAGGTCAAAAACATTGCTGATCCTCTCCACACACACGTAATACACAAGGCTCCTATTTGTTTGGGATCATAGCAAAGTGTATTCATTTAGTTTTAGTGAATGTCATGGATTTATTCCCATATTGTGACACCACAGTAGATCTGAAAGCTGCCGTGTGGCGTTCAGCATCATTCACAGCGTGGGTGGAGTCTGACAGTGTTTGATCTGTGTTTGCTAAGGGAAGGGAAACTGTGTCATCGCACACCTTTATTGCGTACATGCACTCGGTACACAACATTCTGTTTTAAAAACAACCGATATTGACTTTCACCTGGAGTGAAATGTTTCAAACCAGAAACAGAGCAGTTATTTTGTATATTTTGTATTGTTTCATACTCTTTATACGGTGTGTGTGTGTGTGCTGTTATCACAAGGTCAATGAGGTCAGAGAGGTCAAATGTTAATGGGGCAAATCAAAGGTTTTAGTGTCACTTAGCTTTTACTTTAACCGTTTCACCATTTTCAAAGAGAGACACAGAGAAGCTCCGCCGCTGTTGCAATGGTTCCCTGTTGCTCCGACCTGATTATTACAATTCAATCAACACCAAGAATTCCTAACCTTTGGAATTGACTGTTCTGTTTGGAAAGCCGAGGTATCTGTGATAGAAGACGGCTGCTCCGGCCTCTACTTAAATTATCTCAGCAATGCCACAGACACGCTGATTACATCCACGTCTTTCTGTGTGTGTGTGTGTGTGTGTGTGTGTTTCCGTCTCCAGGTTTCCATTCTGTCTTCCAAGAGGAGCATGAACGTTGGAATTTTCCTAAAACAATTCAAGCGGTGAGTCAGTGATCTCATTTTGCAAGGTGTGATTGGTTTTGCACAATACTATCTCCGGGCAGACGGATCTGTCTGCGACACAGTTGCCTCATACACACAGATTCTTCATCGCCGGCGTGTCCTGGCAGGTCCCAGCTACGTTACTGTACTGCCTGAACAGGTTGCCGCCCTAAGGGAACCCGCAGGTCAACTTCACAGAGCTATTGTGAATGTATTGCCTAAGGTTGTTGTGTAGATGCAATAAATCAAATAGCAACAGGAGGAAAAACAGGACTCCTGGTAATGATGATCCATATTATCTCATAAACTGGGTTGTGAGGAAAAAACCTTCACAAAATCAAGAACATACGCATGTAAACGTGTGTGTGTTCACTAGAAAGGACACAGGTAACTTCTGTTGAGAGGAGTGGAAGGAGCAGAGTCTGTACTTGTGAGGAATGAAGGAATGAAATCAGCCGCATTGGCCCTTATAGTCGGTATTTCAGCAGGCAGAGGCTTGTCGGTGTCAGCAGCTAGATGCTCAACTGTGGCGTGAAGAGAGAAACACATGTGGCTCATGTGATGTTCCAACCCTTTAGAAAAACATGCGTAATCCCAAATCAGCCACCCACTGTTTGCGGATACACGTAAAGGATTGCAACATGTTTGTGTCTCTGCTTCCCTCCTCAGGCCCGTCAGTGAAATGATTGCAGAAATACATTCAGGAAAGCGTCTCAGCTTTGGTTCTGGGAAACTGAGGGAGCTTTGCAAACTGCTGCCAGATGAAGAGGAGGTACTGCTGTCACCTGGCTGCTTTTCTGTTTAATACGTTATACAACAGAGCTCATTGGCAGCTTTAGCACCATAATAACCTTTCTTTTGTTTGTTTGGACTCTCTGCAGGTGAAGCAGCTGGTCAGGTTTAAAGGAGACTCATCTGCTCTCCCTGAAGCAGACGAGTTCATGACCAAGCTGGTTGGGATCCCCAGGTGGGCTACAAGAACCTCATCCTGTCCGGTTTATAACTCTGATCCATAACCAGTTACCATAACATCTTCTGTTTTCTGTTTGTCAGTTATGAAGAGCGGCTGAGGAGCTTGGTGCTCAAAGAGGAGTTTTCCCCTCACATGGATGAAATGAAAAAATCCATTGTCACGATGAGATCTTCTGGTAAAGGTACGATCATCTGCTCTCCTGGAGTTCAAATACACAGAGCTTATATCCTGATTTAAGTTCTAAATGTATTCAGACTCCAATGCACCGTTTAACCTGCTCTTCTTCTTCTCGCAGAGCTGTTGGAGTCCAATAATCTCCACGCTATCATTCGCCTGGTGCTGAAGACGGGCAATTACATGAACGCTGTAAGTCTGACCTGCCACTTTATCAGGAACCCTTTGCTCCTACTGGGTCAATCCTCTGACATGATTGCGTCACATCATTGTAGATCACATCCCCAACTGAACTCTATTGTATCCAGATCTGCTGACAGGACTCATTAAAGTACACAGAACCTGGAGTGAACCAGTTTGAGATGTTGTGTGCTTTGACGTGGTGCATTATCATGGCGGAACTCCAAATCAATTATAAGATGGGTAGCTGGTGGCCATAGAGGGAAGCACGTGGTCAGAAAGGATACGCAGATAGTTTGTTGCAATATCACACCACCAGCCACAACCTTTACTATAAACACAAGCAGGATGAGTCACCGGATTCATGCTGTTGATGCACAGAGCAGAATCCGGTGATTCATCAGATCAGGCGACATTTTCCAATCCATTCCAGAGTGATTAACGTTTAACATTCTGTGTAAAGTCTAGAAAAGTTTCTGAAATATTCAAACTGGCACCAACAAGTGTTCCATCCATAAATCCCTTTGTTTGATCTCAGGATGGCTACGCCGGCAGTGCAGTCGGCTTCCGAATGGCGTCCCTGTTGAAGTTGGTGGACACCAAAGCAAACAAACCTGGAATGAATCTTATGCATTATGTTGTCATGGCAAGTATCGTTTATCTACTTCATTTGAACACTGGAACCAGCTATTTCTAAATGTGTCTGTATGATGTGACTTCTAAGCATATTTGCTTCTTCACAACAGCAAGCTCTGAAGGTCAATGTGGCCCTGCTGAAGTTTCCAGAAGAACTGGAACACATTGGTGCTGCAGCGAGGTGAGAGTTCACCTCTGCAGTCAATAAGGCACTCGGTGTATTTAATCCTTTATATTCTGTATCATCACAATGTTTTTCAATGCTTTTAGATTGAATAAGGGTGACATTGATGCCGAGTATGAAAGAATGATAAAGAGAGTCAAAAAAGCCACAGCAGACACCATGAAGCAGGAAGACCTAAAGGCCCAGATGGAGGAGTTTCTAAAGGTTTGGACGCCTTTTAGTTTGGTCTGATTCAGCTCTGTGTGTGTGTGTGTGTGTGTGTGAGTGTGGATGTTCTGATGTTTCGTTTTGGGCTCCATGTAGGAGGCTGAGGTCCGTCTGGCACATATAGGGCACGAACTTCAGAAATTGAGCTCTGTGAGTGATTCTGTGGCTGAGTACTTCTGTGAAGACCCCAGCAAGTTCCAACTGGAGGAGTGCTGCTCCATTTTCAACTCCTTCTGTGAAAGGTTTAAGCGAGCCATAGAGGTGAGCTTATTCGGGCCTACGTGTTTATCTGCAGGTTAACAAACTCCTACTCTCATATCTGACTCTATATTTTTGTCCCTCGCTGCAGGAGAACAGGGCTCGAGAGGTGGCAGAGGTGAAGCGAAGGCAAAGAGACAGACTCCAGATTGCGGCCAAGCGCAGGTCCACAGCCACCTGCTCCAGCAGAGACAAAGAAATGGACGATATTGCACTGGAGTCCATTCTGCAGAGCTTTGCCACCAGCCGTGTCCCTAGGAGGAGATCTGGGAGACCTTCCTCAAACCTATGGAGCTCCATCAGTGGGAGTCTGACAGAGATCACCTCTCAGGCAAACCTCCCAAAGGAGCCTAAGAACAGTGTCAAGTCTCTCCGGGTTATGGAGCTGTGCAGGAATGAATGGAATTCTGCAGTGGACCT
Organism: Genypterus blacodes; assembly: GCF_046128005.1. Classification (NCBI taxonomy): domain Eukaryota; kingdom Metazoa; phylum Chordata; class Actinopteri; order Ophidiiformes; family Ophidiidae; genus Genypterus; species Genypterus blacodes. Next base: position 2,592,964 of record NW_027466845.1, read on the forward strand.
GACGGAGAACTCTAAGCAGAAGGAAGTCCTGGCGATGAGCAAGGAAAACGAGGAGAAAGAAGATGTTTCGCAAGACCAGGACTTAAAAACGTTCGAAACAGAGGAGAGCAGCAGCTTCACCTTCCCGGCAAACAGGACTAACAGCAGCTCCTCCTCAGGCAGAAAGTTCTCACTGGCCGAGGACGGCAAAGAAGATGTGGAAGACAATAACAAGGAGGAAGCTCAAAAGCTGCGTGAGGCGTCCAAGAAGGTTTTACACTATCAGAACAGCCGGGGCAGCATCTCCTCAGGGGACTACTGTCTGGATAATCAGACATCTCCCGACGTGACCAGGGCCATAACTCGCCAGCGAACCGTCGACAACGAGGACGACCCACCAAACCCCGAAGATCCGAGCAATGAGGATTTGGTTCGCATTTTGCTCCAACCTGATTTCATCTCAAAAAGCAGCTTTAGCCGCCGCCGCCACACAATGAATCCTCCTGCCAAAGTTCCTGCCAACGAGGAAGAGCAAGATAATGTGTGGGTTTCAAATCCAGACAAAGCTCAACAAGAGTTAGATTCTGATGATCACTCGGACAATTTAGCTGAAGTGAGAACTCAGGACCAAACGTCCCCATCAGCAGAGAAGAAGAGCAAACCAGACATTTTACTAACCCTCGTGCCAAGTGAAGAAGTGGCAGAGCAGGAACTAGAGGTTCCGACCGCATCCGAGTCCACATCAGATAACTCTCAGAACCAGGATCAGACGGCTCCCCACAGGAGTTCGTGGATTAAGGCTGAAGGCACTGGATTTTTAAGCTTCCTACGTCGTCTGGGAGATTTGAGCAAAATGCCCGTCGCCAAGGACTCGGCCCACGCAGCCGCCGATGCTTTTGGCTGAGACTGCTTGTCAGACGTTCTAAAGGAATATACTAAGGGACACGTGGATTACAATCACCTTTAATGACTTAAAGTGTAAATAAAATTGGAATGATTTTTGTGGGTAAGATCGACATTATGAGATGGACTTGAGATGCATTTTGTACATTCTACCACTAGATGGCAGAATATGTCAGTAACATGGAAAGCATGATGGGGTGTGTCGTCACATTTCAAGGCGTCTGCAGGCCTGTGTGGACTGGTAAACAAAGCACAATTACTATTAAATTATTTTTTTGCTCTGAAATCGTCCTAAATCTTTGTTGTTATTTGAGAGTTTGGACGGTGATGTCATCAGTGCTTTACTGTATTTGTCCCTTTGTCTGGATTCAAATGCGCAGCCCTGCAGAAAGATTTGAGGAATGACAATGAGCTCTGTGGGTGTCGAGGTTTGACATTCAAACGCACCAGAAAAACTAAACAAAAATCCAAATCCTGGATTGTTTGTTATTGTTAATAAGTTTAAGAAAGAGATGCTTGTGACATAGAAACATAACTTATTTGTGTTCAAGTAGACAAGGATGAATATCTACTTTCCTCCTCTTTGTCTTCCTCGTGTGTGTTGGCACAGAGGCAAAACAAAAAATGCAGGAGGTTGTGGAGGCTTTCAGGGTCTCAGTCAATTCAGCCATTGTATTGGTTTTAAATGGGTCAGTGTTACAAAGGCAGCTTGTATCTGAGCAGAGCTGAACCGTGGAGGCTCAGTGGGCAAAACGGGCAAAACTTAAGGATTCTGATTACAAATAAACCTGAGAAGGCCGAGCTTGGTGAACACCTGTTGGTTTATTATGACAGAAAAATACCAACTTTGATGTGTTTATCTTTGGTTGGCTGAGGATCGTTGAGGCAGCAACTTGTACTGTTTCATCCAGCAGCTAAACCTCTGTGATCTCTAAGCAGCTGATACCACACCATGAGAATGGTTTCAGAAACTTGTTCTAAAAGTATAAACGTGAGATAATAATATATTTGAATAATCCACAATATAGTACTGTTATTATATATTGAGCTTTATAGCAGCACATTCATTTGTTTGGAATTTGAGCTCTAAAAACTGAATATAGTAAAAAAATATATGAAAATGTGACTTAAGAATCATTGGAAATAGTTTTTGCATCAAACATATAATGAGGAAATGTTTAATTCACATTTTATTTATTTGAAATGCTTCACAACATATTCCTACATTATAAAACATAACAGCATTATTAAGAGCCAGGCGGCCAAGTCATGCAATGACATCATCATGACATCAGGCAGTATTAAGAGTGAAATAAGAATAATAAAACTGTATTAAAAATTATTTAATACTTATTTCACTGAGTGTATTGGTGGTGATTCATTATGACATCACCACCTGTTAATAATAATGCAGTTTTATTATATTATTGAGGGTTACATCCGTGTTTCATATCCTTTCATTCTGCCTGCTAATGTAACACCAAATTTGGAAATATTGAAAACAAATATTTGTTATTTGAATATACAATGAGGTATTAGTTGTGTTTTGTGGTTATGTGATAATCTTTTATGCATAATGAATGACTGTGGAGCGTTCAGGCTCGTCAGTGTTATCACTGATGTGTGACCTCTGCTGGCAGACTGCAGCAGCCATCTTGGCTAAACTACGATGGAAGCAGTCTCCATGGCAACTCCACGTCTCAGAATAAAACCCAGAGATGACTGTGTGCCCCCCCCCCCCACCCAGACACACACACACTCAAGCCCCACCCCCCCATCGGCCTGCAGCACAGCAGCCCCATGTAACAACACAGTTCCATCTTTTCATTCACCCTCACTTGAGGTTATGTTTACCTTTAATCTGCAGGGCGACCCCTCCTCCCCCCATCCCCCTCCTCCCCCCTGACACCACAGACATGATATGGCAACAACGGCTTTGTTCCTTTGAGCTGCATTGATTGGGACTCTTCACGGCGATCATGATTATGTGTTGCCATGCTTTATATTCTAATGAGGACATAAATGGAAACATGAGGCCATTTGATCCCACCCATGGAGCTGTGTCACCCTAGACTGGGACATCCTGGTGCTCTCACACTCCCACTTCCTCCTCTTCACCCACAACGTTTTATTTACAATAAGAAACATAAATGTAACATCTTCCTGAGGCTTATATTCAGCATATAAACTGTATATACATATATGTTATAGAGCAAATGGAGCAGCTTTGGAGGTCTGGTTCCATCTAAAGGTATATTCCTCTTCAGTTTACACAACAATAATTCTTTTCAGCCCAATAATTCAAATCCCAGTGGTAATGCGTGGCTTCCATTGTCCTATTATGGTATTTGGGCGGTATCTACAGATGCCAAACCCCTTTGCACCAGACAGCCCTTATCCCTCAGTCAGTTCCCGAGGAGGCACCGACCATTTTGCATATTCCCTGCCCCCCTCCATGTTGCTATTGGACTCCCAAACTCCTCCCACAGGCAATCTGGCCAATGCTGCATGCCAGGCCCGCCCCCTAATCTCCTCCTTTCCCCTTCTCCTCTTCCTCACTGTCCCTTCTTCTTCCAGACAGACCCTGCCCTTTCCTTTCTGTCGCCCCGCTCTCTGGATCCTGTTGTTGAGGAGTGGGACAGTGACAATGGGAAGCTTTTTCTCCGGCCTGCTATGCTGACACTCCACTCCCTCCTGCTGGGGAATTCATGTGAGTCCAGTCTGCAACCTTCCCTCTCTTTGTGTCGTCTTTTCTGCTCTCTCATTCTGCCCGTGTGTCATTTTCATGATTCATCAATAATCAAACAATAACTGGGGTGGGAGTGGATGAATTATTTATGACTCCATCCCATCCAGCATCTGTGTGTTGTTAAATCTGAGGGCATGCAGTTAGAAAGCAGGATGTCCTTTCTGTTGTGATAGGGTAGAATGTTTTGTTTATGAGCTGTAAATACCTCAAAATGAAATGATTTCATCCCAACTGTTGCACTAAACACTGTGCCATTCTGCATCTTTATTGCTTCCTCGTCCAGCCCACACACTTCTCCATTTTAGCTCCGAGGCGGCCCTGGCTGCCTGGCTGTGTAGCAGGTGGGCATCTTTGCTGCAGTCTGAGGGCTGGGCTCTGTAATCAAGCGTACGTGCTCTTTTGTTTAGAGGCTTAGTGATCTCTCGCCGGTCTTCTGATCCGGCTGTGTGAGGCGTGTGTGTGTTTGTGTGTGTGTGTGTGTGTGTGTGTGTGTGTGTGTGTGTGTGTGCTGCCGGCAGCCCTGTGAGCCACTTATGAATCAGCGTGTTGTTTGCTTATGTCACTGTGCGTCTCCATTGGTGCCACTGTACTGCAGCAACAAGCCCGGTGCATCATTGTCACACCTCCGACCCCGGATTGAGGGCAGATGGTTCAGTGGTGGCTTATTGATTAGCCATTTGTTCTACCAAAAAAGGCCTCATCTTTGTGGTAGAACAATCTCAGATGTCACAGGTCGGATTCAGGCCGGCTGACGGCGATGGGTTGAGTGGTTTTCCTCGCTTGCTGCCTCAGATGGGTCAGAGGGAGGTTACAGACGGTCCTGATGCCTGAGGACACATCGTCAGGCAGGTTTACATGTCTGAATGTGAAAGTAGTGAAACCCCTGAAGACCAGAGCCAGAGGGAGGGGAGTGAATGTGAGAGAGAGGCCTGGCAGCATGTGGGAGAGAAGAGAGGAGTGGCGCACACTGCCTGCTATTAACACAGTATTGTTGAATTGTTTAGGTGAGGAAGGGCAGGTAGAATAAGTCACTGTTTAACTCTGAGTGTGAACGGAAATGTGACGTCTGACGAAACTGCCAAGAACAGAAGAAAGATTGTAGTTTGAGAGTGATTGGATACAACCTCTGAATACAGATTTCATCAAAGTCTAGATGATGATGATGCAACCCGACTCTGCTTTACTATTGTGCGTGTGTGTGTGTGTGTGTGTGTGTGTGTGTGTGTGTGTGTTTGTGTGTGTGTGTGTGTGAGTCCGTTGTCTGCTAACAACATCAGAGCCCTTTCAGTCCTCACAAAAGAAATGATGTGTTGATGGAGATAAACAAGGCCGACGTGTGTGTATGTGTGTGTGTGTGTGTGTGTGTCACTGTAGCGTTCATGAGAAGCAAACGTGAAATTCACTCAGTCGTCTGCGTGCCTGCAGGAGAAGAAATATACTATAAATAGCCGTATAAACAGTCCCTTTATACAAATATTTGTAGAATTACGGCTCTCCTATTCCTGTGTTTGGGCTCAGACGAGCGTGGACAGAGACTTCTCCTACATTCATGTGATCCTGATGGCAGAGAAGCCTCACATTGGATGTTTAAAGGAGTTCAGCAGCACCTTAATGAGGCCTGTAGGAACATAGATGATGAGCTGTGCTGTGAAATCACAAAGCACAAGTCCAAAAAATCTATCCAGCTCATCCTTTTGTTTTTAAGACTTGCTGGGTCATCAAAAGCCGTCTCAACCTTTATTACTTGTCATGATGAAGTATGTGGGCTCCTCTAAGTCCCACTAAAGGTTTAACAGTGTAATAACGTTGAGTATGAGTACAGAGGAATAGTGCACGGATGAGAGATCTTCACCTCTCTGTAGGTTCATATTTTGGTGTAATAGTGTGAAGTCATCGTTCCCTCTGCTCTGTTGTAACTCTCATTCAGACCATAATGACTCTGACAGCAGTATTGATTACGTTATGTGCTGATTACACTCTTTGTCTCCTGGGTGATCAAAGACACTCATCCTGAGGCGTGGGAGCATTTTGACTTCCTGTCCCTTTGGTCATAATTAATCAGCATGTTAAGTACATAGATAAAAGAAACAACATTACATGGGGAATTGGAGGACGAGCTCATTTATTTCCTTAAACTCCAGGAGCCCCCAGCTTAAATGTCATCCTTATTTTTAGTAAACTATAATTACGACTTCCCGCAGCGTTGTGGATCACACTGAGGCACGTTACTGTACATACAGTGCAGCTGCAGCACTTGCAGTGAAGATAAATGTTGCAGCTCTTGTTTTAAAGTTTAGTGCTTTACACATTAAAGATGTTTCACCCTCCCAAGATTAATGAAGCTTGCAGGAGGTTGAGTCATCAAGTTATAACAAGAAATGGAATTTATCCTGTTAGAACACCGGGGACAAGAAAACAACAATTAATGCTTTATTCCAGTTACACACACACACACTTGTTAGGGTTTGATGTCATTGGAATGCATATTAAAACTTGTTTCAAAGTTGTGAGCACAGTGATGCAACATCCTGTCTTCACCTTTATGGACGAGCAAATCCCTTCATTAAACTGGCACCTTTAAATGTCACACACACACACACACACACACAGGAGTATTGAGCAGTATTGAGCAGTGTGGACGACTGAGTGTCTCTCTGGTGGACCAGGGTTGCGGGGGGGCGGCGGCCTGCGCTCACGCTCCGCTCGACCTTTATGAAATCTGCAGCGCATGTGGTGCCTGCAGACACGAGGATGCCGCATTGTGTTGAGTCGGCTTTGTGATAGTGGGCCTGCGGTGAGAGACACACTCACACACACACACTCACACACACACACACAGATGTCTCCCTGCCTCTCTTCTATTCTTTGCGTCACTGATTAAAAACACTGGCGAGCACTGTTACTGTACTGACATGATGCGGTCAGTCACCCTCGTCAGAGAAGCCACTGGGCTCTAATCCCTCTCATGTCCGCTGATTAAAGGAGAGAGAGGAAGAGAAGCACAGGAACTTAACACACTTTACAAAGAGAATCAATTTACTGGTGTGTGTTGTAAATGACAGTACTAGTACTTTACAGAAGAGCTCAGTCAGGACACAAAATACAAGGATCGTCTATTTCTACTTGGTATCCATTAAAAACGTACGACACACAGCGCCGGTTCAGTTCCAGCTCTTATACTGAGTCTATAAAGCAGAAAAGCTTTACATTTTATGACAGAATGTTTGGGATTCATTAAGTCCACTCTGACAGTGACCGATGCAGAGAGACAGACTCCTTCATTCGGTGCAGTGAAGCTTAAGCCGGGCTTGTTAGTCAGAGGAGAATTTCTCTGTTTGAAATTTCACGTGAATAATCAGCTGAGAGCCAGTGAGGCCTTGGCCACAGCTGCTAACACTGTTCAAAACACGCACACACACACACACACACACACACACACACACACACACACACACACACACACACACACACTAACAGTGATGAGATTATTGAGGATGGTTCTCAGGTTTTAGGTGGATTGTTTGGATTCTAATCACGTTTCCTGTTTGCTTGTTGATCAACCAGCTAATCAACCAGCAAAGTAAGAGTGAAGGAAAGAGTGAAGGCTCAGTGTTTACATCTGTTTTGTCCATTTCTGATAGTGAATTATACTTCAGACAGGCAGTGGAAACATAAACCCATCATCTATAATTAACCACAATCTTCCGAGCTTCAAGGCCCAAAGTTTCCTCCTCAGGTCATTCAGACTTTGATCTGCTGGGTGACCGCTGCAGTGACTCATCCAGGAGCTATGATCAGGGAGGAACAGGATCAGAAAAGTCCTGGGATAGAAGATATTTCATATTGAAGTGCTCCGTCACAGACAGCAGTTTGAATTGAACAGTTTTTGTTGACATTTATCCATGAAAAAGTGTGAAGACCTGCAGCTTTTCTCAATTCACGGAGGATATCAGTGATAAACTGCTCTATGATGATGTTTGGTTGTACACATTATAGGCCTAACTGAGATTGATTGAATTTTGCGATGACATCCTAATCTAGTTGACTGTGGGAGGAGGTCATATTTATCAGGGTGTTTCCACAGGATTCTTATGTAATGAGTCTGCATCAATAATTGAGAGTTGTGGGCGAGAGAGACGCAGCTCCTCCACTCGGTCTGACAGCTTTGGGTGATTTTTAAGTGGAGTGCTTCCTCATCTGCAAAGGCTGCCATTACTCCCTCTCTCTGTTAGTCACAGCGCCGGAAAAGGCTGTCTGTCCTTTTATGTCTTCCCACTACACAACAGCAGCAGGTAGGAGTGAAAGGGAGCAAGCTGAAAGTGAAGACACACAACTACTAAAAGAGAGAGAGAGAGAGAGAGAGAGAGAGAGAGAGAGAGAGAGAGAGAGGGAGAGAGAGAGAGAGAGAGGGAGGCTGTGTCTCCTCACAGATCAGATTAAGATGAGAAATCCAATTAAACTCTTCATTGTAACGTAAACTCACCTTAATCAAGCCTCTTTAAAGTCTTGCAGCGCTGGAAGTCTCTCTCTCTCTCTCTGTTATCCCAGGTCAAGGTTGTGTGTCTGTGCATGTGTGTGTGCACGTGAAGCTCTGATCTAACCCAGATTTAAGGTGACTTGGCTTGTGTGCGATGTGTCACCAGAGCCCTGGGCCACGCTGTAATCCAGCTGGTAGACGCAGCCTGACCCTGCAGGAGGACATTAAGCCACTTCACTTATGCATGAGGCCGGTGTGACAGCATACACATCCAGCATGAAGAAGCAAAAGCACAAAGTTGCACGGCAGCTGAACGGCATAATCAAGCTCATCTGCATGAAGAGCTGATTATGCACTTCCCCCATGATGAGGCCTTGAAGGGGATACTGAGTCATGGCTGCATGAATTATTACTATACTGCAGATTCACTTCTCCACTCTGCTCTCTACTCTTCTATTTAACTTATTTGTAATATTTCACCTCATGGATCACCTCTGCTTTCATGCAAGGATATCACAAATTGAATCTTATCCTGTTGTTCTGGGAGTGCGTAGACGTGCAGGCGTACATGGCGACACACAGCTGCTGCCAGAGAGCGACGGGGCTTTTAAAGAAAGACTGGAGTGGGAGGAACTGAGACTGCTGAGGGAATGGAGAGGGAGGCAGAGAGTGCTCGGAAGGGAGGAGGAGGTGTTTGAGGGTGTTTGGCTCCACCAGCTTCCTCATGATGTCACTGTTCAGCTGCTGCAACTCAGCGTCCATGTGAAGGGGAAGGCAGCAGAGGGGAGGAGGAGGGCGGCTTTATGAGGGTAAGACAAGGGGGAGGTAGAAGAAAAGGCCGTGACAGTTAGACAGGCACTGTGTGTGGACAGTGAAAGGGGGGTCTGCAGAGCTCCTTAGTCACCAGGCCTTGTAATCACTTTGCTGAGGGCAACAATGGAGCCTGCAAGCCTGAGAAAAATCCCCACTTACATGTCGTCGGAGTGGCTGATGCTGTGGGTGTATTTATATGAGAGAGAGGAGAAGACAATAGAAAGAAGGCAAGATACTGGAGAGCAAAAATGAGCCAGAGGGAGGGAGGGAGGGTAAGAGACGCAGGGTGGGTGAGCTGAGCTGAGCTGTGAGCTGTGAGCTGTGAGCTGTGAGCTGTGGCTGGAATGCCATTGTTAGAGCTCGCCGTTCTGTGCTGCAGAGAAGGACAGCTGCCTCTGAGGCCTGCTCGCTCACCAGAGAGACCGTAAATTTGAAACACCGGCTTCCTACGGGCAGACAGACACACAGGCACAGATAGACAGACATGCAGACAGACAGGTGGTGTTAAAACTCGGCCAGCTGGGAGTTAAGGGGAAGGAACTAGGAGGAATTTGGGGAGTGGCGTTTGAAGGCTTCCTCTTTTCTCTCCTTATTCTCGGAGAAGTGGGGCCTCGCTGTGTTTGTTCTGACAAAAACCGAGAGACGGGAGAGAGTGAAAGCTTTACTTCACCCTGCTGCTTGGCCATCTGCAGAGGAGAGCTCCAGCACAGCTTTGGACTGAGATGTTCTCCATGCAGCAGCAGCCTGGGAGAAGAATTTACAAAAGCTGAAGAGTAGGAATGATGAATGGAATGGAGGCTAAGTGGAGGGTGAAGCAGTGTGTGGTCATGTGGCTCTGGTGCATGAGGAGGTGATGGGTGAGTTAGCTTCGCTTGCCAAGGGAAATGTGTGTGTGTGTGTGTGTGTGTGTTTTCTCAGGGTTGATTAGATGCAGATCATGGTTTAATGCAATAATCAGCAATTATGTAACAGCAGTGAGTGTTTGTTTGCATGTTTATCCATGTTTCTGCACCAGTAAACTGAGACAAACACGCTGAACTGTTCCACGGTGGAGTATTTGCAAAACATCTCCAGGTTTCTGGAATGTTTAAAAATAACTGAGCAACATGTGACCTTACATGAAATGATTCATCATGGCTTCATAACATCATGAAGGAGCAGAATGTCTCTACACTGTCTGGTACTTTCCTGCATTTAGATTTGCAGCACCGTCACATTTGGGGGGGTTTGTGATGCATATTGCAGTTTGCTGGCCATCGCTGTTTCTCTTTCTGTGTGAAGAGGATTCTGGAAGCACGATGGAGCCTGGAGGCTGTTGGAGAGTGATACAGGACAGGAGCCAGTAAATATTCATGTTACCATAGAGAGAAATCAGCCCTAATGTTACAGTGAATACAGGTGAAAGTGGTTTATTTGTCATGTTAAAGCAGTGAATGGTGCTTGTGTACAATATGACAGATGTACACATAATCTGTGTTTGACCCACTGATACAGTTCCATGTAAGAGCATCGCCGCCGTCCACTGATGTTAGATGATAAAATGGAGGACAAAGTGTTTTAGAATAACGCCGGGAATCAAACACGATAAAACCGGTTTGTGCCGTCGGGTTTCTGGTGGTGTGTGATTAGTGACACACTCGTGATTGCTCCTGGGATTCATGTCTTTGTACTGTACGTTCATTCGTCTCCCTAAATGTTCACTTCTAGCACTATCTTCCTCTGTTTATGCTGGCAAAAAGAGAGAAACCTCTCCTTGTCCTGACCCAGTTTTGTAGAAGGCGGCAGAGACATGAGGGTTTACTTTAAAAGACGTTTTATGGTGCAATCTGGTTGTGCCCTTGTGCTGCAGACCTCTTGTCCTCCTTTCTTCCATCTCTCTGCACCCTATTATAAATGCACTGTGAATGTGTGGCGTCTCTCTTGACCTTTTCTTACTCCTTTCTCCCATCCTGTGTGCAGGTTAAGTGGTCCCCGAGCCTCCTTTGAATGTCTCTCATTATGGCCAAGCGTGAGACCGGCAGCACCAGTCCCGTGGTCAGGCAGATAGACAAGCAGTTCCTGGTCTGCAGCATCTGTCTGGACCGCTACCACAACCCGAAGGTCCTCCCCTGCCTGCACACCTTCTGCGAGAAGTAGGTTCTGGATAATACTGCAAAAGAGATGCAGATGTTTTAAGTTCAGTCTCTCTACAGCAAAGAGAAAGAAAGCAATACACAGATTTCAGGGGGTTAGAATACATAAGAAGGCATAATCCCATAATCTGTGTACACACAATAACCCTTAAATCGCTGACGTTAACTCTCTGGATTTTCCTTAATATGTAACATGAAATAACAAGGTGCTTAGAGAAACTAAATTAAGCTGTTAAAGCGTGTTCTTGATCTCACGGTGTCATTAAACATCTGGCTATGGAACATTAGGGACATAATTAGTCACGCAGGCTGTTTTACTAATGGTTCATGTGAATTATCCCCGAAGTTTGTTATGGTAAATGTTGAGCTTTCGCATCATTTAAGGGGCAAACTAAAGGGATTTTATTCAGGTTAATTCCTGTCATAGAAATGAGCAAACATGTCCACAGTCTCACAGCAGGATTCATTATCTTTGTTTTATTAAAATCATGTTGAATACATTTCAAAACGATGTGTAATGGCACAAACTCTCCCATGGTCTGAGCTCTGTAAGTGTGATGAGACGCACCGACCGCTGGAGCTCCGCCGCAGGAGAGCACAACGTTTGAAAAGGCACAGAGCTGTTGGCAGCCAGCACAGATTTCCACTGCTGTGCCGCTCACATGGCACACTTAAGTCCAGTTAAGATGGAGCTCACATCATCTCCAAACTCCAAATATGTGCTCATAAGACCAAAACTCAAACAATGTCAGTACATCACTGCAGTAAATTCTGTGACATTAACATCCTTGTCTGTTTGCTAGATGCTTACAGAACTACATCCCCCCTCAGTCTCTGACGCTGTCCTGCCCAGTGTGCCGACAGACGTCCATCTTACCAGAGAAGGGCGTGGCGGCCCTGCAGAACAACTTCTTCATCACCAACCTGATGGAGGTTCTGCAGCGAGACCCAGAGTGCACCAGACCCGAAGCCTGCAATGTGCTGGAGTCGGCCAGCGCCGCCACCGCCTGTCAGCCGCTCTCCTGCCCCAACCACGAGGGCAAGGTGGGTCTCAAACACACACACAGGTCACAGCAGCAGAGTGAACCACAGAACAGCTAATATGAAGCACTCAAAGTATTTCTCAAACTGTGCTTGTGTGGAGAAATGTGGTGTTCAGTTTGTTGCTCCACTGCGCCCTCTGCAGGTGATGGAGTTCTACTGCGAGTCATGTGAAACAGCCATGTGTCTGGAGTGCACAGAGGGGGAACACAGGGAGCACGTGACGGTTCCTCTGAGGGACGTGCTGGAGCAGCACAAGTCAGCTCTGAAGAACCAGCTGGACACGGTGCGCAATAGGTACGACCGGCACTTCGTTCATCCATGTGGCGAGTCTGGATCGGGAGTCTCCCAACATGTCGCTTGCTAGCTCGCTAAAGGTTCAAAGAATACATGCATTTGACAACACAACGTCACTTGGTAAACCTGTTTAAATTTCTACCAAATCAAGTTTACGGACATCCCGCCCCCTTCTGTTACAAAATGATTATATGCCAATCAGATGTCAAACAAATGACGCTGCTGTCCAGTGTGGTGACGTCAGTGACATCATTTAGGCGATGACACACTGATAATGTAAACTGCAAAAAACCTGAACATGACAAAAAGGTCCCCTGGTCTGGTTGTTCTTGTGTTCCCTCCTTCAAACAACCTCTTTGACTTTCGCTCTTCAGACTACCTCAACTGACGGCCGCCATCGACCTTGTCACTGAGATCTCCAAGCAGCTGACAGAGCGGAAGAATGATGCCGTGACCGAAATCAGTAACACTTTCGATGAGCTGGAGAAGGCCTTACACCAGCGCAAGAATGCTCTGATTACTGAGGTGGAGAACATCTGCAGCACCAAGCAGAAGGTCAGATCTCCATGGGATTGGTTTGCTTTTTGCTGGAGGGTTTGTGATGGGAGGGAGTGGAGTCTGAGTTTCTCCATGTGGTGAAGTAGAATGTCTGAACAGAATATAACTCTGGTCTTGACGTGTCTCTAGGTGCTTCAGGCTCAGTTGACCTCTTTGCGCCAAGGCAAGGAGAACATCCAAAGCAGCTGCAACTTCACAGAACAAGCCCTGAGCCACGGCAGTGCCACTGAGGTCCTGCTGGTCCAGAAGCAGATGGGGGAGCGGGTCAGCGCCCTGGCACGGCACACCTTCCCCGAGCAGCCCCACGAAAACGGACATCTGGAATGCCAGGTGGAGACGGACGGCCTGCGCCGCTCAATCCAGAACCTGGGAGTCCTGATCACAACGGGCACAGTGGGCCACACGAGCGTGGCCACGGGCGAGGGCCTGAGACACGCGCTGGTCGGCCAGCACACCACCGTCACGGTCACGACCAAGGACAAGGACGGAGAACTGGTGAAGACCGGTAACGCTCTCCTGAGGGCGGAGATTATCTCTGCGGACGGAGGGAGCATGGAGGCCGAGGTGGCGGACAACAAGAACGGCACCTACGAGGTCGGATATACGATTCGCTCGGAGGGAGAGTTCACCTTCTCCTTGCTGCTGTACGAGCAGCCGGTGCGCGGGAGCCCCTTCCGTTTGCGCGCCGTCAAGCCGTCTGACGTCTTGCAGTCGCCAGATGACGTGAAGAGGAGAGTGAAGTCTCCCAGCGGGGGAGGGGGACACGTACGGCAGAAGGCTGTGCGCAGGCCCTCCAGCATGTACAGCACCACCAAGAAGAAGGAGAATCCCATAGAGGACGAGCTCATCTACAGAGTGGGTGAGTGCACCAATGATCAATCAGCCCGTTACCTGAGGGGAGCCGTCGCTATCGATTATTACTTACGCTCAGCAACAAACAAGATCCCTGAAAAGTGAAAAGTGTAACTGTGTCATGATATCCTGTGGATGCAGGAACACGTGGTCGAGATAAAGGCGAGTTCACCAACCTGCAGGGCATCTCCACCTCCAGCAACGGACGAATCGTGGTTGCCGACAGCAACAACCAATGCATACAGGTCCGTGTTCATCGATGCATCAGGGTTAAACCCCCGTCACGAACATTTCTCTGATTGTTGGGCTTTAGTGCGATCAAGCGTTTGTCTTCTTCCTCAGGTATTTTCAAATGACGGCCAGTTTAAGATGAGATTTGGAGTCAGAGGTCGTTCACCAGGGCAGCTGCAGCGCCCCACAGGGGTCACGGTCGACATGAACGGTGACATCATCGTGGCCGACTACGATAACAGATGGATCAGCATCTTTTCCTCGGATGGAAAGTTCAAGGTAGTTGGACTCTGCCTTGTTTTTTGGGAGGTTTCAGGCTTTCCGTTTATTTGACAAAGTAAAGGAGGGCAAAGAGCAGGGGAAGAGGGAAGGACACAGGAAGGAAGGAAGGAATAAAAGAATGTAGGGAATTAGAAAACAAAGGAAGGAACTAAGACAGAGAGGAGTGTAAGTAACAAAGAGGGAAAAGGGAAAGAACAGGGAAGAAATAGGGCTTAAAGAATTTAGTAGTAGTAGTTAGTAACTTCTCACTTCTGGCTGCTGCAGAGTAAAATCGGAGCGGGTCGTCTGATGGGACCCAAGGGTGTCGCCGTGGATAAGAACGGACACATCATCACCGTGGACAACAAAGCCTGCTGCGTCTTCATCTTCCAGTCTAATGGGAAGCTGGTGACCAAATTCGGGGCCAGAGGGACGTCTGACCGCCACTTTGCAGGTAGAACCACCGCATGATGTTTCAGACCCACGCTGCCTGTGGGGATCTGATCTGATCCTCTCCCAGGAAGTGTCAGGGCATGAGATCGGGCCAGATTTACACACCTTATGTCCCATTACTAACAGGAATGTCTTAGAGCAGCATGTCGCTTACACACTTTGATTTACTCTCTGTTACACTTAGAGTTCATGCATGTGACAGATTATTGTGATTTAATGGAAGTGACGACACGATTGAAGTATGTATTGAGTCCTTATTGTTGCATTGATCTGCTTAAGCCTTTGAAACATGCATCTGATGCATGGACACGACACCCCGACGCCTTCTGTCCTCTCCTTTAAGCGCTTCAGTTGAATCCTCCTCCATTCTCTCAGTTTCATTTCTCACCTGGACCTTTTTCTTTCCCTTTTTTAGAAAAAAGCGGTGCAAACATTGCACTGGATCAAAAGCTTAGTAAATCTGGCCCTGTGTTCAGTAAGTAAAATGAATCCTGACAAAGTGTTGTTGCTCTCTCTCCATGTTGACCGTCTCGTCTCGTCCCGTGTCTTGTCCCGTCCTCAGCTCCTGGTCTCTCTCTCTTTCCTGGTCTCTCTCTCTGTCTCTCTCTCTCTGTCTGTGACCCGCGTTTGTCTCGCATTCAAAGTCCATAAATAGAATGGAACTTCCTCTTGAATGTTGCAAAGCTGTGATGACTCATCTTCTGCCTTTTCTCTCCCCTCTGCTGCCTCCAGGTCCTCACTTTGTGGCCGTCAACAACAAAAACGAAATAGTGGTAACAGACTTCCACAACCATTCAGTCAAGGTGCGGCTCTGTCTATACGTCTAGGCAAACCTGTTAGAGACACAGACCTTAAGGTTGGGTCTTGTGCCGGAGCAGATGTGATGTTGAACTTACATTTCCTGCTGCAGGTGTACAATGCAGACGGGGAGTTCCTGTTTAAGTTCGGCTCCCACGGAGAGGGAAATGGCCAGTTCAATGCTCCAACTGGGGTGGCTGTGGACGCCAATGGAAACATCATCGTTGCTGATTGGGGCAACAGTCGGATACAGGTATGCCGGAGAGAGATGTGCAGAATACAAAGTCATCAATCAGAATGTTTACGTGCAAGTGAGACCTCAAGACGAGTCAACCTGTCCGTGTACTGCATAGTTTCACTCTGTATCCAAGGGAAAGTCAATCTTGGGCAACTGGACTTGCTGGTAAAGGCTTGAAGACGTTCTGAAAGACTTCTTCAGTTCTAGAGAACTGTTGCCTAAGATGTACTTTACCTTGTATTCACCGACATCTCACTATTTATCTTTGCTGGGATCTTTGTCTGACCTACAATTGGGGAACAAGTGCAGAGAGTTCCCATCACTTATCCATCTTGTCCCTTTCGTGCATCACCATCCAGGTTTTCGACAGCTCAGGGTCCTTCCTGTCTTACATCAACACAACGGCGGACCCCCTGTACGGCCCCCAGGGTCTGGCCCTCACGTCTGACGGCCACGTGGCGGTGGCAGACTCTGGGAACCACTGCTTCAAGGTCTACCGCTACCTGCAGTAGAGAGCGGACGGCCCCGGGCACTGACCACAACACAACCAATGTATTCCACAGGGTGCAATGACTTTTCCAACGCAGCCGTTTGACATGCACATCATGTGATCCCGTCTGATCCCTGCACCCTGGTGTGATGTGCACTGAAGGCTGTTTTTAAAAATTTGGGTGATGTAGCGTCCTCCGGGGGCAAGTAAACGGACACCAAGCTCTGGATTGGATTTAATGTTTTTAACGGTATTCTAAAACCACGCTTTCCGTGAGTGGACGATTGAAGTATATAACGAGCCATAACTTGTCCAAATGCATGAAGTTTTCCTTTATCTTATCGCCTAGGCAGCAACACGGTGTAACCATTGGTTGCTTTTATCATGAACTAGTTAGTGCTTACAGTGAAATGAAACAGCTCCGCTTATCCAGCAATGAAATGTAAAAATTTCCTATGAAAACCGACATCTAACATGAAAAACGTCACCACCATCTGTGCATTGATTTGCTGTATGTATTGTATATGCATAAATGTATATTGTGTATATTAGAACACTCCATATGTGCGTGCTATGATTTCAGCCGGTTGGCTTCTCAGACAGCAGCAGTCAAGGATTCCAGGATTTTAATTGTGTGTGAGTGGGTGTGAGCGTGTGTGTGTGAGCGTGTGTGACAGCTGTTAATAAGTGTGCTTTTCAAACATACTCTCCAGCACACGCTTAAAGAGAATCGTGTCATATTTATTGCTAATGTAAGCAGCACAATAATCCTTTTTTTTGTTACTATCTGTTGTTTTAAAGGAGAAAACATTGAAAATGATAAAAAAAAAAAAGGAATTGCTAATTTATTTTATTTTATACACCAGCTCAGCATGTACAAATTATTTTTCTAATTGATGTGTCTTTCTTTTCCTCTTTGGAGCCTTATTCTTTATCCCTCAAAGGGAAATAAAGCAGAATTCAGTTTCCCTCACATAGAAAACTTCATTCTAATTCTTGGAAGAAAAAAGATATTTATCACCACACAGATTGTTGGTCTGAGCTTTCACACTGACAGAAGCTTTATTTCACTCAAGTGCTACAAATTCCAAACAAGAAAACATTCACATATCTCAGGAAATCCATCCAAATGACACATTAGCAGTTACAGATCATGTTTTTGGTGCCATCTTCTCAGATTTGTTACACACTTGTAAAAAATTGCGCATATTAGTCCGGATCCGACATCAAAGGAACGAATGGAAACTGAATTCTGTTTTCTTCTTTATATTGTCTTTTGTTGGGCTTCTACTTAGGATGCTGATGACTTTATTAGATGATGATTTATTAGATGACATTCGCCAGCAAACAGAATTGAGATAATTGAGTCCATTTGCTTTAGAATGCAGTTTGTAAATCATCTAACGAAAACGCTGTTAGATCAGAGTTCCTGCCTGCACTGTCTACTCAAAGCCATGGCTCCCAATTTAAAGAATAATCTGGATCAGCAGGGCCAATAGTTGCTCTCGCACCCCCTAGTGTTCATACTGTGTATTACCATAGACACGGCAGAGGGACGGCCAGGTGCACAAAGGAGGCAGCTTCCTGATGTCATCACCCCACGTCACCTGAACCCTCCAGCATCCAATCTGGAGATGCTGTCGTGCCAAGCAGTTAGATATCAACACATCAGCGTGTGTGTCACCCAAACAAACCCGACACAGGAAGCTGCCTGCGTTCTTATGCACCTGATCGTGTTGTTTGAGTTGTTGCCAAATGGGAACTGAGATCTTTCACAGAGTCGCAGTCTCGCCTTTTAGAGAAGCACCGTTACTCTCTGTTTGTGTCGCACCAATACAAGCAATTCTGTTCCCTCTATAAATATGCACTGGTAATAAAAGCACATGGTTTCCGGAGATGCGACTGTTTCATTCCACACCCTTTACTTCTCCTGCACGCAAACACATTTCACAGTCCAGACATCAGCGGTCAAAGAGTTTATCGATAGGAGAGGAAAGTCAATTGGTCCGGGTCAAAGGTCAGATCCATAAACATTTTTGTCTCTGAAATTTCACAATTTGCTCTGGATCCAGGTCATTTTGAAAACATGTTTGGTATGATTAAACAAAGCTATTCACTCCTATTAGTATTCTACTTATTTCTGTCTCTTTAGGCCTTTTATTAGGCCTGTTCAGCCTTGGCAGATGTATGGACTCTATTGAGTGATGTCCTAGTTTAAGTGTGTTTTGATGCGTTTGTAGCAGGTTCTGCTGTGCCACAAACACACAGAATGAGTGTTTACAGACACTCGTGTAAGAGAAGAAGAATGTGTCCAGGTTGAAAGTCTTTTATTTATAAAATTATTTATTTGCAGACCACCTTGTGCTTCTGGTCTATGTTACAAATAATTACAGCACATACAGTTTGCGTTTTTTGAACAATAACCATTCCCAAGCATCCAAATGATATATTTATAAGTAATACATATGTATATACAAACATACATGTGCATCAAAAAACATTAGGATGGACTAAAAGAGCCACAGTACGCTGAGCAAAAGCCAACAAAGTGAGAAAGCTCGGCACTCAAATCATAACTGGGGTAAACATGAAGGTATGATATCACAGGTTGCATAGAATTATTTTGCTTCAAATGAAAATTGCAAATAAAGTTGACATTTAATAAAAGCGTGGATGTGTATCAAAAAGGTTTAATATGAGGTAATCAGATTCATCAGATCAGATCTGGAGAGAACACTGTTATACACAGGGAGCTGAAGGGTTGATTCAGTGCGAATCTGACACAGAAACAGTCAAGGAGACGACAGTATGGAGGCACTAAATCACTGAAAATAAATAAATAAAACGAGTGAATTATGTGACATTGTCAGACGTTACAGACGATTGTTATGGGCAAAAGCTTTCATTCCCTTTAACTGATGTTTGATGAGCTCGTTCTGCCGTATTAACAGGTTTCACTAAGTTATGGAGAAACTCTGGAGCAGCTCTGGATGCTCCACTGTACACTGCCTACCAGCTGTGGAGTCCAAACCAGATCAAACATGTCCAAACGTCACTTCTCTTACATGATTTCAGAGCTATTTGTTCATTATTAGGAGCGTTTATCAATAACAAATAGCCACGACTGATAAATACTGCATCTTATGGGTTATACTGCAAAAAATACATCAAAGTGGTGGAAACACAGTAGAGTCACGATTCGGTTCAAATCAGTATTTAGACATATTTTTTACAATTTCAAACAATCATACAAAATACAAAAAAGAAACGCATGCAAAAGGAACCCAAACAAAACCATGAGCACGGATGAAACAATGTGAAAAAATACAGTTCATTAAAAAAATGGATGTGGAGGCGATCACGCGTTAAAACGTTAACATCCTGTGATTTCATAGGCACGCGTTGAATCTATGGACGAATCAGTTCTCTACACACACACGCACGCACACACACACACACACACACACACACACACACACGCATGGGGGTTTTTCCCAGTGTAAGCGAGCTAGGAGCAGTGTCTCACCACGGCAACAGACAAACAAACCAACAAACAAACACGAAACGACTTCTCTTTGACCTTTGACCTCCTCCGTATAAACACCAAAACGCCACGACGAGGAACGGAGGAATCTTCTGTAGCACCTTTGGGAAAAGTAACGAAACGTAACACCCATTTTTGGATCGAGTGGCATAAAAACAAAAAAGCGAATGAGAACGTGGAGCGCTGACAGACGGACGGAGGCGTGCCTTTGATCAGCGGGCGGGAACGCAGTCAGACTCCTGCTCCGTGTGCGGATGTCTCCCCCTGCAGGCGGAAAGCGATGCTGCATTTCAAGTAGATTCTGAAAAGAACAAAAGCTCTTTGTGTGTTTGTGTTGCTTCTCCCTCCCTCCCCCCCTCATCTCGTCCATGTGTTTATGTTTAAGTAAATACGAGGCACTTTCAAAACAAAAAACAGGAAGTGAATCATCTCGCTGCCCCTCAGTCCGTCCTCCCTCCCTCCCGCCCGCCCTCACACCTCCGAGCTGTCACCGCCGCCGCCGAGGCCAGGCGTCACCATGGGCTCGGTGCTGCTCGACCCCCTCGGCGTCTCCTTCTTCTCCTGCTTGGACCGCGCCAACAGGATGGCCGCCACGACGACCAGCACGGTGAGCAGCAGCCCGACGATGACGCCGATGATCAACACCAGTTTGTCGTCCTCGCCGTCGTCCTTGCGGTTGAGCTCTCGTGGCACGACCCCTCTGGTGAACACCTCCCTCTCCGGGCTGGTCCTCCTCTGGCTGCTGCGGTCCAGAGCGATGTGCAGGATGTTGGTGCCTCGGTTGTTGCCCGCTCCGATCTCTTCCACCGCTTCCGGTACCTCGTTAGCCGACCTCCTCCAGCGATGCTGACCCTCTGGGGCCGAGGCCACGTGGTGACTCAGCGTGTGGTACTCCAGGCTTCTCTTCCCGATGCCGCGGTTGGCGTTGTCCCTTGAACGCACCGTGTAGATGGTGTGGATGTACCATTCCCTCCCCGTAGACACCTGGACACACAGGGACAGCTGTGTTAGCTAATATCTCCAAAATAATGTCTGTGTGTTATTGTAATGGTACGGCCCTCTGCAGAGCATCTGCTGCGCCTGCTGAGCCCAGAATTGCTGTCATAAAGGGAAAAATCCACCAGTAAACACTTAAAACTGCCAGAAATGCGGCTATTGGCGGTATAGCTTCTATTATGAGCCCATTTTATTGTTTGATGAGGCGCTTTCTTCACCAGTGAGCCCCTCTGGTATCACTCACCCGTCGGCTCAACCTTTAAATGAAACTACAGTACTGAGACATTCACAGGGAAGTTTTACACACTGTGTTTCAGATATAAATAAAGGTTAACGATGCTACTTTGGCCAAACTCAAACATCTAAAACGGCTTTGTTTGACCCTTGGACATTCTGACAGCTCTTCTTCTTCTTCTACTCACATTAGGGAGACGCCCACAACTTGAATTAATTATTTTTTTAGGTTTGTTGAAGAGAAGTTTCAGCTTCAGCAGCAAACACAAAGGGTTTCTAACGTCACGTTGCATGACTCATATGTTCTCATCCTGCCACTGTTTCCACTCTCTGCTCTCTGCTGGGCAGGATGCAACAAGTTCACGCCTGTTTCCTGGGAGTTTAGGAGGTCGAGTCGGGCACGGGTCGATACATAACCATCACAAATCCCAACGCCTCAGCAAAAACATTCTGGAATGCTTTTAGCTTCACAGATTTAGAATTCTATGACCTGCTTTTCTGTCAGAGTGAATGTCGGCATGTGTGTGTCTGTGTGTGTGTGTGAGTGTGTTTGCTGTACGGAACCTGGAAGAGAGCCGAGGAAT
Organism: Genypterus blacodes; assembly: GCF_046128005.1. Classification (NCBI taxonomy): domain Eukaryota; kingdom Metazoa; phylum Chordata; class Actinopteri; order Ophidiiformes; family Ophidiidae; genus Genypterus; species Genypterus blacodes. Next base: position 2,614,594 of record NW_027466845.1, read on the forward strand.
CCATCCTGAATCCGTCTGACCCAGGTTGTCTCACCAGAGCCAAAGCTCCAGAATCATCTACTGCCAGGAAGGCTTTGAAGGCCACACTGCCGAAGGACTGGGCCTGAGTCTCAGGCTGGGCTTTGTCCTGCGGGGAGAAGAAGAAGGAGCAGTCAGAAACATGCAGCCTAGAATAAAGAAAACAGTAGACAAGTAAACGTAATGTGGAGGTGAAAGCTGTGAACTTACAATGATCTTGAATCTGTAAAGTAAAGACGGAGCGTCGGCCAGGCAGCCAAACTCAAAGTTAGCCGGGTTGTATTTGGGGACGTATCCATCGGCGCCGGTGCACAGGAACACCTTCTCTATGTTGCAGATAAAGGCGTCGCCCAGGTTCTGCACAGGATCCACCATCACGCGGCCGTAGATGGCGTCGCCTGAGGAGAAGAGAAATCGATTCATCACGAGAGGGAGAACATTAAATGCAGCCGGCAGCTCAAACTTCCCCCCCACTGTCCCTTTGACGGGCCAGTTGGAAGGCTTTTCACAGATCCTGCGACATGAAATGAAAGCCGGGGGAGGCCGTCTCGTTATTAGCTCGCCGAGGACACGGCGTTCAGGACACGGCGTTCAGGACACGGCGGCCAAGTCGCTGGTTTTCAAAGCAGCTCAGTCAATCGAAAAAAAGACGGCGAGAACTCCAGGGAGCCTCGATACTTTCACTTAACGGCCGAGTGAATTCACAGCCCCCCATTCCCTCCACTTTACTCTTTAACACCTTCTTTGAGCTTTCATTTCTTTTCTGATGAGGTGATTCTGAGTGTCTCACCCTCCGAGAAGGCCGTGTCGCTCTCCTCTCCGAAGCCCATGGAGCCGTCTGAGAGCCAGAGCGTCCGCTTAGAGAGCAGCAGCATCTGCGTGTTCAGGCTGAACTCGGCCGCTACTGGGTCGCTCACCTGGACACACACACACACACACACACACACACACACACACACACACACACACAACCAGTTAACTTTGGGGTTTTAACCATTTTGATAAGCAGTTACAACCCATCTCTCAAGTTACTCATTAATAAATCAAATCAATAAGTCATAAAAATGAGTGTTTGAGGGAATTCAGTTGGGAGCTGCAGGCGGAGCTGAATTTGCAGCTAAATGGCTTAATAATGGAATGCAGCCCCTCATGAGGAGTTTTACGGCTTATTGGCTGGAGAGAAGCAAAAGATTTTAATCTAATAGAGGGAAGGTGGAATAAAAAGCTTTGGTTGCAAAGGAGCCATGAAGGAAAGAGGAGAAGAGACGGACCGGTTTAATTATATCACAGCTTCATTTCTTATCTAATGTTGCTTCCACTCCATTTCCACACGAGTATTTATTGTATTTCCTGGTCCGGATGATGTCACCTGTTGAAAGCGGATGTCCAGGTCGAAGGTGAGAGGCTCTCTGGGGTTGCAGACGGGGGGGATGGTGTACTCCAGGCCGGGCGGAGACGTGCAGGGCAGCAGCTTCACTGTATAGGTGCCCGAGTAGTCACGGACCTGAGGGCAGAACACAACGCCCGCTGAGATCCGGACAGAACCAAACTAAAACAATCAAACCGCTCTTCTATTTTCAAGAACAAACTGTTTATTTACTGCAAAGTCGGAGGTGAAGGTCCACTGCTGGATGGGCTGGTTGTAGGTGGGCTCGCTCCTCACCAGACTGAGGTTAAAGGTCAGACCAGGGTGATCGGCACACATGACCATGGAGGAGAGGAGGGAAGCTGAAGCCAAATCACATTAAGAATTCAGTTATTTTCACTTAAATTCAATTCACAGTGTCCCCCAAACAATTATCTTATATTTATCACAAAAAAATGCTTTGAAACAATATATATTATATCGCCACGGTAACATACCAGCGTGTGAAAAGACAAAAAGTCCTCTGAATCGAGCCTCGGTGCGGAAGTTGACAACCAGACGGCCGTGCGCGTTTATACGCATGCTGGTCGGGTACAGAGCACCTGCCAACACACAGTTTTATAATAATTAATTCAGAATACATCATTTTGGCAGATGTCACCACGATTTGTGAGCTTTTTCTATTTGCCATCTGCTCCACTCTTCCAGTCTTGCCTTGCAGCTCAGCCTCTGGCGGGCTGCCTATGCCGTCCCGCCACAAGATGGCAGTGTCGTACACGAATGTGAGTCTCAGCTCCGACTGCAGGTCAAAGTGCTGCCATCCGCCTGCACCCACGGGCGAGTGGAAGACGTAGGACACATGGAGCGGGACGCGCAGGGTGACATAGGACTGCACCAGATTCAACACCTGAAGAAGAATCAGAGCAGAAGGTTGATTTGTTTTGTTTGCTTCAGCCTTGTTAATAGAGATAGTAATCATGAATTAAGCTGCATAAATTGTAACACTGTAAACACAAGAACTGTCTCAGTATTCATCAAAGACAAACATTGACATTCACAGCTGTCACGCGAAGAGAAACAGATCCCTGCGGTGAAAGTGCTCACAGGCATCTGCTCTCTCCTCTGACCTGTGAGATGTACCTGCCTGCACCGGCTCCACCTTCGTGTGGAGACGTGCCCGGACGCCTCTGGGTGCACTGAGCTCAGCCAAACCATTTGCACGTTTTGAAGACTGGCCTTCACACACACACAAGCACACTCACACACACACACACACACAAACACACACAAACACACACACAACGTGCCGTGGCCTTGATAGATTCCTTCAGTCCTGTTAAGTCGGGCACAAAGCTCTTTGGTTGTGACATGACGTCGGCCTCGGGCACTTAGCTGCTGTCTCTCTGTCCGCTTAAAAACGCAACCGGGGTCACAGGGCCCCCACTAACAAACGTACACCTTCCTTTTTTTGCTCTTCCACAGTAACCGCACCAACAATATCTACATACAGAAGAGTACAGATGCTGATTGTATGCCAATGTCACCTTTGATTAAAAAAGAAACTCGTGAGATCAGCATTTTATTGACGACTCATGTGTGTGTTCCTCAGGATGCAGAGGCCATGTAAGAAGCATAGAGCATCAAAATCCTTTATCCTGCTCGTAACTTGTCATAATGCTTTGCATAAGTTGATTATCTCTGATCAATGTGAGGGCTAATCAATAAAGAAAGAGCTGCGGCCTGTCTTGCTCACCGTTTATTGCAAAGCGCCTGCGTTATCAAGTTCTGACCTGCAGGTATTAACTGTTGGCTGAGCTAAATTAACGTTTATTTTGCCGGAGCAGCCTACTTTCTTGTCGAGGCACGTTTATTAGCTCCGCATTAACATTTGCATCGCACGGCCGAAGGCAACGCAGCTCCAGCAGCTCGTGGAGAGATTTCTCTTATCGCCAGAGCAACGTCTCTCTTTTTAAACAAACCTCGACACTATACACAATGCAAAACTTCCATTCTAATAACAAAACACACTCTACGCTTTCATTTACAGCCGCAGACTAAATATATTTGCGAGCACTGCTGAGTCTAATTAATAAACGTCAGCAGCAGCAAAAGCAGCGGCAGCGGCGCGGCGGAGCTTCTTTCAGGATGATGCGCCCTGTGCACTCTCCCACTCTCTCCTATATCAACACCAGCTTAATTAACTGCAAGTCAACTATGAGGAGGTTTCCAAGGTGAATACAAATATTGGAGGCTATGAAGGGACGCAGACCTCTTCCTCCTTCATACACACACACACACTCACACACACACTTACAACGGCTGTTAACCATCTTAAGCACATGATGGAACAAAACTGTTTATTTATGAGGCCGCTGGTTACTGATGTCCCACTTTGACGTCAGACGCAGGTTAGTCATTACTGAAGACAATAACATGGTTCCCACGGCAACATTTAGAACCTCATAGCTATGAAGCAGAGTTTTAATACCCCTGCAAATTATTAATCAGGACAGGAAACTACACAAGTAACTGCTGATTCCACATTCCTGTCTACAGGAGGGTCCTAGCCTCGGCGAACCCTCACGTCTACAGATGACAAAAAGGGGTCAGAGGTGAGCTGGGGGGCTCAAAGGTGGGGCGGCTTACCTGTCCATCAGTCCCGATAGAGCCTCCGCAGTCGCTGAGCAGCTCAGACATGTCGTAGTAGTTGGTGAACTCCCACAGGCAGGCGTCCAAGTTGAGGTTCCTGTAGAATCGCAGTGTGCTGGAGCCTCTGAGCGGGCTGCTGTATTGGTACGGCGCCGTCTCACCAATCACCTCTGGATTCTTCGTAGCGTCCGTCAGGAAACCATGGCGAGTCTTGACCTCTGAGTAGTCCAGTAAATTGGAGCAACGATGGTTGCCAACACGGGTGCCATCGGGGCTGAGCGTGAGCTCAAAGTTAGACAGTGGACGGGTAGACACCACGGGCAACATACCTGAGGAGGGACAAACAGAGAGCAGGGGGACGGGGGGGGGGGGGGGGGAGTTACAGCCCAGCGGTGACAGATAACCATCAAAGCAAAACAAACCCAAGGATGTTACTCAAGTATGTAAATACTGAAATATTTGGGTTTAGTGGGACCTAATGGGTATAAAACAAAAAGTGTGTTTTCCCACTGTGGTATTTTTCCCAGAGGGGGGCAGCGAAAAATGTCCAGACACGAGGACAACAGGTTTAAGTTAAGCACAATGATGTGTAAGGTCTAGGGAAGGAGAATTTGTAATATCCACATATGAGGACGCAGGCTCTCAGGAGGTTAAACTAATTTGGTTGATGAGTGACATGAAACCACTACAGTCATTCACACTTCCAGATTTTCCCTGCTGTGCTTTCAAACACACAATCTGCTTCTTCTTCTTCAGTGATCCCTCACAGGCAGTAGAGACAGAAAATGGAGTTTGTTGTTACCGTCGATGTGCGGCATGGTGACAGTCAGCTTGATGAGATTGGGGTGGTCTGTGTCTTCTGCTCCTGTGTACCGCAGTTTGGCAGAGAAGGGCTCGGCCCCCACCGCGCCGACAACACGAGGCTGGCACATTCCTGCAACAGAACCGCAGAAAACCATCAAAACAACTTCTGCATCGGTTCCACAGGAGAGCAAAACACAGCCAACAGCTTAATGTCGTTTTTTGAAGCTGTAGAACGAGCGGCACTCACCCTCCTCCACGCTCATGGACACAATGGGACTGCTGAGCTCCAGACCTTCGTCACCATTGGAGTTCACAGCCCTGGCTGCACACTGGACCCTGGAGCCCGCCTGGAAGTACACCGAGTCTAGAGTGATGAGCTTGGACGAGGTGAAGAAGGTGTCAAAGTCCACCTCCCGCATGGGGCTGGTGACGCCGTCCGGCCCGGTGGGGGCGCTCACGAGCCATCGGTAGCGGCTCAGGGTGTTGTTGATGTGCTCGCTCACACAGATGGAGCCTGTTTTGTCATAGTCGGGGTACTTGGGGTTACAGGCCTGGAGAGGGGAACACAAATGTGTTTGTGAGCGAAATCTGCGCCAAAGCCGCCAAAGTCATTTCTTTGTGCAGATGATGAGCCCTCATGGTGGCTGATACTTTAACAAGTGTGTAGAACCGCTAACTACCCTCTCATTAAGTCCATTTACCTACTCAGAAGTGCTGATATGAGCGAAAACATCTCGCTAAATGACATCATTAGCAAGGTAAATGAGCAAATAGCATAATAAAGTGTTTAATGCTCCGTAAGCTGGGACATACAGTGACACAGATGACAGGGTATCCAGCTACGGGGACAGAGTCTCTCGTCCTGTCAACATCGTCGTAATGTAGCAGGGAGATCACTTTGGGCACGGAGGGGAAGGTAACATCTGCCATGCTGTGAGTCTCTTCGATGTAGATGATGGCTTTACTCATCTGTTGATTGACAAGCAGATTGAAAAGTGAGAACATTAATTAAGATCAAATTGCCCGGCAGCCTCGTCATGTGACAGCTGCTGAAGGCTCGACAGGTAAATTGCCAATTTGTCTCAATTTTCCACCTTTGTCTCCGCCACCATGTTCTCGTCGGGCTTCAGGTGAACGGTGAACGCCTCCCTCATCTCCCTGACGCCATCGAACAGGATCTCTATCTCCACATAGTGCTCGGCGTCGCCCTCTTTGAAGACGATTTCTGAGGGGAAAAAAATAGCAAATTCTGGTATGATTCATCACCGCAGATTAAACGACGGATGAAAGTCGTGTGAATTATTGCTGCCTACCCTCAGATATGGGATGGTAGTCTTCCCCTGAGGTGGCAGATCCATCTTTTGTGTGAACCCGGACAACGGAAACCTTTGATGCGTCTCCAATACGCAGCACTGGGATCTTCACCACTGATACTTGGCCGCTTTCCTTTGGTTCATTCACACTGAATTTGGTTTCTCCAAACCTAATAATGGCCTCTGAGGAAATACAGCATGCGTTTAAATCATGAGGAAGACTTGTTTGTAAAATCACAGCGTGTCATCAATGAATTTTCATTATTAATACAGAGATTATTTCATATTCTTACTGTCTGCATCATCTTTGATCTTAATGAGAGTCTCGCTCTGTCCTCCAATAGACGCTCCGAACGGAGAGTCGCTCTTGGGGCTTCCCAAGACAAGACGGAGCTCCTCTTCTTCTTCTTCATGTTCTGTGTCGTCTACGAGCTCCAACACGCACGGCTTCTCGATCTCCCCTGTGCACAAGAAGAAGGGGAGAGACATGTTGGGCAGGGGGGAAAATATGAAAAAAATAAAATAAAATAAAATAAAATAAAATAAAATAAAATAAAATAAAATAAAATAAAATAAAATAAAATAAAATAAAATAAAATGAGATAAAATAAAGTGTGCAAGTACTCCACCTGGTAAGAAGGTGATGATGGAAGCATCTGTGTTGGGCCTCTCATTGAAGTCCATCATGACCTGTGCAGTTCCCTGTCTGCTGTAGCAGCGCACTGTGGACTTGTAGCTGATATCACCGCTGCGGTACACAGTCACTGTGATATGTCCCACATTCTCTTCCCCCACATACACAGCATCACGGAATTGGACCTTTGGCACTACGAAGAAATTAACCCAGAAATCAGAAATCATGACCACGACTCACCCACCAGATTGCATATGCAACAACAAGTGTGTGTGTGTGTGAGATGAGATTTGAACTCACGGTCTGAAACTGAGTCGTTGATGAGGATGGTGGACTTGCTCGGCTCCCCAAGGATCCCATTCATAGGCATGCGGAGTACCAGCTCAAACCTCTCTGGCCCCTCCAGCACAGGCTGGCCCAGGTCATCCAGGATGGTGACACGGAACGTCTGCATGGTGACCCCCGGTGCAAAGTCCAGATTTCTGCTGATCCCCACATAATCCACACCAGCTGCTCCACAACACAACACAATATAGGTCAACTATGTTTGAAAGAACTGCGCTCTTATGGGATATAGTGGAAGGAACGCAAATGGACTACAGAGAGCAATCGTTTTCAACAGCAGCGCTCGGGTTTCTCCATAATTCATTTGCGAATGTCAGGCAGTCAGCGAGATGAAAGGATATCATCCATGCTGGCAAAATTACATTTTCTCTCTTTATTTATCGATGGCTATGAACTGTTGGAATTTGTTGTGTGATTAAAGAGGTGCTGCTCGGAATAAGATATCTCCCCAAGCGCCAACAGGTTATTCATTTGGCATTCTTTGAAGGGTCTGGGTATTGAGAGCTCACCCTTTGCCCGGAGGCTTTCTCATAGTACTGTACTTGTGACCCACTTATGCCTTTTAGTGTGGGCTTGCATTTCTACCATGCCGCATATGATTAGATGCTACTTATTTGAGAGTTATAATGATGCAGGCGAGCTTGGAGATGTTAAGAATCCATGTGAGTGGGCTGCCTGGGGGCAGGAGATAATGGAGGCTGCAGGGAAGGCTGGAGGAGATAGCAGCCGGTATGAAAGTCCTAAGCTCTGACTTACAACAGAACAATCAATGTGTTTTCTTAAATATCTGGCCTCATTCAGAGCACTGTGATCCTCCAGGTTCCTTACACAGCATCTCCGATTCCTGCAAGGCCCAAAAGAAAAGCCCCAACAATACCTCCAGCCACCCCCCTCACACACACACACACACTGCAACGTTTGCATTCCCCAGGTAATGCACACACCGCAAATCCAACACTGTCATCTCCCCGGGACTGTTGAGCTCCCCGAAACAAAAAGTGACAGGATGATGACTTAAGTCTATTGTTTTCTGTGGTTTACATTTGTCTCAGCACTAACTGGCGGAGCTGTCAGAGAGGAGACGGGGGACACTCACCCTCGGCAGAGACTGGATCTGTCTTCCTGGAGCGCACCGTGACAGTTCCGGCTTTGGAAAGATCGGTGCCCGTCCTCCACACCTGCACTTCCACGAAGCCGTCGCTCTCGTCCACGTGGTAGTTTGTGTTGCCAAAGTAGAAGACGGGAGCTGGAGAGAACGACGGGGGGAAGAAATGAGCGAGAGATGAGGAAAAAGGAGAAGCAGCACACAGAGGTGAAGCGCGTAATCTCGTAGCTGTCTGTTTCACAACAGGATCCTCGTTCGCCTGATGTAATTGCCAAGTTGAATCTGTAATAGCCTGCGTTCCCTGCGAGATTACCACTGATTACAGGAGAAATGAAGGAGTGTTGCTGTTGAAACACCAGCAGGCAGTCAAAACTATAATTGCAGCCCTCAAACAGCACTTTCACACTTCCTGGGATGATGTTTTGGGGTGGGTGGGTTTGGATTTCTACATCTGCATTAACAGAGGAGGAAGACCCCCGGAGGCAGGGCTGCATCTCGTCTCATTCTGGGCGAGCGCGTGTGTGTGTGTGTGTAGCTGGTTTGATGGTGACGGGCCTGAGAGGCAGACAGGAGGCCTGACAGGAGGTCTGGGGGATGTAGAGCTCGATGTGCCAGCCCGGGCCTGTCTGACTGCAATTAGTGTTTCTATGAGCTGAGATTCCACTGCAGCCAAACTCACCCACTGTTATTCCGTTTAACCCCTTCACTGCTGCTTTTCTTCCCCCCCCCCCCCAAGTATGTCTGCGGCTTAAAGGGCTCGGACCTCAGTGTGCGTGCCCCTTTGGGATCTGCAGCCAGATACTTTGACGCTGTAAGAGCTGCTTCAAAAAGCCACAGGGGATTCTGACATCATCCATTAGAGCGATACAGAAAAACCCCACACAGCCAAAAAGCTGACACAAATCCAAAAGGAGCCATTTTAGCTGTAAATTGTAAACACTCTCACAATTAAAGAAATAAATCATTCTTATGACTAATGAGAACAAGCCACCACCTAACAATAAAGAACCTTGTGCTTTTGAGAGTAGCTGCGACCAAATAATGAATAAATTAAGTGAATGGAAATGGCCATGGGCAGATTTGTCGTTTCCATGACAATGGAACACGGCACCTACGAAAAATGGGACTGTTTCTCGCCTAATTGTACGAGGTAGAGGAGCGGGGAGAACATGTGTAGCTGAGAGATAAATGAAGAGAAACAAATCTGCTTCTAACTACATGAAGATTATGTTATCAAATATCAGCTAAATGCAAGCGCAGGAAAAGGGGCGACTGACTGAATAAAGCTGTCAGTCAACAGCGCTGCCAGGCACAATTACTGATCAGGGGAAGAATGTTTATTACTTTGTACTGTAACTGTATGATTCTAAGTAATCTGAGTCTCATGTGATATTGTATATTTTGATTCTTTCCATTCTGGCAAGAACAAGCCGATATTAAAAAGATAAGAGGAACTCAGAGAGGGAACTCAGAGCGATTTGGGTCTTTTTAGACAAAGCCTTGGGATTTGTGGCTCTCTGAGCAGTCGTCTGTGGTTGAAATAATATTACCCACCTAAGTGCAGGTGAAGGACAGAAACTTTTATGCTTTAATCTTTGCTAAGAGCAAATCCAGTACAATGAGTGCTGCATCAAGAGGCGTGCAGCTGCCAGCATTTCTCCCCACAGAGACACCAAACAAAGATGGTTTTGGCTGCATTCACCGGGTCCCCATGTTGGAGGAGTAATCAGATATACCAGCCTGAGGTTGGCAGCCAGGAACTCGGGGCCCCGTTGGACCAGACCCGTAATCAGATAAGGTTTGTGCAGCAGACAAACAGTGAGCTTCAAAGGGCTACGGCCCATTAAGTGAAAGGTAAACCTCCGGCTGCTGGGATCCTCCTGCCCGGCCCGGTGCAAATCTCTAGGGCCACCCAGTCCAGCTCAGCTTACCTGGAGACATCACATCCAGACCAATGATAGAAATGGAAATAGGTAGAATGTATGTAATCTGTACATGTATACAGTAAAACGCTGTATAAAGATAGGCTTTTTATTCCTATTCATTAACAATAAGATCCCTTATTTAGTTTATTCTATAATAGATGAATGTCAGTTTAAAATACTCATTATTAATCATTCAAATTATAATTATAAACTCCCTAAAATTGGAGATAAGAGATGTCTTCAACACTTAATACTGAATGAGTTCTTTCTATATTTAACTCTGTGCCAGGGAACATTTTCTCCCTTGAATGCTCCAGTATATGCGTTTAGTGTTTGTTGTTTGTTTGCGTCGCTCTTCAATGACAAAGCCAAACACAGCGAACACCTTCGCTGCCACACACCGCCAGCCAACCTAACAGAGTAACATGAAAGAAAGGAGGCCAAAGCAGACGCGCAGGCATCCCTGAGGGGACTGTTACACTCCCACCGACTGCCTGATTTCACTTGAACTTTGCGTGACATTCCCACAGCGCTAAGTGGCTTCACTAATGGCGAGATTCAATTGAGCCCTGGCAAACACTCCTCTGCCCACTGTGTGGTACAAAAACCTCACTCTGTCTCTCTCCCTCTCCCTCTCTCTGACTTCCTCTCACTCTCTCTCTCTCTACAAAAAGCAGCTTCCTATTCAACGCAGAATAATCCACAAGGTTAATCGCTGCTGCTGCTGCTGCTGCTGCTGCTGGAAACACTCTTCCTTTTCAAAGCACGTCGCTCATTCAAGTCAGCGCACCTCCGCTTAAGTGCTGCCAACATCTGTTTATATCAGAGCGAGCATGGATCCAGGTGAGGCTTAATGACAGGGTTCAGGGTTCAGGGTTCAGCCCCTCCATTTTATTCCCATTCCGGGATACTGTACACACGCTCACACGCGCACACACACACACACTGGACCTGCACCAACTTTAAAAACAGCTCATAATCATCACCTGTAGCACCCGGCACGCAATTTACAGCCAACTGACACTCCACTATAAATACGCGAGTCAAATCCTGCTGTACAAGCATTCTCATGTTTTACAGCTCGAGCCACCCAAACATTTTCCCCCGGATGTAGAGTCGATATCAAACAGCAATTACCTCTGCAAGAAAGGACAAGTTGGTCTCTCTGTCCGCGCAGAACGCAAAGGCTGAATCAGAGGAAGCAGAGTTTGTTTGATGAGTTTGCTTTGTTACTTTTTGCAGATTTAACTCTGTAAGGTGGTAAACTGTCGAGAGTTTGCGTTCGACTATTTTCAGCAGCTCTATGGGATCAGGTGTCTCTTTGTGCCCGAGGTTTCAGCGTATGTGTGTGTTTGTGTGTGTGTGGCAATCAAGGGTAGAGACAGAGAGACAAAGAGAATAGCGAGACCAGCTATTATAGTCTGTGCTTTGATCTGTTTCATAGTGAAACAACAACCGAATGCAGAATCCGTCTGTAGCTCCTCTTGTTTGTGCTCTTTCATCATTTACATTCAGCCCGGCCCATCCGTCGTCCTCACACACAACAACTGCTCCCATCTCCAGCCCCTTCTGACCAGACTGGAACAGAGAAGCTATTTAATATGGATGGATTCACACACTCGCCCCGCAGGTCCTCTCTCCCCCCCGTTGAACAGGCAAAAACTGACCAAACCAGCAGGAATCTGGAAAACGAAGCGACCCGAGAAATGATCCCCCGGCACCTTATCAACCGTGAAATCTGCCAACTGTTTTAGCTGAGACCCAAAGCACCCAGAGAGCCCAGAGCAGCCAGAGCATTACTGCCAGGAAGTGAATCTTAGTCACTGTAGTAATGGGAAAAGTCTTGTAACGCCACACCTCTTAGGCTAACTGAGGGAACGTGTTTTCTTCCTTTTAAATTCACCGATTCACGACTAGAAATGTCAAAAATGAGATTATTCCACATTGATGAGTTGTAGATTCATACTTGGGTCTTTCAGCAGGAGCAGATTTGCCACAGAGCGCATCAGAGGAGGGATTCTGCCAATTTCACAACACATGACACACGCTTCCTAAAAATGGATCTCAAGTCAAAACACAGTGGATGCCAGCAAAATTCAGTATTTAAATATGGGAAATTGGAAGCCATGGACAAGATATCAACCATACAGAACAACAAAAACCCAAATCCACGGAGATGTGTTTACAGCTTGCAGATTCAAATGAAATTGCAGTGAAATTGGAGAAGTCTGTGTGTGTGTGTGTGTGTTTGTGTGTGTGTGTGTGTGTGTGTGTGTCATATGCTTGCGTTATTGGAGGTTCTCTCTCTGCCTAAGATCAGATTCTGAGCCCGTTTCTCTGCCATGGACGAGTCTGTGGGTTTCCATCCGCACCAAATCCTATTTTAATTAGTCTCTCATCGGGTCGAAATTGAGCTAATTAGTGAAATCAGATGGCGTCAGGTTTGGCTCCTCTCTCGCCTGGCGGCTCTGGTTATTTCTGCTCTAAAATTCACCTCTGTCGGGCAACGAACGCTATAAACAATCAGCTTGACAGATTTGGCTGACGTGGTTGAATGCACAGGCTGCACTCGTGTGTGTGTGTGTGTCTGTGTGTGTGTGTTCTCTTGCACAGGCTTGTAGTTACAACGCGTAGGTGGCCAGAGCTGTGTGTTTGCATGGAACCCTACACACACACACACACACTGATGCCCTGTGGCCCTTAATTTCATCATGCAGTGCACACACATTTTCTGTTTCTACAACGTATTTGAGCCAAGAACCTCCCGACGGAGCCCCGGCACAGACCTTTCACTGGCAGGGACAGGTGCTCGGCCACGCTGCTCGGGACCCGCCGGGGCGGCCGGGCCGGCAAGAGTGATGACAGAGAAGGATGTAATGCCCCCGTTTACCTCCCTGCTGTGTACACTGGTGCGCCGTGCAGACTCCAGTTGTACAGAGAAGAGAAAGTGGAATAGCACATGAGATTTAATACGGAGGAAGGCTCGCGGAAATGAAAGGCAGCGAGTGACGGTGCTGCCTTCTCCCCTTTCAGACAGGAGATTGGTCTTGTTCTGCTTGCCTCAGAGCGATTTGCTATTTACTTCACCATCAGTGCTCAAACAATTTCATTCCACCTCCTTCAGGGAGATATGAAGGCTGCTCTCGCCTCCACTCTTCACTTTCCTTATTTTGTACAGCAGCCAACCGAAACACCTCCAGCACCTCAGCCAAATTATCACAACACCGACTTCCACATTACATCTAGTGTGTGTGTGTGTGTGTGTGTATGTGTGTGTTTGTGTGTGTGTGTGTAGGGGCAGTCGATCAGATTTCCGATCCTCGTGTAGTTATAACACAGATAAGCCAACAGCTGCAGGTGTCGTTTCTCTCCACGTCACGCCGACTCCCGATTCGGCGATAATGACACCACACAAAGAAAGTTTCCAGAAAAGTCGTCTGCATTCTGGCCCTTTGCATCGACTCACCTTCGCTCTCTGCCAACCGATATGTATAAGGAGATTTTCATTGTCAAACCGCCAGACACACTGACATAAAGCCCCCCCGCGGCTAAGAAAACACGATTACAGATACAGGAATAAAACCCCGAGTGCACACTGAGTGTTAACGCGAGTTGTCATCCTGACTCGAGCTAATCCTGCGACGCACTGAGCCTTATTCTCTCCTGTTCCTGTGTGATAATACACCGAGCTCTTGAGGTGTAAATGCGAGCGAGGGCACGTCAGGGGAGTCGGCGGCGCCAGTACATTTCTTTTCGCATGTTTTTATAATGAATTCTCGTTTCATTGTTTCTCAGCTTTGAGATAAGCGCGACGCTTGACGCTCTGTAACGCAGGGCGTATTGTGTCCCGGTGATAAAGTGGTATCACATGAAGGTGAACACGCAATCTCACTGTAACAGGAAACTGGGCCAGAGGAGACTATACCTTAAACTATCTGCTCCCCATTTGCCTTTTGTTCTGCACAGCAAACTCCAAATCATCTTAGCTCATCTTGTGTAGGGCCTCACTAATATCTACCTTCTCTCTTTGTTTTCCTTCCGCCTGTCCCTCATCCTTCACGTCCAACTTAGACAGTCAGTCAGTCGATGTGTTTACATGCACACCAAAGTAATTTGTTGGTGTCAGCAGGCTGTGATTTGTGTCTGTGTTTCAAGGATCTCAGGGTAACAATCAATTCCTGGTCGGTGGTGAAGCGACGGCCGGGTCCTAGAGGTTCCCCGGTGCAGGTGGCAGATTCATTTAAAAACAACAAAAACAATCCAAAAAAAGCATCTCGGGGCTACGGGTGAGAGTAGAGCGGAGCGTGAGATGGTATAGTAGTAAGACCGTCGCGGTGTAGAGAGCCGAGCCGAGGTGATTTATCAATTTAACAGTCAATCTAAGTTCAGAGACAAACTGTGTCACCGGCTCAGGGTGGTGACTGGAAAGGAATGAGATGGCCAGAGAACGCAAAGGGGCCGGAATGAGTTTGGGCCCAGAGTGTGAGGATCTCAGACATCAGGAAGGAGCTCAGAAAGGAACCAGGAGGAGGAAGCTAATCGGAGCCTTCAGGGGAATACTATCATGATGGTTTCTCCCCAGAATTCTGGATTTATAGATCCAATCAGCAACTGAGGAACATTTTGGGATCTCTAAAGAGCTGGAGGACGTGGCTAAGAAGAGGAACATCTGGGCTGCTACTGGGAAATGGTGGAAAAGTGATGTGTTTATAGGCTTGTGTGTGTGTGTGTGTGTGTGTGTGTGTGTGTGTGTGTGCGCGTGTGAGTGTGTGTGTGTGTATGTGTGTGTCGGCCAGTTGTGTTTATATCTTTTCTGCAATGTTTTTTTTATAATAATGCTTCCACAATCACGTAACCACGATGTCATTTATTTTTCAACAGTTGCATAGTCAATGTCTGTTTGCCACAAAGCACTTTAGATGATGAATCTAATATCATTTGTATATCTGATCTGTTCATGTTGTACTGTACTGTGATTTAAAGTGAATTTAAAGCTGTACTAAGTCATATGTGTGCGTAGACAGACTGCTTGTTTTATGAATTTACAAAGACTGTTATTTAATAAAGAGTCAATTAAAAGGAAGCTTGTTTACACTGTTGGGCCGTGTGTCATAATGTGTTCATAACTCCAGTAGGATTCTTATCATCTCATTCCAGATTTGAGCTTATTTCATTACACTCTCTAAATGTTTTCACACTGTTGGATGTCAAACGCATCGCATCGTTTCGGCGATGAGACCGGGAGTCTCACTGTGCCATGAACGCATCACTACACCGGAGCTCCATTGGCTCCGTGGGGACTTTTATACAAGCTCTTTCTACGGCAATTGCTGTGCATTCTGGGATGGGCAGTATTATTGTGGTGTATGCGCGATCGATTGGCGAAGCAGATCTGATAAACTTCATCTTTTATTCCGCGGGCCGATTACGATTGTACCGCGGGTTGGACGTCATCAAGCCGCTTTCCTTCCGCTGTGGAAACGCACGCGCGTTTGTGTCTCCGCTGTGCGCGTGTTTCCAGTTTGGCGCCGTCGCACCGCTGACAATGATTACGTGCGTGGACTAAACCAAGACCCGTGTGGACTAAACCAAGCTCGGCACATTCACACACAAACATAAACCTCACCCCAATTGATAAATGTTTATAAATTGCAACTCTGACTTTTGAATAATTTTGTTGTAGTTTGTCAGAGTTTGTCCATATGAGCCGACCTTTAGAAAGAGACAAAACCTCTTTGAAATTAAACATGTCCCACCCGCACTCAATCAGTCATGGGTTAAACCGGCTTTATAAAATTCACCTGGAAAAGTCTGTGTTACTTTCTCCCCAGCAAGAAGACAGGAACAGGTAAGAAACAAACGCTCCTCATCCACCAAGGAGATGACAGCTAAAGGTAGGATATAATGCTCCTGATCCAACAACGAGATGACAGCAATAGGTAAGACCCAAACGCTACTTATGGGGACTGGCACATGCACAGGCTGCTGTGTCAAATTGTATCCGTATTTGTTGTTTTCCATGCAGGCCTGTGTGCCTTTAATCTTTATTTGTGTTGGGTCCATGCGTGTTGCAGTGGCTGCAGCTGCACATGCTCCAAAACTGATCCAATTGTGTTTTGGGTTCATATCTATTTATTAAAATCTTTTTGAAAAGGCAAATAGGTTTGTGCTTTTAAAGGTTTGCGCTTTCAAGGTTTGCGCTTTGAAAGGGGGAAAGAATGACGTAAGAATAGGTGCCTCCCAAAATCCAACCCCTCGTCCTCGCCGTGGGAGGTGGAAACGGGTCGAGTCCGGGTTTGAGTCCAGACAGACTGCGTTTTCATAATGCCGGGTAGCTTTGCTAGCTGTGTCTGGACTCACCTGGACACGACCTGGCTAACGGGGCTCTGGTCAAATTAGTTACTATTGCACTTCTTAATAAGCATTGAAATTGCAACACTTGTGTCCTGAAATGTCAAATTACTTGGAAGTGTCTCATTGCAGGGCGCTGTAGCAACCTCACAAACTCCAATAGTGTCGTATGGTAACACAGCCATCATGCTGATGGAAGAACCTGTGTAATGTAATCTTCCTAGATGTTTGTTATCTGGGCCTTTAAGGCTGCATGAGGCCTACAGATAAATTAACAATGGCCTCACACCATTTTGATGGAAATGGGTTTCTAATGTCACAAATGCATTTTAAGGCTTCCCCTCTAGCTCCGGTTTCAGGTTGGTTTGTGACTCACATTTTATATTAGCAAAACTTGTGATGTGAATTTGTGTGTGTCCCATAACTGTGAGCCACACTCTTCTTCACACACCTCTTGCCGGGCTCTCAGAGGAACGAACTGAACGCCAGGTAAGCTTCACGTTAACGACATTGCTTCCAAGAACTCCATGAAGCAGCAGTAACTTATTTAGATTTTACACTTCACTGAATTTTTACAGTTAAGTGGTAACTGTCATAAGATTACAAATGTACTCAAATGTTAAATATAAAGTCATAATTGGAGATCTTCCCGGCCTTGGTGTAGGTATGCACTCTGTGTCCTCTAATCCTGTCCAGACCTCTTCTCCTCTAGTGCAGCGGTCCCCAACCTAAACCCTGCTTCCATTTCCAACATCCTCTCTTTGTGATTTTCTGCAGAAACGGCGGCCAAAACAAACTGACTGGGTAGCCTGGACATAAGGAACACACTTCTGGTGTCATCGTCTCCCATTAAACCTTGATTGGACCGGCTCGTTGCAGAGACAAGCTCAGGGCTCCCACTAATTCAGCGTAATGCAAGTTGTATTTTTATGCCAGTCCTATCATTGTATTTATTTATGAATGCTGGTCCGTGAAAATATTGTCTTGGTTGGAGACCGCTGCTTTAGAGGCTTACAATCATCTAATCTAGGTCTGTTAATCAGATTATAGAGTTCCCAAGATGTTTAATCAGATTACAATCAAAGTGTCCACATGCATATTTATAGTAAGTGGCTGACGCTCTGAGGTAGTTACCCTGACAACCCTGAAAGCCGCGACGTTCCAAGGAAATGTAATAGCTCCGGTTTTAAATCGCCTCTTCCTGGAGCGACACGAACGCCCTTCCGAGTCTCTGTTGTCCATCTTATTACAAACGTGCTTCTCAGCAGCTGTCTCGGCAGTCTGAAGTCAATACCCAGAAGCAGCCAAGGTCAAACAGGTTCCTGTTGTGTTCACTCTCAGGTTGCACCGGAACGCCTCCGTTACAGTGAGAAAAACATTCCATCCACGTAAAACTCCTTCTTGCTGAAGCAGGTCAAATAAATCCACTTGAAGTTTGTCTTCCCTCCAGTCCCGCCGGAATAGAACCGCGAGGCACTTAAAGGCAGCACAGGTTCACGGAGGATGATGCATTCGGGGAACTAGTTTCTCACATTTAATAGAAACAGTTAAAGTATTCAAAGTCCATCTCGTTTAATCAATTTCTGTCTGGACGCAGGAATAAAATATTGAATGTTCTGGCACATGGACGGAGTGAAATATATCCTCAAGAATGAATCAATCAAGTTTGAATTGATATAACTGCACTGGTGATAAGTATTTTCAGAGTTATTAAATGGACACATTGCCAATTCAATTTCACAAAATCCATTGGAGCTCATTGGAAAGTGAATTCCCACTTTGTGTTTCCAGTCAAACTGTCCTTTAGTGTAATGGAGACCAGACGTTTACTGGCTGGTGTTTGGTATCTGTTGAAGTTCTTTACCGGAGTAATTTCTCGCAGATGGAGTGCTGAGGGAAAGTGTAATATAAAATCCACCCGGGAAGATGTGTGTAATTTCAGTTTAAGAGGATTAAAAAATAAATCTGTGTGAGGCTACAACTCTTATCCCAAAGCTATTTCCGTCTGCTGAAAATCAGGCAATTAGATCATATTATCGCAAATTCAGCCTCCACATCACAAGTCGGTTTATCTGGGTTCAGATGGATTTCGATTTGAGAGGAAAGTATAACAAAACCTATTCTACCATAATTATCCACAATTTTCAGCTCCCCCCCCCCCCCCGTCGCCCGTCTGCGATCACAGGACCTGCCCGCGCTGCCGCTTCCTGAGATAGTCGCTGCGATATGGCAGTGAGGAATGGCTGTCAGGTGTTGGGGAACAAAGAGGCGTCAGGGAGAGATATGCGAGACTATCAGCCCTCCAGTCTGAGCCTGCAGATACCAGATAAGGGCTTCCCCTTCAGCAAAAGGGGCTGACACAATCAAAAACTCTATCTGGCAAACACACACGCACTCATACACGCACTCTCATACAATTATGCATACAGACACACAAACAGACGATAAAGAACGTGCACGCCGACATGTTTGCCGTCTGTCTGCCTGCATGCTTGCCGTCTGTCTGCCTGCATGCTCAACTCATTTGACTCTCTCTTTGGGTTCCAGTTCCTCCTGACAAAATCCTGCATTTATACAACGCTGAATGATTTGTGCTTCACCTACACCTTCAAGTTTAAGTGCTCATGTGTAGCGCAAGAATGCACAAACGCGTCTCAACTTAAATCAGATAAAAAGTCCTTCTACTGGGGAAAAGAGTTTGACGTGAAAGTATCCTTGAAATTTCAAGGAGAAGCAAAGAACCTTTTAGGAGAAGAAAATAAGCACAAATATGATTCATTGCGAGCGTAAAGAGCTGCCAATTTCCCCGATTTCCGGAATATTTCTCCAACAAGGTCAAGTCGAAGGAATTCTTGCAATGTTTTGCAGCTTTTTCTGCATTAAAATGACCCAATTCAGAATCGGTGTTACACCAGGAGGCCCAACCAAATAAAACCCCCACAATCCAACTTCCTGGCAGATACAACACGTTATTACCAGCGGGACGTTATTGTCCCTGAAGTCATCTTCTCAGGCAGAGCTTATTCCAAAGCTGCGTATTGCCACCCATCAACTTCAACCAAAACATTTCATTTCCTGTGACTTGCACTTTTTAACGAGGGGAGACGCCGCTGATTTTACACTGCAAATTCAGCTTATTGGTCTGGAAAGGATGATTCAGCAACAAAAGAACTGCTCGCTTTAAACGGATCCAATAAGAAGTAACTCTCACCGTGACAAATAAATAGCTTCTGATGTGAAAAATCGGCGAAATTCCTTAACCTCCCGAGACCAGCACATTTATTTTGTGTGCGTTTTTAAGTTTTCCTTGCTATTTGGGATTAGTGGAGCCAAATAAAAATAAAACACTATGAACATGAGTGTAACACATTA
Source organism: Genypterus blacodes (assembly GCF_046128005.1). Taxonomy (NCBI): domain Eukaryota; kingdom Metazoa; phylum Chordata; class Actinopteri; order Ophidiiformes; family Ophidiidae; genus Genypterus; species Genypterus blacodes. The sequence continues at coordinate 2,634,476 of NW_027466845.1, forward strand.
CTTCCTGTCTGTTATGTTTTCTAGCAACCCAAAGTGTTTTTATATCACAAGTGGCAGCTAAAAATGTCCGGACAAGAGGACAACAGGTTAAGCACAGTGATGAATAAATTATAGCGAAGTGTGATGTCCACCTTTGAGGACGCAGGGTCTCGGGAGGTTAAAAATAAAATCAATTTCTTGCAAAAATGACTTAAGACTTAAAGAAGAGGTTACTTGGAAGGCAAGTGCATAAAAAAGAGCAGCAGAAAATTCATTTATTTCTGACTGCAAAATAAGATTGAACAATACGATGAAGATCTGACAGCCACACAGCCAAATTTCCTCATAACCCGACACGACTTCACACTAAATTGCATTCCGGCTCATATTCCTGACAAGTAATCATCTTACCATCGTCCATGTCAGGCAGGATTATGATTCTGGCCGTGGGGAAGTGCGAGGCCAGACGTCCGCCCATGGGCACGCTGAGGGTGACGTTGAAGGTCTCCTCGTCCTCGTACAGGGAATCGTCGATGATCACCACCCGGCAGGATTTCTCCTCCTCTCCCTTGTCGAAGCGCAGCACGCTGTGATGGTCCTCGGGCCTGGAGATGAAGTCTGAGTAGGAGAGCACGGTGGTAGGGACGGTGCCTGTGGCCGTCACTGAGGGGGACAGAGGAGACAATCAGGGGTTCATGAACTCTGAGCCACATGATAATATAGAAACTATTCTTTAAAATAATAATCCAAGATGCGGCAAATTGCAACTGTATTTCATTTCCTCTGCACCACATGAGCTTAAAACTTTATCCATTATAACCAAAGAGAGAGAGTATTCATTTGTTTTGTTTCTAATTCACCATCTGCTTCTTTACAGATATCAACTGATCCAGCTGCGGTACTTTGAGTGTGGAGAGAGGAACACCAGGAGCCACAAGTGTTGACGTGAGCAAACACACTCCTCCTCCCCCTGCTCCTCTTGTATACCTTGCTGGGTGTAGCAGATGACCATCAGCTCTTGATTGACATCTCCACTTCTCCGCACAGGAATGAGCAGCTCGCCAATATCCTCTTCGATGTTGTACACCGCCGAGGGTATGAACACCGCCGACTCTGCGAAGGGAAGAAAAGTCATCAACATCAACACGTCGTACTTTATTTGATATGATGCCAGAAACTTGGAGAAATGTGTTTCATGTATTAAATGCTGTCTGGGCTTCAGATTAGAGTCGGTGAAGTAAGGATTTTTGCAATGAGCTGTGATGAATTATCAGAGGGATGTGAGGGATCAGCCTGCAAACACGAAAATCAGAGGTGGCGTTCGTTTGCATCGAAAATGGCGGAATTACACGCTAACGCCGACGAGCAATAACAATGGCCGCTCGGCTGATGCTATTTCCACGGCGTTCTCGCTTATCTACAGTAAATATTCCCATCCCTCGTCGGCGAGGAGTGATGCACAACGTAACACAATGAGACAGCCCAGGATATTGACCCGGTAAGTGTAACAGATGGATGTGGAAAATGTTATCTATGAGAGGAGAGGAGTGAGAATCCCACCGAGAATTTAACAAAATCAACAAGCCGACAACGCTGTGTGTCTCCTACGCTGTTTCCATCAACTTTTCATTGTCGTACACACCGACTGTTATTTGTCCACATAAACTGGCCCTGGGTAAACCGGGCATATGTGTTCATTAAATCTGCAGGCACAGACGTGTTGCAAAATCTGCCTAACGCATCTGTTTCACTGGCAGCTCTCCTGTCTCTTTGTCTCTCTTTGTGCTTCGGATGACAGCTCATCTAACTTTACAAACATGAAAATGAATATGCGTGATAAAAAAGACCGAGTGACTCCAAAGACCTTTGCTCTCACATCCACAGAGGGCTAACGAGCAGTTTGTCAGTCCGCTCGGAACTCTTTCAGTTTTCGCAGTAGTTTCATATTTGGATGTTTCCCTGCCTCGGCTCCATTACTATCCAGTCGTGGCTCATTCTGGGCTCTTCAGCTTTTTCTGTTCACAGTTAAAAGAAACAAAAAGCGTTTTCCCAAGCAGTTGGAGCCGGGGGCCTGACCTTGCGAGGCCAAAAACACTGAAACTTTAGAAATCACAAACACTATAATGATATGATAATATGACATAGTGCTGAATATAGTATTTGTATTTGCATTGGCGGTGGCAGCCACTGCAGGGAAACAAAGTCTGTTTAAGGCACAAAACCAAAACATTATTTTCACATCTCACGGCGAGATCGCTGCCAGTTCTGTTAATTGTCCGCCTGAGACTGATGTTTTGCTAAAGTTCCAACTGAACATATCAATTTGCATAAACTGTTGACAGAAAACCATGAAGCCCTGTGGGACACGGAGGAGCATTATCCATATTTATATGATGTAATCCTCCACCTCGGCTTTATCACACGCGACATCTGTTTTCAGAACACTGTTCATCTGTTCGCATAGCTCTTCTGCTATATTTACATGATCACAAGGTGCACTCGGTTCAACTTCACCATTTACATATTCTTTTGACCTTGTTGTCTATTCTTTTGGAAACTTCCCATGAAAGCTGTTTGTGTGATTGTCATTACGTCCCTATCTGAATAATCAAGCTGGTCTCCAGATATTACTGCTTCCTCTTGGCTTCTGAGTCTATTTTGCTGCCATGAAACATCACGGACAGATAAGAAGAGTTGAATTGAATTAAGCCAAATTCCATTTTTGGAAGCGTTCTCCTGTTTGAAATCACTCTCTTACTGACCGTCACCGGGATCCACAATTTCCACAGCGGCGACCTCTGGAAATTCAAGGGCTGCCATCACGGGCTCAGACAGGACGATCTGGAACATCTCTGAAACCTCGTACTCGCTGTCCAACAAGATCCGGACCTTCCAGGTGGCGGTGGTCTGCCCGGGGTTGAACTGCACCTGCTTCTGCGACTTCCCCCGGAAATCTTTGTCCTTCTCTGCAGTGCCGTCCTTGGTGCCAATACCTGAGACCAGACAAGGAGAAAAACGTACTTTCATATTCAAGAAATCTGCAAAACCTGTGAGAATTCCGTATTCGAGCCATTTTGTTGCAGGCTTCTCTAAGTCACGGCATTATTTGGGGGTAAATGCATTTTTTGGTCGCATCCTTGTTGCATTTTGAGTAAAGAGATAACTAGCTCTCCATAGATTTCATTGCTCTAAATCTTGACCTGTCTCAGTTACCTCTCATCATACTCAAGCTGGTGGCTGTGAAATGGGCAAAAGTGTGAATAAAGCCAATTATCTCTCATGTCAGCCTGGCCTGGGCAGCCATGGCTGCAGGCTGACTCGCTCCGTCTGACCTTCAGCATGTGAGCCAGTTGATGAGGCCCACATTTGCCATAGCTGTGATACGGGCAGAATTCCTGTCGAGCAGGAGCGCCGAAGCTGATGCAATGTCATATCACCTCTACACTGTCTTTGCTAACTGGCCGCACAACACACAGCAGGGGGGCCCGGCAGTAAACACAACACAGCTATACAACCTAGGGCAATTTTTCAGACCGACACAAATGCCGAAAACAAGAAAACTAGTGGATAAATGAAGCAAAGGGAGTAAAGGGATCTATTTAAAAATGCTGTTTGTTCACAACCGAGGGAGAAAAACCTGAATTTCACTTCTAGACTACACACAAGATCTTCAATGGACCACAGATTGAGTAATGCATGCGTTGGGCTTTGGAGCAAATTCCCATTGTGTTCTTTGATGAAAATAAAAAAGTAAGCTTTGATATGCAAGTACAGGCAGAGAGAAGAAGTCCAGGCGCATATTGGCTGAGATAAAACTGGTCAAAGTCAATGGAGCTTGAAAATTCAGCTTCTTCAAAGAGCAGCTGGGAGATGATTTACGCCGGGCTCATATACAGCACAATGCACGGATTGGATATCTCTGATCACAGCGGGTCGGCTCGCTTGATGGCGTCCGAACCTGTGCCGCCCGCACGGTGCACAGTCACCAGAAAGAAAGTATCTTCTCCTCTGCTCAGAGTTCACTCAGGTGGGGTCGGGGAGGAGATCTCTCCCGTCTCCGTGGGGTGGAACTGGTGGAGAATCAGTCTTTATCTCAACAAAGAGGCAGACAGGTGGCTGCAACTGTCAGGCTGTTCTGAGGAGCTTGTTTACGCCAGTCAGTCAGTCAGCCGGTCCGTTAGTCGGTTGGTCACAAAAAGAAAACAATTTTTTGCACAAATAGTCTCACAGCGGCAGAACAAAGTCCAAACACTCCCAGTGAGGGAGAAGTGAATACAGCTATTTGCTACTTGTGCCATGCAGGATTACACCTCGCTGAAGCAGAAACACCAGCTCAGACTTTGGTTTTCTGTTGTTTGCCTGGGGAGAAAGGTTTCTTCCACTGATGCAAATTTTGAAGGATACAGGATAAAATAACACCAACGCCACGAATAACTCAAAAATAGTTCCGTTTTAGGAAACACAATGATACCTTTGCTGCTTTGGATTGTGCAACAAAACGGCAGAGAAAGAGCAAAAGCTTTGATGAATGAATTGAAATATATTAAAACGTGGGTATTAGATAAGCCTGATGTGTTTAAAATGAGAAACAAAGGATCTGTTTGAGTCTCTAGTGTGGTTTTATGCAGCTCCTGACAATTATCTTGTAGCGCTGCCATTCACCAAGTATTCATGGCACAACCTGAATGCATCACACTTGACATTGTGCAGTCATGGCCCAGTCACACACACATGGATCGTGACTGAGATGTAATCACACGGATCATGCAGTGTTACACACACTGAGATCTTTGTTACGGCTTTTGACATAAGGTTGCAAATGTGCTCACTTGCCATAATGTGGAAAATGGAGAGCAAAGCATTTCCGCCACTTCTGCATCCTCGCCGCCGTTGTCGACGCGAACGGTCCTGACTCGACGGGAAAATCTAAACGACGTCGTCCTTTTGTGAGCCAGCGTGGACGCGGGTTCATCGCGGCCCCTCGTCCGCTCTCATCGCTTCTAATTCCTCAGGCACAGATAATGCTTGGTAGAAAGTAATATTGTGGCGTTAAAAGAACACAACAGTAATTCGGGGCATTACAACGAGGCAACGCACACTCTCCCCTCGGCCCCGAATACTGAGTGCATCCAAAGTTCAAAGTAGCATGTGTTTAATTTATAATGCGGACATTAATAAAACAAAAGCGCTGCTCCGGAAAGTCTAAACAAGGGATAATTACTCCATTGTTGCCTAATCTCTTTATACGACGCATATCTGCTCATTACATCTCCGTTCATTCTCCGTTTTCAGTGTCTGTTCTTACATCTTTTCAACACAGACGTGAAAAATGAAAAGCTCTTATTTTTATCTCCAGTATTGTTTACTTTCAACTGTGAAACATTTCATCCATATCTGTCTTCTGGGAGGCGGATTAGAACTGTGTCTACCTGCAGTATAGGATGATCGGCCTTCAGATAGATCATTTTTATTTCACCGACTCAGAGACTCACAGTCTTGATAAACTGCGCAGTGCGTGTGTGTGTGCGTGTGGGTGTGTGTGTAGGCATTATAAAGGTCAGCAGAAATCTCAGTCTCCCCTCAGAGATGTTTCATTAGTCGGAGGCCTCTTGGCATACAAAGATACAGATGACAGTAAATGAGCTGCTACAGGGTTTGACCTTTAACATCAGGTCATCTTAATCACACTTCATTTTTATAGACAGAATAAATGGGGGTGTGTTAAAAAAAAAAAAAGAAAAGAAGGCCAAAGTGCCAACAGTTACAATTCCTTCCACTCATAAAAGCTTACAGAAGCTGGGATTCTTTTAACAGTGTTAACAGTTATTGCTCATTGAGTTCCGGGCCATAAATCACCTTGACTAACATTTGGAGTGGCGCCGCTCTATTGGCACCAACTGGAGGTGACCTTTCTCATGCACACTTGGAGTCACGGGGGACGGGGTGTGGGGGATCGGGGGGAGGGATTGCCCGGCCCTATTGTGCGAGTGGCACATAAATTCCAGCCTGAGGAGGGAAGGTTAAAGGTCCTGACCTGCCTGGCCCTAAAGGGTGCCTGCTACACCTTAGGGCTGTCGTTGAAGATAGTGTGTGTGTCTGATTGAACAGCGTTTAAGGCGTCGGTCCGCTGCATACAGTACAGTGATGCTTTCCCCTGACCGCAGATCTGATCCTGATCAAATGTGGCCTTTTACTGTTGCTAGGCGCCACATAATTGACTGCAGATTACTCGTGCACCGTAGAGCCGGACACAATAACAGAAGTAAGATCAAGCCATTAAGAAAACACAGGGACAATGAATCTTAAAAAAGATTGCCTCAATAACTCTGAGCTTGACGTTTGTATTTATTTATTTATTATTTTTTGTCTGTGTGATTACTCCAGGTGGCCAGAAATAACATTTCATCTTTTTTTTTTTTTTATTGCGGACAGTTTGATAGGGAAGCTACAATGATGCATCATCTGTCAGTAGATACAATATATATGTTTCCACTTAAGTACCACAAGACTTCATTCTGGGACCACTTTTGTTTTCATTATCTGCAACTCAATAGATGTAAATCATATGCAAGCATGATGTTTCTTTGCTTTTAAGCTGATGACACACACCTCTGCTTTTGTATAAGTCGCAATAATTCTAGTCTGGCCCTTTCAATAAAACGCAGAGCAAATATTAGTGACTGAACTCTATGCAGATAGAAAGACAGCACGCCCACACGGATGTTTTTCCACTTATTTCGACTGATTTGTCCTCTCCTCAGGTGAGTCAGGGAGATGTCAACGAAGCAACCACTCAGTCTTAAAAGCGAAAAGTACTGTGTGGGTGTTTCTTCAGTGCAGCGCCTCAATGGTATCGGCGATTGCAAAGGAAGCCCACACATCTCTGGGTGACTTTTCCCTCTCATATTGAGCCTCTGTTTAAGAATACAAATTGTTCCCATGACTCTCAACTTTGAAAACCTTGACTGATTTGAAAATTGCACCTAAATCTTTAGTCAGTAATTAGGATTTTTCTATATTTCATTTGTACTGATCTCCTTACAATGGTACCAAACCAGAGCAGATTTACATACAAGGCATGGGAAACATAATCTTTATTTTATGTTACATTTACTGTTACTTTGTTTTACTTTGAGTTCTCCCCCAGCCTAGACTGACAGCTAAAATAGGGCAAGGCATTTGCAGGTGAAGCCCTTAAATTCTGAAAGCTGCTGAATGCACGAAAGGTTCACATTTTGACCCGTGGAAGTGATTTGAGAGTCTACTCACTGACGAAGGAGGTCTCCCCCAGGTAGCCTCGACGTTTCAGAACCACCTCCAGGAACTTGACCTCTTCGTCCACCACATAGTGGGACTTCTCCAAGGAGATCCAAGCCCAGTTCAAACGAAATTGCTGGTTCTTCAGTTTGTTGCCTCCTGCAAGTAAATACAGATTAAAAAAACATTGGCGCACCTCTGAAAAAGCTCCCCACAACTCATTATGGCACAACATTCAAAGCACTTAAAGAGAGATGAAGAGTCTTCCTGGGAATTCGCCTTGCAAATCTTGTTGCGAAAATTAATTGTTATTTGTTTGTGGGTTAGCAAACCAATTTATTTTCAATACTCCCTTATTAGTAAGTATTTGAGACTCCGGGCCAGGATTCAGTGGGAGGTACAAGTGGTGCAGAGCCTTTATGCAAAACCAATGGAGAATGTGCCGTCTAATTGCTTCACTTCTAATTAAGTAGAAAGGTGTCTGTTGCATGTCTGAACTGGGTTATTTTATCTGCAGGTGTTTGAAGTCAGATTCAAAGGCAGAGGCTGTAGTCCTGGAGGGCATCGCTGCTACCATTTTGACCGTACAGTCAGCGCCAAGCCACAACAGACATCAAACACACACACACAGAGAAATAAAAATATAGAAACCGGGAGCGAAGGCGCACACACACACACTGACTCACACAGAAACCATTCCCGCCCTCAGTGCTGTGCACATTTCCTGACTTATGACTATGAGGCTAATGCTATATACTCCAAAATCTGCCTGAATCTAGGAGTGCATAGAAGGAGCTGCTGCGATGTGTGAAGATGACATGGAGGGGGAAAGAGGGGGGAGTGGGGGGGATCCAGATGACTGAACCGCCAAACGTAAACAGGGTGCCGTGGTGAAAGCAGAGGAATAAATGGGGACATTGCTGGGAGGGTGCAGGGGCATTGTTAAGAGGTTTTAAGAGTTCTGCCTTTGTCTGTGTGTGTAACGTTCTCCGCCTGGCTCCACCCCGGTTGTTACGGTCAGTAAATCTGTCGCGTCCATCTGACCGCTCCACTGTATCTGTTTCCTTCCTCCACGAACACAGCAGGACCTTTCTACGTTCACACCGAGTGTTTCATTACATGTGAGCGCGCACGTGTTTACGAAGCAACCTGACACCTTGGCCTTTGCACCTGTTTGCAACTTAATGTCTCTCTCATGTATGAACTGTAACAATAACTGGGCCAATGGGACGATGCACAAGGACAGAGAAGAGCCACAGCTCTTTTAGATGGACAATTTTCATTTTGGAACACATCAAGGTGCTTTGATCGTCTTTGACAGGTTAGAGGGGAAAAACGCAGATAAAGAAAGTTCCTTCTTCTAATCCCTGGCTACAGTTCCAGTTGCCCACTAATAAGCTTTGTCAACAACGCTGGAATGAAAAACAGCTAAGAAGAGAGAATCTGATATCCCTTGAACTTATAGGCACAGTTCTGTGAGCAGACTGCAGACATACATATGATGTAATTGGGACAAAAAGCTTACAGACAGTACGAAGCTTAAGGAGAGCAGAATGTGTTCCACTGTCTGAATCTGAATCATTTACTCAGCCACTATATGCAAGTCAATATTTCTACTATTTCTTATTGATGAAGTTTGATTTATTTAATAGGTAGTGGAGTGTGTTTGTCTGCTCAGTCATTGTGCGTCGCTCTGAATAAATGCCGTGCATGCTATAGAATTGTGAAAAAATTCATTCAGGTGGTAAAATTGCAAACAAGCACTGGAACTTGGTGATAAGAGATAAAATGGTGTCTACAATGAAAACACAATTTTGGGAGAAAACCCTTTTGGCAAAACACTTTGCATAATGCGTTACAAACAGTAAATCTGGCAAACACAATGGAGGACTCACTGTTGTGTAACATGGACTGGAATATGAGGTAGCAAGTATGAAAAATGTCCCTCATAATAAAGAGAGTAATTCAGGCATTCTTGAGGTCGACCACAGCGGAGGCTTTTTGCTCCCTGTGTGTTCCACATCAGTCATCTGGAGACAGAGGACCCGTCTATGACAGGACCCCCCAACACCGTTTGGATTAAAGCCAGCAGCGTGGTGTGTGTGTGCCACCCGTAAACACTGCATGTGTGTGTGTGTGATCTCTCAGTCATGAAAGAGCCCAAACTCCACTGAGGAAATGGAAACAGAAACCGTCTGGACTCTTTATCTGAATGTCTAGATGTTGGCAGAGTCACATGGGGGATACACTTGATTTGTGAAGAAAATAAGTAATATGTGATCATCTAACATTGATATTTATGTGTGAGCTTTATCCCTTTTATTAGTAACATCAATAATGATGCACCGTACCTAATTATTGGGACTGTAAAGACCTGGAGCTCCTCCTCGGTGAAGCAGCTCTCCACTTCAACATGAATCACGCCAAACACCTGTTCGCCTCCAAGACTATTCAAACATAAAGTGCCTCTATCAATTATTAATTTTTCATTCTCAGCTACATTCAGGGCGTAAATCCATGAAAGCAATGTTCTGAAAACCAAAGGCGAAATGATTTATGTTTACAGTTAATACTCCATAGAGTGCATTGCCACGACGACGTGAGAAAATACAGAGGTTAAGAACCCATAAAGTCCTGCTAAAGCTGCAGCGCGGCCCTCAGGGAGCCGGAGAGTGAAGGTGCTTGTTCCCAGAGGACCACTTCACGCCCCCAGATTTCTTTCTAATTAAGATAAGCAGGGGTTGGAGTAAGTCCACTTCAGAGGGGCCCCAAGGAAAACACCAGAGTTAATCTTTAACCAGCACTCACAGTACTGAAGCGGAATTTAGTCAACAATATCGCTATCGCTCATGTCCGGGTCTGAGGTAGAACGTACTTCACATGCAGTACTGCAGAGGACAGGTGGCAAACGCCTATATAATACATAATATAGAGATTTTCAATTACTCTTCCTAACATCATGCATTGAATAGTTTAATAGTTAGTCACTGAATTAGCTTTGACTTCTTTCCTCTCCTCGGTTGCTGGTAATGTTTGAGATCAAAGAATTTCAGCTTTCCCTGCTCTTACCTCCCTTGTTAAGTTGTATCAGTATCACTTAAGTGCCTTAAATGTTGAATGTAAATGTAGAATGAAGAGTGTAAGTGCACACTCCATCACATCAACCACTTAGCCTCGTACACCAACCGTTTCACAAAGAGCCATGTAGCTGCGCGGTAAAACACACGCTCTGTCAGCTAACACGGTCGATCCGTGATGAGGGACAGAAACCTTTAAAGTGACGCCAAAGAATGCCAGAGGTTGGGCCGTGCCAACATGGTGCCCCTGTCTCCTCCCCGCGTACATGCAGCAGACAGTCCTTATTTGGTCGCCGTTGAGAATCGCAGGGGCCAGGATGCCCCGCGGACCCTCAACTGCTCATTCAAGCAGACAGACAGGCAGGCGGGCGGCCCTCTGCCCACAGAACCCAGCACCGCACTGATTAGCCTGGATAAACTGGGACCAGCATCAGAGTCCTGTTCAATACACACAATATGTCTAAAAATACTTCATGATCCAATGCTGCTGACGGCCATAGCGTGCCAACAGTTTCCATGATATGTGATAACTCTAATCCACTCAGACAATACTGAGGCCGTAAAAATACCAAGGCTAGACAGAGATACATCCATAATTGTGGACAGGTCCCAGAAAGTACTTGTAGTTACGTGGTGTGTGTCCCGGTGGAAGAGAAGAGCATGTGGTGGAAACTCTCAAGAGCAAAGTGTCTCCACAGATATGATTATGAATATTCATCATTCTAATAATGCCGGTGACCTTTCCTCCAGTGCTCCCCTTAGGTTCAGATTCCACCTTCGTCAACACATTGTCTCTCTCTTGATGGTTCTGGTTGGGTTTCCATTAAATCTGATTTCATGGAAACCCAATCAGCTGAATGATCCCCTAACGCCACCAAACAGGCCATCGCATTAAAACCTAATTGGTAGAAAATTGTGAAATTGCCCTTTTTCATATTCATGTATTCATGTTCCTCAAAGGATGAACCCTTTTAAAACACTTACCTAACTTTCCTCTAAAGCCCTCTGGCTTATAAGTCAATTTATCTCATCACTGTCAGACGCTTTGTTTTAGCCCCACAGTTGGTAAAGCTACAAGAATAGAGCTCCTTTCATCCAACATCCATGTATTAGGGCGGATGATGCAGATCGGCCTGTAGGGGTCACTAGTGAGGTTAAACATATGATAACAATAATACATTTGTAATTCACACTTTGTTCTTCACGCTCCGTCTTGGAAAAGAAAGGCTAAATGGCAAAGCAGCAGGTGTGTTGGAGAGAAAATCTGTATTCTATCATTACGATTTGTTTAAACTATAAAGTCAGTTTTCTTTTGGTTGTAGAACACAATGGACCATAGCAGCACACTCTCACCTCTCCAATTAAGGGGAAAGGGGGAATATGATAATCCTGCTGAAAGAAAGAAAGCACAAGGCAGAGAGAGGGAGGGAGAGAGAGAAGGAGAGAGAGAGGGCGAGAGAGAGAGAGAGAGAGCGAGGGAGTGATACGGTCTAATCACCCTAAGCCTTGTGTCGGCAGTAACGAGTGTGGAGCTGTTTCGGTCGTGAGTTGAAAGATTTCAGATTGCTATGATTTCACAGGCTCTAAACTCTTTCTCTAGCAGACGCAGCCTTCAAAGAACCCGTCTGCCAGCCGCTCCACAGGGTCCGTTCCGGGCCGCCGTGGGCTCTGTGGTCACTTTCACACAGCGGTCAGTCTATAGGGACATCTGAGGGCTGAGAGGAAGGCCAAAGGTGGTCGGAACAAAAGTGGCAGGTCAGGGAGCTTAAAGTGAACGAGGCTTTTCTCCCAGCAGGCTAAGTTCTTTAAGATTAACATCTGAACCGCACCTACAGAGTTGATTTAACCCTCCGTGTGTCTTCCAAAGTTGGCATCCGTTGGTTTCTTACATAAATTCCAGCCTCAAGCAAGAAAATCCACACACTTGAGTACTTCAAATCAATCCAGAGAGGCAAATCCTACAGTATTTGACCAAAACAACATTTCTCATCCCTTCTGATCGAGCAAAACAGCGTTAACACAGATGGCAGCGATCACTGTGGAGTAGAGACATCACTTAAGTGGCTGATCATTTTTGCCGCGCACCAACAGCTTTCTCCTTGGAACTGTCAGCCATTTTTCCGGTTGTTACTTTCCTCTAAGCTCCTGACAAACGCTTCTATCGCTCCTGTGATTTCTGTCAGTTTCGCATCTCGCAAAAATACGTGACTTGCTCATTTGGCGAGGTTGGCGCGTTACTTTCTCATCAACGCAAGCAGACGTGTTGGAGAAGGAGTTCGGCTTGGTGGAGGATTAAACCAACGGCAAGATTGATCAACTGTTATGGTGTCAAGTGAGAATTTTCCACAAGCTGCACACTCCAAAACAAGTCAATCAAACTCCAGGATCTATGATGTAAAGCTCCAGAAAGGTTTTGTGCTCTTATCGGGTTTTGTCCTCTAACTTCACACCACACAACAACAGCTCGTAAACAACATTTGATAGACACCAGCATCGATCTTCCTCCTGCCCCTGATTCCATATTGCAGTCGGGTTAGGTTGTGGTTGGCGTGTGGAAGCTTTCCTCCTCGCCTGCGTGGAATTCCCACAGCTCTGATTTCACACGGGGCTCCCACCAGTGGAGAGAGAGCGGCAGAGGAATTGGGCAGGAGAGGTCAGTCTGCTCCAACGCTCCGGCACCTTCACACACCGCCAACGGCCCGTGTCATTTCTCAACCTCTCAAGCAAAGACCATAGGGGAGAATGTTGAGATTCTATTTTAAAAAGTCATTCAGGACCCCTGCACTTAAAGAACTTCCCAAACAATCAGAGTAGAAATTACACGTGTCGACAAACAAAACAGATCAATGCGCTGCCTTTTGGACGCAGACGGGTCGATATCTCGCTGTTTTGGCATAATGCGCATTTCAATGGAATATTTCAGCCTTGACTGGAAATAATAGTTGAAGCCGAATCTAACACCTTCAGGATTAGCGAGGAAGCAACTCTAGGATGCTCGGCTCTGTGGAACACGGTGTGCGGGGCTCTGTACCCGGTCTCTGGTTCCAGCCAGAAGCAAGGAGTCTCTTGCCAAGCATCCGAGTTCGTGACTCATCCTGACTTCTGCAAAAACAGACAGTCCAGACTTGTGGGTGGGCGCAAGTTATTCTGAAGAATTTGCTCTCTTTTGGATAAGCCACAGTTCTCCACATGATCCCAGTCTGCAGGGGGATTCTGCTGGGGTCCACTGAGACGGTCTAACGCACAGACCTGAGGCGATAACACCGCACCTGCCGTGACCCGATTAGACAGATCAGGACCGAGACAGCTCGTGTCCCAGGCTGGACGCGTGAACAAAATCCTCAACCGACAATCCAAATTTTAAAAAGTGCATCCATCTATCTATCTATCACACTCCCCTCCTCTTCCTCCCCTTCATCTTCCTCATGCACAGACGGCTGTGCCTGACAACCCGAGAGAAGAAAGGCTTGTTTTTTCTTCCAGAAATCAATTAGTCGACCTTCAGGTTCGGAAACGGTCCAAAATCGCTATAAAAGTTGTTGCTGAGGGGCTTTGGTGGGATTCGATCCGGCGCTGACGTCACACAAAGTCTTTCTTTGATTGCCCTTGAGTGGCGTCCCTGCCTGTCAAAGAGGAACGCAGCCCTCAAGTGTCTTAATTAACAGGCAGCCATGCGATTTAGAGCCAAAGCCTGAAGTCTCAATAGCAAAGGGGGGGAATAACAACAAAGCCCCCAATAAGCAGCTACGGGCCTGCGGTCTCTGTGTTCACATGTAAAGGTCGCTGTGGATTAAATATTGGAGGTTTCTCGCTCATTACCAGCCAATTACGTGTGGCCGCTCTGACAGCTCCGACGCCGCAGATCCAGCTCTGACAAACGCGCTGTGACCTCCCCCGTGGAAGAGACAAAGAGGCTGGCATGAATTGGAAAATCTGCATATCCTGCCTGCACAACCGTTCAATGGATCGACGGCGGCCAAATTGTTACAAGCTGAAAACTCAAATCCCAAATCTGTCGAGGTGTGTCAAACATGTTATTATCCTCCCAAATGAAGTGATAAGCTTATCGCCATCATTAGGGCCCGGGCTGCTTTGTCCGCGTTTCCTAGAGCCTGAAAGTGTTTTGCATTGTTCCCCTAAAGCGTCTGTGTCAAAACGAGCAAGCAGAAAAGATTGGAAGCGGGTGAAACGGCGAGGAGATAAGAGGAGAAAACTGTGGAAATGCGAGAGAAAGAGAAGCAACATAAGGATGGAGGATAAAGAGGCTCCACAAAAAGGAAGGGACGCTCTTTTTCTCCTGACCTCTCTATGCACTGTGTTTGCTCTCTTGTCAGGCCGCATAATGGTGGACTGTTTGTTGAAAGCAGCAGTGTGAGGCCGTGGAATATAAAAGCCCACATCCCGGTCCCACAGACACACCAGCTCCATACTAATAGAGCCGGGGACGGGTTTGTGGAGGTTGTTTTCTTTTCAGAGGTCCAGCCTTCGTTTCAGCTGCATCACAGAGCCGCTACTCGCAAATCTCCCCGCATGCAGAGCAACGGAGCAACAAGCCGAGTGTGTGTGTGTGTGTGTGCCGGGGTAGACAGTCTGGAGGAGGTCTCGGAGTCACCTGCATGTTAACGATAAGCGCGCCAGCCTGTTTGCATTAAAGCGGATGAGGACACGTTTCCGGATGAAATCTCCCTCACTAATGGACTGAAGTCTCTCTCTCACTCACACAAACTCGGCCATCGCAAATAAGCTGGTATCCTTAGAAGACGACTTCAAAGGACGCTCCTTTCACTGTCTCCCACTCAGACGTTTTTTTCCTTGCATAACAATATTACTTAGAACTTATTAAACGTCTTTGTTGGAGGAACTTCAAAGGGGTTTTTAGTGTTGCAAAGTCAGAGAGGCGGCGGCTGCTGCAGTCGCAAATTACTTTTGTTGTTACGCCGCTGCCAATGCAAAGCGACCTCAGCTCTTCTGTTTGCGGTGACCGACAGTATAATATGACGATAACTCCACTTTATAAGTTTACTTTCCCTCTCTCTGTCTCATGCAGTGTATTACTTTTAATACCTTCCAGTTTCCTCACTGCCCCATTACGTCTCATTGTAAAAAAACTCTTTTATTGAGGGTAATAAATGCGATTAAGCTGATATGGAATCGCACATTTCATCCGGTTAAAATATCTCAGCAATTACCCATCAGAGCCAAGGCCATCATGCATGATCACCTTCATCACCCAGGACATCTATTCCCAGTAAATGTTACCCAACAATCTTTGTAAGCAACATTTTAATTAGGCTTCATGTTTGTAAAACAGATAGCGGCTCGTGTTTCCATATCCTACAGTTACACGCTTTGTAAATTAGCTGCAAATCACTTATATGATGACCTCGCTGCGGCCAATCATGTAATAAGTAAATGATTGCGTAATAGCTTTTTGAACGTAACATTAATCTCCTCTACAATCATAAATACAATGACAGCGACGCTAAAATGAATTGGAATTAAGCCGGCCAATGAATTAAGGTTGACCACAGCGCCATCTAAAGAACAGGGAATGCCCTTTAAATGTTCCCATTCACTTTAAATGCAAAATAAATCAGTCATCTGTCTGTCCTACAGGCTTCAAAGGCCCCATTAGCTCCTTAAATGGCCCTGAAATGTCTTAAATTCAGGAAAAAGCAGTAGTGCCCATGATTCTCTGGACAGCAATAAAACACTATAATTATAACAGTACAAATGTGTGGTAATTAAAATGACTTCAGGGTTTAAGGAGCTAAATGTCTCGGCTCGTCCCTCTGTCTCGCCCCGTGTCCTGTTCCTTCCTTTTGTTTTTCTTTCCCCATTTGCTTGCTAATATGTAACTCTTCACCCTCGTCCTGGAGGAGTCAGATAAGCCCGAGCATGGGCTTGTTCATTTCAAGCCTGGAGACATTCCTCTGGTCTACTTCAGGGAGGGGAGGAAGGGGGAGGAGGTGGAGGAGGGGAGGCGGAGAGGGGACGGGGCTGCTGGAGTGGACATCTCCCTGGACACGTCTCTCAGGGGTTCTTTCAGAGGAGCGCCGGGTGAAAATAAAGAGACGGGACGTGACAGGGAGATACCGAACCTGTGCAGGCGCTGTTCAGAGCTGAACAGACGAGGCGCAGACTGTTTAAGGGGAACGTGCGTCCCTCAGAGCTCTTTAACAGGAAGAGCAGATGACTGTGACTCATTAACAGGGAGCTGTCTACATTTTAACACACGATATGAGCGCCTTTCTGTTACATTAGCAGCCGCTTGGTGATACCTCTTTGAGGACTGCCAGCTTTTTTTAGCCCCTTGTTAAAAAGTTGACTTGTGAGGAGCTGCTGGGGGAGAACATGAAGTCAAAGACAGAAATGTTCCAACACTTAAAGAAGTGTAAAGTTTGGCACTGTCACATATTTTTAGTTTGCAGAGATGCGGTCGACGGCACGCCGCCCACGCGCAGCAGCGGCACCGTACCTATTGTTTACAGCTAATTGCATATATGGAAATGATCACAATTTACATGCGGGCGGTATGTAGATGAGGCTGCGTGTCTGCGGGGCCCCACCTAATGCATCTGAGCGCTCAGGACTTGTCAACACAGGCTGTGTTTAAGGAGGGAGCTGCACATCAGCACTTTCATGCCATCCCTACAGGCGACAGGAAGCAGCTTGACGTCTTTGCCCCCACCAACACTGGGACCAACACAGCACTTCTACCTTTCATCTCCCTCTGACTGCTCTTCCCTCCCATTTCTCGACGATACGCGTTCTCATATCCTGCCTATCAGCCTCCACTTATGGAGGAAGCAGGTGGTGGCAGTGGTGAGAGGGAGCTTGATCCACACATACACACACACATGCACACACACACATGTACACACAATCCCCAGCAGGATTCATCAGCACCTTTTATGAGATGAGAGCCCTGCTTCTCTCAAGACACACTTCCACACAGTGTTCACAGGGAGCGTATATGAAATGAAAACCTTCTCCGGAGAGTTTCCTCCAAACTGTGTTACATTTTCAATTCCTCCATGTATTTCCCCCTGCGCGCTGAAATGCTGATGGTGTCAAAATGAAAGGAGCCGGTGTTTTCCCTGCATACATCACAGCGCCGTAATCAAAAAAATTACAAAAAAAAAGGGCAGCAGCTTGAAATCAAAGACAAAGCAGTTATCAATTAAACTGTGGTTGATGCCCGGAATCTTGATGGAGCATTTGAGTGGTGCCAGCTTCAGTGATTATAGGATCAGGCAGCTGGCCCCGAGACAGACAGACAGAGACAGACAGACAGACAGACAGAGAGAGAGGGAGAGGGAGGATGTGTACATGCATGATTGTACACAGAGGCGGTCCATCCTGCTGAAATCGGAGCTCAGCAGCAGAAAGCGGCGACATTACAGGCTCATTTTGCCAGTTTGCCCGTGGCTTATCGTGCAGCAGGGCTGAGAGCTCCGGCCCACTGCAGGGACTCAGGGGCCAGAAACACATTATCCTCAGTGATTTTGCAAAATTGAACAAGTTCTGCCACTGTGAAGAGAAATGTCCCTGCAGCTGGCACGGGCCGCTCTCAGGGCTCTCACATGACACAGAATCATCGAGTCAGCTGGCGTCTTATGAACGGAACCAGAAACCTGGACACAAAGTGTTGGAATGCTCCCTTTTTAATTCTGCTTTCAAAAGGCGTATAAGATTTGGGTTACATTCTGCTGAACATTCCCATAAACTGCAAACCCTTTTCATGCCAGGACTGTAAACCCAGCTTGTTCATGTATGTTTTCTTCGACTCCCAGACTAGGAGCTCAGTTTCTTCCACAAAATGGGGATTTTCTCCAAACGCAGCGCTTGAACAGCCCCTGTTATGCTAGAATGATATCCTAAGGCAGGTATGACGACACATATCATCAGCCGCAGAACAAGCCCGGGCCTGGGGTTTTCCATACAGTTGGGAATTTGCCACGGCTCTGTGTTAACCTTGAGTTTGCACACTGACTTTGGCTTTGGCATATTCAGAGAAAGGAAAGAGTTGAGCCTTGAGTTTCCCAAAAGGGAAAATGAGGGCACGGGTGTAAGAGGATCTTACAAGGTTCCAGACGATGTCACCCAAATTCTGTATGATGTACAAATATTACTGCAGTCATAAAGTAGAAGGGTATTCATAGAACACACGCCTCTGCCAAGGATGAACATGCTGTCCTCAGGAGGCAGAAACGACTATAAAACACAGAATATTTTTTGGGATCTATCTCTGTTTCCATTAAAGATAGGTCAGATCCATCCTGCATACTGCTGAGTCAGTGCTGTCTCGGCTACATATTAGGTTGTATTTGTTACAATTCCATGAATGCACCGTCCAAGCATATACTTTAGTCTGCCAGGTCTGGACTCGATTCCTCCCCCTGATATTTTTATCAGATGAATCATTTATTTATATTTCTGTGAGATTGATGTATATTACTTTTGAAGAAATTGACACAAATATTGAAAGAGATCGCTTCTACAAAAACAAAAAATCAGGCTTCCAAACCAGGATCCAAATACTAAGTTGTGTTGAAATGTTTTCTAACTTATCAAGCAAAGAAATACATAAATATATCAACAATCCAGCAGACTAATAGAAGTGAAAGCGTCCTTGGCGAAGGAAGCAAAATCCACTACATTTGGATTTAAGCAGAGGAAACGCACGACGAAATGAATAATTCACAACAGAACGACACAAGTTTCCTTTACTTCCTTTGTAAAATGAGCAGATCGTTCAGTAACAAACGCTTTGTCTCCATTCCGAAGAAGAGTTTCAGTGCCTGAACGTTACAACCCCTCAGCAAATATCACCTTCTCCTTCTTTGACGACCCACTGCAGCACTCTCCACATATGCTTTTATTGTAGCCATCTGTACACATCTGTCATCTGAACACAAAGATACACACACGCACATTAAAAGAATATAAACTTGCCAACCCGCTGAGTTATGTTCAATAAGAGACGAGCGTATAATAAACACAGAACATAACTGCAGTGCAGGCTGGTGAGAAAAACACAACCTAAAGTTGCTCTTTGAGGAGGCGGCCAGCCACGCAAATCAATCACCATCTGAGACGATTAGCCTTAATCCGCTTTGTAACTCACTTCTTCATCCCCAAAGTGAAGCAGCTGTTACTGAGCAATAGCTCTGTAATCAACCCGCAGATGTTTTATCGCAAATCTCTTCCGAGGCGATAAAATAACTACCTAAAGGTTTATAAGCTGCAGCACAGATGGGCTGTGAGGGGGAATGCAACACCCTAAAAGTGTGTTTGAGACGCCGCAGCAGGGCCCGGCTCTGTAATTTTGAAGGTTACAGACTTCCATGTACGTGTGAATCATACCTGGGATATACTGTCGCTCCCTGGAGCAGACGCTTAAACTCCATTAAAGCTCAAACACAAAGGAAAAGTGCAGCATCATCACCTGGCCTCTGATAAGGAAATTACACCGTGCACCAAGACCTGGGCTCCTACATGTGGGTGCATGTTCTCCCTTACCGCTGCACGCTATGGGGAGGAAGATAATCCCCCCCCCTCCCCCCCCCCCTCCTCACCTAACCTGGGATTACAGAGGAGGGGAGAGGAGGTGAGGGGGGGCGACGGCGTAAAGAAAGCACTCGGCTTCACAAGCGATTACACCCGGATGACACGGGGAGATGAAGATGGCGGCCGATAAGTGCAGGTTCAGATGGTTCACAGAGTTTATGAGGAGGAGGCTTTCACACTGACCGCAGCTTATCTTGTAACACCGAGCAGCAATAACAAACAAAAAGAGAGAGAGAGAGAGAGAGAGAGAGAGAGAGAGAGAGAGAGGAGAGACAAAGCCACAATACATGTTCTGTGCTTCCCACTACAAACCTGAATTATTAATGTATATACACCCAATTATGAATGAGTTAGACCTTAAACAGGAGCACATGTTTTAAGGGAACAATGGCCGGTCTTCCCTCATCGTATCTGTGGAGCCTGGAATGAAAAACAAAGACAGCGGCCGTGCGTCTGTCAGTAAGGAACATCCCCTGATGCTGACTGACTGGAAGCTTTAAGGGGGGGGGGGGGGGGGGGGGGCGAGGAGGCAGACGGGGGAATCAGCTCCGCAAACAACTGCCTGGGAATGCCAGGGGGGCCTTAGTGTGTGTGTGTCGGTGTGTGTTCAGGTAAGCTCAACTTGAATGCCAGAGTTGAGCAGCGAAACACAACAATTAACAGATTTAAAATTGACATAAACACCAGACAGCAGTCCTCCCTCCTAACAAGGCCGTTTCATTTCTGAGTAATTAAAGAGGCGTCTGATCCATACGTCTGCTTGTGATATTCCTCCTCACAGTCAACACACACACACATACACACACACACCCCACAAATCAATGTGTAATCCTGCAGCTCGGCGATTATTCATTCAGAACTGAGGAGGTTGACGGATCGCGAGAGACGCAAAAAATAAAGGCGGCGGGAACACAATCCCTGTCGTCTTTGTCAAAAAGCTACCAAGGCAATTTGGAGAGAAAGAGGAGAAAGTGCCACTCTGAGGTTTAATCTGCCATAATGGGTTTGAGAGGAGCGGTGTTTGAGTGTTTTTGGGATGTGGCCTAATTGCCGTGTTGTTA
This sequence comes from Genypterus blacodes, assembly GCF_046128005.1. NCBI lineage: Eukaryota > Metazoa > Chordata > Actinopteri > Ophidiiformes > Ophidiidae > Genypterus > Genypterus blacodes. Next base: position 2,655,423 of record NW_027466845.1, read on the forward strand.
CTTGCCGGGAATAAATGCGTCTGGTGTCTTTCTGTCGCTGATTTAATCGAGCAAAACAGCAACGTTAACTCTCCTTCAAGTCTTAATGACAGAAATCATCATTTATCCAGTTAACCTCAATAGATTCTCTTGCACTGTCTCTTTAAGGGCTTCTCCCAATAAAGGCCGGTCTGTTCTGACACGGTGGACGCTGGCCAAATGCTCCCCGAGCTGTGTACTTTGTGCGAATGTCCAATTGTGTTACATGTCGATGTCATCTTGTTACTGAAATAAAGGACTCGTCAAAAACGAAGCTTCCAGGGCCGTTTGATTTCAAAAGACATCAAACTCCTCGTTTAGCAGTGTTGACGACGTGCAGAGCAGCTAGATTACACACAAAAAAGGGGGAAAGAAAAACAATACATGCAGTCTGCTAACATTCATCTCTGTGATTGTACTTTCTTTGTATATCATCAAAAACAGAATAATCCGGACTGTTTTGCTTGTTTCGTCTGACATTCACACCGTTCTTTGCCAACGGACGCGAAAAGTTCAGCTCCAAAACAGATTTGTGCTCCGTGGGTGAGCAGTGTTTACAGTTAAAATCACACAAGCAGCAGACGAGTCGCTGCCAAGAATCCAGCCGATGGCAGCCGAGTGTAAGAGAGCCGAGCTGTGCCAACGTCCCCGGGCCATCCGTCTACCAGAGACCTCACCGGCACCGCAGCAACAAGGCTGTGCCTGGGCTCAGACGTCAGAGCAACCATAAGTATTTGGACGCAGTCTGAAGAATGGCTGAGCATTTTCCCATTCATTCCCGATCCGCTCGGACAGAAGAAGCTGCCAAGAATAAATGAGTGCGCTGCCTGGTAATGAGTGCAGCCTGTAAGTACCTTTAGTTAGCAGCGACTACGGAGCCAGAGGAAGAAATCCTTTCACAATCAGAGCTGCAGGGCTGCGATCCCACTGCACTGCCCCCCCCACCCCTCCCCCCCCTCCCCCTCACCTTGAAGCAGCCCGAGTGATGAAATATGAGGGAGTGCTGGCAGTGTGTTCAAACACAAAGACCACAAGCTCCTCTTACACCTACGAGAAGAACATATGGGCAAAGGTTTCATATGATAGTAGGAGACAGGATGTGCATGAATGTACTCAGAAACTCTGCAAAGGTTCATCACAGCGATCCAGACAAACTCCACGATTCATCAAGCCCAGCAGCTGCAACATGAAAAGTCACTTTTCATCCGGGAAAAAAAAAAGAAACTGACAAATGCAGTTGGTAAATATCCCAAATGAATGTTTTTCACTGCCGAACGTGACAAAGTGCAGCTGTGCTCCAGTGTGAGGCACGCAGCTCCGCCCCAACACGGCTGTTCACAGAGCACGAGACTCCTTTTCTGGGGATTTAGAGCGGCAACACGCTAAAATATAAGTAAATGTTCAGTGAGTATCTGTTCAATATGCGCGGGGCGGTTTGCTAATGGACGGGTCGTCCCAACGAGGCTCCAGGTGTCACTGCAGAGCACAGGCGCCGTGTCAGAGGCGGAGGACTGAAACCATTCCAGCTTTTTTTACGGCCTCATAATTAAGATTGAAGACGAGCGAAGAAAGAAACGTGCGTGTTTTCGTTTTAATATTCCTATCAGGTCTGAGATTGACGGAAATGACTGGGGAGGAGGAAGGCAAAGCTTAATTGTCAGTTCAGGATGATAAACCCAAATGTGTGAGATATAAATATGTCATCAAGCATTATCCAGGTTAGAGAGAGAGGGGGGGAGGGAGAGAGAAGGGGGGACGAAGAGGAAGAGAGACGCTCGCCGAGATCCATGACAAATAACCCAAGAGAGGCGACAACAAACGGACTCACTCATCTCTGAACGTCACTCATCTACACATGAACTCCTCCACAGTTTGCAGCAGCTCAGGTCGAAGCAGCGATATCGCATCTTCACCATAACCAGATAACCCTCCTCGTCACTCTGCGCCCATATTAAATCTTATGACTGTTATTTGTCTGTTATTCCTCCACTGAAGCGACAGATTAGTCCCGAGTGGGGAGGTGAGAGAATGTGTGGAGGCTTTTCCCCCCTGCTAAGGTGCTTGTGGGAACAGAGGGCCTCCTGTTAGAGAGGCTCCTTTGTGCTCCGCCGTGGCCGCTGAAGGGGAGCAGAAAGGACACGCGGTCAGACACACTGTTCCTGCTAATCGCCAACACCGGCGCGATCGCCTCGGCCCATTGAGCGAGCGTGGGGCTTGATTACAGATCTGCTGTGGAAGTGAAAGTCCTCGCTAATTGTTCCGCTGCAACAAGAGGCCCTCGCATGGGAGAACAACGGGCGATTAGAGGCACTCAGGCCTGAGCCGTGTAGGACTAACGTGTATTATCTCACGTTGGGATAAAAAGTTAACGATTACTGCCGCTCTGACATTCAAATGTTGTTTTTTTTGCCCGAACGTTTGAGTAAATTGGAGAGAAGGCGAGCGTGACGAAAAAGACTCGTTAACTCTGGAGGAGTCGTTCTGTCGCTTCTCTTCCTCTACACGCCAATTTTCTCCCTCATCTGTGCAGGAAAAGGAGAAACCGAGCGACTGTCCCATCTGCGCTCACATTGTGTTTAATCATTTTGCACTCTTACACAAATCCTTCTTCATCCCCCCGTGGAGGAAGACGAGTTTGCCGTCGACACGTGAAGCAATTCAATACTTCACCTTTAAAGAGCAACGAGTAGACGGGCACGAGTTTCTTCCTTCCCGCCTATTTCTCGCTTCTTTATAGCCTCCGCCTCTCGTATCACCGCCGTTATTAAATATTGATCAAAATATGGATTGCGTAATGTTGTGAGCACAGCACAGCACTGACATCATTGCATATTAAACACAGCAACACAACTCACCGTTGTCTTCTATAGAGAAATAAAACATGTCGTTCGTTGCGTCGTCGCCGTCCCTCAGAATGTAGCAAATCTTCATGTCGTCAATTTCAGCTGAGAAGGCAAACACACACACACACACACACACATACATATATAAAAAAAATCCATAATATACAATGACACGTTTGGCAATTTGCTCAATTTAGTGGTGACAGTCCATTTATCAGCTGCTGCTCTTGAGTGGAGCGTTCAGGAGCGAGCTGGGCCTGTGTAATAAACTGTGTACTCTCGCTCGGTGTCGGGGGAATCTGTGAAAGGAGAAACTGCCCGGTAACAAGGACTGTATATCTATTAGGCTCCTGAATGACACGGAGCATAAAGGCGAGGTTGACTCTGCTGTTTGCCGCCCTGATTCTTTACGGCCCCTGGATTTGAGACGTTTACAGCCCCGTCGCCGTCGTCAATATTTGATGCCTAAACATTTTCCTCCAAAGCGACAGAGACGTCGGCACAATTTTCCAAACCTCAGGAGGGCGGCGTCGTTATTTACCTCCGGAGAGAAACAAGTCAAAGAAATAAAAGCTGGAGACACGTGGACTCTGACGAGACGAGACGGGTTCTTGTTTATTTGGGCTTAGCAGGCCGGCACGAGTCAGACCACCCTGTCTGTCTGTCTCTCTCTCTCTCCCTCTCTCTCTCTCTCTCTCTCTCTCTCTCTCTCTCTCTCTCTCTCCCCCGTCTGACATGTTTGCATGTTCTTATCATCCATCATCGTGTCTGTAATCCCCTTGTCTCTGTGTGAGGAAATGCTATTCTGGTATGCACCAAAGTGAAAATAGTGCGTGAGACAGCGTCGCCACGGTCAGCCTGAGGCACTGGCATACTTCTTCTCTGTAAATAGGCGAGTCTCCTGAGTGAAGATATAAAGCTTTGTGTTTGCACTCCGCATTTACACACCTCAGACGACGGCCGTGCGTTAAAGAGACGATACATTTGCGTGTTTAAGTGTAATCTCACAGGGTTAGAAAGTGGCTCAGGAGGTAGGTGGTTCTTACCTTGAGTGAAGGTGGTGATGGTGGCGTTTCCTCGGCCCAGGTTGATCAGGTAACCGTGCTCGGGCATGACAGTAATCCTAAACGTCACAGAATGTCGCAAGCTGTCCCTGTCCTCCGCTTTCAGGGTCTTGCTGGTAATCACGAACCCCAGGTGACCTGAATCCAACACCCGCAGCGTCGGCGCGCCCTTGTTCACGATGATCTGCGGCACCCCATTGTCCACCGAGAGGACGGCGATCTTCATCACTTGGGGCTTCCGAGTCTCAAACACGGTGTCGGGGAAGACGTAGAAGTCCGTGTGGGTGCCGTCGGTGACGGTGAAGGAGAAGCTGTCCTCTGGGCTCTCCGTGCCGTCGTGCTTGTAGCTGATCATGTTCTCGTTCAGGTCCTGCTTGGTGAAGGAGGTGACCGGCCGGGTGTTGTTGTGCAGCAGGCGGCCGTGCACTGGGATCTGAGTGATGGTGAACTTCAACAGCCGGTCTGCCGTGTCCCTGTCCTCCACCGTCAGTTCAAACGGCGTGATGAGTTTGTTCTCCCCCTCCGTCACCACCAGGCCGTGTATGGTCACCACCGGCTTCTTATTGTCCACGTCGGTGATGGAGATGCGGAAGGTGCGGAATATGGGGTTGTAGCCATCGGTCACCTCAAACTCGAAGCTGTCCATCTTCACCTCGTCGTCTGACGTGTGGATGTAGTAGATCTTGTTTCCCGCCAGCTGCAGCTGCGTGAAGGAGGAGATGGGCATCCCAGGCATGTCCGTGAACTCCAGGTGACCCCTCATCGGAGCTCTGGTGATTGTAAACACCAAGTATTCGTCGGGGCTGTTGAGGTCACTGGTGCTGAGCAGGTCTGTGGTCAGCGTCACCCTGCCGCCCTCTTTCAGAGACACGCCTTTACTCACCACGTCAGGGAAAACCATGTCAATGCCCCCCACCGTCACGTAGAAGTACCTGTCGATCAAAGGGTTGATGCCGTCCGTCACGTCGAACTTGATGAGGTCGCGAATTCCCTCCTGACCGTTGTGGATGTACACTATGAGACCCTGGTCCAACTGGTTCTGTGTGAAGTTCATCCCCACTGTGATGTTGTGCGACCCACACTGTAGAAACCCCTGACTGGGTCCGTAGCGGACGATGTAAGTCAGCGTGCTGTCCTCAGAGTCCAGATCGGTGGCTTTCAAAATGTTACTGTCGATGACTTTCACCTCTCCGATCTCAATCTCCAAGCCGTCGTTGATGGCCATCCTGGGGGTTTCATCATCCACGGGGATAATCATCACTATGACCGTTTTCTCCACGCTGAACTTCCCGTCTGTGAGAGCGATATCGAAGCTGTCCTCTGTGGTCTCTGAGTCGTCGTGCTCGTACACGATGCTGGACGCCTCCCTGATCTGCTCCAGTGTGAAGTTACTGACCGGGACGGTGCCGGTTGTGAGCTGATTGAGGATGAATCCGTGCTTCGGGGGTCGCGTGATGATAAAGGTCAGCTCATCGGAGGGCACGTCTGCATCCACGCCGTTCAAAATGGGCGTGTCGATGACGATGTTCATGCCTTCCATCACCACAAACTCCCTCATGAACATCTCGGGCTTCTCGTCGTTGGAGGGGACGATGGAGACGGGGAAGAAGTGCCTCTCGGAGAAGTTGATGCCGTCGGAACATCTGAATGTAAACCTGTCCTCCACCGGCTCCACTCCTCTGTGAATGCTCTGCACGTAATACATGTGATGCTGCCGGATGTCCTTGATGGTGAAAGCGCTCACAGCCGTCCCCGCCCTGGATTTCTCCGACCCGGGGGCCGGGGAGATGTTCTCCACGTAGCCTGAGGTGGGCTGGACAATGATGGTGCAGAGGAGGTCGTCGTTGGGCGTGTCCACGTCGTCGGCGCTTATGTGAAAGATCTCAATTGCGTTTTTCTCTCCTTCCACAACAACAAACTGCGGCCCGACAAAGACCTCCGGCGCCTGGCTGTCCAAGGGGAGGAGAGTGATGTGAACTCTGACCCCTGTGACCTTATTTCCTCCAACTGTCCACTCGTCTGACATGTCCGTCAAAGTGAGATTGAAGAAGTCCTCCTTGGTGGTCATGCCTATCTCGCCGCTCGTGTGTGCGTAGACCACCAGCCCGTTGATGATGTCAGCCTGTGTGAACGTGCCTGAGGGGACGCCGCGCACCAGGATCTCCCCCAACACGGGCGGATCCTCCACAATGAAGGTCAAGCGGAGGTCATCCGTGTCCTCATCCCTTCCCTGAATTACATTACTTGTTATTTCCGTTGCTCCGTTCTCCAGTACATCTATATAAGAGCCAATGGTGCCCGCCGGGAGACTGATGGTCGGGGTCTCGTCATCAATGGGCTTCACACTAATCTTGATTGTAATGGGGACGATGTGAACGCCATCGCTGACGTCTATCTGTATCGAATCGACTGTTGACTCGTCTCCATTGTGGATGTAGGAAATTCTTCCATTTTCAATGTCCTCCAGCTTGAACGTGTGGCCTTTTGTCATGTCAGTGAACGTAAACTGCATGTTTCCGTGAAGAGGGGGCTGAGTGACGGTGAAGGAGATCTGTCTGCTGTCAGTGTCTGTGTCTGTGGTGAACAGCTCGGCAGTGGTGATAACGTGCGTGCCGCGTTCCAACACGGTAAATCCAGAATTTGTTATCTGAGGTGGTTTATTGTCCACCGGCTGCAGGAATATGGTGAAAGCTCCTTCCACGTGATTCCCAGAAATGTCTTCCACAGTGTAACGGAACTGCAGCACATGAGTGGTGATCCCCAGCTCCAGGTCCGGGGGTCTGTAGGCGATTTTATGGTGGTTAATTTGTGCCTGAGTGAAAGTTGTGACTACAATGTCGGGCCTTTCCGTTAACACCAGAGCTCCCAGAACCACCGGGCTGTTCTCATCCGTGTCCGTCGGCGGCTGAACGACGGTGTATTTGAGATCTCGATCCTCCGAGTCCAGGTCGGTGTAACGGAGGAATTTCTTACGGAAGTGTGTGAGCTGATACTCGTGCACGGTGATCTGCAGGCTGGTTTCGGGGTAAAGCTCGGGCGCGAGGTCGTCCACGGGGAGAATCTTGATCACAAACGAGCTCTCGCCGGATCGGTTGGGAGGGTCGTTGTCGTCCTGAACCCGGAACACAAACTGATCCATGACGGTGCTGGTGCTGTGAGGCCCTGTGTGCTTGTAAAACAGTTTACCTTCTGTAATATCCTGCTGCAGCCATTCTGTGACCGCTTTCTCATACATTTCATCCTCCGTATTAAACTTCCAGGTTGATGGATCCTCTGGGGCTTCAGACTGACGCAGCAGCACTTGTCCAATAGTGGAAAACGGTGATTCGATGGTGAATCTAATTGTAGAATCCTCTGAGTCAATGTCTGCCGCGCTGAGCATGAGAGAGGAGATTGGCATCATTTGGTTTTTGTATAAAATCAAGCCGGTGTTGGCGTTGATTATCGGAGGCTCGTCATCAGTTGGCACAACAGTGATGGGAAACAGAAACTCCACTTCGTTTCTGCCATCTGTCATCCTGAAGATAATATTATCGCTGTACGTGTCGCTGCCGTCGTGCTGATAAATGACCACGCCGGCGTCCAGGTCGGCCGGGGTGAAGAACTTCCTCTCTGAGCCCAGAACGGTCAGCTGCCCTCGCTTTAACCCGTCAATCACGCTGATACTGACTTTGTCTAAATCGTCTTCGTCGCTGATTTCCAGGTTGTGGGCGCTGGACAGAGGCCTGGACTGGCCCTCGTAGAGCAACTGACCGGTGTTCCTTGTCACCACGGGGGCCAGCGTGTTCATGGGCTTCACAACGATCATGAAAGCAAACGGGTCGGACACAGCCCCCTCTGTGTCCACCACCTCAAACTCAATCTGGAAAATGCGCTCTGTGTCTGAATCCACAGCGGGGGGTTTGTAGGCAATTTTCAAGTCGTTGAGATCTCCTTGATAAAAGGAGGTTATTGGTAAATTCCTATCATCCGTGCTCACTATGTAGCCCTCCTCAAAGGAGAGGGGGGACGTGATGTTGAAGATTAATTCATCAGGATTAGACTCACTGTCCTCTGCAGCCAGCATGTCAGTGGTGATGGCTGTCATCACAAACTGGTCCACCTCCATCATCATCATGGCCACGAAGCTCGGTTTGGGCGCCGTGTTCTCCTCGCCCTCCCTGATCCTCACCAAAATCTGGAAAAACTCCTGCTTGAGCAAATTCCCCTCCTTGTCGTGTAATTCCACGAGCATCGGGATGTAATCTCTGTTCGGCGACTTGAAAGCAAAAGTGTGCTGATAGCGGATGTTCATCTCAACGAATTCATCACAGTCCACCATTGATCCCAGTCTGGCCTCTTCCACAAGTTTTCCATACCTGGGAAGCGCGTTCCCGCTGGACAGGGAGGCGATCTTGCACTGATGCGCGCTCCTGTCGAAGGTGAATTCTAACACGCGTCTGTCGATGGCGTTGCTGGTGCCGAGGAGCCTCTCAACGGTCAGCGGCATGTTTTTGGTCAACACTTCCAACTGAGTGAAAACGACCTCCACCTCCATCATGAACGGGATGATGATGGTGTCCGTCTGCGTGTCGTACCTGAGTTGTAACCGCACTCTGTCCCTCGGCGGACTCCTGGAGCCGAAGTGCGAGTACTTGACGTCGTTGGGGCCGAATTCGCACGGAAACTTTTTCGGGGACAAATGTCCGGGCCGCTGGGACAGCGGGTCGTTGTCCAGGACGGTTATGCTGCACCTGTCCCCGGGCTGAACTTGAATCACCAGATCGTTGACGGGATCGATGGACACCGACCTCCCGAAAGGAACGCGTATCCCGTTATTGGCGACGAGTATCGCGTCCTCCGCCAGCTCGGACCTGAGCGCGTAAGACAAACCGTAACTGTCAAAAACCTGCGCGACCGCATCACCTGTCAGCATTACCGCAACCAGGAGGAGGAGGAGAGCCGCGCCGGTCCCGCGGACATGCGTGGGGATAATCCGAGCCATTTGGAGAGGAGACGCCTGGAACTTTACGCGTAAACACCCCGGATAGACTGAAGTGCGAGTTAAAGTTGCAGGAATAGAACATCCGAGTTGGAGGATTTCACGCACCTATCCGCGCCGAGGTGCACCATTCTCTCCCGGCAGCTGTACACTGATAACCCAAACTTCATACTCCAGCGAAGCCCCGGAGTAAGCGGAGGTGTCCGCCCTCCTCTCCGGCGATTGGCGGACGGCTCCTCTGGAATGCGCTCGTCGGGGTTTTAAATGGCCGTGATTTGTGTCATTCTGAGGAGGCAAAACGATACCGCGTGGGTTGGACTTCAGCGAGGTTGGATAAGGTGGAGAGAAAAATGAATGAATATCAGTGCGCAGAGCATAAATCACTGCTTGTAATGTGAGCAGATCTCACCATGCAGCGCTGCGTGGATGAGACTAAGACCTGAGCTCAGCCGATTAAACTGTTAAATGCTGTAATATTCAAATGTAAATATCCATATTGGTTCTATCGGCAGTGATTTCTCCCTCAGACTGTAACGGCAAGAGCGAGGAATTGAACTACACAAGCTAAAGCAGATCACCGGTATGATACTTATATGTGCAGAAATGCTTTGTCGCCCTCTAGTGGCGAGCCGGTGACACACACGCACACATTTACACACATTCCAAAGTATAGATGGCGTTTGAATTATTCACATTTTCATCTGACATGCCTTTAATTAAACTTTATGTCGAGCAGTTGCTGGATTACATTTCTGCTCCCACAAGTTTATAAATCCTGCATGTGTGAAGGCCGGAATCCAACCGCCACTGCAATACCATTCAGTCAAAACTGAAGAATAACAAGCTACTTCCCTAAACCCCCCCTACACACACACACACACACACACACACACACACTCCCCATGTGTTGGAGCCATAAGTCCTGTGTTTGGGGCTCATGCAGTGACATTGTCTTGTCTGTTTCCTGCTCTCCTGCTCTCTCATCACACAGGTCCTCCGGCTGTCAGAGGCTTCCCCTGCCCCTGAGTTCTCCTCTGACTCCTGACAAGCCCGGTCATGATCCGTCTCCTCGTCCCAGTGTTGATGAAGAGGACACCCACACAGTGCTGCACCAAAATGGCTCACTTCTTCTCAAAGTACGACACAAAGCGCTCAGACCTCAGACCAGGCTGTGTTTGGAAAAGAGAGAAATCGAATTTGCAATCAGTCCGTTGGGTAGAATGCAAAGATCGCAATTTTCAGTTAATCGACAATAATCTCAGATGGTTCTAGCAGTAATTGATAGATCGATAGGCTTTATTGATCTTGTCAATTTCATTGAAGCTAATCTTATCCCATATTTGATGTGCAGTGCAACACAAACGGCTCATTTGCTTTTCACTACAGCATAGCCTTTGTTTAAACAGATGTATACACACACACACACACACACACACACACACACACACCAGTGCTTCCTTGCCAATCTGTGCCATCCCCAGAGCTTTAAACTCAATGGAGGAATCTGACTATAGCTGCAGTCTGCCTCCTCTGATCCCCTTTAGATGATTTTCATTCCATCCACAAACCCCTGGGCACAACTACTCTCTCCGCCGTACCTATAGTTGTGTGCATTAATGACATACAAAACATCTCACAACTGGCATGTGTTGAAATTGGTACACAGTATAGCTGCCATAACAAACCGTGTAGTTGAGTTGCACTGGACACTGTTGACAGAGTCCAATTATAAATGTGGGCAAGCAAACTGCAAGGCAAAAGCCCCCAGGCCCTGACAGCTCCTACTTACAAGGGAAAATGAAAAAGGAGATGAATAGAACTTTCTGACAGCAGTGATGGCAGAGAGGGAATTGAATGATACCGGAACCTTCAGGCTTATTTTGGAAAGCAAAGGGAGGTTTGATGATATTCTGTCATGTCACATTCATATCAAATTTATTGTAAATGACCAAAGCTGTTTTGAAAATAGAACTGGCGCTCTGTTAAAGAAATGGAAGATCACAACCGTACTTGGCGTGTGCAGGTGATTTATTGTCGGGGCACAGACACACACACACACACACCAGGGGTCTGCAGAGAAATATTGGAGCTGTGTTCACTTATACGCGACGTGTTGTGCAGTAGAATAACTGGCACTTTAACTTACGGTGCACCAGGCGACTCTGCAGTGAAGCCAAACAATAAGAATCCCTGGAAATGCTCCCATAGTTTAGATGAAAGTTAAATTATTATTCTATTTTTATAATTAAAGCTGTGTGTGTCTTTGTGTTTCTATTCTAAGTGGGTGTCTGTAACCTTTTGGCCTCAATTTCAGCAGCTCGCATACAGGCAAGACATTTTCCCTTCTTCTTCTTCTTCGTGGGTGTGTGCTTTGCGATGACCGCGCTGACAGCTAAATATACCTCCGCTGACACTTTAAAGATACAGAATGCCTCCAAACAACGATAAAAGATGTTTACTTTAGATGTATTTAGAATCTGAAACTACCCCCTGGTTTCCCCTGTGGTTTAAAAAGCGAACTAACTTGCAATTTCCTTTGGGCTGAATGCTTCATCCTGTCATCGGTCTGAGTACTGACAGGCCAAACACTGGAAGGCTCTGCATTCCCCCGCTCTCAGTGACACCATTGTTATTGTAGCATGTAAGTGTGTTAACAGAGATATACATCATGTAAGGTGCCTGGAGCTCTGAGAAGGTGACATCATCTAGTCAACCTGAAACAGGGATAATGAGCTGCTGGAGGAAGGAGCATCTGTGAGTCCATACCTGCAGCTAAGGCAAACTCTGTTATTGCTTTTTTATGCCTTATTTTATCAAGAAGAAGCTCCGACTGAAGTGTGGGTTAAGATATGAAAGCTGCATTATTTACATTGCTCGATCAGTTATGATTACCTTCCTCTATGATCTAAAGCGTCTCTAAATCCGTCTTGTTATGGGTCCCACATGTCTCCTTTGTTGTTGCCCTGTTGTTTGTCCCGGTGTTGCTAAAGTGACTCCATTCCTCAGACTTATCGGTGCTATTTCCGTAAGTGTTTAGCCCCCGGGGGACAATGCGAGCGTGGCCTCCATGATCTCATTAGGGCTATTTTAGCTCATTAGGTCTCTGTCAGAGTCGATTCTTTGATGGCTGAATGTCGAATGTTTGCAGCAGCCACTCTGATCCCCCCGCTCCCCCCCGCCCCCCATGTATACAACCGAAATTCTCTAACCTATAGAATCGCAGCGCACAGCCAACAGGCAGCTGAATCTATCTTCCTAGCTTATGTTCCTCTTGGGATTGTATAGAAGTAAAAAGGCAGCAGAACCAGTCAAGTTTAATCATATTCTTTATTTGTGCTCCCAAATCCCCTCGGTGTGTATGGAACCATGTAGTAGGAATATAACTTATGGCCGGAGCAACCATACTGCACACAAAAGAAATCAACTCCAATTTATTTAGAGTGTTCTCTTAACAAATAGGTTTGCGGCAAAGTACTTATGCCAAAAAAAAACAAGGACACAAAAATAGATAAAAACCAAGGATACTCAAAATGAGACAGAACGGGTATTTAGAATGGGGACACATATTCTTGTGTGTGTGTGTGTGTGTGTGTGTGTGTGTGTGTGTGTGTGTGTGTGTGTGTGTGTGTGTGTGTGTGTTCAGTGCAGAGAAGAATCTGCCATCAGACAGAGGAACAGCGGCTCCACATGGATTGATTTGCTCTCTGGCCCCATCATGCTGACCTCCATTAAAAGCGTCATCTCAGACTTTAGTGGTTTATGTTACGATTTCAGGAGATAAACTGAAACCAAATGAGCGGCGAAGTGTGCGGCTGATTGACTCAATGATCGTGATCGTGTCCTTCGATTTGATTATAAAGCTTGGTTTAAATACGACAAACACGAATGAAAAAGAGGTCTCATGCTGATTTTCTTAATGAATTTCCACTAGTAAGTCCAGCTTTGAATAATAATGTGAAGCAACACTGGACGCATCCTTATCTATTGTTCAGTGTGATCAGTAAGATGATGAAGAGGAGGTAGTGGTGTTGAAACAGTCATTATGTAATAGTTGCAGTTATGGCGTGAAGACAAATAGCAGCAGAAATCCTTGAATTCTGTCTTGTACACTTTCACATTTCTCACATGAAAAGCACAACTCTCTCACCAAACTCAAGATGTGAGATTATTTTCTTCCCTTTGCTCCACCGTGCACCTCAGGTTCCTTGTGTATTCCTTGCGTAGCTCTAAGAGAGGCTGGAGGTGTTAATGGCTACATTTGCTGGCAGAGACGTGATGGCTGACGTTTGACAAAGCATTTATAAAACTGCTGAAAGCTCAATAGAAATGTAATTTTTCTTTGGCTGTATTCCTTTGAAATGTCGTCTTTCAGTCACTGGGGTTTCCTGCTCCAGGCACAAAATCATTCCGTGCTGGTAAAGGATTACAGCTTGTGTCTGGGCGAGCAAATGAATTTGTTTTGGTGCACCTCTGTAAGGATATTCTAAGTGCAACGGTATTGACGTAACCTTAGAAAATCATCTCATGAGTTGGAATACAGATTTATTAATATGCTTTATTAATGTAACCAATAGCTTTTAGAAGTACAGAGGCCCTCATGTGTTATTGCAGCAGGGCAGCATCATTACAGTCCAACTGCCTCGGCTTAGAAAAGCAGAGAGCAGAAATCAAACCATCCATGCGGAATTCAAAACTGTGCTTTTAACCTCAGAGAGGAAGCTTTAATATGTTATTAAAAACTCAGTATGTCGGGCTGCCCGCGGAGGCGTGGTCACCTTCAGGTCAAAGGTCACATCATTTAATAGGATTGCTGCCAGGTACCCAACCGGGCTCCTTTCCCCTGATGAGTTTTAAAGCCCAGAGGCACTTAGCTGGGATTGGCCACCCCACAGGCAGAACTAATCTACGCTGAGCAGAACACACAGAGAAGAGAGAGGTCGCTCGCAGGAAGTGGCTCGCTGGAAGCCGTGGCGTGACTCCGCATGCCGTCACATCATCAGCGGAAAGAATCTGATTACGAGATTTCAGCAGATTAAAACAAAAGTGCAAAGTGTGCCTCTTATGACCTTTGATGTTAATTGGAAATTAATTCAGTTTCAGTGAATCAAAAGTTCATGTCTGCACTTCCAGCAACTTTGAGCCAAAAGCTTCTCAAACTGTGATCCTCTCCCCTCTGTAGGTACACTAGACTAGATTAACTATCTGACAGAATCAAAACAGTTGAAATCTATGGAAACTTAAAGAAGTTTATTCTCAGTTTATTAAGTTAAGACTTAAGAACACTCTGGTGCATGATGAAGATGCTCATGAAAACACTGCCCTACTGTGTTTGGCTCTTAGCGGCTCAATAAGATCAATAAGCGCTTTAAAACCCAGTTAGGGTTGTAGGATTTGATTGACGATGAGCTGCGCGGTGTGACAGCACCTCCACAGGTCGCCTGGTGTTCCAATATTCTGGAGAATGTCTGAAATATTTCTGCGTCCCCCTGCTAAGCTGTAATTGACTTAATCTTTCCATTAGCCCCAAGTCACTAAAGTCAGCTGTCCTTCATTAGAGCTAACTGCTGGAACAATGTTCCTTTCTATGCTTCATGTTAGATTTATGGTTCAACGGTGATCGAGAGGTGATTTTTAACCTCTTAATCCCAAAAACGACTCACTCTCACACACACACACACACACACACACACACACACACACACACACACACACACACATATACATACACACAAACATACACACGCGCACACACACTTCAGGCCCCGCTGATGCGCCTAATAAGCAACAGCACGCATTCACATAAACTCCTTGCTCCTTTTTGTCAGGTGCTGAGGTGTCGCTGATCTTCCTGAGTTTAGTAAATTCCCCTGCAGACAGACACAAACAGAACCTATAACCTCACGTCAGCAGCCCTGCACAGGTACAAACACACATACACACACACACACACACACACACACACACATAGATAATCCCTGCTGACTCCTCATCCTGCAGGTGTTTGCAAAATGTTAAATTCCTTCTTAACTTAATATTTATTCTGAAACATGTTGTGCTTGATTTGCATTTTGAAAAGCAACTGAAGCTTTTCACAAAAATCATGCCACTCAAACGTGCACATTTTGCCTAGAATTCTCCTTCAAATCTAATGTTTTTGACTATCATGAACGCTATAGTTCACAATCACAGCCAGGAGGTGGCAATATCTCATTGTACATCTTCTGTATCGACAAATTAGACAGTGCAGCTTCATAAACTCACACTTGAATGAATCATTTGATATAACAAACCAACCAAACTTTAAACATGTAATGAATGATAGGTGGAGTAGCGTGTGTGTGTTTACTGTTGTGCTACAGACTGATTAATCTGAGGCAAAGGTGAATTAGAAGCTATTCAAAAATACTGAAATTACAATGAAAGCCTTAATACAATAGGAAATATTAAATATCTTGAATTATGTTGTATTTTCAGCTGCACAGCAAAAAGACAGAATAGCAGGTTAATATTATACACGTTTAAATTATTGCTCAGAATCACTCACAGTGATTAATTGCTGGTTGGCAGGCAGAGCAGCTCTGTAAAATGATGTGGAATAAACAGTGTAGAGTGGTTTGTGTTTGGCTCCTCTGCTCTGCTGGGCTGTTTGTTTGTGTGTGTGTGTGTGTGTGGCGTCACTACGAATAGGACCGACTCGGCCGTAATGACTTTAGACGTTCTGCTGCCAGCTGGACCGCTGCATCAGAGCTCATGTTTAGAGCAGAGCTCGAGACCTGGCCTGTACATGCTCCATCTCATTTGCACAGAGCTGGACTGCAAACGAGTGTGTGTGTGTGTGTGTGTGTGTGTGTGTGTGTGTGTGTGTGTGTGTACGCCCACGTGCTCAGCATTCACTCACTGCTGTCTGTGGAGTGCAGACACACAGGAGCTTTCGGAACATCGTTTTGGAAATCACCATTAATCTCACTATAACATCTTTGTAGCAGTTCTGCTGCAGCAACTTTTCACTTCAGAGGAATATCGACAAAGCCTGGGAAAAAAAGTTGTGGGACTGTTGTGATTTATTTGAAGCATCAGATTGTTTGAAACTGCAGGTACTTTTGACTGTAATGCAAAAACTCATTAGTAAAAAACACAAACAAACAAAAACAGTTGTTTTGGCTCTGAGGATACAATTACCGTACCGTATACTGCACCGTGCTGTACGTTACTATGGAAACTGTCAGGTGGTGCACATTTTTTTGTGCGTTTATGTTTTAGTGTAAGGGTGCTGCAGTTATCATTATTTAATACGACCAGATTAAAGGCATAAACTCTCAGCGCTGGCACACAGAAGTGAGAGTCACTGCACACGAGCAGGAAGTGGGTCAGAGGATTCTGGCACCAGCAAACATCAGCACCAAACATTTGGCCCAGATTTTCTAACACTGAACATAAACCCATGTAGGGTGATTATAATACTCCTGGTGGTTTAGTAGCTATGACAGTTGGAGCGCCGCAGCTTGAATCAGACTCTATAAGGGAGGAACCTGCAGGTGGTGAGCTGAAGCTTCTGCTCTCTCTTTCTATTTACCAAATCATAAATCTTGAGCTGATGTTTCTGACAGACCGCTGTGATGAAGACGTCATCTGTAGTCTTTCAAACCTCTTTGAAGAGGATGAAAGAGAAAGCAATCGTTCCTGCTTTGTGCCCTCTAGTGGCAAATAAGTGTATGCAACATAACTTGTTTCAATTGCAAAAAGGCCAGAAATCACAACCGCTTCATTGCTCATAATCAACACAATCAAAACTGGTAAAGTAAGAAAGAGCAGACTGAGATTTATTTCAATAGTCAATATTTAAATCAAGTCTAACCTGCAGTCCTTTAACAATATCCAACAAATCTTGTGCCATAACACCAATTTAAATGTACTTCCTGCGTATAAACGTTTAACGTGTAACGGCAGCGGGGACGTCACTGCACCTGCATCACTGTAATGTCAAAGAAAGTAAAGCTTTCACAGGCCCATTCAGCGATGACAGGCGGCTCAACGGTCACAGCTTTCATCTGACACTTACAAAATAACGTGAGAAAAACCTCTCAAGGCTGTCTGCGCTCTCTGCTAAAGCCACAGTCAGGGATTGTAACTTGTAAAGCTCGACTTGCTCTGTGGAACATCGTGTTCAAAAACCAATACATACTTTTAGTAGTACTTTTATCTCTGCTACTTCTGATTGTTTCATGCAGCACGGAGGACCAGGAATAAGAAATAACCAGCCAGCGTGGCGTTTAACAAAATCTGTCCGCTCTGTTCAAACATCACACCGCCCGCAGCAAATCGTTGTCACACCAAGGCCTTCCTCATCTCAGCTGGTAGCCATGCGGAAGATTCTCCACTGAGCGCTCAGAAGCACAGAATAAAAATGTAGAAATGATAAAGATTTGCTCATATTTAAACATCAGATGTGATGCACCAGGGCTTTGGTTCTCCTGACAATTTAACGCTGCTGAACTCGGCAAATTCTTATTTATTTTAATCTCCAGTGTGTTTCAAAATTGCCTGCCAAAGTGAACTGAATCAGAGCAAAATAACAGAAAGGGTTTATTCATTATTAATGTCTTGAATTTTCAGTTGTGGTGCAACAGTAATGCCACCCTTCCTTCCTTCCTTCCTTCCTTCCTTCCTTCCTTCCTTCCATCCATCCATCCGTCTATCTATCTATCTATCTATCTATCTATCTATCTATCTATCTATCTATCTATCTATCTATCTATCTATCTATCTATCTATCTATCTATCTATCTATCTACCTACCTATCTATCTACCTACCTATCAATCTATCTATCTATCTATCTATCTATCTATCTATCTATCTATCTATCTATCTATCTATCTATCTATCTATCTATCTATCTATCTATCTGTCTGTCTGTCTGTCTGTCTGTCTGTCTGTCTGTCTGTCTGTCTGTCTGTCTGTCTATCTATCTATCTATCTATCTATCTATCTATCTATCTATCTATCATCTATCTATCCAGACTGCCTTACAGATGTCTTATGAACGAGGCAGTGTGACAATAGCAACAGTGGCGACAACAATGCTGACCACAAGTACAGTGAGTGTCATGTTCTGTTCGGAAAATTCTGTTCCAAGAGAGAAACATTATTTGTACACACACAAACACTCAGGCACCAAAGACACAGGCAGTGACACAAACACACATGCTAATGATAATGACTTGGAAGAATGGAATGGAGGAGATACTGTGTGTGAACTGGTGATTCATGCTGTGTGATGCACTTACTCATTAGTCCTCACAACAGTGCTCTGAAGCAACAAACATTTCCTCAAAGCTGTTCAGTATTCATTCTCCTTTTAGTTCAGTTTGAACCAGTCACTTACTGTATCTGCTGTGTCTGTGTCGTTTGTGAGCTTGTTGCAGCTTGTGTGCAGCCAATGATCAGTTTTGTATCAGGAGAATAAAAGAGAGATCGGCTGCAGTTCTATAGCCTGTAGTGCCTTGCTGAAGGGCAGTGGCAGGTCCTACAACACACACCGAAAAACCAGAATATCCAGAGATCCATCATGTTTCATCGTGATCAGTTCACAACTCAGTGGGTTAGGAAACAAAAGGCCTTTCAAATGGGAACATTCCAAGTAGAACCTATGGCCACAATACCAAATTATAAATATGATCTGGGTTATAATTAGCTATAAATCTATCTCTGTGCCTGTAAAAACTGATTTGCTAGACACACACACACACACACACACACACACACACACACACACACACACACACACACACACACACACACACACATGAATGCAACGTGTGCTGGCTGTGCTGTGATACAAAGAGACATGTTGGAAAGAGGTTTCTTAGCAACTGTACATGCTCTCACTAAACAGGTAAAGAGTGATGTAAACATCTTGGCTAAAACCGTTAGAGGACCTGAGATATAAAGTATGTGGGGGCGTTCGTTTCTTGGGAAAACTCAGGATTTGCAAGGCTACAAAGTAGAAGAGAGAAAGAGAGAGGAGTGCCATCATTCTGTTCGTGAAGCGATCCAGTTCAGTGCTTCGTCTGTGACAAATACTCAAGGGCAACATTTGCACGTGTGTGTTCCTACCATGATAGTCAATGTTGCAGTGCTGCTCTATGTCCTCGGCAGCTACTAAAAGATGGTGAGGTCATCATCTTTGTGGTTTCCATCTAACAGCACACGATAATGATAACAACATTTTGTTTATTTCCAGAGGATCTACAGGAGCCCATGCAGCAGTATGAGTCCACACTGACACGCCCTCCCAGCTTCAGGTCACCACTTGTTTATCACTGCTTTAAAGAACTTTTGATTGATTTTCTCATAAAAGAAAGATATTGAGGCTTTTGTTTGTGCCGTCTGACTTTATAAAAATGTAATGAATCTGAGTGATGCATTTCCCTTATGTGCCACAGTTGCACAACACAGAGGAACCTGAAAGAGTTACGGTGAGAATCCATTTAGACTTTAGTGTAGTCCCACCATATGTTCTCCTTTCTTCTGATTCATGTTTCTGCTCTATTCTTCTGCAAGACATTCCACCATATGTTTCAGCTCATTGATTATTCAAAAGAACGCAAGAACCTGTTGTTTGTTAACAGAAAGAGAGCTTAGAAATGAATAATGTCTATATATTTATGTATATATAAAATGTATTCCTTTATTTAGTTTTGTATAATTCTTATAATAAGAATTTGAGAATTATTCTACCAATTTATGTCTCAATCTTTTCTCTATTATTTCTTTTCCAAAAACAAAAATCCACACGGAAATAAAATGCCCTCGGTGAGCTTTGGGGGCGCTGTGCATTATTATCCATGTCATGCTGTGTATAAATTGAAGGAGCTGGATTAAAGTTCAACAATGGGCCATGCAGTTTACAGAGAACTTTTTTGTTTGGTATCATCCCCAAACGTGGGGCTTGGGACTTGTTAAATTAGAATTAATAAAGCAACCAGAATTGATACCGTCCCCTAAATAATTTACCTAAAAGTAATAGAATAAAAAGATAATAATTATAACAATGTGTTTTGTTTTACATCGCAGTGTTTTTTCTTTTTCTTTTTGTCAATTAATAAGGTTAAAAGTCCTGACTTACAAGTTGCCTTTTTTTTTTTAATATAAACTACTTTTTAAAATGTAATTATCACTATGTAAACCGGAACTTGTCTTGGGCGCGAGCTCTTGTAACATGTGGAGCTCTGATGACGGCGGACGCGATCTGTGCCCCCGCGCGCGTTTGGATCAAAGACATGAGCGCGTTTGTGTCGAGCGGCTTTGGCTTCTTCTTCCTTTTCTTCTTCTTCACCTGGATAAGATGCAGCAACAAAGCGTGAACGCGAAATTCCTCGGCAGCTGAGAAGAAGACGACGACGAAGAAGAAGAAGAAGAAGAAGAAGAAGAAGAAGCGTCTGTTGTGCTTGGAGCTCCTGCAGGCATTTGAACTTCCTGCGTCTTTGGAGATGATGACATGATGATCAGAGCGCGCGGGGGATAAGCATCTCTGCTAAGAAACAACAACAAGCAAGGTGAAGTTTCTGCGTTTCTTTGGCGCTTTAGTGTTTAAAATTGTCATAAATCAATTATTTAGAGCACGTTTGGTCATTAAATGTGTGTCAGGTAAGTGAAACCTTTAATCTTCTGCTGGGAAATGTTTAAATTGATAAGCTTGTTTAGGTTTGTATATTTCACAAAATGAGCACTCAGACTTTATTAGAATGCACGCTTGTTGCAGATGTTGTGTCTCAAAGCAAATAAATGTGTTTTATGGAGTGATCTGAATGTAAAAATGCTGTTTCTGGTCACTTAAGCCCTGAAAATGTATCAATATTTATTCTAAATTGAATCTGTTGGTTCTTAGTTTGACCATGTATATTCTGAGGTTTAGATATTTCTCTCTCTCTCTCCATCTCTCTCTCTGTCTGTCTGTCTGTCTGTCTGTCTGTCTGTCTCTCTCTCTCTCTCTCTCTCTCTCTTTCTCTCTCTCTCTCTCTCTCTCTCTCTCTCTCTCTCTCTCTCTCTCCCTCCGTCTGCACTGTGTCCGACCATGCCAACACTGAAACCCGACCTCATCTCTCCCTTCTGTCTTGTCGTTTCTCCTCCTTTCTCAGTCGAGTCTAGGATGCCGTAGCAGCAGCAATGTCACAGCTGTATTACGGGAAACCTGACAACTCCTCGTTCAGGGACTGCATCCCCCTGAGGATCGTGCGGTCCGAATCCGAGCTCTCTGCCTTGGAGAAGTCCTACCTGGGCGCTGTTGAGAAGGGCGACTACGCCAGCGTGAAGGAAGCCCTGGAAGAAGCTGAGATTTACTTCAGGATCAACATCAACTGCATCGACCCCCTGGGCCGCTCCGCCCTGCTCATCGCCATCGAGAACGAGAACCTGGAGATCATCGAGCTGCTGCTGAGCTACAACGTGTTCATTGGAGATGCTCTGCTGCACGCCATCCGCAAAGAGGTGGTGGGAGCTGTGGAACTGCTGCTCAACCACAAGAAGCCCAGAGGGGAGAAGCAGGTACTGTAGAACCACGGCAACGGCCCATCAAGTACCAGAACCTTGTCACTCACACACACACAGACACACACACACACAATGTCTCAACTGCAACTCTACATTTATACACTGTTATTGGATTTCTGTCATCAATTTTGTGTCTGAATATCGTGTTTATGTCTGTGTGAAATGTAAATGATCTTGCTGTCTTATACTCGTGTCTGAACCATGTTGTCCTCGTCTAGCCCAAGCAACAAGTGGATCACTAAGTAGCTGATACCTGTTGCTTCTTTCATTCCTTCATGGATCAATACACCATTTTACTGAGCGACACCTCAGGACACAGACGAGTGTGTCGTGCAAATTCCCCCTCACGCTTACGTGTTTGTGTCCTATTATATATGTTTGATTCTGCTAGTAAGTAGGCAGTCTGACTCATCTTATTGTGATCTGGCCTAAGATGAAGGAAACGACTAATTATGCTGTCTGTTCCCCTTAGATTCAAACATGTCAAGTCCTTTGTCGCAGCTTCTGTTTCAGGCGTTTGACAGAAGGCGGTTAACAAGTCCTGGCCGAGTCCAAGTTCTTCTTCACGTGCTCGTAAATGAGTTTGCCATGCTGCGGGCTCTCCCTCTCTAATGGACTCAGTGTAGCGTTCTGTAGGGAGAAGACAAAAGAGAGGAAGATATTTTGAGACCAACAGAACCACAAAGCCATTAGCTGTGACGGCTAATAGCTTTGTTGTTCCCCTGACAGATGAAATTAGAGTCATTTTCAAAACATCCACTCCATGTTCTTTAGTTGTTATGAGAGCTTTTCTGTAGTTGTGTTGTATTTTAATAGGTCTGATCGTAAACTTCTGCTTCATGTCCGCTTTGTTCAAAGGTTCTCCCTCATCTGCTGGACACGCAGTTCTCAGAATTCACCCCAGACCTCACGCCAATCATCCTCGCCGCTCACACTAACAACTACCAGATCATCAAACTGCTGGTGCAGCGAGGCGTCTCCATACCTCAGCCGCACGCCGTACGCTGCAACTGTGTGGAGTGCGTGTCTAACTCGGACGTGGACGGCCTCCGACACTCGCGCTCTCGTCTCAACATCTACAAGGCGCTGGCCAGCCCGT
Organism: Genypterus blacodes; assembly: GCF_046128005.1. Taxonomy (NCBI): domain Eukaryota; kingdom Metazoa; phylum Chordata; class Actinopteri; order Ophidiiformes; family Ophidiidae; genus Genypterus; species Genypterus blacodes. Next base: position 2,677,979 of record NW_027466845.1, read on the forward strand.
CTCTCATCGCGCTCTCCAGCGAGGATCCTTTCCTCACGGCCTTTCAGCTCAGCTGGGAGCTCCAGGAGCTCAGTGCGATGGAAAATGAGTTCAAGTGGGAATACGAGGAGCTGGCCCACGTGTGTAAACAATTTGCTAAGGACCTCCTGGACCAAACCAGGAGCTCCAGAGAGTTGGACGTGATCCTCAACTACCGCGATGACATCGACCCTCTGCTGGATGAGAACGGCGGTGATCTGGCCAGGTTGAAGTTGGCCATCAAGTATTCCCAGAAAGAGGTAAGATCTTCGATAAACAGGACATCCTGTTAGTCATGTGACACACTGGCATATTGGAGGAAATGCAACGGCGCAGGCAAGTATCAAATTCTACATTTACACAGACAAAGGATGAGCAGCAGTGCCAAGATGATCTGTAAATGGCCCGAGCTGGGTGGAGATCTCCTGTGGGAGTGCAGAACAACATGTAATTGGCAAACGGGCTCTTAGCGATGCATTACAGGAGCCCTCAGACACTCCCATGGCCATGGGATCATTGTGGATAATGATGCAATAACTGATGGGCCATTTCCTTGAAATACAAACTCATAATATTTTAATTAGGGAGGAACCGCGTTATTGTCTTTTAACATCTCCCCTGGAATATTTATGTCATCGATTTACAGCAACTTTGTGTCGTTGCTATAAATCCGAGCTATTAGGAGTTTACATGTTAGGTGATTACACAGAAGCAGCAGCAGAAGCATCCATGTGCCCAAATGGTTGATATGAGTTGTATCTAGATAAATGTAAAGAGTGAATCATTTGGTCCCACTGTCATCACATTAGTAACTGACACCACAGATAACACCATTGAAATCTATTCAGCAGACTCATTTACAGACTTGTGAGCTCTTTGGCGCCTAAACTGCCCGTGTCCCTCAGTGTCTCCCTTAGTAACCAGGCATCAGCCTTCAGAGAGGGGCGTGGCTTTCACAGGCCACATTCTTACCAAGGCTTGTATGGTATTAGATGTGTAGTATGAGGGCGCTGCTGACATGTATGAGCACATGCATCGCCCTTTTGGGTCGCTGCCTTGGCCGAGGTCTGCCCGCTCTGTGAATCAGGAGGTGTGTTTCATTTCTCTGGCTCATTAGAGGCTCGCTGTAGCTGTGGGGTCATGTAGCGATTGTAAAGTTAAAAGCTCCCATCAGCAAGCCACCGCTTAGTTTGCAGCATTAAAGATGTTTTGCCCGCAGCGCTTTGACTTGTGGCTTACACTTCTGATCTGCACGGCCGTTAGCGACCCCGAGCACGCCGCCGACGCTCACTGGATCAATGTTTAAAGATTTCCTCCTGGTCTCAGCAGATTTAAGCTCCATTTTGCTTCTTCTGTCCGTCGTCAGCCTACACGTTACATTGATCGCTGCTATCTAACCGCATCTCTGCCGCCACTTTGACTATCAGTGATAACAGTTAGAGCCGTGTTAATGACGTGTCCGGCCGAGGCCTCTCTGTGTGGACTTCACATGTTCTCACTGTGTTATCGTAGGTTCCCTCGGCTATAGATGTGTGAGTGAGTTTGTCTGACTGGTGTTATTCATGTCAGAAAGAGGAAACATGCACAGGATGTAACTGACGGACTCTGAAATGATGATGATGAGCCATGAAAATGATCTTTTGGATGAAGAATGTATAATAGCTGATGGATGAATGTGATGTTCTGTTGTGATGCTTTACTGATGAAGGTCGTCGTCAGTGCATGAAGGTTGCACTCTTCTGCTGTGGTAATTTCCTGGAATTTTTGGCAAATTTTGCATTTTTTCCCCCCATTAATCAACATTTACAGTTTTTATTTTATTTATTTTGTGTCAATTTTCAAATCAACATTCTAATCGTCATAACAAATGTAACTAGATCTACAGCAATGTTTACAGATTTTTTTATGATGCACAAATTATGCAGCATTGCAAACAAATGAGGGTTTTGTTGAATTTCGTTAGAACTCCGCTTTTTTTCAGAATTCAATGGAAATTCGAGAAATGAGAAGCAGCAAAGTGTTTCTAATGTTTTAATGGACGCCACAGTCACAGCAGCACTTACTGTAAGTCCCCTTTATTAGTGGAATGTTCCTTTAATGTATTCCTTAAAGACGCTTCCTTTCTCTTTGCATTAACAGCTTCAAAGTATTTTCTCCAATATGAAAATAAAACTTTTAAGAGCAAATTAATTCCGTTTTTTTTTTTCAGTGCAAAACTTCACCCAGTGCATTACATCGTGCATTACATCTTTCATGTCTAAAAGGAAACGCTGGGCGCTCTTGACGTAAATCATTAGTTAGTGGCTTCTAAGCTTTGCTGTCAGGATGGATTCTGAATAAAAGCACAAATGAAACCGTCTGACAGCCGCCTACTATGAATTCACTCTGAACTGAACTAAGCTCACGTCCACACCACATCCCATAATACCTCTGTTCCTATAGTCTCCATGTTTATATGGAGTGATGCAGTGCAGGTCTGTTATTATGAAATTAAGGAAACAGATGAGTTTTAAATGAAGCCATTAAGAGCAATAAGCCTAACTGCAGCCTAATATTCCTGTCTAAGTAATTGAAGCCATTATTAACTACAAAGCTGTGAACATATTCAAATAAATTACATTTCTTAATTGCTTTGGTTTATTCATTAGGAATAGAGGATGTTGTGGTGCGTCTCTGTATTCGGCATCGGACAAACCAGCATCTCAGCAGGAAAATTGGAAACATTACAGATGTCTGACTCAATGTTGATGGATGACCTCATCACCAACAATTCAACGCTCTATATAGCACTATAATGGGGATCACGTGACTCTAACCTGATTAGGCTCCAATTAACGTCCATCCCTGTCCGCAGATGTCCCAGCAAATGTTCCCATCAAACCTCAGAGGGAGGAGAAGACGACGGAGTGTGAGAGGAAGCAGAACTCCAAACTTTGCATGTCTGATGTTGACTGCAGCTCCCGAGCCACCTGTGGTGTTTTCACAATTACTGTGTCAGATATCTGGCGCTCAGATTGGACGCACTGACTTGGCAGAAAGAGAATTTGTTTTCTGCTGGAATGAGACTTTGAGACTCCAGGGTGGAAAATCTGCTATCTTCCTTTTTAATAAAGAGAGTTTGGGTCCAGACTTCTCTCTGATTTGCTCCTGGTCTTCCCAGCTAGAGGAGGAGAAGGACTGGAAGTTTGGCAAACACCACGACAGACGTGGTTTACCTTGTGAGGGCTTCATCTGGTTTAGCTGCTGAAACGCATCACATCTGCTCCTTTGCTATCATCAATCATATCAGGCACATGGAGGGAGAGTTTTAGAGGATCTAAGTTGGCACAGGTGTTTGGTGAACCTGCTGTCGGGAGAAGACGGGCAGAAGGAATTTGATTGACTGGTTGCTAAATTGAGTGTCCTATGTTGAAGTTGTGAGTGGAAAGAGGACAAGGGGCCAAGTAAGTGTCAGCAGTCGAGACGTGTGAGTCAGAACTCTGGGCTCAGAAAGGCAGATCAGTCAATGAACTCCATCCACACACACTCAGCAAAGCAGCTCCTATTTCCCACGATCTACGGCTTCTCCTGGGAGAACCCAAGACGTTCCCAGGGCCAGACGTGCTTTGTTAACCCACCAGCGTAGTCTGGGTCGGCCCCATGGTCTCCTCCCAGTAGGACCCGCCTGGAACTCCTCCCTCGACTCCCTGCTCCCTCCTGATAATATTCAAATTCATATTTAATCTGAGTATTGGAATCATCAGAATTGAAAACATATTTTCCCACATCTCTCTCTCTCCCTCTCTCTCTCTCTCTCGTCTCCCGCTCAGTTCGTCGCTCAGCCAAACTGTCAGCAGCTCCTGGCGTCCCGCTGGTACGACGAGTTCCCCGGCTGGCGTCGGCATCACTGGGCCGTGAAGTTCATCACGTGCATCCTCATCGGACTCTTCTTCCCGCTCCTGTGCATTTTCTACCTGCTCTCTCCAAAGAGCCGATACGGTTTATTCATCCGCAAACCCTTTGTGAAGTTCATCTGCCACACCGCCTCCTACCTGACCTTCCTCTTCCTGCTCTTCCTGGCCTCGCAGCACATCTCGGCCCTGGACCGTAACTGTCAGGGTCCGGTGCCCTCCACAGTGGAGTGGATGATCCTGCCCTGGGTCCTGGGTGATGATGAACACACATTACACACCTCATCATGTCTGTCACACTCCCTTATGGAATGTTAGCAGATGGGGTTTCTGTCTGACTCTGGTGTTTCTCTCCCAGGCTTCATCTGGACTGAGATCAAGCAGATGTGGGACGGAGGTTTCCAGGAGTACATACATGACTGGTGGAACCTAATGGACTTCATTATGAACTCCTTGTACATCGCGACAATTACTCTAAAGATTGTTGCCTATGCAAAGGTGTGGAATTGAATTTATCTGGAAAATGCAGTTTGTGTTTACCAAAGCAGAAAATGAAAATAGCTCTGTCAGCATAAAGCAAACGCTCCCTGTTATCCATCAAGAGAATAGAATCGTCTAGCGATGCGCTCACAAGCTTTAAACCCCCCAGTGCAGCGTGGACGTCAGATGATGTCGTTGTGCGTTTGCTTCTCTTCAACAGTACCCCGAGTGCAAAGCCCGGCGCACCTGGGATATGTGGCACCCCACTCTGGTGGCGGAGGCTTTGTTCGCCATCGCCAACATCTTCAGCTCCTTGCGCCTCATCTGCCTGTTCACCGCAAACTCCCACCTGGGCCCCCTGCAGATCTCTCTGGGCCGCATGCTCCTGGACATCCTGAAGTTCCTCTTCATCTACTGCCTGGTGCTGTTGGCCTTTGCAAACGGCCTCAACCAGCTCTACTTTTATTACAACTCTTTGGGAGTGAATGGATGTAAGGGCATTCGCTGCAAAGATCAGAACAACGCCTTCTCAACGCAAGTTTTGACACGTTTGATATCAAGCAAATATACATTACTCTCAACAAATATGTAGTCAGTGGTAACATTTTTTGTGTATGTTTTGCTTTTCAGGCTGTTTGAGACTCTCCAAACTCTCTTCTGGTCCATATTCGGCCTGATCGCCCTCCATGTGACGAACGTAAACGTAACCGTAAAGCCTGAATTCACCGAGTTTGTGGGAACGACCATGTTTGGCACGTACAACATCATCTCCCTCGTCGTTCTTCTGAACATGCTCATTGCGATGATGAACAACTCCTACCAGCACATCGCCGTGAGCAACGTCACAACTTTACCATCTAACGCTTTAACTTAACTTTAACTCTAATCTGTCCCGAATACTTGACGTTGTATTTTTGTCTCTTTTCAGGATCACGCAGACATAGAGTGGAAATTTGCCAGAACCAAATTATGGATGAGCTATTTTGAAGAAGGTGGGACTCTGCCATCTCCGTTCAACATCGTACCCAGTCCAAAGTCACTTATTCATCTAATTGGATGGATAAAGAGGGATTGTTTGAAGAGAACGATCAAAAAGAATCTTGAAACCTTTCAATCGTTGGGGGTAAGGAGTTTCTAGGTATTTGATAAATTAAATTACCTGGTGTTTCCGCAAATTCTTCAGCTAACGGACCGATTTTCTTTCTTGATCCTAGAGACGTGCAGCTCAAAATGTCCGATTTAACCATGAATATCAGGTACCGCTCTGTGTTTGCTTTACTGTTTATACGTTTTTCAGCTCATCTTCACCAAACTAACTTGCGTGTCTGTTTCAGGAGGTGATGAAGAACTTGGTGAAGCGATATGTGGCTGCACTGATCAGAGACGCCAGAACAGAGGAGGGGCTGACTGAAGAGAATTTCAAGGTAGGCACAGTTACAAACAAGTATACAGACGCATGCAGGTGTACATTTTGTATCTAATGTACTTTTGTCTGTTATTTGACAGGAGCTGAAGCAGGACATCTCCAGTTTCCGCTATGAAGTCCTGGGCATGATGAAGGGCAGACGTCACAGCGGGCTGACGGGCCAGGTGTCCGGCTCCACCTTGGCTTACCCTGGAAATTGTTTCAAATATTCCCCCATATTCCCTCCGATCGAACCGCAACACACGCTGAAGCTGTTTGACGTGAACACGAGCGTGCAGAGGAGGCTCGCCAACACGCCCGGCCTCAAGAGCGCCAACAAGCTCCCCAACGGGTCGACGGCCCCGCCCCCGGCAGAGAAGCAGGCGCAGGGCGAGCCCGGTAAGGAGGACACCCGCGCCGCCTACCTCCAGAGACGGAGCAGCTACCCCTCGCAGATGTTGGAAGAGATGCACCCGGGGCAGGAGAAGGACGGGGCGGAACGCCGGGGACAGATCCTAGAGCGACGGAAGCTCCAGGAGGTGACGGTGGAGGTGGTGCAGGAGGAGGAAGTAGACAACGAGGAAAAGGAAACATCGCAAACATCCTGCTGAGGAAGTGGACACTGGGACCAAAACACTCTAAACTTGATCTGACTTGTTTCTGCAAAGCAACTGTCATTCGTGCAATTTTAGTTTTTACTCATATCCTTTCATGTATCAGTCCTTTAGAATTCACTCATTCCCTGATTGTAGGTGCTTTTGCACTTAATTAACTAAACCATATTCCCAGGCTACATTACAGCCTGTCAGGTACGTCATGATGTCATTAAGCTCATGTTCCATCACATCTATTGGGCATTGATCTGCTGGGTGACGTTTGGCCCCAGCTCGCTGTCTTGTTGCTCAGGGAATTAGAGAAACTTTTATTTCAACGTTTTTAGTTTACAAGGCGTGAATCCAAAGATCCTCCAGCTGGTCCAAACTTTGCACCGTGTCAGATACTGCCGTATGCAAAAGCCTTATTAGTAAAAGGCAGAATCGGAACAGACTGACGACTTATGGGGGCACATTTAACGCACTGAAGTCTGGGAAAACCTCCTGAGTTTCTTTTGTTATTGCTTTATAAATCATCCATCTTATTAATGAGGACGGTTTCTGATCGGAGCTGAACTGAATGTCTGCAGGAGAAAGGAGCTGGAGGGGGAATCGCTGCAGACTTGATGTCCTAACTACTCTGCATATGCCTGCGCCCATTCATATATCATATAAACCTCAAAGTGCCCTCTGATGAGCTGTGTCTTAGTGTGCCTATGTGGAACAATGTGACGTGTAATCAAGTAGAAGGCGAATGCTAATAAACATAACTGTCTGCTTTTATTTCAGACTTATCCACTCTGTGTAAGCTTTCATCTTTTCAGCCGCTGAGAGGAAAGTAGAGAAGGAAAGTGGTGAAAGTGTTGAGTTGTGTGTTTTCAGAGCTGCCTGGCTGCTGTTTACTGGAAAGTGAAGATCCCAGTGAAGCATGAATAGAGTGGATCACAGCAGCTAAGTTCTATCTGCTGCTCTGCTGCCTGGCTAAAGAGCACCACGGGTCAGAGATTGCTGAGATTGTTGTGAACTGTATACAGAACTCAGAAGTCGGTCCACTTCGGTGCAAACAACTTGACCCCAAAACCAATCTCAGGCCTTTCTCCTTTGGTTTGAGCGTTCCAACTTGAGACAGGACAGAGCAATCCTGTCACACACACACACACGGACATGGGAGCGGTGGAATTGGACACTTAAGAAATCCAGGCTGTGGGTGTAGAGATGAATTGTCGTAAAGGTCAAGAAGGAGAGAAGAGCAGAAACACAATTGAGCAAGATTCATCCTGCACATGTGTGTGTAGATACGTACAGCACACACACACACACACTATGCTGATCTGGTGCTTAATTGATGCCAAACTATTACAGGACACATCATCAGGATATTAATGCATGGATGATTGACATGCTTTGACTTGTTTCTCAATCACTTCTTCCCCTACATTCATTTCTTAAGCTTGATGTGGCTGCAGAACTCAAAGCTGCGAGCAAATCAGCATTTATTAGTCAGCGAACACAGACGCCAGGATGTTCTTCATGGTTTGACTGACTCTTCTTGATAACCTGCCACCATTATGAGTGATGTCATGCTCCATTTGATGCAGGAGGTTCAGGTAGGCTCAGATTTGAGAGTTCATACAGGAATCATTTGTTTTTCTATAAATGTAGCAGCTTCTTCTGAGTTATCCTGTATTTCATTAACACAGATAACTGGGAAAGCTGAGCCAAGGCTTATAACACATGCCAACTGAAGAGTTTGATTAGTTATATGTGCATTTTTCATCTGCTTCACAGGTACAACATGTATTGGGATCTTAACATCTTTCACATCCGAAACTTCTTCGAAGTCGCTCTACTGTAGTCTTCAGGTCCCCAGCAGCTTGTCCACTTGTCTTCTCCCGGTCCTCCGCGGCCTTGCTGCAGCCGCTGACCCGGGCAGCAGCAGAGGGTCGCCCGGGAATCCGAGATGAAGATGGCGGGTAAGTAACTCGGAAATACCGGCTCATTTTTAAACAATTTACATCTTTTGGTTCGCAGCGTCAACATGTGAGACCCAACGCACAATTATAACGTAGTTCGGTAACAAAGACCAGAAAACATGAAGCATAAAGTCACATGTGGACTTCTATCAACCCAATTTGCTGCTTTGCTCACGAAGTATAAACTTGCTCTTTTGAAGTCACTCAACTTCAAGCCAAAACCGAATTCCAAAGGTACCTGCAGTGACGTCAGCATTCAAATTCAAACTTAAATCACGTTTATCAGCTTTAACATCATCAGAAAGGACTGATAACAAGTTCAGTCGTCGCCTTCGTTACCGACTGGATCTAATCATTTTGATAATAATCTGTATTTAAAGGACAAAGCAGCAGGCGGTGCTCATTGATTCTGCAAATCTGCATGTGTCCAGCGCCCTCTAGTGTTCAGTAGGAAAAGCACTAGTGAGAGAAGCGAAGTGGTGTTATGGTCATATTTTATTTACTTCACTGTTTATATTATCTATTGTTATCCGTGTTTGTCCCCTGACGCCATTCACTGCAGTTTGTTGATGTTTAGTATTCCAGTTCAGCCCGTCTTAGCTGAAGGCAGCAGCCCAGGATGCTGCATGGAGACTTTACGTGTCTGTTTCCATAGCAGCCAAGAACAAATCACACTATCTTTAGAAAACCAATCAACAGACTTGCTACTACGGCTGAAAGGTTCCCCCTCTTCAGAGTGCTGTCCCAATTTTCACCGTCATCCCTGCAAAAAAATGAAATAAATGAGCTCAGAATCAGAATTCTAAGAGAGAGAATCATCCTTATGTCCAGAGTTGATTCATTTCCTGCTCCTGTTATGTGTGTGTGTGTGTGTGCTGTGTGTGCTTGTGTGTGTGTGCATATGATTGTAGCTGACTGAGACAGACAGTGTTCTGAGGCGAAGTGTAAAAGCCACGCTGCATTCAATTATCGCCGAGTTCATCAGTGCCATTATTTCTCCCAGACAGCGAGTACAGCCTCTTCTTCCTCTGCAAAATTGGCTTCATATTGGAATGTGGCGCATCACGAGATGAATGGATACGAGTCCATTGGATTGTGGCAAGAGGAGATGTTTTAACCTCGCTCAATATTTAATCCATGTAGCCTTGAAACTTGCTGCCTGCATGGAGAAGATTTAGTGATTTCAGATTTCAGTGATTTGCCTCAAACAGGGAAAGTCTTGTTTCCAGTGCTCATGTTCCACTAACACAGACTTATACAGCAGCGGGAACATCTCTGGAGGGAATTCTGTGTTTGCTTTGTGTTTGATTTCAAGTGACCCAGTTGGTGCACAGGTGCGGCCCCTGGTCGGTGGCTTTCAGGCAGAGATCTGTGGATCAGCACAGGATGTTGGTTCTGAATCCCCTCCTGGCGTCGCTCCTAACATCCCTCTGTTACGGGTCATGAAGCAGCATCAGACAGCCAGGAAGACATTACTTGTCCTGCTCACATGTGGAACATCTGGCTGTACGACATGTGGCAGATTAAGTGGTATATACAGTATGTGATGTCAGGTAGGAACCACTGGTAAATGATCAGTTGAAATCGGTGCTACTGTACATTTCTGGACTCTATCGTTTTGAATTTCTTGGACAAAATGTTGAATCTAAGCTGTTTTCCATATGTTTCACATGTGGAACTCTCTTTTAACATGATCTGGGATTGCTCTTGTGCCCTTCTTGGACTGTTAATTATTTCCTAAGTGTTTTGTTTACAGCTACAGCCAAGACATTGTTTGTACATCAGGAAATGCAATCGCCTGCTTCCTAAATTTAGACTCCAGTCATCTGTTGCGTTGCTTTGGATACTGTAACTAACTGCAGCTTTACTCTTGGGTCAAGGTTCTTGCCTTTGTGTGTCCATCAGCAGTTTTGCTTGATAAATCTGGACAGGGTGGTTCCGCATGGATAAACACACATTTTACACATTGCCAGCTCACTTCCTGGTGAACTGGACTTCATCTCATTCCAGGGAATCATTCATGTTTCAAATTAAGATAAGATAAGTGCATTCTCTTCTCTACAAAGTTCTTCAGAAAGATTGAGTCGCTCAGCCTTTACTGGTTGAGCGACTCCCTCTGACCACTAGGTGGAGCAAACTGCATTCTCATGTCTCAGTCAGTCATCAGTGTGCTGGCATTTCTTCACAGCAGAGATTATGTAATAGTTCTTTGTTTTGGGGCCAAATAAATGACAGGCTTTTACGACATGATAGGACAGGACTCTGCATCACAAATATTCCATCTGCTCAGGGTTTACGTCTGTGTATCCGGCACTCAGCTTCACCCTGAGAAACCACTCATGTTGCACTCATGCAGCAGTGTGCAGAGAAACATGTTTACTTCAGCAATTTGTTCACACGCTATTAGTGAGATTTACAATCAGAAATTCTTAAAGGCAATGTCCAATTTGACTCAATTACCCTTTATTAAGGAGTTTTTTTTAGTCAAATCACATGTCTGGTGCTGATGAGCAGTCTGGCTCTAAGTGTGACCTTTTCCAGAGAAGTTTAAGTCATTAACGTGATGAATCAGGTCTGTTGAGTCATCTCAGGAGCAGATGGGGTTTAGTTCTGAGGAAAAACAAGAAGAGGACTTCACACCAAGTGATTTCTTGAGAGGAACATTTTTACAGTGTGAATCAGTGAGGTCATTGTCCCTTTGTTGCAATATGTTTACAGGCAACAAGGAGAGACAATCTGTTGTCACTTGAGCAAGTGTGAGCACCTGTGAGTGTACAGAACAGAGTCGTCGCAGATTGTAAATGTGGCTGTGGTCCAAGTTTGCAACATGGTCATAAATTACAGCAGATGTCATGAAGAAGGAGAAAGAAAAATTGAAAACTGTGATAATTGTCTAGTTGCATTGAATAACATACTGCTGTAGCTTCTTACATGAACATCTAATGAAGAAACAAATCAATAAACTTCATAATCTCAGAATTCATCACAGCAGAAACTATTTAATGTGGTTGATTATATCCATGTATAGTTATTTAACCCTGGGTGGTCCAGCGAGGAGTAGGACTTGTTACCATCCTCCTTGAGTTGAGGGGTGAGCCTTGTGGTATATAAACTCCCTCACTCGGTCTGCTCCCATTACTCTGGGTCTGGAAGGGCGAAGAATCCAAGGATGAAGCTCCTCTTTGTGTCTGCCTTTGCGCTCTTTGTGCTTTCTACTTTAGACCAGGCGGACTCCTCGGCTTACGACAAAATAGTCTACCACAGTCGCGTCAGGGCAAGAAAAGAGGGGTAATTATTTTTCATTTTTCAGTCTCAATTTGACAGTGTGATGTGATTCTTATAACACTTAGCTTTTGAAGAAGAGAGAGGCCAATATCAATGTTTGTTTGTAGAGTGGTTGAAGGCGGAACACGCTCGTATTCTGCATCTAAGGCATGAAATCTGCAATGTCAAAGTGATTTATGCATGTTTTACTTTTTTTCCCCCCCTTTATGAATATTGATTGATCAATGGTGAAATATGTTGTGAGTCAGGATTAATTATGCCGCTCTCTTAGAGGAAGGTGTTGCCAATTTGTTATTGAAATTTGACAAAGCGTGTCGGGTATCCAGCAGGCACGGACGGCGAATAATTCATATCTGACGTTCTGATTCCAGACGCAGCAGGGGAGCTCCATGCATAATTAATCACATTTGACTGTGTCTCTCTCTCCGCACGTCTGCTTGTCACAGGCAATTTATATTCCACTGACTGGTTGAATAGATTTAGATTCTGGCCTGGATGTTTTGTACCTGTGGGTTAACACTTCATCTCCTCTCCACTCCTCCCTGTCAATCAGACCCAATGTCTGCGCTCTCCAGCAAGTCATGGGGACCAAGAAGAAGTACTTTAGTACTTGCCGTAATTGGTACCGAGGGGCCATCTGTGGAAAGAAAGCGTGAGTAATGTTTTTTGATTCCAGCAGGTCAAATAGTTTCAAGGTTTAATATCACACCTAAATCCAGTGACTTTAAAGTTTATCCTGATTCTCACTTGAGTAAATGTTTCAGATGTTATCACTCCACCTCAGTGTCTTCCAAAGTTTTCATGGTAACCTTGACGTTTCCATGGAGACTGACATCTGTTAACTTACTTTCAATAAAGCTGGGGCTGAAAATGGAAAACACATTTGTTACACCGGCCCCGTTTTATCGAACAGCGTTCTGTAAAATCCCATAAAGCTGCCAGGTTAGAGTTCTCATGCTTTAAGGAGCTCCGTCGCCTCTGGATGCCGTAGTTGTGAACCACGGAATCTAGGACATGAGGTGGCGGAAAAAAGTGTTTTCATGAATGGAAACCACTTCAGCTCAGTCATAGGCAACTAGAAATGATTTCACTTATTGTTTCAGCTTCCTCAGCACTTCTGTGTCTCTGTATCTCTCTCTCTCTGTCTCTGTCTCTGTCTCTCTCTCTCTCTCTCTCTCTCTCTCTCTCTCTCTCTCTCTCTCTCTCCCTCTCCCTCTCCCTCTCTCTCTCTCTCTCTCTCTCCCTCTCTCTCTCTCTCTCTCTCTCTCTCTCTCTGTCTACATCACTACCTTTTAACACCCAGTTGAACTTGTCCTCCTGTACTACACCTCAGTAACCCTGAGTACTTTTTGATGATTAAACTGCTTTCACTGCTCTTGGCAAAAACAAGCCACAGACCGCCAAAGAATGTGATCTATCTCAATGGGAGTTTAAGCTTTAAACTCTTTTTCTTCCAACATACTACAATGGAATCAATCAAACTATAACCAGGCCAAAGTGCAGCACATTGAATTCACACAATAGAGATTTGACTTAAGTACAGGATTATATAATAATATGTACTGTATATATATATAAACAACTTGTATATTAAACAAATATTTGGCAAAGAAAAGCTTTAGAGGCAGCAAATAAGAACCTCTGTCTCTAAAATGAATTAAAGTGGAAGATAAAAAAGAAAGAAAATCTCTGAGCTTGAAATCTGAACCCCAACATTATGAGATGGAAAAATCTCCTTTGTTCAGCCAGCAGCCGTCTTCATCCTCCACTGAGATCCAGAACATCTCCAACACCACAGAACCTCCAAACTGCCCAGTAGTTATGGTTGAATAATATCTAGTGATATGGGACAAACTCTATGGATACGTTTACTAAACATCATAACTCTTAAAGGAAGCATCCTTTAGATAGACGCTAATGTTTCCAGCTTCCTCTGTGTGGGAGCGCAGTGCAGCGAGCGAGCGAGCGTTCTGCTGACTTGGCCTTAGTGGGGTTTGTGTGATCTCATCCCAGGCCCCCCGACTCCATTCAGCGTAGATTTAAATCTAGCTGTAAGGGGATGGCAGCTGGCCATGACCCAGGCAGCCGGGTGCCGTCTTGTTCCCATCTGACCTTGTTTGAGAAGTTTGAAGCAGATGACAAACCCATGCAGCAGCAAAGGAAACAAGTCTCTGCTTGATGTCTGGAGTCTCCACGTTCCAACACTGTCCAACACTGTCAGCTAATCACACATCCCTCAGCTTACTTTTGAACGATGTGAACAGATCTGGCTTTGCAGTTTGCAGAAATTTGCTTACTTGTTTTAACTACAATTCAATAACAGCCATAACTCTACCCTGATGACAAGAACACCTCTGGGCAGTGTTGAGTCATAAATGAGTGGCGCTCAGGCAAATGGAGCCCTTCTGGTGTCCACATCTGCTTCACTCTGAGGTGTCGGCACATTTCAGACACAGAACATCCATCTTCTTCTTGCTCATCTTCAAGTGAGAGCGTGGAAGTGGTTTGAAGTGTGTTTCATGTTAAAGGCTGTTTGCCATCATTAGTGTGGTGACGTGAGATTGAGGCTCACAGTGTTGCCCAGTTTATGGAACACAAGGAGTGAAAAGTGTTATTAAACTAATTATTTAACATTATTTTTATGCTTGAAACAGAACCAGGTAGCCTAGGTTGCCTTTTTTTTTTACAGGTTTCAAACAATAAAAGCTGCGCAGTCTTTATCGCCAGGAACTCTCCAGCCAACTCCTGACTCATGTGGGATTTTTTACCCCTGTCATTCACTCTCTGTGCTGTTGGGTGTGTGTGTTTTTTATTGATGCATACCTGTTAATTATTACAATCAGAATATGAAACACCCCTAAATTGTAGAGTTTTCCAAGAGTCACAGACGTCTCTATTGTTCCAACGTGTTCAAATGTGCTGGAGGAAAGAAGGGAGGATGGTTTTTATACCTAACAGCTGCACCTCAGACTTTTACAATCCTCTGCAGGGGAAACAGGGTCTGGACTACAGTTTGTCCAATTGCAAAAACCTTTTAATCCTCAGAAATCCCGTAGTTTGCAACGTGTTCAGTAAAAGAGAGAAGAGAGGAATCTGTAAAAACTTGGACGAACCTTGTTTCTGCGGCGTAGTTCAGCTGTTTCCATGCAGACGTAACCCGACTTTACGAGTCGGGTTTCAAGACCGATGTCTCTGAGGTTAACCAAATGTCAAAGACGGCCCAAAGTAATTGTTTTGCTTCAAAGACGAGACCTTGGTCAGATAAATCCACTACTGTAATGCTAGCGTAATCCTCCAGGCACCCTCTGCGTGGAGTTTTTGGCTGGACTTGTTGGATCACATGGCCTGTTAGGAGATAATGAGTTACATCTGGAAACGTGCAATTCACCAAACTCATATTCAGTGATGATTCATCTTAAAACACACACACACACAGCTATATTTAAGCATGGATGTTCATGTCATTTTAAAGGATGTGGTATTTATGATTGGGAGTCCCCTACAGTAATAATGTGTGTGTGTTCCCCCCCCCTGCAGGATGGTGCTTTATGAGTGCTGCCCGGGCTACATGAAGCTGGATGGCATGCTCGGTTGCCCTGCAGGTACATTTCTAGAACGTAACCTATTAACAGAGGTTAGGTGAGGCCAACATGCTCCAACTGTTGAGCAACTGTTTTCAGTTTGCCCCGGCTGCAGCACCTTGCCTGCACATGTCTCGTCCCATTCAAAGGCTTTAGCGATCAGAAAGAGGCACTTACACGTAATAAAGCTGCTAATTTATCTTTCTCAGTGGCCCCCATTGACAACATATACGGCACCTTGGGTCTGGTGAAGGCGACCACAACCCAGAAGTACGCAGACATCTCCAAACTGAGGGCTGAGATTGAGGGATATGGGTCTTTCACCTTCTTTGCCCCCAGCAATGAGGCCTGGGATGAACTGGATGAAGTGAGTTAAGGACAAAAAGACTCTGGTCTGAACTTCTTGCCGCACGTCACCTCCCTCTCTCCGCTCTCCTCTCCCGCGGTTCTCCCCAGAAACCCCACAAACATTCATTAAATTCCATCAATAAATGCTCTCCATCTGTGCAGAAGCATTTCTCCATCTCTACTTCCTCTCTGCCTAACAGGCAGTGAAGTCTGCGTTCACCAGCAACGTCAACTTGGAATTGTTCAACGCTCTCCATTATCACATGGCCAACAAACGCTACCTGACCAAAGATCTGAAGAATGGACTGACCATCAACTCCATGTACGATGACCTTGGCCTCCTTATCAACCATTACTCCAACGGGGTGAGTATTAGATCAAGCATTCTGATAGCATCTTTCAAGAGTTCTGAGGATGTAACAGCGTAGTTACATAGTGAGGTTTGTGTTGTGTGCAGGTGGTGACTGTCAACTGTGCCAGGATCATCCACGGCAACCAGGTTTCCACCAATGGAGTGGTGCATGTGGTTGATCGGGTCATCCACGCCGTCTCCAACACCATCCAAGACGTCATCGAGCAAGACGTTGATCTCTCAACTCTGAGTGTGAGTTCACGGGGGCGTAGACGAGCGATTACAAACCCTGGGTCGTAGTTTAAATCCGTTCATCTGTGATTTCTGTTCATTCTATTCAGTAAAGAAGTCCACTAATCACAACACTGCGGGTGATATCTTCCTCTAGGATGTGGCTTTGGCCTCGGGCTTGTTGGATAAGCTGGGCGAGCCGGGACACTACACTCTTTTTGCCCCCACCGATGAAGCCTTTGAGAAGCTGGGCAGCGACGTGCTGGAGAGAATAAAGGGCGACAAGAATGCCCTCCAAGGTAAAAGAGAGAGAGTTTCCTTTAACGCCTGCTGCCAAAACTCACAAGACCATTTTAAACATTTCAATGGAGAAAATTTGTGGCTTTATATGAACTGGTGACTTGGTTTACGTTCATGTTTAATAGTGAACGTCCAGTAAAAGAGGCCTCTGCTCCCTGACAGCATGTTTTATAGATTGAATCGTCCATAAAGTCTTTTTTCTAATCTCAAATGTTCAACTTTTGCCAACTTTTGCTCAAAACAGATAAAACCACCAGCTTGAACGAATGACTCTGGAACTTGCATACAGTTGGCAATGTGTGCCTAAAGTTGTAGCCGCGAGGAATAAAAAACACTCTCAAGTTTCAAACCGTACCTGAATGTAGGTTAGAAAGTCAGACCACGATGACGTATTTGACACTTTTGTAATGTGGGTCAGAATACACCGTGATTCCATCGCCCTGAAGCATTCGCACAGGTTTTAATAGTGTAATCATGGATAACAGATGAGAAGTTATGGCCTTTTTATTTACATGAGAGTACAAAGGCAAAGCAGTCGTGCATCGCAGCATTATATTTGTTTGAACACAGAAACAGCTGTTGCATTGAGCAAGCTGGTCAACTTGGCAGCGGTTCATCCCCAACCTTTTTTACGAGCCCTGAGCTCACCCTGTGATGTGAGATCACACCATTTCACACTAAACCAATCTGAACTGTGAGGAAATTGCGGGTCTCTTCACTCAAGGACCCAAGGGATCTAAAGGGTCTTCAGGTTCCCAGGACTTTACATCTTCAGCTGCACTGTAACATGGGAAAACAAAAAAAATAGTCCCAGTTCCAGTGACCTTGACTTATACTCAAACATAAATCAATTTTTTCCGTTACAAAATCCAAAGAAAGCTCATGATTTGATCTAGTGTATCTTACGTATGCGTCTGTGGCATCCTTGTGCAAACACCTAAGAGAGAGAGAGAGACATAACCAGAGACTTGAAGACATAAGATATGAATTCAAAACCTTGTCTTGCATTTGCAGCTCTGTTGAATTTCCACATCCTAAACTCCGTCGAGTGTTCTGAGGCCATCATGGCCGGCAGCTCTTATGAGACAATGGAGGGTACAAACATCGAGATCGGCTGCGATGGTGACAGCCTCACCGTCAACGGCATCAAGATGGTGCTGAAGAAGGACATCGTCACCAAAAACGGTGTTGTCCACGTGATCGACCAAGTGCTGATGCCTGACTCAGGTTGGACCTCTGGCTCCTTTGTTATGATTATCATCTGTGTGTTTTTATCTTATTGATGTTCTAATGCTGCTGGGATCTGTTGTGCTTTCTCAGCTAAGCAGGTTATGGAGCTGGTCGGCAGTTCCCAGTCCATGTTTGGTGACATGGTGTCTGAGCTGGGCCTGTCTGCTGCCATGAGACCAGAGGCTGAATACACTCTGCTGGCTCCCCTCAACCCTGCCTTCAGTGGTGAGTCACAGGTCGCTGCCCTCTACTGCTCTACTCTCAAGAACAGAGTAGATGAAGAGATATTCTGTTCATCCGGTAGTTTAAAGTGTTGAGGTATTCTGTTTAAAAAGGCTGGAGGTAATGTAAGGGGAAGTAACATCTGGATGTAAGAGCAATCTTCAAATCCAACTGTAAATTCTTTATCATAAAACCTGATATGTAGGTTACTGTACATGGCCCACATGAAGCACGGCACAGTAAATCATGTCAGGTTGGTCTTTGCTGAAGCTTAATGGTGCAGCTGCTGCTCTTGGGAACATTTTTTGGCCCAAATATTGCAAAGAGAAATAATATTAATACCATACGCGTTGGTACTGTTGTTATAGCTGGAACAGTGCGAGTAAATCTAGCATGGTATCGGTGTGTTTGAGGCGTGAAATGTAACGTCTGCTCTTTCCTCTGCAGATGAAGTGATGTCTATGGATCAGAGTCTGCTCAAGATCATCCTGCAGAACCACATCTTAAAGGATAAGTTTGTCCTGGGGAAGCTGTACAGTGGCCAGCGGCTGGAGACCATCGGGGGGAAGTTTCTGAGGGTCTTCATCTATCGCACGGTTTGTCCTTTTCACTGAAGTGGCGCCAAGAAATCTGTCAGAAAGCTGTCATTAATCACACACCATGTGCATTACGCCTTTCATTTGGCCATCAGTCTGCACGGTCGTAACAAGTGGCATAAATCTAAATGGCTTTCTGTAACGCCTGGATGGTTTCTGCAGGCCGTGTGCATTGAGAACGCCTGTCTGATCAGAGGCAGTAAAGAAGGAAGCAACGGAGCCATTCATCTGATGAGGACGCTGTTAAAACCAGCAGAGAAGAGCATGTATGAGATCCTGACTGAACATGGAGGCTACCAGTAAGTACAGAGCTGTGTCAGTGAAAAGCATTTGGCATGATTATTAAACCACATCTTGCTGTATCTTTCCATAAATCCACATGGCGTGTATGTGGAGAGGAAAGTGCTGTTGTTGCAGTTTGTCAGCCCTCAGCGGTTTCCCCAACAGCCAAGTCACCCTTTTCTTCCCTGTGCCTGCAGGATCTTTTTGTCTCTGCTAGAAGCCGCTGGTTTGACTGATCTGCTGAAACAGGAGGGAGACTTCACACTCTTCGCTCCAAGTGACCAAGCGTTCGGCAGCCTAAACGTGAGGGATTTCGAGCTGTTGAAGAGTAAGATCTCCCTGACAACCCACCACCGCTGTCGTCTTTTTATTTAACTTTACAAACAGCCGCCCATGGTGTTAAACTTGTGCTGTGCTTTCAGGTGACATGAATGCTCTCCGCACCCTCCTTCTGTATCACTTCAGTAACGGCATCTTCATCAGCGGTGGTCTGGAGACCGGAGTGACAAACCTCCTCAAGTCTCTGCAGGGCAGCAATATGAGAGTCTTGGCTGTAAGTTCTTCAAGGCTACGTTGTTAAATTCCTATAATTCAGACTTGGAACAAAGCCCACTTCCTCCCTTTGTTGTGGTCAGATATGAAGATATACATAAACATACCTTAATGAACACAGTAAAAGCTGTTTTCACCGACGGTTTTATGATCCTGCCAATGTTTACTCTCTATGCTATAAAACCTCAGCATCATTTAAAGTTTGCAATCCATTATTACTGTTCAACAGCAGAGTTCATTTACTGTATTTCCAAAGACAAGTAAAGTCAAGTTTTTCATTTTATGAGTTTTTCTCTCTTTAATTGTATCCCTCAGGCGAACAATAAAGTGCAAGTGAACTCTGTCGATGTTCCTGAATCTGATGTGATGGCTACGAACGGAGCCATTCACTTTGTCAACAACGTCTTGTACCCTGAAGGTATGACCTTCACCTCCCCCAACTCTGTTAATGGGCATTTCATTTTGTACATCTGCCAACAGATTTATTCCGATAGAAGTCTGAAAAGGGCCAATTATAATTAACGACCCTGTCTTCACCCTCAGATATCCCTATTGGAGACCAGAATCTGCTCTCGCTCTTGAGGAGGTTCATCACTTACATACAGATCAAGGTGTCGTAATAAAACTAAAAATCTGACTTCTTCTTATTAGAGCTGTTATGTTAAATAAGTGCAGAGTTTGGCACCTTTCGTGAATACTCCTGTGGTGCTGCTGCCAATCATTGAATAATATTTATGCCTACTTAACATAAATTCCAGGACAAGATTCTGCTTGAAATCTAAAAACTATCGTTGTATTTGTGCACTGCAGGAAGATGAATTCTCCTTTAACAGACTTGTCCTCTTCTCTTTCATTTGCAGTACATTCCAGGATTCCAGTATAAGGAAATTCCACTCACATTTATGAGTAAGTAGGACATTTTTTGGTTATTTCATCATTTTAAAATCTTTTCAATACAAGATTTTTGTTCTTTCCCAAAACTACAAGCAAGTAATGAAATGAATACATTCTTCACGCCACTTAATTGCATTATATCTCCTGTTATTATCAGAGAGGATCATCACTCGTGTCGTCCAAGGAGGTACAGTATATGATGATTACTGAGTATCATCATCATGTGATTCCTAATCTGAAAAAACAACAATAGAACCTTAACAAGCACAATTTACAGGCCAGGGCTAGATAGATGTTGAATTGAAACAGGTAACAACACCATTTGCTAATCGAGATTCAACCCATACAGGCAAGCAGTTACCACACACACACACACACACACACACACACACACACACACACACACTGGTTTACCTCATCATCACAGATCAGACACAGGAGAGTCAGGAACAGTCAGGAACACAGTTGATTATGAATCACATTTGTGTCATAAGAACCTTTCTGATCCGGTGAAAGGTCCATTTGTTGTGCTGCTTGCACGCAAATGGTGAGTTCTCTGTATCAGAGGGGCGTCTGTGTGCTGACATGTGGAGTGAAAGCTGTCTTTCTGTTTTTACAGGCCCTGATGTGACCAAAGTGACTCGGGTTATCCATAATGAGCCTACCGTCACCAAGGTTACTAGAGTGATAGAAAGCAAACCCTCCGTCACTAAAGTGACCAGAGTGATCGAGGCTCCACCCACCATCACTAAAGTGACCAGACTGGTTGAGGGTGAGCCCAGCTTCTCCCATGTCACCAGGGTGATTGAGGGTGATCCCATGATCTCCCATGTTACCAGGGTGATTGAGGGTGATCCCATCATCTCCCATGTCACCAGGGTGGTTGAGGGTGATCCCATCATCTCCCATGTCACCAGGGTGGTTGAAGGTAAACCATGGTTACATAACTCTCTTCAGTTTATCTTACTAAATGTGAACTAACGTGTTTTTCTTTAATGTTGTAATTTCCAGGTCATCAGTTTGCGACAGGCAGAGGCACCTCTAATGTAGAACTGGAAGGTCAGTGATAGAATGTGTGCTCCATACAGAAACGCTCTTCAGTGAAGTATTTGAAGAATTTTCTTGTCCTTGCATGTTCTACTGGTACTTCACAAGTGTTTCCTTTCTCCCTAAGGAGTCGATATGTCACACTTTACCACCGTTGAAGGGAACCCACAGCTGCTTGACCTCGACTCAGAAAGAATTACCAAAATGATCCATGGTGAGTTTTATCCGCTGTCACCGTCTGAAAGGGAATTATTCATGAGTACAGCGTGACTCACGGTACATGTTGGTTTGCCTTCGTAGGAGGCACGAGACGAGTCCATGGCCGAAGAATTCCAGGTAAAGAAATTGTTTAGTAAGTGTTAAAAAAAATACTCTGAGTGGAAGTGAGATGTATTTATTTCTTTTCCGTTTCCCTTTCATATCAGCCGGCAACCGGAGGAGAACAAGACTTGCTCACAACCACAACAATAACTAAGCATGGATAGAAGAGGAAAATCAAAGTTGTAAAGACAGACAGACAGAGCGCAGACATCAGGTTTCTTTGGTGCAGGGGATACACTTTCAATGTCCACCTTTTAATATACTGTAATAGGTATAAGTGACAGAAATAAAGATATTTTCATAAATAATGTAATGGTGCTTTGAATGCATACATTATACGAGGGTCAATGCCTGAGAACGTTTCCTATAAAGTATTGTTTCAGAATATGTAAACAGGGTTTAAATGCACATGTTGGCACGACTCGAAAGCCAGAAAGCAAAGCAGGGTAACAATAACAAAAACAATCTTTCAAACCCATTAGAGATGTAATAAACTTGTTAAATCTGAATCCTAATCCTCTCTCTGCCTTTGCTAGAGCTGAAGGTTAATCCCAAGAGGTTTACTTGAGGTTTTACTGGCTGTTTGGAAAGATTTTTTTTACAAATCTAAGCATGATCAAGTGTTTCTATGGTGTGTTTACAGATTTAAACTGTTAGAGTCTTAAGATTTCTCTGTCATTTGTGTTTTTCTTGTCTGTGCTTGTAACATTTTGGGGTAAAGAAATATATCCAACTGCAGATCTTCTTATTTTCCATAACGTTATCCAATAAAGTGAATTCCTGGATTTAAATATGTTAATTTGAAGAGGATGTCGGAAGAGATGGGTAGTTTGGAGTAATGAACTTCCAAGGCTCTCGTATGGTCAAAACTGATACACTGTATGTAAGAGGGTTTGTCTAAAATAAAAAGAGTCTGCATCAAAGACTTTAAGTATTGTTCTTAGTTAAGAGTTGAACACGTAGACATTGTGCAAAATCTAAAACACATTTTTCACAATATTTAAACATTTGCAGTCAATTGCGTAATGTGTGAAGAAACCAGGCCTTTATTCAGTACTTACTGAACTTGGTTATAATATAAGTCTGTATTGTGAAAGACACAGCTGTTATTGCTGCAGAACAAAGGGAAATCTTATTTGAGTTAGAATACAAA
The DNA here is from genome assembly GCF_046128005.1 of Genypterus blacodes. Taxonomy (NCBI): domain Eukaryota; kingdom Metazoa; phylum Chordata; class Actinopteri; order Ophidiiformes; family Ophidiidae; genus Genypterus; species Genypterus blacodes. Next base: position 2,700,732 of record NW_027466845.1, read on the forward strand.
TAAAATACAGTTGAAATATTTGTCCTGGAGGTTTCAGAGAAAGTGTGCGAGCTGTCGTGTGCAGACGTTTGGCTCTACTGTTATTATGCTCGGGTGATTTATGCAGTTTATTGCCTCTTAGTTGGACTCAAACGAACAGAAAGTGGAACGACTGCCAAGACCCAAACATAAAGTCTTGTAAAATTAGAAAAGGCAAACACAGCAAAATGTAAAGAGCTGCTTTCTGTGCAACTGTCATTTTACTGTAAAGGTAAATAGTTATAAATAATAAATAATAACAGTGTGGAGTCGTACATGCTGAGGCAGACAGCACTCCTCGGATTGTCCTTACTAAAGAAACACTATTTTGATATTTATGCAGCATCGATGTAGCGCTTTATTAATCATGAATAGATCAGAGCTTTTCTGTTGTGTTGTGGCAGCCTTGAGTGGAAGATCATGCTTGGTTGTTTGTTGTTTTGTTTGTTTGCATGAGTACAGAGCCAATTTTGATTAAACCTTTTATAAAACTGCCACAGATCAATGTGGAGGTTTGGATCAGACACTTTTTAATGATTGTTGATTGAGAGAAAAGGAATATTTATCCCAAAGATAAATTGAAGAACTACTGTTTCTTTTGCTAAAATAAATCTGGATATTACTTTCTTCAGTATCAAACTCATGCCTATTTAATGTTTCTGCTCCATGGGTTGCATGTTATTGTGATATCATTTTGACAATTGATAACTTGTGAATTGCTAGCACATACTGTGTAATTATTGTTTTTACATAACAGAAGTGGAAACAAACAAACAAACCAAAGCAATCAGTGAATACAAAGAAAGAAACAATTAAAACCTAAGGTTGAAGGAAACTGCGATCAGGATCCTGGCTGTGTAAGCCAATCAGGATGCTGCTACTCAGTAAAAACAGTTTCTCCAGATCCGCATGGCTTCTTTTCATGTAGCTCCATTTAACGCTGTGATGTAGGTCCCCCATTTTGATAAATCAAATAACATCCACTCTATTGCAAGGTTACAGTTAATACTAAAGCATTGGGAGATTTACAGCATTCACTTACTCTGAGCTCCATCTCTCCATCTACAAATCAGCCAACTAACAAACAGCGGACATATTCTTGAAATTGTAATTGTGTCGAACACTTCCTGCCTGCACAAAGACCACAAACTGTCACAGGGAAAGAAAGAAAGTCGTGTGTGAGCAGCCTGGTGAACTGCAGCAGCCTCCTCTTATTCTGCCTCATCTCTCTGAGCACCGTATACAAAGGAGCAGCCTTAACTGCATTGGAACAAGCAGATGTCCTGTTTATGTTTATGTTGATTTGGTTTTGTTGATGGGTGGGTTAGAGAGAGGCTCTTCATAACAAGAACGAGTCATTAAGAATCTTTTTTTACTCGATTTTCCTACTGCGGATGCCAGAAGCAGTTATTTTTGTGAATATATTTAATGGACTGATATTGTGAGTCATGTTGGCAGATATTACTCGAGTCAACACTTAGAACAACACAGGACTTTTGCAACATAGAGACTGAAAACATTGTGCAGTAAGACATGCTGCAGCCATCAGTTGATGCTTTTACAACATTCCCTGGGAATTGAGATAACATCTGCTGAAGGATCCAATTGCTTTTCCATTCGGTTTTGGTTTTTCTGCACTATACTCAGCAGTGATCTCCCATTCCCAGTCATGAAGACATCTTGGAGTCTGCTGATATCAATAAGAACCCAACCAAATGACATTTTCCCCCAAAGACTTGGCAGATTGCTTTTCACTACTCATCACCAATGTGCAGCTGGAGCAGAATCACATTGTTTCATGCCGTGTCACCTTTTACTTACTTCATTCTTACACCAAAATGTATTTTTATGATGGAATAATGTCTTGGAGATAAGGAGAATACATTTTGTCAGCCTTCTGGAAGTGTTTTTGGGGCTTGTCAGTTCTACAAAGTAGTAGTAGTAGTAGTAGTAGTAGTAGTAGTAGTAGTAGTAGTAGGGGTATCATGGTTGTTGACTGATTCATGAATCTATGAATGCATGTTTACGTTGCATACATATGATGAATCTGTTTTTGATGTAGTTTACAAGTGTCACCGTATGACCTACATATGTAGGAACACAGGCAGGGTCAGGTTCAGTCTGGTTCTTATAGGGCCTGTGTGAACCATATGAACACACCAGAGGAGCTCTTTGGCCCAGTTAACAGTGTGCATCCTTTTATATAGATATCAGGAGGAGCATCTGTGAACACATTCCATGCAGCTGTGAATGCAGCTCATCATCTGGGTGCAACATTGACTGGCGGGAGTTGACAGGTTCCTGGCACGGCGGCTGTGCGCTTGGATGACGGCGGTGCCATCGTTTACAGGCTCAGCTCCAGGAGAATGAAGTCTGTCCTTACTCATGCGGTCGCACACTGAGCGAAGAGGAGCAGACAAATTCAATTACAATTGTGTACAAGTGTTAAAGCATGGACAACAAATAATGACAGACACAAATGTTTAAGGTAAAGAGCAGACATACTGTGTTATAGTGGAGCTTGTCTTAGTAAGTATTAAGCTTTCTTCCTGTTTGCTGTGTTTTTTAGCAACCCAAAGCGGTATTTACACCACATGGGGCCAGACAAATGTCCACACACGAGGACAACGGGTTTAAGTAAATAATAATGATGATTGGGGTATAGGGAAGAAAAAATGTAATGTCCACATATGAGGACGTTCGGTCTCAGGAGCCTGAAATGACAAATTCAATGAAACGTAAAATTGTAGGGGAAAAAAGCTTTCTGCTCCCCATCAAATAATCCAGGCTGGATTCTTCATGGCAGCGACAAATCCAATGTGCTGCCTTGAGTCATGAATGATTGATCATTTTAAGGATCGAATAACCAGTTAAACCAACAAGCCCTGGCTACTAAAGACCACTGGTACGTTTTTGATACTGATCTGGATTAATAGAGCGCAGAGACTTTCTTTTCCATCCATTTTGGTGTGTGTGTCACGGGTAAACAGATTCGAAGGTTACATAATGTGTCGTGGCCTGACAGGCTGCCAGGTAGAATTGCCAGACAGACATAAAATTGAGCCCAATAAATAACTAAAACTTCCATGTTTCTGTCAGGCAACTTTCTCCAAGAGTTTTATTTACTTCACTGCTACGTGGCTTAAACGTGTCAGTCATTAGATCTTCGACAAAATTAATGTTTTGTAAGTGACTTTGTTTTTCCTTGATGGATGCCCAGTATTGACTTTCACCAGGAGCAACTTCAACAGGCAGGCTGTAATTCTAAAAGCCCTAATTCTCACTCATTGCGGCAACGTAAGCTTATCATCCTTGACACATGTGATCCTATGACTAAACCCAGGGTGAATGTTTCCAGAGAGGGATATCATGATGTTACGTAATTGTTCATCCACTGAAACGATCCAGGAGGAGATTATAGTTCAATTCTGGTGACGGGAGGACATTTCATTTTTATCTTTTAAAGCTGACATGTTTTATCTTGCTCGCACAGTTGGTACCTGTCGATACACATAAGAGGACACTCGAAATTTGTAGCAATAAGAATTAATGACAGATGAAAAAAATGTCAATCTAAAGTAGGAGAAACTGTGAATCTACATCTGTGAGGCAGTGGCTCAGTGGGTAGTGCTTCCGCTTGGGAACCCGAGGGTCGCCGGTTTGAGCCCCTGCCGAGGTGCCCCTGAGCAAGGCACCGAACCCCTGCTCCCCCCTCTGCGAAGGGTGGTAATGTAATGTAAGTCGCTTTGGATAAAAGCGTCTGCCAAATGATCGTAATGGATGGATGGATCCAGGAGAACGGTCCAATCTCTGATAATAAGCCTGGAAGAACATCTATTCTACTCTCTAAACTTTTATTAACACTGCTTCGTCCTCTTTGTTGCCGTTCAGCCATTCATTCTATTACATTTATTGCTCTAAGCTTGGAATGTTGAGCCCAATTCACTTCTATTCACTTGTTAAAGGAGGATTTAGGGATTTCGCCTTCATAGGAGTTATACAGGAATGATTTTATGGAGAGAGAAAGAAACAGCTGCCAAAAGTGAAACAGTGAAATACGATGAAGCTGCTTAATTTCATTAGGATTGTTGACATATTTAACCTTAACAAACTAACCACAATGCATTTGGCCCCAGTCTTTGTGCTTCAACTTCTGCCACAACACCTCTGTGCCGTCTGCTGCTGTGGGCAATGAGGGTCAACCTCATGTCAAACTGTAGTCATCCATGTGTGTGTTCATACCTTCTGCCCGGTCACCGTCTAGCTGTGTGTGTAGCCATTTTGAACAGCCAACATTTTTAAAGATTCAAATAAAAACGTCTAAATATACGGACGGACACATTCTATTAAGTTTGCCATGAATTGTAATAGTAGTACTGTATTCCAGGAGTGTGTCAGTCATCTTGCTTTGGTGTTTTTCAACCAACTAGTAGCCACAAATTGATTAATGCGCCTTTAAATATAGAATTCTATTTGGTCTACCAACTGTTAGTACATAAATGTAAATCGTACCACAAGAGACATTCAATATTTGAGGACTCCCTGCCTATATGTTGCATACTGAGTCAGTTCAGAAAGCTTTCTTTCATTTGCAGACTTCTGGATTCAATATTCATCTCCTGGGAGGAGCCAGAAGACGGTGACTTTTTTATCACTGCAGGCCCAAATACTGATGGACTGGCTTCAGTGCAGATCATTACGTAAACACAATAAACTGAGCACATGTGGATAATATCGTGAGTACAATAAATAAACGGCATGAGACCTTTTATCCCTCCAGAAATCTCCCTGGTTACCAACCTTCATATCAGGGTTTGTGTGATATAGTGTCAGAAATAAAACAGGGAATTCAGCGAGCTACTGCAATATGGAAGTCCTAACTGAGTTTTAGGAACAAGTCATTCCTGAAATCCAGTCCTTTCAATATGTCTTAGACTCTTAACACATCTTTAGAATCGCCCTGAACAGTTAGAGACGTATTCTGCCCCTTCCAGTGTTTTTCAGAACAATACAACCGCAATGTTTCCATGGAAGTGTCAGGTAGGATGATTAAAGAGCTTACAGGCTTTAGGAAAGGCTTAGGTGGAGAAACGGGCATGTTTACCCTGAGATGGAGCCATGGATACATGCATAAATCTAATATTTCCTCCTTTTTCTTCAAATTGTTATATCCAACTCAAGTCTTCCATGTCTTCACTTTAACATTTCCTGCTTTATATCACTTCATACATCACTCATTTACGTGCTGAGCTTGTATGTTGTATTTTAACATTACGGGCCACAAACGTTATGACTTTATGACACAACATTTGACCGCCAGCAGCTGCAGTCGCATTTTTTTCCCAATTTCCATGACTTGCTCAGAGCACAAAGGGGAGCGGCGACACTCAGCAACTTCCTGAGCAGTTGATCCAATACAGGCAGGTGGATATAAGAGATTTGGAAATGTTCACAGGGAAAATCCAGGGGGAAATTAAAATGGCGCTGTAAGAACTCTAAGTTCCAATGTTTGAGTGAAAAATATGCTAATTCCCAACACGTTTAAACTCCTTTAACCTGTTGAGCATCGCTGTGTTGTGTACTGTACAGCGTGGCTGACCTACTTACTCGCAAACAGCCCCTTTCCGTGCAGATGAAAGGTCGCCCGAGGCTACAAAAGTCAAATCACTCTTGTGTGATGCAATTGATCATCTTGGGGCTGAACTCTTCTCAGTACCTGAGCCAACCCCAACGCTGTGAAGCGCATCGCTCTCTGCATGAGCCAAAGTTTGCAGGACAACGTCAACGACACAACGAAGTCTGGAACAGTCTCAGCACAGAAAGGTCGATCAATCTGAAGGTCATAAATTTCAGTGTTAGTGTTGGATTGAAATGAGCCAAAGGTAGAGCCAGGTGAGTTCATGGTAGTGTTTCGTAGTACAGTTATTTAAGGTGTTTCCATGAACAATTCCCTTAACCATGACTTAAGATAGAGCCCAGAACGACGTTAAAGGGAAAGTCCTGTTCCTCTGCAGCCTCACAGTGTCAGACATACTTTAGTTTTACTGGATATTTACTTGAGTGACACTTAAAAGCAAGAAAAGCTAATGTGCCTGAGCCCACTGAGTGCATTAATGAGACTATATAAGCAGAGGCCCGTGCTCTGGTTTGGCATCGTCGCTTCAATTCATGACTCATCCACTTGGAAAACATCACATATCTGCCAAAGGAGGAGATTCAGAAAAGCATACAAATGTTTACCGACTTCCAAATGGTGTAAAATCATCTGTTACAGCAGTGAGTGACCACAACTCTTTAACTTTTACAACCTTCCCATTTTATGAATGTGAGCAAAATTCCAGTAAATGAAGTTACGGCTGTAAATTAAACCACGGTAGTTAAAGGGGTTATTTTAAAAAGTACCCAATTAATGGAAATAATTACTACATGCATTTCCATTGTTGTCACGTATTTTCATTGGACTTTAGGTGTTGGCTGTTTTTAATGAGAGTGGATCTGTGAATGATGCAGAGCCAGGATTGTTGAAGTGATGCTACTCTGGAGGCAGGAGTGCCTTGCCTCATCATTAAGCAATTAGCATCAAAGCAATTCACTCTTCATGATGAACACAAGCCTTTTGTTTGTGTATCTGTCGGTCAGGGGAACAACATTTCTCCAATATTCGCTCAGCTGGTGACCGGGAACATTCCCACATAGCCGGGGTTCCCTGAGATTTCCTGTGCCAGCTCTCCTTTCCACCGCTTCCTCCCTGGGAGCCGGTATTGGCGTACGTTGGTCTGAGGCTTGGCTCAGTTCTGTTTCTGTCAGTTCAGCACATGTAATTCAGATTAACACACAGCTCCATCTGGCTCTCAAACGCAAACAATGTCTTAGTCACTGAATCATACATAGCTTCTATTTCGCAACAGATTTGTATAAGTCAATACCTGAACTGGAAGAGAGAATTGAGGAGCGAGGAGGAGTTTGTTGCATGGTTGCAACATGACAGGTGGTGTCGGCAGGGTTACGCCTGCTTTACCCTCAACGACCTCACACCCTCGTCAACAAGTCCATCAGTCATTTTTATGTTGTGCATGAAACAATCCTGCAGAGCATCGTTTGGAGTTCTACTAACTAAACTCAACTATGTTACAGAGAAATGTTTATTAATTGCTGTACAAAACATTGAGAATGTTCCATGTGATGCAACACTGCAGCCATAAAAAGAGTTTGGTGCATTTGTGATGTTTTGAGTCATTTATAGGGAAATGTTGGGACATAACTTTGGCCAAAAACAATAACAAAGGTATGTGAGTGTAGTGGATGTGTTTTCTGTGTAATATGAATAATATGATGATGATGTAATTAATATCAGGAGACATGAATGCATTTTTATGGTCAAAACATTGTTGAGCCCAGGATTCAGTCCCTCACCACAACGACTCGTCATGTTACTCAGAAATTCTTATTAGATTTCTAAACGTCAATTTTCTCCAACCTTGGATGTATGAGTGAAGCCTTGTGATGAAACAATACAGCCCAGCCGCTCTGGCTGTATGATGAATTCCCCTATGTGTGCCGGCACGCTGATCGTGCCTCCATTCTCTGGTACATCCACACTCAGAGACGAGGCCAACAGGGCTGTAAGTTACTGATGTGTTGAGGCAAGTGAGGACTTTGTGAGTTTGATTGGCTTCCTGCCTTTATCATGCGTTAACGTCAAGCTGCATCTGATTTAGCTTTGAGATTAATTCAGTGTCAAACCCGGAATATGGACTCAGCGAGTGCAGACGGACTATGACATGAGTCAAATGTATCTTCTAGCTCTCTACAGTCATCAAAGCAGTGATATCACTGTTAATTTCACGCCACATAGGTTAATTATGGTCCATGACATGTTGTCAGAGCTGAATTATAACTCCATTATCTTTGCTTTCTCAGGGATTCATGCATCTTTGCCTCTCAGGAATGCCTGGACCCATTGCCTCCGTTTTTTAATTATTCCACTTCAGGGCGCTCAATGTTTTCCACATTGGATTTAAGGGGCACACAGGCTCTACACAGTGCTAAGAAAAATATCTTTACTTTATATAATCAATACATTTACTGATAGAGCTGCAAACATCAACACAGAATGCAAGCAAATCATTTTCCTGAGCTTCTTAATCTGTTGGATCTGCTATGGTCTTGATGTTGTGTACTTCAATATGTTTGGCCTTCCACCCGCTATTCCCTGCCAAAGCTATTTTACTATCTTGGGAAACTATACAAGTGGTGTTTACGCGTCTCAGAGGATTTTCCATAACTGTCGTTGTCATTAGTAGAGCTCATCCACTTATGTGTCCATGTGGCCATTAGGCTCAGGGCTTCATATTCAAAATGTAAACATTGTAGGACCTCAGTCATGTACGGGAATCTGCTTCACGATAAGCAACAAAACATGACCTGACAAGCGCTCAGTTCAGCGGGACACAGAAATCCATCCATACAGTGATGACTGCAGACACTTCTTCTGTTTCCTTTGGGTAATATGTTTCATCCTCTGGCGATTGGAGCAGAGCCAATACACTTGTTTTCTCAAGTTTCCCATTACAGTGGAAAACGCCCGCACAGGCTACAGAGTGAGCACAAGTGGAGGAAAAGCCTTTAATGGAGTAAATATAAACTAATCTTGATGGATAAGTACTTCGTAAGTACAAGCAGGATGATCGTCTGTGTCTGAATCTCAAGCAGCTACGTTTCATGCATGCAGCGGTTCACCAGCTGAGCCGTGCACACTCACAGATGACATCTCTACACCCTGAAATAGAAGTGAAGTGAAACAAGGAAGTATCAGGCACAGTGGAGTTTGTCCGTTTGGATTTTGGAGCTTTACGTTGCAGAAGTTCAGTATCTTACCAAGTCCGGGCAAATAACCTCCATTTATGGGAAACATACCTTAGTTTAGGGCAAATGACGTCTGCTTGTCTCTGTCGTTTCCCCTTCAGGCAGAGTGCTGGTGCATCCAGAGGTGTCAGATTGATGGGAAGACTCACTGTAGCCTGTGGTTACATCTTTCTTTAACGGCAGGCGGATTTATTGAAGTTTTTGTTTTTCTAATAGACAAGCTCTCAAAGGTAATCATGTTGTGCCTCATCTCTCCTACTATACCACTGGTTCACATTAGTTGTACCTCACTCCATATTTAGCACATTTTCAGCCCAGACGTTGTATTAAAACTGGGGACAGAGAGATTATTTTTCCAAATAATTCTTGCCTTGTTTCACCTCCAGAACGAACGCTGGAGACTCGCCTCCTTCTTTTGGAGTCAGAAGAGACACGATCTCTCCGTCCATAAATCACAGAGCAGAGATAGCTCTGCTGCAGACTGGGATGTGTGTGTGTGTGTGTGTGTGTGTGTGTGTGTGTGTGTGTGTGTGTGTGTGTGTGTGTGTGTGTGTGTGTGTGTGTGTTACCTCACACACCAGCAAAAAAAATGTCTCAACATATTTTCTCATCGGCCTCTGGCAAATTCTAAGGGCAATGTGAGACACGAAACATGAAACACAACAGTATAGGCATATGTATATGTTTTGTGTTTGAGTTGTATGACAAACGGAGCTGACAGTTCCCATGGCAGTACATATTTTGGGATGAAGGATGAGTCCTCAAATTTCCCCCAAACACCTTTGGAAACATGTCTGTAAACTAGAGGATCAAAAGTGTTTGGCAATGGATCCAATAAGACTGGAAAACTCCAGGATCATCGTTTTCCTTTGTATTTATGCCTCTCATGCTGTAATTATTATAAATATGATGTATCATTTACAATAGAAAGTCTTTGTCTCCATTTAGTTAATGAGGAAAGCAAATGTGTAGAAAGTCAACAGAACTTGTTTTATGAAAGAACAGTGAGTGTATTTGTATTCTCTGTGCTGTGACCGTGTGAGCTCCGGTTCATTCAGCCTGCTGGCTCCTTACGTGAAGCCAAAACAGAATTTATGGCGTCGGAACATAAAACATATTGCAGCAAATACATCATCTGTGTATCGTGGCGACGCTAACTTTACTATATTGTGACCTGAGAAGCAGGGTCGAGAGGAAAATATGACTTTCTGTAACATCCCCATGTTTATCATTAACTCTGTCTGGTCATGTGGGTTTGATTAGACAGTGTTTGGTTTTGGACCAGATCTTTGAGAAATAACAAAATGTGGGACACGGGACGAAGATGTCTCAGAACACACAAAAGGTTTTAACAGGTTTAAAGAAACATAAGATACATTTTCACAGCATTTGTTCAATTATACAAACGTATACAAAATTCAACAAGTCCAACAGTTTCCCCTTAATTAAGACAATTTGTAATTTTTAAGACTTTATCCATTTACTGCTGGAATATTTCTTATTAGTGAGATTTTGCTGTAATGATGAACAATGTAACTGTTTTCAGCAGAGAATGAATGATCATCAAAGAGCCTTACAATCATGTAGATAAGTTGTTATCTTAATAGCCTTTTTAATCGCCTTGTCCAAGGAGCTATTATTATTATTATTACTGCCCGTATTAATCACCTTAGTGCTGCAGCTCATGCAAAGACCAAATCCTGTATGTTTTAATTTGAAATAGTTACTTTAAAAACTATAGTTTGCATTAATCCATAGCTGCAGAAGAGATTTCACTTAAATAACTTCACTGTTGTTGTTCAGTTAAATTCTTTAGTATGGAAAACGTGTGCATTGTCTAATCTCCACGTGAAATCATGAGGAAAACTAATGAAGTTCACCATAAAGTTTCATTCTCAACGCTCCATTTGCTTCATCACTAATCTGTTTCCATAGAGTGTTTTGAAAACGTGCAAGGAAGAAAGCAGCTTGTGTTTGTGCACACACACACACACGCAGTAGCTGGTTTTAAGAGGAGTGTTAAGTACCTGAGGACAACTCAGGTACAAGTTACTGCAGTTCCTCCCTTTATACTCTGGCCTTTCAGTATTTCCTCTCCTGCTTTCAAACGCATACCAACACACAGAGCCATCATTTTTGACCTTCACTTTCATAAATTGAGTGTGTGACACATCCGTAACAAACACACAGAAACAACACACAAACACAGGGGTTGATGACGTCTCAGCTCGACTCATCAAGATGTTATCAAGGACTGTAATATGTGTTTGTATTTCAAATGTTAGTGCAATATGTGATAAATAATCCACCTCACACACTTGATTCGTCCCCTCAGACTCTCACCGGCTTTCAAAATCAAAAGCAAATTTGAAGGGGATTATGTTGAAAACTTGTTTAAAAAAACTGAGTTAGATCCTACAATGCTAGGTTTAGGATTTAGGATTTAACAGTCATATTCCCACAACATAAAGGGCCATAAAGATATAAATAGTTCCTCAGCTGAATAATGAAATCCAGTACAAAGCACACACAATAAATGAATGAACAAACAAGTCGATCCAGCATGGCTCTATGATCTGTGACTGTGCTGCTGGTTTGTGGTGTTGGCTGTGGAGGCTCCAGGTCAGGCGGAGGGGCGTTTGAATGGAGCAGTTTATGAGCTTCTTTAAAGCATTTTATGGATATGTTTAAGTTAAAATGGGCCAGTAAAGTTGCACTACATACTAACAATTTCTGAAGTACACACTTGGAGTTTCATTGCAGCTCGACTCCGCTTTCAATTACTGAATTCCTCCATTAATGGTCAAACATTTACAATTGTTTGTATTAATGTGGCATTTCTGCAACAAACCAGAGCAGAAAACATTAAAGAACCACCAGAGAATTCAGTTTATTTTGTTTAAATGTTGGGATGTAGATGAGCAGATGCATGAAGATAGATTAAACCAATTATGGTTGTGTTTTGCGTCTTATTTCTCCTTCTCTAAGCACATTCATTTTATCTCCATGTTGACTGTGTTATCACTGTGCTCCCTGCAATAATTGGTAAAAGACTAACATGAGCACATTCCGAGTCAGGAATGCTAACAGGCTGCTGCTTTACATTAGAAAAATAAATCATATTGTGGCATTTTTTTTCATTCTACGACATCACAGTACTGCTCTGACTTTTAACGCGCAATATAATTGGAACTCGGCGGGACTTGGAACATTTTGGAGTTCAGTGTGTAAGGACAGCAGTGAAGGGAAAAGGTTGAGGACACTCGTGATGTGAGTTTAGTAGCCGGGGAGGAAAAAGGCTTTTATTTTGATGTCCTTTGGCAAAAAAAGTTGTTATGAATGAGCAACATCTGACTGAAATGTTTGAAAGCAGTCAACTTTCCAAAATGGTAAAGGACACACATGATGCACACATGTGGACTGGACATGTTTTTCAATAGCTTACTTAATTCATAGACATTTCTTGTTTTGAGCTCAACAAGGATCAAACACAGTAAAAAATAAAACTTGCACCAAGTTTCAGCTGAAAAAGAGGAAACAAGATAGTAATGTAATGCGCCTTGGAAAATGTTAGAGACTCAAACAAACAACCACGCGTGAAAAGCATAAAGACACACATGGAGCAGAGCAACGGTGGAAAAGATGAGAGACACACTCTAAAGATTATTCTGTACATGTGTGTGAAGGGAAACACCAAGGTGAGAGCAGCAATGATTCCAAGATGATGTACGTGTGTAACGCTTATACATGTTTACTCAATTTGACTACACATTTGCCTCATTCAGGCTAACTGTGGGGGAACAGGATATAGATCATTAGACATTAGCATGAGTCTCATATTGTGTTGCCTCACCACATTATGATGAGTGTGTCCAGCCTGCTCTCTGTGCAGACAATCTGATGTCTCACAGCATCTATCTGCACTCACTGGCAGCTGGCTGAATGATAAACCAGGGACACTAAATATGATGACAAAGAGGCTTCTTACTTACAGATGGAAGTTGATTCATACTGCCGACTTTAAATACATATGGCCATTTCTCTTTACCATCCACAGACTGATAACAGGCTATTTAATGGGCTTTAGTGGCCATTTATACAATCCTGTAGGCCTAATCTCTCCCATGCTTCCATAAAATGCTTTATAAAAATATTCGATGACCTGAAACCACAATTTTATAAACCACACAATTGTTCTGTTCCATGTCTCATTAAATGTTCTATTAACATGGCAGTTGGCGCCCTCTGCAGTCTTATAGGTGAGACAATGTGATCCTCATACATCACTATCATGTATATGTAGTATTCATAAATAGATGAGGTTGTTTCTTGCCTCTTTGTAAATTTGGCACAATGCAATACAAGCCACAACAATGCAGAGGCCAGAGTTTGTGTAAAATGAGGAAGATAAACAACGTAATTATGCAGCGTTTCACTCTAACAACCACGCTTCCTCCACGTCTAGTTTTTCCATCAGTGTGGTGCTGAAAAAGCAAAGTTGATCTGCAGCTGTTTATAATACAGCGTCATGCTGTCTTTCTACAGATGTTTTGAAGCAAACCACTATGTCTTTGTCAAATGAGTAACATTTTTTCCTCTTCGTCAACACCCTGGTGATTTGCGGTCTCGGCGAATCCAAACAAGTTTTAATCTGATTATAGATCTCAGATGCTGTGAGTTCCGTCATTTGCACAGGGGCTCCACAGAGAATTATGTTGTCTGGTCTTACATACTTGAACTTCATATAGAAAGTTCAAGAACTGCAGTAAGAATGGTCTAAGGTGGTGAGAAGAAACATTTTCTCAATCTAGGTGATAAAATGTGGAGCCAAGATATTGTCCTCTTTTCCTACCTGCTGTATAAGTTAAATAGACATATATAACATAAAACCATAAACAAGAGTTGTTGAGATGTAGCACAGAATTTTATTTAGCATTCCTCAGTCAACATTTAACATGTAATGGATCATATTCACATCTACACACATGAACACAAAGATTCCATAAATATCCCATTTTAGTTATCTGTAGATATTTACACGTATTCTCCACTAGATGGAGACTTTGTCTGTGACGCTACAGCTTTTTTGACCCTCTCTGCTCGCCGTAATAAATCGGGTGATACGTTACGTTACGTCACGCTACGTCACGAGCGGAAACCTCCAACTGCTCGTCCCTCATTAGAACAGTGTGTTTGTAATGGAGACCCGTGTGAAGCTGCATCAGTGACAGCCGACACAAACGCCTCCCGAGTGGACCCCAACAGCCCAGGAGACCCGACCCTGACCGGACACGACCCAGGCACCCGTCACCTGCCAGAACCCTCATTTAACACCGTCACCTACGTAAACGGTAGCTAAAGGAGAGCTAACAGGATAATTACGCTAATCACTATTTACACTCCTCGGGCTACGGTAAGTTTACGACGTTTACTTACTCAAACTAGTTTCACCAAGAATGAGGTCAACTTTTAAAAGGCAGTGGTGTTATAACAACAAAACTAGCTTGTAAGTCGTTTGCTGTTCGTTAAGTGGCAATTGTACGAGTTGAGCTAAAATAAACACAACCCGTTATGTTTAGTTGTTGAAAATGAAAGTGTTCTTCAGTGGAAATGGCGATAGAAGTGACTAAAAGGAGAAAATGGCGGCATTGAGGTTCTTGTACTTGTACTAATCGGGTTCAGGATCAGGTTTTAATGCTTTTAACTTGATGGAATAAGCTTGTGTGTACTAAGATCAATGTAATCTTTGCTCTGTCAGGAATGGAGAAAGCCAAACAAGATGCGTTCGACAATGCCAGACGTGAAGTGATCAAAGATGGCTATGAGAGGGCGTTTGAGTGCCTGAATAAAGGACTGACAGCTGATGAGGCAGGAAACATGGCCCAGGCTCTGGAGCTCTACAAGCGGGGGCGGCAGCATCTCCTCCGGGGGCTCAGCGTGCCCACCAAGGGGGACGAGTGTGTGGGCCCCTCCTGGGACTCAGCCAGGCAGATGCAGCAGAAGATGCAGGAGACCCTCAACAACATCACCACTCGCCTTGCAATACTAGAGACCAGCTCGGACCTTGGACCTGGACCTGGACCTGGACCTGCACCGAGCTCCACTGCTGTGCCTGCAGGAGTTCTCTACCCCAACCTCCCAAACAAAGAGAAGCCAGGGAGACCAGCTCCACCCAACCTGCCCCCTGCAGGAGCTGTGGGAGGCCTGCCTGCACCCGGCGGCGTGGCTCTGCCTCTCACTGTGCAGCCCATGGATGCAGGCGAGCGACCTCCAGCTTACTCCCCTCAGGCAGCCGACGGACACCTCTCCATCTCCTACGGCACCGAGGCGGGGGAGCTGTCTGTCGTCGGAGAGGAGTTCTACAGCCGCACGTCTAACTCGCCCTCGCCCCAGAGTTTAGCTGAGGACGGAGAGGAGCTGCTGCTGATTCCTTACGGGGTGCAGATGTTCTTTGTCACACCTGAGGGTCAGGTGAGCGCTCCCTCCTACCCGGGCTACCTGCGGCTGGTGAAGTTTACCACCGAGCGCTCGGAGACGACGCCCAACAGACCACCAGCATTTCTCCAGGTAACAGAACAACCAGCTTTGGGTGATAAAATGAAATCAGGTGTTTCAGTTCACTGTGGTGCCTGAGGGCAGATAAACATCTCTACCTGATGCAATCCCTGCCAGTGAGATGTCATCACTGCTCTGTCAGATGTCAGCTCTGTCTATCTCGAGCACTTTAACCCGATTTTGCAATCCGTTTGCTCGTCTACACGTCTGCTGTGACTCATCAGAGGAGAGAGATAGAGTCACTAATCACCTCAGTCTGGATCAATGGACGTGATCATGTGAGCGTTGTTGACTGATTGTGTCATCCTGGGAGAGAGCAAAGGGTCAAACTGACAGACAGGTTGTGTGATAGCACCACTTTCCAACATTGGTCATATATGTCCCTTTTAGCTCAATCAGTTCAGGATGTTTATGTGCGGCCTGTTGCCATGACAGCTTACTTGATATTCTGAAGGTCCAGCACTGATGTCATTTCGTTAATCAAACACAGAAGTTAATGAAGTTATCTCGTTACAGAGTTTGTACAAACACACCACCCGTTTACACCGTAAACGTGTTTGTGCTGTGTAAACACTGAAACCAGAAATGTGATAATAAATCACAGGAGGCAGAGTTGCCCTGAAGGGTTAATAGCCCCTTCATCAAACTTTAATCCTCCTCCTATGGTGACTCCTCATGTGGTATTCCCTCACGGCGACATGTTGCCGTGTGTGAGGAGGAACGCCGCCTGTTAATGAACCTGAGCGGCTCTGACACGAGGGCATCAGCAGGCTGGAGTTTGATTCCTCTGTGGGGAATTTCCCAGGTGCTGTTGCTAGGTGATGACATCAGCCAGTCACATGAGTCAAAGGAATTATGCTAAACAGATGAGACTCTAATCCTGCTGGACAGGGAAAGTCTCCCATGTCTCTCCTGGCTCCTCTGGCTTCTCTGTCTCTCGGACGGTTCGCTGTGTTTCACTTCCTGTCGCCCTCAGTAAACATGTCAGTCTGCTATTTTGCACATTTCTACAATTATCCAAATTCTCCACAACTCCCCCTGTTCTATGTGATTCCATTGTAAATATGCTGGATATTATTGCAGCAGTTATCTCTCCATGTTTATGACGTCATAAAGTATATTGCTTGTCTGTAATCCTGTTCCCTTCCACTTCCTGCTGGCAGGTGTGTGACTGGCTCTTCCCCCTCATGGCCACTCAGTCTCCGGTGCTGCTGTGCAACACGGGCGTGTTTATGTTCCCAGACATGATGGCCCCCGGTCCCGGTTACTACGTGGGCGTGGTTCTCTCCTCCGAGCTGCCGGCCGCAGACAGAGAGCTCTTCAAGGACCTGCTGTCCCAGATGACCGACCTCCGGGTTCAGGTCTGTGCTGACGCAGACTTAGGTGTAACCTTCATTGTGATGAAGGTTACACCTAAGAACATGCAAGAGAACACCGGCAGCAGCAGTTAAATGTCAGTGAAACCCATTTTAAAGAGTTAGTTGTGGCTTACGTGACCCCGTGAGGCTCTGGACCCTTGTTTTCGTGGTTGAACCCGGGGAGGACGCTCCCGCTCTGTCCGCTCCGCTCCATCTTCCCCCTTACCTCAGCATTGCAGGGATTTGAGACGAGCGAGTGATGAGTAATCATGAGATGTAATGCTCTTATGGTCAGCAGTTAGAACACGACCTCAGAGCTTTAGTCCGTCCAGCCACGATGAAGGCTCCATGACATACACGGTTCTTCCTGCGGTATGTAGGCTCGCCGCTCGTCTTCTCTGATGGACCGCGCTCCGACTCCCCATCAGCAAGTAGGGACTTAGTATATTAGTTAACTATAATTGTTTGATGTAATAAAAGTAAAGGCAGGGATGTTAACCCTTCTTTCTCTTTCATGTTAGAGGAGCAGCTCAGCGATTCACTGCAGCTCTGAGGCTTTAAGCTCAAAGGACTTCCTGTTTACTGACATTTTATCAAACTGCTGGCGGCGTTCACTTTGTAACAAATAGTAAATTGTGAAGAGCGGCCCAGAATGATGAGAGGAGCTTTTGTGTGTGAAGTGTGGGGGGGTTTCTCTCAGAGGCACGGGTTTGAATGGAGACGCTCACAGACAAACACAAAATTGAAGCTGAGAAGATTTGACCCATTTCTCCCAGCTGCTAATGTGCCTGTTTGATCAGGACCCAGATGAAGCTGCAGACGCGGTTAACCTCAGCCAGAAGGTGCCTGTCGCTCCAACAGAGGAGGAGGCGGCGGCGCCGGCTGCAGAGGAGGAGGAGAAGACCCTGCCTGAGTGGAGCGAGAAGGTGGCCAGCGGCATCCTGACAGGTGAGGGCAACAACACGGCTTCTAAATGATTTAACCCCCGACACCGCCGAGGCGATATTGAGGCTCGGTCTGCTGTTGTGTCCTCTCAGGTGCATCCTGGCTGAGCTGGGGTCTGGTGAAGGGCGCCGAGTTCACAGGCAAGGCCATCAACAAGGGGGCGTCCAAGCTCAGGGAGCACATCACTCCGGAGGACAAGCCCACCCACGTCAGCCCCACCGTCACCAAGGGGCTCCACGTGGCCAAGCAGGCGACCGGAGGAGCCGTGAAAGTCAGCCAGTTCCTAGGTGACCTCATCCTCTCCCGTCAGCACGTTTCTCTCTGACCTCTTTTTCCAAAGTGCTTATTTGGCAGCGAGTCTCTAACCGAGTCACACTGTGTCCCTGCAGTGGACGGCGTGTGCACGGTGGCCGGGTGCGTGGGCCGTGAGCTGGCGCCGCACGTGAAGAAGCACGGGGTGAAGCTGATCCCCGAGTCTCTGAAGAAGGACAAAGACGGGCGCTCCAACATCGACGGAGCCATGGTGGTGGCTGCCAGCGGAGTGCAAGGTACAGGCCTCCGCTTCACCCAGAGGAAACGATGACGCCGAGCTTTAAAGTCTCTGACACGCTGTAAACCTGCTTCCTTCTGCTTCTTCACAGGATTTGCAACCATGTGGACCGGCCTGGAGACGGCAGCAAAGAACATCGCTACAAACGTGGCATCAGAGACGGTCACCACTGTCAAACACAAGTAGGTCGACCCTTCAAAACCCCACTGAGCACTAAACAAACACCATCTGCACATTTCTCTACCTGCTACACTGGTTTTTGTTGTCTATGTTGCAAATGACTGCCTGACAGACAAACAAACGTGCTCTCACATGTTCCTCTTCGACTTGCTTTGCAGATTTAGGGGTCTTCAAAACATCTTAGACCCTCCTAACGAGAAGAAGTGTACATTTTCCTAACTGCTCACACTTATTCAGCTCTTTACAGCTCTAATCTAAAGCATGAACTCTGTATCGGGGCAATCTGGCTCACCAGTTGTGCCTCTTCACCACCAGCACGTTCCCCTCTCTGGCAATACACACATTCATCACTGAAATGGAAATCTCATAATTGAAGGAAGTTCCTGTCCTGAATGTCTTCAGATCCTTGCTGCTGTTTCTTCTCTCGGGCTGTAAAAGTTCTAATTCATAAGAGATTCCTGGATTGCTGTTTACAAAAGGACTAATTCACCTTATTCCTCCTGCAGTCTGGTTTGTTGCACACTGCATGGGTCTGATCCTTCGCAATGTAATTCACTGACTGCATGGCACCTCTGAGGCGCTCTCTCCTCCCATGATGACGCCTCTCTCACCTCTGGCTCACATCTGTGCTCTGGCCTCCCTCCCTCTCTCTCTCCCTCCCTCCCTCCTCCCTCCCTCCCTCTCTCTCTCGTCCAATCTGACCCGCGGCGAAGGTACGGCGCGGCGGCGGGCCAGGCCACGGACCACGCCGTCAACTCCGCCATCAACATGGGCGTGACGGCCTTCAACATCGAGAACCTGGGGGTGAAAGCCGTGGTGAAGAGGACGGGCAAGCAGACGGCCAAGGCCATCCTGGAAGACTACAAGCTCCAGGAGAAGCCGGGGAGCTCCAAACAAATGGAGGAAACCGACTGAGCAGCCGGGTCGCCGCTCCTCTCTCCTCCCCTCAGCCTTAAAAGTATCATTCATATTCTTCTATTAAACAAATCTATATTTAATATGCTTTATTTATGATACATGTTTATATTGACAACAGGACGACTGTAAAGCTCTTAAGCACTTTAATCTTTACTTCAATTATGGAAGATGATTATATTGATACAGTAGAAGTTGAGTTGGTTGATGGGTGATTTTTTCTATCATTATCATATCATGGTATTCTCTAATTTATAAGATTTTTATGCAATTTCAGCCCATTTCCCTGCGCTGGTTTGTCTGGTGGACACTGAAACCTTCCTAACACTCAACACGCATGTATATAGATAAAGGGTTCGTTTGTCAGGGTTTGGGTGTTTGAGATGTTTCTACTGTGAAGGAATGTTCAGGGGGGTCGTGACCTTTACGTCACTATTTTCAGATTTAAGCGTTTCGGACAAAACATCCTCCGTATTTGATTGTTTTTCTCTCTGAGGTTCATAAGGAAATGGAATGACATGCTGACCACTGTGCCTATAACTTTCCAATATGCAGAACCTAAGGATTTTGTAACCATACACTGCCTATAGCATCCCTGTGTGTGTGTGTGTGTGTGTGTGTGAGACCTTCATTAGGTGGTGAGAGTGTGACGCAGCTTCTAGCAGCTTGCAGATGTCATTGTTGTTGACGTGTTTTGTCTTTCAGAAATACCAAAACACACGTACGAGGAGCTTTAAACCTGAAACTGCTGCTTAGCTTCGTGCTGTGTGTCCATTTCAGTGTGTGTGTGTTGTGTTGTGTTCTGGGGCCACTGAATAGATGAAAGTTTGGAATCTTTTCTTTTTATTAAATAGACAAAAAGATTGAACTGTAGTTTGACTCTAGTGTTTCCATGCCAGATAGTTTTGGACTGAAGTGGATCTGGTTCCTCTGTTTCTGTGTTTGGCCTCTGAACGCCTCCTGACTGTCATTTTACATACAATTCCTCTATAACTATGTAGTTGTATATTTGTATCGCTATGACAAATGGTAACCCACTTATTTATAAACAGGACTGGTAGCATTGGACAGTACAACACTGAAGACTGTGCAGGCGGGGAGCGCCCCAACTGTTGCTCTCTAAATTCTAATCGTTGCCCTGCCCTATTATAAATATCAAAGCTCTTCTGACCAAATGAGTGTTGTGTAGTGCTGAAGCTGTGAAAGAGGGCTGGGAGTGTGTGTCATGCTCCACAAGCTGCTGTGTTGGCTGGGAAATGGAGATGTGGAAACCTAATAGCGCCACCGAGTGGCTATAATGTGTTCTGCAACTGAAATGTGATGAACATGCTTACAATCCAATTAAAAGATTCCCAGTGTGATCGAGTGTGACTCCTCCAAAGTGTGTATAATTGTGAAGTTAATGTATTTCGCTAAAAATTAAAATAAAGATTACATTTTAAGAAGTTGGTTAAACTAATTAAAATCACTGAAAAGTTGTATTCCTCTGTGTGTGACAAATGTGGAGACAATTATTTCAGAATTAATGTTGGCTGTTCATTCTTCATAACATGACAGTGGAAGAATGAAAAGTAAACTCCAACAGATTAAGTATATTTTTAAGTTATACCTAACAATTCTTTAATATTGGCCAACAGACTTCCATGTTCTCAAACCACATAGTGGCAAATGTCATCTGTGGCTTTTTAAAACAAGTAAAGCATCTTGGTAAATCAAAACAATTGTAACAAAGAAAGGTAAATTATCATCTAATCAGCTAAGAAATGTATTTATTGATATTTACTGTAAATACACTTTGGTCTTAACTGTACATTGTGTTTGGGTGGCCATAACCAAAGACACACTCATGGCCTCCTAACATGTAGATCCTACCCATCCAGGAGAAATGCACTTCTCATGCACGCAAACTGCTTCAAGTAAATCGCAAATTAGTTCAGCTCCAGCTTCATTTACTAGAAAGGCAGTCAACTAACAAAGAACAGATGATACACCAAGATGACATCATAGCAAAACAAATGTTTTTCTTCAAATCGCTTAATTTTACATTATTTGGTTGTATTTTGTCCAATCAAAACCAGGAGTATACTCATGATTCCGGCCTATGTGTAAGGAGAGAGAACAATGTCAATGTCAACAATATCACAGTGAGCATCAGAGGAAGCACTTGATGGCGATTGATCCAAAGTCTCAGATGTCTGATGAGGACTTGATGATGCACTCTGAGTCATAGATGATGGAGCAAGCAGATTCTGAAGATCTACTGATGCTGAGTCAGCGTCATCAGGTGGATGAATCAGGCTTTGTTCTGTCGGGGGATAACAGCATCAATCTGTGAGTGGTTCTCTTGGTTAAAACTCAGAGAGAGAGCACAGAGGTCCACCAGGCCTGGACTGGCATCCCACAGCTCCAGTGTGGTGACCTGGCTCTCAGATGGGTCTGGTCCCGTCTCTGGTGGGAGGCTGTGGTTGCACGTGGCTGCGGCAAAGGCACACGTGGTGTCGGGGCTCAACAGAGTGGAGGCCGGGTTCATTCAGTTATTTTCTATAGACTGTAAAGAGGCCGAGAGGAATTGATCCTGGCACACTGGCAGCATTTGTTCCCGGGGAACAGATGATTCACATGTCACATCACGACAATTGTCACTGTTTACTATTACTTTCAGACAAAATACAAAACTTGTACTCCATAAAGGACAGTAAATGTTTGTTTTTTTTTTACATTTTTTAATATTATGATTGGAGCTATAAGGAAGGAAAGTACTGAACTTGAACCCAAATTGCTTTAGTAATATACTGAGGACATTTTGATCGCTTCAGTCGAGCAGCTTGATCCGCAACTATGATATTTTCCAAAGTAATCGACCTTGAATTGAAGTGGATTGTGTCTTTAGCTGGCCAGCTGGACAGAAGCCAAATAATAAAGTGATGTGTTTGTCTGGGATTGAATACATTCAAGTGCAAAATCGGAGGCACCTTTGTTGGGAAATGCGTCATAAACTCGCTGCTCTAACAAAGCTTCAAGTCTGTTGATAGAGGAAACTGTTCTGTACTGATGAACTGTACCGTTCATCAAAATTGTTTACGTAAAGCTGCGATTATAATGTTTGGACGCTAGGGGCGGAAAAACGCCCTCAGTAACTTGTATGGCGTCGTTGTCTTAGCGCTACAGTTAGCATTTCTAACACTAGGGGGCAGAAACCTCCAGTTTTCGTACCTTTCGCCGTGTGATAAACGTTTTTATTAATTTGTTAAACGAATTTATTATTTTACTTTATTAAATGTTATACCTGGGAAAGCATATATTAACGAAAAACAATCCATCCCATTACGTAATGCAAGTAGAGTAGTGTCGGTTAACAGTTATCTTAAAAAGATCAAATAATAAGCCAAATAATTATGATGATTCTGTGTGTTATGTAAAAAGTTTCACTTCACACTTATATAAAAACTGTTGAAATATACCGTATGTAAATATATAATTAGCCTTAAAAGTGCTTATAAATATCGTTAATGTAATTTTACGACAGAATTTAAAAAAGCTAAATCTGCGTAGCGACTCAAACGTGACCTCATCGCGAGCGCGCATGGGAAGGAGCTACACGCGGGCGCGTTCACGAGGATCCTCCGTGTGCGGTCCTTTGTAAGTCACTGCAGCGGGATGAGCGGACACCGGCTGCAGCTCTGCCATCCAGCCGAGGAGCGAGCACCAGCGCAAGGACAACAAAGAGAGGCTCGGCCCGTCTCAGGAGGAACCGCATGAATACAAGAGTGAGAGAGTGAGAAGCAGCTGCAGTCTACAGATACGCGTTAGATCGCATCCGGCATCTTCTTAAAGGTAAGAAAAGCTGAGACGTAGCGAGGAGGTGAAAGCCAAAGATTCTGTGCTAAATCCTGTGAAATTTATTCATTTTGTTGTTTTAGTAAAGGCAGCAACCTTACACAGGTTTACAGGTTTACATGTATGATTTACTACAAATGCATGTGAAGTTCCATTCATAGGATTTAAGGAATAGTCATTCTGGGGGAGCATGAAATGGGTGTGACATCATGCTGCTTTATCATTTGTGTACCTGCAGCAGCATCAAAGCGTGTACTGGTGTGTGTGTGAGAGCATTAATACTGACCAGAGAACATCATTGTTTTAATATATTCTTACATATAGTAAGTAATATAGTAAGGCGTGTTCTTGTGCGTTAAGGTGTAACAGCACAGCACGGTCATGGAGCTGGAGCACTTCGATGAGCGGGACAAGGCTCAGAGGTACAATCGCAGGGGCTCCAGAGGAAACGGGCTCCCCAGTCCCACTCACAGCGCCCACTGCAGCCTGTACAGAACCAGGACGCTGCAGGCGCTCAGCACGGAGAAGAAGGCCAAGAAGGTCCGCTTCTACCGCAACGGAGACCGCTACTTCAAAGGGATTGTGTACGCCATCTCTCAGGACAGATTCAGGTCCATAGATGCCCTCCTGGTTGACCTCACTAGATGTTTGTCAGACAATGTCAACCTGCCCCAGGGGGTCCGGACCATATATACCGTCGATGGAACAACAAAGATCACCAGCATGGACCAGCTGGTGGAAGGTGAGCAAACATTCCTGCATGGTTTGTGAGTTTCCTTGAATTCTGTTGATACTTACAAATTTGCCGTTACTTAAAAGTCCCAAACTGTCCAGGAAGCGGTGGATTCCTCTGCTTTTGATCTTTTATTCTCTCTGTCTTCACTTACACAGGTATTTTGTGGAAAAGAAAACTGTAATGTGTCTTTTGTACAGGAGAGAGCTACATCTGTGCCTCCGTAGAGCCCTACAAGATGCTGGACTACACAAAGAACGTCAACCCCAACTGGGCAGTCGGAGCTCGGACCGCCGCCTCCGGACGTGACTTCCCCTCCCTCGGTAGCGCCAAGGCCGGCTCCCCGGAAACCAGGGAGAGCAAGGACTTCATTAGACCCAAACTGGTAACCGTCATCCGCAGCGGAGTGAAGCCACGTAAGGCCGTACGAGTGCTGCTGAACAAGAAGACGGCGCACTCCTTTGAGCAAGTCATGACTGACATCACAGACGCCATTAAGCTGGACTGTGGAATCGTCAAACGGCTTTACACAGTCGACGGCAAGATGGTAGGTGTGACATTATGGTCCTTAGTGGGGATTCTGTGAGTAATAGACTTATGCTTTACAGTTAAAGGGGACGTGTGACAGTGACTTCACAAATGGACAATTGGTCAATCCTCTGTCCTACTTCTGCTTCCTATCAATGAAAGAGGAAGCACCTACATACTTCCTGTAAACTACAAGCTACATTCAGTTACACTCGTGCCGAGAAAATATCAATGAAGAATACACCGGAAGTTGTCTGGCGAATTGTTTGTGTCTGTGTTTGTTCCAGTAGGAATTGGATATCGTCTGCTTGTACTCGTTGACCACAGGAAGCTAAAGTCGTCCTGACTACCGTTGACTCATTGATTGCACAAATGTGGGAGGAGGGAAGGACGGTCTCGGTGAAAATAGATATATTAATTTATGACCCGTTTGCATCACAGCTTGGCAGAGTGTGTTATTTATGTGAGCTTGGCTGCTATTTTAGTTTAGATGTTGTCTCCAGCATTCTGTTCCCTCATTTGTCTCCCTGCGCACTAGGACAGCACACAGGAGGCAGACCTAGAAACACACTCACAGTCAACAGCACCAGGAGCCAAAATAACTGATGCTGAGGCTTTTAGACCAAATAGAACATTTCTCAACTTCTCAACTTTTCTTGAGGGTTGTTCTTCCCTTTGCCTCTCTGATGATTGCCTTCCTACCAGGAGATCAGTTGGAAGTCTACAGGGAATGAGTCCTAAATGGATTAGAAGAAATAGGTTTCTAGGGCTCCATCTCACATTTCCTACAAACGGCCGACTATTAAATGGCGATCCACTCACTTTCACTCCGGAGTTAGTGGCAGACATGAGCCAGACACGTTCTGACATTTTTGATGAGCTTATACTGTAAGCACACTTACTCATGCTTTTCTTAATAAATATTCTATCCGTTACTAAGACGACACCACCAAATGTCACTTTGCTTCTAAAGGAACTTCGTGTCCTTTGTTTGAATCCTTATAAGCCCTCTTTGGTGTGAACACTGAGCTGATGTAAGTAATAGTTGTGGTTTTTATGCCTCATTGTTGTACCTATCATCACATCTTTGTATATTACAGACATTATGGGATGTCTTATCTTTCCTTTAGTCACAAAATGAAGCAGCAAATCTTCACTCTTATTTGTGAAGTCTTACCACAGCTCTACATTATTCTCCTTATCACAATATGAATCCCCCCTCCCCTCCCCTCTCCTCCCCTCCCCTCCGGCTCCCTGTAATGGTTTCTATGGTGACATGGTTTCCTGAGCTGGTTGCTAAGGAACAGCCTCTGCGGCAGAGCTGTGCAGTAGTGATGTCAGGACTATAGGTGTAGTGTGAGAGACCTCATGGATGCAGTGTGCAGACTTGTCGGCCTGATTACACACATGCCGGCATGATGGAGCACATGGCCTGTGTGTCCTCCCAGGATGGGTTCCATCCCTGAATGGGTTCCACCCCAGAATACCCACATTTATTGTTGGTGTTCTGTGGAGGGAAGAGTTGGTGTTTAGAATTCCTCTGCTAATTATTTAAATTGTAGAAATAGGTTGAGTGTAATAGTGTGAGAGGGCGTAAAGATGCAGTGGGTCACAGAGGAAGGTTCACACATTGTGGCATGAAAGTGGAACATTTATCTATTATAATTCTCTGTGAGTGATTTGGGGGTTTGAGAATCTCTGATGAAGTGTTTTCTATATTTGGTGCAGGTCTGCGCTCTGGTTCCTGAGCACTTTGTGTTCATGTTGTGACTCCAGATGGACAAATAATCACCTTTTGGCACCCAAGGGTTTGTTTTCATGGCTGGTTACCCTTTGATAAGTGACCTGCCTGCACTTTTGGGCCTGAGACAGAAACAGAAGTCTGTGGAAATAATTAGGAAAACTCTACAATTTGGTGTTTAACAAGTCTTTGTATACTGTATACTAATATAGTTAGTATCTAACTAAGGGTTATCTGTGCTTGTAATTGCAGTTGCTCATCTCATACTTCAATCCTATTCTCATTCAGTCCATTTTTGACTTCTTGAATCTTTCATATATACTTTATTTGCGTCTCCATGATTCCTGCTTCCCTAGAGGACTTTGAGAAGCGATGCTTGTTGGCTGTGTTCCTCAGATTGAAGTGCTGCTGAGTCACACTGTAACGGTGCTCAGCTCAGTCAGAGTTAACCTGGGACATGGAGAACAGAACTTCAGCCCAATTTACTCACCTGTAATAATTCTTATTTTGTAGAGCAAACCTTAGTAGAGAGACAGAACCGGACACCCTGCGGCCTCGGCGGGATCGTTGAAGTGTGTGTGTGGGATGAAGTGGGTATTTGCATGACTGAGTAGGTCTGTGGAGACTCGGCCTGTGGCATTGCATTCATCACTGTAATGCATGTGGCTCTGCTCTGTAATTGTATTATGCACACTTCTAACCTCGTCAGGGTCTCTACTGCGTGTTGAAGACGACCCGAGGACAAAGTGGGGCTGAGGCCTCGCGACATGAAAGCAGAGGTTTAACTCTCCGTGTTAAACTTCCTCACTTATATTTGTAAATGTGATAAACGGTTTATCATCAGCGGTTGTGAGGCGGATGATCGCCTACAGCAAAGGAATAAATGCTTAGATGCTTTACATGAGGAGTAACATTAGTATAACCACAGTGTAGAGAACATCCAAGTGTATAGATAAAAAGGAGAATGTCTTTCAGGCTATGGTCTCAGATATTGGACTCAGCCACACTTGGACCATCAAACGCTGCTTACAGGCCAACTGTTCCATCGGTGTGGGTGGTTTTGGAATGAATCATGTTCTAGTACCTTTAAAAAAGTGTATTTAAGTGCAGTAATGCAGTGAGATAGACGCTGTATGGTCACCGGCCTGTCGTTCCCTAGTTTGGTCTGAGAGTTCCCACAATGAATGAGCCTCAGCTGTGGCCTACAAAGTGCTTTTTAAATGATATTCACTTCACTATATCTGCAGTTCTTAGTCAAGCTTAAGCCCCTGCAGCCATGAAACCCCACCTTCACTGTAGCAAAAAGAGAGACACAAGGATGAAGGCGATGAGGATGATGTGTGCCTTCTCGCTCGCCCACGGCTGTGACTTGGCTGTGAAACGCGTCGCAGAGCTTTGCTGACCGGAAAGTAAAAAATTCTCTGTGGTTCCGATTGTTCTCCCGTTCTGCGGTGATTCATGGATCGCATCACAAAGGAAGAACTCTGGGCTGAAATAAAACATGTAGGTTGATCATTGACTCTGTGGGAGACGCAGACTGTTACGTGTTTAATGTGTCTGGGCTGTGGGTGTGTCTCTGTGGAGCTACACACCGGTTCATTGTGCTGAATCTGCACTTATGAAGCCAACTATGACTGAAATCTGGCACCGCAGCGGTTGCAGTTATGTCACCCATTCTTCTAGCAGACCTCATTTGCATTTGATGTTAGCTGTGGACGAATTATGCATTTCTTCAGATACGCTGTTTACATCCGTCTGCTGCAGCCGCTCTCTACTGGCTACTCTGCCCTGCATGTGGAAATGGAATCATGGCAAAGCAGCAGATTGCAGTGTAAAAATTGCGAAAGTCTGGGCTCAAACAAGGCTCTCATGCAAAATGAATTGAATCCCCCTGTGAGATTATGAGTCATGTTTACGTCTCATGCTGAGTGACTGGCTGCTCATGTCTTGCACTTCAAAAGGAGGATTCAGCACCCCGGACAGCTCCCACCTGTCCACTGGCTGTGTGTATCTTTTTTAATTTGAATAAAATCTGTGTGTAGTGTTTGCAGAGCCTCTCTTTGTGTTTCCCATCAGATTGAATTTCAGGAGCGATGCTTGTGCTTGCGGAAATCACAGATGAAACCCTGACGATCAATATTTGCATGTGGTATGCTCCTGGACTGCTAGGAGTGTGTGTGCCTGGGTGTTTGTCTGTGTGTGTGCGTTGGGGGAGGGTAGGCCTGATGGAGCTGCTGTGTCACGGAGCCCAGCAGTCATAAGTAATCAATAGAGAGCGGCACATTCATGATGAAGCGTGTTGTGTTGTGTTTCCATGAGGTCCTGTTTCCTATTTCCTGTTTATCACACACACACACACACACTCTGTGTCTTATGTAATTATGTGGAGGCAGAAATATAAAAAGAACAGGGCGTGGTCCTTATGAAATTGTTGTGCTTTGGTTGGGCTCTTTATAAACCTCCCTTTGAGCTGGATTTGAACCCACAACCTCCTGGTCACAAGGTGTCCCATGTTATTTATTCCTCACCTAGACTGTTGTGTTTTCTGCAGTTTCTGTCTGGGTCTTTGAAAGCCGACATGCCTCTCTCTCTCTCCCTCTCTGTCTCTCTCTCTCTCTCTCTCGCCTCTCTCTCTTTTTATCTTCCCCCAAACTCATCTGCGATTCTGTCTGGTCTCCTTGGCAACCGCTGTGCAGCTCTCCGTCCCTTTGCACTTGTTTGGGAGGAGCGGTTGGGGGTTGGGGGCGACTGCAGAGGAAAGGAAAGCCCTCTCTCTGTGGTCAATGGGCGTGTTTAAGATCTCATGGCTGACTGACCGCTGACTGCTGCAGGTTACTGATAAAACAATCCCCTCTTTTCTTTGGCTCAATCAGATGCTGTTTCTCAAATTAGACATCTGGGAGCAACTAAGAAGCACAATGTGACATAAGGTTAATGTAATATAAAGGTTAGAGGCTTATTCCTGAGAACAAAATGTCTTCTTAATAGCAGATTTTGCCGGACCGACTCGACGTCTCTGTATAGGAAATGAAAGTAGGAGCTCTTCTTTCTCTCCCTGGGCACGCCGGCTGCTGTTAAGCTCGTCAATAAGCTTGTTGAAAGAAGGTCAGAGCTCCATCAGAGCCTTCATTTATTTATGACACTGCATTCACAGGGAGATGGGCTTCTTCATTAACGAGCGCATCACAAGCTCCGGCTCAGGCATTAGGTCACTCTTTGTTGCAAAGTCGTCTTCTAGTCTTCTGAGGAAAGCTCTTTAACATCACTGCCGACCCTTTGCCTGATGACAACATCCAAACCCTAACAATTCAAGCCATTTTAGAGTTTTGAGTGGATACTAATTTATTTTATTCCCTAATAAGAAAGGTCGATGATTTGACAGGTAGTTTGTATTTTCAGACTAGTCATAATATCTTTAACTGTTTTTCATAGTCATTTCCCTCCAGACAGTTCCATCTACTGGCAGACTCATATGCCAGTAGAAAGAAAAGTTAATTCCATTTCTTTATTGATATGCTGCACACATAGAGGCATGATTGTTCCTTTCTTTCTCTGCCCATTCTGAATATGCAGATAAATCAACTGCAAACCAATTCTCTAATGCAGTGGCATTTGTTTAATGTTTTCTCTTCTCTTTTGTATGGGAGTGTATGGGAGCCCCCCTAACAAAGTGAGATAGAGACTCCAAACCAACTCCACTATGTTTCTGGAGGCCTAAAATGGTACTGGACCAAATTTCAGACCTGTATCTTAACTGTAAACACAAAACCCTAACCCTAACCCAAACCCTTAATCTGGTAACCAACCAACCTGCACCTAACCAACATCCACATGAAACATTTAAGAGGTTTCTACTCTGCTGACATCATCTCCGTCTCCTCCAGGTCAGCTGCCTGCAGGACTTCTTTGGTGAAGATGACATCTTCCTCGCTTGCGGCCCAGAGAAATTCCGTTATCAGGACGACTTCAACCTGGATGAAAACGGTACGTGTGTGTGTGTAGCTGTGTACATCCTGCAGTACAGGGCAACAGGAGGGGCTCAGGTAGGAGGTGGAGCCTACCAATGATGTACTTTTTATGTGTTGTAAGGTCTTCCTGAAGCTGGTTGAAGCAGGATATTACAGGTTATGAACGTTATCTTTCTGTGCAGAGTGCCGGGTGACAAAGTCTGCATCCTCTGGCCGGATTCCATCCATGCTGGGTCACTTATCTCCCAGAGGAGGAGGGATGTCCCGCAGGAGCAAGTCTCCCTCATCTACCGGCTCAGGTAGAGATGTGCATTTATCTTATCTTGACAAAAAAGAACCAAAAAGCAAATGTATCACTTTCATATTTTATGATGCAAAAGTGTAAACGTTGTGTATTCTGCGGTATATCATCATTTTATTGTATTAGTGTTGACTTGGCTCTGTTTTTGCTGTACTGGCAGCTAATGGGACAGCAGGCAGTCAGCTGTCCACCCCTCGATCTGGAAAGTCTCCCAGTCCGTCTCCAACCAGTCCAGCCAGCCTGCGAAGACGTCAGGTACTTCCTACAGACAGGCTTAGATATTATATAACAAGAGTTTATCTTACATTCAACATGAAGACACTAGTCCATGGACATTTATGGATGGAATACATTCTGCCGAAACCCGGGACTGAACCAGTAACATTCAGATCTTCAGTCTTACGCTCTCCCAACTGAGCTATTTCCGCCTTTTCTGATTGAATCATAGCGCTCAGGCGTTTTCCACTGCAAAATATGGGCTTTTTACAAAAATGACCCATTTGGTCCATGGTTACACTCATGTCATGCTTCCTGAATTTTTTTTTTTTTAGCAATTTGTTTTTATTGAAGCAGTCATTGTACATGACGTTGTGCATACAGGTGTAGGATATTTTGGAGATCTTTTTTTATATAGAAAGAGGGGGAAGAGGAGAGAGAGAGATAGAGAAAAGGGAGGAAGGTTGTGTTATCCCTACTATTGTTGTTGAACTTTATACGTAGATCCTGAGGTAGAGTACATTAGACTGGAGTTGCAATGATGTCATAGGGTACATACAGAACTTACAGGATGATGTCAGACAGCAATGTAGGCTAGTACAGATCGCATCATAGGTTGTGATAGAGAGAGAGAGAGAGATAGGGGAGAAACAGAGGGAGAGAAAAAAAAGAACCAGAGAGAAGACATCCCACCCCCAAACCCCACATTCACACAACCCCACAGTCACACAACCCCACATTCACACAACCCCACAGTCACACAACCCCACATTCACACAACCCCACATTCACACAACCCCACAGTCACACAACCCCACATTCACACAACCCCACAGTCACACAACCCCACATTCACACAACCCCACAGTCACACAACCCCACATTCACACAACCCCACAGTCACACAACCCCACAGTCACACAACCCCACATCCACACAACCCCACAGTCACACAACCCCACATCCACACAACCCCACAGTCACACAACCCCGTCCTGGACTGCCTGAAATGGAAAATAAAATGATAAAATAAAATAAAATAAAAAGGAACTGTTCTGTGTTCTGGTTAGGGTTAGACCAAAATTTTAATTTGCCCCAATCTTTCTAGAGGGTTCTTTTTCTTCACCTCCTTTTTCTCCAATTTCTATTCTCTCGTTCTTTTTCTTCACCTCTTTCCTTGATTTCCAATTCTCATTCTGCTGCTGCCTGCTGAATGGATCTAGTTACACGTTATCTATTCTTTCCATCTTCCTCTTAACCCACTCTCTCTCTCTCTCTCTCTCTCTCTCTCTCTCTCTCTCTCTCTCTCTTCAGGGCTCTCAGCACAGCGGCTCTTCTCTCTCTTTGGCCTCCACTAAGGTGTGCAGCTCCATGGATGAAGGCGATGGAGCCGGCAGTGAAGGTAAAACATGGAAACACACAGGAAACGCTCTCATGTGCAGGTGACATCAGTAACTAAGCAGCTTTGCTCTCCTCTCTGCAGCTGAGTTCATGGACGAGTGCGCCTCGGTCCCTGCCTCCATCGCAGAGCGGTACAAAGTGGGGAGGACTTTAGGGGATGGAAACTTCGCCGTGGTGCGAGAGTGTTTGGAGAGATCCACGGGCAGAGAGTACGCACTGAAGATCATCAGCAAA
Organism: Genypterus blacodes; assembly: GCF_046128005.1. Classification (NCBI taxonomy): domain Eukaryota; kingdom Metazoa; phylum Chordata; class Actinopteri; order Ophidiiformes; family Ophidiidae; genus Genypterus; species Genypterus blacodes. The sequence goes on from NW_027466845.1 coordinate 2,733,077, forward strand.
GAGAAATGCAGGGGAAAGGTGAGGCCTGATCCTGCTGCCATCTCACCTCTGCCTGCTCAGCCTGTCTGTCCTCTCCTCTGCAGCAGTTACATGTGTTGGCCAGCAGATGATGCCGTCGCCTCTGAATAAAATGTTGGCTCTTCAGTTTTTGATGTTGATTAACTTTCTTTCTGAATTAAAGCTTGTACATGTATGCATATAAAGTCCATATGTTTTCTTTGTTATTTAATGTTTTCTTTGATCATGCAGGAACACATGATCCAGAGTGAGGTGGCAATACTGCGTCGTGTGAAACACCCCAACATCGTGCTTCTGATCGAAGAGATGGACACCAACAATGACCTCTATCTTGTAATGGAGCTGGTTAAGGTGCGACTTAGCTCTTAGTTGTTTTCTCTTCACAATCTCCTTTGGTTCTTTATCTTAAAAGTGGTTAAAGTTCCCCAAACATTTCAGTTACTGCAGCTGTTTCACAATGAGTTATAAAAGAGCAAGCGTTCCTCTCTCCTCTCCTGAATGTTTCGTCTCCAGGGAGGCGATCTGTTCGACGCCATCACCTCCTCCAACAAATACACCGAGCGGGACGCCAGCTCCATGCTCTTCAACCTGGCAAGTGCCGTCAAGTACCTGCACAGCCTGAACATCGTCCACAGAGACATCAAGCCAGAAAACCTGCTGGTAAGTACAAAAACGTCTTTAAATCAAAAGTTCTCTACTCATACTTTGAAAAAGATACATATATAATATACGGAAAAACATTTAGATGCTTTTTAAAATCAGCATAGCGCTTATCTGCTTGCAATTGCTCTATTTTCCCCTTTGTGTCAGAGCGGGGAGCATCTGGGGAATTTGCTTTGCCCACAGAGTTTCCATTCCAAATGTTTTCCGAGTGAATAATGGTCTGTTTCCCATATAATGCAGATGTAGCACAAAAGTCCTTCCCTCAGGCTCTATTTTTAAACTCTGCACTGACATTTCTGTCCCAGTTTTGTCATCAGGCAGAGCCTCAGAGTATCCGGCCATTAGCTGTGTTTACATGCAGGCAACGAGCCTTTATCCTCTCTGCTATTAAAGGCAGGAATGAGATCATGTTCTATTCATGAATGCAGAATCTGACGTCTTTCCATGCCTGAATGAATAGATTTTTTAGTCCCATAATCTAGATCTGTTACTAATAAGCACATTTAAATCAGTGCATCAGATTGTGTGCATGACTGATGAACCAAAATCAATGTAAGTAAACTAAAAGTGAGGGTTTCTGGCCTTCTGCAGGTGTTTGAGCATCAGGATGGCAGCAAGTCTTTGAAGCTGGGAGACTTCGGCTTGGCCACCGTGGTGAACGGGCCACTGTACACTGTGTGTGGCACGCCCACTTACGTAGCGCCGGAGATCGTCTCAGAGGCCGGGTGAGTCACAGGAGATACGGGAATCCAAAACTGTAGTATTTGGATATTTGCAGTAGGAAATGATGGGAAAACGGCTCAGAGATCTTTGTGGACTTCACTGTAGATCTATTTAGTGCGTCTCATTTGTTCCTCTTCACTCACAGATATGGACTGAAGGTGGACATTTGGGCAGCTGGTGTCATCACTTACATCCTGCTGTGTGGCTTCCCTCCATTCCGTGGGTACGTGCTTCAGCTCCAAATGGTAGAAAATGAAAAATCTCTCAAATCGCCGGCTCTGTATGAAAAATGGACTCAGTTTTTTTCATTTATTTCCTGTAAGCTCCTAAAATAGAGGCTCTGCTTTAAACGTAATTTGCTAGAAAGGTTGCCCATTAGAGCACATACCTCTGCCAAGGCCAAACAAGCCTGGAGGCTGTTTTTATGGGGCTGGAAGAATCTAAGCTTGACCTTGCTGAAGTTAATAGAATAAGAATAGCTGGAGCTTTGATGCGTCTGCAGCAGAGTTTGAATAGTGATTGTAGTTTTCCATTATAAATAAAATAGCTGCGGTTCTTTTCTCTCAACAGAAGTGGTGAAGATCAAGAAGCTCTCTTTGAACAGATCCTGACGGGCCAGCTGGAGTTCCCTTCACCGTACTGGGAGTCTGTGTCTGACACTGCCAAGGTCGGTGTGCGGAGATGTCGTTTTATCTCTCTCTCTCTCACCACAGAGGGAGAGACAGAGAGAGAGAGAGAGCTGCGTTTGTTGATCTGTTGCCGTGGCGTCTCAGGCTGCAGTTCTCACCGGCTTCTCCTGCTGTCTCTTCTCAGGTTCTGATCACAGGGATGCTGCAGGTGGAGGTGGATCAGAGGTACACAGCTGTTCAGGTTCTCGACCATCCCTGGGTCAACGTAAGTAGACGCACGCACCGCTGGCGCCGCTTTGAATGCAACCGCACGCCGTTTCAGCAGGTGGAGTTGTTGACGTCTCGGCGGTTTCCTTTTTTTTCTCTGCAGGATGAACGCGTGTGGGAAAACGAGCAGCAGCTTCCTGTGGCGGGGAAGATCAAGAAACACTTCAACACCGGGCCCAAGCTTCACAGCACCACAGCAGGCGTGTCAGTCATTACAGTAAGAACTCATCTACATCTGTCCACGCTGCATGGCATTCTGCATCATCCTCCTCCTTTGTAGCGCTGCTTGATGCTAATCTTCAAGGAGTTGCGCTCGCTGGCGTTAAAAACCGAGGTGTTTTTTTGAAGGTTCAGCGTTTCTTTTCTCCTCCACGCCTGCTGCCTGCTCTTTCGTTGCGGAACCCTTTTGTGTTTTTGGATGTGAATGTAATGAGTTTGAAGCCAAAGCCAGCATGGGCAGCTTTTTGTTCAGCAGAAAATGGATCCACGACATCATCGGATTGTGTGGATTACATTGTTCTCGCTCTCGCAAAGCGGCGGGCGGCTTCAAACGTCTGCGTTCACTTTGATGCTTCACGCCTGTAATTTCTTGTGCTTCATTGTCTCCTCACTCATCTTCCTCCTCCTCTTACCGGTTGTCTCGTCATCCTCCCTTAGATGGACTGTCAGCACCGTTGTCAGCAGAGCCCTCTTCCTCAATCATACGATGAAGCCGTCGTTCTGCGGCGGCGGCTAAGTTTAGGCAGATAGGATTTCATGAAGGTTTCCCAAGCTGAGCTCCATATGTGAGGTTTGCAGAGAGACGGCCGGTTTATGCTGAAAGTCAGAACTCATTTACTTTGAATGCAGAAGAAGAATCTCCTTCTTCTGCATTCCTCTTCATTTCCAGCTCCTTTATTAAACTTCTTGTAAACGCGGCCGCTCACTTCTCATTCGCCAATATTCCTGACAATTCCCAGAGCTTCAGTCGACACAGATGTGGTGTTCGCTCCTCTGCCAGCTGTTTCATCATCTAACACTTAAAGTTACAGTATTTGCCTTTGTGCTGCTCAAGCCCATGATGCTTTAAAGTCCAAGGTTCTCGTCTCTTTCTCCTTAACTGGACCAGGACTTTACCATGCAGAGGTCAGGGTCTCTGGAACACAACCAGCATTCAGCAATGTCCTGGATAAGGTATGATACAGTGTAGCGTTAATGAGCTGTGCTTCCATGGCAACGTGCTGGCAGGTCCCATTCCCCACCACAGCCCAGAGGGCAGCAGAGCCATCAGCCCATCCATTACATCATCTCACCGATGCTGTGGCTCTCTGCTGTCTGCTGGAGCGGCTGGTTCCTCTCTCCTTTATTTACTGAGCTGTGTTTTGCTATTTACTGCTCAGAGAAGCGACGCCTCCGTGATGCGAGCTGCACTCGGCGGTGCATGTAGTGTGATGAGCAAACTGCATTTTGATTCACCAGCTGCTTGTTGTTATATTCCAGCAGCAGCTCAGTCGTTAAGATGAGACGCACCTTTGTCGCTGTAGCTTCTATGGCTTTGTTTCCCTTTTTATTTTGGCTCCAGTTTTCTCAACCTTTCCCAGCATGAGTTGTTGAGCAGATGCAGCATGCGACATTGGTCCATCTAACATCTACTGGAATGCCTCAGCAGTGGTTGATTTACAGCCACTCTCACCTGTGCGGTCCTGTGGAGAACCTAATGGTCGCTCCCGTGTTGCCCCCTCTCTCAGACCACCCCACTTGACAAGGAAAAGCAGGTTTTCCGACGAAGACGCCACCAGGATGTGAAGCCAGCGCCCCGAGTTCCAAAGAGCTTCGGCGCCGGTGCCGCCCACATTGCCAGCCCCGGCCTCCCCCTCACAGAGTTCACCTCCGAGTCAGAGGACTATTCTCCGAGCTCGGCCGGCACCGTCCGCTCCCCCATCTCCCCGTTCTAACTGGAGGCCTTGGTACAGTCCGACCCCGACAAAGGCTGAAGAACTAAACACTGACTGGGCTCAAACACCCTGATATTGCTGACTCGGATGTTTACAGACTGTAAACAAACCGAACTTCAGTGTTTTGAAACTGATTCCCCCCCCTAAGTTATTAGATTTTGGTGAAATTGAGACGCCACTAAACTGATTTCAGGCCTCGTTTACGCACAGCAGAATCCGGCTCACAGTATTCTAGCGCCCTCAAGTGGTCAACATGTGGCAGTGCAGGAGATCCAACACGCCACAGGAGACACTTCTATTGTAAAGAAACTTCTACATGTTAAACATTGTGATTGGCTGATGTGACTCCAGTACTTATCAGCGATCACACAGAATAATATGCTCGTGCTTGTTTGCCATAATGTTTAACCAATAATTATTCAGTATAATAATAACAGTACAGGTTCTTGTTGTACTGTGGGACTTCTCAATAACCGTCCTGTGATTCTGGTGTGTAACCTGAACACACACAACGATAAGAGGAATGTCAGACATGCAGCTGTATTGCACCAATGAGCATCGTCTGCATCGTACAGATCCTGATTGTTGCCACGCAGTCGCTTGTCGCCTCGGTAACAGAATGTTCCGACTGCTGATGGTCCAACTCACCTGTGTGCTCCCTGCTCTGACAGGTGTGTTAGTGGAACAGTAGTTTTCTTAAGTCTTTTTCAGAGTGTGTGTGTGTGTGTGTGTGTGTGTGTGAGAGGTGGTGCAGATGAATGTCAGTGCTATGTAGTTGTTGATAGTAAGTGCATGTTTAAAGCCTTGCCTTGGCATATATGGATTAAGTGCAATTAGGTGAGCACAGTATTAAAATTGTCTTTTGTAAGGCTGGAATGGGAATTGCTGCTGGCTTTTGTGGCAGCCAGCAGACACACACACACACACACACACACACAGCCCTGTATGTTACTATATGTAAAGATTTTGCCCTAAATTAAGAAGAAGGAAAAAAAAAAAGTGAAATGTTGGTAAACACAGCAAAGTGCTTCCAGGTTGATTCTATTTGGATATTTGGTCATAGATCTTCATTTGTTGGTGTTTTTAATCATTAGTCAATGTCCATCATGTCCTGTGTGTCCTAACGGCTTCATTGATAAGCTCAGCAGTGATCAATTATTCATGGATGTGTACGTCTGATTCCCTTTATCAGAAACTGTTACCTGCATGTGTGCCAATAAGCATCTGAAGTCTGTTGTCCTGCTGTCATGATACTGTCTCGCTGTCTGGGTGGATGCAGTTGGCTTGAGCTCTGTCACCCTGTTTGTGTGGCATCTCACTGCTGACATTGTTGTAAAGGGCTTTCAAGATTGTCAACGGAAGGAAGCAAACCAAAAAGCACAAAGAAAGCAAGTTGTCATCTCGACTTAGGAACTGTTTGCTTCGGCGAGGCTCACAGTTTCTTAGAAGAGACGTCTTCTGAAAAATGTAAACCTTTTAGAATACTACTTCTTGAAACAGCCTGAATGTTGTGGAGGAAGTCAGGGAATGCTGTCTGTGTTGTGTGGAAGCAGCAAGGGAATGTCAATGTTGTATTATATTTATCCATATTTCATCAATGTAGGAACGTTATAAAACAAGCTGAATGAAAACTTAACGCATTAATGTTTCATGTCATACAAATCTATTATGTTCCAACAATGTACTAAAACAAACAAACCTGTTAATAAAATCAATTTAATTAAATTGTGAGTCAGTTTGTATTTACAAGTCCTTGCTAGATCTACAGATGTCCAGTAGATGGCAGTACAACGCAAGCAGCATGTTCAGGCTTACTAAAATGAAGTTACATATACTCGCCACTAGATGGGGGTAGATCCCCGCGTCAGGGAGGCAGTGAAATACTGAAATACTCCGCCCGAGTAGTTTTATTATATTTTATTAAAAACACAACGAAAAGATGAAAGCAGTTAAATTTACAGTTATAATTTTTTTTATATATTGGCTCAGTTTCACATCCATTCACATCCTTTTCCTGGCAACAAACTGACAATAGAATTAGAATATATAAATATCTTTATATGTTACATGAAATTAAAAATGAAACCTGAATGTAAACAAATATGAACAAAAGAGACCTTGTTTAGAAACGTTAAAACAACTTAAAATGTACAATAATGGGAACGAACGAACAGGAAATTAGCTTGTAGCATGTAAACATTAAGCTTTGGGAAAAGCGACGACTTGTAGCACCGCAAGGAAATCAAAATGCAAACTGGTGATCTATTTGCATATTTTTGTTCCGTCTCCACCGTCACCTTGTGAGGGCAGACTTTGTCATTTCTGCTTTTCAACATAGATATTTTTATACCTCCCCAAAATAGAACACGATCATTTCCAGAGCTCACATTTCCTGCGCATCATCATTATCATCAGGTCGGGTCTTTGTGACACAGCTACCGTCAGAATATTGCTTTCCAATTCATGATGTTACAGTATAAATCTAAAATAAACGAACTTAAGTGTTGTGTGGAAACTAGTTAACACAAATTGAAACACACGCCTTCGTAATGTATTGTTAATCCGTAAATGTAACAGTAAGGTTTGCAGAATCATGAAGTTCCTGTGAGACATCAAACGTCTCACGGCTCAAACACAAACACAGTAACAGTCGTCACAGTTCTCTCCAAATGTGAAATTCATTCCTCTGGATATGTTCGTATATTTTGAAAAAGAAAAGATAACTGCTTTACCAAATGAATCATTTAAAGAATCACACAGATTAAAGTCATTTCAATCTCTTCACCTTCTTAAAATACGTCTTATCCTTCACCTATCCACCTTTTTGCTGACATCGTGATAATAATAAAAAACATTTCCCACACAGGACGACACTCACACTACAACTGAAATCTCCTTTACACACAAAACACAGCTAATTAGTGTTGCACAACTCCTCTTTTAGTCACATACATCAGACCACCGTCGATAACAATGAGCAAACAAGGATCCACATACGTGTACACACAGTATGACGCACTAACAACCTTAGACTAAGACCTGGAGAGCAATGGAGATGCTTTGAAACATTTACACACGACCCACGTAATGGAAATGATGGCAACTGTCACGCTGAAGGCCGATCTAACGACGTGTGTGTGTCGTTATCTCAGCCTTTACAGGGAAGAAACGCTTTAACTGTCCGCATGTACAGCTCAACCTTCATCTTAGAAAAGTCCTCCTCCAAGTAAGATATGTATCTGGCATACAAATGTTGTATAAATGTTTCCGACAGAGGATTTAGTTTTGATTTGCATCTTCACAGTTTGAAAAAAGAACAAAAAAAGTACAAGCTGTTATGCATTATGTATTTTTATTAACCCTATAATTACACAGATGTGACTCAGCTGAGCTCAGTCTCTCTCTCTCTCTCTCTCTCTGAGCGTCGCTGGGCTGCAGGCGAGGAGCAGCGAGGCCGCGGCAGACGAACCAGCGGAAGCTCAACCTCGCTTAGTTCCGCCGTGTTCGTCGTCTCCTGCGCGCGCCTGCCAGTTTCTCTCTGTCACCCGGTTGGTAAAGGTCCATCTTACCCACCGTGCTCTGCTTTTGGCTCCGCCTCCGGCTCCCCCTCGCTCAGTACCTGTTCTGATGCTCGTAGTGCCATCTGTTGAAATCTATGTTAAATGCCACGATGCTGCCGGAGGCCATGCCGCTGATCAAAGTCCTGGAAAGCAACACAAACGTGGGAATTAGGAGGGAAAAAGCATTGCGACTAAACTAAAACAAGGCGACAAACCCAGCAATCCTTGACCTCCTGCAGATCTGTATTATCTTATCCATCACAGTTTCATATTTCAAAGGTGTCTTTATATTCAGCCACTGTGCATTCATACGTGTGCTTTGTTGAAAAGGATTTCCAGTTTGTTAAAAGGTTCCACAGTGGTGAATGCAGCGAGGAGCGGAGGTCAGCAGAGGTCAGCAGAGGCCGTGACTGTAAATCGTGGCGTTCCTCTGACAACTAAAGTGGCCCATTGAGCCCCAGTGTCTCTCTGCAGCCCCTTTGCCCTCACGGCCACGTCTGCGCCCGCTATGGAGGCAAGCAGCTGATTTCACAGGGTCGACTTATACTGCTACACCCCCAGGGCTTAAATGTTCCGGCACAATGAACAGAGCTGCAGCAGAATGGCGCTCTGTACGTGGAGCCCGGCAGAGCGGCTCGCTCCTGTTACCTCACCTCAACTCAATGAGGAAACAGAACCAAGACTTCAAGATCTCACTGAGCCGTTTGCATTCGGTGGTTCAGTTTGTGTTTCCTCTTTATAAGTCATTCTGATGGGAAGTTGACTCTGCTGTCCTCTGCTCACCTCAGCTGCTCTTCAGTCTCCATGGAGCGGAGATAAGAACCGGGCCTCTGTTTAGGTCCGACTGTAAGTACTGACTGGGATTTAGCCTGTGGGTGTGATGAGCAGCGTGGACATTCAGACTCTTTAACCTCTTGACTCCCAGGGTCACACCATGACGTCAGACGTGAACCTTTTCACCTCTGCGCTGCCGTCCACACAGCTATTACATGACGTCCTGGATCAGTGTAGCCTTTGTGGCTGTAGGGGGCGCTGTGTGAGGGACTGGGCCCTGAAGACTGCAGGGTTTCAGCCCCAAACATCTATGAGTGGCTTTCATTTTCAAACGTGCAGCCTTCAGCAACAGCATCATGATGTTAACATGATCATGATGATGTAACCTTAGTGATGTCACAGAGGTCATTTCCCCCTCACATGTAGAAGAATAACACTCCCCCAGAATGTAAACAGGATCTGATACAGACTCAAAAGAGCAAATGCACCTGATGAACACACTCAGACAGCGTGGCTTTTGTGTTTCTGACCTCTGATCGTGCGACAGATCCATGGCTCGGACGCCAGCGTCACAGCCGGGGTAGATGTAGAGCTTTTTGAAGTCGCAGGCCTGCCACACCTCCACCACGCCGCTGTCCCCGCCCGTCACCAAGTTGTGCCCGTCGCTGCTCAGGAGGATGGCCTGAGGACAAACAGGAGTTCACTCTCAACCCATATTACTAACACCAAACGCAAATACAACTTAGAATACAACGACGTCTCCATTGTTTCCTCTCTATATGTGGTTGTCCACTCGTGCTTGATATTCTAGGAGTGAGACGCCTGCTGTGGGTCGTCTGCTCACCCTGGTGGAGTCGTTGACCTCCATCTGTGCCAGCAGTTTGCCGTTAATGCTGAAGTTGCAGAAGCGTCCCCGGTCGTAGTAGATGATGCAGTGGCCCTCGCTGGACACGGAGATGAGCCGCGGGCACAGGAAGCTGTCGGGCCCCTCCAGAGCTCGCAGCAGGTCGCCTGTGATGGTGTGGACCAGACATGGACCCTCTGCCCCGCCCCCGACACACACACAATATAAGGATGTTAGGATCTAATATGAATCAACAACATTCAAACTGGAGCTAAACTATTGGGCGTTTTCACACCTGGATGGTTTTAAAGCTCTCAGACTGATGACTCAGCATTTTCTGTGGCTACGTGAACACACTCGACAAACTGGAGCTCCAATTGATTTTTGCAAAAGTGGAAACAAAGAGGCAACGTTCTGCTTTGCCTCATGGTTAAAGATCCTCCAGGTTTTACAGACAAATGTAACTCCAATCTGAAGTACAGGAGGTCTGAGAGCTCGTCAAAGAGCTAAACGTCCTCATCCAGTGTGGACACAAAAACTACTGAGGTCATGTTGCAGCTCTCTGGTTCATTTTTAAATAACTATATGCAAAAACCCTCTTTGTTCTTAGTTATTCTGTCTCTATAAAACTCGAACCCTGAGCTGCAGGGAGGATTCAGCCCCGTCTGCTGGCTTTGATTCCTGGTGTGTAGAGTTTGTCTTCTCTTGTGTTCCCGTCATCACAAAATCATACAACTGGAGTGTGTTAATGAGCCTGAATCCCTGCAGCAGCTGGAATCCAGAGCTTCCTCGAGTAGATTTAAGATTTAAAGAACAAAATGACCTCACACCTCCTCTATTGTCTCTGGTGACAATGCAGCGCAGAGAGAAGCACACTGACCTTTGGCTCCGCTAATGACCAGGCCCAACTCAGCACACACCGACACACACACCACCTCGTGGTCGTGACCCGTCAGAACCGCTCGGGGCGCCGGGTAGTCGCCTGAAACCCAGACAGAGGAAAACAGATCGGCTCAAATTATTCATACGCTTTGTGATTATGCATCCAAAATTCTCCAAATGCGTCTCTGTGTTTTTCAGCTGTGGGATCTCTGTGCACTGATCTGAGTAACCACCAATTAAAAGATGTAAACAGAAGCGTAATGACGGTGACACACATCTGCTGGCAGGCGAGCCTCCTTCTGAATTGTCATGTAAATGCGGGGATGCCCGGCGATGGCAGACACGGCGCTCCGGTCCGTCCCGGCGTGTCACATGATTGATGATGGGCGGGGGAGAGGTTAGCGAGGGGAGTTTCACCGCCGCACCTGGAGCCGACCTCCAAGCTGCCACACGCGGGGACTCGGCACAATGAACACAAGTATCAAAGTAATAGTACTCCAAAGTATTATAAATATTAGATAGACGTCTTTTCCCTGAACAATCCAGAGGGCTTTAGTTCCATTTCATTAATTAGTTATTAAGAGAGCAATTTAAGTGTTGAACAGAGAGTCAGAGACGTTGGATTCATCACTGAATTAATGGAATTGGTGTAATTTGTGGGCATTTCCTGTGTGGTGATATTATAATTGCATGCAGGTGAGTAGCTCGGGATTCTGTGCCACTTTAGAGAACACACACACACACACTCAGACTTCTTTTACTGAAACGTTACAGGAAAAAAGACAAATTCTGGCTAATTTATGCAATAAAAAATGCTCAGAAATTAATTTTTTTTGCCACCAAACATGGACGACATGTAGGTGATTCGATACGAGACGCTCCTCGACTGAACACACCATAAATGGAACAAATCCTGTCTCCTTTGATGTCTTTTTTAATCAATTTATTTGCTTTTTAATCCATTTGAGCTCATTTAATCTTATATATTTGACATACATAACAGCAAAAGTCTGTTTATGATCCGTGCTATAGGAGTAAACCTGAGCTATACAGTAGTTGGCGTTAGAGCAGCATAACTCTTCTCACACAAACACAGAATATTCCCTGACAGGATTTGAGTCTCTTCCAAAAGTCCCAGCAGCTTGCAGTCGATCCCCTCCAGTGTTTATCCCTGCTTGATTTACATGCAGATTCATATGCAGATTTAAAAAAAATATCAAACCACATTTGTAACTAAATTATTTACAGGCCGTTGGAGCTTCAGTGTGCTGCTTTATACTTCCTGTTTATTTATTCATTTAGAAATAAAATAATCCCTCTGGAGTTCCTTCAGACCCATCAGAGCCCCGTGTCATCACACACGGCGCTGCGTTAACGCCACACACACACACAAACACACACTGTCAAACTCATTTCACAGATTACGTGACAGTCCGTGTCCACACACACACACACACACACACATGACGGCCTAAAGTTCAGCAAATCCACTGGAAGTTTCTTCATCCGTCCGGTTTGACAATAAACTTCCTGACGGATGATGTGGATTTGTGTCAGACCTTTCTTCTTCTTCTGCTCTTACTCTACCTCCCCTCCTCCCCTATACATGGTATCACCTCTGCAGCTGTAGCGGTCCAGTCAGTGAGCTGGGCTTGTGATCGATGCAGCCCAGTCCCTAAGAGACCTGGGGGGGGGGGGGGGGGGGGGGGGGGGGGGCTGAGCGGTGCTGTCAGTCCCCCTGCACCCGGTGCGGGGGGAGAGGGAGGGGGGCTGAATAGGGACAAGTGTCAGAAAAACCCTCCGGGGGGGAAAAAGGGGGACCTGGTGCAGCTCACCTACCCGACAAAAGATTCAATCACCCTGCCTGTATCCCCCCCTCTCTCCCCCCCCTCACCCAAACCCTGTCCGAGTCCTTGGGGACACGCCGGAGCCGGCTTCCACAATTACCCGGTGCAAATCTGCTCTCTGGCCGGTGTGACGGGCCGAGTGTGAGAGGCAGCGCCGCAGATTGAGCTGGAAGTTATTTTAATTATTACACATTTGAGACACGCGCGGCCTTTTTGGGGGCGACGGGTGAAATCAATTTCTCGGGCGCGTCTGCTGCAGAGTCAAACCACCTTAGACCGGCTTTGGAGAGGATATAATATGCATGAAATGAGCAGAATGAGACTGAGAAGGGATTGATTGGATGAATACCTCATTAAGTGACCACACTCTGCCTCAAAGCGTCTCTAGAACCAGGAAACCAACTTAAAAAAGCAGGTTTACATGAACTTTAGACTGTGATTATACTGTGAATACGGCAATGATCTGGCCTTTTCAATTCAAAGTATTCAGGCATGTAAACGTCTTTTTCATATTCCTGAATGGGCAGATTCTCCTCATACTGCAGGTGTGATTACGCAACGCCTCACACTCCTGTTGATGCTGCACGAGTCCACGTGTCCGTCCGCAGTCCGCCTCTAATCACACTGAGCGCAAACACTCAAACACGTCCTGATCTGGTGATGTACCGACAGACGGAAACGCGTCCCCGGCTCTCTCGCTCCTTCCTGTTCCCTTTGTGCGTCGGAGCTGCATTGTAAGCAGTGGCAGTGTGAATATCAGGGTAATAGTGTTTTCCTGCCGCAGTAACAGGAGTGCCATTGCCCCGTGCTAATTGGAGGCAACCAAGCTGAAATTCTTAATTAACTGTCTGAGCCTCAGTGAAGTTAATTAGAGAACACTCGCACCTAATCCGGAGCTCCTCCAATCAGTGACACTTGGAAAACACAAGATCTTCACGCGCGCACACTTACACACTTACACACTTACACACATCCCAGCCCCCCCCCCCCCTCCCCCCAATTATACCCTCATCCAGAAATGAAACACAGTCTTTGTCTGGTAGCGTCGGCGCTGATTGCGTGTGCGGCGCAGTAATGGCTGCTTCCCTCTGCCCCCCCTGACGGATTGTTGTGAACACAGACAATCAGCGAGAATGAGCGACTAAATGAACTGAGAGGCAGGAATCACACGCTGGGGTCTGCCATTTTGAATGCCGAGACATCTGGAGGCCTCTTACTTGAAAGCGAGGCGGCTCCATGCGATGATTCGTGCTAATGCATCACAGCCACGCTGCAGATAAACCATCCTCTCCCTGTCTCTCTGCATTATTTGATTTCAAGAGCAGAACGGCTTTTTTCTCCCGCTGATCAAAGACTCTGGCTCAGGAGGAACTACCTAAAGCCTCGTCCACGTTTAAGGCTCACGCTTCACAACAAAGGAGGACATTTTACCGGTGAATCCGCTCCTTCCCGCCTCACGGCTTTGGTTCTTTCCCTTTATTGGTCTCAGTCGTCTGAACGGCGCTGTAATCTCTGCGTCTGTGTCTGTGTCTCACTCACTGTTATTGGGGTTGTCACCTATAATGTGATGTCGCCCGCTCCAGTACCACAGCAGCAGGGTGGCGTCCCTGGAGCCGGAGACGATGTAGCAGTCTCCTCCGATGTACGACTCGGAGCGGGCCAGACACGTCACCACGTCCCAGTGACCGAACACGATCTGGGTCAGCTTCCCTGCAGAGGCACGAGACGGAGAAACAGATTAGAAAATGGGATTACAGGTCTGAAGAGTGGATTAGATGCAAAACAAGCAACTGGTTTCAGGGATTTTGTAGAAATGAGCTTCAGCATCTTATAACAAGGCAGTAGATTCGTCTTTACGCCCTTACATCGTGTTTCACAGGTGTCATCTGTCAGAAATGTGTGAAACTGAAATTTGAACACGGTGCCAATGTTCATCTTCCCAAAGCAGCTTTATATGAAGAGCACTTTCCTGTTCATACTTATATAAACATATTTACTGTTTACAAGATATTGCAATATTTGATTTGGTAGGGAGGCAGTAACTCAGTCGGTAGTGCTTCCGCTTGGGAACCAGAGGGTCGCCGGTTCAAGTCCCTGCCGAGCTGCCCCTGAGCAAGGCACCGAACCCTCAATTGCTCCCCCCTCTGTAATGGGTGGTAATGTAATGTAAGTCACTTTGGATAAAAGCGTCTGCTAAATGATCGTAATGTAATGTAATGGTAGTATTTGCATTGATTGGCATTAGGATGTCTGACAGTCACAGACCTCAATAAGAAGTTTGTCATTACAGTGAAAATGAAGGTCTTGATCGTGTTTAGTTTTTGTTTTTTATTGAGGAAAATGGAAACTAAAAGTAATAATAACGTAAAAAATATCCTTGATTTGATGTAATTTTACTTATTTGTCTCCCCTGGTATCAGAAATGGCATCAAATTCCAAGCCTTAGTATATAAGCAGACGTTTTGTATTAAATTTAACATTTTAGTATCAAAACAACCAAAGTCACAAAGCAAAACTTCCTCTAAAAGTCTAATTTTCAACATTTTTTACTTAAATTTGTAAAACTTAATTGCTTGCAAGAATCTCCACAGGAATGTTTTTTCTGCTTTTCAAAATAAAAGTTTCCCACTCAGACAGATATATTTGTATTTGATACTAGAGAAAATTCTTGTAATTCTTGTCGTGTAAAAAGCAAAAACTTCTCCCGCTGGATCATAATTAGTCCAAAAAACAATTAGTGACAGAACTCATGGCTAATTAAAGCACGGTGGTCACAGTGGTCTCGTCTCACAGTCGTCTATGTTTCTAGCCGGAACGTCAGGAGAGAATTTCAACACCGGGTTGTTATTCCCATCGTAGAGCTCCGTCCTCCACGCATCAGTGAGCATCTCTATAGGACACAGAGTCTACACCGTAACCTACCTGTCTCTGAGGAGTACACGCGGAAGCTCTTGTCCCAGAAGCCGCACACCAGGATGTAGCGGTTGTCAGCTGTCACCACAAAACAGTGCGTGGTGATTTGGATGCTCTGGTCCACCAGATCTGTGATCTGACGCTTGTTGCTTCCTGCGTTGTTTGCTTTGGAAAGAGACGCAGAGGACGTATGATTACAGGCGCCGGCGAGGAGGACCCTTAAGACTGTGACAGATGTGAAGGATTCAGTTTAGAGAAGGAAGCTGACGAACCAATCAGAGAGTCCATCTCTATGGGCAGGTGATGAGCCTGCTCCAGGGAGTAACCAGGCGCTCCACGGAGACCTGGGACACCCAAACAGAGGAATGATTGAAGGTATTTGTAAGAACTGCACATTTTTACACACACTCACACTCACACACACACACACTCACTTTATTGGAAGGCCGGCAAGGTTTCCACCTGCATAATTGTGGTTTCTTCCCCTTTCCCCTTCTTCTACTTTTGTTATTTTCAGAACGGCGCCTTCTAATCTCCTCCCGCCTCACTGGGCCCGGGTGGAAACAGAGAGTGTGTTTGAAACCATGGAGCCCTCCCTTATTAAAGGTCTAATGTTATTATCAGTACTCCCCCCCTGAAAGAAAAAAGGGCAGCCCAACCACATTTCCCTGACAGGATGGCGAGGGCGCTGCAGCTGCATTCATTAGAGCGTTGGAGCAGAGGGTCCAGACTCTCGGTCCTGAGATCAGTGCGTTTCTACGGTGACAGATGGGGAAGTGTGAGGAGAATGTGGCGCAGTTGCGGCCTAATTTCCCTGTAACCATTGCTGTGGCCCTCTGACCCCGAGGTGAGGCTGATGGTCGGGGGGAGGGGCTCTGTGGGTAATGTTGTTCACACATGTCTGAGAGCCAACATGTGGAAACACTCCGGCTCAGCTTACCTGGGAGGTGCTCGGCCTCGCACCGTGGCCAGCTGCTTACGGCTCTGTTACGAGCAGGGGGGCAGTGATGAGGTGATATCACGGGGGGGCGGCTGCTGTGGTGGCTATCACGTGTGGGCGGGTGTGGTGCGGCACGCTATGGCTGTTTTTACGACACGGCACATGTGTGAGCGTGTACATGAACGCAACGTGGAGCGTGGGAGCGACGTTTTCCCCAGCAAAATTCACTTTTCCCGTTTCACCAAACACACTTTGAACGGGCGGCGTGGAGTCTCTCTGCGTGTTGCGTTCAGGCACTCACCGACCGTGTTGTGCCAGCGGTTGACGGCGAAGAGGCGGCTGCACGTGACGGTGACCACGGCGGGCACGGTCAGATGGGGCAGCGTGTTCGCCGCCACGTGAGTCACGGGCGAGTTGGAGGGAAACTTCAACACCATGATGACGTCCTGCTGCATCTGGTCCTTGAACATGAGGGGACTCTGTGGAAGGAAACACTATTGAGTAGAAGAGGGAAAGGAGGGAAGCGTGGAGGAGGACGGGAGGAGGACAAGTGCCACGGAAGGAGACAGGAGACGATGTGGAATGATGACAGAGGAGGAAGGGGGAGCCGGAATGGAGAGAGGAGTTAGGAGAGGGATTAGTGGAGGTTGGAGGAAGAACTAGGCTGGAGCCGCATGCAGCGCTCGCTCAGACGTTACGGTCCGACGAGGGATGAGGGTGAGACGTGGAGACAACTGGAGATGGAGTCGGCTGTACACACACACACACAGGATGAGATGTTTGTCAGAAGAGATTCAGTTTGGTTCACACAGAGGAAACAGAAAGGAGACAGCCAGGGTTCTGCCTTTGGAGAGATTACAATGCTGGATTCAACAACATGTGCAGGAGGAGGAGGAGGAAGAGGAGGAAGAAGAGGCGTTTGTTCTCATCTCAGTCGTCATACTTGAGCCTTTCTGACAGAATCAGAGGAGCCCCATGCTCACACACCCACGTGCCTTTGGAGATCTTTCAGCCCAATTTGCTGTTGTTTGCAGCGGATACGTTTTTTAAGTTTTTTTTTCTGGTGTGGAGAGAGAAGAGCTGTGTGGGGATAATGAGGAAGAGGAGGAGGAGGAGCAGCTAATGGCAGAGAGGAGCCGCTGGGCCAGTAGAGAGCACTCTTCCCTTTGCACCACACCAGAGGAGACTTCACTGCACTGATGAATTTATTGTTACATTGTGGGTGTGGAGACCTTAAGTAAGATTTAGGAATGAGGGAATCCTCTTTAAAGGCCAAAAAAAGGAAGTATAGAAGGAATACAGGACATCTTTTCACCTCAGACATGCATAAACACACACACACACACAGACAGGTTCACACATCCTCCCTTCCTCACGCTCCCACACACAGACACACACACACACACACCATCACATCCCGCCATGGAAGGTGCGGGGAATATTTCCCAGCATGCTCGTGGCTCTCACCAGGTGCATGGCGGAGCTGCGTGGAGGATGTGGCTCAATAAGCAACTGAGATGGCGTCTGTCCAAAGCTCTGGATCTGTGCCTCTGTGGCCTGCGGGAGAGAGAGAGGGAGAGAGGGAGAGAGAGAGAGAGAGAGAGAGAGAGAGAGAGAGAGAGGAGAGAGAGAGGAGCGGCTGTCACCATCAATATGCATCAAAGTGATGGGTCAATGCGTTACTTGACAATGCAAGCAAATCCTAACTCAGCCGTGCCTCTGAGGGAGGGGGGGAGAGGGGGGAGAGGGGGGAGAGGGGTGCACTCCCAATCCGCCTGGGTGCTCCCCCTTCCCCCCTCAGCCTGCAGAGTCATCCAAGTGTTAGTATGGAAGAGACAAGCCTTTTCCTATTAACATGCTTCAGTTAACCATTCCCATTTCCAGGCTCAGGGGCCCCCGCTGCACAAACGTTAACCTGGAGTGACATCCAGCGAGGACTGCGGCAGGCCGGCCGGCTTTTAGATGTTATTGTGCCTGAAACAAAGGAGGAGAAGCACGTGCGCGTACACACACACACACACACACAGACACACACACATGCACATGCAGACACAAACTCAGGAGGAAACACCAGCAGGGCCAACAAGAGGAAGAAAAAAAAGCGAGGAAAGGAACGAGGGGCGATGGAGTGAGAGCGGCGTGATGAGGGGTGATTTATGTGGCGAGAGAGAAGAAGCCACGCCCGGGATAGAGAACATCTAAAACACCGGAGAAATAAAGACGGTTATTAGGGAATTTGTGGAGGGAAAAGAAAGTGAGCGAGAGAAACGACGGGAGCGGGCGCTGCTGATTTGACTGGAAGTGGGGCGAGTCGGCGGCGGGAGTGATTGATGTGACTGGAGCCACTTCCACCATCAGAGGGGAGCTTGTAGACGTCCGTCAATGCCACGGCGCACAATGGAACATACATCCTTCAGCCTCTCACCCTCCCTCCCTCCCCCCGCCTGCCTGTTTGGCTGCCTGACTGGGTGACTGGCCCACATTTCCTCCTCCGCCTGTACACACCGTTCACTATCAAAAGGGCCCATTGGCGAGCACATGCCACAGTGGGTGATGGGAAGTTTAGAGGTGATGCTGAATTAGGACAGGCCACCTGCAACCCACACAGCCCCTCCCCCTTCCCCCCTCTCTCTCTCCCTCCCTCTCTCCCACACACACACACACACACACATTCCCCTGGTCACTTCCCATCTCGCACAGCACCAAAAAAGGCGATGTCCGCAGCGGCGTCGGTGAAAGTTTCGTGCGAGTTGCCGAGCACATTTGGGAACCATTAGGTGTCAGTCGGCGCTCCTTTACAGCGCAGTCCGTCAAGTAATAAGCCACTGACATCACGGCTATTTAAGGTTAGAGTTAGGGGTGGAGGGTCACCACGTCTGTTCAGATCAGGAAATCTGATCCTGAGATCAGACAGGCTGAGCGGGGCCATGTGGAAAACATCACCATCTTTCTTCTGATGATTCTATTACCAAGGAAACGGAGCTGCAGCTTGTTCCATGTTGGTAGTCGGTTCTTTTTTAAGTCAATGTTCTCTGTGTTTGTTTGTTTGTTTGTCTGTCTGTTAGCAGGATTTCTCAAAAAGTAATCGACGACTGCGACACTTGGGAGAAGATGCAATGAAGTTTTGGTACCAGGCGGCCTGAAGTTATGCTGCATTCCATCCATTTAAGCCACGCCCCTTAACACCAAACTGCATTTCCTTCCATTTTGATTTTTTAGATCTCCTTCTACAATTTCAGTCAATTGTCACATTTCTTCATATTGACAACGTTTGGATCAGGCCAGACAAAAGTGTGATCTTTGTTTTTTGATTTTCCTTAAGGTTTTTCTGTAATTGGCTGCCAATGTCGAGTGGGCGTGGCTTATTCTTCAGAAAGTGCTGTATCTCATGAACTTCCAGACGTGGTGGAATCCAAAGTTTGTTGTTGTCAGTTGCGGTCGAGAGATGGAGTCATAATTGGTCCGGCCTTGGTAGAGGTATGCGCTCTCTCTCGGGCCTTCTAATTTTCCGGAATGAAGGAGGGATTTGGCTGTTTGTGTGTGTGTGTCAGGCACGCACACACAAACAGGTGGGGAGGGGGGCGTCTGAGTATCTGAAGGTTAACTCAAGAACATGTTCTCCCACTCCATGATCACAACATGTCGATACCTCACAGGTGCTTGAACACTAATCCTCTCAGAGGAGCGTCACAAAGTTGCTGCTATCTGCGTCTGCGATCAGCAGCACTTAACAGCCACTTCATTACTTTAAGTCACTTCAGGCTCTGCTTTTTGCCTGATAAGTGACACTTATTGCCAAAGCCATCTGGATGATCTCCCTTGCAGCAACAGCCGCCTCGCCCGGCTGAGCACCAAACATCCGTCACAACGCGGCGAGTCTGTCTACCTGCCTGTCTGTCCACGTCTGGCTTGAGAGAAGGAGGCCTCAAAGGTGAGCAGGTGCGTCTCTGGTTCCAAAACTGGTGACAAGGGGACAACATCCTCCTGCGCACTCATGCGACACAAACACACTGTCAGAAAGACACTGTAAGCAGCGTGGGAATCACGCTGAGTCACAACGCCTGAGATTTACAAATATGCATCAGCAGCACCTTTCACCTCGCTAACACGAGACCGGCACTTCCCTCCATGAAGGAACCTCTGACTGCTGAGTAGTTTTAAACAATTACAAATAACATCTAAACCACACGTGCAAAAGGAAACTATTAGTGGATATGGATTTCTTAATTATGATATTGTTTACTTCCTAACAGCTCATCTGTAACGACACCACTCACTTTACTGACTTACATACCAGTGGAAATTTGTTTGCAATGATTCATTTTAATCCTTAATTATTACAGAAGAATTGCCCCACGGGTGTTTCTTGAGTGACATGTGAGCTACCTTGTGTATTACACACACACACACACACACACACACACGCACCTCAACGGCTCCACCTGCGTGTGAGCAACTCCACAATGTGCAATGACTGTCAGGCACGCAAACCCATATAGAATAGTTGTGTTATTGTTTAAGGAAGATTTTACACAACATGGCCATCAGGAGCATTTTATAAGCGCTCAGCAAAATCAGACAAAATGACCCCAAAACTATATTGCATGTTTCTTCTACTTTTAAAGGTCTCACCAACATGAAGCAACCCTGTGATGTCATGACCGTCAGTTTTCCTGAACCCGGTTGTTCTCGCGTGCCGAACATTGCGGCTCGTGGGCTGAATTTGATGTGTAAACGCGGTGTTAAGGTCAAACACACACACACACAAACAGTAAACACAACACGTTGACGCTGATATCAGTCTGAAACATGCAGCAAGTCGGCACACTTTCTTCCCTTTGTCCCTTCAATAAACAGCAATCAGAAGTTTGGGTTGTGTTGGATTGTGTGTGTGTGTGTGTGTGTGTGTGTGTAGGGGGGTGGGGGAGGTTTAACTGGAGGCAGATGTAGCTGTTACAGAGAGAAAAGCCCCACTGATGCATAATTTGTCTGTTTACTTCTGAGTGACACAGCCGGGGTCTGAATCGTCGGGGTTGCTGTCATGTTTTTCCATAAGAGGAAGCTGTCAGATCCAGCATCAAGCCGGAGGACTGCTGTTCCGGCGGCGTGTGTGCCCAGTCGAGCTGTCACCGTGCCCTCAACCGCAGCCCCGCCGGCGTGTCAGAGGGTGTCGTCGTTTCCATCTGACACGGGAGAGAAATTATCTCTCACATGACCTCTAATTTCCTGACATTTCAAATGCCATAATTGTCACGGCGACTGCTACATCTGCAGTTTTTTACCTGTCAGGCTACAATGAATCAATAACACACACACACACAGACACACAGACACACACACCTCCCCCCTCTGAGCCAATCGTTTGTGTTCCAGCAAGGTCTTAGCGAGACATTCGCCCAACGCTTTCTCTCCTGCTCCACCTCATTGACTCAGGCACACACTGTGTGGAGACTGTGTGTGTGTGTGTGTGTGTGTGTGTGTTTGAAACTGTATCAGAAATAATGGCAGTATGGATTCGAGCAGGAAATCGCCACATAATTACGACGACGCCACAGGAAATGAATTTAAATCAAATTATTCTGCAGCAAAGTACAGAAGAATGTAATTAGAGCGGCCTGGCGAGTCGCATTCATTCCTTTAATTTTCAACATTCTTAATATTTCTCAGAGGGTGAAAGAAAGTAAAGAACTCGAGCGAGGAAATAAAGTACGGAATGAAGGCGCGAGTTTGAAACGCGCTCGCTTTGCGTACTTGTGTTTGTCCGCTGCACTGTGTGATACCGACAGAAGAGGAAGGAACCCAGCCGAAGGTATGAAGGCTCGTCTTCATTAGTGTTCATCACATCACCGTTACATCAGTTTGTAATTAGCCGAGCCCATTCCTCTCCCCGGCACAAATAAACGCGCGTCCTGCGTGTCACGATGGCGACTGCATCGACAAGGCACAATTAGGGGGGAAGTCTGAGTAACAGGCATCCTAATGTGCAACTAACAAACACTACTGTCATCTCTCCTGGTAGCAGCAGACAGGGCGGCAGACAGCGCAGAACCTCAACCTGATGCAACACACACACACACACACACACACACACAAAGCAGAAGAAGAAGAGGAGGAGGAAGAGGAGGAGGAAGAGGAAGAAGCCACTGTCTAAAATCGCAAGAACCTTTTCCGCGATATTCTTTGATAATTAGATCCTACCCCAAAAATCTGCTGCAGGTGATTTGCATAGTGGTCACTTGATAAATAAAGGCGCCCCTGGAAGTGACAGTATATAAATGACTTGTTTTGCAGACAGCAGATGGTGGATATCACAGGGAGGGAGGGAGGGAGAGAGGGAGAGAGGGAGAGAGAGAGAGAGAGAGAGAGAGAGAGAGAGAGAGAAAAGCTCACACTGGAAAGTACCCACAATGCATGCCAGCTGCCGCCGCCGCCTTCTCCTCCAGTCCACCCCTCCCTCCCCCCACCCCCCTCCCACGCAATTAAGCTATTCACGAGAGCAACGCGCTCACTTCATAGATATTCAATTAACGAGCGGAGAAAACAAGAGGATTCACTCGGCCTCCGTATTGACAAAGTGACCCTTCTTTGCGATTGATTGATTTCAAAACGCAGAGGAGGTGGCGTTCATTGATCTGAGGGAGAGAGAGAGAGAGAGAGAGAGCGTTTTATATGAAGAGGAAAAGCCCCCTGATGGTAAGTAGTTCTATGAGTTATGTGGACAGCTATCAAAACCCTCAAACCGCTTAGAAGATGGATAGTTAAGAACTCGGGTCATCGCCAAATGACGCTAATCTCCGTGCAAAGTCGTTGAGTCAGCGGCTCTGCCCGCCGCTCCCACGGGTTGCATTTGCATGACACAATAACTGATTGACAGATGCGTGATATGAAACGCTCCCCGAGCTGCAGCACATGCCAGGACAAATAGAGACAGGAAGTTGTGCCCTACGGTGAATAAGACATGTGGCGGGAGAGAGAGAGAAGGGGAGGGAGAAGGGGCTTGGGTCTCCATGGCGATGCGGGCGTGCACGTGGGGTGTTGTTGCCTTACCTCTCTGAGCGCAGCGTCGGCGATAGCGTCCAGGCTGACGGAGCCCTCGTAAGTCAGGTAGTGGAAGACGTTGAGGGCGCGAACCGCCTCTGGGCCTCGCTGCTTGTAGCCGAAAATAAGGTCAATCCACTGATGCAGCTGACATGACACAAACTCGCTTTCCAGGGCCTGTCAGACGAGCACAGGGCAATTAGAGGTGAGAGGCGTACAGCGGCGCGCAGCACACCGGCTAAAAGATACAACACAAATTGTACTTCCACACAACGGCGAGAGCGGCAAAATACAGGCGTAGGTAAGAGAGAAGAGCCGAAACCTGCTGGGACTGACAGCAACGCAACGCCAGCAAGTATCACAACACTGACAAACACGGGTAATCATCATCACAAAAAAGAGGGGAAAAGTTGGATTAGTAGGAAAAAAAGAAGGTTATGTTTTCACCTTAGGAGGCGTGTTCAGGAACCTGGGAAAGACAAGCACCCGTCTGCCTGAGGGGGGCGCTGTGGCTGCCGCTTTAAGAATACGGACGCAACAACTTCTCACCATTTTATTCTATTATTTCTCTACCTCCTCTCATTATTTGGGGCCATTTCTCACAAATTCTGACAGATAGAATATCGCCGGATAAATGTTTAATTTGTGAATTCTTTTTTGATATTCGTTACAGTTTTGTGATAATGAACTGAATTGAGTGGGCGTGGCTAAATCTCATGAATAAATTAGTCGCCTGAAACCAAACGTGATGATTCGTCTCATATCGCATTTTTATATCTAAGATGAACGATACAGACCAGCTATTCTGACATGGAGACAAAGAAATTGGTTCAATACTAATAGGGCTCGTGTGTGTGTGTATGTGTGTGTGTGTGTGTGTGTGTGTGTGTGTGTGTGTGTGTGTGTGTGTGTGTGAAACAGGATAGCCGATCTCGCTTGTGAGGGATTTTGGATAAGATTTAATGCTGATAATGTTAACGTACGGATGGCGGCTGTGCATTTTGGGGGTTTGATGTATTGTTCCACTGTGCAGTAGAATCTACGGCACACTGGTGGAAGGCTTTTGCTTTGGGAGAGGAATTTACACTCCTCCCCTCGCGTCAGGAATAACAGCCATTACCAACAAAGCCTGCTGGAGCACACAGAGGCTGAGTTTGCCACAGGGCATATCAGCACAATTGAAAGTGGCACATGCAAAGATGGGAAGTGGGAGGAAGCGAGAGAGAGCGAGAGAGAGCGAGAGGAAGGGAGAGAGATTCACTGACAGAAATGGAATAATAGAAGAGTGTGGCCCAGGCAGAGGAGAAGAACAAAAGGAAGAGGAGGCAGCGGAGGCAGAGGGCTGTGATTCTGTGGATGTGTAAATACGCTGGTCCTGCAAATGTAGAAAAATGCAAGGCAGCATTACACATGTATCCTTCAGGAGCGCACAAATATCCAGCGTAATCCTTTATTTTCCACACGCAAAAAAGTCCAAACCTCTCCTCCGCTCCACCCTTCCCTCCTGCCCCCTGCCTCTTCCTCTTCCTCTCCCCCCCCCTCCGCTCCGCTCGCCTGTGTACACGTCTGTGATAGAGCTCGGCGAGGCAGCGCGGGGTAGAACACGGGGAAAGGTCACCTCCATAAGATGGCCTCCCAACCCGGCACTGTCACTTTGCCTGAAAAGGTCAAGTGTGTTCCCACAGCCCCCCTCCCCCCTCACCCCTCCCTCCTCCCCCTTAAACCCAGGACAAACACAATGCATGAAACGTCTCGTCTCTCCCTAAGCTGGACGCTGTTGTGTTCTAAGGATAAATTAAACTCATTAAGCCTAAATGACTAAGGAGTGAAGCTTAATGGAGCACAAATGAAACATATTGATACAAATCTAAGTCTGGAAAATGGATTTACCTTCAATACACTCTCTCTCTCTTATCTGCTTCTCATACTGGCAGCTTTTTCTTTGCATTCATCGCACAGTTTAAGCATGAAATATTCAGTTTCCTGCGTGTCTTTCCTCTGCCTGTTCCTCCATTAGCCTTAGTGACAAAGCAGGAGTCTGGAGTTTCTAAGTGAATCCAGATTAAAGGGAGAAACGGAGTTTAACGAACGGCGAGAGCCCAGGAGTCGTATCTCCATTCCTGTCTGCACGCTGCCCTCTAAGCCTGCTGGGAATTCTGGGCCACATGTTGATAGCCGGCCTACATTAAATATGCGCACACACACAGACTCACACACACACACGTATATGCAGACAGAAAGGGTCCTGCACATGCTCTGCCAAATGGTGATTGATGAGGCTGGGCATTAGGTAACACTATAGGGCGAAAGTTGCGGGCGCTGTCCTTTGGTGACATCACCGGGGTCAGAGTACAGTGTTGGGATCGAGCGTTGCACTTTATTAGACGCTTCATGAATAAGACAGCCAAGACGCAGACGCACGCTGCAGCAAGGTCAGAGAGAAGAAGAGCAGGCACCCGAGTCTTTCACTGCTTTAAGATGAGACAAGAAAAATACAAAAATTGTTATGTTTTTACTCGTATGAGGTAGGAGATGATGTGCTATAGTACAGTGTAGCTCATGATGTCATACACTTAAGCTCATGAGAAGGTTGGCCTACATCAGGGGTTCACAAACTGTGGTCCGTGTGCCGTCTGTTGTACTTGAAATTGCGGAAATTCTGTTCAAATTATTCATAAATAGAATTGATTTAATGGAGAAATAGATGATTTATTCTGCAATTTGGGGAGATTTTGCTGCAAATACTCCCAGCTGCTCCTCTCTGTGTGCTGCTTTTGTTCTCCTACATCATATTTCTCAATACAGTATAAAGAACACACACAAACACGTAGGGATGAGATTTTGCTGTAGTTTTCGCTTTCATTTTTGCTGGGCATCAGAAAATAAACATTAGGCTCCATCCGTGTATCTGATCAGGGGGAGGCCTGCCTGCTCACACCGCGTTCTTACCAGCTCCAAACAGGAACATGGCAGGAGATATAACTTGTGGTTTATGTTCTAGTACATTTCCTACAGAAGATATTGGAAATGTATACAGATTTAATTGGAGTTACAAGGCTTGATTCTTACCATCCGGTTGATTCGGACAAAGTCTTCGGGTTTCTTGGCCCAGGCTGGCAGGTCTACGTCACACACCATGCTCCGGTCCTCCCTCATGCCCAGATGGTAGCCGTTACTGTTGACAAACATCTCTGGGAGGTAGTAGAACTCGGGGATCAGTTCCTGGAATTCACGGGCAGAAGAAAATGCGCCGGGCTTTAACAATGATTGACACGACCACAATGTTTAATACCGCTGGTTTAACCAGAAAACCCACCGACGTTTCCACCAAAGGCAAGAAATAACAAATGTGAGGAGAAGAGCCACACACACACACACACACACACACACACACACATACACAGACAGACAAAAAGGAATGAAAAAAGTGTGTGTATGCCGCTGAGACGGAGTGAGAATTCAAGGGGAAAGGTAACACAAACAAACTAAGCAGCGGGGCCAGGAGGAGGCGGTGAGAGGTGCTAGTCCAGTTATTCCAGGCAGAGGTGTTAGGCGTGTTAAATGAAACTGGAACTGAGTTGTGTTTCTCTGGCGGGTCTCTGGGCTCTTGTGATGGGGTCAGGACCTCGCAGCGAAGGGGAAGTCGGCACGGTGAGAGCCTGGCGTCGACTCCGGCGCGCCGACAGAAAAAAGAGCAAACGTTTACTCGAGTTTATACGAGAAGAAGAAGAAGAAAAAAAGGAATCTTTGCTTTGGAGGAGCACTTTGTGGTGTTTGGTGTGTTTGAGCTCGTAAAGTACAAATGTGTCATTAGGCATTTATGACGTTTTGCCATTGGCTTCTTACGACTCCCCGACTGCTCTTTTTATGAGAATTTTTTTTACATAAACACACAACATAAACCTCCATTTTGAAGCCAACTTGGTTATTAAAAAGTGCAGTGACCACTAAAGCGCCAAGGAGGTGAGGGAAGGCAAATTCACAAAATGGACAGAAAAGAAAAGCCTAAATAATAACGACATCTATACAAATTTGAACATTACTTATGGATTAAATATTGTTTCAGTATATTTAACCATTAACACTTGTAGATTCATTTTGTGATTGATGGTTTGGGTTTTATTTCTAACTACATGCTTGCAAGTACTTGAACACATCACAACTGAGTCACTTACCAAAGCTGCCTCAAGCTACATTTAGAAGTCAATTGACTAAAATACACTTAAATAAATACCCTTAGCTCTTTCAAACACACTTCCTGGTCAAAACGTGAATTATGTGTGTTTGATTCTGCAGCCCGGGCTCCGATCCCCTCTCCTCCCCGATCAGGACGGCTGAGTCAAATCCCCCTGCACGCTGAAGCAGATGCACAGCAGGAATGTGGCTCCTCCGCTCCGTCTCTGTCCTCATTAGGAAACATTTTAAAGACTGCTGTGTCTTAAAAACCGTCTGTGGGAGGCGATAAGGAGGTTCTGTGATACCTGAACTCTTTTTACTGGGCTTGTTTTATGAAGGCCGGGTTTGTCCGGATCAATAGAGCTGTGGACTTTTATGCTGCCTGTGGGGTTCATAACACAAAGCTCCTTTAGGTCCTCATAAATCAGGGGATTTTGAGAGTGTGAGCTCGTCTGACAGAGTACAGCCCAGTAACACTCCTGGTCTGCTGTCGGTCACATTTCACCCTCACACACACACAGTCACACACACACGATGGGGACGGGAGAAAAGCACCTCTTTTCTCTCTGTTTTCTCTCTCCCTCACACACACACACGCGCATGCTCGCTCCCCTCCTCTTCTTCGTTTGTAAACTTCCTGCCGTAACTCACCGCCGAGCCGTTAAAACTGCCAGCTCCGTTTTCAAGCCCACCTCCCATGGCAGCCATTAATTCTGCAACAGCATCGTAATGGGCTAACAAGTCAATCACACGAGCCTCCGTTGCTTTACACTGTGTCACCTTAATGACACGTTCGTCAAAATCTGTCACCGGTGGAGTGCTGCTGGATTCCTTCAGACAGCATGCTGCCAGTGTGTGTGTGTGTGTGTGTGTGTCTCTCTCTCTCTCTCTCTGTGTGTGTGCCCAGTACTTCCAGAAGAGCTCTTGTCTCTCTCTCTTTTTTTTTTGTGTGTCCATGGGTGTGTGTGCCATCTGAACACAGCAGTGTGAGCGCTCAGGCACATAACGCGGAAGAATAAATGAGAGGTATGGGCGCACATTAATGATGGGCCGGTCGGGGAGGTGAGGCCCCGGCTCTGTGCGGGGTTGTTTCCATTTGACTTGCTCTTTTAGGAGGTCATCCCCATCAGGGCCTCGGCCTCCCTCGGCCTTGTCGTCATTACTGCTGAAGGAGGCCGGGGTTAATGAAGGAGAGACCCTGGTAAAAAACAAGCTGCCTTTTAATCAGACGCCTGATGGCCCCCACACGGCGTGCTGGGGCCGGAGCCTGAGCTGACCTTCACCCAAGGCTCCGGGCTCACGAGGCATGAAGGCCGAGCGCAGGGTGCAGAGTGAAGATCTGTGCGTTGCAGGCATGGTAACGTACGAGGTTGGAGGTGTTGATTGTTAATTTTAGGTTCTGTGTTGTTTTGGAGGAGGATTGAACAGCTGTTGTGTAAAATCTCCCCACTTCTAATCAAAGCAAATTTTACATCTATGCTCATTTATTTCTTATTTTATTTCAGTATTCTTTTTTCATTTTTTTGACAATTCCCATCTTAGTGACCGCCACCATTTTCCCTTTTTAGCTTTTCAAACTCTGGACAATTTCAACCAGATGTTGAGTGACAAATGTGGTTACATAGCGGAGAAAGTAGGAAGTTTGTTGACTAAAAGTGAAACTTGTCATTAAAAAGTAAAACATCTGAAGGCCCTGCTGAGTTCCAGGTTGACCCTCTGTGTCATCTGTGACATTTTCCACCCTTTGGCCCATTTAGAGAGGAAGACTATGAACAGACATGACATTTGGGGTTTAATATCAAAACAGAAACAGAAGATTTTCATTTCTAACTATATTGTTTTATTTCAGTGAGTCTGTTATTTTGATTTGATTCCACTTTAAGTAAACGAAAATCCTCTTGCTCCTGTGATCCATTATGAAGTACTGCCCGTGCTCCGGCATCGTCTTCCTCCCTGTAATAGCTCGGATCATAGCTGCATGTGTGTGTGCGTGTGTGTGTGTAAAAACAAATGCATGCAGACATACAAGTGGTTGAAAGTGTGCAGTATTTGTTAACATGGTGGCTGTTCGCTTCGCCGGCGTGCATCTTCCTGCCTCTGCCTCACGTTAGATGCTTTGGCTGCTCTCTTCACTACATCCTGGCAAGTAAAAGCCCTGTCTGTACATAAAAGACTACATTTTAAATAGCTTTTGTCATTAATGCTTTATTAATTGCCTGGGGCCACAGTACCCAGTGCGGGGTGTGCTAGAAATGTATGACACTTTGAGGTCAGTGCGTATTCCTGCTGCGTGTTATGCAGTGGGCAAAATGGAGGCGAATCAGCAGGGTTCAGCGTTTTCGCGGCGCGCTCTGTGAATTTGCAGAGGGAGGGCTTTGTCTTTCTCTCTCTCTCTCACGCACACACACACACACACACACACACACACACACACACACACACACAGACACACAGCCTTTGTTCAAACTCACCAGTACATGCATGCATGCACGGAGACCAAATCTCCCTGCCTCCAAAATTGTTTGCTTTCCCTGTGAGATAAATCAAATGTGTATTCTAAGTGTGCGAGTGTGTTCTTTGTGCACCGTGGCTCTTTGTGATTCACTGGATGAGCCATTTATAATTCATGGTATATATTCTTGCAATGGTGTAGAGGTGGGGAGCACAGTGGAAGTGCCTCAGTATGGTCATAGAGTAAAGAGTACTTCCATTGTGATCACGCTGAGACGTAAATTGTCTGATAGAATGTTGTTATTTACTATTACAGGTCTTCTATCTCATATTTGTTCACTTAACGCCTGCAGAAGGAGCCTAACAGTGATCTAAGAAATCAATAACCATCCCAGATTCCTCTTGCAGCTCCTCCCGTGGCGTCTCTCACCTTCACGTCAGACGTGTCCCTCTGGCAGTTCCTCCAGGAGCGAGTGACGGCCGAAAAGGTGCGATCGGCGTGATCAAATTTGTCGTCATTGGCGCTGAGGAAGAAGGTGGTGAAAGGCTCCTGAGGGGAGAGAAGGCAGAGAAGATTGGCAATCAGAATTCACACCTAAACACAGAGTCACCATCTTCTCCGTCTCTCTCGAGTCGTGTTTATTTTTTTAAGGTTATCGCCAGACGTCAAAATCTGAACGTCGCTTTAATGATTCCAGGCGAAGCGTCTGAATAATCAGCGCTGGTTAAAGACGTTTTGTTGTTCTTTTCCGTGGGATCTCTGTGGACACCCATCACTCATTTACTGTACCCAAGCCTGAGGGAGAATTAATTAGTCGTCTTCCTGCAGTACACTCAGCCATAATGGTAATTGGCTCAAATTTAGTTTTCTCAGCCCCGAGATGGCGACCACAGCGAGCTGGAGCGGATGGATCACTCATCAGAGGGAGAGGGGGATTGTGGGAACAAACCCGTGGAGGTCAGCCTAACTACTGTCAAGGGAGCTCGCCGGGTTCATCAGTCCTCTTCTGTTAATGATGAGGGGGAGGAGACAGTACAGTACCGACTCCCCTCCGCCTCCTTCAAATGAATACGCCGGCGTCCAAATCAACAGCGGCTGAGCGATGCAGCGCAGTTTGTTTTGCGGGAACAGATTGGGAACGCGTGTGTGTGTATGTGCCTCCTCCTTCTCCTCCTCCTAGAGTAAATGAGGACAGTGCTCAGTAACCTTGATGGACATGTCTCCCAGCGCTCTCCGGGTTGCCTGAAACACATAAACCTGTCACAGCAGCCTCTGTAAATCATTACCCAGCCACTCTTTATTTAGTTCACATATGCCAGTTTACTGGCCTGTGAAATGTGTTTTCTGAGCGCCATTGGTCCAACTCAGACCCAATCAAACAGAGACGTCAGCTTGTTTCCTGCTCAGAAGCCGGCGGACCTCAAAGTAACGGCATCATCAAGTCTGACAAGTGACAATCAACCTAATGCAGACACGGGAAATGAAAGGCCGTCAGAGGAACGCAAGGTTTTGACTTCATTCCCATTCTGACGCTCGGCAATGTGGTGGATGTGGACGTGTGTGCGTGTGTGTGCGTTTGTGTGTGTTTCTTGGCTGTACTCACTATCCTGACGAGCCAGTGCAGCGTGGAGGCAGCGGTGGAGTAGTGGGAGTTGTAATGACAAGGTGGCGTCAGGTCATCTTCCCACATCTCGTAGCGTTCCACGTAGAACGCAGCGCGCTTCGGGTTCAGAGCGCCGACGGGCTGGAAGGAAAACACATGAATAAGCAGACTGAGCTTCAACAATGAAGCTCCAAGATGGAAAATAGAGATTACCACAAAGTCAGCTTGATTTAAAAATGACTTCTTCCAGTGCTGCAGCGGTGCGCTCACTTATTCTGGGGGAATTCCATGAAAAAATGTACAGATGAGTGAAGCTTAACAGGAAGCAGGAACAGAGACTTAAACTCTGTTTTACTCCAATCTTCCTCTAATTTGTTTTTTCGGGACTCGTGCATACCAACAAACCTGTGATACTGTATGCTAAGAGATTAGCATGCCAGACCAGTGGAGGCTACTGACATGGACGGTTTTAATGGGAACACTGAAGGTCCAAATTTCCCAAACGGGAGCTCACATGGCTGCAATTAAATTTATTTCAGGGCCGTAACGTGTAATGAAGCAGCGCTGGCCATTGAGTTTAATTAGCATTTGTAAATCTTCTCCGCTGTGTGTGTGTGTGTGTGTATCACCAGGCTGCCCAGGCTTTCAGTGTTGTGTAATTAATATGGAAGCTAGCTGCGTCTTGTGGAGCGGCTGGGGCGGACGTGACGGGGCAGACTGGGAGCTGGACTCTGGGATTCGTCTGTCAGACCCCATTATTTTGCCGAGCCCTGAAAAGTTCCTGATGAACGTCTCCCGGATGAAATTTATGGCGTTGTGGTGGCAGGGGTGAAGCCGGGCGGCGTGCTGAGGAACGGAGGGAGGAGACACGAGCGTCTCCTGCTAAATGTTGAGGCTAATCCAGGTGGATTAACCCCGGCTGACCTGATTTACACCCAACACACCCACGTAGATAAACGCTTTGCTCAGCGGCTCGGCTCCCGTCTATGTTCAAAGCCCTTTAGTGCTACTGGGAGACGCCAGGACAGATATGAGGGGAAGTCTGGAATCATCTCACCATTACAAGAGAGGGGGACCCGATGGGGGTGATTCAGAAAAATGCAGCAGCAGATTTAATGTGATAGTAAAAGCAAATAGCGTCACATAAGCGTTACCTCGTTCATATGATGTCGTTAGATGTGTCGGGTAAGTTATTCAAACAACACACAGTCAAGTTAAGAGCTGGTTCTGTCCCACAGTAAACTCCAGTGCCTTTATAGATGAGTGATGTTTGAAGCTGTATTTGGCTCACATGTATTAATACAAATCAAATCAAATCAAATGTAAAATGACATCTGAGCCAATTCAGTTGATTATTCAGTTTATTTACTTTTACTGTTAAGTTTTGATCTGAGCTTGTTCCTCAAGTCCAACGCTGTGCTCTGTCTCTCTCGCTCACACACACGTACACACACGAGACACAGTAGTAAGTTCTCCCTTCCTTCGCTGATCTGACATGTCCGTTTTTGCTTTCGCACACCAAGCCCTCAAAATAATCAAATTCTATGCCAGGAGACAGAAATGGAACTCTTTGGGCTTCAGATTCAAAGTATTAGATTTCACATCAACACTTTTGTCATATTATTGTAAGAATTAGAGGAAAACTCTTAATTTGGTAGGAAACCCAAACAGACAATCCCAAGACTGAAAATGTCATAAATCCTAAGAAATTTTATATTCAACAATGGAGCTTAATATGTTTTGCATTAGTAGAGCTCTTGTGTAATTATTAGGAGATCTAGCCCATGTCATTGCTCTAATTATCTGACATCCATCCAGTTTATTGGAGAAATCCCAAACTTGTTCAGCCAGGCTCATTATGCAACCACAGCCTGGGTAATAACTTCGGCGTTGTCGTGACACCAGGAGAGCGTTCCGGCCCTTTGGCAGCTGTTTCATTTTCACATGTTCTTAAGGCAACAGAATGACTCCCATTATGCGTACGTTTACTGCTGAATAAATTGCTTTCTCTGCCTTTTCAATCACCTCGGCCAACGTAAGAGCCTCAGAGGCGTATTGGCCGTCAATATTAATATACTCAGTGCCACTGAGACTCCTTCAGAGGGGGGAGGGGCTCTGCTAATGTAATCAATGGCAGCCTTTCTGTCTGAACGCTACAGCTCAAACAGCACTGATGTCTCCTAATAAAGCCAATTTAGTGTAATGTTATTAAAATTCTGCTTTTACTCCTTTAGCAGAGAGATTCTAGGTCATTTTGAAGCACAACACAAATACCTGAGCACTCAAACATACGCTGAACTTGTATGGTTGTTTCTTTTTTTAGATCCATTTTCCCCCCTTCTGTAAGATTTTAATGGCAGCCCACATCAGTGTTAGCACAATTGAATAGACCGAAAGAGAAGTTTATTGAGATCTGCGTAGATTTACGGGGTGATAATAGCCTCGCATGTGACGTCTGGGCCCAGCTGGATCGGGGTGCAAGCCGCAAGACGTCTGACACGCTGTAAAAACCGCCGCGAGAGTAACTCAGGCAGATTTGAGCTGAATGAGAAGTCCAGGTAATACTGGGAGAGAGAGAGGGAGAACAATGAGGAAACACACACACACACACACACACACACACACACACACACACACACACACAAACACACACACACACAACTGGTATTAGAATCAAATCCATGAATTATTGGATGGTTGATGTGTTTTTTTGAATTGCAGTTAAAAGGAAGAGAAAACCCAAAGTCCATGTTTCAAAATAAAATATAGGAATATATTATTATGCAAAATATGCTTGTGTATTGTAGTTTTATTTACCCAGATACTGCAATCGAGTAGCAACTTTGTCCATTTTAACAACAGTCCAATGAACTTACAGCTATTTAATAACCCATTCATTAGGCTAGAGTCTAGACGCTTATTATTTCCTGCCATTTTGTCGATTTATCTCTATAAAAATAAAACAAAAATCTCCCCATAAGGTTCCCAGTCACAAGCCTGCACATTTTGTGGTTAAGTATAGCGGGGAGAATTTTTGTTTTCTCAAAAAACAGGGTCTTGTTGGCTAGATGGTATAATTACACCAAACTACGTGGCAAAAACTTCACCCATGACGTCTCTGAAGAAGTTATTCTTTGTACTGGGTTTCTGTCATCCTAAGAGAAAAATTACACATGGCAGCTTGTTCAACACGGCTCAAGTTAGGAAACGATTCAAAGTCTGCCCTACAGCATCTTTTACAGGGACGCATCAAATAACTGACAAGTTGGAAGAAAGCACTGGCTGTTAGTGGTTAGCTCAGAAAATTGTAACAATAAAATGGAAAGCTGAGAAATGATCGAGTACAAATGTTTCCCAAATAATAGCGGAGTGTTTTGAGGAGGATCTCGTGTGTCAGGTGGTGAACTCGTATCCCGCTCAGCTCCACATCAGACTGGAGAACTGAATGTGACGTTCTGCTCCACGCTATCTCTTAAAGAAACTCGCCTGCCGTCTCTTTGGCACAGAGAAGACGATTAATCACCGCGTCCTGCTAATGGCGCCCTGTGCCAGACCAAAGCCTTTAGCTGGTGGCGTGTTGTCGCACAACGCACACACGATTTGGTGTTGGAGTAGGTTATGCTTTGTGTTAGTGTGCGGTTACTCTCCTAAAATCTGTTAGACCTTCCAGAGTGTTCATCCTCAGAATTCCATCCTTCTTGGCCAAGTGCTACTCAAGCCCAAATGTTTTTCTCCCAACATATGAAATACATCAGGCTGAATTCTGGGGAAATGTGTTGAACTGCGTGTATCGTGGCGTGTGTGTGTGTGAGAGAGAGAGGGTGGAGAGGTGAAGAGACACAACTCCATGAGACGTCGGATCAAAATTTGCAATTTAAATAAACTGATTAATCAACTGAAAGGGATTGGACGGGACTTTTGTTTGAGTGATTGATCACCAACATATGTGAGAGGAATATAATTTTAAAACATCACCCAGATGTCACACTGCTGGAATCTATCCACACTTTCAAACGGGTCTGGAGTTTTGCGTAACAATGTGTTTCCCTGATATGCAAATTGTATTAACGGCTCAGTCAGGGAAAATATTGACACGGTTGCGTGACATAACTCGCCCCTAACGGCATGTTGTGATCCAAAAAGTTGTTGTAAAGCTGTGAGAAAAATCTATTTCATCTCTGTGCTGCTGTCTGCAAATGCAAATGTAAAAGTATATAATGATAAAAGTAAAGTTAACATTAGAGCCTCATGTCATCCCAGTGAAATGAGCACAGGTCGTGTGTGTGAACGAGACTCATTCCCACTGCATGTTCTTATAGCAACATGACAGCATAATGTAGCACAGTTCCCACATTCTTGTTCTATGTGAGTGTTGAAGGAGAAACTAATCCAGAATTCTACTTCCGTGTCCAAAAGCTTGCAACTGTTCACAAAGTTTTACTGAAACTTTTGAAATACAAGAACATCAACTTGAGTGGTATGTTGGTCCATAGTGAAACATGAAAGTGTCTCTAATCCTGTCATAACAGCTGTGGATGATGGGTTCAGGTCGGTCAGATCGGGCCACTGTTATATCTCTCTATCGCTTCCCAGCGAGCCATAATCAGCCCGTCCCTGCACCGAGCGTCACGCTGATCACAGGTCTGTGAAGAGAACCGCTTCAGACACTTCCACACTCGCTCCTATCCCAGTTCATTTCCTGGATCTCACCTGACCCCGTGAGATACATCCACACAATCAAACACATTGTGATCAAACTCAGATTTGGCATCCGATTCAATCTGGATCATTTTTGGTGATTCAGGAGAAGAAGCGGGAAACAAAGGTGTGTGTTGGTGAGAGAGTGTGTCTCCGTTTGTTTGGTTATATCTAAGCCAGCTCCCAAGGAGACGCATATTGCATTTTATATTTCAAAAGAAATTACATTACAGTGCGTTGCTATGGTGCTCTGTCAGGAGAAGTCTCGCTTGTTTTTGCTTGCCTCGTCAGAGGATGGGCTGCATGCAGCTCCAGTCTAATGCAATCAACTTCCTCTAAGTCAAAATAAAGCAGATGTGCCCCCAAACAGCCTGACTGGGCTGGAAGTGGGGGTGCAGAAGCATCCATTATGGAGAGGAAGTGAAGAAGAGTCTTTACAGCCGTACAGCACTGCCTGGAAGCTTTCACAGCAGATGCTTCAGATGGAGGAAGTCATATTAAGATAGTTCTCTCCAACTGAACAGAGCTCAACCTAAATACATTTATAGTACAAAGGTTGTAGAAGAAACCAGGATGAGCCGTATTTCAATTAGAGCAAGGGGACAGTTGGGTAAAGACTTAATTCAGTGATTACATGGTGTGAGGAACACGCATGATACTCTGCAAAACATACATGAGTTATGTGAAGTTGAAACACAGACACATACACACAGTGCTCCACCACATATGCTCAGTTTGCTGTCTGATGCAATTAAATGCATTTCCATCACATCACTGAACAGCAATGAGGAGGATTAGCTTCCCCTCTCCATCAGCCACATGTCAGTGAGTCAAGTAATAATCATTAGAATCTAATGAAACACTTCACTGCATGAATGTACCTGACATCCAAATATGCACGAGTGCGGCCCTGAGGCACAACACTCACTGTTCAATAGCATTGCTCACAGCTGACTGATTGGCTGTAGGTGTAGGTGTGTGTGTGAGTGTGTGCGTGCGTGTGTTTGGTAGGAAGCTATTTGACACTTCAGCACAGCAGCACAGAAACAATGCTGTCCATCAGGAAGCCGTCACCTGGATGTGACAGATGGTTGTGTGGTATGACTCTAACGTGTGGATCACAGCCGCAAGCATGTGGGAGGACAAAGCAGACAGAACTGTTCAGTGTCACCGTGGGATCATATCACTTTGTCCTGCTCATTAACCTGAGACACCCTTCATCACCTCACCTGAGATATGAACCTTCTAGACATCGTGTTGCCATCTTCACCTTTAATCCAACTGCTGGAAACGCATCTTAATATGTCTCTTTCTGCTGAATCAGCACGGCGTCTGAGGTTTGTCACCTTGTTTGTTAAAGTGCAGCGATGCGATGAGTGTGACCCTAGTGGAGATACGGATCAATACGTGGATGAGAGCGACACTGTGCCCGTTGAAGGTCCTTCCTAGGATTCACATTCCTGAATTTGGTTCCATGTCCAAACTATCTGCAACAATCTGACCCGTCTACTATTCAATATCCTGCTTCAGATCAATATAGTTAAGGTAGATAAAGAACTAACCCATGCATTAGTTATGTATACACTTTGCATACATAGCTCTGTACTTGCATTCAACACAACCACACGTACACACACTCTCTCACACACACACCCACAGCCTTAATATAGAACAACAAGCCTCTAGAGGTTGTGCAGGCAGGTCTGATCCATAATTGAACAAAAGGGCAGACCAAGCGGAGAGGAGGAGTGTGGGGGCCTCTGTCCCTTCCTGCTACACTGCCTGTGAACTTTTGGAGGTAAGAGCCCCGGGGTTCCAAGGACAACTGTCAGGAGACACAGGCTGTGAACTCATGCTAATGAAGGCAGCTCAGGCCTGTAAACAGCATGGGAGGATGTCACTGGAATACATTACAATACATAACTGTCTCCCCAGGGCAGGAGGGTTGCACATGGTCACCCCGTCCCCCCCTCCCCGGCCTCTCCCGTCCCACCTGGATCTCCACAGGCCGGAGCGGTGGAGAGCAGACGAGTGGCGAGAGTGTCAGCGAGACGCACAGCGGTGCCATTTGTCCAAATCGTTTTGAGGTGGACTGCAAACGTGATGAGGTAGGAGTGCGTTCTTCAAATCCACAACACTCCCTCGAACATGTCTGCCAGGCTTTGATTCTTCTGCGGCAAACTGTTCAGACTTTTTTTGAATTTTTCATTTTTTTCATTTCAACGTTCTCCCTCCCTCTGGCAACGACATGCAGCACACACACACACACACACACGTCTGGAGAAAGTGCAAATTGATGCAAAATGTTGAGAACTGAGATGGCAAAGCGGCGCCTTTAGTCAGAGTGTCGGCGCTTTGAGGGAAACGAGGGGAAAGGGGGGAGCGATAAAATGAGCGAGTGAGAGGGCTCAGACAGGAATGCGACTGTTTTCAGGTCAGTGAGCCTGTGAACTACAGAGTGCATGTGCAAAACAGAGAGAGAGAGAGAGAGAGAGAAAGACAGAAAGGGAGAGAGAGAGAGAGAGAAAGGGGGTTTAAACCTGCATATAGGCCAGTGTTGGTGCTGAGCTGCTTCCTGTTTCCCCTTCAGTCAAAGACAGAGCAGACAGAGCAAACACAGGGTTGAACTTCATCTCTCAGGGCTGAGGGGCATTAGTGTCAGTGTGTGTGTGTGTGTGTGTGCGTGTGTGAGTCCTTGTGATTTGGCAGCATTAGCAGCGCAGCACAGCTTGATGTGTCCTGACCCCTCACTCATTTATATCAGCGGCTCTAATTCTGGCAACAACGTCCTTTACGACCGACTCATCAACCTTGAAACCAGTCACACTCAAGATCAACATCATATAGACACTTTAATTAGTAAACAGGGGTAAACAGTTGAGACTATAGCCCCTTTCACTTTTCACACGATGGAACCATTTTGGTACCAAAGGACCGAACGCAATCACGAAAATTCCTTCTAATGCTCTCATTTCCATCGTTTGAAGAGTTGAGCAATTGCGTGCAAGGAAATTAAGGAAACTACTTCCTGATTTAGCTCCAAACTTTTGGCGTGCTAATTGCTAACAAAGTGAGTCATGAAGCGGCACGGGTAACACACACACACTCACACACACACACACACACACACACACACACACACTTACTGTCAGGATTCTGCCGGGGTCACCACAACGTCATCACCATGCTTCCATCTTAAAGACTCTTCCATCTTTGTGCGTCATAATACTGTATCGCTTCTTTTCTTTACGCCTTTACAACAAGTATCCTTGCGTGATTTGAACGCGTCATCCCTCCTCTCCCATTCCAAGCGGCTTCATGAGGAGCTGAGCGTGACGTGACAAAGTGCTGAGACTACACAGAACCAAATAAAGTGAATCAACTTACAAAAAGGTATTCCACTGCACTTCAGGATGTTATACAATCAGCGTTTTCCACTTTCTGCTGTCTACCTCAAGAATTCACCCCTGTGCACATGATTCTTGCATTATTTCCATTCAATACGGTATTCTTTCACAGTCTGGGCCTTAATAAGGAAGTCCCCCTGCCGTTTACAGCCAGCAGCCCCCCCCCCCCCCCCCCCCCCGCCCCCTCTCTCTCCGCCATGCAGGGCGAGAGAGGACGTGGTACCTTTGAGAGATCTCTGAAGTTCCCTGGCAGGGTCAGGTCCAGCTCCTCGCAGTCGTAGTTGGTGAGGACCCAGGGAAAGACGGGGTACTGGTTCAGGTCATTGTACGTCCTCCCTAGACACGCGGAGGAGACAGAAATCTGTGAGCGATGACGGCTCGGAAGGGAGCACGAGGGGTTGAAAGTGGGGCAGAGTACACTCAAGGCTTCGGTTACTTCGGGGACCCAGCATGCAACATTCCAACAAGCCCCCGAATCTCAGAGCCCTCAATCAGACACACTTCCTGTCTCATAGGGAGCCTGCCAGGGAAAGGCAGACCCTAATAGAGAGCTCACTCCGCTCTGTGAGAATACTTTGTGTGCTCCCCGCTCTTTTGCCTGCTGAGTCGACTGTATTAATAGACTGCACAGGTCACAGGGGGCCGGGGGGGAGGTGCGGGGTCTCTATGTTTATAAAGAACATAAGTGTCTTTAAGTTGTGTGGAGTGGATGTAATTAGAGAAATATAGATTCTGAGAAGAGGCCACGACTCTGCACGCCTGCAATGTCACCGCAGGACTGATCCTCTGATTGGCCAGATGTGAATTTCCTCCTCCGCTCCGCCAGCCGGGAATATGGATTTCAGATGGTAAAAAGTGTCAAAAGAAGTCCAGGCAGGAAGAAAGGCGTGTGTGTGTGTGTGTGTGTGTGTGTGTGTGTGTGTGTGTGTGTGTGTGTGTGTGTGTGTGTGTGTGTGCGCGTGTGTGTACCGCGTTGTCATTAACGCTCTGTGCTCTCCGTTTGAAGACGACACTGATACGGCAGTTGTGAGGTTGGGTAGGGTTGCTTTGGACAGTTTTGTTGGAAGATTTTACGGCTGTTGATGTCGTCGACGTATTAGGAGAACAGGAAACAGCGTTCAAGATGGCTCTGTGTTCCTTCCACACACACACACACACAGACGGCGAACATAGTTTTTCAGGCTTCTGCATTCTTGGCCGATATAACATGAAGTTTTTCTGTAGTTGAGCCAGACGACGGCTCACACACATGACAGGCCCAACCTAGTGTGCAGATAAGGCCCTTGGAGTCTTTACAGTATAGATCTACAGCATATAGATCTACATGTATACGGCTCCATCTTCTCATCTGAGGGGTCTGGAGGTTCATTTTGAAATCTTGGCAATTCTTTAATAGCACACCTCTGTGCTACCCTACCCTTCTTCTGCCACTGTGCACACTGAGTGAAAACAGGCTCTTTTGAACACCAGCCGCGTGAGGCCTGATGCTGCTTCAACAGAGCAGCCGAGGTTTAGGGAAAAGTAGCAGAATGTGGGAGGAGGAGGAGGAGGGAGGTGGGCTGGTTAAACCCGCCCGTGCTTAGACCTGAGCCGGGGTGGCAGGATGTTAATAACAGTGGAATAGTGTTTAATTAGAAGACCACTTCCCGTTCACACCTCTTCCCAGCGCTTCTTCCTCCCCCCCGCCTGTCTGCCGCCCCACACTATTCTGACATCCCTGTCAGCCCGGGTCATTACTGGGGATTTTTAATGAATTTTTTGGGCATGTTTTTCTGTCTGGCTTACATCTAATTAGCTGACAATAATGTATCGAACTGGAGCGCGGAGCTAAATATAAATATGCATGAATATGCAGCGAGAGAAGGGATGACACCTCTCAGAGCAGAGGAGCGTGCAGTCGCTCTCGCCTTCCCCTGTTAGCTGCGGTTCAGATCAGAGAGTCGACAATAGAAACCTCTCAACTCTTGCAGACACTCGCGCAGACTCTCACAAAGACCGGCAACTAATTATCCAGCAGAAATACGGCTGTGGCTGCTCCAACGCTTCAAACGGCACACACACAGGAACGCTGAAGTGTATCGCAATGAGTATCACTTAGGGGTACAGCAGGAATTCTAAAACAGATCCGACGCACCAACAGGCGCTCCTGCTGTATGTTTTTGTAGCACCGCTGACACACAAAATGTATTGATCTTGATAGCTTAGATTTAAATTCAGAAGACTAATGGTGAGGAGATGCACAC
This sequence comes from Genypterus blacodes, assembly GCF_046128005.1. NCBI lineage: Eukaryota > Metazoa > Chordata > Actinopteri > Ophidiiformes > Ophidiidae > Genypterus > Genypterus blacodes. Next base: position 2,774,688 of record NW_027466845.1, read on the forward strand.
GGATTATAGATTAAAACTTAACACCTTCACCGGTTGGAAAGTTTGCTCGGATAAGGAAGCAAACAAATCACAATGTATCTGTGTAACTGAAGGCTATAAAAGGAGGAGAGCGTTTCAGAGGAGACCTTATTTCCATACGTTCAGCGAGAAAACAAGAGCAAAGCGTCTGTAGAGCTGTAGGGAGAGGAAGCTTTACCTGAGATAGTGTTTAGGAACATCAGGTACTCAAAGTTGGAGATCTCCCTCCTCTGCCAGCGCTGGGTCATGTTGGAGGACTTGAAAAGCTGCCGCGGGGTTGCCAGGGAGATGCGTCTGGAAAGTTCATCCCAAGCATAAATCAGAAAAAAACAGGAGGCTGCTGGTGTGAAGTTATGGAGGCTTTCACTCACAAATACAGAGAAAAGAAGGAAAACCCAAATGGCATGAGCAGATCTGCTCAAACACAAAGAGTCTGAATAAAGTGCTGGGTGACTGATGACATGTAGGAGCTCATAACCGCAAAATCCATCAAGATGCAGAACAAACGCACTGTTTAATGTTATCATATTCACATGCTTCATTTTAATCCCGATCCGTTCAATGAGGCCAACATTTACGCCATTAAAGCCCACTCAGGCTGTTCCCCCTAACAGGCCGACCTGCCTTCCATCGGCTCAGATGCTCGTTCTGCAGCTGCGTGTTCTGTAAATAGGCCTGTTAGCGGCGTCAGAGTCTAAAGGGAACGTGTGGTTTTCACTGTGGTCAGCGGCCTGGCTGCAGCGCTGCAGCACACAGGCTCCTGTCAGAGAATTAGGTCAGTTCAGTCAGGGTCAGTGCACATCCACTTCAATGGCCGAAGCTCTGGGACTTCAAATTACGCAAGGCGAGGCAGTGTAGCTTTAACCCACCTGGCCTGAGGGAGGCCGTAGCTGGTGCCCACCCCCACCCGAGGGAGGCTGTAGACCACTTTCTTCACCGTGGCCTGGTCGGGGAAGTTGAACATGACAGACGCTGCGGATAATAGAGAGATAACGCTTAGAAGACGGGAGGGAGAAGGAAGAGTGTGAGGTTAAAGGTGCGATCGGTGCTTCCGCTTACTTCTGTTGGCCATGAAGACCTCCATGGCCGTGTTCTGCAGCAGGTAGCGCCTGGAGAAGACCGCCCGGATCTCGCTGAACATCCATTTCCCATGTAAGCCCTCGGTGTACGCCAACACCTGGAAGAGCAGCAACAGAGAGGGAGAAACATCAGAAAACAACTACATTTTTAAATATAATTCTCCATCTAGGGTTGAATAAAATAAAACCTGAACCAGGAGGACTCATTAGTTTCCTTTTAATCTAGTATGAGGAATATTAAAGGCTATTACAGAGTGAAAGGTTAATTTGTGAAATGAACTCTAAGCTCATTTCGTCTAATTTTTGGCCGAAGTGAAAACAACAGCTACAAATATTAACTGGTTACAATCCACAACCTCGCTTGGAGAAAACACACAACACTTCCTGCCCTTTATTCCACACACTTAGTGTAATTAGAACATTATTCCTGTACTAAAGCAGATATGTGGCTGCAGCAGAGTCTTTGTGAGGCTTCACTGCTGTCACTGATGCTCTCTCCTGTCTGTTATGAAGCTCTCTACTCATTCTCTTTGAGGGTCTCACACATTTTCATTTGGGTTCTATAACACACACACACACACTGGTGGAAAAAACGAGATCAGTAAACAAAAAAAAACAACCTCTCCCCTGGGTCAGTGGAACATAAATAATCAATAAAACCCATCATGCTGGGGAGAGGAGAGAGCAGGAGAGAGCAGGAGGGATCATTAGTGTATGCAGCACTGCTGGGATCGCAGGTCCACACACAGAAACCAAGACGTCTTTCTGACAGGTGAGAATGATCCCTCACACACACACAAACGCACATGCACACACACCTCCTTCCGTCTCACTTCCTTCCGCCTGAACAATTTTGCTCAACTGCAGGAACCGGCGAGCTCTTTAATCACGTCGCCGGGTTATAATCACATATTGGAGCGCTTCAGAGTGAGAGAATGTGAGGGAGAATAAAGATATAACAGGCCGGTAAGGGGGCGAGGCCTTACTGGCGCATTAGTGCGTGTGTGTGTGTGTGTACGTGGGTGTGTGAGGGGGCGATTGAGGTGGTGTAGCCAGGCAGGGAGGGGAGCAGAGTAAGATGTTCAGCTGGGTTAGGTCTGATGCTAATGCTCATTTAAAATAGTGACAGGCTGGAAGAGTGCAGCGCGAGCCGGGCTGCCTTAATTTCTCCCTGGAATAGCTCAGGCCCGACCTCCGTGCCACATCAAAATCTCTGGAGCTCAATTAAAATTGGATTAGGTGGAGATGCTGGATGTGCAGTGCAGCATCTCTGGTGCTCTCCTCCCTGTAATGCCCCTGCTTGACACCTCTGCAACCCCCAACTCAAACAGTTGTCATAGAGACAGCGCGGCCCAGAGGAGGCAGCGTGCTGACTGGAGGGGGGGGGGGGGGGGGGGGGGGGGGGGAGAGAGAGAGAGAGAGAGAGAGAGAGAGAGAGAGAGAGAGAGGAAGGGAGGTGAGACGGAGGGACGGCGCTGGAGCTGTGAGCCGACTGCTGAGGGCCGGCGGCGGCGGCAGCAGCAGCAGCTCACTTTTATCCCCTCTTCCTCTGCAGCCAGATGTTCTTGAAGTGGTCTTTTGAGCTCCACGCCCAAAAGGCAAGTCAGGCAGATATGCATCATGGGAAAGCTACAACAGCTTACGCCATCCAGGTACAAGCTGATGTGGGAATATCTTTATGTCTCCATTTGGATTGTTATTGTTCACACGGGGCAGATGCTTCAGTCAATCACTGCTTTCAGTATTTAAACTAAGTCATGAATATAAGCCCTGAATCTTACATTGGTTTAAAGCAAGTATGAGTGTATTTTGTAGAGTGAATGGGTTCACAGGGCAGCTGTAATATAGTAAACAGATTAGTGACCATTCCGTATGTTAGCATTGATTGTTTCTGGTCTCCCAGGTAGAGTGAACTTTCTGCTGCTGTGACAAAGTACAGGCCAAAGGTGCAGCTGTCAACAAAAGAGAGGCTAAAGAGCGGCGGAGAAAAAAGAGCTGATTTCAAACAGCCCAGATCAAAAAATTTGTCATAACAACAAAGCTTTGGTATAAACCAACACGCCGGGGCCCCTGTAGACTTGGAGCTTTGACAAAGCCCAGCCCCTCATTTTTGGAGGCCCAGCTGTAAAAAATGCCATTTAATGAACCTGTCTGCTGAAGCTGTCCCCTGCCTGTCAGAGGTGTCAGCCAGTGACAAGCGCTGGGGACGGCCGCCTCCAGTCACAGACAGGCCTGCCAGCTGGAGACTTCGGCCCCAATCTAATCACGGCACCAGGAAAGGACCGGCGCTCTGCTCTTGGTCTGTCACGCTCAGGGCTGGGGGGAGCGGCGAGGGGGCGGGTAGAGGAGGAGGAGGAGGAAGAGGAGGGAGGAGGAGGGGGGGACTGGTATGGCCGACAAGCGCAGCCTTTTGTTTCCACACAGGTCCCTCCACGCAGGCTCATTAGGACCCACAGGCGCATGCGCGGCTCCGCCAGCTGCAGGCAGATACACCTCGCCTGCGTATTAGCAATAATGCAATTTAACGTTTCTGTGCTCTCGCTCCTTTCTTCTCCCGCTCCTCGCCTCCTGATTTGACAGAGGGCAGGCTGTATGCCGCCTGTAGAACATCACAGAGGGAAAGCGGAAAATATTGTGACAGATGAGATGAGGGAAGGCACAGGTGACACCGGTGTTTAGGCTGAAACTCATATATAATAATGTGCAGATGCTCGAATGCAACACATCATAGTTAAAAGTGAGAGGAAGCCACTTCATGCATGGAAATAAATTCTAATCGCATCTGACTTTGGTATCGCTTTAACCCCATATTGGCCGAGACACTCTGACAGGCGATATTAACAAATCTAACGAAGCATTTTCTTTTTCTCTCCCTCCCTTATGGACGACTACAACCCCCCCCCCTCCACACACACACACACATCTCCCACTGCATTTATAAGAAACTAATATGATTCACAGAGACCCCAAGCCAGCATGACTGATATATTTATATGAAAGTGTGTGAGTACAGTGACAACCTGGTTTCATAGCACCTTGGCTGAATTCTTCTCAGATTTGTCTAATAGGCTTCCAGTGTAAAGCCTCCCAAACTGCTCGCTCCCAGGCGGCCAGAGAGGACGGCAAAGGGGAAGAAGAAGGAGAAGAAGAAGAAGGGGAGGATACAGAGGAGGCAGCTTCATTTTGAGTGATATGACTACTCCCCCAGGAGCGAGTGGGATGGATTTCACACATGGCAATTTGGAGGATCAGCACACACTGCGAATACTGTATTCAATGGCTGACCCCAGGCAATATGGGCAGGATCTGTGAAGAGGTGCAGCACTCAGGGAGGAGTGTATGAAGCCTGGTAACAGTGTGAGCAAAGAGGGGCTATTAACTAAGCAGGGGAGCATCTTCACTCTTACACACACACACACACACACTGGGGCCGACGTGGTCACAAAGAGAAGCGCTTGAAAACTAATAACTAATTTAAAATGAATATTATATTGCATTTAAAAACACAGCTTAAAATAACCCTTCATTTTTTTTGGACACATTCTGCGATGAATAAATTACAAAATTATCCAGATTTTGTTATTTTGACAGTGGAGACAGAATTCTCCCTCTTGTGACCAAAACATGTTCAAACTCACACTGCTACTTTGACTTCTAATCCTTTTAGGTCTCGCAAAGATCCATAATACCGCATGCCTGAGCATCAAAGCCTGCTCCTCATCTGATCCCTTCTATGACAGCTGTTATGAAGTGCAGCAATACGGAAATGTGAGAGATTCCCTCAGATTATAGAAAAGCAGCATTCCACTTGGTTTGTATCTCTCTCTCTCTCTCTCGCCGAGTCTCATATCTCCACTTCAATAAAGTAGCAGGCTCTTAATGCAGGTATTGGGGGGAAAACAAGATACAGATTTGCATAATCAGTGTCACTCTACATTTGGGTGGTTGCTGGAGTGTGGCAAGATGACACAGCTCGGGTGCTCTGGCAAGACCAGTGGGATAAAGGAGATGAATATGCATTAAAACGTGCTGGCAGATCACTGCCGCAAATGTCCAGCCAAGTTTGTCAATAACATTTATGTCAGGGAAGGTATTTCACGCACATTAGCGAGCCCCGCAGCGCTGTCTGAAACACTGTCATGGTGGCGGAGGAGGAGGGAGGGAGGGAGGGAGGGAGGAGCGCTCGGCTGGGTTTGAACTTCTATACAGAGTCTTTAAATATTATTTATCTGTGAATGTTAAAGTGTAAATGCCAAATAAAAAGACTTTGGATTTCACCAAGCAGAAGAGTGTAAATTGGCGACACTACGCTTCAGAGAATATACAAACACAAACTAGGTGGAAAACCTCATTTAACGCTTCTATCTACTTGTTTTACACCTCTCAGCTCGTCAAGATAAGAAACAACACTGAAAGTTACAATGTTTACTTGTGTTAAAGTAATAATAAAAGATAAAATACTGCCAATATCCAAAAGTGAAGAACGCTCAAAATTGGAGTACGCTGAACTCAAGGCCATTAAATAAAGGATTTAGGAGAATCACTATGAGATCTTTGGTTGTCAGTCCATCGGAGTATGAGACGAGACCAAGGACAGAAAAATCGCAGTTTTTAGCTGTAATATTTAACCAGGTAGGTAAAATGTGAAGGGTGGGTTGTCAACATTCAGGAGTTAGTGGCGACCAAAACATGATTAATAATAAACTAACATTATTTGGGTGGATGGAGGAACGACTAGTGTTGCTCTGTGTCTGCTGAATGTCTAAGTAAAATTGGTTTATAAACAATCTATAACAAAAAGGCAAATATATGTCAGGAGTGTGTGTCAGACCGTTTTTTCGAACTCCACTACCCCCTACTGACCAGAATGTATAATCGCAGCGTTACCTCCTGCGATTTGTTCTCTTTTGAGCTATTTTTCTTTCTTCACATATTCTCACTGCTGATGGCTAAACACACTTTAACATTACAGACTCAGCGTTCCAGATGCACACCACTGTACTGTGACATCATGTTGTCCACTACCTACAAGTACAAACTTAATTTGGCTTGCCAGCATGTAAACAAATCAATGTGTTTGTGTGTAAAGAATAGGAAAAGGATAGCATGAAGATAGTGTATGAACATGTTCAAGCAGCGACACCCTCACACCCACATGCAGACACATTTCGGTACACAAACACACTTAGGGAGCACATCATCCAGATAAATAGCTTGAGCATGCCTTCACTAAGAGGCTTGAGCGAGGGATGCAGTCAGACGGTGTGGGGTCTTTTCTGCAAGCTTTCCCTAATGGGACTTTTTCAGGGACTTGTCAGCCTTAAGATGACTGAAATCTCCCTGGCCTGGGGACCGGCTTCCTCTGGCTGCCACTGCCAGCGCCAAGCCCATCGCTTTAAAATCCCACTTTATTTATTTATTTGGTAGTGTGTGTGTGTGTCTGTGTGTGTGGGAGGGACGGGGGCTCCTAGTGAGGCAGCAAAGAATAGAAAGAACGAGACAAGGATGGAGAGGCGGAGAGACGGAGTGGGCGAGGGACAGAAAGAGCAAGTGGTTAGACGAGAGGGCCTGATGAGCAATGAGCGCCTCACTCGTCCTCAATTAATCTTGTCTCTCTACCTTTGCTTTGGCGTTCCCCTCAGCACCGAGGTAATAACGACACCCTCATCCATTATCCTTTTATCCCTGTTATTCAGCGGGAATTGCTTAATAATATGTTACAGATTCTCCGTCTTCGGTATAATTCTTTCTGTCATTGGCAGTATATCATCTGGAAAACACACCGCCCCCGTTCTTGCCGGACGCTCTTTGAGGATTATCGTGGGTGACACCTTCGGGATGCAGCCAGAATCTAGAGCGTCATTTTTTTCCGGGCATAAAGTGGAATTACCATGACTTATCTGTCATTGCCAAAAGCACGAGGAGCCTTTCAGGGCCAAAGCAAAAGGTGGAACAGGTTCTTATCGGCTCCTGTGAACGGGGAGGGCTTGTAAATTTATGCTAATGAAGGCCTTTTGTCATCCCGGCTCGCCCCTTGGGGCTGAACGGGGTTTGCAGGAGGATGATAATCTGGCTGTTGAGTGCGCTAGATAATTTGTACTTTATCCTCATGTAATTATATAGTTTAAATCTTTTTATAAATGCTAATCCTGTGGCAGGAGGAAGCGTCTGAACCACAACAGTAGTTAGTAGTACCAAAACACCTGACTCCCTTTCATGATATTACACAGGAGGACTTCAGCATTGATATAATTACTCTGACTTTCTTGCGGTTTCGTGCTAAGAATACGCGAATCCATTTTGATCCACTTGAGCGGGCGAGGAGAGAAAGCCAACGCCAGCAGCCCCGGGGCGAAGGCAGAATAGGTGGAGGACGTGGTGGCGGGAGTTGGAAGAGCCCAACGTGTGTTTGTCAAGGAAGAACTATGGAGGAGAAGTGGAGGTTGGCGCGAACGGAGTAGAAGTAAGTGCAGCCGAGCAGCTCTGCACAGCTTTTGAGGTTTTTGCGGCGTCCAGAGGGACTGCGAGCCATCTTGTGTGCCTGCCAAAACCGACAGCCTCTGACAAGCTGCTTGGCATGCTGTAATTTGACTAATTACATTGGATTAGACCATATTAATGCAAGCTGTTTTCTCCAGGGTCACTGACCCACCCAATGTGGCCCTTTGCTAGTTTCCTCCTGTTCGGTGTAAACAAAAGATACACAAGAAAGAAATTAAGAGTCTTTGTTTCTTCAAATTTTTAAAGGAGGAGACGTGCATCCATATCACCGCCATCCTCCCCAAAGCCTCGGTGGCAGACAGAGCAGGCGGCATCACTACACACAGTCCTGGGGCACAGCATCACACGAGGCTTTGATAACAAACACACACCGTCGCCTTCTTTGTCTTTCTGCAGCAAAGGAAAAACAAAATAAAGACTTTTAAGAATCTCACAGAAATCCCATAGTTCAGAAAGTAGTGAACATGGGGGGGCTGGTGTGTGTGTGTGTATGTGTGGTTGGGGGGGGGGGGGGGGCGTTCTGCCACACGGTGACAACAAGAGTGCAAATTTTATTTTTTTCCACTTTTATCTTGGCAGGAAATAAGGATGAAATGTGAGTGCTTTTTTTTCATTATGGTTTGTTTGAATGATGTTTTTGCGGAGAGATTGCGAGTTGAAATCCATGTTTGCATTATTAAAAGAAGCATCATCTGCTCTGCTTTAAAAATGAAAAGAAAAGCCAAGAAGAATAACTGTTTGTATGAAGAAGGAATGAACTCGGCCTCCATTTGCATTTCCAAAAAATCTGCAATAAAAGGAGGGAAATGAGCCGTAGGATATGTGTGTTCTTACAAAAGTGCTCTCCCAATTGGACTAAATCAATTTAAGGTGGACACAATGGGGAGGCAGCTTCACTGTTTGTATGTGCGCCTCTGCCGTGAACACGGTGTAATAATAGTCTTAACCCAGGCGTTATAAAGACAGAATACCAAAGAGGCTTACAGCCGGAGTTTCATGAAACATTTAGGCAAAAGTTCCAAGAGCTGGGATCCATGAAAGAAGTTAAGCTTGGAAATGGGCTTCTGGGATCCACAGGCCTTATTGTACAGAAGTCACATCAAATTAATACTGAGGGCCATTTGCAGCCTTTCTTCTCCTGAGCTTTTCAGAACGGATTAAGCTATGAAAACTCAGAAATGACTAAAGCACCTATTAGGCTTTATGCTCGGCCTTTCTTCTCTTCCCCTTTGAAAATCATTGCTTCTGCATTCATTCACCCTAAAAAAAAGTTGTTTGCATTCTTAACAGCACAGCAATTTTATGAAATGTGTTATGGACAACACACACAAGTCCAGCTGCAACACAAGTAACCTGCCTCACGACCTATATCCCCATAGCAACACTGATGCTCATATAGCAGATAACCTAAATTTAACAAAAACACATGGAATTTTAGGCAATTTGAACAATGGGAAATGGAAATCCTCCAAAAAAGCTTCCACACTCACTTTGAGGTGGATTTTGTGGTGAGTCAATAAAGGGTTAACCCCCAAAAGTGTGAATGAAATACATGAATTATTGGTGACGTAAGACACAACGTCTACCATTTTTATTTCCAGGTTCCAGGCACTGAAGAGAAGAGAAGACTGAGATTTGACGGAATTTAAGAAGAAATGTCTTTTGTCCCTTGCGCCAAACTGGTTACCCAAAGCTGGAACCGAAAAGCAGCTAAACCTGGAGAGTTTCCACGCTGATGAAGGGCGAGTAGGGCCGTCTCTCTTTCAGGCCCTGGGCAGCCCTGTTTGCTCGCTCAAAGCCTCTTCAAAGAGGCGCGGGGAGTGCATGAATTGTAATTATAGCCCCTAACAGGATTGAAGAGGGCCCAAACGATGGCACTTGAGAACCAGGTCGTGTGGAGTTAAACGGCTGTCAGGCATTCAAAGCTCCCCAGCATGTGAACCTGGCCCACAAAGGCCGGCTGAGTCCACTTCCAGGGCCACTTTCCCTCTCATCGGGAGAGATTAGAGATCAAGTATACCACATTTAAATCAGCATGTGTGACGATATCTGCTTTCCGTATTTCACTCTGGTTCCAAATTTTGACGACAGCGCCGGTTTTCAAGTCTGAAGCGGTGAAACATTTGAGGCGAGCAGGATTGGTTTGAATAAAACACCCGAGCTGCAAAACAAAGCAGAGTGGAGAGAAAGAAACGCTTGGAAAGGGAGTGAAGGAGAGACGGAGGGAGCAGGTGAGCGGTGTGAGGAATGAGGTAATTGGTACCACCTGCGAAACCAAACTAACCACAGCACCCGATTACCTCCCGACCCCGCGCCTCCTGAATAACGGAAAACATCATCTGTGCTCCCCGGACAGTTTGAATGACTCACCAAGGCCACAAGACCCCTGGCTAAACATTAAAAGGAGCAGAGCCCGTCCTCAGAAAGAGCCCGACCTGCAGCGTGAAGTCCCCATGCATGACCCTTATTAAACTTATAATTGGATTGAGAGCGGCTAAGAAGGAAAATTCAACGTCGCTCCATTCAGCGGAGATTTTCTTCGGCATTCCTTCCAGTAGTTTGCCTCCTCAACAATAACATTCAAAATCGAGTCACCGAAAACTTCTTCCCCTTTTCAAAACACCGGCACATTTTCTAAAAATGGGAGTGTAGGCAGAACCTTTTTCACCTTCTTCTTTCATGGCGACGCGCTATTTGATTTTCACAGGGGCGCAAGTGACAGCCTGAAACAAAGCCCCGCGCCGGCCATTGTGTGGCCTTTCACTGCTGTAATGGTCTTAAAATGGCTACAAGCCGGGGCCCATTCAGCCGCCACCGCCAGGCTGCTCGCCTCTCCTCTCCATATCCAAGACAAACTGCTCCGGAGCGGGAACGCCGAGGTCAGCTGATGAGTGAGAGCCGGTCAGGTTCACTTACACCCTCATTCTCTGGAGCACTTCTCTTCACATTTACACTCATTATGGCGAATAAATACGGCCGTAACAACAACATCAATCAAGTTCATTACGGAAAATGGCATAATAACAATAATTATAATAATATCTCATTAAGAGAGAGAATGAGAGACAGGGGAGAATTAATAGCAGACAGGTGTACAACACACTGCAATTATGGAACCTGAAATTAGTTCATTGCCTCGAGGCAAACAGAAGAGAAAGGGAAGGTTGTGAGCAAGGGAGAGAGAGAGAGGCAGAGCGTGTGTGTGTGTGTGTGTGAGGGAGGGAAGGAGGAAGGGAGGGAGGAAGGGGGGCTGGGAGCAGGACTGATAGAGAGAGAGGCTCACTGACAAAAAAAGGAATTGCAAATAAGCAAACAAAAATGTCTTAAATGTGTAAATTAGGGAGAAAAATAAGAGGGAAAAGCAGCTTTTCCCCGCAGACTGGAGCCTTAGATGAGAGGGGAGCAGCGAGACGTGATCAAGGGGAGCCGTGGAGCGCTGCGGCAGGCGTCAAGATGAGCACTCAGCCAGCGAGTGGCAGCTTCTCCTTTTCCAGTCAATCATTCATTACAGAGCCAAGTGCTGTGGAGGAGTGCCTCCTCTTCCTGACCTATCATTTTACTGCCTCTGTAAACTCCTAATCCCCCCTTCGTTAGATGGTGTCAACAGCCAACAAGCTCTCACCCTGCCGCCGCCACCGCAGCCGCTCCGCCGGCTCAGACGCCTCCCAGCCCTGCCAAGACCCCAGAGGTGACACGGTAATGAAATCGTCTGAAATATAACAAGGTGGAACTGAACATCGTCTCACGCTTCCTGCCGCTCTTCCTCATTGTACCTCACCTACCAAATTACTCGCTCATTAATTCACTTTTTTCCCTCTTTCACCGGCCTTCAACGTAACGCTTCAGATTCAAACTCGGCAGCGTTTTTTTTAGCTCTTCTGTCTCTCGCCGTCTGGTGCGAGCGGCCGGGTTTCCTCTCGCCTTGGGGCCGTTCCCGAGCAGGTGAACGCCCGGAGGCAGGAACCTGCACATAAGCGCCTCCTCGTCCGTCATGACTCTTTCATGGGGAGCTTCCGTCTCCGGAGCTCTGCTAATAGAGCCCGGCGAGATGTCCCGGTATAATGCGTCCAACAGATGAAAGCCCAGCAGGAGCAAACAAAATTCAGATACAGGCAGCTCCACACACCCGCAGCCTCGGACCACTCGGGGGACTGTTATTTAGGTAAACAAAAGAATGGGAACGTTGTGCTGGTGGGCCAGGGCTGGAGACGGGGAAGCAGATGAGGCATCGGCGCTTTGGCAAGGCTCCAAAATGGAGTTGTGGAGAGACAGAACACTCCTACACTCGAGCTACGAGAGAGAAAACACTCTCACAGGCATATGGACACACACACATAGCCGTGCTGCCTTCAGGGTGCTGAGCTGGTCACATGGTTCCACATATACTACAGTATAGAAGGACGAGGTGAAGGCAGGGTCCCAATTTCTGAGTTTAGTAAAACGTGGCGGCATCACAACAAAAGCATTACGCACCAATGAAGGTCCGAAAAAGTTCTTATTCATCATTTTCGTACCTCAACTTATTGGAAAATGTATGTAAATGTTTGATGAGCCGCAGCAGGGACACACACACACACACCTTCAATAACACACATGTGAGCCGTGTTAATTACCGTATAAAATAAGCAAATGGCATCTGGCCCTGTACGTCCCACTTTCCAGGGAGGAAGATGGAAATGAGGAGGAGATGTGATTGTGACATGCTCCCCCCGTGTGTGTGTGTGTGTGAGTGTGTGTGGCTTTGGCAGTAACAGGCTAATATTCAGCACAGCTCACCACCACCAGAACTAATGAAAGTAGACAAAATGTCTCTGCTGCCATCTTTGTCTCGCATCCGCTCAGGGTGAGCCTCCCCTCTTCCCCTCTTCCCCCCCCGCTCCCTCTCACCTCCCCTCTCTCTCCCTCACTCTTGAAGGGAGGGTGACAGCGGCATAAAATGGTGGCGAGCAAATGTGCCTTCCATGTGGCAGCAGCAGCGGCGGCGGCGGCGGCGGTGGGGGCGAGACGGGCCGGGCCGGGGCCAACGCGCTATCAGCACTGTGTGGCTGTTGCTTTGAACAAGCTGGACGCTCGCCACGGCTAATCAGCGCCCCAGCTGACGGGACGCCGGCGGCTACAAACAAAAGCAAATCAGGGAAAACAAAATAACTGTGTGTGTGTGTGTGCTTGGAAACTGTCAGGTTTGAGATAAACGTGTAAACTTTGAGACGCCTTGCTGAACAGAACGTCAGCGGTTCTAAGAGATTTCGGCGTTTTGAATGTGTAGAAATTCACTTACACAGCTTTATATGTGCGATTTAAGACCCACACATCAGATAATCGGGTCATAATTCCCCACCAGTGCTTAAAGGAGCAAACAAAGCAGGTCCCCTCATTCAGCAATTTGTGTGCGAGCCGCTGTGGGGGCCGTTAGTTAACCCGGCGCTCAAAGGACCACGAGGCCGCGGCATAAATCACAGAGTGAAACAAGGCAGACTCCTCCAATTCATTAATGGAAATGATCTGTCAATATGCTGGAGTCAATTCACACGTGTCAGCTGGCCTCGCCGCACAATGGGCCGGGCCAACTTATGAACTCCCAGCACCACTCCGCCGAGTCCATAAAACAACTGGCGACGTCGCTGGGGAGCGCCCCGAGACGCCGCCCTCTTTGCACAGACCACCAGATGACACAGATGGGGCGAAACCAAACAAAGGCGAGACTCCCTTTGTAAGGAGAGGGACCCCCCCCCCCCTTTCAAAAGCCATTCATGCAACAAATTGGGGAAATCTGGCCAGGCAACACTCCCCGTTTGCTCTTTTATTAGCGCCCGGTCTGACGTCACAGTAAGTGAAATCAGATTTATGGCTTTGGGGGAACAAACCAGTCGCACAAACTTTCTACAATCCATGTTCAAACCAAGAACAGAGTCCAAACTTAGGTTTTTTTTTTACTTTACTTTCACTTGCAAGGTTCCACTTTGCTGTCTGGAGCGTCAACTAAAGTAAAGCTAATGAGGGAAAACTACACACAGAGCCGCTGCTGATCCGTGCCCGCGTGTCCTCTCCTCTGCTTAGGACTTGATGGATTGTTGGGCTAAATATAGAGCAGAACACTTTACTCGCCGAGCAGAGTTTAAGTTAATTATCATTTCTGTCCTTTGATCGCCGAAATCGAAAATCAAACACGGTACTTCTTCTACTGCAGGTCGCTCTTTAGCTCTGAACAACGTCTCGCTTTTAACCATGGTTTCTGTGGTTTGTGTTCATGTAGGACAGAGAATATGTGAGCACGAGCTTTCTCTTATTAGACCCTCTGCTTTTTCTGTGTGTGTTCTCTCTCAGCTGCACCCCCGTGCTGCTGCAGCAATCTGCATAGAGAGACATTTGTCATCATTAGCCTCGCTCTGACAGTTGGCACCCGGCACCTCAGATCTCTAGGACTGGCAATTATGAACCCTTCATCCCTTATTTAGGCAACATTGCCTAATTTCATCACCGTCCTACCAGCAGCATTTGATTACCGCAGCCCCCCCAAACACACAATATCCCCTTAATTCCTGCCTTTGCTTTTGTGTTTTTGGAGACGGGGTGACGTCACGAGCGTCGTCTGCTCGTCTCTAACCTGAGATCTGAGGCGCGAGGGCTGCAGGCGGCGTGGATGAGCATCACGGGGTCAGTGGGCAGATGATTACAGCGCCCACCTTTAGATGGCAGACGTCTAACTGACATTAAGATTAATCACTACTCTGCTGCTGCACCGGGGCCTTTTTCTCCTCCTTACAATTGACAAGACGGAAACTGAGCAGGCAGCTCGGCTCCAGATATGAAACGGAACAGGAGCGGGATTAAACTGGTCGATTCTCTGTAAGCAACGTCAGCCTGAGCAATTTGTGGGGAACAACAGGAATAAACATGCTGAATAAAGTAATAAAGCAGCCACAGTCCTGCTCCAGCCGGCACGCTCAATGTTTAGCGGTGTCATGTACAACAGGATACAGCGCTAAACCGCCTGTTAATAAAAAGAGAGGAAACTACTGCACCAGCACTTTCTCTGCACCCTGCCAAGTAGACGGCCCATGCAGGGAAGGAAGTGTGCGCCCCGACTCTGTTCTCTCTGGTTTTGTTCTGAGAGGAGCACTGCACATTATCCGGATCGTTATTTTGGCAAATAAACGGAATTGTATTAATGCTAAATTCATGCAAATACATGCATGTAATCTATCACAAAGCCTGACAAGCGTACCATATTGCAGAGGGGAGGGGTGAAGGGCCAAATGAAGCTGAGACAATCAATTAATTTTCATAATTTACACTTCTCTCCACCTGTCTGTTTTGAGAAAATATCCATCAGGATGTTTGGGTGCGATGTGATAGCAAACACAGGCTGACGGGCGGCGGCGGCTGACTGGAGGCTCTGTGGCCGCGCTGTCCGGCTCTGTGACTTCTCAGGGGGGGGGCGCTGCTAACACACAGCGAGGGATAAAACAAATGAATGGACACAATCCAAAGGGGGCCGCCATGATGCTCGGGGCCCAGAAATTAACTGGGCCCCCTGCAGAGACACCATATTGCCTGGAATAATAAGGCAGCCGTTATTAAAAATCCCAATGACAATTTCATTTGGTGACAAATGGAATTGTAGAAACTTCCACTTCCCACCATCCCAGGAGATTAGCACTCAATGTTTCTCACAGTTTGAGCGCCGGTGCTGATGTCACATGTGTGATGTGACACTGCTTATAATCTGATTTATACAGAAATATGTCACCCCATTAAGTCCACTTTGACTAATCTGCTTTAGGGGCCTTTGCAGCCTTTGTATGGGATCGATCTTAACACCCTTTTTTTTTAACTAAATGACTTTCAAAATCTGTCCCAGCATATGGCAAGACCTTATTTGTTTCTTACGTAATAGGATTATTAAAATTGTAAAACGTCATCCGTGATTACGATGCCAGTTACAAGAATGTGTTTGGTTACGGGGTCTGGATCCAGCTGGAGTAAGCTGTGTGATGGACATAGATGATGTCATGGGTTTGGCTAAAACCATCAGACTTTACTAATAATTCAACCTTAATGAATTTCATCATGTGAAGCCAGCTCATAGGCAGGACGTGAAGGGTAAATAAATATGAATTCTTGACAGTTTTTCATGATAATTTGCTTTGAATACAGGCGACGTGTTCTAAGATGTTAAATAAATCAGATTGTGTGAACATGGTGTGCTTGTAGCTTTTGTAATATAAGCGCAGTGTGTATTTATACGAGTTGGTTCAGAGTGTAAATACTCCATAAAGCCCTGATTACACAAGAGGACACATAGCAACAAGCGTTTAACGACGGCGGCAACAATCAATGGCCGACATCGTTTCAAAGCACGAGCGATGTCATCAAAGGGCGACTTTACCCATCAAACAAGAGCTACTGACCCCTGGCACTGCCATGTTAACAGGAGGATCAGTCTTAGGGAGAAGAAAGGAGGAAGAAAAATGGTGCTGGAAAAAAAATGAATAAGTGTAGAGGCATGCTGAGGAAGACAAAGAGGCCTTCAAAACAGGGTCACATGCTGCAGCCAAATTAGGGGGAAGCAGAAGTCATTGTATTGATTTACACAATCATGCGTGCGTTTTGCTGGGTCAGAAATAGGCCTGTGCTGGCCTCGCTGCCTCATATATCACACTGGAGGGCCTCCAACAGCCCAGCGGGGCGGCCAATACGGCAACAAAGCTCGCAGTGTTGTAACGACAGAAGATATGGGCCGAGGAGAGTGTCTGGTCTTAGAGGGCCAGACCCGACAACGAGGCCGGACTCTCAGCAAACACCAAGGAACAGGGTGAGTTACTGCGAGATCCGAGCGGCCACATGCTTTGGATTAAGAGGCGATAATCTCAATGAAAATCCTCCCCCCCCCCCCACCCCACTTTTATCGTATGCACGGCGGCCAAAGAGCCGGAGCTGAAACTCAGGAAAGCTGCAACCGGATTCCCAGATATCTTGACATGGAAAAGGGAGAGATGGGCTGGAAAGTGAGGCCGGTCTGTTTCCAATAAAGCGGCGAGTACCTGCTGAGCCACGGAGAGCGAGAGGAAAGAGTATCAAAGGCTGAGAGGGGGAGGCTTTGGCCACCTCGCGCCACATGAAAACCATCCAGCACATTCCCCATATTCCAGAGGAATGACTCAATAGAAGAATAGGAGCTTGTGATTGTGAGATGTAATCATTTTTTTATTATCCGAGTAGAAACCTTTGTATAAATCTCCATTGTGTGATAATTTTTTTTTGTAAAGCTCTGGCTCCATATCTGCCGATTTCTGCCTGGTAACAGTGTGAAATTACCACTTGGACCTGCCAAGAAGCTACTGGCAAGCGTGTCTGTGACAGACTGTGATGATAATGGGAGTCACCTATCTATCAGGGTCCTCCCCGCGCAACGCCACCTCCTGCTAAGCTGCACCCGCCCAGTCAAAGTCAGGGCCCCCCCGCCCCCGCCCCTCATAATGTCTGAAGCAGAGGAAGAGGAGGGGGAGAGAGTGTAAACGCCTTTGTGTTCCTTATCTGATTTGTGCACCATTATCTGTTTTTGAAGTCCTCTTCAAAGCAGCAGACTGTACTGTACGTGCTGAGGTGGAGCGTTGGTGCAGCGATGAGAGGCAGAGAGGCTTCAGTGGCTGCAGGGTCGCTTTATTTTCAATCGTGGTCTGAATCAAACCAGCAGCTACATGGAGAAGCCTGAGACACAGCAGCAGCTATACAGCACACAGGAAACCACTCAAGGCTTTATCATTCAATAATTTAATTATTTTCCATAATCTAGGTTAATTTCTGTAACAACCTAATTTATGTATATTTTAATCTTTGCAGCTTCTTGTTCAGATGAATAAATGTTATTAGATCATGTAGAGGGCCTGGGTTTAGTCATGGGATTATGCTTTAATATTTAATAAATGTGCTTTATATTTATGAAAAAAAAAAAAAAGGATTTGCAATAGAACAACCAATTAAATTGCAACAACAAAGAATCAGCAAATCAATAAATTCTCATATTGTTGATTCTTTCACAATAAAACCTCCGTGTGCATAAAACAGCACTGCAAGAAGAAAATAGATTTTTTTTCGAAAATCTTGTTTCAAATCATACAAATTAAAAAAGCAACTGTTGAAGCTTTTCTATTTTCCTGATTCTGTTTTAAGAACAAACGCGTGTGACGTTTTCCTCCGCGAAGTAAAATAGAACAGATTCCATGATTTTAACTCGAGTTTGCGAGTCTCCAGTCTCCATAAACGTTGTAAAAAAATGTCGTCACGGTCACAGTTTCCTCTTTCTGTGTGTTAAATTTACAATTAACCCCGAGAGGCCAAAACGTTACAATAAATCCAAAACTATTGAATTAATAAGCTTGAAAAATAAAACGCAAATTAATTAAAAAAAATGTTTTTGCTTCATCCCTAAAAAACACTGACATTTCTATTTGCCAGATTTAGAATAAAATGAAATTAGGTCAAATTTAAATGTAATTCATATTTCGTACATGAATACTAAATGTTTTTGCTCCAGCAGCTCTACACACACCTACTGTCACACACTCTTACACACAACCAGCAGATAGTCCAGGAAAGAGCAGCAGAGCGCGGGAGAACACGCAGCTTTCCCGCCCTCCGCACGCGCAGGTGTGATCCTCTCCTCCGTGTCCTCCTCCACTACTACCTGGACTGTGTACTTGGATCTCACACCCGGGGAGGAATTTGTTTTCGATCAACTGGGAAGCGGTGACGCATCGGACAGCGATTGGACATCTCGGGTCTCAACTCCTCCCTTATAATAAGGAGAGAGAGAGTGTGTGTGTGTACGTGTGTATGTCTCCCTGTTGTAAAACACAGCAGCCGGCCGCCTGCGTCAGGAGGGCACACACACTCCACACACACTCCACTCTCTCTCTCTCTCTGCGCAATTACGCGGACTCCCTAGTGGCACCGTGGCCCACAGACACGCAGGGACGCGACGCTTCTTCTTCTTCTTCTTCTTCTTCTTCTTCTTCCCGGGACTCGTGCGGCTCAGCGGGTTGATATGGACTTTTAATCCGGTCACCGCGCTTATTCCCCGGATCTGCTTGCTCGCCTCCTTCCTATGCAGCTCACAGCAGCTGTGCATGTTGTGATCCGATCAGCCCGCATGTGCGCCGCGCACAGCCGCTCTGAGTAGTTGTCTTAGCAGTAAGACAGCTTTTTTCTTGTTTAATCACGTTCTTTCTTCTCTAAAATTGGCTCCCGTACAAACAGCCGCGTTGGATCCGTCGGCTTACTGCGAGACTCCGGTGTACAACCCGGATCTCTGCCCCAACATGATAGCGGCTCAGGCGAAGTTGGTGTATCACCTCAACAAATACTACAACGAGAAATGCCAGACCCGCAAAGCCGCCATCTCCAAGTCCATCCGGGAGGTGTGCAAGGTGGTGTCGGACGTCCTGAAGGAGGTGGAGGTGCAGGAGCCGCGCTTCATCAGCTCCCTCAGCGAGATGGATAACCGCTTCGAGGGGCTGGAGGTCATCGCGCCCACCGAGTTCGAGGTGGTCCTCTACCTCAACCAGATGGGAGTATTCAACTTTGTGGACGACGGCTCCCTCCCGGGCTGCGCCGTGCTCAAGCTCAGCGACGGCCGCAAGAGGAGCATGTCTCTGTGGGTCGAGTTCATCACCGCCTCCGGTTACCTCTCGGCGCGCAAGATCCGGTCGCGGTTTCAGACGCTGGTGGCGCAGGCGGTGGATAAATGCAGCTACAGAGATGTGGTGAAAATGGTCGCGGACACCAGCGAGGTGAAGTTACGCATCAGAGACCGATACGTGGTGCAGATCACGCCGGCGTTCAAGTGCACCGGGATCTGGCCGCGGAGCGCCGCGCACTGGCCCCTGCCGCACATCCCGTGGCCAGGGCCGAACCGGGTGGCCGAAGTCAAGGCGGAGGGCTTCAACCTTTTATCCAAAGAGTGCTACTCGCTCAACGGCAAGCAGAGCTCGGCGGAAAGCGACGCCTGGGTGCTGCAGTTCGCCGAGGCCGAGAACCGGCTGCTGCTGGGGGGCTGCAGGAAGAAATGCCTGTCGGTGCTGAAGACGCTGCGGGACCGCCACCTGGAGCTGCCCGGCCAGCCGCTCAACAACTACCACATGAAGACTCTGGTGTCCTACGAGTGCGAGAAGCATCCGCGGGAGTCGGACTGGGACGAGAACTGCCTCGGAGATCGACTGAACGGGATTCTATTGCAGCTTATTTCGTGTTTGCAGTGCCGGAGGTGCCCGCACTACTTCCTGCCCAACTTAGACCTGTTTCAGGGGAAGCCGCACTCCGGGCTGGAGAACGCGGCTAAACAGACTTGGCGCCTGGCGAGAGAGATACTGACCAACCCCAAGAGCCTGGAGAAACTCTGAGGTAACGAGACAAAGAAAAGAAAGCAAATCAAGTGCGTTCGTCTTATAGAAAGAAAAAAAAAAAGGACGAAAGAGGCCCAAAATGAGCTCCAACACACGGACACACACACACAAACACACTCATACTGCAGCGGATTCTTGTGTAATGTGTTTAGTTTAACTTACCGTAAAATCTCCTGCACATTTTTGTTGTTGGACAGTATCAATACTTAGGAGCAACTTTAAATTATTGGCCAATAATCAGGAAAGTGTTTGATCTTTTTCCTCAATTCCCTTAAAAAATGCTTTAAAGTAAAGCCTCGGAATAAAGAAATAACACACACACACACACTTTATCTCTCTCACACACGCATCTGTACATTTGATACTGTAAATACATTCATAGATTTGTGATTCCAGTGGTCTGAACTTGTGAATGTTGTTCTGTGACGCGTAACTAGGATCCACCTGTTTGAAAAAAAATCGACTTCTCGGCTTCCTTTTTGTTTCTTTATCCGCTATAAAGCGACGTTAATTTATACTTCATCAGCTCTAGTCTGCTTCATCTGTTATTTCAATGGACATTTTATCCTAATTTTGAAAGTTTACATTTTGATTGTAGGCGTGAGACATTTTGTTACATTTAAAAAAGAAAGACAACATTCCATAAATTTACTTGAAATCTTATTTAAAGTCCTCGAGCATTTTGGGGTTGTGTTTCCCTCTTTATCATGCTTCGGCCTACATGCTAAAAAATGAAAATAATTAAATATATATAGTATATATATATATGACAGTTTAATTGAAAAAAATGCACTTGAAATACACTGGATTATAACATCTGTGATCTGAGGTTTTGTTTTTTTTTATTATTTCTGTCTTTGATTTAATTTAAAGAGCTAATAAAACAAGCTGTTTTATATTTGTGTCCCATTATGGTTTTATTAAATGTGCTTCTGGAGAACAGTGGGTCAGACCTAATGTGTGTGTGTGTGTGTGTGTGTGTATGTGCGTGTGTGTGTGTGTGTGTGTGTATGTGAGGCGTTAAAGGAATATTATTTTCACATCAACATTTTTGAACATATGCGGGAAAATGCTATGAATTTTGCAAAATCCAAATGTTTAAATTAATTAAAATATCACTCAAATTTAACAGTAGACTTTAGATGTTCGTTATAATTAAATAGAAAAAAGCGAAATCGTATAAGCGATTTAAATACGTAAAATAAATAATATAAAATTAAATATAAAAATGTGCTAGTGTACCGAGTGGCCCCTTGGAGCCCCGGGGGGTCGGGGGCTGCATGTCCCGCTGGGGGGTCCTTACCTTGGGCTCGACCCTCTTGAACTCGGCCTCCTCCTCGTCCACCTCGAAGTAGATCTCGGTGGCGGTGATGGACAGCGTCCCGCGGGCCACCAGCGCCGGGGACACGAGCTGCGCCGGGCTGCTCACCACCACCGGGCCTGCGGGGCGGCGGAGGGCAGGGGACGCGTTAGTATACGTTCATTCATTAACACAGATACACACACACACACACACACACACACAGGCCGGGTGGATATTTGTATAAAAACAAACATCCTCATGTCTGCTGCTCTAAGCGCGTGGAGCCTAAACCTGTGTGACTGTAAACGAAAAGATTAAAGGGAATAATAATCCATTATTTATTTCTCGGAATTCTTTTTGTTTGCCACTCTTATCTAAACTCATATTCTGTATATGCGTGTGTGTTACATACATTAGGCCGATAAACAGATTCCAGGCACTATAATAAGCACACACACGTTGGCATTCTGTCTGGACTAAATCTCATTCCCCTCCTATAACTCGTAATGTTCTTCTCACTCTGGGTCTTTATGATGATGTCATCGTTGTTAGCTGCGTTAAAAAGGATCAAACCATTTGACTTTGTTCCTCATATTGAGACTCTATCTGTGATCCTGCTCTCGGTTTGTAATATCGCCTCAGTGACCCTGGTCAGCTGATCGTGATCACATCTTTATTCCCCCCTCCTCCTCCTGCTGCTCCTCATCCTCCCTGTTCTCACGTCAGTGTCGCTGTGGTCGTCATCTGTCTCCTCTGAAAAGCAGCTTCGCTCCAAATCAGGATATTTCATCGATCTGCTCAACTCCAAAGAGCCACTTTAATGTCTCATCAATCTTAATCTGACTTCCTCCGCCAATTATGGCCGATAGTGTTACAGGAACACTGGCGGGGCTCGTTCCCCTAACTCCCACAGCGGCTCTTCATCGCGCTCGGTCCCGCCGCTCTCCTCCTCCTCCTCCTCCTCGCATTCTCTCAGCATTACGCCTCCATTAACGGTGATCTTATCTGCTGATGCTATCGGGCCTTTGCACGCCGCGTTACAGGCTGCACAGACCGTGTGTTTCCTGCGTCTCAATGAGAGGAAACAAGCACGAGCTGCGAGTCCACAACCTAAAGCGATGACGTATGATTATTATTATTATTATCGTTATTACTATCATTATGTTGTCATCTCTAAATGTACAGCACCTTTTTGAAAACTAGAAAAAAATGCTTTATATTTTGCAGAAAATAGCAAAGAAGTAAAAATGGTATAAATGCTTACATATACCTCTGTACTGTATATTGTACACACGCACACACGCACACACACACATATTACACTCCAGGATGATCTTTAGGACTCCAGTGTTTTCCTGATTTCCTGTCGTCAGTATTATCAGCTTTTATATCATATTAGTCAAAGGAAATGTCATAACTTAAGCACACACACTTTGTGATGGACATTTATGTTTTTGTGGGCATTTAAAAAAAATATATGGGTTTAATATTTCAAAAAGTCAATCTATGCATAAGAGGTCAGTTATGGCCATGAGCATGACCTCAGAATCACACAGAGGTCAGAGGTCGGACAGAGCCTCAGCGTGTCTATGAGGTGGATTAATCTGTTTACTGTTCAGTCTGTGCTGTTTTGGTCTTGATTTGATTCACATCATCCCAAAGTGAAGCTGGACTCACAGCTTGCTGACTCGGGCAGAATGAGCTGCTTATTATTTCTATTCTTGGTTTCAACAACATGAGCATGGACCACAATTCAGGGTTGGAGTCTTGGACAACAACAATAACAACAACATGATCTATAAATTCATTTGTCCCGACTCTCCTGCTTTTCTATCTCGCCCCTCTTTGTTGTTTGAACGATTTGACCGGCAATAAAAAAAAAAGGAGTTTCCCCCTTTATGTCCACTAGAATCCCCAGATTACATTTTACGAGCCCATCCACTTGTTAGCAAAACTAACACCGTTTGGCTGAAGCATTGTGCTGGCCTCAGGGGCGAGCGAGAAAGAGAGGGAGGGAGGGAGAGAGAGAGAGACTGTAGCCTGAAGCATTAATCCAGAGCATCCATTGCTCATGGGGAGGGAGAGGATTAGGCAGTAATCCCCTCAGGGATCCTTCCATAATTAGGCTATGTGGCATTAAAATGTTTACATGAGAATAATGAAATTAGGCCAAGTTGCAGTGGATGATTGTGGGCCGGTGGAAAGGATCACAATGTTCTCTGCTGGGTCTCTTAAAGAAGGGGGAAAGAACAGAAAATGCAAATATTTGAGAAATGACAGGCCAATTTAACCAAGTGATGAAAAGTCTCATTTTGGTGAGCAGGGAGTCGAGGGAGAAGCAGCAGAGGAGAAGGGCGCATTATTACCCACAATCCATCCACCGGACCGGGCTGCTTAATTAGGCCGGGCGCTTTGTGTTTCACTGTAAGTGTGTTATTAGAGGAATACAAGTGGCCGTGGGTTTAGCTACCAGCACACCTGAGCACAATCACTCACTGGCAAAACACGTACACACACACATACACACACACCCACCCACATGTACACACACACATGGACGTACACACACACACACAGCTGCGGCCATTATCGTGCCTCAGCGCTTTATTGTTCATTTGAGTCGCTCTCTGCTGGCAATGCTTCACGGATACGCGCAAAGCATTCTGGGACATTTTTGTAATTATGACCACAATGTCCATTTTGTTCCACTGTTGTGAGAGCGCACATGAACGCCACACGTGCAGCTTATTAAACATTGACATCCCCTTTTTGTTTTTGATATCTGCCCGGACTGTGTTTACATGAAGGAAGCTTGTAACGATGTGCAGAAATTCAGGAAATGGTGAAAATGTATTCTTCCATAAAAAGCCTCCGTGCTGCGTCCCGTTCCCTCCTCTCCTCCTCCGGACTTTTGTTACGACTCTAAAAACCACCAGAGTTGGTTTGGCTCTTTAACGAAGCATGTTGCTGCTGTCTTACAGGTCTGAGTGGGACTAACAAGGATAAATACAGGCTTCAAATTAAGCCAGAGCTAAATAGCTGCGGCTGCTGAAACCATCATGTCACAACACACCAACACACTTCCGTTACGCCGTTGTTTACAATGTCAAATTCCTCTTTCCTTGTATCTCACGCGCTCATCTCCAGTCTCCCCAGTGTTTGGCCTTGTTTGGGATATAAAAAGGCTCATTTGATGCCAGAGCGACTTCACGCAGCGTTTATAATGTTTGAGGTCCAATCATAGGTTCGGCCCGTCTGGCCTTGGGGCCAGACCACGCCTCTCTGGCACTCCACCCGATGGCCGGCGGCGTGCGAGGAGGAGCCGAGACGTCGGCGGGCATCTTGTCTCAGACCTCTACAGTGTGCCCAGCTCCGTCTGGATGGAGCCCAGGCTGTGTGTGTGTGTGTGTGTGTGTGTGTGTGTGTGTGTGTGTGTGTGTGTGTGTGTGTGTGTGTGTGTGTGTGTGTGTCCTGCTTAAAGGCCTTAACAAGATGCCACAGTGTGAAACAGCGCCCCTACTGGTGAAGAACAGGACCTCAACTCTGATTTCAGCTTCAGGAAGCAGAAAGATGAAGCTCCTCCTCCTCTATTCAGTATTTGTTTACATGCAGAGAAATGAAATGTAAAGAATAGTTTTGTAGTCTGGCAGGAAGTTATTTTTTAGTCGTTTTATTTGCTCGTTTCTTGCGACTAACAATGAGAGCGGTGTTTGCGTGTCTGTGTGCAGGCTGTGGGAGGAAGAGGAGGAGGGGTAGCGTCTGATTCATGGCTGGGATCTAACAGGGGATTTCTCTGCTCCGGCTTAACCGGAGCGACGCAGCAACATATATATGAGGGTATAAATAGACATCCAGCCATCTACGGGACACAAAACACATTTCTAAGATAAAACAATACAGATGTTAACTAAAGGGATCCTGATTCGCAAAATATGAATCACTTGTAATGAGTCAGCTCAGTTTCATCCTCTAAAACAGGGAGGATTCCAATATGATGGTGGAAATGAACAAATGGAATAAAGAATGCTGCTCTGATGGCGGAAGAATGCAACAGTGAATGATCCATTACATCATCCTAACCTAAATAAAAACAACCTTTAATCCAACATACGACAACGACGACAGATCAGATCTAAAGGACGTCTCCTCTCATGTCTGTCTCATTTCACGTCTTTTCGGCTTTATTGTCGTTGTCGGTGGAAGAGGAGAACTTTTTGGGTGGATTGATGACAGCTGCTGGGCCTCAGTATTGTATTCCACTAAACACCTTCCATCACTGAGGCATAAAGCCTGTAACACACTCCACATAGAGCCAACATCAATTGCTCGCATGAGGTGTAAGGAAACATTCAACAAGTGAACTCTGGGTAACCTGCACGTATACGACCGACCGACCGACCGACCGGCCCGGCCTCAGGCTCAGGTTGGGCTCTGTGTTCTGCTGTGACGACGTGTCAGACTCACCAGTGACCAAACAACTGCATGAAAGCTGCTGCAGTAAACACGGGATCAGATTAACGAGGACAGAGGTTAATAAAGCTTTAACGACGCATTTCTCTTTCCTCTGCTGTTAATGATGCTTCAGTGTAGAGAGGAAGAGGAGGAGGAGAAGGAGGAGGAGGAAGAGGAGGCTCCAGCATAATTAAGCAGATATTTACTGTGAGCCGACTTGATTTTAATTAGTTCAGTCAAACTGTAACACATTTACATTTGATTGAGCTTAACGCAGAGGGTTCAGTGTTGTCATGGAGACCAAAGGATGTGTTGAGGATTATATCACTAAATTAAATTCAATCATTTTAATCTGCATTATATTACATAGTGACTGAATTTATGTTGATAGATTTTTACTGTAGTCATGAGACGGTTGAACTTCTTAATGTTTGTACTTAAAGTATATTATTTTTAGTAGTAGTAGTATAATTTTACAGTGCTTTAATCATAAATCTGAGTCTAATAAGCTTCTTTAAATTGAGGACTAATAAGGTAAAGGGACAGAGAGATTTATAGGCGTGTTAAAGCTGCGTGTTAGCGAGTATCGTCTCATATCAGATCGACCATCTTGCTTGAGAAATCTGAAATCTGAGTTGTGACATATCTGGATTGATCATCTTTCCGGTGTTATTCTAACTGGAGGAGTCGTTGCCTCTGGAGATAAACAGAGGAGGAAGGAAACCGTGCAGAAGGGATCCAAAACAAAGCAGAGAGGGACACTTATCACAGCAAAACAATCTGTAGCTGTCAGAGCAGAGCAATGCTGTCCAGATCAGAGCACAAAGGCGGAGCTCATGGACGCCGCACACGCACAGCAGGGTGCACAGCCAAAGACACCCCGTGATTTATCTGTCCTCTGACAAACAGGACGGACTCCTGAGGTCTTAATGTGTCTTTCTCCAGGGACTACTGGCCACAGAGAGAGAGAGGGAGAGAGAGAGGGAAAGCGAGAGAGAGGGAGAGAGAGAGGGAAAGAGAGAGAGAACAGAGGGGGGGGGGAGAGGGAGGGAGAGAGAGAGAGAGATAGAGAGACGGAGATGGGGGAGAGAGCGAGACAGAGAGAGAGACAGAGCGAGAGACGGAGAGAGTGAGAGACAAAGAGAGAGAGAGGGGGGAGACAGAGATGGGGGAGAGAGAGAGAGAGGCAGAGCGAGAGAGTGAGAGAGACAGAGAGAGAGAGAGAGAGAGAGACAGAGAGAGACAGAGAGTGAGAGTGAGCGAGAGCGAGAGCGAGAGCGAGTTAAGAGCACCTCATTGATCCAGCTGAGTTCATTTGATGTACTGATGTTAATCATGTACAGGATAATTACAGCGGCTATTAGGACGGAGACAAATAAGCGTGGGGCGGGAGGCTGCAGCAGAGCGAGTGGGGCCCGCAGGGTTAATGGAGGTGCCGGTGTGATGCCGACTTACCGCCCAGGTTGTCCATCTCCTTCTCCTGCAGCAAGCTGGCGGCGTCGTCGTCCGCCTCCAGTATCAGCTCCGTCTCTGGGATCTGGGCGGCCGCCGGCAGGCTGCGGAACGCCGGTCTGGACGCCAGCACCTCCTCCTCCTCTGTGCTTGCTGAAGAGGGAGAAGAAGAAGAAGAAGAGCGTGACCTCTGACCTTTAGCTATCTGAATGGCTCCAGTGAGGTTTCCTAAGTAAAAGTCTGAGTCTAGTCAAGATGTTCTGTTGCTGGATGAACTTCTGATGTTTCTGCTTTCCTCGTCTGCATGGAATTCATTATGAGAAGTTTCAGCTGTTAATCCCTTTGAATGAGCAAATTAACTCATAATTCAATTGCGAGGGTGTTTGTGTGAGTGCGCGTGTGTGTGTCCGTGTGTGTGTGTCTTAAATTCTTATGACAAAATATTTAATCCAATCATTGTTTTTGTTGTTGTTTTATTCTGTTTTTAATTAGCACAGTTGCCTCAAAGTGAGAGTATCATGGGTTGCAAAGCCCTGTGATGCTGCCGACTCTCCCCTGAGCAAGGCATTCACCTCTCTGGACTCATGGCTGTCTAAGGGTGCCAGCAGGCAGGTCGGGTGAAATCCAGTATGAAATTCCCCTTAGAAATGTGAGATCAATTGAAATAAAAACATTTTAAAGAGGTTTGCTGGTCCTTGGAGGAAATAATGGCAGCAATAACAGCGAGCAAACACCGAGGAGGGAAAACAATGAGGGAGAGTAAACAATGAAGAATCAGCAGCAAAGAATCCGACGGCGTGGAAGCGGCACATGAGAGAACGCCACCCGATACGTTTCTGCATGGAGGAACATCAGAGGTGTTTCTGCTTTTATTTATAGACGAGGTCAACAGAGAAACACAATCTGTGTCTTGAAAGACCAACGGCAGAGTCTGCAAGGGCGAGTGTGTGCGTGTGTGTGTGTGTGTGTGTGTGTGTGTGTGTGTGTGTGTGTGTGCAGATAGATCTCGCCGTCGATTAGAGGTACAGTATCATTTCGCTGCTTTTGGAGGCTTGACAAGAGTGAGACTGAACAGACGGCGCAATTAGGAGGCTGCTTACACCAGGACTCCATCACACGGGGCTGCGGTGGAGCTCGCTCATTTAAAACGACGTGTTCATACATCCTGCAAAACAAAAGAGCTCTCACAACTCATTCATCAGCTGGCATCAGCTCGTCTCCAACATGTGCCCGACACGCGCCGCGTACGTGGGATGAGTCTCTGCCGAACACGCCGGAGCAGGAAGAGAAGGAGGAGGAGCGGAGATGAAGGCGTGTGAGGTGGCTGACACGCGTCTCGCATGTTTCCTCTCAGCGCGGCCCATAATGCTTCACTCCCGCCCCCTGGGGAAAGCGTGTGTGTACCTCGTCTTGGATAGAGGTCGCGTTTGACTGTTGTAAACGCCGCTACCGGGGGAAAAAAAAGCAACGGGGTCTGGCTTCCTGCTCTGCCTCGTATCTGCCGTGCTTTCATCAGACGGCCTGCGTGTTTGGGAAATGAATCCTGTGTAATGTTAAAAGGTGAAAGCCAGCCAGCGCTCGCAGATCAAAGCCCGGACGGCGAAACTTAAAACTGTAATTCTGGAAACCGTCATTACGAACCGGGGGAACGCCAGGGCGCACACACGCCGACAACCTGATTGGCGAATCTGCATCGGAGGGGAGCAGACCAAACAAACGCTGCTGATTTCTGCACATAAATGAGCGGCAAGGCGAACCGGCTTTACCCACAATGCACTTCAGCTCCTCACAGAAAACAGTAATGTGGTGATAAATAATCAGAAAATAAAACGCCGCGACAGGAAGGGGAGAGGACGTGCTGACATGGAGCGCCGTGTCCGTCTGAGTGATGGCTCGCCGTCCCCGGGACGTTGGGGTATTAAACGGGCGGCGGAGGGAAGAAGGGGTTGCCATTTGTCACTATTAAAGGAGTCGCAGTGTGCGGCCGAGTGCAGGCAGTCTCATTAGGAAGCTTCTCATGTGTTCACCCTTGACCACTATGTGGCAAGGAGAGAGAGAGAGGGAGAGGAAGGGACAGGGAGAGAGAGACAGAGAGAGAGAGAGAGAGAGAGAGAGAGAGAGGGAGAGACAGACAGAGAAAGAGAAGGAGGGAGATAGAGAGAGGGAGAGAGAGAGGGAGAGAAAGAGAAGGACAGAGATGAAGGGAGAGGGAGAGAGAGAGAGAAAGAGAAGGAGGGCGAGGGAGAGAGAGAGAGGGAGAGAAAGAGAAGGACGGAGATGAAGGGAGAGGGAGAGAGAGAGAGAGAGAGAGAAAGTGAGAAGGAGGGAGAGAGAGAGAGAGAGAGAGAGAGAGGGAGAGGGAGAGAGAGAGAGAGAGGGAAAGGGAGAGATAAGAGAGAGAGAGAAAGAGGGAGAGAGAGAGAGAGAAAGAGAGAGGGAAAGAAGGAGAGGGAGAGAAAGAGAGAGAGGGAAAGGAAGAGGGAGAGGGAGAGAGAAGAGAGCGGGAGAGGGAGAGAGAGAAAGAGGGAGAGGTAGAGAGAGAGGTAGAGAGAGAGAGAGAGAGAGAGAGAGAGAGAAATTAAATCATGAAATCCTGTTAAAATCCTATTAAATCATTTTCTTAGAGCCAATATTGACTTGATCAGATCTATATTTCATCAATAGGAGTTATCAATTATAATCTCTGTGCCTGAAGTCAAAGCGTCCCTCTGTAGGCTCCCAGGGCCTGAGAGGAGTGACCTCCCGTCTGCCTGATGGGCCCTCAGCTCTCAGGCAGCCATCAGACGTCTCCTGGGTCCTCTTGTTCAACCAGACCTCAGACCGCCTCACACTAAGAGTGAGACTCCACTAATTACACTTTGTAAAGCGCCGCTGTGAGGCTCCCAGGGCCGCAGAGGAGGACAAGGACCTGAAGGCTGCCACCGACACCAGGGGTCGAGACGGGGAACAATGAGGGGAGATGAAGGGATTTAATGATGATGATGATGATGATGATGGCGGTTGACAGATTGCGTTCTCCAAATTTTAGAGAGTGTATATGAGTGTGTGTGTGTTTCCAGTCCAAACTCATACAATCCTTCCTTCTGTAAGCATGTTGAGGCAAATCTCCAGAGTAATAAACTTTATAATTGAGGATTATTGAAGTTGTGTGTAGTTTGATGGCTCAGTGTGGAACATTTAACAGCTGACTGCAGAATCAATCACAACCTTGTGGCCGAGTGTCCCAGTTTCGTACTTCACACTGTAAAGCTAAAGAGTTTAGTGGCTCGGCCTTTTCAGCACGTGTTTCTCTCCGCTCTCCACACGTATTACACGCCGCCGCTTCAACCCCTCGCCACCGCCGCCGCTCCTCACGCTGAACACCGCCGTGCACATCATGTTTCACTTAAGCTCCGGCCCGTCCCGGAGCGTACGTGCGCTTCAGGAGGGAGAAGCCGATCTCACAAACACTTCTGGATAATTCAATATACACAAAATGCCTGGAGAGTCTGAGACAGGACGGAAACCGATGCGAGACCGGGACGCCGTACGGGAGAATCCACCGCTGCTTTGTGTTTGGCGGTGGCAGGCAACGTTGCGGACGTGGAGCTAAAGACGCGGAACTATCGTGACCTCCTCCTCCACACACACACACACACACACACACACACACACACACACACACACACACACACACACTCTTGTAGAGCCTCTGCAGGGACGATTCTGTTTTACGTCTCCCTCTGTCAGATCTCAATAGATAACAACCGTTATTACAAGCTGTATACTTCCATTATTTACTGCGCCGCCTTTCACTGTAAATCAATATTTAGTGCCATCATTCCAGCATCCATAAAACGTCAGTCCTGCACAACGTTTCAGATATATCTCTTCCGCTTCTCGGAGTCAAATCCGTTACAGGATCCGGGCCCTGGCGCACGCTCGTCTCTCTCCACGGGATCCACATTCCACGCCGGGAGAAAAAGTCCAGTCGAGGGAGATTGCGTTACGACGAAGGGGGAGGAGGAGGAGGGGGGGAGAGAGAGAAAGAGAGAACACGCCGGCCCCCGTCTCCTTGGCTTCATACTTCCTGTGATGCAAGATGGGTGTGCGCGTGTGTGTGTGTGTGTGTGTGTGTGTTTTCAGGCAACGTGAAAGTAAACGTTGAAACTTTGATGGGGGGAAGTTTGTAGAGGGCGGATGCTTCCTCTCGTCGGGATCTTTCTTCAATATCCTGGATGTGTGCTGCTTGCTTGCGTGCTTCCGTGTGTGTGTGTGTATCGTGCCGGAGATTGTGTGTGAAACGGCGTCAGCTTCTCCCAATCAAAACATTAACAGCGGCTTTCATAATCTCCCATCTGGACCGGAGAGCTGGGAAGAAGCAGATCCTCCTGCAGGTTTACTGAACGTTTGTCACCGTTTAATATCTTAGATGATCTGAATCTGCTGAAGGTTAAATCTGAGGAGAACGCACGCTGGGGTCGGCGTCCACGTCTCTGCCGCGGTGAGCTAGAGCTATAAACGTCTCCGCCCACCCCCACCCCCCCGGGCAATCAGGTCTGAGAGGAGCCGCTCACCTGTAATGAGACAGCAAGGACACCCCGGAGGTAAAACACCCCGTTAAACACTTGGATCAATATTAACGTGACTTCCATTTCATGCTTGCCCAATTCCAATCACCTAACAATATACTCTGATACCGGAACAGCGCAGGTTATTACACAGGCAGAATGTGCTGGCTAAGCTGTCAATGCTGCTAATAGACAACAAGGCAGAGTTTAACCCTCCTGAATGTACACACACACACACACACACACACACACGGACACAGACATTTCACCCGGGTAATTGCAAAGGTTAGCCTGATGCATTAGATGTCAGAATATAAGGGCGAGTTTCATTTTTAGAAAGCAGCAAACTCTTGAACGGTGTTTCAAATCCATAGAACACACTCACACACACACACACACACAGCATAAACTAGGAACTAACGAGTAATAAATTAAGAACAAAGAGGAAATGGAAGCAGGAAAGCACAGAGAGAAACCTTTTAAACCCGTGAGGCTGAATAGTTTGCCAGGGACGTTGTGTTAGTTTAACAGGACGTTCCCAGAGTGTCTCACCCTCGTCCACAGGCTGGACATCGTGTCCAGCGACAGCACAAGCACAGATCCAGCCACGCTGCCAAGTCCCAGTCATTAAACTGCCACGTCCGCTGTAAACGCACGACATTCAAAACCGTTTTCAGTTGTTTCAAGTGACGCAAACTTAACCTATAGAACTAAACTAAATATTACCTTGGGACAACGAGACAATACAAATATGTTAAGGATAATATTATGATTGGCAGCTCCAGAAGGGGCTCAGAAGAGGCGGTATCGGAAATGGCCTGTTTTCACTCAGTGTGCACAGGGACAGTTACTGTGATTTTTGCATCAGAAAACGTCGAAAAATGTTTCAAAGTGGAGCTCCAAATGAAGATAAGAACATGTAAGAGTGTATGATGTTCTGATAATGATCTAAATGAAGCCTGGCAGACTCCGGGAGGACTTTGGTTCTTTGCTTTTCCCCCCAGGTGAGCCGGGGAGAGTGACGTTTACTGTGAGCAGCACGGGGAAGCTTCTGCCCTCTTCTCACTCACCATGGGGGCTGAGCACACACACACACACACACACACACACACACACACACACACACACACACACACACACACACACACACACACACACACACACACACACACACACACACACACACACACACACACACACACACACACACACACACACACACACACACGCTGTCATATCCTGCTGTCAAGCCACTAAGCTGTGTGTTCAGCGTGGACCTGCTGTTCCTCCAACAGTCCCACATTTTAGAACTTTAATAACGACTCTCAGGGGCCAAATCAAACACCGACGCTCGCTTGTTTCTTTCCACTCTGATGCCGACGCAGAAGAAGAAGAAGAAGAAGTTCAGTGGAAGTCGCTGTCAGATTTCAGAGTGTAAATGTGTGTGTGTTGTGACTAATGGATCTGCAGCCTCTTGACCTTTGCCCTGGAGGTCGTCTGCTAAAGACGCCTCTCAGCCTCATTAAGGAGAGAATATTCATAAACTGTCAGGGTGGAAAAATAAAAACACACAGAAAACAACCGACTGACAACCAAATCCAGAAGCTGAAAAGAAGAAAAGAACATTTCGCTTCATAACAAAGGGAACGTGCGGCGTGCGGCCATCAGGCGAGGAACGAGCGAGCGGCTCACCTCTGGCAGAGCGAGAGAGAGAGAGAGCGAGAGAGAGAGAGAGCGAGAGAGAGAGAGAGAGGGCCGCCTGACCACAGCCCATCCCTTTCTCTTGACAAGTTTATACATTATTCTGCTCATTACGACCGCAGCCAGGCAGCGGGACTTCAACAAGTCTTCAATCATCCACGCCGAGACACCGACGTGGATGATGGCAGCCCACCAAGACAAAGTGTATCTGCGACCTCAAGCCCCACAGAAGAAGGGATTTCTGGCGAGTTAATGGAATGAATCTCACGACATGCATCTGTGGCGTTCGGGGGAGAGCGTTTGTCGTATGAGCGAGTATGAGCGAATGGAAAACGGGCGAAGAGAGGAGAACAAAAAAGTCGGAGGAGTGGAAATCGATGAAATAGTTCTTTCGGATGCGTTCAGTGTAATCACCGCCTCTTCTTTTAGTGATGAAATCGTTTCATGGAGGTCTCACACACACACACACACACACACACACACTTTTACAAAATAAACATAATAACAGATTTGATGAGCTTGGACTTGCCCTCGTTGCATCATCTGCTGTAACAGTGAATTGAGTTGAGTTGTGGATTTGTCAGCTGACCGGCTTCCTCGCCTCTGATTGGTCGAATTGAGCGTGAAGGAAATCTAACGCTTGTGTACTGCTTCAACAAATACAAGGACTATTAATGATCAAAACATGCTTAATAACCGAGAATATAAAAGAGCATATAGGTGAATATTTAGATTACAATCAAATCAGTGCTCCAACTGAAGAGTTCCATCGTCTTCCTCTTAAACTATTCAACAAAATCTTATTCTGGCATCACTGTTGTACTGCACAGTTGGAAGAGGAGCAGAAGACGCTGCTACAAGTGACTAACCAGCGTAAAAACAACATTCTCTTCTGCAGCCAAACCAAAATGGGATGACAAAAGAGCCGTGCAATGTTTCTTTTGGAGCCCTCCTGCTTAAATTAGCTGCTATGGCAACCACGTGATTACATTAGCATTGTTAGTAACAGAGCTCTGCGGGCTGCGCCAGCGAGCCGTCACTGCTGCCGGAGCTTCTTTGTTGCCGATTTAACTTAATGACTCTTAAATATTGACAAGCAACATAGAAAAGTCCCCCGAGTCGCTGCATCACCCCGCCCCGATCCGCTGAGGTCTAAAAACAACGCAACAACCAGAAAATGTGAAGCAGACGGTGCAATTATTGCGTACGCGTCTCGTGTACGGGGCGGCAGCTGGCACATGTTTGTCTACAAGTATCAGCCGCCATCTTCCCGCAGTAGCAAACGAAAGGAGCCCGATGTCGTCGCCGGGCGCTTCGACGACCGAGTCTAGAAGTTCCACATTGATCCTAAACCCTTGAACGCAACGTATCGCCTGCTTTCTGTTTACAGTCGAGTAAAGAGGACGCTTACGCCATTATATTCAGAATCGATACATTTGCCCCCGGTTCCTTTAAGGGAGAGAGGGAGAGAGAGAGAGAGAAAGAGAGAGAGAGAGAGAGAGGCAGAGAGAGAGAGAGAGAGAGAGAGAGAAAGAGAGAGAGAGAGAGAGAGAGAGAAAGCGAGAGAGAGAGAGAGAAAGAGAGAGAGAGAGAGAGAGGCAGAGAGAGAGAGAGAGAGAGGCGAGCTGCTTTCCTTTAAAAGTCAGCGTTGCGTGACACGAGGCAAAACTGACACAACCACGGTGGGCGAAGCTGCGAGATCGTCTGGGTCGATAAAGAGAAAAGTTTCAAGACTGCGGGGGAGGGGGGGGGGAGAGAGAGAGAGGAGAGAGAGAGAGAGAGAGAGAGAGAGAGAGAGAGAGAGAGAGAGAGAAGATCCAATTTGTTCTTCAGTGTGTTGGGATGAATATAAAAATGTGATTTGAAACGGAGCCGTCATGTTGCGTTGACGGGACTCATTATTCGGTTACCGTTGACAACCACACTTTTGGTTTGTTGAGGTGATGAGCTGAGTTCAGTGCTTCACATCATGTAAACATACATCACACACCGTCGTGTTAATGTGGGATCAGATCTGGTCCGCTTCTACCACGGGAGCACAAACTCACCATAGTCCTGCAGGGACTTGCACGTGACGTCTAAGTGGGTGGAGCCAAAGGCGTTACGGACAAATCTCCGCCTCCGCCGCAGGTCGTCCTCCCAGTAGTCCAGACGCCAGAAATCCTGCAGATGACTGCGAGGAGAAGAGAGAGAGGAAGATGGACGGGTTAGACAGAGCACACACACACACCCACACAGCGTTAGTGATGGTCTGATTACAGCAGCCACTTCCTTATCAAGGGAAAAACATCTTGAGGAGGAAGAATCAGGCCACAGACAGCAGATTTATTAGGGCCGGCGTGTGGCGTTCCAGTCTGCCGAGGCCCCGCCATGCTCTGCACGCCGCTCTGTACGCCGCTCTGCTCGGGCCTGTAGCATCAGAGCAGCGGGGAGCAGCAGCCACACGCATAAATCACAGCCACTCCCATTAACAAATACAGCATCACATTACAAGTATAAATGGCACAGCTTGCCTCTTTTTTTTTCCTTCTTTTTTTTTTTTACAATGTTTTTTAACAAGTCTTGTAAATCAAAGGTAGGAACCTCAACGCAGACAGCGTGGGGTTTAATGATGGGGGGGGGGGTCTCGGGGGCGGCTCAGGCATGAGCCTATAAACCCCTCCCCCCTCCCCCCTCCCCCCTCCTCCCTGTATATGCAGAGCCATGATTAAAATAACGTGCTGAAATATTCATTGAAATGCTTCCCAGAGCCCTGGAGCAACCCGACAGAAAATTGCATTTTTATTCATTATTAATAACAGCGAATTAGGGTCGTTAAAAAAAAAAAATGGGGAGGAAAAAGAAGAAAACAGCTCCAGCATGTGGTAACCATCTTTGTAAATGATTATTCCAACATTAGCGAGGACCTGGGATAATTTTATTGCTCGCAGCTTAATGCAAACCATTAAGCGTCCGGGGCCTCAGCATTAGGTTACTAAGTGCTGCGGGTTCCAAGGGTGCACAGGCTGGAGATGTTTCAAAGGAAATGCAGCAAGAAAAAGAGAAAGAAAATGAAAGGATTGCTTTCATTTAGGCTGGACGAGGAGGAAGAGGAGGAAGATGCAAAAATGAAAAGGGAGCGATGATTCAAAATAATCGTCGCCGCGTGATCGCATCGCTCTGGTATGAGGTTAGTTTGGAATTCTTACGGTCCAAAACGCGAGGGAACGCGAGGAAACACAGCCAGGCTCAGCTCCAAACACACACACACACACACACACACACACACACACTCCACCTCTTCGTGATGAACGCTCACACACTCACACCGACAGTTTTATTGCTATTTATTACACAAACACGACGCACAGATTGTATAACACAACTTTATATCCTCTTATCTATATAAAAAAAGCTAAACCTTGTCTCTCCCCTCCGTGTGCCAACGAGGTGAAATACAAGCGGCATTCCAGGCCGACGCTCCCAATGAAAAGAAACATGGGATTTTTACAGCCGCTTGTCTCAAAATCCCAGCAGATATTTTCTCGAAAATCCGTGCGGGGCTGCGGCGTAGTTCATTGTATGGTTTCTGTTCTGTCCCCCCCCACACACACACCCTGCCCCCCCCTCAGTATTGAAGCAGTCTAAACAGATTAAAGTGTTACAGGGGATCACATCACAAAATACGCCCTCCTTGTTCCCTGAATATAATATCTACAAATGTCAGAAATCAAAGCTCGGGAGACTTAGCCGGGCTCTGACAGCAACAAGAGCTCAGTTTCAGTTAAGTATCAATCAAAATAGAGTGTGTGCGCGTGTGTGTGTGTGTGTGTGTGTGAGTATCACGGGGGCTGACGTATGCAAAGCGAGAGCGAGCCGCCTTGAGCTTGTCCCCCCCTGTCAATCTCCCTCAAAGCTTAACTTGAGGAAAAAGGGAGATGTCAGCGGGCGGAAAGGAGAGACGCACGTAAATGATATTGTAAACGTGAGATTACACGGCGTGAAGGATGTAAATCCACAGACTGGGGGGGACGGGGGAATGGGGGGGCGATAGCTTCTGAAGATTACGCCCGCTAATTCTCAGGGCAAACAGTGAGCGCGGGCGTTGAGACGGCGTGAGGCGAAATCCCTTTCCACTTTGACGGTTTACATTGAGGCGCAGTGCCGATTTCCATGCTTTGAAGCGTTTCAGTCGCTCTCTGAGACCCTCGTTGACCTCTGGTGACTCTGGAAGACGCATAGCTATCGCCAGAGTCCCTATGAGATGTGCCTGAACGTCAGCGTCTTGGCGTCGCAGATGTTTGCAGTTTGTTGGTGGTAATCGGGGGTTCGAGTGGACTTGTGATATTCTAGACTATGCGGTCGCACGCTAGGACCGGATCTGGACTTTCCCTCCACCCCCGAGCTCTGGGCCCGGAGGAACCTTCTCTCTGAGGGAGATCGTGGGGAGGAGATCACACACACACACACACACACACACACACACACAGACACAGAGAGGTTTCTCAGGTGCGAAGGGACCAAAGGAATGAGAGCGCCTTCACTCTGCATGCGTGTGCTCGTCTCCTCGTCCTAATCAACGCCCCGCAGAAGGCGGCGGTGGAATCTGTCCTCTACATTTTCCAATTGCAGACAGTAAATTCAGAAGGTGATATAACGCCGTCATTAATGAAAGCTCCTTGTCTGCACCGCCTCCGTAACAACAACAAATAGTCCATCCAGCGGCGTTCTTTATTAAGCCGCGCTCCCTCTTGACTCCCTTATTTTCCACATCAAATGCGTCTGGCGTCATGACAAGCATAAAGAATGGCGGCGGGCCGGCCTCCTAGAAACCGGCGAAATTTATTAGCCCCGTCAGCCATCAATCACCTAAATGGATTTCAAACCGCATTTTAAAAGCTAATTTTCCAGCACTGATAACCAACAGGAAACAGGAGCGCCATTATTTATGGATGCTTTCAGACTCGCTAAGTGCGGCGGGATAAATGCGTACGGAGGAGCGGGCGGCTATTCTCCCCGCACGCACAGAGGTATTCAAAGCCAAATCTCTCAGCTGGGAGCGGCGGAGGTGCCAAATTGGAACGCCCTCAGTCTGCGGCCAGAAGAAGAAAAAAAAACCAGGAAGAAGAAGTAAAGAAGAAGAAAATCTAAATCAAATAGCGAGAAGGAAACTGTAAAGGAAGTGATCTGGTTTAACATCTTAACATCTCAGTGTAAGGTGGAGCTGGAGACGTTTTGACAGCTTGACACCGGCTCAGACTCTTACACTGTATTATGTAGCGTTAGGAGGAAAAGCAGCGAAGACGCCATTTTATTCCTTCACATTGGCTATGACTCCTTTTGTAGAAGCGTACTGAGGTTATAAGTGAATGAATCTGACCCTGGACAGGAACCAAACAAATAAACAAACAAACATGATGTCATACAGGTCAGATTCTTCCTACACACTCACTCAAAATACACTTTATCACCAAAACTAAATTGAATACTGAGTTATATGAATGTCCGAATCTCCGTTACAGAGAGACGAGGATCTCATGCTTGGAGATGTTGAAGTGAAGATGCTTTTTGTTTTGGAGACAGAGAGGATTTGTGTGAGGACGCCTGTGATGAAGGACGGAGGACATGCTGATCCAATAAAACGCCATTATATTCCGTTTTAAGCTTCCACTGGTGACATGAGCTGGGGGTAATTATAATAAATGCTCGTAATCACTGACTATTCTATTCACAAGGAGGAGAGAGGCTGGTTTCTATCAGACACACACACGCACACACACGCACAGAAGCAGACAGACAGATTTTGTCTTTTTTTTCCCTTTAGTTCTACTAGTAAGTTGGAACTGAAAATAAAATAAAGTAAAACAAAAATATATTAAAAAAATAATAATTTAAACAATTAAAAACAATAAAATAAAATAAAATAAAATAAAATAAAACAAAAAGATATAAAAAAAGGTAAAGCAAAACTAAATTAAATTAAATAAATATGAGCCTCAGCTTTAAGGAAGAACTTCCACACACATCATCATCATCATCAGGCAGACAGCAGGGGTGGAAATGTGAAAACACTTCCTGTCGCCCCGCGCGCCTCCTGTCTTCTCCTTCCTCTGAAGCGTCTCTGTGCCACATTCCTGAACACACTTGCAGCCTCG
This sequence comes from Genypterus blacodes, assembly GCF_046128005.1. Classification (NCBI taxonomy): domain Eukaryota; kingdom Metazoa; phylum Chordata; class Actinopteri; order Ophidiiformes; family Ophidiidae; genus Genypterus; species Genypterus blacodes. The sequence goes on from NW_027466845.1 coordinate 2,814,282, forward strand.
ATGAAGAGCAGCAACCAAACAGAAAAAACGACACCGTACATCAAAAAGTGGCAACTGGCAGCCATATGGTGATGAGCAACTCTCAGCTCGCCTCTTTCAAAGTAACTTATAAACTGAGAACACACACACACACACACACACACACACACACACACACACACACACACACACACACACACACACTGTAATGTCCTCTCTAACAACACATCTCATGTTTGATCGTGTGTCTGCTGAATGCCAAGTGCTCCGCGTCTCTGCGGCCAACATGCTGATCAGATTATCACGCAGGCTGCAGAGGGCACGCAGCGCTTTCATCTCCTCTAATTTCCTCATTTCTTATCATCGGCACACTCAACGCGCGTGCAGGCGTGCGGACGCCGAGCCCAGGCCCCCGGAATACTTCTCCTTTATTGGCTGTAACTTTTTCTTTTGTGGATTACAAGATAAAGAGTCGACGAGCTGAGGAATGGCTATTGGACGGAGACGAAAGGAAAACAACACAGCAGCAGCCAGATTAACTCCAGGGTCATGTGGCGTAATGAAGACCGACGTGCACGATCAGAAGGAGGGGAGGAGAGCCGAACGGCACTGCGGACGGACTCCCTCGGATCGCCCTGGTGTTCCGTGGGTGTGGATGACTATCTGACGCCCGAGCTCAATCTTAGCCCCCCGACCGAATTGATGATGGTGTGAATGGGCCTCTTTCCAGAGATAATTAGCACAGTGTGCAAGGTTAAGAGCGCCCTGGGGGAGGCGGAGGCTGCTGTAGGTCAAGAGCAGAACGCCAGCGCACAGAATATGGGCGTCGCAAGAACAAAGGAGGGCGGTGTTTCTAATAATGGCTCGTTATGAGAAGAAACAAGCAGCTCTAAATGTTGCCATGCACTTAGCAGACAATGGACACAGGCGGTCCAGGCGGTTTGCACTAAAGCGGGCGATTCACCAGATCAAAGCCTTTAACAGAACATAAGAGAAGAGAAAGATGATACATACACACTTTACTGCTTAAATATAACATGATCGTGTTTACAAATGACTTGGTTTACCTCTCCAGGTCGAACTCTGAGACCTTGGCCTCCCTTTTGCCCGTGAGGGGTCATCAGATACGAGACCCCATCCAGTCTGCGAGGACGTGAGGACGCTGGACTTCTATTAGAATTGATAACCCTTTCAGGAGAGAGTAATACTGCGGGCACGTCCCGAGTAAAAAGGTTCATTCCATCACAAAGTTATTATCCGGGGGGCAGATTGTTACCATTCATCACGTGAGAGAGATGAAACTCACTGTTAGCCAAGGGAAACGGCTGTTTCACTGTCTCTCTCTCTCTCTCTCTCCCTCCCTCCCTCCCACGATCAATACGCACCGCCATTTTCCTCTCTGGCTCTCCATCCTCTGCTACAAAAAAGTAATTATACAGAAGAAATGTTGACAATCAATAGGCCAGTCAGGTGAGGTTAAGGTCTGCAGTGAGGGGAGAAGCTCCTCTGTCAGCTGTCACCGCTGCTGCAGAGGGGAAGCCTGCACGGGAACAAAAGGAGGTCCTTCTCCTTCAGCCACCCCCCCTGCGTTTACATTCATGTTACGGCGGACACGTCGGGACAATTAGGAGAGCGAGCGGCGGTGAAGATGGAAGCACTGGGAAGCTGGGAGTGTCGTGTGTGACTCAAAGCACAAATACAAACACACAACTCCCGAGCATCTGGGAGCTAAAGGTTTGGATTAAACCCACGAGCAGCCTCTGTGTGTGTCTGTAACACAATAGTGTGTGTTCTTTTATAGGTTTATTTTACTCTTCAGAATCTAAAATAAAGATGTGCTGCTGCAGCCGCCGGTAGAGAGAATTTATAGCGGGGCTACAATAACAAGGTCGCTTGCTGCAACATTAAATTCCTCAAACGGATCCATTCCATCCTGCCGGCAGCCTTGACATCTACTTTCGCTTTGGACGAGTCTGAACTTTATAATCCACTGGCAGGGGGGTTCAGGGGTCAACAGCATAGGAGGGGGGGAGAGGGGAGGGGGGAGGGGGGACCAGAGGGCAGAGAAAATCACCCCCCCCTCCCCTCCTCCCCCCTCTCATGGAAGAAACTCCTGACATCCAATTTTCAACTTGATTTATCAGTGCAAAGCTCAAATTGATAGTGTGTCATTACCGGGCAGGGAGCTGTCTGCCTGAGACGTATCAAAGGCTTCTCGTTTTGATTTAGCGCGGCGGATCAATACCACCCTATACTGTTTCAATTTGAGGAGTATTGATTTTCCTATGCCGACTCCATACGGGGGGACATTCATCATCGGGGACGGCATACATTATGATCTCACAGGCCGCCGCCACCGCCACCGCCGGCTCCGATCTGCCTATTCCTCACACGTGACGCCTGCCGATGACTTCCTGTGTCCCGCTTTGTGTTGTAAACCTAAACGGCAAGCCAGGTATTCAGAAAAAAAACAAAACAATATCCATAAGCGGTTCTAGTTTCTCCCTCCTTTGCCGCTCGGCTAAGAATACTTTTTTCTTGTTGGTGAAATATTGTACATAAATTATAAACATCCTTCGGCGTGTCTCCGGGCAGAACTCAGCAGTTAAAAGGAAAGCAATTTCTGAGAGGAAAAACAAAACAAATAAAGCCTCTCTCTCTCTCGCTCTCTCCCTGTCTCCCTCCCTCAACCCCTACACACACACACACACACACACAGGGGGAGTCAGAAATAACAGACAGCCACCTCAGAATGCTTGAGGGCTTTATATTTTACAAGAGCAGCATAAATGGGAAAGTTAATGTAGCATTGAATAAGACTAAGCTGCTGAACTGCAACACTGCCTAGAGCTGCTGAGCATATTGCATCATTTTTCTTCACCAGCAGGTTACCATTAAATTTGAATTTGTTGGAAGTTTTGCAGTATCATTTACAACGCGCCCACGCTCAATAACCTTTTGTTTGGATGCAAATGCGCCGCGCCTGCCGAGGAGGCTCGCCATAAATATTTGAACCGGCGCCCAGAATTCAACCCCCAGACAGATTTGGTCATCAGTATTTCTCGCAGAGGTTTTTTCCGAGGCGGCGATGCGAACACAAAGAATACCCGCACATTCTCTCAGGCTCTTTACGTTTATGTATCATCGTAAAGAATAATTGTAATGAACGCAGTTTGACACGTTCTGGTTTCTGTGACGTTCAGCAGGAAGCTCAATAATCCTGCGAGAGAAGGATTTAAAGATGACAAATGGGTGAATTACATTTCCTCAAATATGCTAATAAAACTGCGATTCCGTAGAACTGGAGTGTAATTGTTTCCAAACCCGCGAAAAAGAGAATCTAAATATAAGCGCTGACATCTGCTGTTTAGCGCTGCGAGTCACAGCTATCACACAGAGCCGTAAAGCCTAATTACACCGGCGTGCGGCTCCTTCCCTGCAAACACGCTTACAGATATGGAAACTGGATTTCTCTTTTAAGCAAACACACATTTAAACATCTGCAATCTATTTCCACAAATTTAATAACAAAACCAAAGCTTCTGTTTGAGCAACGAGGCGCAATTTGTTTTGGCAAATCAGCGACTGGAGCTGGAATTTATTCCTATTTGGGTCAAATTTGTGCTTTTTATATAAATTCTGACATAATAATAGTTTAGTTTGTGTGCCGTTACAGCTAAATATGATGTATTGGAGGTAAGGAAGTCGGTGTAAATTCTCCCTCTTTCCCTCCCCTCTGTGTTTGTGGCGCTGGGAGGCCGAGCAGGCGAGCGGGCGGGCGGTTAGTTTAACTGGACCCAAGGGGAAGCCGCCAACGACCACCAGGTGCTGGGCCGTGTTACTGAGCGGGTCAATGAGCGCCTGGACAGCACCGCGCTAACACCCCCGCACAACTCCCCCCCCCCCCCCGCCGGCCGAGTGGGCCAATCAGCCGGCCCCCCGGGGGGATTAGGCCACTCCGCACTGTAATTGCGTTTGCTGACCCGACCGCTGACCCTATTGGATCCTGGGAAAATGACATTAACTGGTGGTCCTATCCCATCAGGTAACTGTAGTCCTTCTCCGGGCTCTGCCAGGGTCACAGCCACCTATACGGGGGCCCCGTATAGGTGGCAGAGGAGGGGGGGGGGGGGGAGCGGAGCCTCACCTGTGGGCCAGCGTCCCCCAGGCGCCGTGCTTGTTGGTGAGGATGTTGACGATCTTCTGTTTGAGCTGGTTGGCCGTCACGTGGTCTCGGTGTTTGGCGGCGCCGATCAGGTGGTCGCACATCCTCTCCTCTTCTTTGCGGTCGGCGGCGTATTGGGCACAGTTGGACTGGCATGAGAAGAGAGGAAGGGAGAAAGAAAAGGGAAATAAGCGCGGCGGTGGTGTATTAATGTGTTTTCAGCGCAGTGTCCACCGCCACAAGTAACGTCTGACATTGTACTAATAGCAATTGAGAATGTTTTACTTGAATAAAGCCAGAATAATATATATCCTCTAATGGAGCATTTGTCACACTGAAGAATGTTATGGCTTTATTCAACACACTCGAGTGCATAAAGATATTAGCGGACGGCTGAGAGATCTATCCCTGCTGCCTGGGAGGAGGGCAGTAAATCACGGCGAGCACATGAAGGTAGTCCATTCCCCCGGCCGCCGACAGATGAGGCTCCCTGCTATGTGGCTGCGCGCGCTGCTATTAGAGGAGACGGGAAAATACTTTAATAGATCCGCGCAGAATTCACTCTGTCAAGGTTAACAAAGCTACGCGGGACATGTTTGTGTCCACCGGTGCAGCGGCGGCGGCGGCGTTAACGTGTTAAATCTGGCAGCCATGTTGTCTGGGAAGAGACGCACACTCCAGATACATCTGTGCGAAAACAAAACAACAAAGGAAAGATAGAAACCAATTAAAATGATGGAATATTTGGGAATATGTAGCTGTCAGACCGGAGGAGGATTAATTAAAGCGCCGTACACGCAAAAACATGTCACCCAAACAGATTCGTCTTCAATTTCGGGAACAATCGCAAGAAGTCTGGAAGTCTCTAAGTGTTCCAGGTGGCTCAGTAATCTCCGGCAGCACGTCTGACTCCGTCGCGCCGCCCTGCAGGGATCGCTCGCTAATATCCCAAAATCTAATTTGCTAACAGAAGCTGGGAGTTAATTGAATTTCCTGCTTGAAATTTGAATTCTGTCAGATATCATACTTCCACATATTCCTCATACGGGGGAGGATAACTCAATCTCCACTTGTCATCTCGCGTTACCGTGCGACGCTCTGACAAATATCAAACATTATTTATCACTTTAAGAGCGCGCCACGCCTCGGCCTGACACCAACTTAATTGTAAAAACGTCTTATCTGCGCGGGGAATCTTCAATCTTGGAGAATGGGTAATAAAGTAACGTCAGAGCGGGGATGAGAAGTGTAAGCTGTCGGATGGGGGACCAGGTACACTCGTCCCCCGCGTCCTCCCCTCCCCCTGACATTGCATATCTAACGTCTCTTCCAGTTTATCTAGCAGGTCAAGGATCCTTCCAGAAGTGTATATCAAGCAGCTGTTTGAGGATGGCTGCTCTGCCCAGATAAGAAACTCATCACTCCTCACATGCGCTCGCTGCTAACAGAGGTGGCAGACGGACGCACGTGTTTGCTCCGGCCCGTGCGTCGGCCTCTACGCTCCCACACACACAAATCTGTCCGTTCAGGTGGCCATGTCAAACAATCATGTGAACTTGAGATCTCTTTAATCCATCTGGAGAGGAAGACAGGAGCGAAATATAAGAAGAGTTGTGATTATTTCTCTGTTTTGTGTTGTGAAATGGGAGCGATTCAGTCTCAGGCTTTAAATGCTAAATGAATATTCCAGGCGTTACCCTTAGTGACGAGCTCTGACCTAAGTGTTGTGAGGGTGAGGAGTTAATTCTCACGAGGGGACGCAGGGGCGACATCACACACCAATTTACAGTTTAACTGCTGTTTCACACTAACAGGATTTATTTACAGCTCATGAGCACAGAGGCTAAATATTCAGCTTCAACAGCAAATGGGATCGTTGCATTCAGGGCTCTAAACTCTCCTGTGTGAAATATTTTAGTTCTCACCTCCTAAGGCCTGCACATTTATTTTGGAAGCATTTTTTTAAATTTCTCCTTGCTATTTAGGATTAGGGAGCTAATAAGTAAAGAGTGTGATCACATATGAACACAAGGAGTATCACACATTTCTTCTTGTCTGTTGTGTTTTCTAGCGACTCAAAATTGTATTTATACCACTAGGGGGCACAGAAAGATGTCCAGACATGAGGACAACAGGTTTAAGTTAAGCACAGTGATGTATAAGGTGTAGGGAGGGGGAAAATGTAACGTCCCCATATGAGGACTCTGGGTCTCAGGAGGTTAATACGTCGCAGCCTCTGTACCTCAAACTCGGCGTGTTTGTGGACGTCCTCCGCTCGCTGTCTGTTCAGGATGAACTCGGCCTCGTTGGCCACCCGGACTATGTGGTCCTTCATGGCGTGGCACAGCAGCCTGTAACCAGAGCAGAAAGCGAGAGCGAGAGCGAGAGCAAGAGAGAGAGAGAGAGCGAGAGCGAGAGCGAGAGCGAGAGCGAGAGCGAGAGCGAGAGCGAGAGAGACAGCTGCATCAACGCTTTGTAAAGCTGACGTTTTACTCACATTTCTATAATCTGTCGTGACTGCGTTTGCCTGATGTGATGTTTTCCCGCAGGTCACCATCATCATCATCATCACCTCCTCACTGACCTGAACATCACCCACCCAAAGGCCTAGGGGGAGGCTACTGGACGGCCCGTCATGTGGAGCACTCTGGAGACTCTGTGTGTGTGTGTGTGTGTGTATCTTTAATAATTGAAAACACTCAGGCTATTGTGTGTAGATTACTTGCCATTTTACACATCATTAGGCCGGCTTTGTTTTAATTAAAAGCAGGCCGTGTTCCTCTCCGGTGCTCGATGCAGATTGTAATTTCCCTCCCTTCCCAGGGTGAGGCGGTAATCCCGTGGCTGCATTCATCAGCTGCTGCCGCCGGCGCCACCTCTTTAGCTGCCCACGTTAATAGACAGATCTGCACTGTTCAAACAGGACGGGCGGAAGACCTCGAGCGTGTGTGTGTGTGTGTTTGTGTGTGTGTGTGTGTTTAGAGCGAGAACACAAAGAAGCCCACAGTCCTTAACACGGCACGTATTAATATTTAGTGCTTGGCTTTTCACTTAAATGTTTTAATGTTAATGTTTTAAGAGGTCCCATAAACCGGTGAGTAAAAGCAGCAGTAAAATCCCTGTGATATCAGTGTGTGACAAGCAAAACACAGAAAACACTTTGCATTAGTCTGATTGATCATGTTTCTAAATATTTTGTGTGCCGTGTCACCAAGCAGCCAGTGATTTGTGCTTTTCATAACACTGCTTTACACGCTAATCTCTGCAGCTGCCACTTTCAGACACTATAATACTGTGTGTGTGTGTGTGTGTGTGTGTGTGTGTGTGTGTGTGTCAGAACGTAAACCAGGGGGGCAGTGCAGTCAGAGCTGTAGGGGGCCAGCAGAGACGATCAAGAAGAGTGATTCAATTCATTTCAAAGTGGTTACAGTTGTTAATTGGGGTGTTTTTTATACTGCGGTTGTGAGCAGAGAGCTAGATCAAGAGCACACACACACACACACACACACACAGACACACACACTTTCCCCTGTTGTTGGGCAGGTGAGGCAGACACACTCCTGCTCCAGTTAAAGCAGAGCAGGTGTGTGCAGAGACTTGAGTAAAGCCTGGAGATGATGCACGTGTCAGCAGCACCCTGGACAGCGCCCTGTGCCACTCCCACGCCTAAAGCTCTTTGTTCGGGGGGGGGGGGGGGGGGGGCCCGAGGCGAGCGGCCGGGCAAAGCTACGGGCGCGGCCAGATGGGTCAGCAGATGGAGCGAGGAGGGCTGAGCCTGATCTGCCCAGTCTGGCCACGCCCAAAGACGAGGGAGGGAGAGAGAGAGGATGACCGCACTCGTTCACTTTTACCCCCTGCTGAGCGGCCAGGAGGGACAACAGGTTTAGAGCTAATCCACGCCAGGCCACAAGGGCGAGGAGACAAAGAGAGAAAGAGAAACAAACGCAGGACAACTCATCTCCATGGATACGTACCGTCCCTCATTGATCAGCTCGATGAAGGCCAGGCCGGCGTTCTTCTGGATGGAGTTCTGCCACTCCTGGAACCAAAAAGGGGATTCAGTGATTTGTTACACAGAAAGCTCTGCTAAGTTTAAAAATGTAAAAGCGCCATCAACACCAAATGATCTAAATTCCCCATGAGTTATAGAATATATCAATGGCACTAGTTTTCCATAAAATGCATAAATAAGCAATGAAGCAAACATAACAAAGTAATAAAGACGCTCACTCAAAGGGAAAAACACATCAAATATTAAAACACTACAACAGAAACAAAATAGCCTTTTGATCCAATATGCAATCGGATCTTTCGGGAGGGGGAAGAAAAAAAAAAACCACGACGGAAAACATATTTCACCGAGCGAAGAGCAAGATTCATCTGTGATTTATCTCTCATTTGATATCGTGTAATTCAAGGAGGCAAAGAAAGCATTTAGTTCATACATCCTTAAAGGGAAGGAAGAGGAGGGGGAGGCTATAAAAAGCTGAAATCCTGCACCACATGTGTGACCATCCTTCCCTCCTCCGTGAAGCCATCTGTAAACACAGGAGAGATGTAATTGTGGGATGAAACTGTATCCTCTCGCTTAAATACAGCCATTTCCTCTGTCCCCTTACAGTGACAGATTACTGAGGAGGCTCATTGAGCTCGGCTGTGAGTGCCTGGAAGGGATCTGAGCCGCCTGGGCCCGGAGCACCGAGGCCACTCGCAAGCTCTCTGACACACACACGCACTCACGCACACACACACTGAACGCGGCGCTCTGGAAATGATTAAAAAGCAGTTTGAAAGTCTTTCACTGTGGGAACTTTAGCTGGCCTGTGCCCGGGCCGAGGTGCAAATGGAAGAGAAAACAGAGGAGGCCACAGTTCAAAAAGAAGCTGAAAGAGGGAAAGAGTGAAGGCTGTACGCATCTATAAGGATCTATAAGGAGCTTTGGATGGGACTTTGCTTTCAAACCTTTACAGTTACTGCTAACAGGAACACATAGGGCTCTCTGACGTGTGTGTGCAGTGTGTGGACGAGGTAAAGCAGCATTTGTGGTGTAGAGTAGCAGAATAAGTGACAGCGACGTTATAAAGCACGGGCATGTTGTTTGCGTCCACAGCTGTCGCGCCTGACACACACCGGTTCACGGCGGAGAACACAATCTGACCCTGCCGCACGTTAAGGCGGGCGGGGAGACGGCGCTGACAAACTGCCGAGCATCTGGTCTCCAAATGTTTTCCCCATGACCCCCACTCGCCGCCGCTCGGTATCTGCTCGGAGTAAGCTGTTCTGGATTTTGGACAGGGATGGAGCACAGGGGTCTAGTTGAGGAGGAGGAGGAGGAGGAGGAGGAGGTGGAGGTATACGTAGCGCACGTGACAAATATAAATACGGAAATCAAAGCAGATGTGACACTCGGGGGAGGATTTGGGGGAGAAAAGGGGCGGCGGGGTCAGAGGAGGCGTTTGGTGACCTCGTCTCAGGTGTGACAGCTGACGGTGCTTTCAGGGGTTCTGGTTTTTCCCGGCGCTCCCACAGGAGGCCGCGCTTGATTGCGGCCATTTACGGAAAACTCCTTCTGTTTTTTTTTTTAGTTTTTGAAGGAAATGAGACGCGACGTGCAACTAAATAAGAAAGCAACCCGATCCCTCACGCAGGCCGTAAGCACGGCCGCACCTTGGGCCGTGGGAAGTTTGTTTAGGCGCTCAGGGACAAGAAAAGCCCGACGTATAACGTAATCTGTGACATATAACGCAGGGAGGCACTTTGGGGAATTACTGATGATAGGTTCAGTCTGGGTAACATTCCTGTGTCCATCTTTGGAAACACCCGCTGCCTTATTTCTGCCTCTAACATCACACGGCGGCGCTCCGAGACGACGCCATCTTCGCCGGCCTTGAGAAAATCTCTCTCTCCTCCCACTTTCATCTTGGTGAAATTCAGCAGGGCTCTAAGTATTTGTGGTGTTTCAATCCGACCTGTCAGTGCGCCGGAGCCGCTCGCTTTTATCTGCCGGCTCTCTACTCTGCACATCTGGAGGCCTTCCATCACTAAATCTCTGTGGCTCCATTCGGGATCCCCCCTGTATGTTTAAGCTGTTACAAGAACCAGAGGCTGCTTGACCTTTTCATTCAACTGCCCGAGCTGAGGAGAGACACGCGGTGTCTGCAGCAGTGGCGGCGGCGGCGGCAGCGGCTCGGCCCCGGCGCGATGATTGCTGCGATTTAGTATGCATAAATAAAGAGCGGGGCCATCATTAGTGCTAATTTATTCATAAAACTGACAGGTCACAAAACAGAGAGGGACAAAAGGTCAGGCTAAGTGGCCTCGGCGCTGTCTGCAAACATTAATGCTGAAATATCTGAGGGATACGCCGAACTTGGCATTTTATTGTGATATAAGCCAGGAGCGCTGCTAAAGCCGCCTGCGCTCTGTTAAAGTGCACAGTGATGTCAGAAATATGAGTTAGGAGTCCTGAGAAGGCCGAGGAGAGGACGCTGATTATTATTGTTTATTAGTACGCCGTGTAGTGTTTTAGTACTTGTGCTTGTATTGTTATTATGCAAAGCAATTTCTTATCTCTCTCTGAAAAGGTTGTGGAAGGACGGCGAGGAGCTGTAGGTCCAGTTTCGGCCTCTTTGTCTGATCGATATCTCAGCCTGGGTTTCATCCCCAGAGCCTCTAATGGCAGGAACCTCTGGAGCCGCGGTAATGCTATCTGTGAGAAGGGATGGGGGTCGGGTGGGGGGGTGGGGTGGGATGGACTCAGAACCCTTAACAGCATGTTGACGGTCTCATCTGCAATAAATCCTGGAGCTGGGAAAAGGGAAACTTCCCAGGGACGCGCAGGGACGCAATCTACATGCAGGGAAAGCAGCAACAAAAAGGAGGACGTCATCTGTGAAAAAAGAAAAAAAAAAAGCTTCAAAGGAGAGAGGATAACGGGAGAGCCGGGCGCTCCGGTGTGCAGCCCTGAATAATGGCTTCCTTATAAGAGAGAGAGAGAGAGTTGCGTGTTTAAGCTCCCTGCTGAAGAGCGTCTCCGGGCCGAGGACGGCGTGGAGCGAGCGGAGCGGCGGTCTCTCTCCGGCCCTGCAGTCTGCATCCACAGAGAGGCACCAGCTAATGGCTTCCTTATGGGCTCCCCGACGCAAGACTGATGGGCTGACAGAAGGTATGTTAAATATCTCCTGTTCTAACTGCTACATCGGGGCTTTGACCTTCTCTGAAACAAGGGCTTAACAAGAGATTGCCAGGGTCAGCTCAGAGGTGATCAGTCACCGGCGGCGGCGGCGGCTTCGGCATGAGGTGGGGCCGGACTCCCTTAAAAAAGGAGGGTGTGGGGGGATTAAGGCTGCGGGGGTGCGGTGAGGAAGTGGCAGGGACTCAGAGCGCTGTTTGAAGCTGGAGAGGGGACGTGAACCAAGAGGCAAAGCTAAAGCAGAGATGGGAGAAGTTGTTTTTCCAGATTTTGCAATATTATAAACAACCACGGGTGATTGAGTGAAAGATGAGGGAAGAGGCTAGAGGACGAGATGGAGGGAGGATGAGGAGGATGATGAGGAGGAAGACCAGACTCACCTGCGAACACAGCAGCATGACCAGCTCCACCACCGACGTGCTGGACTTCATGCACACCAGACCTGCGAAAGAGAGAGACGGGCGAAAGTTACAACCCCAGATAATCAGAACCTCCCGTCTGAGGGTAGACTGCAGAGACGGCGCTAAAGGTGTTGCATCATTTGTGAGCGTTCCAAACAAATACTGTGAAAAAAAAAAAAATAATCTGATGAAATGTTTTGACACGTTGAAGAGACTTTTATAGTCCTGGCACCTTTATGAGCAAAGTGACAATTGTGTGCGTTCGTTATCCTGCTTCTACTCTGCTCATCTTAAAAAATGCAAAATATTCCTCGCTGAACAGATGCGCGCACACACACCGTTCACACACACACTGGTAGAATCAAACACAGACGTTCACAGCTTCCTCCCTCGTCTCGACGCTGCAGACGGAGAGCAGCAGAGGCAGACAGCGGTCTAATGAAACAAGGGCAGGTGTGAAAAGCTCATTTGCAGAAACAATGGTTGCCACTGGTCTCGTGTTCGCCACCTCCGGCTCCTTCTGCTCGGTGTAGGAAGCGTTAATGGTGCAGTCATTACCGCCGGAGAGGAGAACAACTCTCGGGGATTCGTTATCGGCTGCCAAGAGAAGAACCGGGGCGCCACATGGCTGCCATTGTTTTAGAGGCGAAGTCAGCGGAGAGAGGATGGATCCGGTGTTCTCAATCTGAAGTCTCTATTGTTTTTATGGCTTAATAGAACCTTCAGGCCTCAACATGTGTCACTTATACTAAGAGTACACACAGCACAGATCACATACCTGCGTGTGTACTTGCGTGGACCTGAAGGATTAAATTGTGCATCTCCACTAGGGGGCAGAGCAGAGCTGCGTCATTACCGCCACTTCTACTGCCCCTATAGTCCATGCAAGGGATGATGTCATGCGTCTAAGTGAGGCGCTGCAATCAACAACTTAATAGATTAGATTAGATAGATAGATAGATAGATAGATAGATAGATAGATAGATAGATAGATAGATAGATAGATAGATAGATAGATAGATAGATAGATAGATAGATAGATAGATAGATGGATAGATGGATAGATAGATAGATAGATTGATAACTTACTGACAGATTCAATCAGCTTCACAATGATGTAAATATAAAAATGACACCAAATTGTCACAAATCCCCATTTAACTTTAACTTTAACTGCCCGACCTTCATTTGTCTCATTTGCATTAAAGTCCAATGAAGAGTCTTTGAACACAGCGTTGCTTGTGTGGCCACTTTACAAGGCCAAGCAGGACGCAAATCATGCAGAACACAAGACGGACGGACGTTTTAGGGTCGACGCCGCCTCTATTCACCAGCAGAGACGGTCGGACGGAGCGAATAGTAAATACTGGAGAGAGGAAGTGACCCCTCTCTTGTACGCCGAGTGCCTCTGCTGACCTCTTGTTACAGCGGCGACATGCCCAGCCATAAGTCAGTCAGCCTGACAAGGGAGTCAGGTGGCCGACTGACCCTGGCTTTGTGCTGGTGGACAAACTAAAAGCGCAGGATTTAAACACGGCCCGCCAGCCCTTTCCTGTAAACGGGGCAGGGTTAAGGCGCGGGGTGAATGTGGCATTGTGTGGGGGGGGCAACGCGCCGGCCGGCCGGGACGCTCAGGGAGGACGTCACAACAGGAGCAGTGTTCACACACACACACACGCACGGGGGCCCGAGCCACCAACTACCAAGTGTAAAAAAGCTCAGGGTGCACTCAGTATAATTGCCGCAGTGACCACATGTCTGCGAGCGGGGGAGGGGAGAGGAGGGGAGGCGGTGAAGGAGTAGGGTGAAGCCGAGGGGGCACGCAGGGCACCGGGGGCTCGACCTCGGGCAATCTAAGGAGTGATGGATGGCTGGTAATTACTGGTAAATGGAGCGCCTTTGCACCGCAGCACAGTATTTCAACTGTGAGCCTGGGAAGAAAAGAGAGAGAGGGCGAGCGGGAGGAGGAGGTGGAAGAAGAAGAAGAAGAAGAAGAAGAAACTGGGCTCAAATATTTAGACTAGAATGGGGATAAGCAGGACGGAGCGGAGCGGCGGGGCGAGCTGTTTGGTGGGATGAGCCCTCCTGCGGATGCTCAGACAGGGTTGAGTGTGTCTGGCTTTATGAGGCCCGAGCTGTCCATCTGCCACCTTGTTTGCGTTGGTTCCACTCTCAGCTCGGGCCTCTGGTTTGTCAGCTTGGTCAGTCGGCTGACAGACGTTGACTGAAAGGGTAACAGACATATTCACACTTGTCAGGGCCGCGCTACCTGATCTTTCATTCCACTCCCCTGAGCTTGTTTGGAGAGCTGCAGCCGCACGTGCACGGGCGCGCCCACATGTTTATGGATGTTTACGTGTGCGGAGCAGCCGTGTGAGGGGGGAGAGGGGAGAGGGGAGAGGGGAGAGGGGAGAGGGGAGAGGGGATGTTTGTGGAACTGTGCTGGTATTTGGAGGAAGGATTTAAGTTCAGATTTATCAAATATGTACGAGCTGCTTCTCCTGTGAGCTTGTCAAGGACGACACCTTTCAATTACCATTACAGCAACACACACACACACACACACACTCACACACACTCTGGTGGAGGAGAGACAGCTTCTTCCTCCTCCATAAAGCCACAGGAGTCACGTTCTCCCAGCCTGCTGTCACTCTGCGCCCAGACCTCTGAAAGTAATATGGCTTTAAGCTTTACAGTATAAAGAAGGACGTTTGGCAGAGAGGAGCGGAGGGGAGATATCGTTTCACTGCGAGCAAAGAGACCAGAGGCCACACACACACACACACACATTTAAAGTGCACTTTGCTCGCACGCATACATTTGCACGGGCGGATGAGAGCCAAAACAAGCCCGCGGAAGAAGAGTAGTGGCACCGCACGCACACGCACGCACACACACACACGCGCACACACACACACACGCACACACACACTCACAGCACAAGCAGCGCTGTGAGCAGCTGCCAACCTGGGGCCTGCAGAGGGGGGCGGAGCCTTCAGACGTCCACCAGGAAATAAGACTGGAGGTCCAGGAGAAGAAGCGCGGCGGAGAGATCACACGCTCGTCTCTTTCCCTCTCTGCCAAACTCTCCCCGTCTACATACACATACACACACACACCCATCCACACACACACACACTGACTGCGGCCGTGCCCGTTAGGAAGCACGGAGGCCATTACAGCGATGACGTTGCTCCTAAAGAGGTCGTGTTCCTGCAGAGTTCATGCTTGTAGCAGATCCCTCCAGTAAAAGTCGACAAAAAGGCAAAAAAAAGGTCTCCATTTCATTTTCACATCGCATGCAATTGGGTTTTGGAGCGGCCGGCTGTGTAAAAGCGTCACGGTAGAAGAAGAAAGTGTCACCGTTCTTCCAACACAAACACGGCGAAAGCTTTTTGATTTCCTTGCGATCTTACACGGGCGAGCGATGTAATGCGTGAAAAGGCCGTGGAAAGGGAAAAAGGAAAACGGCTTCCAAACGTTCTGTTCAGTGAAATAAAAAACGTGACCTTAGCTTTTAAAAACAGATTTATATAAGCAGAGGAATGTGAGCGTACACGGCTCCCGTACCTTCGATGAGCAGCTCCTGCCCGTGGCTCCCCAGCAGGGTGCGGGACAGGAAGGGAGCAAAGTCCACGAAGATCTCTCTGAGCAGGGGCGCCACCTTCTCCAGGGCGCGCTCCAGCTTGGTGGTGATGCTGCTGAGGCAAAGTGAGAGGAGCGGGACTGTTTAAAATGGAGTCAACGTTACAGGAGAGGTTACAAAACACACACGTTCACACACGTTCACACACGGGACGGCTGAGGAGAAGACCGAGCCGGCATGCTTCAGAGGGACGCAAACCCAAACCCCTCTGCATGCTGGGGAGCGATCAGTGGAGACGTTAGTGTTACTGCGGCGCTCAGAGAGGGGGAGTCGCTCGCCTCTGGTTTGGGCTCTTTGTTGTGACATGTTACCAGGCGCCGCACCTGTTCCTTATCGTCTACGCCGCCGCCGTCTGACATTATCTACGCTCCTCTCAGAGGAACAGTGAGTCAGGGAGTCGAGCAGAGCGGCGATGGGGAGACGCAACTGAAGCTGAGCCGCATCTCCACGCTCACACACGGAGGAGGAAGAGGAGAAGCAGAGAGAGAGAGAGGAAGAGGAGGAAACAGTCTGTGATGCAGTCTGCTCTCTGGCACTGTGTGTATGTGTGTGTGTGTGTGTGTGTGTGTGTGTGTGTGGTTTCGTCTGCCTTCCTACATCCTGGTAACAAACAGTAGAGGGATGACAACCTCCGGACACTGCCTGCACACCTGGGGGAAAACCAGGGAGCTGAAGGCTATGTGTGTGTGTGTGTGTGTGTGTGTGTGTGTGGTGTGTGTGTGTGTGTGTGTGTGTGTGTGTGTGTGTGTGTGTGTGTGTGGTGTAGTGGGCACTGGTCAGAAAAGCTCTGAAATAGAGAAACAAGAATCATAAACATGAACCTCAGGCTGCTGCTTCGCTTGGTGACTTAAAGTTTAAGCTCATTTATTTTTTATTTTTAAATTCTGCCTTAGATTATTTTTGTGTTTTTTTCCTCTCTCTCCTCTTAAAGCTGAACATTGGGAGCCTCTGCAGTGATATAGTACGATCATTGACTTTGCAGTTCTACTAAGTGATGTCGGTTACTGCTGCCATGGCAACTGAATCTCTATTCCTCAAGCGTCAAAACAACGGAGAGAGAGAGAGCGAGAGAGAAAGAGAGAGAGGGAGAGTGTGAGAGAGAGAGGGAGAGAGCGAGAGAGAGAGGGAGAGAGAGAGAGAGAGAGATGAAAAAGATCGGGGGAGGGAGAGAGAGAGAAAGAGCATGAGCGAAAGAGAGAGAGACTGGAGAAAGAGGAGTGTGGACGTCTGTCACAAACTATTAGAGCCAGTGGAAGAGATCGAGTCAAGGTCACACACACAGAAACTCACACAGGTTAAACACAAAATACCAAGTGGGTCCAGCACAGCCAGAACAGAAACAGGTCACACACACAGAGAGAGAGAGAGAGAGAGAGAGAGAGAGAGAGAGAGAGAGAGAGAGAGAGAGAGAGAGAGAGAGAGAGAGAGAGAGAGAGAGAGAGAGAGAGAGAGAGAGAGAGAGAGAGAGAGAGAGAGAGAGAGAGAGAGAGAGAGAGAGAGAGAGAGAGAGAGAGAGAGAGAGAGAGAGAGAGAGAGAGAGAGAGAGAGAGAGAGAGAGAGAGGAGAGAGAGAGAGAGAGAGAGAGGAGAGAGAGAGAGAGAGAGAGAGAGAGAGAAGACACACACACATGCATACACATCCACTTAATAACACACAGAGGGGTGATGGAGGTTCATGCTGTCTCCTCCTCCTCTTCCTCCTCCTCCTCCATTGTTACCTCATGTTCTCCACTGTGTCCTCAGGCATGGGCGCCACCGTCTGCACGGCTGGGAGACTCTTGCTCGTCGCGCCGTTGACGAAACCCGAGGCCGAGGAGGCAGAGGAGGCAGAGGAGGCGGCAGCGGCCTCGGTGGCTCCTGAGGAGGAAGAGCGAGAAAGAGAGAGAGAAAGAGAGAGAGAGAGAGAGAGAGAGAGAGAGAGAGAGAGAGAGAGAGAGACGTGAGGAAAGCAAGGTATGTACAGAACGTGTCTCTGATTAAGCGAGCGATTTATTCTGCAATAGTGAAAGTGTGTATTTGTAAGCGAGCTGTGTATTGGTTTGGCCTGTGTGTGTGTGTGTGTGTGTGTGTGTGTGTGTGTGTGTGTGTGTGTGTGTGTGTGGTATTAATGAAATGCTTTGACACGGAGACATTTCTCACATTCCTGCAGAGCGGCTTGGAAAGGAGAGGGAGAGCGTTTTTTCTTCTTCTTCTTCTCCTTTTTTTTAATGGAGCGCATTAAGGAAGGTGTCGCCGGCCTCTAATGGCTCCGTTGGCGTTAAGTGGCTCCTTTCAGAGGCCCCGGGTCTGCGGGGGCCCTGAGGTGGAACCAGCTCCATGCAGCAGAGCGCCCAGGAGCAACGTAACAGCAAGGGCGGGGGCACAGTCAGTCAATCACACACACACACACAAACCCCCCCCAAACACACACACACTCTCCAGTCCCGCTGTGTGTAAAGAGGTGTTTGCTTAATTGTTAATCCCGGTTATATGAAGAGGAAGTTGAATTATTTGGTCTGTAAAGGAGAATTCTGAGGCCCTGACGGACAAAAAGGGATTCTTCATCAGGAAGTGGCACACAGACGCTGATAGAAAGGCAAAGAGCGCCATCTAGTGGAAACACCCAGGCTCTGCAGGGGAACGTGTCACATCATATGATCCGGCTGTGTTTCTATTCTTGGAACGACATCAGGAGGAGGAAGATACCAAACTGGGTCACTTTGAGGAAGAGTGATTGGTCAGTTAAGCGGCCGAGCTGGGGTCGTGACCTACCCGTGGTGTTGATCATGCTTTTGGGCGTCGCAGAGGCGGCGGCGAAGATGTTGGGAGTGCTGCTGGCTGTGAGGCCGCTTCCCACAGTGTTGACCGCCGGGCCGCCCGGGGACGGCTTCTTCACGGGCACCACCACACTCCTACAGGGACACACACACACACACAGAACACACTCATAAGTCATATAGGGATGTGAGCGTGTGGAGACGTCAGCGCCGGCCTGTAACACTAAAGGGCAGGGAGGCTCAGCGAGGAGACGTCGGTCCTCTGATGAGCTTCATCTCCATCAGCAGAACGTCTAGCTCATTTAAAAGGACCTGATCTCCATCCAGGGCCCTGCCAGAGTGAGCGTGCCCAGACTTCAGTGAGCACGTAAGGAGAAGGTAAACATCCTGCCCTGTTACGCCATCTTTCAGCAGGATGCAAACACACACACACACACACACACACACACACAGACACAGACACACCAGGCTAAGGTAAATAAACACGGGCCTGTGACCACAGCGGAGCCACTTTCCCCCGGCTCGTGCCACCGCTCGGCCCTCCGCCGCTCTGGGACACGCCGCACACACCCTCCACGCTCAGGAGAGACTCTCCAGGAGCCGCTTGGCAGCTCGTTACAAACATTTGCACAGCTACCGTCTGCAAAATGGCTGCTCAGGCACCAGAACTGAGACTTCCCCATGCATGCTCCTCTATACTCTCTGCTTTGGGACTCAGATCAAAGACAAAAACGTACAAACCGTGACTAATTACACACACATTAAAGCTACAAAACATCACATGGGGGCCGAGATGAAAGGAAATGTAAGGAATCGCTTGTGGGGGACTTGTGAGCTCGCGTAACAGCGGATACATGACGCTTACAGGCCATCTGACGGCCCGGGGGATTAGAGGAGCGGCTCAGCGGCGCAAACTTGACCCCGCGTGAGTTCTCGGCCTGGAACGAGAGGGAAAGTGTCTCCTTATCTAATCGTAGAGACGAGGCCCTGGGGTTTAGGTGGGTGCCAGATAATGTCCCCCCCCTCCTCCTGCAGCTCGTCTGTGTGACACAGGCCAGGCCTCGGCTCTGTCATCGGCTAAGCTCGCCTGTCATCTGAGAGCAAATCCCCAGGAATCCCCCCTCCGACTAAATAAAAAAGACTTTTTTCCGCCGCTTCATATCCGCCGTACATCTCGCAGACGTGGCGAAAATGGCGCCGGATCGCCTGGGAAACAAATGGAAATTGGCCGAGACGTGATTTCGCTCTTTGTGCCGCTGCCAAAGCCGGCTGTGATTTCATCTGTGTTTGTTTGTCTGAGTGTGCGTGCGTGTGCGTGTGTGTGTGTGTGCGTGTGTGTGTTCGCCAGCAGGACATCTGAGGACGTAGCAGACGTTTAGATTCTGAGGAAGGACTTTCTTCACCTTCATTTAGTGCTGCAGGATCAGACTTCCTGGGCTGCTTCCCAAAAACTAAGAGGACAATCTTACAGGGAAAAATCTGGCATAAGCAACGGGAGACATGTAGCTGAGATTCTGACGCAGAAATGAACATATCTGACATATTTCTAAGTTGATTGTAAGGTCATGATAACAAATCCGCAACCTAAAATTGGTCAAAAATGCGAACTGTTGGGGCGTTGTGCTCTCTGCTGCCCCCTAGTGGCCTGATGTAGTTTCACACAGTTATAGGGAAACAATGAAGGAAAAATAGATTACAAACACCACGTTGACATGTTGTGGCCTTGTTGGCGAGGCGCTTGATTTAGCAGATCAACATGAAGCGAGCAGGGGAGCGAGTGGCGGCCGGGGAGACGGACTGGGAGCTGATTGAACTCCTCATCTCTCCAGAGGTCCAGCTGTGCTCGGAGGAACGCTGATGACAAGCACCACTTATTGCTTTTGATATCAGAACATCAGCAGCATTCCTTCTTCTCCGGTTCAGGACCTGGACGTCGGAGCCTTTCTCTCCACGTCTCCCCTGCCATCCCGCCCCCTTCCCCTCACGCAGCCTGATGTTACATTAGATCTACAGGATGTTGATAAAACATGAACCCCTCCTTGATGAATAATTCATTCCCCCAGCGCTCATGAATCATGTATAGATTATCTAGTGCATATTTTATTAATAGGATTGTCTTAATTGAGTTGCGGAGGATAAAGCAGGGATTAATCTGCGGATGAATATTAATGAGCTCGGCGGCTCAGAGGGGGAAGAGGCGGGCAGCGGCGGCGACGGAGGAGGAGGAGGAAAGTTTAACCAAAGCAATGTTTCCCTTAGAAACCCAACGGAGAAAATCCAATCTAGAGTCCTTTATCCGTGGGACAGCGAGGGCAGATAGAGGAGGAGAGACGCCGCGTGCTTCCATCCTGCACGCAAATTAAATTAAAACCAATTACCGCCACTCTGGTCATTAAATATGTAAGGACAAACACCCACTCACTGAGCTCATTTGGAGACTTTTCAAATGAGATTACTGGAAATGTTCGCGCACTATAAAGCAAATCTGCTGCACCAGTGGAGTTCTTTAAAAAAAAGCCCCCACACACACACACACACACACACACACACATACACACACACTTTAAGCCATTTTTCCCTCCTTTTTGTGTTGTTTTGATGATGTCAGTCTCGATCTGGGCGGCGGCTGACAGACTGATGAGCGGCCCGGCCCGTCCGCACGCTGGCAGCTCATTTCGCTGGCAGGTGGCAAACAATTAGACACAGCAAATAGAGGTTCGAAGAGGGGGAGTGACGTGAAAAGCATGAGACAAAGTTGTATATGTGGTCAGGCTGTGTGTGTTTGTGTGTGGGTGTGTGTGTGTGTGTGTGTGTGTGTCTGGTGTGAGAGCATTTCAAAAATAATACACTTTGCCTCGGCGACTCATTTCAGGCTGCCACTTCCCATTACGGGTGTGAGCGGTGAGGGTGACAGGGCCGGGCCGCCGAGTGGTGCAAGGCCGCTTCTGTTTAATCTGTCATCAACGCCCTGGAGACCCCTCTCCTCCCCCTCTCCTCCCTCCCTCCCCCCTCGGCTGTCCTCTCTCTGCACGCTCCTCCATCTTCTCCTCCCCTATTCATCAGGCTCACCTCAGAGTGGCATACATTATAGAGGAGGAGGCCCCCATTCTTCTTCCTGACTCACCGTGTCCCCCCGCCCCCGCACCCACCTTCTCTCTAGGGCTCAGCAGTGACTACACACACACTCTCACACACACACACGCGCTCACACACCATAACACAATAACTCTTGGCAAATCAGTGGCATCCAGAAGAACAGATGGAGTTTTTGTTTGCGGTAAACCTCCTTAAATTGCTTTCAAGAATGAATTTGATTTCCAAAAATGTATCAGCCCAACGAGATAGAAATCAGTGTGTGTGTGTGTGTGTGTGTGTGAGAGAGTGGAAATCTGTCAGGAGCAGGTTTGTAAACTCTCCAAATCCAGACGGATTGCTGTGCAGTCTTATCTGAGACAGGAATGTAAATAGAGCCCAGTGATGGCACAGAGCTTCACGCAGCCTTTCAAACATCAGGATTCATCACAGCGCCGCACCAGCAGCCTCACATGGACCACGCTACTCACAAACCATTAGAGCTGGACTGGAGAACCCAGGGAGAAACAAAGGATTAACCTCAGCATTCTAAGGTCATATGAGGGATAGACACAGACACACACACACACTTTTTTCTACTATGAGAACACCCTTTAAAGTCCCATTTTGTGAGAGTTTCTATATTTCTAAATCTCCATTTGAGTCAAACAGAAGAGGTAAACGGTGTAGTGTCACTCGTTTCTGGCCTCACCTGTCGAAGGAGTGGTACTGCATGGGCAGCATGGCGTGGGCCTGGGCGGCGGGGTCCGGGTAGGACACGGGTTCCAGCCCGGCCTCCACGCCGTCCACGGGCGCCGCCACCAAGCTCTTCAGGATCTCCTTGACGTTGATGCCCTTGTTGTGCTGGCTGATGCTGGTGACGGAGGACGGCAGCTTCAGCACCTCCACGCTGGGCGACGGCGACAGGCTCTCCTTGGACTTAGCCTCGCAGGAGAGGCCGGATAGGAGCTCGCTCACGGCGTCCAGGCCTCCGGAGCCGTGGTGGTGCAGGTCGGACCCGTTCAGGACGGCGGTCACCTGCTCCTCGCCGATGCCCGAGTCGGTGCGGGGAAGGGGAGGAGCCATGTGGAGGTGGTGGTCGGACGGGGAGTGATGGCCCTTACAGCCGTCAAAGGCGAGCGGTGTTTCTGTAGAACACACGTGAGATAGAGACAGAGATAACAAACAAACACACACATTATTGATTAATTATTATTGGAAGAAGTCCAAACCGCTGATCCATCACCAAACAACACGATTAATGATGAAGCAAAGGAGGAAAGTTTGAACAATTCGCCGTGAAAGCAGCTCAGATTTGTTGTTCCTGCTGGATAAATTACTAAATGATTCATGGATTGTGAAAACACTTCTTCCATTATTATGTACAGAGATTAATCCAATTGTCTACAAATTGTTTTCAACATTTCGTTTTATCGCGTAGTTACGATTCCACAACATCGCACTGATCAACGTCTATTGATCATCCTGCCAAACAAATCAGGTTAATAAAGCTCATCGGGAGAAACAAACAAGAGCGGCACACAAACGCAGTGTGTGTGTGTGTGTGTGTGGTGTGTGTGTGTGCTCAGCGTCTTTCATCTCCCTCCAGATGCTGCGATGCTGTTTGGTGTGTGAGCTGATAACAATCTGCTCATCATCCTTGTTTACTTGAAGGAGCAGATTAACCCCTCACAGCCCAGCGTCTCCCTGCTACCTGTGGAGGTGTGTGTGGAGAAGTTTCCTGCTCCACTTCTTTGTTTGTTCTGACCCGGTTGGTCACTTGGATGCGACGGCGGCCGTATTAATATTCATCAGATGCCCTCTAATGAGGTCAGCGGGGCCTGATTTAGCCAGCAAGACGTCTGGCTTCTTGCTCCGTCACAGACAATGGTCTGCCACACACCGTCTGGAAAATTTTCCCATTTTCTGGTGAAATTTATGAAGGCGGCAGCGTGCCTCTCTCCTCTCAGCAACCTCTATGATCCCATTCTCCTCTGGTGGATTGCTTGCCTAATGGGCACTGACAGATGGGCCTGAAAATAGCCGGCCTGGCTCCACTGCCCCAAAAACCCACAGCAGTTTGCCAACACGCCGCTGCTTTCCCATCTCTCACTCTCAACTTCTCACCCCCTCGTCTCCGCTCGCTCTCCTCTTTCTTCATTCTCCCTGGGTTCCAATCACCGGGCTTTCATTTTCCCCCCCCCCTCTCCTCTGGCCCTCGTCCTCCACCCTCTTGTTTCTCTCATTCACTTCACCTTGTGCCTGAATGGAAGCTGATTAAGTATGCTCCCTCGCTCGCTCGCCCATCTGAGCTGGCTCTGTTGCAAACGTACAGGAAAAGCCTTTGTAGGCATCTCCTTTCTTGTGACTCATTGTATGATTTATGACTTGAGGCACACACACACACACACACACACACACACACACACACACACACACACACACACACACACACACACACACACACACACACACACACACACACACACACACACACACACACACACACACACACACACACACACACACACACACACCTTTCATTTTACAGAGAATGATGATGCCTATTCAACTTCCTTATAATCATCTCCAGCTCGAGTCCCTGTGCGCTTCCATGTTTAATTCTATGCAGCACAATTAGCCGAGCGCATGAATAAATCAAACTATAGGTGAGCCAGTGGGACGCAGGACGCAGGACGCAGGATGCAGGACAGCTCTTTAATGAGCTCAGACGGGCAGCAAGCACACGTCAGATTACCATCATTCAGATTACAGAGCGTGAGATTAGCTGGGGTGTGACCGAGCTGTGCCGCACCTGTGCTGGTCGGCGAGTTGATCTCCTGTCTCATGCTGCGCCCCGATTGGTTCGATATTCTGGGCGTCTCGCGTTGGGGCTCCAGGATGTCCCGGTACTTGGAGACCATGAGGACAGAGATGAAGTAGACCACAGCCAGAGCCAGGAACTGGGCCTGCTTGCTGTCGTCCTGTGGAGGAGAGAGAGACAGACGGTTACAGAAGCTCTGACATCAAACTGAATGCACCTCAACATATGCAAATACTGTTATTCTTCTCTAACACGTCGTATATAGGCGATGGTTTATTCAACATAAACTTGATTGATTGACGCGTCCCCCATTTCACACCTGCCAGAAACTAAACCCTGTTTGGTTGATTGACATTGAGTGACGCGTGTGTACATGCATTGCTCACCACGTCACGGAAGACCACAGCACGCAGCCGATTGATGTCCACGTCCTGCAGGAGGCGATCAGGGTCCTTGATGGGAGACAGGTTACTGGGGACATTTTCAAAGGCTGTCTAAAGCAGAGAGACAGGATTAAATGCAATTCTACGCAGTCAAAGGTCAATAATACAGTCAGACTGCTAAGATTTAGGCAATTAATACAGATTCTGCTGCGCTAATAAGGTCAAACGACAAGATGATGACTGATATGTCTCATGAATTCACCGTGCAGACTCGGGATTGAAGTTGAATCCTTACCTTGCTACAGTTTTGCAGGATTTCCTGAGTCTTGTTGTTGGGAATGGACGACTTAAACCCCCGGTCTCTCTGTCTCTGCCTGCACTCCAGACAGTTCCTCACAGCCACGCAACATACTGCAGGGAGAGAGAGACACACACACACACACACACACACACACACACACACACACACACACACACACACACACACACACACACACACACACACACACACACACACACACACACACACACACACACACACACACACACACACACACACACACACAATTAGGCTTTCATTTCAGATCAGTACCAAAGTCATCGCTAACACGCATGATGGCTTTGCTTTGATGACTTTCTGTTCCGGGCTGCCGGGTGAAGAGGCTACATGCGAAATCGGCAGCCAGGACGATTTCACACTGGAGCCAGAGACGAGGACACATCCCAACACTTGCGACAAGGGCACTTTGAAGACGGAGGGCTGCTTTCCCTCCCCTAAAGCACAACTTAGTGGAGTCAACAATCCAGGAAGCACAGACACACTCGCACACAAACCCACAGGGACACACATTCATTCTCACATACACACACACACACACAAAGAGTCACATGCACAAATATCTATTGGACATTCCAGTGAACAAACTGACACAGACACACACACACAGACACACACACAGACGAGGGCAGAGAGGGCCCTATGGAGTCTTTGGAGACGAACCCCAGTCTGCTATTTAACGAGGAGAACCTGACTGCACTGCAAACCATCCAAGTCCCTGTGAGTCCATAAAGGGCCGTTCTGTTATTGGGTCCTGCTGGATACGGCAGTAGAAGCACGTGCGGGCCTCATCACAGAAGTCATTTACTATTTAATGAAGCACTAAATGAAATTAATTAGGCTCGCTGAGCAAACAGTGAATTTCCAAGGATTACTGAAATTATTGTGCCAATCAAACCGCCGTCATCGCCGTTTCTAATCCATCTATTTTTCCATTCATCCATCCAAGCACACACACAGACACACTTTACACACACACACACACACACACACTTACCGAGTCGGAGGCACTGACGCATCAGGCCACCTGAGGACATGTTCTTCTCCGCCTCGATCTCGCTGAAGTTGAGCGAGCTTGAGAACACGAGCACGTCCACCATCACCATGAGGCGGGACAGGAAGGTGATGGCCGTCTCCGAGGACATGCCCTGCGCCGCCTCCACGTTGTCCAGCTCCATCTTGGAACAAGCAAAAGAGGCGTTAGTGAGTCAGATGTGATCACGTTTCAGCAGTGTGCCGGGCCTGAGGGTCTACTGGGCTCTGCTGGGGCTGATGGGAGTTTAAATGACAAATTAAATCAATCCTAGTATCATTTAGACTTTTAATAGTTTAAGGGGCAGTAAAGTTAAACACTAAAGCTCCAAATGTTACTGTTGCTGTCCTTTGTGTTCAGACCAGGAGGGATTTTCAGATGGAAATCTAAGAGAATAATAACATATGTGACAAACTGAAACCAGAAAGTCCAACATAAATGGCAAAGAAGGACGTAAATCCGGTAAAACAATAATAAATAATAAAGCCAGACTAAAGTCCACAGTCTGAAGTGTAACGCTGTCACACTAGATGAATAAAGATGAAGATGAAGCCCCGATCAATAAACACAAACAAGTCTTCATGTCCCCACGGTCCTGACTGTCAAACCAGAGCAGGACAGAGACGCAGCGGTCACAGTGCTCGACCACTAGAGGGCAGCATTCCCCTGCAGTGAGGCGGTGCGGCGCTGCACTCACAGAGGGAGACGTGGCAGCAGAGAGCAGAGGCAGGATCCCTCCACACGCGATGATGATGTTGTCCACCATTTGTGAGATGAGGTGGATGGTGTTGTGGACGAAGATGATGTTCTCGTTACTGTTTACAAAGTCCATGACCGATTTGGTGGAGTGGCTGCAGGAGGGGAGGGGGGAAGAAGATGGAGAAGAGGATGGGGTTAGCAGAGGTCTGTAGGTTCTACATCGTATTAGCCACCGGTCATCATATCTCAAACCTCCTCCAGACGTGGACGTCGCTCTCCAGGGCGAACAGCAGGTCGGTGAGCAGCCTCTGGTGCATGGACGACCATTTGAACTCGGGGATGCGGAACATGGTGGTGCGAGGGCCGGGGCTGAACTGCCGCCGCTGCTCCTCCGTCATGGGCGTCCCGCGGAAGCCCAGGTCCACGTGCATGTCCCTCTCCGCCTGAGCGCCCGGGCGTCCGTGGAGACTCTGAGAAGAGGACGCCAAACAATCAATACCTCAAACACTGCAGATGACATCACCGCTGTCCATCAGAAGATATATGATTGACACTCATGGGTTATTAATGAAAACCCCAAGATGAATTTATTATCACGTCATTGTCTCATTATTCACGGTGAATGATGACAGTTAATAGCCTGATTACAATAAGTCCCCTGCTGGACTTGTCTTGCAGATAAAGACAGAATGTGCTGAGATCAATACTGAGGCTCCACAGTGACTCATCGCTCCGGCCCCCCCCCCCAAAAAAAGCACCATTCAAAAAAAGCTGCTGCCGATGAATTGAACATGAGCAAATTACGCAAAAGGCAGCGAAAGAGTTTAAAAATACACCCCGGCCTCCCACCGGCCCTCCATCAGCGACCCGATGTGTGTGAGAGAGAGCCTGACCTCACACAGCTCGTACCAGAGGAGGAGAGCGGCTGAATAAATCCCCAGTGATTGTTGCAGAATAATGCTCCCTCTCTATTTCTGCCCTCCTGTTGGCCCAGCAAACTATTCCATCAGCCCAGTTTCTCCGGCAGCAGAGGGACGTTGCCTCATGTGCGGCGGACCGTCTTGCCCCTATTACCGAGCAGGTGTTGGGACAGGGATTGGGTCCTGTGGGTCCGTTATCCTGGAGCTGCTCACCACAGCCCAACACATCCTAACGATGGACCTCCATTTCTGTGTTCCGTGACCATCTATCAGCACGTTTCCCTCCGGATGAGAGTTTCCAGGTCATTGTTTGATTGTGATGACGTCTGGGAACTATTTTGCATGTGCAGGAGCATGTGTGCTTCACTTTACATCCAGCTAGAAAAGAATCTTACGGCCTGATCACGTCTATATGAATGAGATCCATAAAGATAGATACAGATCAGAGGAGCAAACACTGACCTGTGTGGTGGCTGTTGTCTGAATCTTCCTCTGTTTGTCCTTCCCGTCCTCTGATCTCTCCGTGTCAGAGTTGCCGCTGGCTGCATCTGTTGCAATGCCGGCCCTGACAGCCGGCACGTCCCCATCGATCGCCGCTGCGGCTGTGACCTCTGTGACCTCTGGGCTTTTGGCAGATCTCTCCGCCCAGCCCTCGGCCTCCTTGCTCGACTGCGGCTCGTACTCGTCCTTCTCCAGGATGCTGGGTAAGCAGCCCAGCTCGGAGCCGCCCGTCATGTGAGCGAGGAGGCCCAGGTCGTCGCTGGCGCAGGTGTGGATGGGAGGCGCCGGACTGGGGAGGACCAGAGGGCCGTCTGGAGTCAGCTCACCGAACAGGAAGCTGTTGCTGTCCTTGTCGTCGTCCAGCGTGATCAGAGGGCCGGTGTCTTTGTTCTCTAGGCTGGATTTTGGCAACAACACACTGTTGACGTTGCTGTTGAGTTTTTCCACAGCAGCACAGTAAACATTATCTAAGAGAGAGTCCACCTCCACCAGAGTTCCGTTCTCCGACACTCCCAGAGTGTCACATGGAGGCAACTCCATGTCCTCCAGTTTGACCTCTGTGGCCTCCACCTTTTCCGCCTTTATATCCACCAGAAGGTCCTGAACTTCCACCCTGACCCCATCTACCGCTCCCTCCGCCGCTGTGAGACCCTCGCCCGGCCCCTTCCCCTCAGCCAGCAGGTTGCTCTCGTAGTCCGTCTCGCTCTCGGGCGTCTGGGAGTTGTCGTCCATTTCTCGGATCTCGATCGTGCCGTTGATGGCCGCCGCCTGGGCAGAGAGGCCGGAGATGGTGCTGACCAGACCCTTCTTCCCCTTCTTAATGTTTTCCTCCTCCAGCCGCTGGTACTCCTCATACATCTTGGCCAGGTACTCCTTATGTGCTTCATATGTCACCTGAAAGGTAAAAGAACGTTTCAAAGAAAGCTTCTCTACTGTGTGGGTCGGCTTTTTCCAGCTTGTCTTGGCACATTCTGTGTGTGTTCTCCATGGATTAGACTAGAACCTCTCACCTTAGAGTGGGCTATGGAGAGCGTGTCCACCCACACACGCCATCCTCCCCACTCGTACTTGATGGCGTGGTAGAGCAGTATACGGAAGATGTTGTAGACCATCTCTGTGATCTTCTGCTCCTCTGAGGTCTTGGGGTTGATGTAGGCGAGAGAGAACATCCAGTCCTGCCACACGGAGCACTGGAGCAGACACCTGCAGCCCACACACACACACACACACACATCCACGCTCATCAACCGGTCCACAGTAATCCATAAGTAATGTTTTTATTTGCATCTCCACAAATCCACCGTTATATTAACAGTCTTTACGTGAATACATCATTTTCTGCTTATTAGTTTTCAGCTGATTGTATTGTCGATGTAGGTCAGCTGTTTTCGAAGACCGGCAATATGTCTGTTTGTGTCTGCGTGTGTGTGTGTGTGTGTGTGGTAAGAAAATGAGTGTGTGTGAGCGAGCGACTGTCAAAAACTGCGACAAAACATCTGCTCTTAAGAACATGTGTGTGTCTACGGGTGATTTAGCATCAATCTGAGCCAATTAGGCGTGGAACAGTGAGGGGGTGGGCGGGCGGTGGGGGGGTGTTCCATTTTCTTTGATACATTAATTAGGAGGATAATTGATGAAGAGGCAGCTTAAGTTCTGCTCACCGTCTGTTCTCTCGGCTGTTGCTGAACAGTTTGATCATGTCGGAGAGAAAGAGGCGCCGCACCTCCATCAGCTCCGTGCTGGGGGCGGAGCTCTTCAACAAGGTGGCCACCACCTTCAGAATCACTGGGGTCATACAAACACACAAATTATTGATATTGTCAAAACAAAGGTGGCACATTTAAGAGCGTGGTGCAGCGATGAGCTCACTGGGGTTCTGGATCTTGGCGGTGGATTCAGGGTCCTGGTGCGGCTTGTGAACGACCTGAGTGCACAGCTGCTCTGTGAGGATCTG
The DNA here is from genome assembly GCF_046128005.1 of Genypterus blacodes. Taxonomy (NCBI): domain Eukaryota; kingdom Metazoa; phylum Chordata; class Actinopteri; order Ophidiiformes; family Ophidiidae; genus Genypterus; species Genypterus blacodes. Next base: position 2,844,143 of record NW_027466845.1, read on the forward strand.
GTGAGATAAAGATCGGTGACATGTTGGTGCAGGCGTAAAATTAATGAAGCAAGTGGCACCATAAAGCCGCCACAAAGAGGATTTGAACGCAAACACATTAACACACACACGGGTCAGGTTGTGTGATTTTCAGTTAACATCAATGTGTAAACAAACTCATTTTACTCTAATTATTTTGCCGAAATAACTCTAGATTTCCACTAGAGGGCGTAAACATGGCGTCAGGACGTTTCAAAGGGAAGCGATTTATGTTACCTCATACAGAGTGTTATAGGTCGTCACGGTGACGGTGTTGGTGTGCACCATGAGCCTCTCTCCTAGGAGGGTGAAGAGGCTGTGTGTGTGCATGATCTCCACCTTCCTCCTGGTGATAAACACACACGCACACGCACACACACACACACACACACACACACACACACACACACACACACACACAGAGGCAAACACATAAAGGGTAAAGTGGTTTGTTGTAGACCTCCCCGAGCCTCTGAGGAGGAAGAGTGGAGCGCTGCAGCCCGCTTCCTCTGTTGTTCCCCACAGGGAGCTCGGCTCGGGAGACAAGTGTCAGGAAGTGTCTGCTGTCATAAATTCCGTTGGAGGTGTTGCGGGATAACGAAGTTGGCCTGTCAGAGGGAATGACTCCCAGACACAACAGAGGCGCAGCACAGGTGAACGGGTTTAACAGTGACAAACCGCTCCTGCAAACAGCATCAGGAGGGCTGTCACCGCGAGGAGCCAAACAGCTCTACCGCGCCGCCGCCTCCTCAGCCTCCAGGGGAGCCGGGGACTCTCCCTCCTCTAATAAGTCCCCAATTCTTGAATTTCGCCTCGGCTGAGCAAATTGGACACTTAGGAGCGGAGGGGAGTTTCTCAGAGAAGGTATAAATATGGAAATGTGGAGAGAGACGAAGGGCAGGGTGGCGACGCGTGGCGGGCCGAGGTGCGGCGAGGAGGACGAGGCCTTGATCCTAAAGGCTTTCAAGGGGGTCGGAGGAGTCCTGACTAAGGCGCCGTCCTTCTGTCCTCCGACGGCGGTTTGAATCATCAGTCACGGCAGAGATTTAAATATGTGTCGTAAATGAAAATGTGTTATTTCAGGTGGAGGGTGAGACGTTTGGAATAATGAGACATCAGTGAAGGGAGCGAACTCAGCAGGACACAAACTACAAAGATCTCAAGCTTGACAATCTAATTACCACACACACCCAAGCTTAATGTGTCATATTTCTTATCTCTATCCTTTAATATTCAACCAGAACAGCTCAGGTGGAGGAAATAACAGTGGAAAAACAGAAGCAGAGGAAGATGAAGCCCTCCTCCTCCTCCTCAACTTATTTCCACTGCACAGCCTCCCCCCAAAAAAAGCTATTAACCAGCAAAATCAATCTTTACATCTTTAGATTTGATTTGCAATTTTGGAGAAAAAGTGTCCAATATCGCTAAACTAATACTGTCGACGTGGCAAATCAAGAAATAATAACCGCAACAAAACAATAAAGGGGAGCTATTTAACTCTTTATGGGCTTCACAGGAGCTGGCAGAGTGAGCGGGCGGGCGGGCAGGCGGGCGGGAGGATCCAGGGCCTCTCACATGTGCCTGAGGCGGTCTTGGATGAGGTCACACGTGGCCTCGCTTCACTCATGCTGCACCATTGTGAGCCCAACACCCCCCCGTCCCCCTCCCTCCTCACCCCCCTCACTTCATTTCCTTCTCCAGCCATCTTTGCATCCTTTGCATTCAGATCTCAGGATGTCCACCTCCGGGCGTTTCTGTCGGAAATGACTTTACATCTCCACATTGCGCCCGGTGGAACAGGGAACTGGGAACTCGTCCACTATTTACATGGAATAATGTTTTCCGGGGCACGCGTCCAGGTGGCAGAGCCGTCTGAGTACGGTGGAGAGATTTTGATTGCGCGCTTTCTCAAACGGAGACATTCGCCTCTCGGAATGTAAAATTAGCTTTGTGACTTTTGCAATTAGGGATGGTGAAATAAATAAGTCGTTCCGTTCTCCTGCGACTCCCTGTGGCGACTGGAAATTGCTAAACATACATTAGATCAGATGTTACATTAGACCACAGTTATGCATCTTTTTTTGCCGTTGCTTAATTATCAACCTCCCAGCTATGCAGTTTGGAAAAGGCAGCTAATTAAAGTGTGTGCGAGTGGAAAGTGTAACTCACTTGTGGCCCAGATGCTTGAGGAAGTAGCCGAGGACTTTGAGGGATTGCACTCGAATGCTTTCGCTCTTGGAGGCCATGAGCTTGTAGATCACCCTGGAAAAGAAACACACGGGCAAAAGCTGGCACCGGGACGCGGCCTTGGCAGAGGGAAGCGTTGCTGCACTGACGAACCAACGGGGCCGCTGCAGCCTCTGGGTAGCTGACAAACACTTTTCTACTTCGGAGTGAATTTACATTAGCGATAAATGAACGTCTAAATGAAAGCGCAGGCCTCGTTCCAAGATGAATTCCTCAGAAGAGGCGAGGCGAGCAGTAACAACTGCGCCTGTATGTGTTTCATAAGATCACATGGGTAAAGTGTGATCATCTGTGTCATATTTGAAGAATCAATGTTAATATTGTGTCACTTTTTCATGCGGGACAGATGAATTATTCATGTGGCGTGTAGACGCAGAGCGACGGTGCGAGATGAGGTGCTTAAGCTTTATCTCCTGCAGTCCACAAAGGATCCGTCTTCTCTTACCGTATTCCATTGCGCTGGTCAAACGCGGTGATCATGGAGGCCGGGTGCTCGGACATGAGGGCCACCAGCAGCTGCAAGACGTCGTGCAGATTCTCATCCTGCAGGCAAATCCAGCAGAGAGAGACGATTAGAATGACGGAGACGCAGAAGAAGAAATGTTTTATTCTTTGTTTAGAACTCCCAACATCAGCAAAGACGCACAGCCTTTGTGTTGCAAATGCACCACCTGCGGTGCTCGCAACGCCGCAGAGCCCCCGGTGAGCTGCTCAATAATAAAAGGGCAGAGGGTGCTGCTGCAGCGCGCAACACACAACGCTGAAGGAAAAGATTCATTCTGCTGGCTGCTTCATTTAAATGCGGTAAAGCAAATAGGTTTTGGAAACAGCCGACATGTAACCTTGAAGCTTAAAGAGAGCGCCGGCCCACCTCGTGCATGGTCAGCAGGTAGTTGAGGACGCTCTGCAGCTCGTCCTCCTTCACGCCACGGTCCTGGAAGAGTCCCAGAAGGAGAAGGAGAAAGACGAAGAAAGAAGGAGAGGATTTACATATTGAACAACACACTGAGAGGGTTAACTAAGGGTCACGGCGTTACAGAGGACGCCTGCCAGCACTCAGACCAGCAGCGCCACAGTGTAGGCAGTGTGCTGTCCAACACTCCAACACTGTTTTTTCCTATTTGATGCAGCTGGAAGTGTGTATCCCAGAGAGATTACCGAGAGTCAGAACATTCATGTGTTCTGGCCTCGGGGTGCGTCCTGTTCATCCTCGTGTGTTTAGACGGGATCAATGGAAACCTCACCTACAATGAGCTGAGACTTACTGCAACAAAAACACACTGAACAGCCACATAAACTTCTGATGATATCTGGACTCCAATCCCTAGTTTGCATCAGGTGTTAAATTGCGTTTATGTCCGCTTGTGCTCTGGAAAATTGGCTGCAGATTGTGGGCAGGGTGATTATCTGCAGAGACGTGGCAGGATACGGACAACACGGCAGCATAAAGCACGCAGGGCCAAGCATCCATCTTGTATACTTTATCTTCTGCAGGGTAGCAGGGGGCTGCAGCAGCTCCCAGGGTTCATTTGTTCAAACGTGGAGTGAAATACTGATATCTGGAGCTGCAGCAAATGACTGTTCCCACCAGGGATTTGAGTCTTTCAAATGTGAAATATCAGGAGAAATGTATGGCTGTGAATGTGTGTGTGTGTGGGTGTGTGTGTGTGTGTGTGTGGGACCAAAGCTCTGCAGTAAAAGGAACACAGCCCCACTACTGTGAAACTATAAGGTCTGAGCGAGTACTTGACTAATCACTGGTCACCGCAGATTGATAAATTTTGGCGGCCGAGTGCGGTGAGAGATCCAGACGAGCTCATTACTTTCTCGCTGCGGCTCGACATCAAAGTGCGTTGGGCGCTGCTGGGCGTGAACGCAGGCGGGGTCGTACCTTCAGGATGAGCTGTTTGAGGAAGAGCAGCATGAACGCCCGCAGAGAGATGACCTCTTTCTGGGTCGGGCGAGGTCCATCTGTGTGGGAGAGGGAGAGGGAGAGAGGGAGAGAGAGAGAGAGAGAGAGAGAGAGAGAGAGAGAGAGAGAGAGAGAGAGAGAGAGAGAGAGAGAGAGAGAAGGTGAGAAGGACAGAGACGGTGCTAACAATGCTAATACTGATACTAATACTGATGATGATGATGATGGTGATGGTGATGGCGATGGTGATGATGGTGATGGTGGTGATTAGGATGATGAAGACTATGGTGATGATGATGATGATCCTTCATAACATAGATCTTTTGTTTTCTGCGTTTACTTATGGTTGTCAAATAAAAAAAAAATAAATAAATAAATAAGTCTTCAGTTTCTTCACACCACCTTCATCATCCTCACACCATTACAGCATTTTGTCCAGCTCCATTAAACTTCATGGAGTGTTACTATGACTAGATTTCATAAACAATGCAAATAAAGTTCAACACAGGTCATTTAAGGATATACAACCTAATCAATAATTCAAGCCACATCCATCATCAGTATGTCGCCCAGGCCACAGAACAGCACCCCAAGGTCACACACACGCACACACACCTGCCCATCACACACACGCCAACATCTCATTAAAGCTACCTTGGATGTTTGTGCCAACTCCAGGTCACTTTCACCGACGTCGGCCTCACACTGCAAATCGATCCCCCGTCACAAACTTCACTCGACGCGCGGCGGGACGAACGCTCAGCGGGCGTGTGTGTGTGTGTGTGTCGAGTAAATAAAGATGAGTGACAGAATGTGGCACGTGGCACAAGGGGAGGCATCGATTAGCTGTCATACCGTGGAGGTGCTGCAGCGGCCGTGAAGCAGGTACAAGAATTCATTTTGACGCGGTCACATCCTATTAAATAAGATTAGAGTGAGCAGATCAATATGTCACAGAGCTGTTTAGGCAGAAAATACAGCTCGTCTGTATGTAGGCCCGGTTTTAGCAAAGCAAGAGGAGAACGCCCTGAGGCTTAGCGGCACTGTTACTGCAGCACAAACGGCCTGTTTTAGTGCCGGAGCCTGTCAGGGGTGTCGCGGCAAACTGTACATTCATAATAAACAGCCCAGCAATCACACAGGGTGCCAACAGCCTTTCAGGAGGAAATGGTCCGTTTTTGCCCGTCGTCTCCTCTGATCTACGCTTATAAACCCCTGACCGTCCTGCTGCCCCGCCACCGGCCCGTCCACGCAATCGATGGCGGCCCTGCCCGGAGGAGGGAGCGGACGGTGAGTGCGACGGCATCAGACACTGATTAATCGAGAGAGAGTGCAAAGCCCCGGTGCAGGGACAGCGGCTGACATGGAAGTGATGATAAGGACATTATTACCGCCGCAACTGCGCCCAAGTTATTCACAACCAATTACGCTCGGCGCCTCTTGTTTCTCCGCTCAAAGATTGCTTTACATTTTGCATCCCAAGGGCAGCGGCGGAATGATTTATATTGAAAAAACAATTGTCCGTGTCCGTGGGATTAATGTGAGAATCGTATTTCATCTCATTGTGTTGGTAATAAGGGCGGAGGCGAGCACAGTAGCCAACAACCATTCCAGTGCACTTTTACAAATTGAACTAGTATAATGAAATGGATAATCATTTCATGTTTGCTCCTTAAATGAGTTTAAGCAATCAGTTAGCTTGATGCAACATTTCCAAGAGTTTAACCACCGGAAGCCCAAGAAGACCTGGAACCGGATTTTTTTTAAAAAAGAAAATAAATGAGCACTAGAAACAGAAAGAAATGAAAAATCTGATGATAAAAGGGGAAATCCAGGTTCTGTTAAGTAAAAACCCAATGAAGAAACAGGGGTATAGTTACTGTCTTTACGTAGAGAGAGTCCCTCCCTGATGGTTCACGTCTGTAACATGCCTCAGATGCAAAATGCCAAATATGCAAACCAGAGAGTGAAGCTGCGTCTGTTTCTCAGCAACGCTTTGGCAAATCAACAAGAAATGTCATGTGTAACCTTTTGGCGATGCCCTGAGACAACTTGGGGGAAGTAAAAAAAATAACATTCAGGCTTGTCATGTGCAAACGAAGCTGACGGTGACAGAGATGTTAGACCGAGCTGCTGCTTTAGTTTGTGTTTGGTTGTTCAGTGTCTCTTGGGTTAAAAGGTAGAAGAAGCCAATTTGAACAATTTAGATCTGCAGCTCTCCAAAGCTAAGTGGCAGAATGAGCTCATTTGGACAAAGCAGGTAGCGGAAAGGAAGAATTTGTTTCTTTTCCGGAGTTAAGCGGCTCGTCAATTCCGTTCATCACAGCAAGGGAAAAGACGAATCCGACCAAACGGGAGCCACCTGACTTTACGAAAGGTCTTTGGTGACTTTACAACGACTTTACATTTCACGAGACAGACTCAGGACAAACAGCCCAGGATACACAAGGTATTAAAAGTGAGTTATGCCGCCATCGCTCTCAACAACTTTTTGTAATGTACCGCTTAACCTCCATTTGCTCCGGCGCAAATCCCAAGTGTGAAGTGTGTAAATCAGAAGCAGGGCAGCGTTTAAAGATAGCGCGCATTAGGAAGGAAACCTTTTCCCTGACTGCCACCGGGAACGTGAGGTTAATTTATCACGACGGAGACACACACACACACACACACACGCAAATCACTTCAACCAGAACCAGCAGATCAGATGATTTCACGCGGGCTCCTCTATGAATGTTTGCGTATCACAGATGATTTCCCCCTCACCGCAAATGGGAATAAGAGGGAGCCAGCTGGCATCCAATGCGGCGACTGCCCGTCTCATCACTCATTATTTAGTAACACACAGGCAGGGCCGAGAGAAAGAGGGAGAGGAAGAGAGGAAGAGGCAGAGATGGGAGATAAGTGATAGATTATGTATTGGAGCAGGGCTACATGTCAGGAATGGAGAGAAGTTGAGCAATGGGCATCGGGGTGTGTGTGAGTGCCTGCAGTGATTCGGTGTATAACCAGATGATACATGGCTTTAATTCGATGGCCGTCTCTATTAAGACCCCAGGAAAAGGAAGAAAAAAAAGAAAAAAGAGGAGGCCCTTCCAGAAACGGAGCGAGTAGCTGGAGGAGCTTCGTTTTTTAAAAATGTCCTTTCTGTGTTTCCTATAATTGAACACTTCATTATCTGCTCGGCTCGCCCTCCTCTCTTTGTGCGCCTCTTTGTTTGGCCATTTCTCACTTTGGGGGAAGGATGGAGCGCCGAGGAGCGAGCGGCCAAATCCAGCACATATCAGTGGAAACAGACTCACGCTGAGGAGAAGGAGGGGGGGAGAAAAAGACTTGGGACAGAAAAATGATCCATTTCTAGATTTGTCCCCCTCACACACACACACACACACATACACACACTCACACCCTCTCAGCCAATTTCTAAGCCCATTAAACCCTCTGTGGGACTCAACACCAATCAGCGCCGTATTGAAAGACCGCATTCACTGAAGCCTGAAGAGGAGACGTGGTTAACAAATATGGATTGTTGTGCAATAAATCCCCTTTTAATGGAGCTCCTACGATCAAACCTGCTGTATCTGTAGACAAACACACTCGTAAATTATAGAATCAAACAACGACTCCCGGTAGCGACTGGCTCGGGGCAGGTAAGGAATAAAATGGTAAGAAAAAAGGCCGGAGCTAAATTTAGCCCACAGTCTTAGAACAGAAGCTCCAGATGCGTTTGAGCTTTCATCACTTATTAAGTAACGCTCGCTGGCGCAGTGTGAGGAAGGATAACTAAGAACCAAACAGTGCTTGAAGGAAGATAAGGTGCAAATTAAGGAAAGGGAATGTGTGGATGGACCAAATCACACATTTGCGCGCTCGCATTATCCATGTTAAGCTCCGTCGCTACGGCTCTGCTAGCAGGGATTCATTTCGGCTTCTCGCTGGAATCCCCGAGTAAAGACTTCCTGTCCTTCCTTCCCACAATATTGACACCACATGACACTCTTCTAAAAATAGAATTTAAAAGCTCCGTAATCAGAAAATAGATTCAATCAGGCGTTAGCGTGGGAGGAAGTCAGATCTCAGCACGAGGACTCAGAAAAGATGAATGGGCGAGTGGAAAAGGGAAACAACACTTCAAGGACACTTTCACTCCCGGCACAGCCTTCCTGCTCGGTGACGCGCCGCCACTGCCTCACACTACCAGAGATGAGAGTCGGATCAATGGCCCGGGTTTTCAGAGCGGCGACACCCATCGCCCACACCCGAGCAGCACCCCGCTGGGCTGACAGTGTTGATGTGGCGCCTCTGCCTCTGCTGTCTTCTCCAGCGATGGCCGCCGTCCCAACAGCTGACAGCCAAGCGCTCTGCATGTGAAGATGAGTCATTCTAAGTGTGGGGGAGCCGCTGCCAGTTCTCCGCGCGTTTGCTTTGATAGCAGGCTTGTGCGTGTGTGTGCGTGGAGATTGTCGAATGGCTCGCTCGCAACCCCTTCGCTTTCCAGGGAGATGAATGGAAACGGCTTACGTACACAAAATCAAAAAATGTAATAAAGCGGAGAAAGCGAACGCTACTTGGCTGAGGCTGACTGACAGCAGATGTGACGAGCGCTCACCCAGGCCCTTTGGCGCGATGCCGCTGCTTTCAGAGGGGTTGGCGGCCCAGTAGTAGTACTTCAGAGTGTGCATGACCTGGAGCACCGTGCCCACTCGGCGGATGGTGTTGTAGATGGTTGCCGTGCCGATGAACTCGGCGGAGAGGTACGTGTAGAGGGAGAGCTGGACCTGCGGGGGAGAGCGGCGTCCGTGTTATTAACTTACATACAGCAACGGCTTAACCCAGCGACCTCACACCTCTGCAGCTCTGTGTTTATTATCCTGGCGTGTGTACGGCTGAGACGCCCGCTGACCCCACATTATTACTTTCTAATTCTCCCCGGCTCCAAACTGTCCGGAGATGATTAGCATATCTGCGGTAATTAGCGGCGGAACCCGGCGAGAATTCATAAAACCTGCCACGGTCTTTACAGCGCAAAAATACCCCAGGCCTTTTTGCCATTTGCAATAAATCACAGCGCATTAACAAGTCAAATGTGAGTCCTGATGAAAGGTTACAACGCGGACGGAATGTGAACACGGACGTGACGGAAGTTCCAGGCCACTAAAAATGAAACAGCCGGAGATCATTGAACAGCGTGACGTTTTTGCGAGACTAAAAGGGAAAGCGGGATGCACTCGGAGAGGAGAAATGGCGTTTTGGTGGACAGGTATGGGCGCGGTCAGGTGGCCCCGGATAATTAATGGACGAGGCACAGCCGCCATCGCTCACACAGCCGGCTCTCCGCACCCCCCCCCATGCAGCTGGAGGTAATGTGGACGATGAGGCTCGTCCTCAGGGAGAGAGCCGGCGTGACTCTCTGTAGCTAAAAGTGTTCTAACCCACTTCATTACCTCAGCTCTCTCCCTCTCTTTTCTCTCCCCCTCTCTCTCTCTCTCTCTCACTCTGCTCTATTTTGGAGCAGTGTCACAGGGAAGCCTCCAGACACTTTTTCGTATTTATTTCCTCCTTTTATTTATTCATGGCCCGGCGTCGCCAGCAGGATTACTGGAGCGAATGCATTTGCTCCTTTTGATACACCTCATCCAGTCCTTTTTTCATGCTTCATTATATGTAAGAGGAGGAAAACACTTGTAAACTCTCCTGAGTGATGAACAGGGGTGGCGATGAAACGAATATGAGAACACGCCTCACCAGGGTTGTCTGTGTGAGCTGAATGCGACGAGCAACGAAAGCCTGAAAACTAACCTCCAGGGAGCCGGCGTCCTCATATGTGGACATTACATTTTTCCCTCCCTAACACCGTTTACATCACATGTGCTTCATTTAAACCTGCTGTCCTCACGTCTAAGACATAAAAGACAGGAGGCAAAGTGTTCATTTTCAATCTTTGTGTTCATATTCACACGCTTGACTTTTTTTGTTTTATAGCAAGGAGAAATTATTAAAAATGCATACAAAATAAATGTCCGTGTCCCAGGAGGTTAGGCACAAGCTTTGAAGAAGAACGATCATTAATTTGACGCCTCATCATACTGAGTCAACACAATTTTGATTTTGGTTCATTAACAATGTGAGTTTGAAGGTTTGTGTTGTAAATGAGCCCATCTGCAGTCCTACTGTAGTTACTGACAGAAGTTTAACCCCCAGCCTTTACACAAGCACAGATGAAGCCTCCAGTATGTGAATCATCATGTATACACGTCCACCTCAGCCCTCTCACGTGTATAAAAACACACCCGGGCCGAGCTGAGCAGGACCTCACCTTAGCGGGGGTGTGGATCCAGATGGCGGCGTTGAACAGGATGTGGTCGCACAGCTGCTTGAGCAGCGGCGCGCCGTGAGTCAGGCCGTCCAGATACTTCGCGAAGGACAGGAACTGCTCCAGCACGGCCCGGGTGATGTGTGCGCGGGACGACTGGTGAGGAGAGAAAGCAGAGTCGTGTTAAACAATGTTCACGAGACTGCCAGACTGACGCCGCTGTGAATCGGCGCTTCCTGATACCAGCTGTGATATGTGGAGCATTTTACACAACTGCAGGGAATCAATGTCTCCTTGCAGGGTTCATAAAGTCTAAGTAGAGCGCTCCTAAGGTAGTGGAGGTCATGGCGGAGCTTCCAAAGCAACATGAGACGACTTACAGAGCTCCAAAGAGGCCTGATTATCTGTTCAGTCAACTCAGAACGAAAACTCGTAGCTACACATGCATAAACAAGATCAAACAGATGCAACTGACAACATAAGGGTTAAACAAATACACCAAACTGCCTTGTGACCTCATAAGATGTTTGTGTTGCTTCAGAAAATATTATTAATTATTCAGATTTCCTGTCTCCTTTTATGTAAATGAAAGCCACTTAGTTTGCCCATGTCACATCTCTGTTGCCCAGGGAAGTGTGTGATGTGTGATGATGTGTGTGTGTGTGTGTGAGTCATCATAACATCATGCTGGCATCTTAGCACGATGAATGGATCTACTTAGTCATTTTGACAGCGGGTGGATCTATAAAAAAAAGGTGAAAAGTCGATGTTTGACTTGGCAGCGAGGCACCAAAATTTCCACTTTGACGACTTCTGTTACTGCTACTGTCTGGCACCTGTTCTCCTCCCAGGCGGGGGGCCCGGGGAGGGCAGGGGAGAGGGAAAATGAAGAGAGAGAGGGAGCGAGAGAGAGAGAGAGAGAGAGAGAGAGAGAGAGGGGAAGGTGTGGCATGAGCAGATCAGGAGCAGATGGTGCGATATGTGGAAGTGTGAAACCTGGCAGCGGGAAGGAGGCACGGGGAGGAAAAGGAGGAAGAAAAAAAGGAAGCATGGCAGCTCGCAGGTGTTAGTTAAGCCAGCAGGCAGGCAAGTCAGCGAGTGACAAAGTGGAGCCATTTCTCTGCGCTCCCCTCCCCAAAAGAGCCGGCACTCTGGGGAGACTGGCAAGCTGCTAGATCTGCATCAGAACACGGGCAAATAAAGATGGATGCAGAAAGAGAGGGCAAACAGATGAGGAAGGGAAGAAGCCTGGTGGTATTCTTCCTCCAGCTCTGTTCATCTAGAATATATCATAAAAAAAGACAGAACTCTGGCTTCTGGCGACGGATGATCAGTGTTGACAGGTCGGGGAGAGTGAAGATGAGTTATTAAGTGCAAATTGATGGTGAGGAAGGTGAAAGAAGTTCGGAAACTTAACAGTGTCTTCAAACTGTCCAAAACTTGAGGGAAAATCTTCACATTAGACTCCAATTCATCGTTTCACTCAGAGGGAATGATGAGCACTCCTGATTCATTTGTCAAATCAATGTTCAAGGTGATTTTGAGATTTTGGTGTCTGCAAAAAGTAAAAATGCTGTAAAAACAATGACAATGGCTCAAGAAACAGTGGTGGGGTGTTGTGGAGGTTCTGTCATACCTTCTCCAATAGGTACCCAATCACCAGAAAGCCTTTCCCTCCCAGCATCTGCTCCTGCATGGCCACAGAGCTCTTCAGCAGCTCCACCAGGAAGGCCAGGAGAGTGGCACTGCAAAGCAAAGCACAGAGACCATCCATCAACACACAGCTCTCCTCCCTTCATCTGTGGGACACACTCCGGCAGAGAGGGAGTTAATCTATACACACTCAGCACCGGCACGCCGTAACAGAAGGGGAATCCAAGGTCGTTTTGAAGAGGACGTCAGGCAACCATCTGGGAACTCTCCAGTCCAACTTTTATCTGTCTTCAAACGGAGATTTACTCCCAGGGCTCCTTTTGGAAAAAGCGCAGCTCGGATGAGACCTGAGCTGAGGTAGACAGAGCCTGTGTGTGTGTGTGTGTGTGTGTGTGTGTGTGTGTGTGTGTGTGTGTGTGTGTGTGTGCGTGTGTGTGTGTGTGTGTGTGTGTATGTGTGTGTGTGTGAGAGGGGGGAGGTTTGAGGACGCAGTGCTGTGCTTTCAAGCTGTTTTTTGGTGTTTTAGGGCTTTCCAGTGGAATCTCAGTGCTCGGTGGCAGAAGCTCTGCAGTGACTCTTGCTAATCAGCTTTGCCTCACATCCTCTGGTGGACACTATCGCACCACTGCTCCTGCGCTCAAACGGCACTCTTACAGCTATTTTCCCTTCATCCTGCTGTGTGCATGTTTGTGTATCCTGTAAGCCTGGGTTTCTATGACTCCCTCCACGCACACACACACGCACACACACACACACACACGTACATTAAACACTGCTACTCTGCAATCTGTGGATCAGACTCATTACAGTCCGATCCTTTACCACATGTAGAGCTTTTTTCTGAGTCCACAGAGCAGCGGTGACTGACAATTCATCAGCTCTTTGTGGTGTCAGGGTGAAGCCACAGCAGCCAAGAGATTTATCGATTGGTGTTTGGACACACAAACAACGAGGCTCTGGGGATATTCATGTTGGTCGCTCAGACGCCTCATCCAACACATTTCAGAGTGAAATATATTGCTAACATTTAGATGAAATGCCACACAATTTGGCATTGTCCCCAGAGAATGAATTATAACAATCATGAGATTATCTTACATTTCCTGCAGTGCTACTATGTTAGCATACCTTCCCTTTGTTCACAGTAACAGTTTGACTTTCAAGACATTTTCTGTGGGAAAACATGTTCCCCCAGAGGATGAAACCTAAAAACATTGATGACCTATGGCCACTCTTTCTGTGCAAGATATCCAGAAGTACATAGATGGAACTTCTTCCTTTATCCTCGCTTAAGGACAAAACCCTTTGATCCGTTCCTCAGGACAAACTTAACATTTGTAGGATCCATGAATACAAAATGTGTCTTATGTTTCATCCATCCAAAAGAAAATAGGGTTTCATGTTTGGTAACACACAATGCTACAAGCGTTTTGTCTGGTTTGTTATTGCTTTATGATCTGCAGGCTTTGTTAAGAGTTAATTGTTGGATAGGCTCTGGACTTCTCAGCCCAGCAGGCTGAGCCTTTAGTACATCTCAGTCCAGGAGGCAAAGCAAGGACGGAGCACACGGTTGGAGGAGTGACAGATTGTGAGCGAAAACTACAGGGGCAGTTTGCTTTGGGCATAAAGAGTTTGCACTGCTGTGGATCCTCTCCTCTGTCTATCAAGTCCTACTGCTGTCCCTGAGCTCACACAGGATTAGAGAGGAGCTCTGGCTGCATTTAGGGCACGGTGAGGAAGCTTTGGCCCGGCCATCTCAGCATGATGGGGGATGAAGTCTGAACAAGGGAGCAGAGATAATAATGTTAACTCAGACTGGAGCCCGACCAACATATCAGATGGCCGGCACAGCAGTGAGAGTGGACTCACACACTGCTGTGTGCATGTAAGTGGGCTGATATGCAGGAGACTGCTTTGTTCAGCCGGGTTCTACTCTGGATTCTGGAACTAAGAAGATTCTAACAATCAATATACCCGTCTTCTTGAGAGAGTACATTTGGATTTGACTGATCACTTCACTTCATTCCTTCCTACACACTTTCACATCCTACTCCAATCCTTTCCACGAGCATTCAAACCCACAGCTCAACCCCATTCAGCCTATCAGAGTGCTTCAATCACTGCCTACTCTTTGTATAATTTCACATGAGATTTGGCAAAACAGGAGCAAAGCGCCCTCACCATACGGTTGTTTCCACTTGGCTGTCGTTCAGCTGATGGTAGTCCAGCTGAGCAAAGAGGGGGAAGAGCACCTGGATCCCACCAATGGAGTGGATGGCGCTGTGGATGGAGTGAGTCACGGTGGCTTTCACATCCTGTCAGCACGAGATAAAGAGAGCGAACACAACATGCACAAACACATGAGAAACAACGGAGAAAGCAACATTCGGGGGGTAAATGTTGGCAAAAGCTAGGCGAAGCGGCAGACCTGCAACATGAGGGCGTGCGGCGAGTGCACGAAGATGGAGGCGTTCTCTTTAGGCGAAGACTCCAGGCACAGCTGGGCGTCGGTCGCCTTGGCGTTGTAGGTGAGCGCGATGGAGCTGGCCAGCTTCCCGTCATACAGCACCTGCTTGTGATGCTCGGCTAAGTGGATGTCGCTCTCCGACTTGAACTTAAATGTGCTCTGGAGAAAGAGAGAGGGGGAGAGAGGGAGAGAGGGAGAGAGGGAGAGAGAGAGAGACTTGATGTGTATTCTTCGCCTCTTTTATCTCTTAACACACCTGTTTGATGAAGTTTGATGAATTTCTGCAGCAGAGGGCGATGATTGGAAAGAGCAGAGAGGACAAATTCACTTGTGTACATTTATCTTGGCCCTTTGCAGGCAATTTCAAGCAAAGCACAGTAGTTGCCAAATGGACTGTGGAGTTTCACTTAAAAAAACATTAAGATTGTCATATTTTTGCCAAACACTGTACTCATCTGTTCAAAAACTCTTTTAGCACTTATAAAATGGGTAAGAAATAGAAAAACAAGATATGGTATTTTCTAAATGGCTGAAAATACTTTCAAATTAAAACTGGAGTTTGTGATTTAGCCTGGAGTTCCTCTCATTTCACACATACTTGCAGATTTCTCGCAATCTTGATCTTCATCATCAGCCTGCATTTCACCAAAACAAGCCTGCACCCATGTGATGTGATTTAGTAAACAACAGATCTCATCCTGATAGGAAAGGAAAGTTCCTCAGCAGGGTAACATTCATTCTGCCTGACATAACAAATAGCCGATCGATATTAGACCGGTTTTAACTCAATCAATTAACTGTAGACACACGAGCAGAATTAATCCATCACTGTGCGGTGATTGGAATATGCTTAATAAGGAAATCGACTTCTCTAATCTGGAGGCTTAAATAATTAAGGAGAGTGGAAAAACTTTCCTCCCTCTCACACATGAACAATGAGGTGATGGCGATAAGATAAAGAGGCAACGAAGGGTTAAATCAACAGGGAGGGCAAACCGCTGGGTCCTAAAGGAGTCGAGGGTCCACAAAAACAAACTGGGACGCAGCTAAAGTCACGTTGGTTTAATTTCATAGCTTAATGAAATAAAAGTGTATTTACTGAGGTTGCAGAATTTGAAGTTTGGGACTTAAAGAATGCGATTACAGCTATTTTAAATGCTTTAGTCATTTATCCCCACCAACACTCCATTGTGCTGATATCAATGTAAAAGAAACACATTGGGGCTTTCAGACTGTGGGAAAGTCTGAGGCCATTTGTCTCCTGGTGAACTTACTATGCAACAATAGAACAAGCAGACTCACTGATTATGAAAATTAGCAACATACATTATTGAACATTATGTTAAATAGTATAACGTTATATTCTACAACTGGCAAACACATAAAACATGAACTAAAATAGTGTGGACGATAACAATTTGGGACTCTGGAAGATTATTTCTTGCGTTCCAGACGGACTTGGACCGGAGTTTTATCCTGTTGAACCCAATATCGCTCAGACTGGCCAGCGAGCATTATTTTATGTTGAAATATCTGCAGTGTGTGGCATCGCTCCATCCAAAAAAAGGAGGGAAAAAAGCATAACGGGCTCAGCGTCGGGCTCAGCGCCGGGCTCAGCGCCGGCTATGATCCGGTCTGCAGAGCAGTCAGCGCCCATCTCATCACGTCTCCTCTCCGCGCTCCTCACAAGCTCTTACTCTTGGACCTGGAGTGACGCCATGAGACACGAAATAACAAGCTTGAGTGCCCGGCGCTCCAGTGCGGCGCCCTGCCACAGTGTGAAAATAATGATCTCCTGGGTTGCGGTTAACAAACCCTGCAGCATGACAGCATCCTTCCACAGGGCAGCCATTGATACAGAGGAGTAGAGATACAGCTACTCCCTTCCTCTTACACGGGTCAAAAAGCTAGGATTGACCCCTGACCTCTCCCATGATGCATTACTTGTAGCCGGCATCAGATCAAACTCGACCACTGTGCTGCCTGAGGTCCTGGCATGCTTTAAGACTTGTCACATGTCCTAAACAATCATCAATAACTCCCAAACAATGCATCATCCTCACACTTTCTTTGGTTTTGTTGTAACTCTTAATGCACCACATTCTGCCCCACACAATAACACACAGGCATGGAGTCAGCATTTCATCTTCCAGAAAACGGTGACAGATGTTGTTTGGAATGAGTTATGCCTCCATTGTTTCCCTGTGAACGGGTCTGTTGGGCTGCTTTAATTATGTATCGCTCGACTGACAGCTCTGTCAGCCCAAACTATCAGTTGTAGATGCGGGCATTTACAAAAAAAAAAGAGAGAGTTTGACAATCGTGTGGATGATGGCAGATTTGGAGTTATTGCGTGGTCGTCGCACTGAGGTACCATTTGTCTTGGTTGTCTCGGCCGGTGAGGGAGGAGCGGGAGCGAGCGGCAGGCTGTGCTGCGTGCTGCATAATGGCGCTGGCACACGTTCAGCGGGGTTAAAGCTGCATTATGTCCAACACACGCCGTAATGATGATGAACGAGGGCAGAGATGTCACGGCTCAACTGCTCAGACCGGTCTGCTCGCCGCCGCCACGGTGGAAGTCGGTAGATAATGTGGTAATGTTGGGACGAGAGTACTTCCCGACACCGGAGAGAGGGAATGAGCCCCTGAGCTGCGAGACAAACCACAGAAGTCACAGCTCCATCTAACATCAACTCCTATTCCAGACTTCATACATCACACATCAATAAAACATGAAGTTCTGTTTTGTGTCTGTGCTTCATGCAGAGATGGTGGAAGTCCAGCTGTGCCTGATCGTAGCCGTTAAAACAAACAGACCCGTGGTCGCCTGGATACCGATTACAACAACCAATCAGTGGACCCGACGACTCCCACAACCTGCCTCCTTCACTCATCCGCCCGACCCCGTTGCCCACGAGATAAGCAGCCTGCGCTCACAGCTCCATCAGCTGTGGGTAATTGCCTCCCCAGGTCACGCTCTTCATTATTTGAAGAAATTGGGGGTATCTCTCCGCCGTGTGTTCCCTCATAGAGGGGCCGCTACCGCAATTAAGGTGGGAAACAGGAAGTCACCAGCCATTAGAGAAAAGACCAGACGATGAGCTCTCCTGGGAATCAGGGGATTTCAAAGAGGCGACGGCGTCCAGCTTAGGCCGAGTGAATATTTGTTCCCTTGACTGAGGTGAGAGAGGTGGTTTTAATATTAAGAGACGGTGCAGTAAAGCTTCTTTTTCGGTAAACATTGACCTTTACACGCCCACATCTGCTTCTTCTCCTGTAGACTCAAACCTTAAAGTGCCTCCGCTCAACTGGAATGAAAGGGCACCCAGCAGGCAGAGATGATGAGTTAACAGAGGCAAATTTATTCATAAAAATAACAAAAATACCATCTTGGGTGAGAACACGGATGAACCTGAGTTACAGGAGAGATACTGAGATGTTACATTCATCTAGTTGCTTATTATTCCTTATTTAGACTTGATGCTACAATGCTACATTTTCCATACTTCAGCACTACGATGCACACCGAGTGAAAACAGGAGACTTTTTCCTCTCTCTCTGCTGCATCAGACCTGAGTTGGCAACACTCACCGACTAGGTTAATGATGATGTTCAGGCAGTAAAGGACTCATCAAAAATGAGGCTTTCAGGCGCTTTATGACCTGCGGGTTTGTTGTGATGGATGCAAGGATAAGCAGCCATATAGATAATGGATGGATTCATTTCTATAGGCTCAATCCTCCACTTTACTGCTGCAGTATATAACACTCAAAATGTGTGGAAAAGCACAATGTTTCCCATTTAAAAAAAGAGCAGAAGAATACAGAACACGGTGAAGGTTATTGTAAAATATGGGGCACCGGCAGTAAAAAGGCACTTCTTCAATTTGTGAGAGCAGACTTTGATGCCTGTGTGAGCCCACGGCATCGCTCTCTGAGTGTGAGCAGGGGCAAAGTAAGTAAGAACACACTCAGCCACAAAATCAAATCAAGACTTGAACACTGGAATATTAGACGCCATCCCATTTTCACGTATATATCCAACTTCTACCCGCCAAATGTTCAGAAACCACGAAAGCCAACTTGCGCGTCAAATTCGCATATTGAGCAGATCAGCATGTTTCCATATTCAAAAGTCTTCAGGTCATTGTCAGGAAGTTGCCGAGCGCAGCACCTGCTGGCGCTGATAAAACTCAGTTCCGGAGCCACATCACACGTCTGCTGCTTCCCTTTCCGCGTGTCACGCCATTGTCCCCCCTCAGGAGAAGATGGTTTTATGCGGCAGTTTATCTGAAAGGCCCGGAAAAGCAAAGGTTCTCCCAGGACTTGGAGACGCCGGCGAGGTAGCGAGCGGGCATTTGATTTCACAGACTGATAGGTGAACCCTGCTGCTTGTATGTAATCTAATTGAGCCTGCTCTACCAGCACATACCTTATAGCCTGGCCCCAGTTGATGAATTGCAAATATCTGCGCGGGGTTGAGGGCCTCGCTGAACACGTAGATCGCCCCGAGCTGCCCGCAGAACACACGGTTAGCGTCCGCCGTCTCCGAGGAGCCCAGGAAACACTTATCATAACTCTGTGAGGAGACGGAGAGAGGGAGGGCAGGTCAGCACGCAGGACACTCCAACATTTCAGGAAGTGCTACATTGGAAAATGAGGCAGATGGCAAGTAAAGTAAATAAAGACAAATAAATAAACATCGACAGATACTGAAGCAGTTTGTCAACATTCTGGTGAAGGATCATCTTTTTTACACACACACACACACACACGCCTGCAGGGAATCTGAATAAATATTTCAGGCTGGAGAGAGACTTCTCCAAGCAGCCAAATCAGCTCCTGTTTACATCATTGCTGGAGTTTCCTCTGGCACCATGATCCCCCCCTAACTGAGAGAGAAAAACAATGGTTCTAATTCACAACGATTTCACGGCTCAACACAACCTCTGGAGTAATGACAGTGTGTTTACATTTGGGGTGAAATGGATGTGTAATTTACGGCTGTTAAGGAGTATGACAGAGAGAGAGCGGGATCCGAACTCTGCGTCTCTCTGTTTCCTTCATAAAGAAACCTAAGAGAGTGTTAGTGTGTGTTTGCAGTGGGTCAATATGAGGAGATACACGAGTGGTATCGAGGAAATACAATTGCAATCAGACGTGAGGTCCTGGGTTCAAATGTGGACAGGAGCTTTTCCGTGTAGAGATTCTTGTTGGCTTCCTCCAACAAGACAAAAACACACTGGGTAGACGAAATGGAAACTCTAAATTACAGGTATTGCAGGTGAGAAAGTGATTGTGGATGAGTTTGTGCGTCTGTCTGTGTTTGTGTGGGTGTGTATGTGTCAGAACTGTAATAGCTTGGCAACCTACCTAACTACCTAATATGGGGATAGGCTCCAGCCTCCCGCCCCCAATCCTGCACAGAATAGGAAGGTATAGAGGAGGAATGGATGGATTGTTGACTAAGCTTGTCCACCTTTGTGACCCTGTTAGGTCCAATGAATTCAATTGAAATGAACAATAATAACAATATATATACATTGTCTCACCTAGACTGAACAAAAATACACTGTAATTTACCCCGGAATACGAAACTTGTGAAAATGTGTTAAATAATGAAGTAAAAAGTGGGCAAGAACAGAAGCGACTGGGAAAAATACCAGGAGAAAATGAAGCTTTCAAAAAAACAGCTTAGATGTTACATGAAAGGATGAAGAGAAACAAAGATGACACAGACTTCAGGATATTGGAGCTTCTACACTACAACTCTTATTTGTGTGTATTCGGAATTCTGGAATTACCGCAATGGCGCCGCATCGGGGACAACTTCACTTCAAGCTGTCATGTAATATTCTGTCAAATCTCATCAGGTGCCGTTCGCGTCTCTATCCTCCGAGGCCGAATGTGGGTTGAAAACAATCCTCGATTCTCGGAAAATGGAGAATACGACCTCGTCTGGGGGAAATTACAGGATTCGCTGATGACATTTTGCAGCGCTCATTTGGGTTGGAACATACTCATCGAATATTAATTATCCTCCTGTGCCGCCTCTGGTGTGATTCTCAGTGTTGATGTGCGGCAGGAGAGAGGAAAGAACATCATCTTCATCATGGGGATAATGAATGTGACCTGATGGCGTCCTTTTCCTCTTCCCTCCCCCCCCCAAAAAAAACACACGATCCATCACAAACGGAGGCAGCGGTGGGTAGTTAATGTAGTGGAATATTTCATGAAGCGTGCATAACTCAGCCTGTCACATGTGCCGTCTTCCCTTAAACGCACGAGGCGCACCTTTGCGACACGCTTCATCCATCATCTATGCCTGAAACTGTGTGATAATTGTTTTATACACAGTATGTAGAGTATGCAGGCAGCTTTTTACTAATTTGGCTTGGAGACAAAGTGTGCACCTTCAAAGTCATCACTGCTTCAACCTAGGAAAGTTTAGTCCAGTGGCGGCGGACGATGGAGCCGCAGTTACCATCCTCGTACACATCCAGCATACATATGTAATAGTTTTGAGATCCAGAGCATTTTTCACCGCATTCCGAGCATTTGTCATTTCCTCTCCTCCACCCTCTATTGCAGCACATTTCTGTGACAAATGGATATTCAAATCAAGACTGAAATTCCGAGGCCGCACTCCCAGGAGGAATCCCTGTCAATACGCTAGAACTCATTTTTGTCGATAAGCACAGTTGAAGATGTATGTATTTTATTTTCTCCGCCCTCCTCTGGCGATTCCTGACAGTCCTGCATTAATAAACATCAGCAAAGTCAGGGGGGGGAAAAAATGGGCTTACGTCGTTTGTGTTGACATGCCACGCCATGTCTCCGTAAGACACCAGCTGGCCGTTAACGTAGCACCGGATTTCGCTGTTCCTCCATCGGCTGTAGATGTGAACGATGCTGATCATGTACCACTAAAGGCGACAAAAGAGGAAGACAACATAGATTTAAGTCTAATTCAGTAAATGAAAAATAAAAGAGACACGTCTCAAGTTGCAATTTCTGCTCAGCCGTCCTACTTGACTCCTTTTAAAGCTTCAAAATCCACAAAAACCTCAAAGCCACAAGGTTTGCAACCCAATCATTTGAGAGCTACATTGGTGTTGTGAATAATAGATCACAGGAAAAAGCTCGACAAAGGTGAGATGACTCATTTGTCACTCACAGCAAAGCCGGCAGAGACCCCGACTGTAATTACCCGGGGACGCAACACAGACTTAACCGCCATGTCAAGTGGCTACAAAAGAAAATCTGAGGAATGAGCCCCGGAGGAATTATTTTGCAGGATATCGCTTAAACTTTGGTGGAACGCTGGACTGTGGACCAAGAGACAAGTGGTTTGTTTATGACGTGATCTTATTCAAATAATCTGTGTGTGTTAACATTTTATGAATCTCCAAACTTCCAGAATGAAGAATCAAACGCTAGAGGAAGACTGTAATTGCCAAGAAATTAAGCATTTAAAGGGTTAAATCATTCCAAAAAATAAAGGCAAATAAAAACAGGGCCCCAGAACGGGACCTTGGGGCACACCGCAAGACAGCAGCAGATGCCGACGCATAATTGTAAACAGCCACTGAGAAGCCCCTGGCAGAGGGGTAAAAGGAGGGGAGGGGGGCACTCCAGGGCCGATCTAGTCACGTCTACATCGTGCTTAAACCGCTTAATTAGAACACAGTGATCAGCAGTGACACTGTAGGATTAACGCAGAGGATTCTCACTCATTACATTTAACACATCCAGCTGTAATCAGGAGACTCTGAGCCCGTTTGACTGCAGTACGACTTGTGAAAACCAGGCTTGGCAACGTTACTATGTGTAAAACTTAGCAGATGAAGCGAAGGTAGAAACTACAGCT
Organism: Genypterus blacodes; assembly: GCF_046128005.1. Classification (NCBI taxonomy): domain Eukaryota; kingdom Metazoa; phylum Chordata; class Actinopteri; order Ophidiiformes; family Ophidiidae; genus Genypterus; species Genypterus blacodes. The sequence continues at coordinate 2,866,619 of NW_027466845.1, forward strand.
GAAGGTCGTTCTTCTTTTGGAGACGGAACCCTGAAATGACTTTGCCCAGGTTGCCATTTCCAGACAAATCTTTGTCTGGTGAAAAACACCTTTTTTAAATGGTTTCGAGAAGGTGACAATTTCAATGCTGGTCGTATTTATTCTTAGTGTCCCTGATCTTTGTATCTACTATTCCAATGACTGCAGATGATATAAAGCAGGAGAAGCAAGAGCAACACAAGAATGGTGGGCGTCAACTTTTCATTGTAATCTTTAAATAAATGCAGATTCGCAATTAAATATTGTTTTGCCAGCAGACATGATAAAACAGACAGGTTTTCCTGTTTGACACGTGCTTTGAGGCGGTGTTCTTCCTCTGGCGGGGCGCGTCGATGTTCAACGCTTAATTAAGTTTAATTTGCTTATCCGCGCTGAGATCCCAATTACACCTGGGAAACCCCTCAGAGGGTTTTAAAAACCTCAGATGTATGTGTCGATTAACAATGCAGCAACGCCCAATAATACGAGCAGGTGGTCACCAAAAGTGTTAAAGCGCCAGTCAAACACATTTTATGTTTATTTGGAATGAAAACTTTATCACTTTATCATCTTCGGCTACAATTACGTTTGGTACCGACAGCCACCTGCTTTGCATTTAGTCTGGTATACAAGTCCAGATGTGGCTTATTTATACGACGCATTAATATGAATTATACATGATACTGCCTCCATCTTATTAATACAGTATGTTTCATTAAAGCCTAAACAGGCAGTGTAATACATGAGTAGCATGTAAAGCTGCGCCATGACTCAAACGTCGCCGCCTACCTTTCTGGGCTGGAAATCGTACTTCACACAGTGCTGGAAACCTTTTCCCTTCGACTTTAGCGATGTCACAATCAAGCAGTTGCCCACGAAATGTGACGAGTAGCCGATGCCCTTGCTGGTGCGAAAGCTGTAAAATAGAAACAGAGAAGATTTAATTCATTCAACGGTCAGGAGTAAGAGAAAGAATAATAGAAACTCTGGTGAGAGGAGAGGAAGTGTACAACCTTTTGTTCATTTGAATATCCTTATTTCTACACCTATTTTCCTCTTGCACTAATCAATAAATGCTCACCAATAACTAAATAGCAAAAAGTGTCAGTCTTTGAAAGCACCACACTAGACAGATGCTATGCAATCTGTTGTGGTAACTATTTAGGGAATTAGAATATTGCTGTAATGTTGCAGCTTTATTCCTAAGGACAACTACTGCACTACACCGGTCAGTACGTTTACCTGTATGTTCAAACTTTGATTGAACTCAGGCAGTAAATAGATATTATTTGAAGGTCACATACACCTTTTCCAGAATTTGCACCACCATACAAACCAATTTCCTCTGCTCTTTCTTCACTCTCCACTCAGTCTGGACCAATTTCCCCGCTGACGTCCTAGCGTTTCTAGACGTTCCTAACATCTTCAGCCCCTCTACCATCTTCAAAGCCGCACCTACAGGGATCTTCTAAAACAAGCCACCTGCTTTGTCGGGGCCGATGTGCAGAGATGATCAATTGGCCATGTATATTTGTAGGTACTGAGAGAAATAAATAAAGAGTCCTAGGATGTTTAGGGTCGAGCCAGCCAGGACGCTTCAGCAGACATGCCCGCACGTGATTGGCGAGCAGCAACCTTCATCTCTTTCTTTAGAGTTCTGCCGCCGCCGCCACCGAGCTATGAAACCAGCGGAGCGACGCGTAAACAGGATTAGCTGCGTGTAAATCAGCCTCTTTTTTGTGAGCGTCGGGCGAGGAACTCGTGCCACATGAATACCAACAACTTATGGAGTGTTTCTCTTCTTTCTTGTCGATGTCGCTACACCAGAGCGACGCGGCGCAGGTCGGTTTGAGGGGAGATTATTTTATTTCTTACAGAGGCGATACAGGAAAACTAGACGATAAACAACGAACTCTTAACAGTTATTCCTGTCCAATTAATAAGAACAGCCTCCTCCCTCTGCCGGCTCCACCTTTCCTTTGTGATTATTCACTCGCTCTCTCGTTCCCCTCCACAACTCCTTTATATGCTCCCATTATATTCTACGACTCTCTCCCTGGGCTCTTCTCACAAACAGCCACAACAACAACAACCCACAAACACTGCACTTTTGGGTTATTGATCTCAGCACTAATTACCCACAAGCCCCTGCAAGAGCTGTTCTGTGGGCCTTCTGTGGCAGCTATTCAAACTAAATTAATATCTCTACAGTGCCTCCCGCTGCAGCTGTGCACCTTTGAAATGCCAGCAGCAGCAGCCGCAGCTGTATTTAAAGCCTCCATATGTTTTAATCTCAATTATTTGTTTTATTCCCTCTTTTCCCTCTTATAATTCATGACATCACACAAGTCATGATGCGCATAGACTGTAAAGGCGATGTAGGACTCAGAGTATCAGACAGACTATTGATTCGTCAATAAACTTGCTGGTAGCTTGGTAGAGGATGTTTGCTAATTCAAAGCTACAGCAATTACAGTAGATGAATGAGAAACAGTTTTTTGTGCCAAAATGTTAAGAAATATAGCGCCTATAAGAAGGCGGCTGCAGTACAACACTGGATAGACGTTGTTGTAGTCGTACTCACCAATAAAGGTAGGGTTTGTCCTTGTCCACGTTGATGTTATTCAAAGGATCCATTCTGAACCAGGTGTTGAGTGTAAACCCGTTCTGGTAAGGCCACTTGGCGATGGGAGGTAAAGCGATGGCCTGGTGACAGAAACAAACGCAGAAATCAATGTTTTAAATAACTCAATAACTACGATTCTACACCGCATTCAGGTAACCGACACACAATCCTAGTTTCACTCCGCTTTCGTCTCTAAAACCTACATGATTAGATAGTTTATGTGGTTAATCTAACAGAAAGAAAACTGCTTTGCACAACTTTGCTGACCAGCTGGAAAGTGCTGAGTCTGTAGAAATTCACCATTGATCTTCTTTAATGTCGAGGACTATTTGCATTTGTGTGAAGTTCCCTCTAATATGTAACAACCACCAGAATCTTAAACGTGTGTAACCTTTTGAGTATTCGTAGCACCCAATCACAGAGTTACGCCTCATGAATAGACACGAGTGTTTCCCCACCTGTGCAGACTCCTAATCCGTTTTCAAGTAGCAGTTATGGGTTAGGACGGATAAATGATAATGGAGCCTTTAAGTGCAAAGACTAGAAAGGTCACCACACATTTCTCATTATATACCTAAGCACGGGCTTCTTATGTCTTAATATTATCTACAGGTTGAACAAATGTGACCGCTTACTGCTGCGCTGCGACCGGGGAAGTTGAAGAAGGCATCTGGGCCGTGTCTCTGCGGCATCTGGTTCAGCACCGACAGCATCTTGACCGCGTGCTTTGGCTGTGTGGGTGGACAAAGGTCGTAAAAAATTAAAGGACGAAAAACAAGTAATGACAGAACGTTTAGTGCTAAAGACAATTTGGAGATTTGAGAGTCGTGTCGGTAGACGGTCGATACGCCTTCAATTACTCTTCAAGTAACAAGGATGTCAGGGTCATGTTTCTGCCACAGGTCCCTGCTATCACTTCCTCTCCAGCAATTCCAACCAGAGCGTATCCAGAGAGTCGAAAGTGACCCGGCAGCATCACTTTTCAGGCTCGTCTTTTCGGACGAGGTGTCAGGTGCAACTTACCCAGAGTCCCGCCTCCCCTCGCAGCATGCTGAAGAGAAGCTTCAGCTCCTTCACCGTGATGTTGTAGCTCGCCAGCACACCCATCATGTCCACCAGCAAGTCTTTGAAGGTATCAAACACACACACACACACGGTTACATTATATATTCTACATTAGCATTCGCATCCATCACCTCAGGAGATAACAGACAGACACTTTATGGCTCCATTCTCGCCAACTTCATTGCGTGTGAAATTCCATTATATTCATCACAGGAACATTTCTGCTACAATTACACGGAAAAGAAGCCGACGTGTGAATCCAGCCGAGGTGCAAATGAGAACAATGTTAAACTTGGTTGCCGCCATAAAACCAAACAGAGTGGATAAAACGTTTCAGGTTTCGTCGGCGTGACAAAAACCACCTGCGGCGATGTCATACCTGCGATGATGTCATCCGCCGCGCTGATCTTGAGCAGCACCTGCTGGATGAGGCCCACCTCGGTGCTGGTCTGCAGGTTCCGCACGCTCTTGCGGAGGATGGCGGTGAACATGCTCCAGATCTCCGCCTGGCAGGTGACGTCGCAGTGCCGCAGCAGCTCCACCATGCAGCCGATGCTCTCGGCGTCCTGGATGATGAAGTTGGTCTCCAGGTCGAACTCGCCGCCCACCAACTGAAGGGAACAGAAATGGACATAAAGACAATGAGATGATAAAGACGATCAAGACATACATTATAAAATATTGATCATTTCTTGTAAATTAATCAATACAATATAATTCCATAGCTGAAGTAAAGGAAGGGATTTAGAGAATTAAATGTTTTCTCCACACACACACACACACACACACACACACACACACACACACACTCTCTAGTACATACAGTATATATTGATTGGCTGATTGATTTTATTTTTCCATTTTCTTGTGTTTCCTGGGTCACTAGTCTGGTGGTAAAGGCCCATTTGAGCCATTCTGCCCGGGACTGACTGAGAAAATGGTTCTCTTTCCTTCCTAAAACGGCTTTGATCAGAATTTAAGCACCCATGAAAGTAAAACTCAGTAAATAAACTCGAGGCTTAATGAGGAAGCAGAAGAGGAAGAATCCCCGCGCGCCTCCTCGTGCCTTTTTTTCCGCTCGCAAACGACGGCCGCTGTTCGAAGGAGTGGAGAACAACAGTCGATAGCTCAGTTCTTCAAGTTCAACAGGCATGAAATTGACCCTCTAAAAGACGTACACGGCACGTATGGAGAGACCTCCGACAACAACCTGCCGGTGGGCATCAAAGCGAGCAGGTGGAAAATAGGGCCCAGATATCCATCGCACATTACTGTGATTGACAGGTAATAGCCAGGTAAGATCAAAAGCAGAGGAGATTTTAGAGGGGCACGTCTGTAGGGGTATAAATCAAACCTCCCTTCAGCCATCATCAGGTCTTTGCTGCAGTTATATTACGGTGATGTGTGACACTGGGCTGGCGTCGAGTGTGTGACCGGAGAGACGGTTGCTCATCGGCATGCAGGAGGCGTGCGGGTTTGCAAGAAAGCCGAGCGCTACGAAAGCCAAAGACTCCTCAATATTCACTCAGAGCTGTGACTCGCATCTGTGTGCAGAACGTATCAGAGCAAAGGGGAGAGGAGCTGCACTCACACTGATGGAAGAAGACACACTCCGTCTGAAATGTTTGTATTGCAAATATAAAGTCACACTTGTACAATTGTTTAAAGCCACTGTCTTGTTTTTCCATCAAGTCGGCTGGTGTCCATAGTTTATGACAATTTGGTAACAAAGTCAACAAACGCTGGTTGTAAAAAACGCTGTGTCCCAATCTGGATCTGCTACTTAAGTCCCACCTGTTTAGAGAAACACTCACAGAACTCTCTCAGGTTGTCGTCTCTTTGAAACGCGCTGCTAACAAACAGACAAACATAACCCCCTTCAAATCACAAACATCTGTAGACTTACTCGGGGGAAAACAGAAAGATTCCATTCAAAAGACGATTGCGCGCTCAAATATTCAGCCTGAAAAAATAAGCGAGGTAATAACGATGGTGAGGGAAGAAGAGTCATGGTGGGGGAGTCAGTACCTGTGTATCTTCAGTACTGTATGTATACGCACTGAGTCGGCTTAAAGGCCAAAGCGTGCAGACGACTCCTACACGGTAGTCATTTTTCAAAACACAATCACGATGTTAGCTGGAATGGAAGATGAAGCAGACGGTGAAGCTTTTATGCTTCTTCATTCTCCCCTTGTTGGTATGCAAACCACACTCGCCGCCAAACTGCCCCCAGCAGCCACCTGCCTGATGCCCGGCGCCGTGCAACTAGCAAAAGACACATATCTGTCACCAAACCACAGCAAAGCAATATTTTGTTCCTTCCAATGAGGCAAAATGTGCCTGATCTGATGTCCAGTAGAGAAAATGCAATTAGACAAATAGGCCAGCTGCCAAATGGATCAAATTCAACTTGGAGAGAGCAAAATCAAATAACAAATCAAACTGGTTGCCATTTAATCTCCCTATTGCTTCCAGGTCTTTAATGGATTCCAAGTGCCTCCATATCAAAGATGCAGGAAATTTCCATAAGGGCAAAAACAACACTGTGCAGTGTAACACAGAGAAAAAAACTTCATGTTCAATTTAACGACAAAGACAACAACAATGGAGTGTGAACGCTTTCACCGACTGCCAAGAACAGGGAAGCTGATGGTGTCATGAATTCACAATAAAAAGGAGAAAATCCATTTGCGGTTTGCGTCGTTTATTTTCCCACAAACACAGCAGTCTGCAGCGGCGTCACTGTGCTGTGGCATGAGACGGATTAATGCATCAGCTGTAATTCACACTGACCGTAGGCTTTAACGACACAGAGGCGGCCAGACAGCCTAATGTTGGTCTGTATTAAGTTCATCATTGCAACCATGGCAACGCACGCAACATTGGTACAGGCATGAAAGAAGAGAAACTGAACCTCGTCCAACTGATGGCAGCATTCACAGCGATGCCACAGCTCAGTTCTGAGAATCTGTGTAATTGCAGATTCTGACTAATCCACCCCCCCCCCCCACACACACACACACACACACACCACCGCCCCCAGCTCCCATCCCCCGCCTGCTGCAAGAGGTAAATAAAGATGCAAAATCTCTGATTACACATTTAACACACGGAGAGGAGGGCCTCTCTGAATAGAGAACTACTGTACTGAGGGAGAAAAAACACTTCAGCTCAATGACGCAAAGCCTGTCATCAATGTGAAGAAGCAGACAGCTGAGCTGTGTGTGTCTGTGTGTGTCTGTGTGTGTCTGTGTGTGTCTGTGTGTGCCTGTGGGAACCTACAGTATGCAGTGTTGTGAAATTCTTACATCTCGAAGTGTAAGAGTGTGTGTCTGCTGTACAGGTTACACAACCTGATTGAACCTTTGACACTCGTCTTGCACTCGCTCGTCAACAGGGAATTCTTACCCAAGTCTTCCTGTTCCTCCACACTTCGTAGCATTTTACATTGTATCTAGCAAGGGTACTAACGTTAGGAATTTAGATCTTTGGTGGTAGAGACGCTGACAAGAGGACATCAATCTCTTTAGGGTTAAATGGCTGGAGTGGCTTAAGTAAGAGGCAAACAGACGACCAAGGCCCTGATGTTCATCGACCTCTGACTCTAAGAGCTTGAGATCGTCCCGATGGGCCACAGCGAGGACGAGCATCTAAGAGCATGTGCTGTTCCTGCAAAGTGAAAGCTGGTTATGGTACATTTGTCTTAGACGCGTAGGCTACAGTAAACACTGCAAATGGAGTCTCTAGACAGCGATAAAGACTCTGAATACATCACCACAGACTTCAGTGATTAATATGTTGAGTGAAAATCTAAAAAGCGTGTCCTCAGTCGGTAATTATGGGCCATTGTGTGGAGAAAACAGCGATTCTCAAAGCTGTCAAATGGCGTTGCACGTTAGTCCACTTCAATCGCTCCAAGAACAAATACCTAACGAGCACAATGGGGAAGCAGAGTGGGCGGGACATTAGAACAATGACACCCACTGTACATGACTGAGTAGACTAACAATAGAATCCACAAAAGACACAAATGAAACGTGCGTGAGTGGAATTCTTCTCTCCGAACGACAGAGTGAAACGTTTCTTTCTGAATCCGTGCCTTCACCCAGGGGACCCCAAAAAAATACGGGAGAGGGACAGTTGGAAAATATTACTGCACTCTTTATTTTGTTCTTCTTTCTGGAGAGCGAATATTGGCAGCCGCAGTGTGTTTACCACAGCTCAGCCAAGCGAGCGAGCGAGTGTGCCGGTGTGATACTACACACACGCGACGCCCCAATCGTTTCTGGCGAGCTGGCTCAGAGAGACGATGGAGTTATCAACGCGCGGCGCACAGAGACACAGTCGGGGCTCCCGGGATCACGCTGGGATCATGTGCGGCGAGTGTGTGGAGATAAATAAACGTTGACGATCCGGCGGCTATTGGACTGATGAGGTATTTGAGGGCAGCGTGAAGCCTCGTAAATTCAGACGGAATTGAGTCCGGACATTTATTAGACAACAGAGTGACGCTGTAATAAAAGAAAAGGCAGAATCTTGACATATATAAAACTTCCCATTATCCTGCCTTTGTTATATCTCTCTGAATAGTAATAACATGTACAAATTAATAGAAAAAGGCGAAGCTACTATAAGCAGAGAAGAAGAACCCAGCCCTCCGTTGGACAACACGACTGGACAACCCAATTAAGAGTAATTATGAGTATCTATTATGACTTTTGGTACTCTGTATGAAGTCACCATTACGTTTACTTTTGCCATGTTGAGATTGATCGGCCATCGAAGCCGTTACCCCTCTGCTTTTAGCCGTAACCATTAGAACAAACACTTTCTATTAAGGTTGCTTAAAGTGCCGTCATAACTTTAATTGCCACAGCCGGGAAAATACATAAAAAAATTCATTTCGCCGGAAGGTAATCACTTTTTAATTTAAGTTTTGCTGTTTGGACGCGCGGAATTTATTCATCCATCTGGCAGGCCTTTGGCATCTAGAAAGCAATCCAAAAGTTTAGTGTGTGACAAGTGTTCAGCGTTTGGGACAATAAACCCAAAAGCAAAGTTTAGTATTTAGCATTCTAACTTAATGTTGAACATTGACTAACGGGCCCAGACTGAAGTGTTCTGTGGGCGGAGTTCACTCTGTGCTTCAGTCTCACCGGAACGCGAAACCATTTATGAAACAGTTTATCAAAGGCTCCCGCTCGGGCGTCTGAATCGGTGAACGCCATTAATACCGAGCGTCTGTCAGTTTCAAACCAAATCACAAACCTGAAATCAAATGAAATGCTGAGCCGTTTCTGCAAACGTCCCCACAATTCCACATCAAAGACAGGAACCATGGAACGTTAATAGACCCCAGTGTGTTGGCATTGTTGTGTTGAGACAGACCAACCCACACACACACACACATATATACACACACAAAACCTCACTGCAAGACCAGTGTGATGGTGTGACGCAATTCAGCAGCCACCAGTTCACATTAGTCTCCATGCAGCGGCTCTAATCGGGGCTTTGCAGACAGAGGTAATGTTAACCTATTTCCATGTTTCCCTGGGAGCAAAGTGTTCTGAAGGAGGAGAGTGCCTCCTGCAGAAACAGCTAATCATATCATTTCAATTATAAGTATCTGCACTGGATTATTGAGACATAAAGAATCTCAGTGGAGCTGCGGGTTGATGATTTGCAAACTGGAGAAAACGGTTATAAATAATGTAAAAAAAAAAAAAAAAAAAAAAGAAACACTCCAATGTGAGACAGGAGAGCAGTACCACTTTAATTAGGCTGGACCACACACACACACACACATCCAGGCACTTCACCAGAGCTGAGCCCAGAGTGTAGTTACATCAGACAAAGCCCCGTGTTTTTAAACCACAGGCGGCAATAACATCTTAGATTTACTCCTGGACGTTAGTTGGAGCTCGTGACACGCGCGCTTGTATGAGGTTTGTCGCTTTCACCCGCCTGGCCCCGGACGGCGAGCCGAGCCGATGAGATCTTGTGATGTTCCTGATAACGCAGCTGTGGCCTCGTAGGAAATGAAAGCGGCTCAGCCTGTGGCCCAGCGCTTTGATGTGCCGCGGGCGACATTCCGGCGAGTAAAACCGAAAACTGTTGATGTAAGAGCAATTAGGACGTGTGCTTAGGCTAATTTTTCACCCTCGCGGCTTAGCCTGAGGGGGGTTTGCCCGCTCAGTCATGAAGGCTTGTTCCCGGATAAGAATTCATTTACCCGCCGTCGCTACAAAGCGGAGAATTAAGAGAGTCACACGTGAGCCCAGAAGAATCCCTCCACTTTCAACTGTTTCTCATTAGGGCCGGGGCTGAACACTCGCCGTCACCATGGTGACAGGCAGCACTGAAGATTGGATTTGAGTCCGTTTCCAAGGGAAGCTTACAGTGGGCACTGAATTAGGTGAAAATAAATAGAAACAATGTCCTATTTACAGAGACTGCAGGTGAGTTTGAGCACTGCACTGAACGCCTCATGGGAGCAGAGAAATGTCCTACTCTTATATGTGGAGGTTTGAGATGTGAGAAAGCTTAGAGATCAGGTTTTTGAATCCAAAAGCCAAAAAACAGTATAGAGAGTAATTCCATTTTCTTTCCTTTCCTATTTTCCTTTGCGGAGTCTATTCTGAAACATGTGCGACGCTTTAATGCGTTATTCTTCCTCACTGCAGCACCGTCGTGCAGTTTTAAGGTCGCCCTCGTGCTCTGTTCTGATTGGCTGCTAACTGGATATCAAGGTTGTGCAGCTTTAACAATGATCAACACACAATTCAGCATATTGTCCATGTGTACTGAACAAACGTCCCACTACAAAGAATGATCACGCACACTATAGGAACCCGCCGGCACAAAATGGCCGTGCGTGCCACTCCAGGGACGCACCGTGAAGAATCGGGGGTAGACGGCCGATCTGCTCTTTATTTCTAAAATGTCACAAACGTAATAAGGTCGGCGCCATCGGAGGGGGGGTGGGGGGGGAAGGGGTTGCAGAAAGTCTGAGGGTGCAGTTGGATATACAATTCAGCTTATTGCCTCTGTGACTCCACTCAGTTTGATTAATGGCCTGGACATCAATAGTGAACCATGCTAACAACCACACTTCAAAGGAACTATCTATCCGGCCCACTCAGCTGATGAGTTACAGCGCGGCACAGAGCCAGGGAGCGGCTGGGTGCGAGGAAATAATCAAGCTTTCCCCCCCCCCCATTTAAAAGGCAATAATGATTTACAGACGGATACAGAGAGAGAGAGAGAGAGAGGGAGAGAGAGAGGGGGGGAGAGAGAGAGAGAAAGAAAAGGAGAGACAGGGGGGAGAGAGAGAGAAAGAGAGAGAGAGAAAGAGGTTGACATCATCATTAACTTTCTTAATGTGTTTGTGTCTTGTTTACTCGTATGTTTAATCTAAGCCGGGTTGACTAGTACTTAATTCATGGGCGATATAAACACAATCATCATCTGAAGTGTGATTTGCATGAGAGGGGAAGAGAGATAAAGAGTGAAAAGGAGGGAAATACAAGAAGAAGGATGTACTCCGGCACGGATAAACCAGGCGGTGTAATGATCTAATAGGAATAGAGGCTTGTCTCCGACATGCCTTCCTCATTTCCTACTTAATACAGATTAATATTTCCATAACTGCACGCAGCCGTGTGGAACCGCATCAATCTCGGCGAGGCCGCGAATCGCAGCGGAGTGACTCGTTTGACAATAAGCGGGGAATAAAGCAACAAACGAGGGCTGCGAACGGGCCAATCACCTGAACACTAAGCAGCAGCCAGGAGACTGAAACGTTTCTCATTGTGCTTCAGACGGAGACGTGGCTGTACACACACACACACACACGCCACAGCCCAGGATATAAGGTGTGATTGAGTAGGTCTGTCTGCCCAGAACCTTCTGGAAGACACATGGGGGGAGAGTCTTCTGTCGCCTCCCGCCTCTCCCGTCACTAAAAATCAAGCTCAGTCTAACGCCGACAAGGCAGCAGCCAGCTGGTACGTCTGCGTTACTGGGAGCCTCCTGCTGTGTGCGGTCAGCAGACAGATTCAAGTCTGCTTTTGACGTCCGTATGTCTGGCAGTGCTGACGCATCGGGACAACGACGCTCCCGTGCCAGTCAGGCAGCACGTTCATTATTTTGTATCGCGCTATAGCATCGCCTCAACAAAATCTACAAATTAGTTTTCCGGGGTCGCCTGAACTCAACGATATGAACGCATTCATGCAAAATCGAGGAAGAAGAAGAACGTGTCGATATCATGTGCAGTCAAGATCAAATAAGGCTTTTTGAACGGAGCCTTGAAGAGAAACTGTTCTGTTGTCAGTCAGTGTGCACAGAGGTGCTAAGTGGAAAGGGATCACTGAGTTTCTGGAAATACAATGGTTCAAAAATGAATCCTTAATAAGATGGAAACCTGTATAATACTGTTTTGTCTCTTCTTTATTCTGTCACACTCTGATTACAACCAATGAGCAGAACATTTAAGGTGGAATTGGCAGAAGAAGTATTTCCTTGGAGTGGCTAAACGGGAGCGTCGACTGTTTGACTGCATTTCCACAGAGATCAGCATGGAGCTAGAAACAGGCAGAAAGTGTGACTTGAATTAGTGATGAACCCCCCAGCATGCGACCACGCTGCGCCTGAGACGTAAGGAAGCCTGGTGAATTGTTTGTGTAAACAGCGCAAAGATTACAGTGTTTATGCATAACACAACTCCACGCCTGCTGCACAGAGATAGCGAGCAATGAGGGAGCCGGCGATGAAAGGTGTTTCATTATGAATCAGTCGACCAGAGAGTCAATCAGAGCAGATTTCTGGCAATATCTTTACCATCGGTGAAGCCGCGCCGCGTTCCTCACCGTCTCTCTCTAATTTCGTTGTCACTAAACCACATTTATCACAGGAAAACATCTGTCAGTCCAGACGACAACTTTGTTTCCCCCGGTCTCTGATTATCGCCTCTGCTCGGATTGATTGGAACACAAACAGAAAAGTGACTTGTGTCGGGATTCAATTCATTCTCTCAATTTAGCCGGCCATTTTCTTGTCAGTCTGACTTACCGTCATTTTGCGAGAGAGGGAATCTAAGATGAACAACACAATTTTCAAACAAATTTGCTTTGGTTAAACTAAATTGAGGTGGTGGGAAATTAACACTAATCGTCCCGTAGTGATGGTGCAGCGGGGCGATATATTACTGCTGGCAGTTCATTTAATGTCAACGGTATTTCACAGCTCTAATTGCTCTGTAATTGCTTTTTTATTTGTCTCAACTTTATTATTTATGTCACCAATTACAATCGGCAGATTTATTTATTTTTTTTATATCATTACAAGACCAATTTCAAAGTCAATAAAATAATTTACTTCCCGTCACTCAAAATGATCCTGATACTGAATGATTTATACTCATTTATACTTTAAAACGTCCTGTTGTCCATTACAAAGCTGTTTGGCTGGGTGGAGTCAGAAATTAATACTTATATTCAGAAATGCATCCACTAAGAAAAACACATAGCTTCTTCACACACACACACACACACACACACACACACACACACACACACACACACACACACACACACACACACACACACACACACACACACACACACACACACACACACACACACACACACACACACACACACACACACACACACACACACACACACACACACACACACACACACACACACACACGAAGTACTACAGCTAGTAAATGCAGCATCCATGTTGTGCAGTACTGTATGTCGCCAGCAGAGCCAATGAGAACAGAGCAGATTTGCACACAACTGTGAGATGGGATGTGTTTGTGTATGGAAGTAAGAAAGAATGAAATGGAGGAAACGAAGCGTTGATGTGGGCTGTTTCCACACTCAGCTGACACATTCCGTCTCCTCTGGGTGCTCTGAGTTTCCTCCCACGGTCCAAACAAACACGGGTCAGCTGAGGCGGAAACTCTCAACCGCCCGCAGGAGTGAGAGTGAGTGAATTTTTCTGTGTGTGTGTGTTTGTGTGTGATAGTCCTGTGACACACTGCCAATCACATAAACAACAGGCTCCGGCTGCCCACGACAGGGTAGTGCACAAGAGTGTGTGTGTGTGTGTTTGTGGAATGCATCCTGACATGCAGACAAATAAAGTATGTACATATCTAGGTTGTGTTTTTTCACATTAAAGGTCAGAACCTAAATGAAAAGAAGAGAGATTGATATCATCTGATGAGCAGAATAATCCAGCATCAAAGTCAGGATTTCCTGGAGACATCACAACGTTCTGCAGTCTTAAGCAGGACAAAGCGGCGACGGGAGGACAGCAGCATTCCACGTGTGTGTGTGGCGTGTGAAGTGGAAATGAGGCTGGCAGAGAGGAACAGCAGCCGGGATGTTTACAGACACGATGAAGGTGATCATGGAAAGCGAGGCTGAGGGCAGACACAGCAGATCAACGGCAGGTTTGCAGAGGCTTGGAAGTCCCCCAGCCCGGCAGGCTGAGCCTGGAGCTGCGCCGCGACAAGAAAGGCACGACGACGAGGCGGAATGCGACAGATGAGAGAGCTGCAAATGCTCAGAACAAAGAGGAACGACACAACCGGGGAGGTGAAGGAGAGCGAAGCAAAGGAGGGCGCAGAGGAAAGTCACGTCGCTCTCTTTTGTTCCCTGCTTATACAATTTTGTTTAGAGGCAAAACGCAGGAACACAACCGAGTAACACACTACACTACTTATCTCCATGATGATAAACTCCTGTCTGACCACTAAATCAATCCGGTCCTCCGCAGTTCTAATTCCACGAGGACATTTTCGCCAATTCAGAAAGTTAACAAACGAGTGATTGAACCAACATTGCTCAACTGTGAAACACACACATTTGAGCTGGAGTTCACTGAAACGTGAACGCGGTAAAACTTCTAATTCGATGCTTGAGCGGTGGCGACCCTTTATCTATTTGTCCAACACGGACGTGCGTCGCTTGGAGTCCTCCATCCACCTCCTTCTTCACATGGTTTCCTTTCTCGTCTTCGGCTGGAGAGACCGAGTCGCGAGGAAGCAAACACAACAGATGGAGCAGCGGACGACTATTAAGGCACTTTGGGAATTCGCCCACAGAGACACAAGAGCGCTATGTTCCAAGTCGATCAGGTTCTCGTAGTCGGAGAGACTTGAAACGACTGAGGACTTTAAAGTGAAGTAGGATTTGGAGAGAAATGTGGCGTATAAACACGCAGACACGGTTGACAGAGAACAGAAGGCTCCAGGATCTCTCCATCTGATCTCATAGGCCCTCAGCTCGGCGCACGGCAGCGTGATCCTATCCTCCCGCCACAGAAATGCATCACGGCCGCCTCCTGTGTCTCATATCGTGTCATCTGGATGCTGAGGCGCCGCACGGCTGGATTGAACGTCTCGCTATCTGCTACCTGGCAGGGACATCGGCGGAATACGTCACGTCGTCGCTGACACGGGATGCCCCTGCGTCGCCGCTGTGGCCCGTTTATCCACACGGCGTGGGAAAACAATACACTAAATGCCACTCTGAGAGGCAAACACACACTTCTGGGCTACGCAGAGGGAAACATTTTCGTCGGTTTATTTACTATGATGGGAGATGTTTCCCTGAACCCACAGAGCCGCTTCGGTTATTTCTAAACACAGAAATTACATTAAATCAACTTCTCTCAGGTAAAAAAAAACAAAACGCTAGACGGATATTTGCGATTTAACAACCTCTCACACTCCGGGGTGTTAACAGCCTCAGATTGGGAGGAGTGGAACCTTTGTTCTCATTTGGTTTGTGAGGTGAAAATGAAATGTAATCAATCAAGGCCTCAAATAGAACAACAACAGCAATTTGTCTCTCCACGTTGGACATTAAGTCAGGAAGTTGGACGCTTATATTTGGTATCCATTAGCACTAATAGCAAGACAACCATTACCATCTGGCACAAATGGAATAAATAAAATGAAATGTATCAGAGTGTGAGTAACAAAAAACAATCCTCGTCGCAAGTCGTATCGCATTAAAGAAGGAATTATTTACTCTGATGGGAGAGATATAGTTTAATGGAACGCAGCCGGCTGTTATCGGAATGTGTGACTGGCTTACACGGTGCAAAGACTTCAGATGGGAAAACTAGAAAATGTGAATAAGAGAACGTGGGCTTAGGTGGCAAAAAGGGAGTACAGCTGAATTCAGGACAGAGCTCAGGCATCGCCAGACGTGTCAGGACGGCGGCACGTTTGCACTTTAAGTGTGTCTGGCATGTTACAATTTTTATATCACAAGGAGCTCACAGCCATCTATGGATTTATGAACCTGTAAAAAAAGCTTTTGAGACACTTTTCTGATGCCGTCTAGCACCCCAGGCTCTCCAGCTCCCTGCCAAACAACCTCACGCAGAGCTCCGGGACAACGCGCCATTCTTCCTCTCCTGCTAATTAATCACGCCTTTTACTATTGAGTGAAGCGTTTGTTTACCAGCAGAGCGCAGTCGGGCTTTCCGATGTGGATCCACAAAGAGGAAAAACAGAGAAGAGGGTAGAAGTCCCATGTTCCCCCAGAAGACATCTGGGTCCAAGGGGAGAATATTCAAATGTGTGCATCTTTTAACGTGACTTGAAAGATAAGAAGGTGAGCAAAGTCCTGTGCAAACACCAGAGCTGTGTGTCAGCTACCTTAACTCGGTTAAAGGTTTTGAACCCAGACAGACGGTGACCTTGACATCACTCTGCACTGCAGCACTATCCTCTCTTCACCTTTGCTGATACAGTCGTGCCATGTGACATAATCCCCGATCAGAGGACGACCGATACAAAAACTATCCTCTCCGACGCTCTACGCCCGCCCGTATTAAACCCGGCCGCTGTAATTCCCGGCTAATTAAGCGCATTAGATATGGAGCAACAGTTGTGAGCCGGCATTAACCTCGCTGACCTTGACAGAGAATTCGGGTTTGCGTCTGCTCCCGTCGCAAAACCGCACCGAGATGCATCTAAACATCAGAAGAAACAGACAGCTGGGGGAGAAGACCAGCAGTTGTTAGGGTTTGTGATTAGTGTGCACGGTTCCCCGCTGCTGAATGCTGCTGTCAAAGAACATATGCTCTCCTGAAGTCTGAAATTTACCGGGAGGAGAGGAAAAGAGCAAAGCACATCCATCCAGAAAGAGGAGAGGAGAGGAGAGGAGATTAAGGGTCTGCTGCTGATACAAACATCTCTGCTTGATGGAGGATAGAAAAGTACCCTGCAATGCAGACACCAGAGGGAGGGAGAGAAAGGGGGTGGGGGGTAGACCTTTAAAAAGACACAAGAGGCTACAGATGAAAAGAGGTGACAGCGGCGAGAGGCTCTCGACTCTCCACATCATCAAAGTGTCACTTCTCTGACCGGGCTCTCCGGCTAGGACAGGAGGGGGACAAGCTATCCTCTCCAGGTCAGGAACATTGATCAGTATGCAGGTCACAAAGCGAAGGAGGAGGAGGAGGAGGAGAAGGAAGAGGCGGCAGAGAAGACGGCCCACATGTTTACTGCAGCAACCCCGCGCTTCCTCCCCGCCAGCGTATAATGCCACCGATCAGCGCACGTACAACCTATTAACCTCGTGACTGCACACGCCAGCAGTGTCGCTCGCAGCGTGACGCGCCAGGCCTCAGACGACAATTACGGATAACAGATCTCCAGATGTTGACGGCGTGTAACAGGATTACACCTATATAAACACATTTACAACACACACAGTACGTACGCCAACGATCAAAGATGCTGCCATGATGACATATAGAGCAAACATTAAGGTTCTCTCTCTCTCTCTCTCTCACACACACACACACACGCCTACACTAGCTGATGTCTCCATTTACGTAAACTGGAAGTTGTCCCTTACAGAAACAGCCACAGTAACGTAGAGGTGAATGCACCGTGAAGCTCTGATCTGGTGAGTCAGTTGTGTCGATCTGAGATTTTACCTTTCTAACATCCCACCACAAAAATAACAACTGAACTTATGCATCGTCACGCTTTCCCTTCCCCCCCCTCTAATATCAGCATAAGCCCCACCGCCGCATCCTTCTTTTCATACTGCGTCTCTGATTTCCCACACTCACAGATCCTCGCCTGGGGCTCGTACCTTTAAATCCCTCCTAATCTCTCTTCCCCTTTAATGTCATTTTTATTTACACGAACCGCGAGGCAACGTACCGTCGTGCCCCAAACGGGCGAGGCGCTCGTGAGCTCGAGCCGCACTTCAAGCCCACATGGAGCGATGATGAACAGTGGCCATAATGAGCGCGGAGGAGAAGATGATCCAAATAGAAAAAGGCCTTTAGATGATTGAGATTTAAAGACGTGGGAACGGATTTCAAAGTTCAACTTCAAGACTCTGCAGGACACGCAACATTTTCTATCCAACACACTCAATAACACGCTGCAGCAGTGTGTGTTCAGAAAGAGGTGGGCTGTGTGAGTGTGGGTTCCTTCATTACATCATTGCTGTTCATTTTACAGGCAGGTATTTTTAAAAAACCAAACTGCAGCTTTACGCTTATATAAATGTCAGAGGATATTGCATCCATGACTCAGACCCAACTGTGTAATGTTGTTGTTCTGCTGCTCCTCTGGATATAGAGTGAATGTATATATATTATATACCATAAAATCCATACGAGCTACAGTACAATGATGTGGGTTTATTTGCTCTTGAAAAAATGGGAGTCAGTTAAGTGATGTACTTCATCAAGATGACCTCACCTTACTTTAACTCTCAATGTGAATAATAATAGATCAATAAAGATCTATAAAGGCACTTCGAAATGTTGTTAACGCATCGGATGGTTACGTGTGTGTGTGTGTGTGTGTGTGTGTGTGTGTGTGTGTGCATCTGGCAGGGGGCCGATTACACAAATCAACACTAACGAATAGTTAAAGAACGCTCTGATAGACAGCGGACGAGCCTAAGTAATCACATGTCCAGACTCATCATGGCCGTCTCTGTGGCAGCTGTGACCTGTGACCCCCCCAGTTGCTGCTCTCTGTCTCGATCTATGACATCATGTTGCCATGGCTAAAATAATCTCGCCAAATCTGTGCAGGAGATGTGTCAGTGTCATTCCTCCGTCTTTCCTCTGCCCTCTTCCTGCCAGATGCCGCCCGCTGTGCTCTGCCCCCCCACGCTCTCTATAAGGAGCGACCTCACCCTCTCTCACCACATCCCTCCACCTTCCTTCAAGGGCAGGTCTGGCCACTGCTGCAAATGTCGACACCTCCGGGCCCCTGCGGTCGCCAGTTTCCTCCCGCCCCGGGGTCCTGGAGGGTAATTACTGCCTGCTTAGTGACCTGCCCCCACCTGGCTGCCCTGTCAGGTGTGAAAACTTCACGGTAATTACCCAGAAACAAAAGGTCAACGCGTATTCTGCACTGCACCCCCATATGCTCCACTTTATGCACTCGCAAAAACCGCACAGCAAAACCGGCATCGTCTTTATAAAGGGTAGCGCAGAGCTGAGCTGATAATGGTGACTCCTTCCAGATTTCCCAAGATTCTCTTCAGTCAGTCTCTTTCATGATGTCTTCATTAGGGTCCGACCCGACAAGCGGGAGGAAAAGAAACAAACACTGTCAAAAACGTTTTCTCCCCGGGAACCATCTATTCCTCTTTGCCTCGACGCGGAATTGTTGAAACGAGCTACTGCACAATGTGAATGGTGATAAAAGAGCAAACGGCACAAGCGGAGAGGACGGCGAGGATGCAAACACACTCGCTAACCGGAGTTCTGCACTAATAGCTGGCAAAAGTTTGGGGGCGACTGCTTGTGGTGTGAATTTATTCTGTCCACGTTCGGCGACGAAGAAGTTTGTTTCTCTAGCGGGGTGAAGATTTCGAAGTTTTGTCACTGCGACAACATCCGATTTCAAATGAGCTGAACCATCGACATTAATAATAAGAGTGTATTTACTTGTACAGCACTTTTTATACAGTTAATGTAGCTCAGCATTCCTTACATATGAGCTATTTATATATTAGTATGTATACTTCGAATGATATTAATTAAATAGAGTAACTTTCACTTCCCTCAAGTATTTCTCCCCAGTTGATTCAGCGTGAGCAACTTTGGCATTTGCAGCTTGTAAGGTTATGGAATATGCTCTCAAACATTCAATAAGCCATTTTCGGATGGTACACACTGCCAAAGTGTGTCGAGGGTTTGGCTGAGCTAATTAGGCATCTTCTCAGGACTGTGTGGGTGTAAACATTACAGATGCACACGCAGGAGTTTTATTCCCCCCGGTTACATCAGCTAATTAGACATCTCCTAAGAACTGTGCGGGTCGACACATCAATGATCAACGTTTTCCTTTTTGATATTTTAAGCTGATTAGATTTCCTTTTCCAAATGTTGTTGCCGTTTTTCCAACTTCATGAATCATTTAGGTAGATAGAGTTTTTGGACGACCTCAGCAGAATCCCCCACTTAAACCGAAGGAACCAGAGTGGGCCGGGCCCTTTAGCGCTGACGATCCAAAGTTTAACTCACACCTCCCCCCCCAATTATCACTGTATCATTATTTCACATGCAGCAGTCAGGCTGGGGTGCCGAACACGCTGCTGCTGAAATATTTATGGGGCTCTGTAAGAAAAAAAAAATGTGTCCAAACTGCTTTGTTCAGCCTTGGTCGAGCCCGCATCAAAATAAGGAGTTGTGGACAACGAGCCGGGGGACAAAAAGAGGGCGAGTCGTTCCTCGACTTCCCGGGTGCTGCAACCGCTCTCCCTCATGCCAGACTGTCATGTTCATGCTGGGGGAAAATGAAAAGAGGATGAATAATTTAACAGCAGACTGCAAGCTCTATTGAGAAGAGCAGAGTAGGGACACACACACACACAGGCGAAACATACTTTAAAAAAATGGGAATATGTACAGTATATCCACACAAAAAGTCCCTCTCATCTAGTAGCCAGCTGCCAGGATTTAGAGGAGAGTGATGTGCTTAGCGGCCATGAAAACACCCAAATCCACCGTCTGAGGACTCTGTTGTGAAAATGTGGAAGGAGGGGCGACAAATCCTGGCCCCTGTGCGCCGGAGACTTTTACAGCCTTTTTTGAAAGCGTCTCCGCGCCGAGCGATGACACAATAAAACACACAGCACAGCAGCAGAGAGTGCCGCCGCGCTCGGTCTGTAGCGGGGGCGAAAAAGACAAAAGTGCTTTTCATTCCTCTGTTCCGCTGAATGTCAAAAAAGGTTAGCGAGACCCCCGAAAAAACAAACACCGGGAGACAAACAAGCCCCCGGATCATTCACATGAAAAGCTGTTATTGACTCTGCTGGGTGTGAAGTATACAGGGAACAGTTTGTGAGATAGACGACACACACAGAAGCCATTTCACAAAGGCAGAGTAAGATCCTCCACCAAAAAATACGACAGAGACGAGGGTGAACTCCAAAACACTTGGGAGACGTAAACTTTGTACGTGTTAAAAGGACTGTCGAAGAAAATTAAACTCTCCTCCTGTCAGTGTGTGTGTGTGTGTATGTGCAGGTTTACCGTAGTGCGGCGTGATGGCGGTGACTGGTGCCGCCAAGTGGTCTTATTTGATCTAGAGTGTGATTAACTGCATCAACACAACCTGTCAGCCGCAATCTGGCACCCGCATGATGAGGCTGACGAGCAGAACGCCGCATATATTGCATCCTCTCATTCGCATGCAGGGAGCGGAGGCAGACGGTGCTGCAGACAGTTCAGTGCCGCGGGTACTTCTTCTTCTGCAGGTTAAGAAGACTTCACCAACGGTTTTGACTTTTCGGAGAGGCCAAATGTGAGGTTTGTAAGCAGAGTAATTACAAGACATTACATCACGATATCAGATTTCCATGGGCAAGAAACATTGGAGGAGCAAAATTCTAGAAAGCACTGTAAGGATTACATAGATTGATGAGATAGCGAGATAGAGAGACGAGACAGACAGACAGACAGATCTGGTTGTGAATAGGAAACTCTCTTCTTCAGCGGTGTGCCCTTTTCCAACAGGTCTGTACTCACACAGTGCCATGGTTAAATAACACAGCCTAACCTTTACAGAGGTCGTGTCACGCCGGGAAACTGAATTAACAGCTTTTCCGTGCAGGATGCTTGTATGCCAATAGCACTAAACCACTTTCTTAACAGGCGAAATGTAAGTCGACCCCGAAGAGAGGAGATGAAAAAGGCTCAAACTCAGAAACAAAGGCTCTATCAGAACCCCATGGATACGTCTGCCAGTGTACCTGTGGACTGGTATCTCAAAAATCACTGATATATAATGTATATCCTTCATTGAACCTGTGCAGGGAAACTGTTAAGACTTGATGGTTTCCACTTTCATACTTGAGGCAATCAGAGAAACACTTAGACGTATATAAAGTATGTATGGTGGGGTCCGGTCTCTACACGTGCCTCTCCTGTACGAGGCTGCAGGAGGCTGCAACGCTTTACAACATCCACCAAAACCTGTGCCGATAAGAACTGTGAGAGGAAATCAGAGCATCCAGAGCAGACGCACAGGGAAGCACAGGGGAGACACACTCAGGACCTCCTTGCTGCGGGGGAATATTGTTAACCAGAAATGCAACTGCTGAAGAAAATGCACTGTGATTGCAAACGCAGAAAATGTTGTGGAAGTGCTTGAAAGTGATGAAAATGAAGACTGAATGCCTGAAAAATGTTTCAACGGTTTCTGTACGTGATAGTATGAAGAGCCTGAAGGAAATTTTAATGTATTTAAATATGGAAATGCAAAAAAAAAACTTTTCAAACTGGCACTTTCTAAAAAACATGAAATATAGGAAAATGCCGGAAAAAAACCCTTGAAAGAATAAAGCTTGAAGTGCTGAATGTCTGAACGATGTCTGAATGGTTTCTGTACCTGGAAGACTGAAGAAGTTACAAGCAGGTTAACAGCTAAAGCTCAAATCCTTTGAACCTGCCGTTTGTTTATAAACAACAGGTGAAGACAATTAAGCACACAGAGCTGAGTCAGTCTGAAGTCAGAACATGCCTGAAAACTGTCAAAAAATTTGGCTCACGGGCCAAAACCTTAAATTCTATCTTAAAACGGATTAAAGAGTGAGAAGCAGGAGAACTTCCTGAATGTTCAAAAAGGCCAGAAAATAGAAGAACCAGCGAGCTAAATAAGTACTTAATGAATTTTCTCTCGCTGAAAATGTTGTTGCTTAAGGGCAGAAAGAGCAAAAACTAGAAACGTTACAGTTTAACAAAATACATATTTTGAAAGAGGACAAACAATTCCTACATGTCTAAGTATGTATTGAATGTGAACTCTCAAATTTGTGGTTGTTATTAAGAGCTTTAAGCTGCCTCCACTCTAACAAGACACAACACACACACACACACACACACACACACACACACACACACACACACACACACACACACACACACACACACACACACACACACACACACACACAAAAATATATTTGAAAAAGCTGAATGGGTGGTTGAAAGTCTGTATAAAATGCTTGAGCGGTTTCTGTGCCTCCAACTATGAAGAAGTTAGAAGGGCCTGAAGCCATGGAGTGCCTGAAGAAAATTTGAATAGGACATTTGAATAGGTTTTCATGGAGATTTTCCAGCAGAGAAAAATGGAGAATACCTCGGAAAATATGAAAGATATGAACACCAAAAGTTTTAATCTTTCAATGATGTCTGTAGGTCTAAGTATGCAGAAGTAGTTAGCAGCCAAAAAAAACGCAGAGGAAAACAGAAGAACAATACCTCAAGCAATCACAGCAATTAGTAGTAGGCCACAGAGCCGTCATACAGCAAACACAGGGTAATTTAAAAGTGAGTCATCTATTCTTCAACGGAGAGAGAGACAGATGCAGAGTTGCAGGATGCCATTTTCAGGTTTTGCTGTGGTGTTATGGAAGCAGCTGAAGAGGCACCAGTGTGACACAATGTAAACAGAAAGGCATCAGTTTGCAGACTGCACCTCACACACACACACACACACACACACACACACACACACACACACACACACACACACACACACACACACACACACACACACACACACACACACACACACACACACACACACACACACACACACACACACACACAGGAGCCTCATGGAAGCAGACAAACACCACAAACATGGTGTCACGTCAAGAAAACAAATGTCACGTACGGCGAGGAGGAAGTCAACCGTGGCTTCAGACTGCGTTTAACGCTAAACGAAAAAGGAAGTGCAATTAACGGTGTAATTGCCGCGTTAATTGCCAACCAATAAAACCAGTTAGGAAGATTAACAACTTTTCTGTTAACAGTGTTGGAGAACTGGCAACAACTGTGTACATCTGTACAGCTGTATCCCTGGATTTAGCGCTTTGAAATCTGAAAAAGATGAGTAGAGTAAGAGCACCACACTTAACTGTGAGATCAAACAACCAACAGGGGCGATAAATCAAACGATTACAACTACTGTGCCAATAATTATCAGGCCGTCTCACTCACAGCTGAGGTGCAAGCGGGGGGGACATTTGTTCATAACGGTGGACTGTGGCGACGCCCAGACAGACGGCCGGAGGAAGCAGATGATGTGAGACAGCAGAGGGGCGAGGATCCAGCATCCTCACATCATCTGTCCTCAAAAAGAACAGAGATCGGCCCGAAAAACAGAGGCAGGTGTTGAGCATTGCAGATAAGATTTAGCGAGCAAAAACTGGCTTAGCACAGCTCGCATAGCAGCCAGCTGTGCTTAGCCTGACAAATACCGCAACAGGCGGAAGTGTTGTTCTCCTCAGTCACGCGTAAACACGTCTACTTGCGGAGAGGAGTGAAGTTTTATCCTTTTGTGTTAGCACTGGCAGAGAAGAGCCCGTCTGAACAAAGAATCATCCATTATGCAAGTATTTCATTGTATTGTTATGGATGTGTTGTGACTGTATGTAAATTATCCACCAGTTTATGCATCTGTGATCCATCTGTCGGGAATAGAGAGCGAAAAACGTTTTTAATCCATTTCAATTCCAGCATTTGTTGTCACTTTGCTTGAGTCTTTACTGCATTTCATACAGATCACGTGTCAATTCAACTGCTTGTCTGTATTGATCACGCGGAGAACAAACAGATCTGTGGATAATGCCTGAGTTTCTATAGTTGGATCTCGGCATGCAAACTAAAGGGACTCTCAACTTTGTTCTGTGCAACCTACATGCACCCGTACCTACGCTTTAGCTGAGGTCTCTCCCAAATCACTACCATTTAGTGCCGATTGAAGAAAGTCAGTGGATAAATGGAGCAAACCCTCCCTGTAAACTCGTGTTCTGTACGATTTGCATGTAAACTTTACAGATTAGAGTATTTTACAGACATATGTCCTGAAAACAAATCCTGTCCAAATAGGGCGAGTGTCAGTGTAGTCGCATCACTGGGGCGTGTTCAGAATAACAGCCAGCACATATTTTACACACACACACACACACACACACTGATCTGACCAGAGTGAGATTTGGCCTTGCTCTCTGACACATGGTAATCACACGGCTCAGTGAAGAGACGCAGGCACATCACACTCTGCACTCTGACTGGGGCTGGCCGTCCTCGTCCTCGTCCCACCCCCTCGCCCCCCCAAGTGCCATTCTGGAGCTTCATCTGACACACAAACTGCCGTCGTAGCAGACAGTGACGATGGGTGATTTGGAGCCTGACAGAGTGTTAAGAGCGGGGTTTGGATTCAGTCTGTGGACGTGATTACACGCTTGGAAAATTTAGTCAACCAATGGGTAGACGCATGTTAATGTCAGAATTTATTGGTTCTTACTCGCGAACGGAAGGATTTAGGTTATATGGCCAATCCATCTCCAATAACACCGGTAAATACTGAAGAATAAACATGGATGGATCTCATGGGATTCTGTTGTTCAATCACATACAATCGTGTGTATTGATTAAGTGAAAAGAGTAAAAGAATTCGAGAAGATCCAGAATGGTTCTCGTTTCTGGAAAGCAAAGACTGGCAGGAGTGATGGGCAGATAAAGCAATGAATTAGATAAAAGCAAAACGAATCCCTTGACCCCCCCAACTACAACACTACTGAATAATAAACTCATCATCGGACCTCCTGCGGTAGCTCAGCGCCTCAGGGAAAATGAATGAAGACAGGTGCTTCGATCCTTTATTTACGACTGAAGTAGCTGGAGACAAAAGGCCAACAGGGCAGAGGAGAGATTACAACACGAAGGCGGCGGGGTCACACTGAACAAACAGACCCAAATAGAACAGAACCAGCATGTGGATCTATTACATCTTTTTCAATTAGAATTAACAAGGAGTCAGTCCAGTAATCTCACATTAAAACGCACAAGGCACTGTAGGCAGTGGAGATTGTGGTGTTTGCAAGTAAGAAAAGAGTTTTAGCTCTTAAGAACATGGATTAATGATATTGATGAACGTAGCCATGGCTGGACTGCAGCAGGACATGGTTTCTTCCCTTCCTGCCCATTTCTTTCCCGCTTTCCCACCACAGCTACTGCATCCTTTTGTGGCTGACAAACAGAAGATAACCCCCGTTACAACAGGTCATACTCAATCTCAAGAACCCAGTAGCGGAACACGGGTCCGGCGGAGAAACGCATTCGACTGCTGAAAGCGCGGCGAACTCATTCCTGCTCACTGACTGAAATGACAGCTGTCAGCAGGAATGAATGAACGCTGCTTTCGCCGACAGATGTGGCAGCGAGCGGGGCAAACAAAATCCACTGTTGCCACTCATCGCTAGGTAGAAATAACTGCAATAGTGTTGGCTACTCAATCGTCACACTGAGTGTTTCACTGTTCTGCGCGAGGCTGCGCGAGGAAACAGGTAATTTCTACTTTCTTTCTCAATTTCCTGGTACATATAGGGGCCCGCCTGGGCTCTGAGACAGGGACGAGCACGGCAGTATTGCTAATCAACCGCGCTGCGGCCCGGATCGCACAGCGGCTGGCTCCAGGATACGGAGAGACGGGATGGAAATGGAATGAGGAGTCGCTGTGTCTATATTTTCCATTTTCATCATCATCTGGCACATCACCACTGGCAATGGAGAGGTGCAGGCTGTCCTCTGACACAAAGTTCCCCTTGCAATCCAGATAATGGCTACAGAATCGATTAAAATACAAACAGACGTGGGAATAAAAAGTGTTGCTATGGGGATGAGAGGTATGCATTGTTACATCACATTCAATGGATTTGCTGAGGCATAGTTTGCATTTTTCTCATCGCAGGTAATATCACAAGACAGCCGGGGCAGCAGGGTTTCTCCAACTACTGTAATGAAGAAGACATTTCATTGTGCGAATTTGCATAGAATAGAACACAACGGCTAAATTAAAACATCCACTTCAGCAGAATGCACCCTCGAGAGTCCCAATCAGCTTAAGTACTATCACTGCGCCACACTATACCATAAAAACCACAAAATAAAACAATGTACACTCTGGCCTGAAAAACTCCTTCGGACATTCTGTTTCATTACATTCTAAATATATTACAGACTGTAAAAATCTATACCTACTTTCCTGCTGGGAAAGAACCGATGCTGTGGACGATAAGGTCACTTTTGGTTCAGTATTCAGGTTTTTAGATGGCGCCTGTGTCTAATATTCTGATATCTCATCTCTGCTTTTCCTCCAGAATGAGCTTTGCGAGAGTCTAGTTTGCCAAAGGAGCAGATTTCAAGGCTCTGTGAGAGTATTTGCCTACGGTGTTGGAGACTTAAACATGCTCCATGCACCAGCCAAGCCACAGTAGATCTAACAGTTACCTGCCAAAAACACAATTCTACTGATATGACACATGCACACTGATAGACAAGCGTCTGTATTTACACCACAATTTGGTAATACCCCTCTGTAGACATTGAATTAGCTCAGCGTGCAGGCTCCAGAGAAACAACATTACCATTTTGTGCAGAGGCAGTGAAGCAGACAGCCGGTCAATGGTCCGTTTGATACAAAGCCATGTTTTTTTACTTTGATGCGATTTGCTCCGACAGCGCATGAGTCGGCAGGGACGCAGGCTGAGGAGAAGCCAGCACTACAACTCCAACTTTGATGAGTCTTCTGTATTCTCACAATGAAAGAAAAGAGGGCAAATGCATCTCTCCTCAGCCCTCCACAACCACATTCTTCCAGCTGTCAAACCACTTAGGCCAGCCGACCTCTGGTTTTGGTGAACATTTTGGTTTTGTTTTCAGTTTCCTCACATAAAAACAACAAGAGTATAACACATTTCTTCCTGTCTGCTATGTTTTCTAGCGACCCAAAGTGGTATTAGTAGCACTTTGAGACAACAAACAATGTCTAGACAGGAGGACAACAGTTTTAAGTTAAGTTCAATGATGTGTAAGATGTAGGTGAAGGAAAGATTGAATGTTCACATATGAACGCAGGGTCTCACTAGGCTAATGGGACAAACCAGGTGATAATGGAGGCAACATGTGTGGAGTGAAGTGATCTAATGTAAGAGAAGGCCCGTCAAGCAGCTGTAGAGTGCAACGGCCTTGAAAGCAGAAATGCATCCGAATGGCACAGAACAATTCTCTCCCGGTTCTGACCTCAGTTTGACCGTGAAGGCACCTCACAACCACAAAGCCTTTGCTCGAGGCGCTACAGCTGCTTCCCGGGACGCTAACAAGAGATTAAGTGAGTTGTGACATGGAGGCACTGGGGGTTTGATAAAGTTTCGGACTGTGATAGGTTTGATGTCTAACTTTGTTAAGACTTGACAGTGCAAATGCAGTTTTTAGTCTCGGAGGCATTTCTGGGGCAAGTGGTGTCTCTCTAATTTGTTCGACGCTCTTAATAGAATTCGGGCGGATAAAAAATGTCCCAGACAAGTGGCTCGGCCTCCAGTGCAGAGGGAGAGAGAAGGAGCAGATCAGCGCCGACTCAAGGGCCGTCGGTTGATAGACACTTTGGGAGATCACGACTAATGCCGCGTTCGTGTCCTTCGAGTATTTAAAACGAGATTACCTGTGAAAGGGGAGGGGGGGTTACACAGGAAGGATTGCAGTCCAAACACTGCTAAGGCTTTGTTAAAACAGTGGAACAGTGTTTAGAGTCTGACGCAAAGCTTCCTCTGCCTGTGACTAATGGAAACTGAGCTGCAGGAGTGTATGAAAAAAAAAATTAACAATGACCACTGCAGGATGGTCGCCACGGTAACAGTTCCTATTGTTAGAGTCAAACCTGCGGCAATCTTAATCACCGCTAATACCTCCATTGTGAGCGTGGCGTTATTGTAAAGCGCCAGTCTGCTACAGTGCCTGGTTTAGCAGCGGAATGTCCTCGTGTGGCCCTGCAGTGGAGACGGAGCTGGCCTGAGCTTCACCTTAGCTCATCCCCACCCACCCACCGCCAAACACACACACACACACACACACACACACACACACAAACCCCCCACCAATTTCCCATCTTCCATCCACTGTCTTGTGAAGCAGGTTTCCCCAAGGTCGATGGTGATCCTGCACCAGAGAGTGTTGGCGATGTTCCACTAGAGTAAAAACCCTCTGAGGAATTTTGCAAAAACAGGCGGCGAGGTTCCAAGAGCTCCCATAGCTGTGACAAAACCCTAAACTGTCAAAATCTCATACCAGTTCCAAAAAACAGGTTCTGAATGCAGACGTATTTCACCCAAAACAATATTGATAGCACTTTTATACCTATGCCATCAGAATCTAATCCCACTAATCTGTCATTTAGTGAAAAGCAATTATTATCATTTATCACACATAGACATCCAGCACGGCCTCATCTAAGAAGTATGACACAAGCCATCGCGACGCCATCGGTCTTGATTGAGCTGAATTTTGCCCGTCTGGCAAATCCTTGGATAGAGAGTGTGTGACTGCAGCCGGGGGAGGTGACGGAAAAATTAAAGAAGAGCTGCACTCAAAGAGTCTCAGAAATCTCTCAAGTGATTACATTCAAGTGGTGAATATG
This sequence comes from Genypterus blacodes, assembly GCF_046128005.1. Taxonomy (NCBI): domain Eukaryota; kingdom Metazoa; phylum Chordata; class Actinopteri; order Ophidiiformes; family Ophidiidae; genus Genypterus; species Genypterus blacodes. Next base: position 2,896,333 of record NW_027466845.1, read on the forward strand.
ATTAAAAACGTTGCTATTTATTAATGAAAGACAGCAGTAATTTGGCTTTAACCGATGAGGATGTTCAGTCGCCTTATGCATTTATTATTTGTTATGCGACAGAACTTCCTTGTAAAAATTCTAGTCGACACATCCTTGCTTTATACATTTGTCCAATAATTACATCTTATACATCTTAAAGCCTATTTAAGACCTGGCAGGGTAGAAAACCAGCAGCACTACATTATGTTTACTATTATTTTACTGTGCCTTGTTGTACTTAAAGGGAGAAAGGAAAACACTCCAAAAACAAACTCAGTATCTGCACCTCTCATCTGTCCCGATGTCCTTGAACATACCGCACATTCATACACATGCGATACATTTGAATGGAGATAGGAAAGCACAGTGAAGCACACATTCAGACTTGTATCTGTGTGTGTGTGTGTGTGTGTGTGTGTGTGTGTGTGTGTGTGTGTGTGTGTGTGTGTGTGTGTGTATGTACGTTATTTTCAATCCATTCTCATTCAGAGCTGCTGGTTTGTTTCTCCATTCGTTTCAGTTCAAGTTCAGCTTTGTTTGCCTTTTGCCAGACGCCATCTGTTTAACTGATTAAAATGATTGTTAAACTTGTTTGGGAATCGACTGTGGGAACGCTGACGGTTCTGGAGCAGAATGAATAATTCAGCAAACTTTGAGATGATTTTCCCAGTCTCCTTTTTGCATTTTTAATCATAGTTTCACAGCCCGAAACAATGCATTGGACACAAATCTGCATCAAACTGCATTATGTGGCATCAACATGGCTATGATGTCTATTACAAAAAGAGGATAACACATGACACACACACTTCATTATGAATCCAATGCTATATTTGCCAAAGATGTAAAAGGAAGTATTGGATGTACTGTATTGAATTCTTTACCTTCTTCTGTCTGTATATCAAATATTTGATGTTTTAATGTCGTTACTTGAATACAAATAAGCGCCCAATAAGCAGCCAGACCTTCTGTGTAATATTATTCATAGTTTCATTTGTTTTATCTCTCATCTGTTTTCATAAATGTATTAGATTTGTTTTTCCTCTGTGAGCATTGAGTGAGTGCTTGAAGGCGTGAGCGGGACCATCAGGTACGACTGAAGCGTTACGACCAGATAAATAAAGTAAAAAATAAAAAATAAAAAGCCTGCAGCTCAGAAAAAAAGACACACGACCGTCATGCAAAGAAATTAAATATGACCCAGGTAACACACAGAAAATAAGCTGATTGAAGTCCCAACCTCACTAACACACAGATGACTGAAGTCACCACTCCACACACACACACACACTTATTTTTCCCGTTTCCGTCCAAAGCCAAAGTATATCAGACAAACTACTCAGGCATTAATCAAAGCGGGTGTTATTTCACAGAAACATGAGTCTCTACAGCTTTCTTACTCTGTATTCTCGAGTCAAGTGAGGGGGTTTCACACGCTCTCCCTGCTACGTGTCTATATAGGCCAGCCAATACCGAGCTGCATCATCTTCAAGCAAATGCCACAGCGGTAATCCTTCTCTGCTTGAGACTGTGGCACAAACAGTGAAGCTCTCCGGGCAGATGTTCCTTTCATAGCAGTCCAACTCTCACTACTAATAGCATTAGCTTGATACACACACACTTTCGGCAGCCTTGCTTTTGGCAGGATTGGGTAATCTCGGGCACGACACCGTACACACTCTGCTTCGCACCCCCAATGCTGCATTACATGTTATCAGGGCTTGATGGAGTGGTAAGAATAATCACGCTAACATGCTGGTGTGACGGCTAAATATAATGCCGTAGTTCAGTCGTGATCGTGGTGCAGATCTGTAAAAGGAGCCAATTTCAAGCATGGAGGGTATTTACACCCTCGCATCAACATCAGTACCTGCTGTACAGATACGTTAGGTCGATAATGAGACCTCAGGTTGTTAGAAAGGTGTAAATGCTCGCCACCTGATCTGGCTGCCACATACGTAAGCACGGGGGCCGGGTTTTTGCATCTCAATCCTCGCGATGCCTTCATTTATAAAATCCGCCACCCTGCCGCCGGCGCTCACTCTCATCCATACAGTTGATTGAGTGTGAGTTGCGACTCTACGGTGAATGGGGAGCCGTTAAAGAAGCGCAGACAGTGTGACAGCCCAAGCTTGAAAGTTATTAGTTATTTTATGAGTGGATTATGATCAGCAGGAACCGAGGAGAGAGGATGGACTTGAACAGCCTGCCTAAGACACGATCCCCATGGAGATGGTATATCCAGAGACGCTTTGGAGATTTCTAGTATGTGGAATCCCAAAAATCGGGCCTTTCTCTCCAGGTTGGTGTGGATGAAGCTTCTAACAGGGCGTCAGTGTCCAGACTGAGCGAAATGTGGCCGTGACCACGCCTGAGAGCCCAATGGATGATCAATACTGTAGTGTCCTTTAAAGAGTCCAAATCTATTACAGGTTAACAGAGTTTACATCCTTTTTAGTGAAGCGTTCCGTTCAAATCAATCAAGGATTCATAACGGTACTCCCAAAATCCATCCCCAGTGCATCACAGATCATTATTAGGTCCACAGTTTGAGATTTATCACCAAACAGAGTCCTAAAAAATGAAAACAATCTGGATGGATAGCGTCTATTAGAGGAGCCAAGATAGAGTCTCCATTATCTTTAATTAAAGTGGGGAAATAGAGCGCAGGTAGTTGTCCATTATTATAATCATGAATATATGTATGAGCAACACTTCTGTGCTGCGGGCAAACTGAGATTAAACAGCAGTTGAATCAGAAGTTATGCACCGCTGATGTTTCATTAGGGACGTGTCTAAACGCTGAACTGGTACGAGCACATCAACATCGGAACGTTGTTGCTGTTGTTTTTTTAAAAAGTTACTGAATCGAGTCGGATGGAAAATACAAGCAGACGCGGCAAAAAAATAAATAAAAAATGATATCCAAGTGACTAATTCTGAGGGATCCCATTAGAATGTGGCAGGGAGGATAATGAACCATAAAAATGGATGGTGTCTTTTTATTTTTCATTACGCTGATCCCTGAGTATTAATTGTAATCCAAACCCCCCCCCCAACTCTCAGTAAGCCCTCCATTATTTCTCCCTTACTTCAGCTACATTAAGTCAGCCTGATGTTGCTCTTACGGAGTCCTTCATGCTTCCAATATCAGCGGGAAATGGAAACGTCCCGGGCGATAAACACAAACATCCAAGAGATGGAACACAGTAACCTTTATCAAAAAGCAAAAGCCTTTTTCACGAGGGGAGGGAAGGAGGGAGATGAAAAAACAGAAGGACGGGGCGGCCAAGGGATGAGCAGCACAACACAGCACAGCGCCCGGGACTCAGACGTGCAACCGGCGACATATTGCAGGCGGCGGCGGCGCTGTAGCACTTCAAAGCCAGAGGGGGGGAATGAAGCGGAAATGAAAAAATAACATAACTATTCAAAACAGAACCACCGGCGCTACCTGGCTTAATACGCGCATCTGTATTCAAAGCACACGTCATTAACCGCCGTGAGGCTCACACGCGGCGGAGAATTATAAATCCGTCTCCTGCCGTAATATGGATGTCAGCTGCCTTATCCCGCGCCAATAAAGTAGGTTATTCTCTGATGTACAGGTTCTGACACCGCCAGAGCTTTGAAGAGGTGGGGGAGAGAGAGGGAGGGAGAGAGAGAGTGGCTGGGAAGAAGGCGTTAAGATATACGACAGTATAACGTAATGTATCGGTTGATGGATGCTTCTCGTAAGTCAGCGACGTGAGAGTGACGCAAGTTGAGTTCAGAGGTCAAATTCAAGAAGGTGTAAGGTGAACGTGTAGGAGATAAGGGAAAGGAGAGAATACAAACATGAGAAAGACGATATTATCTCTTTTTTTGGAGGTGAACATGTCTAATAGCTGATAATTATAGACTCCTTGAAATTAGGGGCTGTTATAATTAAGCTCTGAGTGGAGTGGTTGAGCCTGTGCTTGTTAAATTAGCCATTATGCTTATTACTCGCGATTCAGGCACGCTCCGCCGCGCTCATTTCCTCCAAACAAGTTTCCTTTTTTTCCCATTACCGTTTTTTTTTCTTCCCCCCATTCTCTCCATTTTATTCGCTCAGTCGGCCGTGTTTCAGTCACATCCTGGTTACGCAAAAGGTTAGAAGCCTGGGTAAATGACCGTTCCTACCATAAAAGAAAGTCAGAAACGGCGAGGTAACTGCTGCCAATAAAAGCAAATACACTCGCCGCTGATGTACTAAATCCATGTCTCAGGCTTTAGGATTTCACACAGAGACAATTCAAGTCACACACGCACGCTGACATTCAATTATACTCGCTGCTGCCTTTGGATTTATTTAAGTGTCACTCAAGCACGACTGCCTTGCTTTCATCTCTAAAGACTGTTGCGCAATCATTCCTTATTTTACGTTAAGATACTCAGCAAGTAGACATTTCCGCCTCCGAAGCACAGCTCCATCCCATAATAATCGCCAGGGGGGCCCAGAGGCTTTGTTGTTTCCACCATCTCGGCACTGATCTCTCCTTACGCGGCCATCTCAACATCGCTACATTAACTAGCCGTCACCCTGCCGCAGCCCGCAATATGACTTTGCATGTTTGCCCGATACGAGATGCAGCTCATCTCCATAGAAATGAGCAGGTCGTGTGTGTGTGTGTGTGTGTGTGTGTGTGTGTGTGTGTGTGTGTGTGTGTGTGTGTGTGTGTGTGTGTGTGTGTGTGTGTGTGTGTGTGTGTGTGTGTGTGTGTGTGTGTGTGTGTGTGTGTGTGTGTCTCCTGTGGGGGGGAAAGGCAGCACGTTAACACCCAGGCTGGGATTTGGTTGACTGCCAGTGCCGGCTACACCCAGGAGGAGCCAGAGCGTTCACGCTGTTACTGCAGATGATGATGATGATGATGATCCAGTACACTCCACTCTTGGATGTAAAAGAGGTCTGGCTAACAATGGTTGAATAACTGCCCACTGCTAAATAACGCCGTGGAGTGTGTGTGTGAGTAGTCAGCTTCACAGCCCGTGGCTACGATCAGACTGCCAGAGCAGAGGCTTTGGCGTGTTGTCGCTCTGGAGTGATGCTACTTTATCAGGCAGAATCCAATATAGTCAATATAAAGTCTGGCAATAAAGCATCTATGTGACTTTTTTGCAAATCGTACCAGACGTGAGACCCCTGACTTACTTACAAATGATATAAAATATTATTGTTTCCACACCGCAGCCTCTCAAACAAACAAACCTGGCGGAAGGAGAACAGGAGGAAACATTTGCCGGTGCCGTCTGTCTGCACTGTTCAACACCAAGTAGAAGAGAAAAGGATGACGTCATTGAAGATGTTGCGGTAGAATCTGAAGTAGGAATTGTCACGTTGTAATTTCTCCCCATTTCAGGCGGCTTAACTCCAGGTTAATCTTTCCCACATTACCCTGCGCAGCTGGCGGCCTCTGTGCTAACCGGTAATATCGGTAATATTGAAGCCATTGCGAAATCGGTTCATTCCCAGCTTAATGTTCAGCTTTTATTGACACTGTGTCGGGGAAATGTCGATTCAAATCTCTATGGTCCGTTTTTGCGGCTGGTTCTATTAGCCCGTCTCGCCTCCTGTAATTAAATTCGGGGCGGCAGAAAGTCGCTTCAATATCAGGCCGTCTAATTACATCACCGCCGCCGCCGCCTCGAAAAACGTTGAACCTGCATCTCTGTGACACAGTTCAAGCTGAAAGAGAAGGCGGTAAGCTTTGAAAAGTGAGTGTTTATTGCATTGGACTTGTGCAAGAGTTTCTTCCCTCACTGCCTGTCTCTTTGCCACTCTGCCACCTCGCTCTAAAGCGCCGCATCAAATCTCTGTCAAAAACCCCTCGGAAAGACAAAATCAGACGCCATCGTTGAGAGGCACAACATTCAGAGCCACATAGTCGAACCGAAGGAGTGAGGAAAGGGCAACTGCTGAACTCTCCGTGATACCGACGCAGGCAGCGGCTGAGTCACACTGTCTACCATGAGGATGAAGAGGGTAATGATGCATGAGCAAGTAAGAGGGGCGAGCACTGGGAGAGGAGAGCGAGGCCAAAGGGGAGGGAGGGAAGGAATGAATGGATTCAAGGACTCCGCGTTGGGTTTTGACCCACGCCATTCATCATTTCCCTAAGTCATTGGCTATTATCGTCGATGAAGCTACAAAGTGCACACAGTCGATGGCGTTTCCATCTCCAGTTGGCTGATGCCGTTACCCAGGGGAGCAGAATAATGCAGCGGCAGAACAAGCTTGATTTCATATTTTGGCACCTTTGTGAGCAAAACGAGCAAAAACATTTAACAGATCCGACAGAGGAATCCAGAATTTAACTCACTCTCACTGTTAGAACAAAACCCCTTTCATCCAAAGACTCACCTGTTCAAACACACACACTCATTCACTGATGGAAGGGGCGAGCCATGCAAGACGCCAACCGGCACATCAGGAGCAGTTTGGTGTTCAGTGTCTCGCTTGAGAACACTTCAACATGCCAGGGGAAGGAACCCAAAACCAGAGTCAAACCAGGAACCTTCTGAATCCGAGACTACGACCTTCTACATCAACAACAGATTAAACAAATATTGCGGCTTCTTCTACTTTCAACTTAAAAGGTTGCGTTTGGTTTAAAAAGTAAGTTCAAAGACGTCCTCCATAAAAATTAAATGAAAAAAGCTGCATTGTGTTCCATCAAGGACACTTCTATCAATGTGCAGCCCGAAACAAACAACAGATCAAGTAAATGACTTTTAAAGAAAACACACACACACACACACACACACACACACACACACACACACACACACACACACACACACACACACACACACACACACACACACACACACACACACACACACACACACACACACACACACACACACACACACACACACACACACACACACACACACACACACACACGCGCACAGATTCGGAATTTCAATTTTGCCTCAAACCCCAGGCTGATAATCATCGGGCAAATCAGACAGAGGGGCTGTAAGCAGAAATTGGATGGCTTACAGACCACAAGGCACAATTTACACGTGCAGCAGCCCCCCTGCTGTGCACACGCTTCAGAATGGAAAATATAAAAGGCTTTAGCAAAGAACCCATGAAGGTGAAAATTGCCATTCTTAATGAACGCTGGCAAGGTGATTCCCTTGTCTCTTCGTATAGAAACGTATAGCGGGTTCAGCGTTAGCACGACGGGTATATTAACGACATCACAGTAGAGATGGAGGCAGACGGGATGTGATCACGCGTGGAGGATATTGCCAACCTGAAGCCATATTTATTTATCTTTAATATTTGTTTGCTTTGTCTCGTTCCCAAGTGAGGATTGTCGGAGTGAGAAATGACTTTGCTGATGGTGTTTTTTTAGCAGAACTTTGGGAACGTGCCTTCAAGGAACAAACCCAAACTAAATCATTTATACAGAACGTGTGCTTGTAATGGTGCTGTGGAGCGCTGTGATATTTGAAGAGAAACACAGGAAAGCCTTTGCAGAGTGAAATAATAATAATAATGACCAAAACTTGATATTTGGGAATTTAGCAAAGGTCTACACATCATTGGCTACTGACCAAAACATACACACTTACACATATCTATAATATTCAGGTCTCAAAGGCTGTCAAGAGAATTTGAAAGCGCTCTTGCATCCCTGGCGGCTCCCCTCGCCTGCACGCCCACACGTTTCAGAGATTCTTCCGCAACTCGGCGAGTGCATCCCATGATTGACATAAATTACGAGGAAACATCGTCTGTCAGACGTTTTTGTGGAGGGGCCACGAGTGACTTGGATTGGAAAGCGAGCAGGGCAACAAGTTTTTGCCGCGTAGGTGGAGAGCAGCAGTGTCAAGAAGTTTATCGAGATGAACAGAGTCCACTCGGCCACAGGTCTCGTGTCAGATGAACTTGTAACTAGAAATGTTTTTGCAAGTGTTTGGTAGCAGGTTCAGCAGTTATTTACAAAGTTTCACTGTTGTTGTTGTGGAACATCAGGTCGACAAAAAGAGTGCAAATGTGCTTCAAGTTTGGTTACAATAGACCACACCCTTCATGATATACAGCCGACAACAAACGTGTTACTGGGACAAACCACGGAAAATAGAAAATAGGGCTATAAAAGTTTGAGATGATACATTTATAGCCCCTAAAAAAAAAAAAAATGAACTCGTATTTCCTGACTCTAGTTAATAATGTTGCATGTGAGGAATGAGCAAAACCTGCGTGTCTCAGTATGCCAACTGGCAAAAATCATTTCTCACTTTGTCAAGAGTGCTGTTGCAAAACATACGGGCTTCGTTTTGTTGGACTGTACCAAGGGTCCTGAATTATGTATGACTCTACAAATCTCCATGTATGAAAAATTTAAAAAACTATATTAGCATATAGAATAATCAGCGGGTAAGTGATTATCAGTGTGTCTGAGGCCGGGCCTGCTCCGACACTGTGCACCGCCGCATACACACAGCCTCTAAAACGCAGTGAATAACGCCGAGTCCAAAGATACAAGTTGGATAATGTTTGAAGTAAAGAGGGTCCGTCTCCTTTGTTACTCTATTTAATTTGCGTGGAATTATATCAACCTGGAAGGCACAACTGCACATAACACATTATCTTAATTACGGCTTTCATTTCAGGCTGCTTATACCGGAACGATTAATGACACCGCCCTTTAATTAGCACTGATAAGGGATGGTAGCACAAAATTACAGCATCTGGATATTTGCGATACTCAATTACTCTCTCCCGCAAACAAATTTCCGCGCTCCTGTGAGAAAAACGTTCCACGGAATCCACCGTTGGATGCTTTAACTGCATGCAGGCAAAACCCCGCCGTCGCCGATCAGAGTTCAACACGCGTAATTCCGTCTCACACGAGGCTAATTGCAGTAGCATGTGGAACACCATTAAGCTAATGAAAATAATTGATTCGGCAGTAAGTGAGGACCGTATACTTAACAAGGCAGCTAAAGGCGTAAAAACACTAGGAATCTGTCCGCTTCCCCTTTAAAGCGCCTCAGTATGGACCCGGATATGATATACTGTATGTTCAAGTACCGACGCAGGTAGGAAGAGTAGCAAGGTTAATCTTTAGGTTCATCGAAAGTGGCGCAGAGGAAAACGTGTAGAGTGCTGCCATGATCTCCTGTCTAGTCTTCACAAAAAGGCCATGAAACAACTGCAGCTCATTCAAAATGCGGCTGCCAGAGCTTTAATAGGAACCGAGAGGGGAAACGATGGCATTGACACATAAGCTCTACTCCCTTTTTATTCTTTTGTTAATAATTCACCATTCTATCATTGTGTTTTTTCCGTGTCTGTGAGTTGTTAGAACTGAACGTGCCTCGTCGTGTCGGCTTTTCACACCTTCCCGCCAAGGCTCGTCATCAATTAGGCTGCGCTTGACTTGAGTAGTGGAGCTATTGGAGTGTTGGACGATTTTTCCTCTGTCAGAAAGCTGCTCTCTGGTTAATTAGTGCCACGGTGTCGCGAATGGCAAAGCGAAAATATCCACTTCTGTTGTTTTGGAGACGTCAGCGAGGCAGTTAACGGCTCACACAAAGGCCGCGACTGCTGTAAACTGCGCTGTAAGATAAGTGCAGCGGCTAATCCCTGCAATTTGATGGCTACTTGGTCACAATTAAGAGAAAAGTCCTAATTATCAGCTACCAATTTGCCAAGATGCTTCAGCTACGTTATTGTCAAAACTGTCAATGTCACATTAAAGTATTATCGGGCACTAAATTAGACTAATTTCACAAGGAAAAGTAGTAGAATACACTGTGTGTAATCCTATCATATAAAGCTCAGTGTATTGGTGTCTTGTGTGCAATTTTAAACAGTTTTTACTTTTATTCTGTGGATGTTCAGGCTGAATTTTGAGATTTAAGATTGTTAATGAATAAATAAGTAAATGTGTAACGAAGTGCTGGCAGAGGAGGACCTCCATTACACAGCACACTGGGATTTACTCCTTTTTCGGGGCGTCATGGTCCTTTAAAATCCAGTTTGATAAATCCAGGGTAAAGCCTGATGTGTTGTTTATCCATAACATCTTGTGTACGACAGCTCAGCAGCTCGTGTGAGATCCAATATGCTGCTCAACAAGACCTGCAGCCAAATAACAGCAGAGAAAAAACATCAAGCAAAAGGTGTTTATCACAGATTGAGCCGCTTGTGTGTGATAGATACCGAGACCAAGACCCTCAAACAACAATTCATCAAAGTTTCTCGTGAGATGTTAAAACCCGGGATCATCAAACGGCCATTTTCCCCGTTTCTCCTCAGAGAGCGGGGAAAACATCATTATTTCATTACGTCGCAAATTGGACCCCATGAGATTCCGTCAAGGATCCTTCAAAGATCTCTAGACCCTCAAACAAGATGGAACCTCGGCTTTAAAAACGTGCCTGTAATCACGGGATGTTCTGCGCGCCGTACGATTGCTCCCTTCAGCCCTCCTCTCGACTTTCATGCACATTTTCCCACTGTAATTTTGACAAAGTGGCGGATAGAAAAACAAACAATTACCGTGTCATCTGCTCCCAAGATTGCTGCATTATATGGGGCCTCATTTGTATGCACATAACTCAGGTGAAACAAACAAGTCGAGTGGGCTTAGATTGGCGCCGAACGCACAACGATGCACTAACAACCTCTGGCAATTAAAGCTTTCACTCAAACGCATTTGTATTGTGTAAAGTGTCCAGGATATGTCAGCCCATCGTAACGAATTGTGTGTGAATACAGTGCATGCATCCCTCTCTGGCTTTAAAAATGTGTGTAAGGATGCATGCATGCATCATCTGCATGCCTCTCTCTCTCTCTCTCTCTCTCTCTCTCTCTCTCTCTCTCTCTCTCTCTCTCTCTCTCTCTCTCTCTCTCTCTCTCTCTCTCTCTCTCTCTCTCTCTCTCTCTCTCTCTCTCTCTCTCTCTCTCTCTCTCTCTCTCTCTCTCTCTCTCTCTCTCTCTCTCTCTCTCTCTCTCTCTCTCTCTCTCTCTCTCTCTCTCTCCTGTTCCACTGGAGCTGAGCATCCTGGTGCTCGCTCTTGTTGTTCTCTGCCGTATAGATCCGTGAATGTGTGGTATGTTAATCCCATATGCACACAGCTTTAGATATAAGCGTCTGCCAATGACTAAATGTAAATGTTAACGTATATTCTCCCTTATTGGGATCCCCCAGGAGGAGCTGGGGAGCAGGGCCAGGGAGAGGGACATCTACATCGCTTAGCATACTGCGTGGTTACATATGGTTACACATGACAGCTCTAATTTTAGGTTGACTTAACGTTGAACATTAAAATGCAGAGATATTAAAGCAATGATGGCAAATAATGTGCTGCAGATCTGTATGTCTGTAGGTAAACTCTACTAAACAAACTTAAATTAGATGCTGGTGCATATAAAGATGAAGACTCTGTTGTTTACACGATCATTGTTGGAAATAAGCGTGTGACTTGCGCAGCACTTCCTGTGAAAACAGCAGTGCAACATGTCAGAACCAAGGTGTCAGAGACTCAGCCTGGTGCAGCGCCGCTCTCATGTCTGAACACGCCGAAGGCTACAATTTGTCCCACTCCACAAAGTGCCCCTCTGTTGTGCCAGAGCAGGTCGCAAATTAATCACTAGTGCACAAACAAGGTGAAGTCAAACACTGCAAACAGGCGCTGCGGTGTTAGTTCCTGCAGATGACTGAAGACACGATGGTCTGCAGCACCTTTCACCTGGTTAGGTTAGGCTGGACTTCATGACCCGTCACACAAAGTTAAAAAGAGGAGATGAGATCTATGTTTCAGCTTATATCCTTTACAGACGGAGCCTCAAACCATGATAACAGCATGTACAGTAAGGGCTCAAATCCCCAACCACCACCGTGTGCTGTCAGGCATTACACCCACACACTCTCTTCCTACTTTGCTCTATTATTGGCTGCGTAGACAAGAAAAACAGGCCGCCTGGGTCAACAGATACTTCATACGAGGACTGTGATGAGCGTCCTATCTCCACATAACACTTCATTAAAGAGCGTGAAGTGTTTACCAAGACTACACATCATCTTCACGCTGGAGCTCAGGGGCTGCAGCAACCAACTTATGAGTGAGTACCAGCGAGGTGAGCTGCTGCATGCACCTGTTCTCCGCTCTGCACGCAGCCGGCTGCCAGTCTGAAGATGTTCTTAAAGTTTAAATTACATTTGACACTTAAATGAATGTGTAGCAGCAGGGTGTGTATGAGTATGAAGTAAACCACATCACGATTTGATCTCAACAGGTAGAGCTCAGCACTTAACAACATCTTCTTCTATTGTGATCCAATATCTTTTCATTTACATAAGATGATGGACAGGAAGCATACAAGGCTTGATTAGGCAATATGCAAGGAAGTTGGGACTTTGTTAAACTTGAGAATTATTGATTTGTGCTCCTCAACCCTGCAACCTCCCTGGTGTGTTTGTGTGTGTGTGTGTGTATGAGAGAGAGAGAGTGACGGAGGAAGAGAGGGAGAGAGAGAGACAGAGGAAGAAAGAGAGTTTCATGTTTACCGTTACCTCCTCTAATATAAAGTGGGTCATATATACTGTATATGATTACATTTAATTGCTTATTTGACCACCAGCTGCCATGCAAGGATACACAACACATTCATGAATCAGATTAGGTCATCACATCAATCATAATAAAACGTCTACTTACCAAATTCAGCACCGTCTCCACAATATCCCGGTTGCTAACCTCTCCGACCTGGATCAGTCCGACCAGAACGGCGAATTTCATTTGGATATTCCGAATTGGCACCGATGGATTGATAATCCCAGCCGGGAGGACCACTGAACCTGAGCCGGACATCATCATCATCATCTCCCCGGCGGCAGCGGAGCCCGCGGCCCCGTACTGCCGGTGACCTGGAGGCGGTTGTCGGTCCGAGAGCGACACCGAGCCCGGCATTGTCGCCGGCTTCACGCTCGTCATTTACCCTCAAATGGAAGGGGAGCGGGTGTCCGAGTAGCCCGTCGTGCCCCCCTGCCTCCTGGTGCGTGTTTAACCGCCGCTCTGGAGCATCAAGAAGAAGCGAAAGGAGGAGAAAAGAAGATTAGCGGAGGAAAAACTCAACAAAAACAAGAGACCTCTCGCTCTCTTCCAGTTCCGCTCCACTCCCGGGAGTTCCACTAAGTGAGCCCGGCGTGTTGTCGCTGTGAGCCGGCAGACTGAGCGGTCTGACTTAGCGGCTGTGTACACAAAGCTAGGAGCGCGTGTGTGTGTGTGCGCGCGGCTCGGTCTCGGTCTCCGCCATGTTGCCGCCCCCTGCCTGCGGGTCCACGCTTGCGTGCTGGAGCTCCGAGCAGGTGGACTGGTGGACTGGAGGACCCGCCGAAGGTCCGGGTGACCCGCGCTGCCGCTGCTGCTGCCCGGGGAGCAGTGAGCTGTGGGCGGGCTAAGTGGACAGAGGAGCGTCGCTGATCTTAAACCGCGAATAAAGTCTAATCAATCAATCAGTGTAATCAATCACAGTCAGGGCACTTTGTTTGGCCACAAAGCGTGACTTAAACATACATATTGTCAAAACACTCTTGACATACTCGTTACATTTTCCTTATACCTCATATTTTTCGAGAAATACGGGTTTTGTTGACTTCCAGGTGTTCATCCACACCTGAAGCACAGTTCCGGTCACGTGACTCAGCGCGGGGCAAACCGCAGTGTATTTCTTCTATTTTTATTTTTATTTTTATTGACCGATGTGTTCTTTATTGTTAGTTCTTTTTGCAGCTATATTGTTGTTGGTCTTTTAGAAACAACACTGGCCAATGTTTCACTGGTTTCCAAACATGAAAAACAAACTACCTTTTCACTTGTGTTCCCGCACTCATCAGATAATACAGAAATACACAATAAAGATGATCGATCAAACTATTTCAGGTCTATTCCCCGTTTCCTACTTCCATGTGAAGAATTATTCCTCATTCTGTTTCTTCGCAGATACCTCAAAGACCTTTGAACTTTTGAGGCTTTTGAACTTTTGAGAGACATCTCCGATGCCAAGTAAAACTGTTACAAAGAGGACACAAGAGTTGCTTGTCACTATAAAGCCAGATTTATGTAGAAATCATGCCAGTGACTATAGCATAACCAGCTTGTCTCAGATAATAGGGAATAAGCTGTTCAAAACACAGGAGGAACCTGTATTGAACAATCTCTGTGATGGGATAACAGAGACTTTAAACCAACCAAGCACATGCACACACACTCTGCATGTACATCATTATTATCTCCTAATGATCTACTCTCTTCATATAGGTCTCGATGTACGCAGAGATGGAATAGTTAATCGCATTTTGTGTACAGGTCATTGATCAGTCTGTGAGGCACAGAGGTGACCCTACATGGTCATCTATGCAAAGGAAGCCAACTAATATGATTATATTGAGAGTAATGCCCTTATCTACAAGTCCATTAATGCTCCTGTGCAGGTATTAGGCCTCAGAGGTTGGTGATATACTGAAGTGGCAAATACATGCAAAACAAAAGTTTTTCATTTTTAACAATTTCAATATCCAGACAAGACCAGCATTTGATTAAAAATGAATAATTTCATGCAATGATGACATTCTCTCTGGCTTTTAATCAATAAACTGCCAAAACAAAACAAGAGAAACAGGGCCAAACACTTCTATAGTCCATTATTACATTGTGTCTTTTAATGAAATAATGGAAATTACTATTGCAATTTTGCGATTTTAATATTGAAACAGACTGAAGTGGTTTTGGATTCACTCAGATTTATGTTGCAGCAGGATTTCAATTTTACCAAACAAAACTATGACCTACTACTACAGATTCTCCTGCAGTTCCATCAAAGAGACTGACTGACACAACTTGGCAACACTTCCAGTGTCCTGACTGACAGCCAGAAAGCTGAGCTTGCATTTCATGACCTCATTAAGATGACCGCTGTCAGCACAGCTTCAAAAGAGGTGAAACTAATGTCAAGCTTTATACAGCTCTACCTATAATGCCTGTGCAGCCATAAAACTTGATTTCATTTGTGGCAATCTGACTGACAATCTAATGATTTAGGGTTCTCGTCTAATGGAAGCAAATTTAATGGCAGTTTATGGTGTCATGTTAGTTGTTCCAATCTCACTATAGTGTCTTATTTGCCATTCTAAATGTTTCCTTGAAAGGCTGCATGTTAACCTTCGGCAGGGCAATGACACTTTAATTTACAGGCCAAGGCTGTATGAGGCTTTATAGAGGCTTTGTCCTTGGTGGAACATGATTTTCCTCTGTTGCATCTATTAAGTTCCTTGTAATGCCATTGTGAAATTGCTACCAGCTTTCCCATTCCTCATACATATACCCAATCTCTCAAACAATATCCCCCTGCTGTAGAATCTGCTTGTTGCCAGTCCATTGAAACCCAGACAGTGCTACTAACGGAGCTGAATAGAGGTCAGAGGAGGGGTTTGACTTTGGCATTTTAAATGTTAAGAGCCACCAGAGAAATGAATAACAGTACAATCCACCAGACGACTCGGTGTCTGGCAAGCAAAGCAGTGCTGCTTCTCATGTAATTATAGTTTATGCTGAGGTCTGCCATAGCAGCATCTCTGTGTATTGTCGAGGTCTGATATGGCTTTGGTCATAAAATGTATACATGCTAAGATTATAATGTTCGACTAACAATCACCCTTTACTGTCTTACAGGCCCAAATGATGACATGTTTCAAGCTATTGTTCTGATCATAACACACATAGAGCCGTGTTATGGAGCGCATACAGCTGTAGAGATTGACTGAAAATGGTGAATGAAAAGTGAGTACTTAATTGCACCATTATCTTCCCAGGGGAACGAGACTGCACAGAGGAAGAATGCTCTCCTGATCAGAAAATGCCATCTAGTGGACAAATCTGACAATCCACCAGATCGTCCTGCTGCCTTGATGAAGGTCTGACATGCAAATTCAGTTATCTTCACTCGCTTTTGCCTTTAAGTCTACTGTTCAAAATTAGTCAGAAACTGAACAGCAATGTGCTCAAAAGTCCATTTCTCATTTTTGGATTGCATGTAGTCATATCCCTGCAGATGTATTTTCTTAAACTGGCCAGTAGAGGTCCTTCTCAGTCCAGGCCTGAGCCTTATTTGGTCTTTGGTTTGGTTGTTATGGATGGTGAGCATGATTGTGGTATGTAAACATTCCCCAAGCATCACACTGGTTATGCAAACATAGTTTCATATTAATGAGCTGGAACAGGTTTGACTCTCTCACAGCTTCATGCTCGTTTCTGCCATTCTTTCCTTTTAATGCAGCCTGCGGTGAAATAAAATCAGTGCAAAATGGACATGAGCATTTTACAACTTTGATAGTTTTATTAAAAATTACGTCTCTTGTACTTGACTGCACAATCCAGTACCCTAAAGCAGGTATGATCACGTCAAACCTTAAGTCATTCTTTTCACAACCATTACAGGTCAAAGTTTAATAAAATTACACCCATTCCAAAAACAACAATACTGAAGCAAAGTAAAACCAGCTTACAATTTTGTACCATGTGTATTACAGGAAGGTGGACAGAATGGAAGAATCAATATATAGCAAAATCGACGACTGTGCTATAAATCCCTTCACATATATAATATATACATCTTATTTGCATGTACAGTTTATTCACATACATATATATACAAACGCTGTGTACGTCATAATTAATATAGCATTACATCTGAAACGAATACAATATACATGCTTCCCAGAAGCGTTTAAGAGCTTAAATGTCCTAGACATTATAGATTATAGCAATGATAATACAATAATATTATTAATGGTAATAATTATAATATACAGGTATAGCAACATCAAACTGAATAAAACCTTAATGCTAACGACATTGGCAGGATGTTTCGTTTGTCACTGAGTAATCATGCTCAGCACCTACGTTTCCTCTAAAACTGTGCAAATACAGAGGAGCTCAACGTTGTCTTCAGAGCATCTGTTAAAACAGACTAAACTGTGCTTTAGTTCTGGGGTCTGGTCTGTGGTTTGTGTGGGCCTCTCAGCTGGGGCTCAACAGGCTCAGTGTCCGTCTCAGAGCCAAGCAGACACAAATGTTTCAAATTTTGGTCTCTGGTCCCTCGGTGATCAGAGGCTGGAAGGAGTTTCGGATCCGGGCAGCTTCAGCAGCACAGAGGTGACCGAAGGCTTTGTTGTACCAATCTGGAGTCCTTCCTCTGAAATCAAACAACATGTTATAGTTTCTGGACATTTTGTAATGCATAAGGAAAATCTTATCATTGAAATCGCACAATCAGGAAATATGCACTTTATGTCCAGGTATAAATGAGAGCCACTGTGAGTGAGTTTGTGGTGTTGCTAAGCAGCAGTCAGTACATCAGCACATTCTACTTTAATGTAAACAAACGTACTTTAAGTCCACTCTGCAGATGTGAGTGAGTCTGGACTTTCCTGAGCCGCAGGGCTCCAGTAAGTAGTTGGACTCCAGGACTATAGCTCGTACCCCTCCCACAGGAGGACAGTCCTCATGCTCTATAGACGCAGACACCAGGGCACACGTGCCTTTGGGCAAGTCTGTTCTCCACGACCTTAAATAAACAGAGAGAGATTGAGAATGTCTGTCTGAGTTCAAAAACAGTATTTAGTGTCAATTCATTTAAATGTGGTTGCATCACTGCTCACCTGAGTACAGTGAAGTCCCTGCTGGGATGGGGCGGCATGCGATTGAGGACATACTGAAACACCTCCGTCTGCTTGTCTAACGTCTCACACACTTTCCACTGCAGCAGGTCCACGTCCCACAGGTGGCGCTCTCTCAGCACACGGTTCAGCACTACAGAGGGCGGAGCCTCCACCTCCACAGACACTCTCCAGCGTCTTAAAGGGTTCCCATCTCCCACCTGAGGACGGAACAAAGACACAAGCTTTAATGCCGTCTGAACTATAATGACCTGAGAGCCATTTTACAAGTGCATGGAAGAAACCAAGCGTAGCAAGTCCTCCGTATAAACACTGAGAGGAAACACACCAACCTTCTTGTAGTAGAGCTCTGTGTTATCTGAGCTGGTACAGGAGACCCAGTATTTGGACTTTTCCCGAGCCTCTTTGAGGAGGTTTTGCTGTCTCCCTTCCATATGGGTTTGGTACGTTCCATCATCGTCCTCCAGCTGCTTGCACAGCTCATCAATTGTCGGAGCGTGTAACTCAGCCTCCACGTATGAATTACGCGACTGAGTAACCATCTCATGAGGGATCTGATGGGTGTATGAAGACATAAGGTAAGTTTTCACAGTAAACCTGAACACTTAGAGGCCAGCTGATTATGCATCCATCCTTGAAATTGCATCATTACAGTGAAGCAGCGGCGTACCTCAAAGAGGTGGTTGCATTCTGTGATCATGTGAGCGAGGCCCTGTGTTGCGGCTAAGTTTTCATTCAGATCCTTCTGGTCTGGTCGGCCTGTGGCGTATTTCTTCTGCATGGCCCTGGAGATCACGGGGAGAGAAAACTTATTAGGCCGGTAGAGTCCCCGAGGTCAACGTCTCCAGCGAGCACAGTACATAAACCTTCCCTCAGCTCTGCAGGCAAAACCTTTGATCCTTTATGCAACAATTTCAACATGGTAAATTAGAGAGCTGTGCTTTGTTTGTACACAGCATGATCTCATAAACCACAGAGCTTTAAAAAGAGCACCGTGGACATCCGCATCCTTTTAAAACTGGCCCAGAAACCGCTAATTTACTGCACCCCTGAGGCCAGAGACAACCCTGTAACCCATTTAATATCTAACTTTATGGAGCCATAGATGAAGATAATCATTCAGCGGCAACAGAAGTACGTGCAAGACCCACTCATTACTTTTCGGGGCAAAGAGCCAAACACATGTGGCTGCCCTAAAAACACAGATACCAGCATGACTGCATCTCCTCATGACACAAGAGCACCAGGACTTACTTTGGAGAGAGATTGTCTTTCTTGAGTATGTTAAGATGGAAGAGCGAGGGAGCCAAGCAAACAGCGATATTCATGGGAGTCATCTGGTTCTCCTCTACAGAGGAAGTGACATCACTGAGGAAACACAGCAGCGTCTGCAGCACCTCCCGATTCTCATCTGACATCAGCATGATGGCTGCCTGGACGGCTTGCAACCTTTGGTCCTTTGGCACATCTGCATGTATGGAGGAATGTGTTTCTGTCTGATTGGCCACATTAAACAAAGCTGAGCAAGAAAGTGAAAGCTGAGGTTGATGTTCTTACACTGGTAGATGTGGAGGAAGGTCTCCCCCAGCTTGCTGGTGAGCAGCGGCTCTGGTAGATCCCTGAAGAACTGCTTCACCATGTCGGCCACGTCGTAGGCAGACTGATCCTCGTAATTCACATTGTCTGGAGAACTCTCGTTCATCTGCCTCAGCGCTTGAATACGAGACTTCACCCCCGACTTACGAAAGAGACCGACCTGGAGGCCACACAGAGATCCGTCATTACTGTAGCAGCACTGAGTTTGTGTATCTGAGAGGTCACAGACTGAAACCATCCATCACTTTATACACATTAGATAAACCTAAGTATGTAGCCATGCATGAAGGTGAGAGTTTCATGTGTCTCTCTTGTGTCTGACCTGGTCGAGGCACTGGCTCCTCAGGTAGCGCAGGGCCTGCTGCATGCCGAGGGGCAGCGGCTGTCCTGAGCGCTGCACGTGCACGATGAGCGGCACGCCAAACACATTCTTATCCTTATAGTCTGGTACCTTCATTCTCTTCATAAACTTTGGCACGGACCTGAGAAGGACACGGACACATGATTTGTAGATGGATAGAGGATAATGAGGACAGGAAGTGGATCTTTGGAGTTGAAGTGAGGGACATACCATGTCCAGCCATGCTTGTTGGACATTGAGTACTTCTCCATGATTGCAGTGAGGCGCAGCAGAGAAAACTTCTGCAGCAGACTGAGCTGGCCTGCTGACTGGTTGGTGATCTGCAGGGACGCCACTGAGTGGCTCAGGCGATTAGAGATCTGAAAACTGGGCCATCGTAACCTGAAGACAGCAGAGACAAAGGAGAAGAACAAAGAATATTAACATTTTTGTCCATAGAAAGAGTTTATTTCTTATATCCTTACCTTTAAAGCTTTATTTGTCTTACCGGTTGGGTCTTGTGAGTGAAGCACCAACTCCAGAGTCTCTCCTCTCCCTCAGCCTGGTAGATTCCATCTCAGCGAGCGATACTCTGTCTCTGTCCGCATCACTTGGCGTCGTCTGGCCTTCTGTCACAGAATTCCCCTCGAAGTCCAACGTGATCTGACTGGAGGACTGCATGTCCACCGCGTCCTCTCTCTGTCCGCTCCCCCGCCCCATCCCCCCTTCCCCCACAGGCAGCACGTTCTTAGACCAGCGGTCCACTATCTGCTGCAGGCCGTTGACATGTAGCAAGATGTCATCCAGGTGAGGGAACAAGTCCTCCTTCTCCAGGTCTATCAGGTCTCCGGTGCTGGCGTACAGATGAGACCCGGGGACGTTGTCGTACACGCTGATGCGGCTGCCCCTGGAGCAGCACTGGGTGACGGGCCTGGACTCCTTGATGCATGAGATCATGGGGGCGTCCAGGTGCATGCTGCCTGTGTGCCAGTTGATAGAAGCCCCGTTTGTTGGGGACAGGCTCTCTATGGACAAGGCTTTGGGAAAGGTTCCTGGCTTGTGGTCTTTAGGTATGTGGACCACCAGATCTTCATATGAGCAGAATTCATTCTTGCGATTTTGTTGTGCGACCTTATTCAGCTGCGTGCCCGAGAAGATGTCTACGTCCTCCAAATACATGCCGCTGCGTTTACGGTCATCCCGGTGAAGCTTGCGCTCCTTCAGGCTGGGCGTGCTCACAGTGCTGCCACTGGAATGGCTGCTGCCCTCACTGCTGGACTGGGGTGGCAGGACTTTACTGGACGGTGCTTCTAGGCCTCCTACGTCTCCGTTCATGATCTCAAAGCACCGCAGGTTCTTCAGAGCCCGGGCCTCTTGCTTCATCACCGGAGAGCCGATGTCCAGCGTTTTGCGAGCCCTGGTGAGCGTTCCTCGGGAGCGCAACGTCTCCATGCGCTTGAGGAAGTCTTTGGCACGGATGCGGCCTGTCTTGCCATGCTTGTCAGGGAGGGAGCCGTAGTGAGCGATGTCTTTGGGGATGTGGGGCAGCGAGAGGGACGTCGAGTCTGGCATCGCCGCAGAGTCCGAGTAGGTTCTGTTGGAGCAGTCCGAGTCCTCTGTGCTGAGGCCCCTGTGGCCGCTGCCGCCGCTGCTCCCGCTGTGCAGAGACGAGATCTCCGGCTCGCTCAGGTCCGTCAGAACGCTCTCGCTGCTGGTGGTGGCCCTCAGCGGCACGCCGTCCCTGGAGGACGGAGCTCCTCCGCCGCGGCTTTCCAGCAGACAGTCGATGTCCTGCAACCTGGACCAGCGCCGGCTGTTCCACTCAAAGGTCCATTTGTCGCTGATAGCAAACAGGTCTTCTTCATCAGAGTCTTCACTCTAGGAACAGATGGAGCAATAATACAGAAGTGAGCACGTCTAAGAATAGCATTGTGACGCAACATCAAATACTCAGACGTGAAAATTTGATTTGATCCGTATCTGCTTTGGATAAAGTGACGTTGTTATTTATTTAAGTTTATTCAGGAAGTCTTGATTTTTATGTGAAAGTGCAGAATTAGTTTAAGACAGACGCATAAACTCCATCAGCTGGCTTCCGGGGGCAAGGTGTGTATTACATCACACACGTCATCTGCGCCAGAAAGGACAGCTAAATGGGATTGACAGGAAATAGCTGGAGGATGTGTCTGCTCAGGCTTAATAACATTATACAACCATCAAACAGGGTGATATAACTCCAGACAAAAGACTTCTATAAACAAGCCCGGCTATAAATAGAATGCAGCAGGAAAAAGTCTTCATATAAGCCAGCGGGCCGCATTCCAAACTGGGAAAAGATAATAAAGTGATCACATCCAATAGACGTGGATACAATAGTGCCCTCTCAGATATCAGAGGGGATGAGAACACGTGACCTGATGTTTGTGCTCTCGCAGGAAAGACGTCTGTTGCTCACGGCAAACTTTTAGAAGATATCATTGTTTTTGTAGATGTTGACCTTTTCTTGCTTGCGCTTTCAAATATCAAATGTCGACTTTAATACGCCATCGGTGGATTTAAGCTATTTCGGCATCGTCGCGCTGTAAAGTTCGTTATTAAACTAGCAGTCACTTACTTTCTTCTTCGGAAGGTTCACGTCAAGTTTCATAGAGGCGCACTTGTTCAAAGTGTTGAGTCGTCTAAGAAGGAGAAAGACCAGAGGAAGAAGAAGGAGAAGAAGAAGAAGAAAACCATTAGAGTGGAACAGTAATAAAGGTCTGTTTGCAATTTCAAACCATAATGTTATCAGCCAGACGCATGTTCCATGGCACTGACTCCTGAACCTAATCAACTCAGGTAATTACCGGAAGCTCCTGTCTCTCTCTCTCTCTGACTCTCTCTCTCTCTCTCTCTCTTGCAAGTCAGCCCTATTTATGTTATGTAATAGTATTTTGGCATTAAATAGCAGATCAGAAACACACTTGTTGCATGTTATTATATCTGATATCTTGTTAATTCCCAAATTAATCCAGGTGGAATTTTTTACAGAAGGCATTTTCCATCATTGTGTGTTTTTTTAATACATATTTTAATTTCTGAATCGCAGTCCTATTTATTTCCACTTTAATTTGCAGATTCAGTTTTGTTTCACTTTCATTCTTCTGGTTTGTCATATCCTCTGTGGGGAAGTAATGGAACATTTTTGACGTTAGTCATTAACAACACGCCACACATGGAGCATCGGTGCAGGGAGCCCAGTGATTAGAGGTTTTGTGTGTCTGTGTGTGTGTGTATGTGTGTGTGTGGGGCTAACTGGGATAAATAAAGTGAGGGCACTGGAACTGTACACGGGCCAACAACAGCTCAGGGAAAAGATGACGGCATGAAACAGTCCCACAGGTCTGGACGCTGCGTCTGGCTTTTAGACGGAGGCTCATTTGCGGTGTGATAATCACAGTTCCTCACAGATTTGACAGTAAATGGCCTCAGATGGAGAATAGCTCTTAAAATGAACGATCTTCTAGTGTTTAAGCTTACAAAGACCTCACAAGATAGTCCATGGTGTAGTAAAGGAGGCAAACTGATGTGAGATTGTCCAGGTTGGTGTCCGTTGCTCCACATGCCGACAGAGATTTGAGTTTGGTTTCTAAAACAGGACGCAGCTTAACCCTGGGATCAGGGCGGTGACTCATCTGCGCCCAATCCATCCCTCGGAATTCTTTCACAGACATCCACATTACGCAGGGGTGGCTTTAGTGTTGCAACGGACAACAAAGACGTCCTTATGTCGCCATGGAGACGGGGGGGGGGGGGGAAGTCAGAGACAAAATCACGTTGGAAGTGGAACTGTTTCCAATTGTCTTCCATTTGTCCCGTGGCTAGTTTGGAATTTAGATGAGTTGCTTTAGGGTTGTTTAGAGTCACAGCATATTGAGGCGTGCGAGGCACCCTTCACGCTCCTCCCGCTTTCCTCTCAGGACGGTTCCCATGGCGACTGTGGTAAATGAAGAGCTGTTTTCATCCACGGCTGGAGAAAGTACATGAGCGGTCTTGCCCTACAGCAGAGCGCTGTGGAACCACCAGTTGTTGGCTTTGTGCGCTTTAATGTTCTTTCACTCGTCATAAAAATAAATACGGTGTGAAGTTGTGGCTTTTGCTCCGATGTAGAAGTACAGGGGATCTTATTGATGCAATAATGATAAACAGCAGCGTCTTTTCCCTCAGACAAAACAATTAAATTGACTCTAGTGCCGACTTCCATCAGTTTACCTGCAAAGAGGCTCCACCAGATCTTTGTCCAGAAAGTCATGATCTCGTTTCACAGGAGAGATGTCAATGGGGAACTGGGAATCTGCAGAAGTAGAAGGAGAAGGAGCATAGAGGATGAGATGGGAGGCTTGTTTAAATAATAAGATACTTCAACAAACAGTGCTCATAAATAAGATAAGTGGGGGAAAAAAAGTGAAGAGAACCAGATTCTTTGCAAATGTGGGAGAGCATCAAAGTTATTTGGGATGATTTTAATGAGATGAGACAGAATTCAGACTTGTGCAGGCATTACGTCGTGCTCTGGGTATGGGCCTCCTCTTACATAACCAAAGAGACTAAATCCAGACCCTCTGAATGTTGCATTCCACTGCATTCATGTGGCGTCGTTAAGTTTTTATGAAAAGCAGACGTGGCAGTGAAAAGCTGAGACCCCAACAAGGCCCAGCCTGTTCTCTGGGCGGGGGCACACCTGCAGATATAAGTTGGGGAAGAATGATTGAGTCCTCGTCACTAATCGCATTCCGGATGCTTTAACACGAGCGGAGACGCCGTCGGTGTGTTTTTGTTCCGACGAGCTGCAAAGTGTCCGCAAACAAACGTGCGGCACAAGGGCACATCAAAAGGTTCCGGGCACGACACCAGGGTCTGAGGGAGCAGAGCCGCTTTAAGCTGCGATAAAAAGCCGTTTCTCCCATGACTTCACCCTTTTACGCACAGAGGACATGTTTATGTAGTAACTCTAGCTGGGAATAGATTAGACTTAAAAGCAGCTGACGTTCTGCTTGTTTTCTGCCGTCTGGGGACGAGAGACGTGTCCCCGAGGCTTCCTGAGGACAGTTGTGTGAGTGAGGGGCTCGCTATGCGCTGCTGCCATGAATACGCGGTTTGTGTACACTGCTAAGGACCAGGGTGACTGACCAGACGACACAGTGTCCCATTATTCACTCCTCATGTTGAGAAACCGCCGGCCAGTGTTTTATGTCACCACATTAAAAAAAGCTATAATAAAGAAGCCGTTTTTGGTTTATCGCACGGCCCCTTTATTACTCCGCTCCTTCATTAATCTCCGCCTTATAACCAAACAACGCTTCCCCTTTTGGTGATGAATGTGTGTGTGGGAGTTTTTCCTGAGTGCTTTTATTACCTTCAAAGAGCTGAGCATATTGGGGGAATCCTGCCGCCCGCAGCCAGTCACAAGCTTCTTTCGCCTCAATTTCTGAAACATAAGAAGGTTTGTGCTTTAAGAACAGAGACAAGAAAGACCCTTTGACCATCCACATGAAGCTGGACACGGCCAGCGTAAACACAAGTGCATTTCATACCAGACTGGTGACCTTAGTGTTAGTGTGAAGGTGTTGCAACTCCGTCTGCAGCCGAACGTAAAGCATCCTGGACAGACTACGCTTATGTGCTGGAGACGTTTTTGACCGAAATTCCAGACAGAGACACCTTGACTTTAACCCTAACGAGTCTCCCTGAGGGTCTGGGCGGACCCCCACATGGGACTTTATGTAACCTGCTGCATATTTGCCTTAAAGACAGAATTAGTGACTACAATGTAAAGCCTCATGAAGACTAAATGATACAACTCATTCGTTCTTATAAAGACAGATTAAATAACAAGAAAGACAATATGAGTGAAAACCGCACAAGGGAAAATATCTATAATACATTTCAAAAGAGCCAGAGATAAAAAGAGAGAGAGAGAGAGAGAGAGAGAGAACAAAATAAAGCAGAAGACTATATTCTGTGGTTGTTGAGTCTATTTTTAAAATCGGATTCAATATTTCATTAAAAAGCTTCGGAAACTCTGGAGGCTTGGCTGCTGTCTGGAGCGGAATGTAAACGCAAACCAGCTGCCACGGTGACACGACGTGTTAGAGAACCCGGCTCAGCGCTCAGGACCACATACTGGTCCTGCTTGACCCCCCCAGTGTAAACTGTCTCCAGACCCGCTGCTGCTGCTGCTGCTGAGGATGACAATGATGATGAGGGGAGGAAACAGAGCACTGGCACTCCTCCATTAACGCTAACAGAGCTGGGTGCTATTTACAGCTTCAGCCAGTCAGACTGACTGACTGACTGACTGACACACCACTGCTACAGCACACACACACACACACACACACACACACACACACACACACACACACACACACACACACAGACACACACAGACACACAAACAAACACACGCTCTTTAAATGAGACAATTAAATACACAACTGTATAAAAGATCCACTAGAAATTTAGGAATTCAGCCATTAGTACTGATAGAAATTTTACTTTCCTGTTATAGAATCAAATGACGTAATTTTGTATTCATTTATCATCAAAAATAAGTCACTGTGGAGCTCAAATTTGAAAGTTTTGCAGCCAGTTTTTGACCTCAACACTATAAAGACTCATTCAAGATACAGGACTTGATCAAATCTAAAATATCTAACTGATAGATGTGGAAAGAAAATACAAAAATAATCAAGAACCAAATCATTATTATGCAGGAAAATACACCCGGCAGTTTTATCTCATTTACTCGTGAGTCACTCTTCAATAACAATAATAAGATTCGGTGGCCAAACATCTTTAACTTGTACTGACATTTTAAATATGTAACAAATCTATTTCTAGCCAGTGGCCCACACCTCCGTCTGGGTTCCCACACTTTGCCTCTAAATCCCAGCAGAGAGATCAACACGGCGTCCTGAACACAAGCTGCACCCGCGTCTCACTGTGTCTCCCATCACACGCCTGACGTCTCCGTTCCCCCGGCCGCCTGAGCCTCTGTCACACTATAGCTGAAACACGAGCCGGCAGCCATTCATCGCACAATGCTGCTTAACTGCGGCAACTGCTGCCTCGCAATGGAAATACGGCTATTGTCCCCTTAATTTCCTCCAAAGTGTTGATCTGGGACTCACCTGTGCTGCTGCTGTGGCTCTGAATCACTGGCAGATCAATGAAAAGTGACTTTGGTCTTCAGACTGACCCACAACTGAATAAATATTAACATTTCCCTGCGTCCTTGGATGACAACAACCTACTGTTTGCCCCCTTAACCAGCGGTTGAGTCAACATGTGTGCTCTGCCTGCCGCTTCTGTTCCATTCCCACCTGTCTCTCTGGGAGGTAAAGCCTTTCTGTCTCAGCCAGACTTCCCTCCCAGGTGGATAATATCAGCCCCTGTGTTATTCCACCGCAGCACACAGTGCAAGAGAGAGAGAGAGGGAGAGAGAGAGGGAGAGGGAGAGAGGGAGAGAGAGAGGGAGAGAGAGAGAGAGTTGGCCAGGTTCTCTTGTGTCCCACAGCCATAGGTTGGACCATTGGGAGCAACGTAACACGATCTGGGAATTCCTCTCTGTTTGGCATTCTGTAACCTGATCCGAGACACTCTGTCCTCTCATCCTCTCTCTAAGGAAATCTCTGGTGGATAAAAGGCTGGGCGGGCGTCGTGCCAGAGACCCAGACCTTGCATTTACTCCGCGGCTTAAAAACTGTGTACAGTGTAAAATTACAGTCGGGACAAAGAGATGAAACCCGGCACGGCGGCGGCACAATGGACGCAAAATGTCAAAAGCAGTGTAGTACGAGTGCGTATGTGGCCGACGTGTCCCACAAGGGCAACTCCTTCCTTTACAATTCCATTTATGCAACATTCCTTATCCAGATCAGTTGGTTATGCAATTCGGTTGCAGAGATAGGACACGTAACAATGCGCCGCGGGAAAAGATATGGCACACACACACACTCACACACACTTGCACACACTTACAGAGTCCTTGGCCTGAGCAGATACCACTGCTGCCAAACTCATGACAGCTTTAAAGGCCTGCTTCACATTCCAGGCCTTCACACATATTTAGGGTTTGAGAGCCAGCGCAGGTAAAAGACCTTCGAGGATTTTATGTAACAGGTTCTTTTGTCCACCGGCCCGAATCTCTCTGACAGCAAAAGCTTTCCTGACTCACACACACACACTTGAAGAACAATAAACAAATGCAACTGGGTTCATTCAATCATCTTTGTTGTGAATGAAAATAAGCCGTGTTTCTTTTCATCCCTCTTCCTCGCCTTCATGCGTCTCCGCCTCCAAATCCCTCAGTAGACCAACGACCTAATTTATTTCCGTTAACAGTTTATTGGCGTACTTACGTGATGTTTTCATCATACAGTCGGACGGCTTCATATATCCTTCAAGGCTTCTCTCAACATGTCAGAGCATCTTCATTCCCACGCTGAGCCACATTCCTGCTCTGGCTCGCTCTCTCTCTCTCTGAGCACAGCTTGCAGTTTGAACTCCACGGCTCCCTTTCTCCTTTCTCTTTTCCATCTGCCCCCCGACTACCATGTGCCTGCCCCACTGCTCAATCTCTCCCTCCACCCACCCCCTTTCCTCCCCTCCAGTCACCCCTCCACCCTCCTCCAGCTTCTTGCTCCTACCCTCCTCCTACCCTCCTACCCTCCAACCCTCCTACCCAGCTCTGCCCACGACAACTCTTTTATGCCCCACTCAGCACATTTTTGGCAGAGAACATCCAATCTGTGGCCAAAACGTGGAGCGCTGCCTCTGTGGATGAAATATGAATGACTTTGCAAACATCTCCCTAATGTTTTCAATCATCTTGGCTCAATTATATGAAAACAGCATTCAGAATCTCCTGACATTTTTCTCCTTAAAAGCTCGACGTGGGAAATGTTTCATTTAAACAAACAAAGGGGATTCTCGATCGGCCGAGTCCAGATGTTTCAGCATGTCGTCAAGACGGAAAAACCGTGGGCAGCAGCCAGAGCGGAGAGGGAAAAACCATGACATAAACGGCCAGCAGTCAGCGGCGTTGAATCATGCTGAGGCAACGCCGCTCACAAGACTGAGTGCTAACATCATCAGAATGATACAGTCGTCTGTTTCACCTCTGTGTCGGCGCCTTTGTCTGAGAAAACCTCAATGAATAAGAGAGACTGTGTGTGATTTGTCATGGAGGACAGACAGCTCCAGTGTTACTCTAGGAATACCTGCATAGACTCGCATCAATCATACATGGACTCATTTAGAATGCTGTTCTGCTTAATAAAGATGTTCCTGACACCAGAATCTGTCATATTTGAAGGAGGATATTGCATTAGTTTCAACACGGGGACGTGATAAGAGACATTTATGCTCCCAGGATTACGTAAGGACATCACATGTACAATTTCCTAAAGCGTAAACAGAATTCCAGATGTGGTCGGCGCTGTCCTGCCTGCCTCGGCTCCTGACGCTTCCGCCGTCTCCTCTTGTAAAACACACACTTTTCTGACCTACTGGGGGCCCCGGGCGGATGTACAGTAAAGCTGAGACAGAGGCAGAATGACGCAGGTTATCCACTAGAGACACCTCAACAAACCACTTAGGGATAAATAAATGTTAGGCACAGCAGAGCTTTATGAGCGCTGCCAAACAAACCCGCCATTTACAAGAAATGACAGTGCGGATCCTTAGAAATGTCTCTCTCTCTCTCTCTCTCTCTCTCTCTCTCTCTCTCTCTCTCTGTCCCTCCCCCGCACCGCGCTGTCGCACAGACGGCCGCCGAGTGAATCAGCCAGACAAGCCGCACAAATATGTCAGTCAGAACGAAAACAATCCCCCGGTGGACTGCGAGCCAACATTGAGTTGGTCTGTATCATAAACACCTGGAGGGAGACGGACGAGCCTGTAAAGCGGAAACAAAGAGCGTCAGGCTGGTGGAGAGGCGTCGTCAGGAGGTGAGGCCGCCTTTCTTCTCCTTTATGATACTAATTGCCAACAGACACCCACACAGACACCCCCACACACACACACACACACACTCACTCACTCACTCACAGGCTTACTGTAGAAGTGAGACGAGACAGACAGCCGGGGGGGGAAGCACCCTGCCCCCCTCCTCGTCCTCGTCTACCCAAAACCACAACATCTGATGTCTCATGCTCAAAATAGCTCAACGTTTCCGTCTGTCTAACAGATCTCAATTGTGCTTATCGGACCGAAGAGGAACTGCAAAATACCAGTCGATAACAAAAGATGAATGCGGCCGACCGACAAGCCACTCGCTTGTAGATACAAGTCACGGATCTCTGAGGGGAAATGACGGCGATGCATGAGATGGATTAATACCGCAACGCCCTGTGTTGCTCAGCCAGTGTCGTGGGAAGAAAGACGCCCAATTTTCAGGGGTAGGTTTTTAAAGAAGGCGGCCCTACATGTTCCTCACAGTCCCAGTAGGCTTCATCCTCAGCACAATATGCCGTATCATCAGCATAACAGGAGTTTCCCCCCCTTTGCCGATATGACACACGTCTTCTAGATTCCCGTTACGGAATGTTGGCACAGCATGGAGGTGAATGGCGGTGATGAAGGAGATTATGTGTGTGCAGGTGAGTAACACTGGATCAAAGTTGAACCATGACGCAGTGATTGGCATATGAGCTGGCTGGGTAATTACAGAGGCTGTGCTGAATCAACCCGCCGACGTCCAGCCCCCTCATTTGATCCCGCGGGACACACGGCGGACGTGTCACTCTCCCGCTGACGGCATGGGGCGCGGGTTTGAAATGATCGGCTCGGGGCTTTTCGTTGCTAAGACACCGAAGCAAGATTTCCTCAAATACAAATGAGCTAGAAAATCCTGAGCCCGCTTTTGCCCTGTGGACTGCAGTGACCTGTGGAGAGGTCCTTTCACTGGACCACAGGTCTCCAGTCACCAGTGCTTATACAATGAGGACCTCAGTGCCTCCTGAAGGACCCGGGCTTTAGGACAAACACTGTGCCAGGCACGGAACAGCCGCTGCCAGGGAGGTATTAGCATTCTGAACGTATGTGGGTCAGAGTTTCTCCACATCCACGCTTTTATTCACCAAACGCCATTTCTTTACATTTCTCTCCCCCTTTTTTAGAGACAAAATGTAAACAGAAACCCTTCAAATCAAACTCTTACAGTATTCCTTCATGTATAAACGAGGTCTTGTTTAAGAAGCTTTCTATGTTTTTAATGAACTCCACCTCTGCCCCTGAAAGAATTGGGGGGCTACCTTTCATTTCAGAGCACACACACACACAACACACACACACAGCAAGAGCTTATTGATTCTGAGAGTAAATAACAGGACTGTGCGAGCTCGGAGGTGCTGTTGTTGACCGTTGCCAAAGCTTGCCGGGTCAAAAGTCATCTGGCCTGTGTTTTTCTCTAGAGGTCCTGTATTGAATTTAA
The DNA here is from genome assembly GCF_046128005.1 of Genypterus blacodes. Lineage (NCBI taxonomy): Eukaryota > Metazoa > Chordata > Actinopteri > Ophidiiformes > Ophidiidae > Genypterus > Genypterus blacodes. The sequence goes on from NW_027466845.1 coordinate 2,927,489, forward strand.
ACAAGGGCGGCACAGCTGTGGTAACACTCTCCTCCACCTCTGAGGGACACCCAGAGAGAAGCTCCTTTCATCTTCAGGGGTTACAACCCATCAACTCTCTCTCTGTCTCTCTGTCTCTACCTGTCTGCCTGTCTGCCTGTCTGTCTGTCTGTCTGTCTGTCTCCCTCTCTCAAGTCTGCCACTGACAGTAATCCATACACGCGTTTGCGTTCAAACACCTAGACGACCATCAGAATACCTTTGTTCCTTTACAGTACTTTGGTTAACAGTAATCTCATCAGACAGGAAGCCAAGGCTGATTCATGCCTGCCAGTAGAGACGGGGGTTTCTACTGTTAAAGCCACGTGGGATTAGCAGGAACTTGTAAACAGTTCTTCACAATGGAAAATCACTTAAAGTTGTTTCTAAAAGAAGCAATTATAGTCTATGTGGTCCGAGACTTCAAACGGCAGACGTGCAGAGAAGAGGAGAAACGATGGGAGGAAGGCGGTCTGAGTCTGAAGCTGGACTGAAACTGAGGGATTTACAAATTAACACCGACCCAAAGTGTAGAATGAGTCAGAGCCAGAGGAGGAATAAATGGGCTGTGATGTTTGAGCTGCGTGGCCTCGGAACAAGCCAGAGCTTCAAGGTTCAAACCATTAGCTCCTTTAGCCAATATCTCACATGCACTCAGTTTGGAGAAAATGTTCTAGCAACCACATGACAACTCCCAGCGGTCCCTTAGCAAAACAGCGCTAACCGAGGGGAAGGTTGGAACGCGCTCCAGCTTCACAGACAGGTGTTCTCCCGACCCCCCGGCCCCCCCGGCCCCCCTTCGGTCACACTACAGGACACTTCATCAACAGACGCTCTGAGACGAGTGTCCTTCACTACAAAAGGGGGACCTCTGATCCCAGACTTCTCAGATGGACGAGACAATTCACTTCTCCCCAGATCCCTCGCCACCGTTTTTACTGCCAGCGACTCGGAGCAGAGCAGAAATCAATCAGCGGGGCTTTCTGTGAAATACATACAGCAGTCACATCCAAACCACCGTGCACAAGCTAAACACTTCCAGACATTGGACTGCAGCCACGTTCCCACGCATGTTTAAGTGTTTAGACGACCGTCCTGCAGGGGTTTCAGACGGGATTTGCTCTCTCGGTTGATAAAAACATCAACTTTGGCTTTTGGAGATTTTCCTCCGGCACACATAGCTTAAACATGTCGTCACTTCTCTCTGGCTGCTCAGCTGAGGCTATTCACTGGATCCACAGACAGGTAAATAGATGACACACAGCAGGATGGATAACACAGCATCAAGCATCTATGATGAAATCAGCAGAGAGGTCATCGCCGCTACAATCACGTTCTTTTCCCCTTTTTATCTCTTGTTGCTTTTGGTGCCAGTTATATAAGTCCGCCTCTCAAAGGTAATAAAAGCTCGACGAATGAAACACAAACAGAGAGACAGCCGGTTGTGAGAGATAAGAAGCCGCGTCGTACCTGTGGGCATCTGTGCTGCCCTGAGTCCGGATGGAAGGCGTGAAGATAGAAAGGGAGAGTTGGACCTCGGTTAGTCCTGTCTGACTTTCCCTCAGCTGCGGTCTAAGTCCAACAACATCCCCTCTGGAGCTGTCCACTTCCCCCTCTCTCTTTCTCCTCCCTCTCCCTCTCTTATTCCCTCCCTCCCTCCGTCCCTCTCAGCGGGACTCTGATCTGGTCTGTCTCACTTGTCTCCTCTGCTCCCTCCTTCTCCTCGTCCCCTCATACCAGGCCTGCTACTGTGCAGCTGGGTCCTTCGCAGCTCAAGTGTCCCGCGTGGTTGTGTAGCGTTTTTAACTGTATCTTTAGACACAGCAACGTGTCCTGCATGTGTGTGTGTGTGTCCCGAAAGTCCATGCACGTCCTGATTTATGAAAAGCACAGTGGGCTGCGTGCCTCGCCATGTCATGCTGTTTTCCCACTCTTAATATACGGTTGTGTGGCTGTAATTCTTCTCTCCCTTTGATAGTCTATATAAACACTGTCATTTGGTTTTCCGTGAGCACTGTCGAACACAACCGAGGGGGGGGGGGGGGCTATGAACTACTGACAAACAGACCGCCAGCTGACCCAAAATCTCTGCTCCGACACGGAAAAGGAAGCGCCGGAGCATCATTAGCACGTGTTCCCCGAGTCCCGGCACCCATCAAGCGTGTCCTGATGAAAGGTTAGCGGTGGCTAATAAATGGAAAATTGCTGTAAACTAACGGATGATGGTTGGTGTGTAACCATGGTTTCCTAAGGCTAAGGGTGCAGAGTGAAGGGGTCGAGAAAAAACCCCCAGAAGAAGCTCTTGTGAAGTGGAGTCCCTGCAGAGCCGCGTTAGGTCCACCTCCCCTCTCATTTGGACAGGATCCCAGAGGGGACGACGCGGGACTCCCTCTTTCTCTGGGAATGGTCTCAGAAGAGAGTCAGAGGGTAGCGAGGGGGCCAATGTCAGAACAAGGGCCCCTACCGTGAGAAAGCCCCTTCGGGACCTCCACAATAAAAGCATGGAGCCATCCCTTGGGGGACGCCGTTGCTAATTAACAACATCAAAGCGAACGGGAGGCCACAAGACCTCAGGAGCGTCCTCACACTCGTGCAAACAGACGAGTGCGTGACGGTAATGATGATCCTGTCAGCATGTGTCGTTGTGTGTGACGCAACAAGCTCAACAACTGTGCCTGCTTCATGAGAGTGTCCACAGTCCGTTCCTCACGCATACACACACACACACAAACAGACACACACACACAGTGCCAGAACATTACATTCTGAGCCATTTTTCATGCGTGACCCTCAGTGACAGACTGTAGTCTCCCGGTCACCGCCTGTCTGAACGGCCCGTAAAGTGAAGGGGCAGCAGCTGGATGAACGTCTCCAACTGTCGAGTAATGTGCATTTCTACCACAGGAGGGCGACCAAGCATTGACCCCTGGATAGGGGAAACGTGAGCAGCACAAGGACACTAAACACTTTATGAAACCATGAATAAGCTTTACATTATGAGAAACACTGAAACTTGGATTTGGAGCTGATTTCTCTCTCTCTCTCTCTCTCTCTCTCTCTCTCCCACACACACACACACAGAAGGAAAGCAAAAGTGTTATAATATCTGCTGTAGGTCTTAACAACAGGCCAGCTCCCCCACGCTGTCCTGCAGATAATCCTCACAACACTCGGGGCTCGATTCAGTGCGTCACATAATGTCTTTGTGTGCCGTTCATTTTGTTGACCGCATGTTAATACGGTTTTCCAGTGAATTAGCATTTTCTTTCCTCTGTGGAATGTCAAAGGCAAAGTTTTCCAGCGTGCCGGTTAATATGTGACTTTCCGTTCCTGTTACAGTGCAGCAGAGGCATTTGTTCAATCTCCACTTAGTGAATGATTAGCCCCGGCCCATGTGGCAGCTGTCAGCTACTCGCCGGAGGAATTACATGAGGGCTTTTTCACGGGGGGGAGACGTGAGCCCGGCCTGCCCTCTCCAGGCAGAAATGGGGATCTGCATTAAGAGCTTTGTGAATGTGACCTTTATTTACACGGGGCTGGATTGAGTCGGTTTGTTAGGAGATTCTTGAATCATTCACTGGTTCTTTATCAGCAGGGAGGGAGATTACTAACGGCGACGCGCCACATGCTGTTACAATTTGGCTGCAGAAACACACAGGCTGGGGGAACAGTGGAAGTAAAGTGCCACCCACTCAGGAGACTATTTGCTCTCCTCCCCTGTGGATCTGTGGGCTAGATATCAACATATGGGCTGCGATCTGAAGATGTTTGGATTGTTCCATTTAGATTTAGGTGGATAGAAGCTTTTGCCCGGACAAAATGTGTCTGATTCTAATGAGATACTGGCCAGAGAGGAAACTATAATAAACATGGGGACTATCTCTATTAAAGATCTGTCAGAGCACATTCTCCTTTATACTTTACTGTGACCCAACCTTTTATCAACTTTGATCAAAATTTGCAACAGTTCAGTTCATAACGTTGCAGTCAAGTTACTTAAAAACAAACATAGAAACAAACCAAGAGATGTGTGGGAAAGCAAAACCTTCTCCTTCTTCTAAAGTGAAATGATCTAGAGTTTGAATAATCTTAAGTCAATTCTAACAAGTCAGGATATGAGAATGATCACAGTGTTTGATTATAAAGAGAGATGATTCACAACTAACATGAATATCCAGCTTTGCCTCTTTAGCAGACATTTAGTTGGCGACTCTTCTTATGATCATAAACATATTTGCTAACAAACAGCACATAATCACGGCAAGAAGGTAAGAGGAACAAGTCAACATCAAAACTTTAATCTCTAATTAAAAGTGTGTGTGTGTACTGTAAGTGCAGTGACACTGCAGCCAATTACCGCAGACAAAATTGCTTTTTGGTGGGCGTCCGGATAATTTCTGAGCCTTTAAAGGCCTCCAGGACGCAAACAAAATCTGCATGACAAACACAAACACTGAGGCGCTTCATGAATAAAAGATCATCTCAGCTCCGTGTGCACTAAGTAAACAGTGTGTAGGCCTGCGTCCTTACTTCTCATCAAACCTCCATTTGAATCAAGGCCCTGTTATATTTGTTTCACATGCAGATGATCTGAGGAGCCACACGTTGGAGCAAAGCGCCAATGAATAATTCAGAGCTTGTTTTTTTTGGTTTGTTGCAGAGAGCGGCGTCTAACTAGATCCCACACCTCAGAGAGCCTTTTACCGTTACCGCTCCTGAAAGGACTCAACGACTCGCCACTTCACAACACAAACCCACTTCAGGCTGCTTTTCTAACAATCGGCCCTTCCAGTCGTCAGAGGAGAACACTGGTAGGAGGGTAAAGCTTGTTCTCTTCAGCCAGCTGGAGTGTTTTCTGTACTGTTAGAGCACTTTCTGCTGCAGGGTCTACATCATCAGCTTTAGTTAGACTTTACAGGAGGATTTAACATCGCAACTTTACTCTTTTAGTTGTGATTTCAACAATTTGATGGCAAACTCAGCCTGCTTGATACTGGAGAATATAAGAATATATCACTGATTCATTTGATAGGGAAAATACATATGTTGCTGATTCACTCACAAAAATGGATTTTAGACAAAATACTATATTTTTGTCAAATGGAAGGAGCCATCACATTTGTACAGTAAAGCACTCTGACAAAGATAAAGAGGTTAAAAAGCTTTAACACACTTAATATCCACTATTATAAATAATTACACAATGATAAATAGTTAACATGTCAATACAACAAAAATATATTAAAGGTGAATTTGGAAATACAAGCTCAAACATGGATGAAGCCAAAAGTGTTGAGTTCAATCTGCCGTCAGTCTGCAGGAAAGCGGGCCTGTGTTGTATAAACACGCTGATACGAGCCAATAGGAAAAACAAATGTGTCTGACAGCACGTTACCTGAAGGACAAAGGCCTTTCAGACATGACAGCCACATAAAAGACACGCTGTGGAACTGCAGGAGACACACACACACACGTTCATTCATTGACGAGCACACAGCTGCCACGCAATAACTTGTGTCATTTGACAAGAGGCGAGCGGCGTCCTCGGCCATGTCAGAATGCACTAATGGACTTTCCAGAGCAGAGAGCGGAGCCCGCCGGCTGAGCCAAGGTCAAGAAGCCACGGAGAAGAGCCAGAGACAGGTCACGCTGGACAGAGTGTCTTTTCCAAAACACAACAGCCGTCCACAACGACACAAAACAGCCACAGTCCCAGGGAGCGAGCCTTTAGTCACGCAGCAGACGCACTCAGGCCAGGCCGGGTTTCCACCATGAGCAAGTTTCCAAGACTTTTCCATGGATAAAGTGAAGCACTTCCACTACCTAAGAATATGATTCCTTCGTAATGTTTCTCTGTTCAGTCTGGTTACCACAACAAACCTGCTTGCTGCTGTGGAAAAGAGTGGAAGTCCAACGTCTAACAGAAAGAAAATGTTACCTGAGATGCATTCTAATGCCATGAGTCTTAGTATGATTCCTGGATGTTTCCTATCAATGGCCTGTTTCAATTGCACCTCTTCACATCTCATCATAGTCTACTTCTAGTAATAGAGATTCCTAGAAACCATTCAAAGACAGAAACAGCCACAAGCTGAAGATATTACCGCAGCAAAGAGTTGGTAAAATATGATTTAAATACAACAATCTGTGAGGAAGGAGAGAAAACCAGAGAATCTCGCTGGAATTTCCTTCTCGGTGGCGGCACGAAGGCCCAGACGAGGCCGTAGGTGTAAGAAATGTGTGAATCCAGAGCGTTTGAATGCATTCAGCACGTGTGAGGGCCTAAAGCGGACACATGCGCCCAGCGTCGGCGAGGAAACATTCCTCTTTTTGACGCTTGAGTAGCGGCAGCAGATGCAGAAATCCTGAGAATCTGGGCTCCAGATGGGCCGAGCAAGGAAGGAGAGAGGGAGAGAGGGAGAGAGAGAGAGAGAGAGAGAGAGAGAGAGAGAGAGAGAGAGATTATGGGAGCGGAGGAACTCGGGGAATTAACTCATTCAAAATGTCTCACTGGGAATGAATAATTAGAATCTTGATAATCAATTCATATCAGTAAATAATTAAGTAAAAATGTGAAACGTTAACTGTCAACAACTTACAATGTGTTGATGAATCAATCAATTGTCGATTATGAAAATAAAGGATTAACCCTCTAATCGTCTCTGTATCTTCAGTCAAATTTATGGAAAACACACACACACACACACACACACACACAAAGCCCCGGTGGCGCTAAAATGCCATCAAATCGGAAACATGACTAAGACCCCATAGGCTTCCCTGGAATTTGGGGTGAAACAATACGTGAGTGACGCTGCCCATGACCGCGGCCCCGCTCACTTTCAGCCTGCTGTGTCAACAGGCCGGCCAGCTGGAATGCAGGAGCCACAGGGACGCACAGAGAAAGCTTGCAGCCAGACGCTTCAACTACTACCTCGCCGCCAGTGGCCATTTCACGCAGGTATTCATCACACGGGGCCCGGGCGGCAGAGAGGGAGAAAGGAAATCAAACTCACACCAGGATCCACGCTGCTCCTCTGAGCAAAGAGAAGGAATTTGAAAGTGAAAATTGCTCAATTATGGCATTAAAAACGACTACTTTGGCTAAAAATAGATCAGATTTCTCAAAACTCTCCACTTTAGCCCGACAAACTGATCACATAATATCTATTCATACATATTTCCTTTAATAACTATCATTACTGGTGGTTAGTTCACTTCATAGCTTCTATTTACTACATTTTAGACCTTTGATATCTGTATTTAATGAACAGTAGGGAACATTTCTGAGCCAACACTTAATCTTTAACACATCTCCAAACCGACTAACTTTAGCAGCTTCTCAGCACGTTCTGTTCCAACTCTATTATTAACTCTTATTTTTAAACTGGTGTGACATCCCAGCGTTTTTCATTTGTGTTGATAGTAAATGTGGATGACAGTCACACTTATCCAGCATTAAACAGAGCTACAGTGAATTCCATCGTGGCTTTTAACCTTTCATCTATTTCTAACTTGCACATATTTTCCGTCCTTGTCACATTTGACTCAAATTGTGGGTTTGCGGTCAGAGCAGACATCTGTAATCTGAAAAGACGAGCCGGGGCTACATGACTCCACACGCCTGGAGCCATCACGGCATCAAGATCCCCCCACCCCCCCTGAAAACAAGAGCTCCCCCTCCTACACGCAGCCTCCGACGGCATCGTGACACACCGAGACAACAAGCGGGAGCCTTCATCCTTCATGTGGCCCTAAAACACACAGACGTGCCTGTGTGATGCGTTTAGGTGACTCAGGCGTGGGACTGTGACTGAGAGGAGAGATATGCTGTCGGCTGGAGATTCTTCCTCCATGAAAAAAAAAAACGGTTGTGTTATGACACGCGGTCAGCCCTTGATCCGGCCTCACACCTGCCGGAGGGAGAGGAGGAGGAGGGCGGGGCTTGGTGGAGCTTTATCTTCTGTATTGTCATGCGTGCCTCGCCCCCCCCACCTCCCTCCCTCCTGCCCCTCCTCCTCCTCCCTCTCTCCAGACAGACCCCACAACATCTCAAGGTAAAGACCTGAGGAAAGCAGAGAACGAGTCCAGGGATTATCTCATATCTGGTGTTTACACTCTGGGCTTTCCTCTTGTTACATAACCGATTAGCTTTACACTTATCAATATTTGTACTTCTCATTTAACGCAAATCACTCACTCGTCCAATCTGACACCCAGGACTAGTTCCTGTCTAAAGGTCACGTCTGACTGTGTTTACAGCTCCAGCTTATTTCTCTGACATTTCACCCTTGTGTGTGTGTGTGTGTGTGTGTGTGTGATCTGACGTTTCATAAAGGCATCAGCTGATCCTTAACCTGTATTGTTTCTCCAGCCCCTCCTGCATCCATACTCTCACACTCCTCATGCGTCACACGTTGTTTACTTCATGTTTTGGCTACCAAACGTCACAAACAGCACATCAGCTTTGTTTCATACCCAAACACAGAGCACAGTTTGGAATGTCATCCCCGGCCGCCTACCCTACCTCCAGCAATCCTCTTGAGCAGCTGCTGCCTGGCGATGATCCTGCCCAGCCTGTACCCGGAGCGTCGGCGGCGGTGATCCATCCTCAGGTAGATATCCTGAGTTTCTGGGGTCATGCTGCCCAGACATTCGTTGCCTGGCGACTCTGGGAGCTCCTTAAACATGACTACAGCGCCCAAACCCCAAACAAGCCCCTCACTACTGGACTGGTACACACTCCCTCTCTCTCTCTCACTCAGTCACACACACACACACTCTGCCACCAACTGCAAAACTTCACACACAGACGCAAAGAGCCTAAAGTGAGCTGCGAGGGGACAGAGGAGCTGTGCTGAGGGGGAGGAGTGCCGGCGCTCTACCTCTGGCTGTCACGTGACTGCGCCGGGGCCAATGGGAAGGCGGGAGCGCCGGGGGAGCACAGCCCACCTTGTAAGAGCTGAATCCAGTGTCTGTGTGAGCGCTCGTCAGCTTCCCCCTGCTCCTCTGGAGGGAAATATAAATACCAATGGAATGCCTGTGAGCTGAGTAAGGAGAGCGGCAGTGGGAGTAGAGGGGTGTGGGAGGGCTTGCAAAAATAGTGGATTTCGGGGCCCAGCCCAGCTCCAGAACAACTCTCCCGCTGTTGCCGGCCACACAGGTGCCAAGTTTACAGGGCGAGAGCGAGTGTGTGCCTTTTAGGGTGGAAAGGCTAGGCGGCGTAAAGAGACAGAGAGGGAGACGTTGTTCTCAGCAGCTTGGAGAATGCAAATGTCCGCTCCCCCACCCCCATCTCGCTCTCATGTAACCCCCCTTCTGCTTCCAGCCACAGGAAGGCCTCACAGCAGGCCTCCGTCAGACAAACTTAAAGCCTGAATACGTATATGAGCGAGCGAGCGAGCGAGATCCTCCTACGCACCAAGAGAGAGAGAGAGAGAGAGAGAGAGAGTGGGTGAGAAAGAGAGAGAGAGAGAGTGTGGGTGAGGGGGGGCGACTACAGATCCTCAGTGTCTGAAGCAGGAAAAAACACCACCGTCTTCAAACTCCATCCATCTCAGCTGTTTTCCAAGCACGGAACAACAATCTTCTCACACCTGAAATAGTGAGCGGGGGTCCACATCCGGACAAACAGAACCCCACCCAACCAATCCAGGGCCGGGGGGGTGGGGTTGGGGGTTTTGGGGGGGCCTGGCCCGCTCTCCTTGTGACTGTCGTGGTCTCTCTGCATACAAGCCTCGCCTGTGTTTTATGAGCGTGGCGCCATACATGTGAATAGAGCACAAACGGGCACGCAACCAAGTTAAACACAGCCCCTGTCTGTTCCTCGCTCACTTTCTGGCAAAATCCAGCCCGAGCTTAAGCCCACAAAGGCCACAATTCAGCAGCACACTTCAGAGCTCCTCTGCAGTTTCATAAACCCCTCCCGGGTTTAATGGTCCGCCCCACACCCTGAGCTCCAGCTAGTCTGAGGCGGAATGGTTGCTTATTTAAAAAGGCGGTAAGTGACGGTGTGACGTCATGAAGCTGATTTAAAGGGCGTGACTCCTTCTGTACACACCTGTGTGCACAGACGGAGCAGAGGGATCAGCATCATTGGAAGAGACAGATGTTAGAAATGAGTGACGTGACGCGATGTGAGCCCCTTCCCTCACTTTCATCCTTCCTCCTCCTCCTCCTCCTCCTCCCCGTCTAGACGAAGACATTTGCTGAGCGCATCATACGTATCACATTGCAGAATCAATCAACCGCTGCTATGCAACATAATAATGTATGAGGTTAGGGGTGTGTTTGTGTGTGTTTGTGTGTGTGTGTGTGTGTGCGGCCCTGATTCAAATGCCTCAGCCGGATTGTGAAAGAGCCACCAGTTATCCAGTGTGTGTGTGTGTGTGTTCCCCTGGTGTCCTTGTGTTTAACTCTGAGCTGCATGCCACAGAGAAATGGCGGTGGTGTGTCCTAGGTGGGAGTGTTGTGTGTCAGGCGCTGTGACTCCGGCTCTTATCAAACTTGTTCCAACACGCCTCCGTCTGGCTTTCGGGAGCTCAACTACTATACAGCACAGCAGAAGGAATCCAGACTCACATTACACACAAACACACACACACACACACACACCCACACAAACACATACCGAGGCTGCGTGGGATGACAACACACTCGACAGAGAGAGGAGGAGAATCATTCTACGGCTGTTCTAATATCTGTGTAGATGTAAATATGCATGGAAAGTATTTAGTCAGGGCGGCGAAGTGGAGGCGTGTCGCTCGCTCTGCAGGTGTGATTACAGACGAGACTCTGATTCTGAACATGGCCCAGGCTGGAGACGACGGTCAGATCCGTCCTGAGGCACCTGAGTGGTGTTTAGGTTTTTGATGCGTTGTTATTCAGCAGCAGACACGTCTAATCTGGAGCGGACAGATTCTACCTCAGCAGCCAACGCATGTCTGACTTCTTCTTCCTCTTCTTCTTCTTCCTCTCAAACCTGCAGGCATCCAGAGCTGAACCTGATCTGCTTCTGACCTGCATATTAAGTTCTTAGTAGTATGTATAGAAAATATTATAGCTATAAAAATGAGCTGAAAGGATGAAGAAGATCTGCAATAACACTCATTTTGCAAACTACCCAGGAAAATTTGAAAACATTTAATTGCTGCTAATGCTGTAATAAATACATTTTGTCATTTATGTCTGTAGAAGATGCAAACACACTTGCCGACGGACGCATATGTGCATACATGTGTGAAGGCAACATGTTTATCTTCCTGTAAGAACAGAGCTGCTTTTACTGGCAGGGCCGTCCTGTAGCTTGTAATCACATTACTGTCACGCCTGTAATAACTGGAGGGGACGTCCTTACTGCCAATACTGTAATAACACACACACACATACACTCACACACACACACACACACACACACACACTTTTTCCGTCCTCAACTGGTCACTGAGCCGTTTCATTTGCACGTCCACATCTTATTTCATGCAAACTGCTAAGTCGTTATTCCATTATGATGCAATGTAAAAGTCAACAAAATCATTAGATCACCAAATGTTTCCCTGACAAACAAGTTGAACATTGCTGATGAGTCAAGTTTCACTGTGAAATACGAAGAATTTCCCATCAGCCTGCAGTTTCACTTCTGCTCCTGTAAACAGTGGTATAAAAAGCTTTCCCTCTTTCTATTTTAATCATTAACCCCTCACTGAACTGACCCGCCATGACGCTTTCATGTTAACCTGCATCAACCGTTCCTCTTGTCACACCGGAGAAGACAAAGCTCATATCGCAACGTGAGATCCATGCCGTCGCTCTGTTCCTCTCAAACCTGAGGCCCGTCACAGGAGCCAGCCAAGTCCCCATCACAGCTTTAATGTGCACAAAAGATTTGATCTATATCTCTCCCCGACAGCTGCCATCCATCACTGCTTGGCTGCAAACAGGTCGCCATCTGTGATTTGACACACACGCATTTCCTCGTTGACAGGCCAAATCCATTTCTGATGAGCTACATTTCGTCCATCAGGGATCGTTTACTCCTGACTTACATTTTCTAAAGAATCCAGGCCTCCTCCTTTCTGATTTGCCTAAAATTGTGGTCTGGGACGGTAGTCTGGGGTTTCTGTGCTGCCTGTCCCAAAGAACACATCTGGCTTGGATTCTAGAGTCCAACCGATACGAGACGCTGACACCGATATTGATATTTCAGGGTTAAAACAAGAACGAAGAAGAAAATCTGAGGATATATTGGCTGTGAGGAGTTTTTGGTATAAATATAAGCATTTGGGACAGAAGGCCGTCAAAGTTGGTTATTAAAGACAATGATACTGTATGGAGAGATGCTGTTCCACATGAATAACTGCTCGCTTTACTGCACCTAGTGGCAGAGTTGGGTTACTGCAAAAATGATCCATCATCTAATTCGATCAGCACACAATTAGGAGTCATTTAATCTGTTAACATGCAACGTTTAACTCAAGTTTCCCCTAAAGAAGGTTTACATTTCAACATTTTTCCACACCACTTATATATCATTTATCTGCTTGCGGCTACTAAGTAGATTTCCAAAGTGTTTTAGGATTGGATCATTATGTCAAAGAAAAGGATTCGATTGTAATGTTTCATGTTCTTTATTTCCTCAAAGGAGAACTATAACTAAATATAGTTCAGTCAGACTTAGAGTCCGCAGCCAGCAGGACAGAAACATTAGAGGTGAAAGCAAATATGTACAGTTTATTGATCCTTTTATTGGGATTTTGTTGCTAAGAAACCCCTCGAGTCCCAAATTGATTTCCTGCCAGCAATTCATCCAAGCAAACAAACATGACATCTGAAAAACTGAGACTGATAGATAGATAGATAGATAGATAGATAGATAGATAGATAGATAGATAGATAGATAGATAGATAGATAGATAGATAGATAGATAAGACTTTCTCTGCTCATCTTTTCCAAATCGTCCATAGCAAATCTTACACATTAGCGCCACCCCGCGGCAGCACATGGCACAAGGTCATTTTCTGTGTATTACCGCAGATCGAGTTTGTATTTACAGCTCGCTGCAGTTCGGTACAGTCCGTGTATGGAAAGTTAAAGGTGCATTTTACATTGTTTATATCGTATTAAATGTGCGGGATGCTTACAGACTAAAAGCTTTATGAGTGTTTAGTTTAGTTCACTGAGCGAATCAACGCTTAGAGTTTAAACGTATTTGAATTTTGAATGAATTAGACTCAAAGTAACCCGGCTTCCACATCCTTAAACTGTCGCAATAAGACGAATAACTATCCATTTATAAAAAGAATAATATCATTTAAACACACTCTCTCCCATGTGTCCGTCACGCTGCACGGTGAGCCTTCATGCATTCACACACATTCACACACATTGCCGCTCATACTTTGACTGACTCCGCAGTAATAAACGCAGGCGGGGGTTCAGCCTCTCTAAGCCCGGGCTCGAGGCTTCCTGCAGCGGGTTACTGACCTGCGAGTCTCCGCTCCCTGACATTCTTCCACAGAAGGTCCCAGGCTTTGGATGTGGAGCTCCGCAGCTGCTCGCTGAAGGAGCGCCGCAGCCGGAGTTTAGCAGAGTTTCTTCTAGATGTCATCCTCCATCAAAAGCCTCCACACGGACATAATAACACCAAGCCTCCACGTCCCGTTACGTGAAAGTCTCCCAGCGACAAAGTGTCTTCTCCTTCTTCTTCTTCTACTTCTTCTCCCGGGTAGAAGCTCTCTGTCCTGACTTTAATCTGTTGCCAGGTCCTCAGGCTAAGTTGTCAACATTTTGAGGAGAAAATAAAATAAAAAATAAAATATTCCTCTCACTTTAAATTAAATAAAACAACAAAGGAGCTGAGTGGCAAACCTGACACGACTTTCACACTTCACACCAGATGCGTGTGTGCGTGTGTGTACGTGTGTTCCTGTGTGTGTGTGGAGGCTCCACGCACACTCACAGCTACACAGTTATGATGCCTTCAGGTGCTGTAAGAAATATGGGAACTGCCAGATGGGCCCACATCTTTTACCATATCATTATAATATTATAGACAGATGTTGGATGGAACGTATAGGAATTTTACTTTGTAACCATAGGGGAACGCTTTCCTCCATTCCAGAAGATCTCTGCTACGATTCTTTGATTTTTAAAGACAAACTGGCATCTTGGTGTTGAAGGAAAAAAAACGTTTGAGTTGAGAATTTAACTTATTTGCAACAATGTTAACCTCAGTTCAGCTGCACTATATGTCTGACCTCCCTTTCCCCCTTTAACGTAGTCACTACAGCACAAAGTAGTTTAACTCTCAGACTTAAAGCTACATGAAAACAAAAACGCCACGAGAAAGGGTCCACTCAATTTGAAGTCAAACTAGAAATTTACAAGGAGTACTTGAAGGCAACATAATCTACAAACCACTTACCCAAACCACAATTCTCTCTCTCTCTCTCTCTCTCTCTCTCTCTCTCTCTCTCTCTCTCTCTCTCTCTCTCTCTCTCTCATATACCTTTCTACAGAATTCATGGGAAACTTCTGATATGTTCACTGTGGGCTAAATTACGCTTTATGCATCCTCTGGGATTTGACCTGAATTTAATGGGAGGGACGTGGGTGTATTATTTTAAAACTTAATGGGAGTAAAATGAGTTTGCTGCAGGTAGGTGAGAGGAGGTCAACGCAAGTGTTGAACAGAAACACGGCTTCGGTTTCAGCTCCGTTTACTTCTATTGTGTCAATAGCGTTCTTGACGTGAGTGAAAAAGCAAAGTAAATAAACATCAGCTCGGGTCAGAAGATGAGGAAGTTGTGACAAATTCTTTCATAAGGTTACTGTTTCCCTGCAAAACAACATCTTACATCATAAATCTGTTCGGAATGTCATCCCGCATCCTGCATGACCACTGGCTCGGATTTCAGTTATAATGGGTATAATTCTATTATAAACACGGCGACTTAACACGGAGAGACTGGCTGAGGACTCCGCTGCCCTCAGTTTGCCCTCTCTCTCTCTCTCTCTCTCCCTATGGCTGAAACTGAGTTAACATTAATTCATTCCAACAAGGAGATAGCCCCCTTTTGTCACGGAGCAGGATGGGTAATTTATAATACAAGGTCACATCGCCGGCTATCTGAGCCTCTGAGGGGGAGGTAATTATAGGGGCTCCGTTCCCCATTTGTCTTGGAGTGAAATAATGTGCAGCCGGGGAGAAACAAACCCCCCAAAACTCTCCTGAGCTTAGTGTGTCCGACGTTAAATTAGCATCTACATTTCTCAGGTGAGACCTCACTTAGCCTTCATTCTCTGGTAAAGATGGACTGACAGGCGTACATAAAAGATTTAACATTCCTCAGAGGGCGAAACATCAAAACTCTCCGTTCGTCACAGGATTCCGGGTGAAACTAAATAGTGTTGAGAGTGTGACAGGGTTGCGTCTGCCTGTGGAGCAGAATGAATTTGTCACAGGGCGTTCTAAAGGTTCGAACGGCTCTCCAGAGTGAGAAAACACTGATGGCTTTTTTTGGTTCAGCCTGGGTCAGCGGGAGGGAAGTGGTCACTGGCGATCAGCATGTTGCTATTTTCAGCCCCACTTGGATGACCCCAGGCTAAAATGTGCAGCTTGAAGGGCAGAAAAAACTCTCACTCACACACACATACACACTCTCTCTCACACACATTCATTGGCAGGCATGTGTGTGTGTCTGGAGAACCTGTTCCATTTGATCCCATGTCTTTTTAGGAAGGGTCAGGGTTAGGTCATGTCAGGCAACTTGTTTTCCGCTTGTCACAAAGACGAGGAAACCCAAAGCGACTATTTGGACAAATTAACAACAAAACCAGCAATTAACCCCCATTGCAAAATGAAAACGGACAACGCAGAAGCTTTAAATGAATCTTCAGACTGTCACACAGGTTGACAGCAGGGAGAAAAGGGCAGATGAATGAGTGTGTGTATGTCAACAGATGTAAACAAGGTATCAATCTTCAGCCTCTGTGACTGACAACACGTCTGGATCTGGACGGGCGGGACAATGCCATCGCTGTCAGCCCCGGGGAGTGAAAGTGATGGAGGGCGGGCCTGACCTCTCTCCAACATGAATCAACGCCGAAGGTAAACACGGCCTCCGACCGCTCACTTGCTCCGAACGAGCAAGCGCTGGCGATGAAGATGGTTAGTGGCTAGACTGTGATGGACCCTTTGGAGCGCTCTGTCTTTGGCAGGGGAAGCAACAGCAGATGCAAGCAGAGGAAGCATCAATCGGCCTGAGAATGTTTTCCCTGCGCTGACTCACCCACTTGTTTGTTTTGGCCGGGGCGGCTTTAGAAAGCTCTCGTTTTCCCATTTCCCTGAAAAACTGGCAGGTTTTCACAGCCACTTCTCCTCCTCCTCCTCCTCTCTTCTCTCTCTCTCTCTCTCTCTCTCTCTCTCTCTCTATCTTTCTTCTTCCTCCTCTCTCATAAATACATACGGATAAACACGCTTACACACCATCACGCAAACACATACACAGACATATTTATTTGTGCACTAGTTATCCAGATTCCAGTGTGTGTGTCTGTGTGTGTGTGTGTGTGTGTGTGTGTGTGTGTGTGTGTGTGTGCTGCCTGTGTCCGGTGACTGATGTGGAATGCCGCCCCATAGCTGTAGTGGGAAAATCCCAGATGTGAGGAAACTGATTTCTCCTCCGTGATTGGGTCATGTTGTTGGCCAGGAGGTCTTACACCCGGCCCCCTTGGATAGTCTGGGAGATTGCTCTTCCCAGCCTAATGGAAACAAGGCTCGGGGAGCTCTGCCTCCCCCCCCCCCCCTCCGGCCCCCGAGGGCCCATCCCAGGCATGTGCTATAAATTTCCTGACCATATATTCCCAAGTCGAGTTCATTTTTCCAGAGGAGCCACACATGTGGTGTATATCTGGGTTTAGATTATGAGGCAGGGGTGGGAGGAGCAGACTTTGGGCCCAATCCATTAAAGTGACCACTAATGCAGTTCTCTTACAGGACGGCGGTCACGTCATGGCCGCTCTCCGGGTGGAGGTTTGCCCTTTATGGAATCATTAATTCACCAACTGATGATCTATTACATCAAACCACAGCTTGGGCTTTTCATAACACAGATGAAAATGTAAAAGGCTGCAGATTTCCACGTAATGAATCATCCATTATGGTTTTCCAACTCTTCCCGCCGCTGCAGCTTCTGTTACGTAACTTTTTTGTACTGAACTATGACAACAAATTAGGCGAGAAAAAAAAAGGCTCACACACGTCTCGGGATTGTAAAGCGGTTGTACCTTTGAGAGCGTGGAGAGCTCAGGCGAGGTACAAAGAGGCCCGAGGGACGCAAAGCCGGCACGACAAGCGTACGTGGCTGTTGTTTCATTGAATGACAAAGCATGTAATGCTGTCAGGTCGGGATCTGTTAAAGCTGGATTGCCCACAGAAATCCATGGGAAAACATTTACTGTACCCAGCACCTGGTTTCTATTAGAACAAGCAGGATTTAATCACAGAGGTACATTTCTCTCTCAATCACTCTCCCTCCTGCAAACTCTCTCTCTCTCTCTCTCTCTCTCTCTCTCTCTCTCTCTCTCGCTCCCAAGGGTGCCACATGTAAAATACATTAGTTTTTTTATTGAAATATAACTAAAATCCAAACATGTCACCTTTTCTGGTCCTAACATTTTGTACGTTAGGATGATTGATAGCCTCAGCAAACACCGAATCAACAGCGTGACTCTTTTCAGTCTCTATCTGTGCTGTGAAATACAAGAAACTCCCCAAAAAAATCAACTTTTCATACAGTACGTGAAGTTTCTGATCCCATTAAAGGGAACTCAGCCCCTCAATGTATACTTCAGAGAGCGTCATTAGCCTCTATTATACAAATCCAAACAGGAAGTTGATGTTTCTATTTCAAGATGAGCCCTTGACCCAGCAGAGCTAAGACAGGCAGCAGCTTTAAGTTGAACAATGGCCAAAGGGGAAGAAAAAAAAAAGAAGAACACCCAAATTCCAACAACAATAACAAGCTTTTTCTAAACTCTGTTCAAGTAAAACTATAATAAATGTGCAGCAGATATGAAAATAACAAGGAATGCTGCTATTAATGGACGTGTGCGGACTAATTACAGCCTCAGCTGCCAAAGAATTCAGCTCAAACACGCTGGATGGCTGTAAGCACACTGTCGGCATTGTTTTCACACTGAGACACAAACAGGTCCTGCTGGGCCCTTAACTTCTAAAGTCAGAGAGCAGAGAGGATGCAGGAAGTCTGAGTCCCCCCCCTCCCCAGCCCCCCGGTCCCCTCGCCCCCTCGCCCCCGCTCCTCTCTGCCTTCTATTCCTCTTTGATTACTTGGCCAAATTTCTTAATCAGGTCTTGAAAAACCACAAGTAAAGCCGTCCGCAGTGCTACGCTGCCCCAGGACAGAGGCGAGCTGTTTGTGTGTTATCTGGATACAGGTGGAAGCGGCGCAGCTATGTCAAATCTCCAGTAGCGTGGATCCCCCCGCCGCCTTGCATCAGTGCCGAAGAACAGTGGACGTGTGAGCGGCGCGGCGCGCTCAGGCGGCTCCAGGATGCGGAGGCGCAGACATTTTGCCTCCCTGCAACATCTGGAATCTCTGCGGTTTGTGTGGGAACTTTGGGAGGCCGGTGAGCGAGCCAGTGCGGTTACTGTACCTTAACAAACCCCGGTGAAATCTTCTCGAATGTAGGAGAGAAGTGTGTGTGTGTGTGTGTGTGTGAGCGTGTGTGTGTACTACGAAGTGCAGAAACTGACTTAAGAAGTTTTGAATGGGAAAAGATTTATCGTTTCAATTCATTTCCACCAGAGTGAAGCCGAGCATTCAAAGGAAATGTGTGTGTGCCTGTGCGCGCGCACACATTTAAACACACACACACACACACAAACACACACACACACACACACACACACACACACACACACACACACACACACAGTTAAAGATAACACAACTGCCGCCTGTTGGTTGTTTAGTCACTATATCCTGGTGCGGCGCTCCATCCTGGATCATTACTTGCTGCACCAACCTGTTAGCCTTGCGTGGACACACACACACAGACACACACACAGTGACTGCTCTGCCTCCTAACAGGGCTGCTCACCGCTTCTACCACTTACACAGTTTACAAAACCCAGGCCTAAATTCCTCAAGATACACACACACACACACACACACACACAGACACACACACAAACACACGCGCAAATACAAAACAGACTCTCTCACCTTTCTTGCTCTAAGGAAGTTGCTCCCTAAAGGATTTATGAAGTGCTTCTTCTGTAACAGGCTGAGAGGAGTGTAATTGGGACTGAGGACGATAAACCTGCTTCCTCACTAAAGAAAGACATAAAGCTGGCAGATGATGCATGCAGCGACACACACACACACAGACACACACAGACACACACAGCCACACACACACACACACACACACACACACACACACACACACACACACACACACACACACACACACACACACAGTCACAGCTTATGTCCAAACACGATGAGGGTTGTTGTGGTGTGTGATGATGTCATGCAGCAGCGAGGCCTTGGAGGCATTATTAAACGGCATTATGAGCTATTTCACGTCCTATAGCCGCAATAATTGCAATGAAAATGTTGAAATTACAATGAAAACGATGAGTGATTTTCAGAAAGCAGTTAACCAAATAGCTTCTCAAATGTTTTCACAACCTTGACAAATTACTGTATATACAAAGGAAAGTCTCGAAATACTAGCAGGCCTCCTTTTTTCACTCTCTCGCTGTCAAACAGCCGAGCTTGGCCTCTGCACTCAGGAAACCACAAGTCATTTTCCATCTTTCCATGTGTGGAATGTTTCATGCTCCAGTCATGCCAGCAGCACCCTTTATAGTTGAAGCTGGATCTGCAAATGACGACGTGCTTGTAAATTTAGCTCATGATGTCACCGATCTGGCACCTGTTAGCCGACGGAGAGACGGGCCGCAGTGAAAATAACAGCAGAAACTTATAAAAATGCTTTTTCCTGCTGCTGTGGGCGGGGATTCAGACCGGGGCTTTTCACAGTGTTCAGGTTTGTTTCTAAACAGTGGCAGAGTGGAGGAAAACGCTTGGTCATAGTCAAACAGTGCGGTGGAAAAGATGCTTTCAATGCCAGTTCTTCCTCCAAACTGCCATGAACGCACCACGTTTCCTCAGAATGACACAGAAGAAGGACAAAGACACGCACGCCTCCTTTTCAACAAAGTCTTTAAATGTCCTGACTGTCCTGAGATGCATCCCAACATTAAACCCTTTGTGTCAGTGTAAAGCACCACTGTGCACATTGTGGGAAAACAGGAGGTTTGAGGTGCCGTCTCTTTAAGGGCCCCTTTCTCTGATTGACGAGCTGAGTCAGGTTTGTCCATTAAGGCAGGAGAATGAAATCATTTGTCAAATCAAAGGAACAGTCAGCGGTTCAGTCACTTTCGACAGAATACCTGGCAAAGCTGCGTTCAGGTGCCGCAGGGAGAATCACACCTGCTGCCCGATTGGGAACCTCAGGTTAAAGTGAGAACGCGGTCGTCACAGCTTTTGTCCTGCACTTTGATACGAGTGTGAAAGGGGAAGTGGAGGAACATTCCTGCAGCGGATCGTCCTGCTTTGTTCTGTTCTACATGTGTGGAGGAGCATTCCTACAGGCGTGAAGCTCCTATAGCACACAGAGCCCCGACTGCTGTATGTTACAAAACTCAGATGAGAGAAACAAACAGCAGAGATCTGTCTTTACTCAAAAACAACTTTTCTTTTGCAGCTTTCACAGCCAAAGTGCTGGAAATATTAGTTGCGAAAACAATTTCATTAGAATTGTTATGGATTTTCTGGCTTCTGCCTCTCAGAGCAACGATCCAACTGAGTCCATAGATGTCTGATGTCTGATGGGGGAAAAACTATAATAATAAATTGAAAAAACGTGTTTTGAAGCAGTGTTTTTAGTTTTAGAGTGTAAACCATCTGCTCACACAAACACAACACCAGGCTGCATGGGGTGATTGTACTATTCCTATGACTTACTCCTCCTTTAAACCTCTCTGCAAACTTGGACCTCGGCCACCACAACAAAAAGATTCCCTAACAAAAACAGCAATGAGGTAAGAGTCCAGCAGAGACAGCTGAAGAACTCCAGACTCGTATTGTAACTCTTTTCACAGCTCAACAAAGCCACTGCAGCATCTGATCTTAATATACACACACACACACACACACACACTCGCAAAGTCTCTCTCTCTCTGTATGTGAGACGTCTGATGTGCAGAGTTTCAAATGTGCACCAAAAAACGTTTCCTTATTCAGCTCTGATGTGTACATCTTACATTTTACAGGCACCGATCCCTCTGAAACACACACAGAGAGCACGCACACACACACACAGAGAACAGAGAGAGGGACTGCAGCTGTCTGGGGTCATGGGCAGCATCCAGCAGGAGGCAGTGACCCTGTGGGACTGAAGGCCCAAACAGCTGAGAACCACAGAAGAATAAAAGGCTAAGAAAAGGCCTCTGTGATCCATTAGCAGCAGTGGACATTATATAATACCCACCGGTGTGTCCTCCATAACTGGCCCTGGTGATTTATACAGGAGTGTGTACTCACTGGGCCTGCAGTTGAGTCATTACACACACAGATGAGCGCTCACACTGATCATACTGCTGCAGTCACGGGACAAATCGCTGGCAAGCGCTCTTAACTCTGCTGCTCGATAAATCCAAATAACAGCAGCAGCTTAGAGTTCTCCTTGTCTGTGACTGCACACAGTTCATCTTCCTCTTCATCAGTCTTTACAAATACCTGTTCATCGTGCACTGCATTGCAAAAACACATCAACTATGATTTGTCTTCATCAGAAATTTGGCCAAAATTATTTCAACTCTATTTCTTTACATCCGTCCCCCTGACTTCCCTTCGTCTCTCCTTCCTCGTCTGCAGCACATGTGAGAGACTCGTTGCCAACACAGTGTGAGAGCTCGATTAGAGCCTGAAATCAGGATCAATAAAGGCGGTGGGATGCATTAGGGAATCTGTCACCCGCTGACGTTGAACACTGACACTGGAGTAAACCTTGGCTCCACTCAGACTCTCAGACATCCGTGTTTTTCTGCAGCATTTCCCAGGAAGTCACTCACACTAATGTGTGAAGGAAAAGGGGTTAGTTACTTACTTCCCTTAGTCAAAGAGAAAGGGACTCCCAGGGATTCACAGTTTCCTCTTTGTTTTTCTTGTAGTCGGTGGCAGATTTTCACATTGAAATGAGATTAGCATATTGATTCAGAGGAAGGATCTGTGTAGATGTTGGAAACCTCAGAGGCCGAGTGGGAAATCGAGGGCCGGCACGCTGCTACAACCAAGATGTGCAAGTTCTCCTGTAGAATTAACTGAAATCCTCATTAATCCTGACTGGAATCAATAAACCGGAGGCTCTTTAACAAATATCAGGTGTCTGTAGCGCCTCCTACTGATGGAAACTGATTTGGAGGGAAAAGGGGGCGGGGCTAAGACTGCTTCGGGCCCCTTAAATGCTGGGGCCGCCCCTGTTTTCCAAAGTTCATGATCATTTATCCACATTGCAAGTTAAAGTCTCTGTTTAAGCTCTAAGTGCTTCTCCTCAGACCTTGTCCCCTTCTCTGCTTGTTTACTTTCTCCTTTCACATATCTATCCACGCACAGAATCAAAATCTAACGTCTGCTGATTAGGACACGAACGTCTCTCTCTGCTCTCCAGACAGATTAATGGAGCTCTGTCCTCCTTATCTGACCGTGTGTTCACATGGAGCGCCTGAGCTGCTGCAGATTCATTACCTCTCTGATTAATGTCACTTTAAGGTTTGTTGAGGATGAACACGGCGCTCCTCTCCTCCTCCTCCTCTCACCAGAGGAAGCCATTCATTTCTACGCTGAAACGAAGGAGCCGCTAGGGAATAGATTTCCATACAAATGACGCTACGTGTGAAGGGAATAAGCCACATTTGGCCCAGCATCTGCACACAAATTGAAAAATGCTCTATAAATGTTGAGTAATGCCTTCAGAAAATAAACATAGGAGAGGGAGGATTAGGCTTTTTTTCTCTCCCCACAGGCCAAATCTTCCCTGAGCTTATCCATATGCGGTTTCAGGATTGCTGGAAGTGCAGGGAGAGAAAGAAAACAACAAGTAGAGGAGGGTATAAGGTCTAGTGATTGTTCCATAAATGTCTTACACGTTCTTAAAACAAGTAAGAGCTCTTTGGAAATCCCTTAACTATTTTTGGCGATCTGTCCTCTCTATCTCATTCTTATATTCCCTGAGTGCGTATTATCAGCGTGGAGCAGTAATGATAACGCATACAGGCCAAACCATTGTTCAAGTCCTTACTCAAGGCTGTTAGAGAGCAGATGAGTGAATTATTGTTAACGGTTTGATTTCCCAGGATCTGCTCCGTACGGTGGGATCTGAACGGGCTCCTCCTGTGTTCGGAATCGTGCAAAAATGGACAACTGGTGAGACGATTCACACGCAACCAGGACAGATGCGTGCACGTGTGGAATAGATTTATGAATGTATTCGATTTCAAATGTATTTACCCCACAAATAACTGCTTTTACTGGCGGGTATCGTTGGTCTGGACGGGCGGGGAAGACATTTTAAAACTCGCCTCTCTCTCCTTCCGTACGCCGCTATAAAGGTTCTGGATCAGATGAATGGACAGTGTCGTTTTAATGAGGTGGACATCCCGGTTACGGTGGATACTCTGGACCATCTGGCCGTCTCGTATCGGTGTCATAAAAGAGGCCCAGCTGTAAAACACGAGGAGGGAATATTGCGCCTCACATGTCGGACTTTCTGCCAGCTTTGTCCTTTTTTTACAGCATTATTATCATCATCCCTGGGAAATTCAATCATTACACATTCCTGCTTCGGTCCATGTGTTAATGTCATTTCAGTGCGGGGCGACTAAATAAAGTTGACAGTGGCATTGACTCTGTCTTCTTTCTGAGGGGAGGAGGAGGAGGAGGAGGAAGAGGTTTGTGCCTGGATATACAGCAGCATCCACACCAAAGTCAAACGCTGGAGGAAAATAAAACAAAACACAATGACAAATGCCCGTAAGGAGAATCTCAGCGCTGTGTTGACAAACTTGTTGATGGTATTCACGGTGGTCTCACACATTCCCACTCGGGAATTCCACGAACCACAGTTAGGAATGACCAACAATCCATCAGGGTGCGTATTCCATACACAACACACACCCGGGGACCACACGTTAGTTAACTGCTGCGTGAAAGCAACGTGGAATCTTTCCAGAAGCCTAATGTCCACTTGTGAGGTATCATCTTCGCAACAACAGAGGTCGTGCGAGAGTGCAACCTGAGCCTAAAAATGGCATCTAACCCAGACACCACAGCTGCCCTGCACACCGGCCACATCACACCGGGGCCAAATATTTCCGCTCAGCAAAAACAGAAACAATGATCTGGCACGTCGCCTAATTTTAACTGAATCCCGCCAAAGGGAACGACAGATAAAAGGCCTTTAAAGTGAGCGGCTGCGTGCTCGGACATTCCTCAGACGCCGGCTGTGTGTGTGTGTGTGTGTGTGTGTGTGTGGGGGAGAGGGGTGCTCATTGACACCTGTGGCCATCAGTCTCATTGTCTGAGGCCTGAGCTCTGCCACACAGCTGAACAGGAGCACGGACACATAACCATGGAAATATGATGAAATATACCAATGATTCCTTTTCATTAAGCTCTGTTTATAATTGGTCACTAATGGTTATTTATCATTTATCCTTCACGCCCTTCTCAGATCGCACAGACACAAGAGAACAGTATAAACAAGAGGCTGCAGCACCATCACACCCCGCAGTAATAACACACACTCCAGCCTCCAATCTGGCTGAGCTGCATGTGTGTGGAAGTGTAATGCTGTCTTACCTGCACCTGCGCTGGTCGTCTTAGTGAACATCTATAAGACAGAGATAAAAAACAAATATCAGTAACTGCACACAGTCAACAGGGATTTCTGGGTAATTCAGTTTGAATGTAGAGAGTCTCTGATCAGTGGAAACATTTCATATTAGTAGTGGAAACAGTAAAGCACATGTGACAGGTAGAGGAGGAGCAGAACAGAAGGATCTCTGCCTGGATCCTTCTACAGCAGGAATGTCAGCAGCTGTGGTCAAAGTGATTCTGCATTCAAATGAAGGTCAAGCACAATATTCTATTATTGAAACTCGCTTTTGCAGCTCGTCTGATGGTTTGATGTCGACACAAATGGCTAAAACAAACTCATTTAGGTTATGCTGTCTGTGATTATGGGAACTTCTTCTTCTTCTCTCTTTTCCAGCTTTTACCCCACTTCCCCTCTGCGCCCCTCTGCTCTGATTTACACCTTTGTGTTTGCACTGGTTCCACATTTCTCTCCCCACAGAGACAGAAACGCTGCACTGACTCCCATCCAGGCTACATTGTTAACCCCTCGGTGCTGATTCACAATTCAATCAGCAAAACAAGTCGGGGAAAAAAAACACAAGCACAACAACATCGCTGTGCATCGTCATGGCACCAGAAACACTCAACCTATAAGACGAGTGACCTGGACGGCTGCTGCAAACGGACAGGTGGCTTTGTTTGTACACCATCTCTCTCTCTCCCCCTCTCTCTCCCTCTCTCTCCCTCTCTCTCTCTCTCTCTCCCTCTCTCTCTTCAGCATTTAGGTCACATAGCCGAGCAGGTTGTTAGGAAAGTGGGCACTGTCACACCCCGGCATTGAATTCAACCACTTAATCATTTCCAGGCACAAAAAAAGGCGACTTTTCCTCAAACAGAGAAACAAGCAAAGTAAGAAAACAGTTTAGAGACGTATGAGTCATGCTCCAACACAGTGTACAGTGTGCTGTATGCTTTCCTCTCCTTAAAGCAGGAAGGTGTGGATGCGGGGCCTCTGAAAAGTATGAGGTGCAGCCGCTGATGTATCCCTGCGTATTGACTGTGAGATTTGGCACAGCGTGGTAGAATGTCATCACACATCCGAAACACTTTGGCAACACGCCGGCGAGTTCAAAGCTTGCGGTTGTTGTGCAGACACACACCGGCCGCGTCTTTGAAGCCCGAGGTAAACGGGGTCGTCGGGAAACAGATTCCGCTGTAAATTTCGACGGACCTGAGTCTCCAAAGACCCAGAGTCAGACCCAGTTTCAGAAATAAACTTGTGAAAACTGGCACTCCAAAAAAAAAAGGAAAGATGCTGGGCCCCAGCGGAGATGTGCCGATTCCGACAGGCTTCAATCGCTTCGATGCAGCCGTCTCTCTAAACGAGTCCTGACCCACTTTAAACACACACACCGCCCCAGTTCTGTCCCTGTCAGATGGTGGACACGTGTCAAAGGTTGCAGGTCAGGAAAAGTGATATCGTCCATGCAGGAGAAACGCAGGACTGTGGGAAAACAGAACCTGCTTACATCAACACGGATGTTTACGTGGAGCCACAGGTCTGTGAGGGGGAACCAGAGCTGAGGTACACACACACACACACATTCTCCCTCCCAATCAATCAATCACACAGTTGCATGACCGGTCAGTCCAAATGACAGAGCTGTGTGTCGGCTGTTCAATCTGTCTCTGTCCACGGTCGGCAGTAAACTGGGAGTGGGATTGACTTTCATCCTTGTTGGTTCTGTAGATAGAATAGCGAGTATCTTTAAGTAGATATGGCTCTCTTTGCTCTTTGCAAGTATGTACAAGTATGTGGCGTTAAGTTTTAGATTAAAAAGCTTCAATCAAACTCAGTTTTCTTAATCGGTATCTGACAAATTCCAGGTGAGATGAGTCTGACCTGAACAGATTGAGGGAGACATGAAGAGCGTTGCAGATGATACATGATATTCCATGAAACATCCCCCGGCTGAGGTCATAGCTGTCCCTGAGCCGGCCTGTTTATTCTTAGACTCCAGCGTTGTGACTCAGTCTGCATCACGTTCTCGCTCCGAGCTGCCAGAAGTTTGGTACCGACGCCAGAAGCTCTTATGTAACACGGCGATGGGGGACGGATACGGGACATGGAAACACTGTACGCATGTGACGCTCCGCTGACCTCCGCTCATCCCTTTTCCTGCTCCCAGATTGCTTATGAATAACATGGAATCCTCGTGACTAAAGTTACACTCTAGTCAAAACATGCATGTATATGAACTCCCACCTGTTTAATCTGTTTGCGGTGTTTGACAGATACAGATACTAACGGCTTCCACAAAGGGACAGATGCTGACACTTACACTTTGTTTACTAAACTTCAATCCCTCCGAAGGACCCCAGACAAAATATTATTCAAAATCCTCCCCCTGATCTTTCCAAAGGGGGATAATTCCAGCGTGTAGCATCATTAAACTGATATGAGCAGGTAAGGAGGAGATGCAGAGACGGAGTGTATTAAAGAACAACTCAACAGAGGCTCTGGATTTAAGCCGCCCGTGCTTTCTCCTCCGTGGTGTTGGTTGGTGACATTTACACGCTTTGTCCGGCAGAAGTGTGTGGTGCTTGCTTAAGGGCGCCTAAGTTGACCTTATTCCCAACGCAAACATCAAATATTTGCAGATGTAGAAAGACGAGCTGCTACACGGGAGGAAATTTCAGTTTAGCGGTGTCGGCTTTCGTTTAGGAATCCACTATGTTCCTTTCTTTTGTAAATGCTAAAAGACGAGCCGCGGCAGAATAGAGGTCATGTATTTGGATTGCAAAATGTCGGAAGAAATGTAGACACAGATAAGAGCAGAAATAATGACATTTTGTAGGAATACACTCGTATGATTGACACCCTGGCATTCACAAGGCAATCAACCTTTACTTTCCCCTTTTATTGAATTTTTGCTTGTCTGGATTCTCATTATTTTTGTTCACTCACATAAGAAAAATTGAGGATCTTAACTTCTTTCCCCTCAGGGAGACTTTATCCTGACGGGAATGTTCCACACTGTGTCATCTCAGGAACCGTTAAACTTCATTAGATTAAGACTGCGGGCAAATACGCGTCTGAGAAATGAGGTGCTAATTTAAGACGAGCACCGAGCGAAAAATTCCCAGCCTCTGACAGACAGGAACTCTGAATTAGCTGGAAACTACATTGTGCAGCGCAGGAAGCCAGCAGGTCATGGCGGTCAGCCAGTGTAGAGTCGAAGAAAGGATGTGCCTCCATTACTGCGCTTACACTGAAAACTATTTATCTGTAAAGTACGTCTGACTGTCTGTATGGTTTCTCTCTGGAGAGGCAGATGGACCTCCTCATCGACGCTCTCAGGCTTTGGGGAACTTACCGTCTTCTTGGTTCGCGCTCTGGTCCCGACGGAGGCGCTGCGAGGAGCGGAGGAGCGGTCTTGGCCCAGGCATTCTTCTCTGGCTGATCTTTGGAGAGCGCAGCCGTTCAGGCTTTGGTTTAACTCGGACTTTGAAACGGCACCCCACTGCAACAACATCATAACAATAATCAGGACTGGATCCGTCTGCGTCTGCCAGAGCTGACGAAGGCTGGATGGTCTCAATGGTGGCCAGGGGAAAAGAAAACAAGAGGCTGAGGTCAACGGCTGGGGAAGTGAAGTCTCCACTCTCGATTCAGCTTGACGGCGGCGGACAAAGGAGCCTGTATGTGCGGATCTTCTTTTGAGAGGACAGAGATTATGACCTTGTCAAATATCCCAGTAAAGATGTCTTGTCTTGCCCAGTCGCCTGTCATTAGCTAAAGCAAGTCATAGTGAATGCCTGGGATGGTTATGCAGATGCCTGGGAGGCATGTAAGCCGCTCTGCACCATTCCTAATGGACCAAATCATACAAACTCCTCTCTGTACAACAGCCCCTCTGTGTGGGACGTACATAAGGACCCCAAAAGAGCACTTTTGTTCCCAAATGCTAACTCTAGTGGGATATTTCATGAAACATGCCACCATGAGAGGACTCCTTTTTAAGAACAGAGTTGCACGGTCCCAGTTGCAACCTCAAAGCACAATAGCTGTCTGTTCCCGCCGCACCATTCCGGCCAGACTCAGCCGCAGCACTGTGGACTCCAGTATCACATCTAAGAGCTAACAGACTTCCATCATAAAGGGAACACAAGGCACAGACACACTATAAAACGGTCCAACAAAGCCCACAGTGTCACAGACAGATTATATCCTCATATCTCAGAAGCCACAGACACAGTTATGCTTACAACTCGTGAGAGATCAGCGCACTGCAGCTCCGCTCCAATCAGGCTTTTATGGATCGCTGCTCGACTTCGGAATGCTGGTTTGAAGCTACAGGAGGTTTTAAAGGGAAGCGCTTCCCTTTTAAAAACACCAAGACATAAAATTCTGTTCAACACCTGTTGCTTAAAGGTCCCAGTAAGCCGCTGGGATTTCTTATCCAGACAGCAGTGTAAATTGATTTGGGAAAGTTTAAAAGCATGACTGAATATGCGGCACTGGCTTCATCGGAATGTGTACAGTACAAATGCCACTTTGTATGGAAAGCTGGAATGCTGGCGTCCACTTGCTTACATAATTGTAAACAACCCAGAGTGCCTGGAGTGTATTCAGTGCTGACATCACCAGGGAGCAAAGTTATCAGGATGTATGTGACCTGACGAGTGACAGCAGTCACGTCGCTCTCTCACCTGTTTCTTGCGGGTGGTGCAGGGCGTGTCAGAGGGGGAGGAGCCTGCACTGAGAGCCTCCTCGATATCCAGATTGAGCAGGTCCAGTTTCCTCATCAGCTGGCTCATGGACTCTGACCAGGGAGATTGGACCTGTGGAGACTCCTGTTGGGTGAGACAGTGAAGCAGTGAGACAAAGGAGAGGAGAGACTGAACAGATTTGTATTCAACTAAACTCATAAACTCATGTAGAAGAGCTTTTGGAGGCTTTTCAGCACGAGTTCTCTAGTGGTCGAGAATGCGTCAACACACAAAATAACATAGTCAGTGACCTAGTTTGCACATAAATGACCTATAAATCATGAATCTTTTATAAAATCATCAGTGTATCACTTAAAGACTGTAGTTGAGTGTTTGCAAGCCGCAGGCTGCAGTCTGAACACTTTCCTGGCAGTGCCATTCTATTATTATACATAATTCAGACCTATAATAAAAAAGAAAGTCTTTAATCTTCACTCACTGAAATTACACCTTTTAATATAGATATTATACACGCCAGCACAGCAGCTGCACACGCATGCAGACGGCTTCACTTCATCAAATCATGCAACTCTGCTTAGCGTCTTAATTATGAAAATCAAATTGGAAGATCCTTATTTTTATCTTTCTGCAAAGCTGCAACAGAATAAACTGAAGTCATGGTGAAATGGAGGCTCATTAGGATGGTATTGGTCTCGATCAGTACTCGCCCTCCATCCTTATCGAGCTTGTCTAACACTTGGGGAAGTTTCCTGTAATGTGAGACCCTCTGCCGGTTTAGCACAGCACTCGAAACGCAAACAAGAGTTACAGGCAAACCCAAAAAAGTATCTTGTAAATGGCAGGCACCACAGCAGCGGTGATCTCTGCCGCCACACATGGAAATGTGATCTGCTGGTCGGCGGCCCAGGGTGAAAGAGCAAACGGAGAGGAGTCCAGACATGTGTGCCATACAGAGCTGATGGAATTCCCTGCCACTGGCTTTCACTACTCCCAGACGGCCGGTGTGTATAAATAGAGTGTCCACACACAGACACAAGCTCTTTCTGAGGACCTGGATGTCCACCCTCATAAATCAGAGGGATGCACCTCGGTCACCATCGCACAAAATAAAAAATTTTTTTAAATCTTGCATTTCAGTAATAATTCTCTTAGATTCGTTTCATGCTTAGGGGTCTCATGTAGTGAAAGTTAACCCCCTGACCCACTCTGACCTCTGCTGAGCTCTTAGTAACTTTTAGCTCAATCGTTTGGTTTTAAAAGCTGTGATCAGCAGACTGCACCTGCTCAGCACCAAACAGCGGACCAATCAACCTTTTTAACTAGCTGGTGAAGGAAGTCGAGTACCTGTCAAGTTAAAGAGACAGGATTTAATTTTATTTCATCAGGAGTTGGTGGAGACCAAAACACAGCTGAAAGGTTTGAGAAATAAGAGAGAAATACAATTCTAATGGGCTGCTAATACTGCTCTGTGTCTGCTGAATGTGTAAGTACATGATGAGTCATAACCTTAAAGATGATATGTGTCAGGACTGTGTGTCAGCCAGCCTGATTTGATGCTCTTGTCCCACCTAGAGGCCGAAACTCAGTTATATCCCAACCAGAGCTCCATCCAGGCTCCACTTCATTGTCTCCATTAACTGACTTGGTGCTAAACACAACTCCAGTGTTCAAAATGTCTCCTCAGACCTCAGTATGGGACACCACAGATGCTATGTCCATATGTTTCCATTAGCTGCCCCTCTACCTCAATTAAAAAATGACCTGAACCCCACGCTCTCTCTCTCTCTCTTTCCGTCCCTCTCTCTCTGTTCTCACACTGATGGACGCAGCTCAAAGTGGACATCCCTACAGTCA
The DNA here is from genome assembly GCF_046128005.1 of Genypterus blacodes. Classification (NCBI taxonomy): domain Eukaryota; kingdom Metazoa; phylum Chordata; class Actinopteri; order Ophidiiformes; family Ophidiidae; genus Genypterus; species Genypterus blacodes. Next base: position 2,959,046 of record NW_027466845.1, read on the forward strand.
CAATCTAAATCTGTGAGTGGCGTCTCAAAACAAGCCCAGAATAACACACAGCTATTCATTCAGTCATTTCCTGGAATTAAAAAGCTTGAAACATTGGGGGACTCTGAATACAGCCAGTCACTTCTGAATCAAGTCGTTTCTTCTAAAAGCAATAAAGTTCAGACTCTTCAAACACAATCATTCTATTGAAGGGCCTCATTTGTCCTGGTGGGTGTCCCGCCAGGGCTTTGGGGCTGGACGTGGTTCCTCTCACGAGGGCTCCAGCAAGATTTTTGGAATGAGGAAATTGAACAGTCGAAGCCCATCTGAGTGCCACGAGACGAAAAGATAGAACGAGGACATATTGTTCAGCATTTTAATAATTCAGTCACTAATGGAGCCCAAATCTCACTCTTACTCATATTCAGCTGCATTCCATATGAATAATAAGGAAATGAATGGAACAGACCGTTCAGCGAGATGACCACCCAGGGTCAGCTGACTGGGGAAAGTGCCTTTTAACACTCAATCCCCACGTAATGACCCGAATCTGGCCAATCCCCTCCTGACCTCTGCGGGTGTCTGAGGGCCTGAGGGGTCAGCTCGGGTCACAGAGAGGGGGAAAGCTTCCCTTCACCGCTCGGCCTGTCTTCCAACATGTTTGACGTGACATGTGTTTGGACAAGACGATCCTCTGTGTCCACCTGAAACGTTTTACCCACTTATGTCCTTTGCAAATGTTGTGGACGAGAGCGTCTCTCACCACTCAAGGAGACAGAAACCAGAACTATTTCTGGTTTATAACTGAAATTTTAAAGTAAGATGTCATTTTTCTTCATTCTACCACAGCAATAAATTCTAATCTTTAAAAGTTTTGTGACAAAATTAAGACCACATGGTTGCATTTTGCTTTGAACCAAGACGAGAAGAACGGATTCCTTTTGCTCGACGCGCATTTAACGATTTGGTAATACGGTTAGAAAACGAGGAACCCGTCTTCCCAGAAACCCGCCCAACACTCTGATGCTGTTTCCATCATTTGCCTGCTCAGTCTCCACGGAGCTGTACATCACGGTGTCATTGCAGATTAGGGACGAGGTCGATGATTTTACTGCTGTTTATACCAGACAGAGACAGAAAGTTGGCACTGCTGAGGAGAATCAAGGGTTTCTTAGAATGTGCGATGGTATTAATGTGTATATAGCATGTAAGGGTTTCTCTTGAAAATTAGATGAATAACTGACTGATGAATCTTTAAAACATATTCCTACATGCATATAGTAATTATCTTATCGCTATTATAACAGGAAATGGTGGTGATGAAGTGTTGTGTCCTATTTCCAGTGTAGCGCCTGTGATCTAGAGCAGCTATTTTGAAAGAATTGTCAATGTCAGATCCTTTTTTGATGCAAATTTGTTCTCCTGAAGTTTAAACAGATTCAAACCAAACTTTCTCAGCGCCCTTGAACATCAAATCCACTTCCAGCTCTTCCAAAGCGCAAAAGAAACTCACATATTCTACATTTCCTGCCTCTAAACAACAAATCATACAGTGCAGGAAGTAAAGCAGCTAAAGTTCCCTGCATGTTACAATCCTAATTAACCCCGAGAGTCACGCAAACACAAACGGCAGAAACAGATTCCTGGTGTTGGCACATGTTCAAGCCAAACGTGGAGCACATTCACGCTGTCTCTTTTCAGTCACATCCCCATAAGGTGGCGTTTAGGAATGTGGGCACTTCTGCTTTAGAATGAGACAAATTCCTGGGCAGGCTTGACGCTGGAGTGAGACACTGGCCCTTGATTCATCTCTTTTTCCCCTCCGTCCGGCCCCGGCGATTGTGTGGAGCACCTCACACCATGGCAACTGGGATGGTATGAGTCAATCCCCTCTGATAGATGCGTTAATGTTATCTTTCTGGGGACGACAAAATGCGGGCCGCCTATAACTTTATCGGCGCAAATTGGCCACATTGTGACTCGACAACACAGCGGCTTTGACATGGAAATGAGGAGTTAAGTGTGTGAGTTCTGGGCTCGGTGCCTAGTTTTGCCACCCACAGAGAGTGCCAGGGGATCACCATGGAGGTGTCCCAATGTGGCGGCCGGTCATGCGAAAGGGCAACGGCTACCTGGCTACTTCCAGGAATTAATTAGATGCCAGAGTCTAAGAAGTGAAGGAAACAAACCAAGTGAACGCGGCCGGATAGGTGAGGAAATGTGTGTTTGAGTGTAAGACGATCAGAGCTGAGTGAGAGAGACGGAGCCACAGACTGGAAACTCTAGGCAGGTAGCGCCCTCATATGGTTCACATGAAAAACTGCATCCATGAGGCGCTTCAAGAACTTTCCTCCCCTTTGAGTATTGACACAAACTCTCTCTATCCAAAAATATCTAACATAGAAGTGCACCCAAAGTTCAGGAATGCAGTTGAGATCAACCCTCTTCTTCTGTTGTTCCCAGCACAATTTTTAGCAAGCTTTTAAGGCTTCTGTAATCCTGCAGGAGATAACACGGCTTCTGGTGACAAGCAGTGACCTGCTGTCCTCTCTGAATATTTACAGCAGGTTCCCTGGATTCCCCGCATTCTTCTGCTTCTCTTCTTCCAAAAAAACAAACCCATTCAGAGGCCCGGCACGTCATTCATTCTCCCCGGCATTACCTCAACATCTCGCCCCGTCGACACACACACACACACACACACACACACACACACACACACACACACACACACACACACACACACACACACACACACACACACAGGGGCTAATCTCCCCCGTCCTCCTTCTCTCCCCCCTTTGCTGTTTAAACTTGGTCTATTATCTGAAAGCATGACAGTTATGCGCCACTGGATCCGTTCCCTCCCGCTGCACCGCATAACATATCTAATGGGATTCGAACATATCTATAAATGTCTGTGTGAGACTTTTAAAAGGGCCAATAAAAAGGGAAGGATGAGGGGGTCAGGAGATGGATCCAGCAAAGGTCAGCGGGGAGGTTGTGAGAACCGTAATGTGCCTGGACTTGTTGGGAGGAAGAAGGGAGTCGTTCAGCGATGGGAGTCGTTGCGTTCGGAAGCTAATACGCCCTGAGATGAAGACTCTGTCAAAACACTGGCAGCCTGCTGTGGGAGTGGAGGAGAGCGGGAGCTGTTTGCATTCCTGCAGGATCTGTGTCTCACCGGCACAAATGTGAGCTGGGTTTACTCCTGCAGTGATGTCAGACTCTGGCAGAGAGAGAGAGGCCTTCACTGCAGAGCTGAGGCTGTGCAGGGATTTGCAGGTGAAAAGATGAAGAAGCACGACTAGATTTGAAGGTTTTTAAGACGTTCAGGTGGCATTTGAGTGTGAAGTCCTTCAACAAACCTGCAACATGTTAGATTAAACCATATTCTGTCACAGTTGAGGTTTTAAATCAAAAGCATGGTACCTCTTTACTGCTGCTTTCCCCTTCTGCTTCGTAACCGCAGTTGTTCTCAGCAGCGTCTGCCTGGCAGCTCACCGCGCTCCTCTTCTTCACTTTCTCTTTGCTTCTGTGTCTGTGGGCGCTGAGGAACTCTTTACACTGAGGCAGCTCTAGGAACACGTCGTCGCCATTGTCGTCGTCATTGTCGTCGTCATCTTCGTCGTCGTCATCGCCGTCACCCTGATCGTCGTCCTCCTCCTCCTCTTTGTGTGACGAGTCCCCTTCGTCGTCGGAGCTCTCGTTGATGAAGGTGCGAGGGGGGCCTGTGGTGTAGTCGGAAAAGGTGATGGAGCTCGGTTTGTGCTTGACGATGCGAGGAAGATCCCAGACCTTCTGCTGCGACTTCAGGCTCTCCTGGACCGTCACAGGGACCGATAGCGTCTGAGTGGAGTCCAGAGCGAGGAAGGGGTCAGGGACCTCCAGAGGGTCCACCATGTGACCGTTCTGGATCGGCCCTGGATGTTCTAAGTCTGTCTTTCTATGTGGCAAATGTTTACCGTTCAGGTCTACTGCCTGTCCAGGTTTCATACGAACCCCCTGGTCTGTGATAGGAGCAGAGGTTGGACAGTTATCAACCTGCTTCCTGTTGGACTTTGGCGATGCAGATCCAAAGCCTCCTTCCAAATCCAACTTCAAATCCAGGCGTGCTGCTCTGGGACTGGCCGAAGCTCTGCCAGTCCCCTGAAAGCCAGGCGGCTCTGTATATTCAACACAATCACACCTGAGACAAACAAGACTCTTCTCTGCTGAGGGATCGTCCGGATCTGACTCAAACGGGTCACAGCTTCGGACACGACCGTCCCCTCCGTGGTCCGGCGAGCTTTCCGAAGACGAAGATGCCCCTCTGTGTGACCCCGACCCCCCCAGAGACTGAAGCCCCTCCAGAGCCAGCACGGGTGACGTCTCCATTATGTCTCTCTTTTAAAGTTTGTCATAATTTAAAACGTATATCCACAGGTGCTTGTGTTTGATGCGTTGATTGGCCATTTTGGTTTCAATCCCAGATGAGCGACAGTCGAGCGTCCTTCAGTCAAACCAAACTGCAGATCACCTGAAATGTACAGAAACACAAGAAAGGTGTGAGACAGAGTGAAACACGTCTCCGGCACAAACTCAGAGGTATACATACATGCAGGCGTGTTCGTGTCCGTGTCCGTGTGCGTCTCTGTCCCGTGATAACTAAAGCGTGTGGCACAACAAGTTTGAAGGTAAAGCGAGTGGAACCTGCAGCGTGAAGCAGCAGCGTGCCCTCAACCCAGGACTGAGCTGGGAGACTGAACATCTGGCTCAAGCTCCAGCCGTTCAAGTCTGGATCTGTCTCATGCACGGTTGTGGTGACATCACTGCACAGAGGAATCCGCCCTGCTCTTCCCCCGGCCGGTGATTTACTACACACTGCACCATTCATCAGAGAGAGAGAGAGAAAGGGAGAGAGAGAGGGAGAGAGAGAGAAGGAGAGGGAGAGGGAGAGGGAGAGAGAGAGAGAGAGAGAGAGAGAGAGAGAGAGAGAGAGAGAGAGAGAGAGAGAGAGAGAGAGAGAGAGACGTCCCTGCTCTTAGCCCCTCATTAGGCCCTCCTGAGTTAAAACACACCCCCGGAACATCTCACACACTCACACACACACACACACACACACACACACACACACACACACACACACACACACACACACAAACACACACACGCACACACACGCACAAACACCATCGAATTATTATGTCGCTACAACAGCATTATCACTTTATCACCACCGAGACCGGTTTCCTCCTCAGGGGACGAACTGAACCAGGAAACTTCCAAAATAAATATGGGCTTCACTGCTGATCCCAATCAGGCTGCTGTTCCCACAGTGGGAAACACAGGAGGATCTCACAGAGTTTAGTTTGTGGCCTCTAGTCTTTGTGGTGAAACACACATCTGAGATCAGGAGTGTGTGTGTGTGTGTGTGTGTGTGTGTGTGTGTGTGTGTGTGTGTGTGTGTGTGTGTGTGTGTGTGTGTGTGTGTGTGAGAGATCTGTGTGTCGGTCGCTGCTGTTGCCCTTCCTGTGAGAATATTGCAGTTGGCAAAGTCTTTACTGTGGCCTTGAGACACACACACACACACAAATACACACACATGCACACACACACACACACACACACACACACACACACACACACTCTCTCAGATAATGCAGCCTCAGTCAAGGACAAAAAGCAATCCTGGATATCCTTACAAACTTACAAACACTTCTTACACAACAACAGAAGATCCTACTGCTGTTTCACACAAATGGCAACAACAACAACAGCATGGAGGACAGCAGCTGCACAGAGCCTCGTGTACAGTATGTTCATAAGGAGTATAGGAGGATTCAAATGGATCAACCACTCCTACAAGTGTTGACTGGCTACAGAGTGACGAGGAACATTTACAGCAGGATTTCAACATTCTCCTGTAGCACCAACCTACTTTCCCAACATGCACTTTGTTTCCTCAATGTTAAATCAAAGAGCATGAAATCAGAACAGAGTGATGAAACGGCCCTGATAGAGACACAGCAAAGACACCAGAGACTCACCTGTGGAGCGGGAGAGAGTTTCTGTGTTGCCCAAACAGTGTGACAGAGATCATGGCAAAACACCAGCAGGGAGGTTCAGTCCATGTAGGAGAGGAGAGACAGAAGGTTGGACGGACCCACGCAGAGACGCTCATGTCCACGTATGTCCTAAGCCAAGCGTGTCATCGCCACTATCCAGGCAGTGTCGCTCCTGATGGGGAGGGCGGCTGCAACCAGTGGCGCCTGAGCCATTCAGAGTGTGTGTAAGAGTCAGGAGAGTGTGTACTTGTCGGGAGATGGAAAAGGGGAGGAGAAAGGAGACAAGGAAAGGGGGGGAGGAGGAGGGGAGAGGAGGGAGGAGGGAGGAGGGAGGAGGGGGGCCGGGTGAGAGGGTGGGCGGGTGGCAGAGAGCAGCAGCAGCAGTAGTTGGCACTGCGAGGGAACAAGGTGAACCGGGTTTGCGGCGCTCACACACAGGCTGGTGAGGAATGGCTGCCGTGACCTATCACTTCAAACACAGGAGGTCCAGGAATGCTTTCAAGTGGAGGCAGAAGCTGTGAAGGAGCTCGTAGATTTACTGGAGTGTGTTACATAAAAGATGTACGTTGCGTATGGATCGGTCTGAGGTTCCAACCAAAAGCAGTGTGTGAATGAGAGTGTGAGTGTGAGTGTGTGAGCCATCCAGTTCTGACAGGAAGTCTTCGAAACGCAATGTCACTTCCAGGTTATTGTTGTCACAGAACAATGAGCTCGGGTTTGGACATTTCATCCAGGAATAGTTTCAAACATTCACATAAGAACGACCAGGTTTAACGTCTGGACTTTGCAGTTCAAGAATGGGAAGAAAAGGGTTCATCCTCCATTTTTTAATCGAGATATCTACTTGTTACATTACATTACGATCATTTGGGAGACGCTTTTATCCAAAGCGACTTACATTACATTACCACCCTTCGCAGAGGGGGGAGCAATTGAGGGTTCGGTGCCTTGCTCAGGGGCACCTCGGCAGGGACTCGAACCAGCAACCCTCTGGTTCCCAAGCAGAAGCTCTACCCACTGAGCTACTGCCTTCCTTGTTTAAGGTATTCTTTAAAGCCAAAGGGAGGCGAGTGATCTCCAGGCAGGCTGTGGTCGCCCCCCCCCCCCCCATAGGGATTGTGGGTAAAAGTGAGTGAGAGTTTCTGCACATGCCTGAGCTGATGACTTGTTTGTTGTCGGACTCTGACTGTCGTGAACTGTCATCCATCGACCGCTCGACCGCTCGCTCACTCACTCACTCACTCACTTACTCACTCGCTCGCTCACTCACTCACTCACTCACTCACTCACTCAGCCTCCTTCCTACAAATCAACACTTGGACTCTGTTTGACCTCCATGAGCTCACGAGCCACTGACTTCTGTCATTCACAAAACACTTTGAAACCTGCCCACGACCGCCTGTCTCTCTCTCTCTGTCTCTCTCTCTCTGTCTCTCTCTCTCTCTCTCTCCTCTCTCTCCTTTTTGTTTTTAACAGTTCTTCTCCAGCTTCCACCCAACGCTATAAAAACACACGCAGTCTATTAAATACATCTCGGGCCTCAATGAGCCATTGTCCTAAAGCGACATCACCTCTGGACAACGACAACAAAGCACACCCACGCCGCAGACACACTGTCCCCATACGACTACAACTATAAACTCAAATTAAAGCTAGTTTGCTTCAAAACAAGACGTCAGCGCGGAAACAAACATTAAATCCCATGTTTGAGCAGTGAGATAAGGTGTATGTGTGCGTTTGTTTGAGAGGCTCGTGTGTTTCCTGTGCTTTTGCTCACACTGAGTGACATTCCTGATGTCCTTGGCGTGTGTATCTGTGTTTACATTCGCCCTGTTGTCTGAGCGGTTACATGAAATAAAGGTGACAGGAGGCAAACGGCAGCTTTGGCCTTTTTGCAAACTGGATGTGAGACGTCAGAAGATTCCCTGATTCATCTCAGCTCACGTTTCTGCCAAGACTGAACAGGCCAGATATTTGTCTTCTTCTGCCGTTTTGATTGATCTGACATTTCTGTTGTGAAATCTCTGGCTTTTGACTCACACTAACTAGAGACACCACTAAACTGTGCTGCCGGATGGTTCAATATGAGGGGAAACGACTAAGAAACGAGCAAAAACATGGAAAGATACAGCATCTGCCTCTTTTAACCAACCAAACTCCTCCTGAGAGTTTCATCTCCAAGAATCAGTTCAGGAATTTCTGCGCAATAATGACAACAAAGCACCGAACATGACTGACGAACAATACGCTGTGCTGGTGATTGTGAGGGAGAACAAGCAGGGTGAGTGGAGGAGCGATACTGTTTGTGTGTAAAACAGAGAGAGAGAGGAAACGTGCGAGTCCCCTGTGTCGCCTCGGACAAGGAGAAACATTTGAGAACACCGAGCTGAACAACCGAGCCGCTTGTAATGAATAGACGCCTTTTTTTTCCTCTCTGTGGTGAGGGAGGTGAAGAGTCCAAGGCCGGCGGGAGTGAGAACGGCGGAGCTCAAACACAGCTGGATGTTCCTGCAGGCTCACCCGAGAGGCGACAACAACAACAACAAGAGCTAAAAGGTTTGTTTGAGTGCAGGGGAAAGACTTTCTACAGGTAATATGAAGCACCGGAAGGCAAGAGAACGGCACCTTTGGGCTTTATGTGTGGGCACTAAAGCCTGAGCTCTGACTCACAGGCACGTTTCACCCTGAGGACACACACACCTCTGCACCAATTCAATCAAGAAGAGAGTGTGATCTATTCTAGATGTTTGAGTTTGAAGAAAAAGGCCATAAGCTCCCTGAGGACAAACACTACTACTATGTGGAAAGACAGAGACGGAGACACACTGAGCTCCAGAGGAGAGCAGATGTGAGGGAGGGAGGGAGGATATTAGGATGGTTTTTTGGCTGATTTACAGAGAGATAACGCTGACAATTTCCCACTTTTCACTGTTCACTGGAACTGAAGCAACTTAATGGATGGAGGCTGACAGGGTTCACGACCCAATCACACAGGAATTGCAACACCTGAGGGGGGTTCACGACCCAATCACACAGGAATTGCAACACCTGAGGGCAACCAACACCCCCTACTTTACCACACACACACACATGTACATGTACACTAACAGCAATCTACACTAACATTACAGCACTTCATTACATTTTGTGTCTTTTTCATAGATTCTATTCTGACTCTAGATGGTAAATAAGAGTTTGACACAATCGACACACACCGAGTCGAGCTTGTGCAAGATGTTTCTGCGGTTCCAGACTGAACCTGGAGTACACACAGGCTCTGATACACTGTAAAGACACACATCAGAACACCTTATCTCACTTTACAGTACACGCTGTACATAGATTAAGTCAGATCCGCTACTTTAACCCTTTAAACCTTTATTTTCTATTTACATGATCTCATTTCCTCTCTTGTGAAGCTTTGATCTTTAATGCTGAACATCAGTGTGTTACTTTGACGTGGTGCTTGACCGGCTGCAAATATTCTGACTCAAATTAAGTCACTTTTAGCTGTTTTATATCATTTATGACCTAATTTGTTTTTATATCTTGGTGAAATCCGTTTTTGCCTTGAAGATCCTAATTATCCTCACTTTGCACTTAATGTCAATAAATAAGTATTTGTATTTGTTGGGGGTTTATTTAATAAAAAGATTTAGAGAATAAAATGTTTTACAGTGTGAGAGGAGCAACACATCCTTCTCTCTCACATTCCAAACATCTCTTATGTAACTGGAGACTTATGGACGCAGACGATGCAACAAACTAAACATCGTCAGAAAACATTCCAGCGATGTCTTCAGTCTGACTCCATGCTCCCAGCAAATTCCCGGCATTCCACACACCTCGGGCAGATGTTCCCCGCGATCACGATCCATCATAGGCTCGGTGTGTTTTGGTCAGAGAACGGGCTGCGCTGCGTTCAAGGTCACGTTGGTGGTGTGGGACAAATATGTGACGTTTTTATCTGTTTTCATGGCTTTAAGTCAATCGAATAAGAAGGAGGAGACGTAGAAGGAGAATTGATTCACGAAGAAGCCCAGATGTGTTTTTCTTGGAAATAATCTAATTGAAGACGCTTTAAAATTCAAGAAGATGGCAGAATCTAATTAAAAAAGCCTGAAAATTCAATTTCTTCTATCCTTAAGCTTTCACAACCACTGCTGCTGTCCTAAGTAGAAGCACTGCAGGATAGAAATATCAAATTAAAATACATTTCCCTGACATATACGACACAAACACACTGATATATTAGGGAATTAGGGAATTTAATGTAAAAAAAAATAAACAATTATCTGAACAACAACAACATTAGTATTTATCTCATCTCTCCTCCACAGACTTGAAAATAAATGTTGAGTGAATCACTCTGTCCCATGTGAGCGTTTACATCTGGCAGCCAGCAGATGTGAACTTTAATTAACAACCGAGTGGGAAAAAAAGTATCTCTTATCAAATTCAAAGAGAAAATAATTGGTGTTATACACCCCATATCCAAAAATAAAACATGATTTATGAGGAAGTGCTTCATCTGGAGTATTGCAGTGTGGTGATTTGTCTTTCACATTATCGTCTACACTTGAAAGGCTCATTCCAAACTCCTGCTGACAGCGTTCAGCTTGTGAGGTATATGTTCCTTTAAATTGCTGATGGGTTGATAATGACTGAAGAAACAAACATGTTTGAGGACTTTGCCGGATGTTTTTGGGAGTGTATCATCTCGTGGCCTCACTCCTGCTCCTGGGATTTGATTGGAACGCACATTCCCGCCTACAGTTCACCACAGCGACCATGCCTGGTGTCGAAACCGAGCCGATGACCCCGCAGACGCCTCGCAACGATGAGCGAGATAGTGAAACAACAAATGAGTCATTTCCTGCCATCACAAGGTGAGAGATGTAAACGCCGAGTAAAACGACGGCAAATTACACCTGACAGGCTGATACTCTGATTGCAGGGCCTTTCTTTCCTTCTGTCTTGTGATTACGGCGACATTGGAATGGGCGAGCGGTGACCTGGGGTTTTATAGACCGCCACTATTACACACACAACACCTACAAATTAATTCACTCCTCAACAACAAGCGCCACCCTCGCCTGCCGCAACACGCCGGCACTGCCAGCACTCGCAATCCAGCCCGCGAATTCCTCCCGCTGCCGAGTCCTGAGGTGGAGGGTGAAGTCGGGGGGGGTTTTGATGTTGTGATTGTGGTGTAATTGACAGGTACGTCTGAATCCTGATGCGTGACTGATGCTAAAACTTCACCCCCACTTCCCCCCCAGCCTCCCCCTTCCTCCCCTCCAGCCGGGGTCTGACAACAAACACGTTCTTTCCAGGAACGTGAAAAAACATGCCAAGATGACAGAGGGGAGATATGCAGAGATGACGGAGTGATTCATCTGGTTAAACACAGGGTATGAGCAGCACCACACTGATCCCATCCACGTGTGAAGCCCAGCCAAAACAAGTCTGCCTGTGGCTTCTTTTGTTTTCCTCTAAACCTAAACTGATGGATATCTTTTGTTAATGTGTGAGGAGTGTAAAGAGACGAACCAACAACCTTTCACCCACTCGCATCAGTCTGAGGCAGCTCAGACGTTTGGCAAGCAAGGGGTCAGGAAACAAAAAGCTGGACTGGAGAAGAACCTTCAGCTGCTGACAGTGTCGGGGTCAGCAGCTGGAAAAGCTGAGAAGATACAGGAAGATGGAAACAAGAGGGCAGAGAGGCTGAGGGTCGGGCAGCAGCATGGAGCCGAGGCCGGGATGAAGATGAAGAGGTCATGTGGAACACCAACACGACTTCACAGGGCTGCTAAGGTTGCTTCCCTATGTGCTTAGTGAGTAAGCAGGCAATTGACACAAAACCACATAAGGCATGAATGTATACTGTATGTATATGGAGCACCAGGTCACACACACACACACACAGGAATCATTTGGTTCACGAAATGATGAAGCCTTCTCCCTTCAAACGGCTCTTTGATGGCGGCTCAGTGTGTCAGTCAGCTTGTTTAGTTGTACCACCTAGTGGCAAATTTAACAGTCGTAGTTCAAAGAATGGAAACAACCCATTGAACCCCCCACCACACACAAACAGACACTTCAATATGTGTTTGAGAGAATAAAGAGATGAAAACATGTTCCTCCCACACGGCTCAGACACATTTGCTTCCTTCTGCTTTGCCTGCTGGGAGCAGAGAAAGTCCCTGTTTCAGATCAAAGCTCAGCGTTTCTCTCCTGCTTCTTCTATTGTCTTTGCCGTGTGCATGAAACGTTGAAACCCGTTGTTCCCGCCCCCCCCCCCAGGCAGACTGCTGCTGCTGCTCACACACAGCTGACTGTCAGCTGTGGTGGATGAGGGGGGAAACAAACATTAAACAGACTTCATACAATGTACAGAAACATCAAAGCAGAACAGGAAATATACGTTCATGAATGGATTTAACCTGCAGGCTGTTTATTCTACAGCTCTTCCTTCATGTCAGGATGCAGTGTGGCAGTTATTCATTTTAAAGGCATCAGTCTGTCCTCTATTCCTTCCTCTCTGCTTGGTTGAAAGTCATTGATTTTCCCTCTCTAATCTCCATTATGAGGAGATTTCTCTCCTGCACATGAGGCCCAGACTCTGGCCCATTGTCTTATCTGCCTGTGAGTACACCAGCCTCTCATTGTGGGGGTTGCGTAAATCCCCATCCACCAAGTGACACACACACACGCTTTCTCTCTCTCATGGGAGAACCTCAAGGCCGACAGTGATCCCAGCAGAGCATTCAGCTGCCTGCCAGCCATGTAAAACAGACACAGATGGAGAGGAGAGGCCGTTTCAATTCTGCTCCAAGGAAATCTCAATGTTTTTCTAGGTAAACAAAGACATTTTCCATCCCTGAAAATACACAACTGATCAAAATACATGTGTAATATTGGGGATGTTGTAAAAGACGATACTGTTGTTGTGTTGTGTTGTTGGTGTCTCACTTACTTTCATACAGCCTCCTGCTTGGAACTCTACATTGTGGGTGTGAAGGCAGTAAATCTCTCTGACATTGTTTCAGGGTGACGCACATCACTGACTGATCCCCAGGCACCGTCTTGATAGTTAGAAGTTAGGGACCACCTCTGTCAATCAGACAGACACTGCTCACTTGGGTTTAATAGAAAGGGGGGCGGGGGGGAGGAAGACTGTGAGTACAGGAGAGGGGAGGAGGGAATAAAGATGGAGAGGAAATCTGATTGACTCAAACAAATGCTGTGTGGCAGGAACAAGTCCCGTGTTTGCAACCTCGGCTGCTTACTGACAAAAAGGCAGCAGGACCATTTATGACCACTATAATTATTATTCAGAGATTTGATTCCAGTATCTTCAGAGGGTTCCCTTGTGTCTCTGGTGCGTCTCAGTTGTGTTGACAGGAAGGAGGCTGCATTTGTCTGCAAGTGTATTTGTGTGTTTTCTTGGATGTGTCACCGAGTTCAGCGCCCCTCGCACTCTGAGGCGTGACGACAAATGGGGGAACGGAGGAATCTCAGCAGCTTGCTTCAACAGATGCGGCACACGCGATGGAGATGAGACAACAGCAGAAGTATCCCAAGAATGAGATGTAGATTAAGGCCAGACATGGCAACAGGCAGGGCCGCTCCACAAATACACAGCTGTGAAGGCCAACCACGACTACTACTAATAATAATAATGACACTTATACAATACAGAATACGTTTCTTTTGTAAGTCAGGCTGTGATAAAAGTCAATTATTCCTTTTTTTACCGTCAGTACTTCAGTACTCCATCTGTATCGGTAGGTGGCGGTAAAGCGCCATAACCACAATAACCTTATTCCACTGTGTGGCACTAGAGGGCAGTAGAGAGGCGTATATGCACGATGAAAGACACAGGAAACAGTCTGCGCATGCGCTGACTTGTCTCCCTCTTTGATATGAAACATTGTTTACAGTTTATCTCGTCGAAAAACCCATCGGATAAACGTCAATCAGCTCGTGGGTGCAGATTCTTCTTCCTGCAGATGTTTTCACGCTGAGATAGTAAGAACTTTAACATGATTACATACAATAATATTCATTCTTGTGAATAGAGAGCAGCGAGCAGGAATTTCCTCAAGTGTGAAGGTTTGTGCTCACATTACCTGAGAGGAAAGGCTTTGAGCCTGATCTCCATCCGTCCTCTCCTCCTTCAGGGCCGATCTATGGAGGCACTTTATGGCTTTATTTCCATTTTCTTTTACACCCAATCATCCTTTTGTTCCTTTATAGTGGGAATATAATTCCCCTGTGTGCAGACTTGACTTTCCCTTCAAGTTTGCTCTGGAAAGTGAGTCTAATTAGAGGCAATCAGGGGGGCGGGGCTTCACTTGCGATGACCCCCTCTGCGAAGGGTGGTAATGTAATGTAAGTCGCTTTGGATAAAAGCGTCTGCCAAATGATCGTAATGTAATGTAATGTAATGACATCACTGACCTCAAATACAATAATTTACTTCTGTACATTCCAAACAATGATTTTGACGGCAGTGGCTCTTTACATATTAATCATGTGTTGCTGTCTAACCCAATAATAATAATAATAATAATAATAAGAGTAAATACAAAACAACAAACCATCATGAACAAAAATAATTTAATGAAAAACACAAACATTAAAATCCGTTGATGTAAGACAACAAGGTAGCAGACTTCAGATCAAACACAGTTGGTCCACACATGGTAACAACATTAGCCACCTTCCTTGGCACGGCGAGGACAGACGGAACGTTTTCTTTCAAGTTTCAGTCGCCGACATCGAGCAGCAACAGACTTGTGAGACAGTGCAACGTTTTATTCACAGTATATGAGGCAGTCGAGGTGCAGAGATGTACCGGTGTTTGAACTCATCATGGGCTTTACAACAACACGCCACGTTCACCAGGGTCGAGGTCAAAGTCGACACTTCCTGTTAAAACACCCGGCGAGTAAAACAACCACCAAACTGCACAAGTGTTTTGGTAGATATTCTGTACAATTTTGAGCTTTTAGAACAACATTAAAGTGATAATCTCTCAGTTTTCTGTTGTAGTTTTTGATGTAGAATGTTCTGGGCCATGTAGGATTTTTCCAGTCCAGCAGGTGGCAGCATTTACACGGGTTGGAATGGAACAGTGGGAGTTGCAGATGCAACGAAGGAATATCGAAGGAATATCACTTTAGGATGGAATACAACAGTTTAGATATCAAATGTATTTAAAAACTCAACGTGGCCGTCCTCAAGGAACACGCAGTAGTAAAATAAAAAGATTTAAAAAAAGAAGTCCAGATGATTCGGTCCATTTTAAGGGCAGCTGGAAGAGTGAAAGTCTAAAAGTTATTTAGAGTTAAAATCATTAGCAGCGCTGTTTGAGTTTGGTTGACATTGATGACACACACACACACACACACACTGAACATCTGGATACTGCTTGTGTTTCTTTATACTGAAATGGGATAAATACACAGTTTATCCTCCTCTACTGCTGCTGTAATAAATACTGCATCTAAACTCTAAAGTGTTAAATACTGGACGTGGACAGACGTCTGAAGCGACCATGATGTCGTCTGTATGCTTGTGTTGGAGTCACTCAGTGCTAAAACGTGAGGCAGGCACGACGCTAATAAAAACAAAACTGTTCAAAACTAAAAAACTCCAATCATATCTTCCAAACCTGAATTTTCTCAGCCACCACGCACCAGTTGGCGTGATCGAAGTAGGCGTGTTTGACATGCAGCTCCTCGACGTTATTCTCTATCAGCTCCGCCAGCTCACCCTCCCGGAACACATGGTAGTACCTCAGACAGGCTCCCTCCGCCTGACCCTCGCTCCCCTGTGTGCGCTCCTGCAGCTCGCCCTTTTTTTCCCGAGGCCCGCCGTCGCTCTCCTCGTCTCCGGGCGGCGCAGGGCGTTCCCTCTGGTGATGGAGGAGGTCGGGCAGGGCCAGGGAGCCGCACTCCTGGGCCAGGGACACGGAGACGCTCGGGCTTACTGTGCTGTCGCTGGCGTCGCCCCCAGCGTCTTTTTGCTCCTTGTGCAGGTCGGTGACCGAGGCGAAGACGTCCTCCTCCGAGTCGATGGTGGACGACGGCGAGAAGAAGCTGGAGACCTGCTTGATGAGGCCCCGCCCTCTCCCACGCGGGCACGGCTTGGTTCCCGCGCTCTCTCCCGCCGGCGAGGATAAAGTGCTAAAGTCTCTGGAGAACGACCGGGAGATCGCCAAGCTCCCAAAGTCGAACACGGAATCCAAAGACCTGGAGAAGAACCAAAGTCTCTGCGTCCTCCGCTGCTGTGTGGCGCCGCAGGGGGCGTCCTCCTCGTCCGCCACAGACGATGTGCTTCTAACCTTCCTGTGCTTGTCGGTGTCGTCCGTGGCTTCGCTCGCGCTCTGTGCGGCGCCCCTGCGTCTGGGCTTGGCCCGGTCCCCGGTTGAGCGGGGGTTGGGGTTCCAGGGGACGAAGATGTCTTGCTTCTCAAACTTGCGGCGCTTCTGCTCCATGGCCCACACGTAGATCATGATGCAGCCGCCCACACGCAGAGTGCGGGCCATCTCCTTTATTGCTCGTATACGACGCTCTTTGGTGGACAGATGATGGATGACTACAAAAGAATATGAATTAGAGAGAGTGAGAGGCGACAGGATGCACTTAGAGGAAAGTTACTGTGTTGTCACTTTCAGCACTTATCGTTTATTTCTCAGCCAAATCACGTACGCTGGATGGAACGCAGGATAAATTAATAATGTGGGCGTCTGCTGCCATCTTTGTTCTCCTAATTGCACTCTCTAAACTGTGACCGCTGTCGGCAAGGCAACATGCGCTCGTGATGAACTGATGTTTATCGTTATTGTTCTATCAATTCACGGCCGAGGCGAACGGCAGCTACGTCAACCGAGCCGGCGGCTGAATGAAGGGAATGAACGGCAGCTGAGCGGAGGCGGCGGCGGTACCTGCGATGGAGAGCACAGCGTCAAAGCAACCGTCTCTGTAAGGCAAATACAGCCCGTCGCACATCTGGACCTCGTGTCCTTGGCTCCAGGCGGCGTCCACCAGGGGGCGGCAAACATCGCACCCCAGCTTGAACACCTCCTGGTTGATGTTGAGATATTTGCCATTGCCACAGCCTGAGAGAGAGAGAGGGAGAGAAAGAGAGAGAGAGAGAGAGAGAGAGAGAGAGAGAGAGAATTTAGTGAGTGAGTGAGAGAGTGTGTGAGTGAGTGAATTGAGTGTGAGTGAGAGTGTGAGTGAATTGAGTGAGTGAGAGAGTGAGAGTGTGTGTGAGTGAATTGAGTGAGCGAGAGACTGAGAGTGAGTGAGTGAGAGCGAAAGTGAGTGAGAGTGAATTGAGTGAGTGAGAGTATGTGTGAGTGAGAGTGAGTGAGTGAGTGAGTGAGTGAGTGAGTGAGTGAGTGAGTGATGACAAACTATGTACAGATGCAGGAGCAGATGGAGACTTTGAGGTTTTGGAGTCACATACCCACATCGGCGACGATGCTGCCCTGCGGCAGGTCCAGGAGGAACTGCCGGACCTTGGGCCAGGCTTTGTAGCGGCTGTCATTGAAGTACGGGGCGATCTTGTCGTAGACGCTGTGTACATGGTCTCTCTCCAGCCGGCTGGCAGCCTCCTCCATGGCGCTCATCCGCGCCGCCTCATACAGGGACCTCAGAGCATCGGGCCTGCAGAGGAGAGGACAGGACGCAGACTGCTTACATCCTCAATCATCAGGCTATCAAGCTACAGTCCACCAGGAAGGTAAAGAGAGGGATTTGAAACAGCAGTGTCAACATGCAGGCTAGAGGTCGAACAAGGTCAGCGGGTAATGGCCTCTTAATGTGCGGAGGCACTCAAAACGTCTGTCAGGCAGAATCAATCAGCTTGGCCTCAGTGAGCCTCTTCCTCCCTGCAGCTCTCCCGGACAAATGTGAAGGACGTCCAATTCAAGGCAACACCTGTAATTTATCATCAATCTACTGTGGCTGAGTGAAACCGGAGCAAGGGAAGGAAGGAAGGAAGGAAGGAAGTGTCTCCGTCTCACAAAGTAGCACACGCACACACACACACACACACACACACACACACACACACGAGGCAAAGAAGCAAACACATTCATCAACTTTGTGGGTGACAAGATGCAAACCTAACAACTTCCATCATGTTAAAGTTCAGAATCTAACTAATTAGTCTGACGTCAGCTGGTCCAGATGTTCACACCAGCGCCGACATGAGCGACATGAGACTCAATTTTCACATCTAAATTTGGTTCCCTGGTTTAAATTCATCTTTTAAATTAGCATCAGATAAAAGCCGTCTTGAGAACAAACAAAGATTATGGAAACTATGGAAGCAAACAAATCACATTTCATCATCATCATCACCTTTTATCATCGCCCCCGCCCTCACACACACACACCCGTCCAATCAGATCCTCCTCCTCCTCCATCATCCCCAGCACTGGACAGGTTAACGCCACTTCAGTTCCAGTTTCCATTATTGTCAGATTACTTTCTCCATCCTTCAGTCGTTGATTAAAACGTTCTTTCACCACGAGCTTCACCGGAGCTCCGTCACCTCGTTCCACTGCCGGACTACTGGGAAATTACTTCACAGGAATTTATTATACTATTATAATTAAGTCAGAGAAAGGAGGGGGGAGGCGGGGGAGGTGAAGCTTTAAGATGACTCGGGGCCAAGCGCTCATACAGAACACACACAGATGCATTTTTGTTTAACTTCAGGGCAAAAAGGAAATCATGGGATCATTTGGAGTGATTGAGTTGTTTATGTTCTGTCTGGTTGCTGCTGCAGTCGTCTCACTTTATTAGGATTCAGCCCACAGCTGCTACAGAGCTCCTGATGCTCCTGATGCTGCTGCTGCCACGGCTCGCCTCCTTTTAGCTTTAACATCATATAAAGTCAGAGGCATTCTGAGCCAGAATATCCACCTTTTTTATGCAGAAACACTCTTGTAAATGTCACTGTTGTTGAGCGCTCAGTGTGGCGTCTTTCAAAAGCACATAGTCTTCCGGAATGATCCATTTCGTGCTCGACGGGCTGAAAGAACCTCTCACCTACGCCACAAAGCTGCAGAGCTCTATTAGATGTTGACCTGCAATCTGTACAAAATGTTCTTTAAAATGAAGATACAGGGGAATCAAACTCAAATCAAATCCGAATTAATGCATAATGAGAGGTTAGAAGGTTGTAAACGGCCTCTTAAATGTAAGGTTGGCTCTATTTGCTCTGAAATGGCCGTGTTCAGGGGGAGCAGCCGCGTCCTTCAAACTTCCAGCAGGTGTTGCAAAATGCGAGGATGATTTGTCTCCTCCGTGTGATTCAGCCACCGCGTGATGGTTTAAATCAGGCGTGATGGATGCAGAGCGTCGACACGCCGGCCCTCCTTGCAGCAGGGCGTCGTATAACACCGGCTGTCATACGCTGAGAGATCAATACACCGAACGGAAACACAATGTTGGATCATACACCGGCAGCTGCGCTCAATACAACGTTGCCTTTCCTGTTCATCTGTCTAAGAACGTGAGGTTACATGTGACTTCTTCTGTATATTATAGATTATTAACCCTGTGATTGCTGCGATTGGCTGCTGCAGCGACCTTGAGCCTGAATGGGACGAGCGTGTTTCCGAGAATTGAGTTATGAAGAAGACTTGAAAGACTCTTTTAACAAAGCAGAGCCTCGGTAGCGGTCTATTTTTGTTTTTTCAACGGAGTGTGTGAAGAAATTAACAATAACAAACCCGGAGCGGCGTAATGAAGCCGGTAATGCCTCACACAGCACTCTGCCTGATGAGGTTAACCAGAGGGGGAGCCATCAGAACCCACCGGCGCCGCCACCTCTCACACAAGCCCACCTTCAATCTGAACACACACACACACACACACACACACACACACACACACACACACACACACACACACACACACACATCACATTAAGCACTAAAGCTGTTCAAGTGTGAAAATGTGAATCCCTGTAATCTGATGTCATCAAATCCCCATCATGTGTTCCTCCGGCGCTACATAATGGAGCCTATTTCTGGAGCGCCACCGTCGGTTCCATCCCAGGCCGAGTGGAAGACAAACATCCCCCCCCCCTTACGTAACACACAGAGACACACAGCCTCCTTCACTGCTGTCTCAGTGTGTCTCAGATGTGCTGGAGCGTGTGCGTGTGTGCGCGTCTCTCTCTCTCTCTCTCTCTCTCTCTCTCTCTCTCTCTCTCTCTCTCTCTCTCTCTCTCTCTCTCTCTCTCTCTCTCTCTCTCTCTCTCTCTCTCTCTCTCTCTCTCTCTCTCTCTCTCTCTCTCTCTCTCTCTCTCTCTCTCTCTCTCTCTCTCTCTCTCTCTCTCTCTCTCTCTCTCTCTCTCTCTCTCTCTCTCCTCAATAAACTGTGGTCGTTATCTGCCAGCATTATATAATCCGTCAGCTGGGGGATCGAGGCCCGTGAGCTTCTCATCCATCTCACCGTCAACGGAGAAGAACAATTACATCAGAAGAGTCTAAGGAGCTGAGATTGTGCCCGGGTTGGATGGTTTAGAAAAGGATGTTGGTTCATTCTGTCTCTGCTGCAGGTGCACAGCTTTGATCTTAGGTTAGGAGTCCGTGTTCTGCCTGTGTGTGTGTATATGTGAGTGTGTGTGTGTGAACCCACAGGTCAGCCCTCTGAGCAGATTAGTGGTGTTTGTAATGAAGAGGCTCCTAACAGCTGCCTGCTCACCACAGAACAGGTTTACTGGTCAGACCTGACAGCAGGGCCTCAACCCAACAACCACATGAGGCCAGAGGCAGGCGGCTCAGCTCAGACGCCTCACACACACCAAGATGGGAGATAATGCAAATATGCTGCAGAATATGTAGATCTGGATAAACAAACGTGTGCGTGTGTGTGTGTATTTGGCATAAATACAGCAAAGTATGTAAGTAACTGGAAACGCAACCATGACACACACACACACACACACACACACACACACACACACACGATTTTGGAACCTCTTACTGGACGTATGTATCTATAAGTGTGTGTGTATTAACCCCCTCCTGACCCCAGGACACAGACAGGATAATGGAGCAGAGAGAGCTGCAGGTTGAAAGGACCCGACACCTCATCTGTCTCTTTGTAATCAGTTTCTCTTCCCACCTGCAGCTCTGATTGCTCACCTGCTCATCCCAGAGGAAGAGGAATCACTCTGTGGACTCACTCTACCAGGCTTCCTTTCCTTCCTTCCTTCCTTACCTCCTTCCTCCACCCCCCTGGCATGTTCAAGGTTTATGGCTTGTTTTGCTTTGACCTTGATAGAGAAGCACTTGTTGTGTCCCTCTGTCTGTCTGTCTGTCTGTCTGTCTGTGTGTGTGTGTGTGTCTGTGTGTGTGTGTGCATTGGCCTGTGCCATCTCTGTTCATCTGAGACTGTACAAATAAACTTGAATTCACGTCACCACACACACACACACACACACACACCTTGAATAAGCAGAACGTGCAGCATGAAGCCACACACTCAATGCAAATGTTTTCAAAATAAAATAAATCCTAAAGTAAAGCTTAATGAAGACTGAACGTGCAGGTTTAAATTATAAACTGTGCTTCACTTTCAGGTCCCATCAAAGTTTCAGCGCCGTTTGGGTTATAAACCACACACACACACACACACACACACACACACACACACATAGATAATGCAGCGGGTTTTAAGGACCTTCACCGGGATGGGTTCGGTTCGGTGTGCTGCAGGACCCGAACAGTGCTCATGTTTGCTCAGCCTCTCCTGCACACACACACTTCATCCACACAACACACAGATCCTCTTACCGTCCCGATGTGCGATGCTCCGCCTCGATCCTCTCTCAGGTCGCCGGAGGTAAAGTTGCCTCTCTCCCTCTCTGCCTCTGTGTGTCTCTCTCTTTCTCTCTGCTCTCGATCGATCGATCTAATTAATCGATCGGCACATGAGGGTCAGAACCGAGAGCTCGACGCGGCGACTCAGAGCCCGTGAGCAGCAGCGACATGGTACAGACGGCTGATGCACTGAGGCGCGGCGAGCTTGTGACCCGCTGCGTGTGTCCGCCAGCCGCGTTCTGAACGCCGGACCGACCCGCGGCATGATGAAGGATCAAGAGCGACACCGTGTCCGCACAGCTTCCGGTGACGGGTTTCAAAATTAAAGCCCTGGAGAAGACGATGCATCGCGACTTCATTACAAGTAAAAATAAATAAATACTTAGTAGAAACGTAGCCTTACTTCAAATAATGTGTTGTTCCTTCCTTTGGCTCTGTGACGTTCGCGTTAATCCTGAAATACTCCGACTTTATCCGAGTGACATTAACAAGTCACATGGAAAAATAGCGAGCTTGTCTTTCTTAATCCATTTATGAAATCATAAATTAATCTTAATTTATATAGAAACAGCCGTGGTGAGATCAGTCAACAACAACAACAGTCAACGTGATTATCATTAATTACTTAATATGGCACCTCTCAAAACAATAATGAAGGATCAGAATCAGTCATAGTAAATAAATTAAGCCAATCGACCTTATTAAGGAGAATACACAGCACATTTAATGAATAGCGAGAAAAAGACGAGTTGGAGGACTGGGTGGTGTTGTCATGTAGTACGGTGGCCGAGAACCGCCACCGCTGCAAATAAAAGAAGCGCTGCAAAAATAAAAAGCTGGTGCAAAAATAAAAAAGGCGATGCAAATAAAAGAAAGTCTGCAAAAAAGAAACGCTACTGCAAATAAAAGAAAGTCTGCAAAAATAAAAAAGTCGGTGCAAAAATAAAAACGGTGATGCAAATAAAAAAGCCACAACGGAAGAGGGTTACCGGGGACTGTTTTTGCCGATGCACCTGTGTGAGTAGAAGACGACGCCGACGCACCTGTGTGAGGAGAAGAAGACGACGACGACGACGACGAGAAGAAACTACGAGTAGGAAAACGAACTAGAAAGTAAGTGAACATGATAGTGTTTAATGTCGCTACGTGTACTTTTTAATGTGTTATTTGGTTAGGCCAGGTAACCCCAGGTTTGAAGGTGAACTGGAGAATGCCGGTGTATTGTTAGCTTCGGCTAACACGGGGAGACCACTAACCAGATGTCAGTTTGACATCATAGCTGGAGTTTGAGTTATTGGATGACATCGTTTTGTTAGCGTGATGCCATCACACTCATTTATTTAAGTAGCTTCAGATTCAAACAGCTTCAGCAGCATTGGAGACACACTTTCTGGACCAACATCTGACTGTGACTCTGTGAGTGAGCTCGTTTTGTGGTGACTATCTACAGTGAAGACAGCTTATTACTGTCGTTGTTGTTGTTTGTATCATTAATAATCATGCTAACAATAATCTAAGGCGTGGGTAACAGAAGTTATGTGGATGAATGTGAAGTTTAAGCTGTGTGGGGTGGCCAGGGACCTTTGAGAAAGAACCATGACCATAATGTCAGATTGAATCCTAAACTTGACTGTTTTTGCTTTGTCATTTACCAGGTCATGTTTTGTCCATTCTGTGGGGTGAACCTTCCATCCGTCCTGGTATATTGTGGCTCATGCTGTAGAAATGTCAGGTTCCTAAGGAGTCTTCAAGATGAAGGTACATTTCTTTCTGACAGTTAATGAGGTTCTTAAACATGATGGATTGCTATGCTTTTTCAGAGAATATACTGTCTGTTAGTCATGAATATACCACTTCATATGGTGAAATCCATAACAGAGGCATGTGGAATACAATGAATTTGAAGACATGAAAAATTAAGAAAGTTTCTTAGTCTAGTAGGCTACTGATCCCTGTAAAAAAATCCTATGCAACAATTTTGAGTGTTTTGCACTATGCTACTTTTATATAAAGACATTTTCAATTAATTAACTTTAACGAGTGCATTGAATAGCTTGATTCCTCAATAACTAATCACTAACTACCATGTCACCCACACATGATAATCTTAACAATCTCATTTATTCACCTCTGTAAAAATTGAAAATGTTCATTATGCAGTTCATCATTTAGCCTCTAATATAGTGTCCTCCGTCCTACCCCTCAGGTCCTGAAGCTAGTACTCCAGTGGATGAACTTATCCAAAAATATTTCACAGAGGGCCATAGTTATGAAATAATAGTGGACTTACTGAAAACCAAACACAACACATCAGTCAGTTTTCGCAATCTACAAAAAAGACTAAAACATGCAAGCCTGACCAGAAGGATCAACTACACTCCAATTGCTACTGTGCAGGCAGCTATTTCCGAGGAGCTAAAGGGATCAGGCCAGCTTTTAGGGTATAGAGCGATGTTGCAGATTCTGAAACGGAAACACTCTCTTGTCGTCAGACAAGACGATGCACCTAATGGCAGAGCTGGATCCATGTGGAACAGAGAATCGCTGCAGACGTAGATTTGTTCGAAGGGCATATCATTCAATGGGACCAAACGAAACCTGGCACGTTGATGGGTATAATAAATTAAAACCTTTTGGAATTGGCATAAGTGGCTGCATTGATGGCTTCTCCAGAAAAATTATGTGGCTGAATTGTGGAAAGACGAACAACGACCCTTCAGTAATTGCTCAAAACTACATCAACTGTGTAGTTGAGCATGGAGTTTTTCCAAAGCGGCTCCGCACAGATTGCGGCACTGAAAATGGAATAATGGCCGCCATTCAATGTACCATGAGATCAGAGCATGCAGACGAGTTTGCAGGAGCTTAAAGCCACATGTATGGCACTTCAACATCCAACCAGCGGATTGAAAGCTGGTTCCGGAAACAAAGGTTTCTGTCACTTTTAATTCATTTATGTTTTACTTGACCCTGGATTATTGTATTTGCTGTATGCATTTATATTATTTCTCAGTTTAATGTATATTGCTGTGCTTTTTAAAGGAAAGGGTATATTGTAGTGAAATCTCCAAAAGGCATGAGTCAGTAGTAAGTGGACTTGTACATTAATCTAAACCTCTTGAAGAACGATGACCTGGATGAATTTGTGTTTTCTATCTAGGAGCCAATTTTGGATGGATCTGTTCAGTGACTTGAGGGAGAGGCATCTCTTCAATGGCAGCCCTGCAAACACAAAGTTCACCTCCTGGAGTCACCTTATTTATTATTAATTACGTAAAAACTGAAATAATGTGGTGCTCTAAAATGTGGGTACTTAACTGCACTTGAAAATATTTTGTAACATTTTGATTATAAAATTTAAGATTCACAATAAAGTTTTCCCTCATGTGCAATGCTTTCTCTAATATTTGATACTTAGTTTAACCTAAGATCATTGCTTGTCTTTGGGTCTCTGCATCCTTGTCCTGTAAGAAACTCTGGAGATAATTGTAATGACCATGAAAGTGAAACTTAATTGATGTGTTGCTCAGTGTGAACACTTTCCTGTACTTGCTCCTAGCAATTGTGGTTTCCCAGCATCTGCCCAAACCCTGAACCACATCACCAGCATCATGCCAGTGCCAGCAACTCCTGCTGGGGATGAGCATGAAACTCTTTTTGGAGAACTGCAACGACAGAGTGGTGTAAGAGCTCCTTTGCAGTGGGAATCAGCTGTAGAGAACTACATCACCCTGAAAAACATGGCTGGTCTGTAAAAATTTTAGGGACATATTTGTGTTGTGACAACACCAAAACAAACTTCTTTTTATGTGTTGTATTTGCTGCTGCTGTATATTGCTGCTGTCATTTTCTTCTCTCCCCTGTCATTTGGCAGAGGCTTTTGTCCAAAGCAACGTACAAATGTCTGTAATAAAGTTGTCTATGCCTGAAAAAATCTTAAAAAAAAAAAAAAAGAACAGTCTGTAGTTTTTTTATTTATTTTTTATTTAAAGAAACAAGCTGAAGCTGCAAGCACATTCCTGATATCAAATACAATAAAAATGTGCGGTCTTGACAACAGTCTAAAAATGAAATGTTTAATATAATGTACACAAACATGGATCTCTAGGTCAGAGCGTGACACATTCTTTTAAGTAGTTTAAGCCTTGATTGTGTGACAATATTTTCAGACAAGGCTAAGTGTGAACGATAGACTATGTTTCGGAGCTACAATTACCAGAGCTGCTGAATCAGTGCTTGACTCTCCATCTGCAGGTTCCCATATCTGGAAGTAAAAAACAATATATCAGTGAGCACTTCAAATTTGATTGACAGAACTAGAGCTGAACAAATTTGAACATAAATATTGAAGTTTGTAAAATATGTGTAGGCCAGGACACTGCAACATTTACTGTAATTTAAAATGCTATTTTGGCACGTTTCATCAGAAACATGGCTTCTATGTAAAATCTAGAAACATTTTCATTTTCAGACAGAACTTACAATATAATCAATGTAAGACACAACAAATGTGGCACTCACCAATGTATCAGCTGCACTGAATTCTGCAGAGCTTGGACTCATGATGATCACCTCTGAATCCGACAAAGTAGTTTCGGAGGCTGCTGGTGTCCACAAAAAGGACAATTCATTATGATCTGCAAAAAACAAACAAAAAAAACAAGTATCATTAGGTTGCTTTGGACTTAAATTGCATGAACATTTTAGCCGTCAGTTCAATACCTCAATCTGACATTATGGTCATGGTATTTTCACAAAAGTCCCTGGCCACCTCACACAGCTTAAACTTCACATTCATCCAAATAACTATTGTTACCCACGCCTTAGATTATTGTTAGCATGACTATTAATGATACAAGCAACAACAACAACGATAGTAATAAGCTGTAGCCGTCAGTTGCTTCCACTCTCGTTAGTGGTCTCCCCGTGTTAGCCGAAGCTAACAATACACCGGCATTCTCCAGTTCAACTTCAAACCTGGGGTTACCTGGCCTAACCAAATAACACATTAAAAAGTACACGTAGCGACATTAAACACTATCATGTTCACTTACTTTCTAGTTCGTTTTCCTATTCGTAGTTTCTTCTCGTCGTCGTCGCCGTCTTCTTCTCCTCACACAGGTGCGTCGGCGTCGTCTTCTACTCACACAGGTGCATCGGCAAAAACAGTCCCCGGTAACCCACTTCCGTTGTGGCTTTTTTATTTGCATCACCGTTTTTATTTTTGCACCGACTTTTTTATTTTTGCAGACTTTCTTTTATTTGCAGTAGCGTTTCTTTTTTGCAGACTTTCTTTTATTTGCATCGCCTTTTTTATTTTTGCACCAGCTTTTTATTTTTGCACACCAGCTTTTTTATTTTTGCAGCGCTTCTTTTATTTGCAGCGGTGGCGGTTCTCGGCCACCGTAATGTAGAGAATAATTTCGCGAATTTTTTGTCAAAATGAAACATACATTTAGCGCTTTTATTTTGTAAACCGTGCTGCCTGTGGTCTGGTCTTATTCTGGTGAGCTTGCTGCATCTAATTGGTTGTTTGGTGTGTAAAAGGACACGCTGTGCACCCGCAGAGCGCCGTTGTCATTGGCTACCAGCTTCACGTGACCACCATAATAAACAACGTGAAGTGCCAAAGATCTATAGAGCAGAGAAACAGAGACAGCTGGACGGATTTATGAGCTCTAACACAGCGGGATTTATGTTTACATTCATCTTACATACATCACATATATTCTGTGTAATGGCCGGTGACACGTTTACACTAATGTGACTTAATGGAGGCCTAACTGGTGTCTTCACTCAGTGTGAGTCCATGCTGACTGACCTCAGCGCTTGATGTCACCAGAAAGCCTGGGGAGCGACGCCACCGTGTGGAGCGTGACCCCGAGAGGTCACGTCTACACCAAACAGCTCCTGCATGAATCATTACTAATCCCACTGAGACACACGTGAGCAAAGCCCTGGCACCTGTGCAGCGAGACAGAGAGAGAGAGAGGGAGAGAGAGTGAGAGTGTGTTTACTTGAAATGACACTCCTATCACACATATGAGAATACACTCTTTGTTTTCAGTTTTGTGTCATATCTCGTCCTTCACACCTACACTGTAAAAAAAGACAAAAAACAAAACAAGTGCAGCCTGAAGGATTCACACACACACACACACAGATCTGATCCAGCATTAGTAGGTTTACTGCAGCACTATTATGCAACCTTCTATTCTACATCCCCACTTATCAAAGAGGGGTCAAGGGGTCACGGGCGCTGCAGTCCGTCCTGAATGTTAATTCATAAACATATTCAGTCTTT
Source organism: Genypterus blacodes (assembly GCF_046128005.1). Taxonomy (NCBI): domain Eukaryota; kingdom Metazoa; phylum Chordata; class Actinopteri; order Ophidiiformes; family Ophidiidae; genus Genypterus; species Genypterus blacodes. The sequence goes on from NW_027466845.1 coordinate 2,987,238, forward strand.
TTTTTTACAATCAACAGAGCGCCGCACTGCTCTTTAACTGTTTCACCACACGGAGGAATCCATGAGGAGCAGACAAGCAAAACGCCATCTCCCATCTTCCACCGCTGTCATCCAGCCATCCGGCCAAAACCTGAGACGGAGAAAGCTCTAAATGAGGACGTTAACGGTGTGAAATCGTGTGTTTGGCATTGCTGAGCATGGTGTTCAGGCTGGTGCACATTAGCATTTCATCCCCCTCGCCTCTCCTCCGCGCCTGTCTGCCAGCGTTTTGTCTGCCCTTTAGGTCTCTGAGGTGGTTAGTGGCACTGACTTAATTATGCAGCCATTGTGCGAACACAAAGCACTCGTCCGTCCTCCGCATCTTCATCACAAGCGTATGTTGCTCTTTTCCCTGCAGCCGTCGCACTCCAATCCAGCCTGTTTTCACTCACATTCACACCTGAGGAGAAGAAGAGGAAGAGGTAAAAGTCTGAGAGTGTGGACCACAGAGCCGTGCACAGGTTCCCTCAAGGTGACTTTGCAAACCTGCAAAGCCTCCCACATCACAGCCATTACCGTCAGATTGTGTTCCGTCTCTCTGCTTGATCTATCCCATAATGCAGTCAGACAGGCCGTCACCACAGCGCCCTCAGCCTGCAGATTGGCATTTTATGTAGTTATGGAATACAAACACTCCTCGGATGCAGAGAGGCTGTGAATGCAGAGCCCGGTCGAGTCCGGGTCCAACCTAGAAAACATCACAGGATTTCTATCAAAGTGGAAAATACAGAGAGAGAAGAAGAAGAAGAAGAGGAAGAGGCCCAAAGTAAATAGCAGTGGCCTTCATTTATGTGATCCTCAATGATGTGGACTGGATGCTGGATACTTGGAGCTCCTTGTCTGTGTGCGAGTACAGCCTGTGTGTTCTGAACAAACACCGGGCTTTCACTCGGCTCTTCAGAAATCGGGACTTTCAGAGCGTCGCTGTCACCCAAACCCCATCTGGACCCAAAGCTCTGAAGCTGGCTGCTCTAATTACAGCTCCTCTGTTATAAATATGCAGATTTAAGCGAGCAGCAGATAAGAGAGAGCGAGCAGGGCTGCAGGAGGATTGGAGAAAGAATGTAGAGCAGAGATAGATAGATAGATACACACAATTAAAGGTTAGATGCTTTATGAATGGATTTGATTCAATAGAAGATTAGTGGACTTAAACACAACAGTATGATGTCATGTTTTAGAGGAGGAAAACACTCAATCCTTGTCTGTGTTATTTATTTATTTGGCTTAAGAAAACAACTGCAGCTCAAAAACCAGAAATGCAGCTTGTACAAGGAAACGTGTATTTGTGAGCCGACAGGGACGAAACGGAAAAAAATTTCCTGCTTGTGACATCCTGTTGTTAGAAAGGGAAAAGGATACGATGTCACCGGTGAGCAGCCATTAAAAAGTATGAATCCTCCGCAGAAGGAGCCCGTGCTGAGGATCGAGATGAGAATTTCAGGGCAGAAATCCAAATGAAGAGATGATGAGATGTGCGACGCTGCCTGGTAGATTTGTGTTAAGAGTCGAGAGAAGAGAAGCCGTTTCGTTCTTGACTAGATGAGCTCGTTATGTTCCTGTCAGTGTTTATTTAACTTCGGCTCCTATTCTGCACAAACAGCATCAAGGCCCGAAAAAAAATATGGAAGGAGTGAACACACAGCTGCTGCAGCCTGTGTGTGTGTGTGTTGTCTACGTGCAATTACTGTCGCTCAGCAGCACCAAAACAGCAACAAGACGCCTCAGCTTCTCCAAACCGGCCTCTCTCACTCTCTCTCCTGCTGCACGCTCTTTTGTTGTTAAAAGCTGCTTCATTCCACTTTTCTCTACGTTCCCCGAGCTATTTCTGGAGTCTGCACACTGTGAAGGGACGGAGTGCAGCAGAGGAGGAACCCAGATCTGTCACACACAAAGCTCTTAATGTTCACAGCAGCATTAACACACACACACGCACACACACTCACGTACATTCACATTGACCGTATAGTGTTTTAGCACGTAGCGTCTCAATCAGACTGGATGGCGGCTTCAGGTTCTCTAATGTGAAGTCTGAGACGACACAAACGCAAACGCCAGGCCATCCGCACCTCCGCAGGGCTTTGGTGATTGGCTGGAACAGAACGCCATCCAAACCATCTCTCCGTGCTGCTTTAATGAACACCGGGGGGAATACACAGGAACACACACGATGTGATTTCCTGTGAGACGCAGTAATGCTTTCAGGCACAGACACTCTCTCTCTCTCTCTCTCTCTCTCACACACACACACACACACACACACACACACACACACACACACACACACACACACACACACACACACACACACACACACACACACACACACACACACACACACACACACACACACACACACACACACACACACACACACACACACACACACACACACACACACACACACACACACACACACACACACGAGATGTTACTGTGAATGAGGACTTTTCATGCCCATAAGGTTTGGATACTTTCTTTTCCTGAAGTCGTACGCAAAGATTTATGGCTTTGTTGTGGATCTTTCCCTGTTTGGCCGACGTGTCTGTGCAGAAACTCTGTGCATATAAAAGCCTGACTGAGGTATTAATCTGCTCTGGGCTCAGTACAGTAAAATGTGAGAAACCCGTAATAGATTTGTTGGCAATTTGGCCGTTCTGGAAGAATCCGTTAGGCAGTGCAGTCCAATTTCATGGCTCCTCTGACGATCACCATCACCACAAAAACAATTTAGGGCGCACAGCAGTCGATCACATTAGAGACCAAACAAAGGCACACAGTCTCCGTGCGGCGCTGTGTCGGCAGCACTCATCATAACGACGAGACTCACATGTTGTCCGTTAACACAGCCGCGTGTGTGTGTGTGCGGCGATACGACAAACAACACGCCTGAGAGCAAAGTCATGAGGATGAGAGCAGCACACATCACAGTGACAAACAGACTGGAGCCTTCTGGGCAAGAGGCTGCATGTAAACTGTGTTCTGGCGCCCCCTGCTGGACTCAAGGGTAAACTACTACATGAACCGTGTGGCATTATAAATGGAATGTTAAACTTTGTAGAAACAAACTGGTCAACGTGACGTTTTGCTTTCCGCGTTGTTGCATATTGTGCAGAACACACATACGCTGCAAATGGACAACTGACATCAATTAAATACCAAAAGGTAAATCCTGGTTCGTTGCCGCTCTGTGTCCTTTTAAAAAAAGAAATCGGGACATCTTAATAATTAAAATTACTATAGAAAAATAGAACTTTTTTCTATAAATTTACATTATACACACAACTGTGCTCAACTGGAAAATAGAAAGTGTGTTGTTCTTCGAGGCTAATTACTGACTGAGGAAACTAGTGGTACTCTTGTGTTTGACTCCTGATGTGCCGTTGCTCCGGCTGAGGCCTCGCCGTCACGTGACGCGGCTCCTGAGACCTCAGGACCACGTCCACGGAGATGGGGAAGGAGAAGCGTTCCAGCATGCGCCCGATCTTATCCTGAGGGACGCCGTGCTTGTTCTTCCTGGAGGACACAAGAGCGGGTTTAGCTCCTACGAGACGAGACTTCTGAAAAGAGAGATTTGGCGTTTAATGAGTCGCTCTTACCTCTCCAACGCGAAGAGATCAAACTTCCAGCTAGTGTCGGGTTCTCTGAAGTCCACTCTGTATCCTCTCTCCAGGGCCTGAGAGGCGAGAGGTTTTTAATATGGATCCAGATGTGCAAGAGGAAAGATTCTCACGTAAGGAAACTGCTGCATAATGCAAAGGACAACACTCACCATTTGGACGTATGGCTTCATTTCCCAGGCCTCGATGTTTGTATTGTCAATAATTAGAGGCGAACGGCCGTCATGCATCGCTTCTTTGGCTGAAAAATGCAAAAATAAGAGTTGAAGTGCTGGCAAAGGAAAAGAAAAACCTTCATCCACCCAGGGAAGAAGATGTTACGGTCATTTCATACACAAACACATTAAAAACGAGGTGACTCATGATCATAACTCCTCATCTAACACGGCCAGTTGCTTTGTGGCGATGTGATGAGGTGTAAATGGGGTTCATGGAGCTTTTGGGCGTTCAGGGAGTCAAATACCTCGGTCCTGGTTCCATTGGTGAGCCTCTCCGATGAGGCCCGGGTCGTAGTGGTAGCTGTCGCTGTGAGCAAAGTAGTCGTCTGCGCTCAGTATCAACCCGCTCGGTCCGGTGGACACCAGCTCCCTGTGGTGACAAAATCAGGCTTAGAGGGACGGTTTGATACTTTGAGACTTCACAATAAAAGCACAGACACTTACTTGGCCAGTGTTGATTTCCCCGAGCCCGGCAACCCCCTCATCAGGATCAGCACCAGGGGGGAGTAGGCTCCACTTTGGTCCCGTTGCTCCCAGGGGCCGTTCCCCGTCTCCGATCTCGGTCGCCAGTCACAGTCTTTACTGTGCTGAAGCCACGCCCCTCTTTCACCCCCCGAGTGGCCCGCGTTTGCGTTCTGTGGAGGCGCCTCATACCTGTCATCCCACCTTTCCCTGCCATAGTCGGGGGGAGGATCTCTGTCAAAGCCCTGAGGGGGGTAGGAGCCTTCATTAGGGGGGTAAGAGCCTCTGTTAGGGGGGTAGGAGACGTCGTTAGGGGGGTAGGAGCCTCTGTTAGGGGGGTAAGAGCCTCTGTTATGGGGGTAGGAGATGTCGTTACGGGAGTAAGAGACGTCGTTAGTGGGGTAAGAGCCTTCGTTAGGGGGGTAAGAACCGTTGTTAGGTGGGTGAGACATCCAGTTTGGATCAAAACGTGGCTCCTCTTGGAATGGAGGCCGCGCACCCCGACCGCCCCAGCTGTGTGGCCCCCCCTGGTCTGGCGTGTACGGGAATGGACAAGGAGGCGGTGGAGGAATGTACGGCGGTCTGTGGAATCTTGGGTTTGGCGGCCCGTTAAAAGGCAGAGGGTGATGCCTTTGGTTCTGAGCGAGCGCAGCGCGGTCACACATCAGGTCCAGGTTGGATCTGGGTCTTCTAGTGGGGTACGGCTCATTCTGATACCAGTGTTGCCAGGACGTCTCTTTCTGTCCGCTGCCTTCCATCTCATAACATCTGCTCAGCCTCTGGTTCCTCTCCGCTCTCGTGTCCCCAGTGTTCTCCCTGCTGCTGGACGTTCTGCCCGGTCTCCTATCGGCACTGTTCGGTCCTTCATTGGCACCGTCCACTGCATCCAGCTTCTCCAGCTCTTTGTAAAACTGGCTCAGCGAGTCGTCAATGTCGGACTTGACCTTGGCTGCCTTTGGAGGGAAGGCTGGGCCGATGAAGGTGGAGCTGGTGAAGCCCACCTCCTTTAAGACACGCTCTCTGTCTGCAGACTCATCTTTGCTGGGTTCAGTTCCTCCACTGTTCTTCACCGAATCCTTCACAGCAGGTTTGGAGGCAGAGGAGGAAGCACCACGAGACATCTACAGGAGGAAACACACGCCATTACTACACACACACACAGTAAATGACGACCGCGACTAATTAGCTATTATTACTTTACCCACACGTTTAATTCACTTTTATTCTTCATTCTGAGAGCTTTCTTGTGACTTTGTTGCGTTATACAACAACCGAAATCGTAAGCGTTTCCAAATATCAAGTTTACAGAGCAAACAGTGTTTAGTTGTCGAGATACAGTGAAAACGTGACAAACACCGTTTTTATTTTAGTTAAATTATAAATGCTTCTTAACAACATAGATAAGTACCGTTGTTGTTGTTTACTTACCATAAAGCTTTACGAAGTAGCGAGGATAAAATGAGAAAAAGCGGCTTAAACACAAACACCGGGCACGACTTCAACATTTCACGCGCCGTGTGTTTACGGAAATGACGTAATTCGTATTCTTCTTCTTTTGCGTCACGAGGGCCGGATGAAAGAAGCTGATGCGCGCGCGACTGCCCCCAACAGAACAAGCGTATGAAGGAAAATGGAGTTTAAATGGATTTTAGGGTCTATAAAAGTCTTTTTGGAATATTTCGCTTAAAAAAACAATTACACAGATTTGTCTCCTCCAAATGTGATCATTCCCTTAATGATAGATTACTTAAATTAAAATTATAAAATTTACATACTTTTTGGGGATATATGCTTCGTTTGACGCCCTCTATTTATTTATTATTATTATTATTATTTATTTATATGCACTATACACTTTGCTGCAGTATTATCTTATCTTATTTGTGTGGCGGTCCTATCAAACAATAACAGTGTTACATGAATGCTGCACTCAAAATAATAATTTCATTTGGCTCACTATTTCCCTATGTACAGACTTCTGTAGCATATGTGTGTTGTGCATGGTTTTCCAAATAGTTCAATGGAAAAATATTATTTATTTTCAAACACAGTACAGCATTGAGCATTACAGACAAAACAAGGGATTCAGAACAGAATGAAGTGATGTCATGATTTTACTACTGTGATGTGACTGAAGTTTAGTCTGTACACTCATATAAACTTTACAAGATTTATTTTACAGGTTGTATTGAATTTACACATTTACATCATCGAGTCAGTTTCCCTACATCACCATGGAGCAGAGCCTGAGTGTCGATCATAGCCAGCTCCTCGTCATTCACCCATTCATCCTCCACCGGTGGAGCCCGTTTGGGAGCTGGAGTCCGTACGGTGTTTAAAGTGCTGGGTGTGCCGGACCGCCGAGGGGGATTGAAAGTTTTATTTATACACGGCGAGGCCGTTGTGCCCAACTGGGACAGTGGAGGTGGAGACGGGATACGTGACAGATAGTCCAGAGCTCTCCTCCTCTTCAGGGTTTTTGGGTCTTTCTCTGCTGATGAGTTTGTTGGTGGTGGTCTCGCATTTACAGGCGTGAAGGATCCACAGCTTCTGATTGGCTGCTGAGCTGTCACCTGCACAACAAAATCCATTTAAAGAAACAAAAAACATGAACTGATGATAGAGAAAATCCAATTAAACGCCCGCAACGGAACAACAGAGAAGAAACTCACGCAGCTGTTTGTGTCTTGCTTCCTGTCTGATCTATATCCTGGGGTTTGAGGTTGAGGAGCGGGAGAGGAGAAGGAGTTTGGGCCATCGGGACGGACTAAGCGTGAAAGCCTTTCCTCAGCCATGGAGTAGAAGTTTTCCTGATCCTGGAACCACAACATTGATGCAAGTAAGAGAGAAAGCTCAGAGGTCTCTCAGACGAAGAAGAGCAGTTAGTAAAGCTTCAGGACTGCATCAACCTACCTGCACCATGTTTCTGAGTTGGCTGAAGAATCCCTGTAGATGCATTTCCTTGGGGTTTGTAGAGAAGAGAGTCAGATCCCCGGCATACAGGAGGGGAATGGGAGCAGAGGGTTGAGCTCTCAGCTGCAGGTTGCTCAGAGCCAACAGTGTCTGCGGCTTCACTACCTCTTCCAAACCCGACTGAGCCAAGCTGCTGAAACATCGCACCTTCACAAAGTTCAGGTCCCCGTCAGCCAGATAGAACGCAGGGGAGGGACCTGCGTCGAGTTCACAAGGAAAACAAAAATGTTCAATAAAATATCAAGTAAAAAGAGGAAGAGTCAAGGACCTTAAGTATGACCTACCCTGACCGTCTACGACACTGACGACGTATCCTGTGAGATCCACCTCTCCACACAGCGGCTGGAAGTCTGGGGTTTGAAGGTCCACGAAATTGGCGGAGACCCTGGGTTGAAAACGTGCCGATAACCACTCTTGAGAAGCCTGAATAATCAAACAAAGAACGCATATTTTCAGCTTCTTTCTAATAGGAAAGACACAACATGTATGGTGCTTTCTTGTGTGTATTTCTGGCACCTGTATGTCCTGAAACTGTGTCTTCTTTGTGGCAGTGAGCTGAAGAGCTGTGCTACGGCATCGTTTCTTTCCATCGGAAGTTGCGATGTTGTAGACTTTGTACCGATAGCCTTCCTTCAGCAAAGACTGCAGATCTGGGGAAGGTCTCCAGATGTTCAGCTGGTAAACTAAAACAAAGAAACAAAGTCATCAAGTGCACATTGGTGTGTTGATGATTAATGAAGCAAAGCAGAGTAATCAACACACACCAATATTGCCAGATTGGTTCATGGAGTCGGCAACGCAAAGTCTCCACACGGGCGTCACGTCTCGCTTAGGACAGCTGCCTCCTTCGTCCTCCGCCTGCTCGAGGGCACAGCGGTAACGGTGCTGCAGCTCAGCCTGCCTCTTCTCCATCACAGAGCGTCTGTAGGCACCCAGAGTCTCCATCTGCTGTTCACTCAGACGAGCCTTGGACGTGGGAGTAACAAGGCCGGCCGTTAAAACTCCATTCGGAAATGAAGTGGATAATTTATGCCACTCAGGTTAATGTTTGTCCTCACCTCCAGGTACGCCAGGTCGTCCCCCACAGCGTCATGCAGCTCCTCTCCATCCTGCAGACTCACGATATCCTGACGACTTAGTGTCCTCCTTCTCCTCTGAGGTTTGTTGTTACCTGAAGAACAAGCTGTTAGGATCTGTCCCGTTTCAGACAGAGTTCGACACACTGAAACCACACAGGCCTCACCTTTCTCCTCCTTTTCCACTTCAGCTTGAACCTTGGCGAAAAGGTTCTCCATGGCTTTTTGCTTGTGGCTGTCGTAGCGTCTAGCCTCTTTCTCTTCTGCGCGGGTGGAACGGAACACGACGCCTCCGTCTGCCTTCCTCTCCATCCACTGGAAAAATGTGGCAAGGCAGCAAACTGTCAGACGGAGCCAAACAAAGTCCAGCCGTATAGACACCATGAGGTTAAACATGCCTGTGTGGGGTAGCTTCTGAGCAGGACCACGTCCACACACCCCACCGGTCCTCCGTTGCTGTACAAACTGGAGACGGGAAGCAGGAATGGACGAGGATCCCTGTGGAATCCCAGTTTGGCGTCCCATCGTGCAGGTCGGCTGCTATTGGCACAAATCTAACAACAACAGCAACAACAGCAAGCAATCAATAAGACAACTGAAGATCAAATAACACCGGTCATCAACATCATTTTGCTTTGCCCGCGACTCTTTACCTTTAACATGATGGATTCAGGAGCCTCCAGAGGGGAGCAGGCATCTTTGGAGCCGACCAGCTCGGCCCCGTGGACGATCAGCTTGCCTCCGACGGCCAGTCGACCTTTGTGAAGCATGGCAGTCAGCGGGCCGTCCATCTGGGCTTTAATGGCGTACCAGCCATCCGTCAGCCAAATAACAGCGGCCGGGTTCTCTCCCTTGGAATCGGCAGCTTGTGCGTTCTTGGCGTCATCTCTCGTCACGACGCCACAGACACAGAGGACGAGGGTTTTGGCAGGCGTGTCGTCCTTCTCCATGATTCTTCTCAGAGCAGGACGACGGCTGTGATCCACCTCCACATCATATCTGAAACATGAAGCATTATTTTAACAAAACACACTACTTCTATATTTTGAGATGTATTTAATACTCATCACCTGTCCTGTACTTGTACCTGTACTTGAGTTGGAGGAGTACTTGCTCCGGGGTGAGGCAGAGGCTTCCCATCGTTGCAGGAAACGATCTCTCCATGGACGCCTGCTTCCACACGATCCACCTGTAGTGATTGTACACCCACTCCTCGCTGATCAGTTTAGGATCCACACCCGGGGTGTCGCACAAGGCCCTGCAGCAGAGTAGGAAGAAGATGTTGACGATGATGATGACACAACAGCTCACTGCAACATGGAGATCAGGTCAGCAGTTTAAACCCAGCCATACCTGTAGAACTCTTCCTTCCCTGCAGTCCCATCTCTCCTGGGGACGAGCCAGCCTCCATCAGCCAGCTTGACACCGCCGTCGTCCGTAAACGCTTCCTGTTTGAAGAACTGAAGCAAATTGAAGCGAAAAGATTCCGAGGACTCACTGGTGACCTGGGACACACGATGATGCACTCCATGCCCGTACAGCTGGAAGACAAACACAGTAAGTGTGGAAAGTAATAAGATTATGTATCTAAAGATAGTGGGTCCACTAACGACGCTGGACTTGCCTGCTGCTGGGCGTATCGGGCAGGGGGCCGTCCATTCACAGCAGCTCTTAAGGAGACCCTGGACACGCCGGAGGTTTTGGTTAGGAACAGACTCCCGGGCAGAGGGCGGATGGTTTGCCGTTTCTTCTTCCTTATCCTCATGTCTTGCATATCCCGTGCGAGCTCCACGCTCTGGAGGTTTGGAACGACCCCTGTTGATAGAGGAGCAGCACATCATCTCCCCCGTTACGCAGCGTATTGTGTCAGACTGACCTCATCATATTAAAGGTTACCTTGGCTGGGAGATAATCTGCTCTCCACACCTGATGCCTCTGCAGAAGAATCCTTTGCTCCGTAGCCAGAATCAAGGTCTTGACCCTGCTTAAGTTCACCATCTGCAGCCCCACCTGATGTCTGAATGTCTTCCCTGCTCTTATTTCCAGTTATCTCTGTAATGTTCTGTGTTTTCTTAAAGGGCGGCACGTAGGCGTTACTTTGAGAGCGGTGCCTGTATTCATCCTGGTCTTTCTGCGGCTTAAGCGAGCTCTCTTGGACAGTCTGTCTTTGCTTTTTAAACGGAGGAACAAAAGCAGGAGGCGTTCTTGTGTTGTCTTGGCGCGACTCCGTCTTCACGTTCTTAAGGAATGGAGGAACAAACCCTGCTGTTTTGGAATGAGATGATCCAACTTCCTCTGTGGCTGAGGTCGGAGTGAGCGTCGTCTTCTGCAATCTGGTTACCACGTAGTTCTTTCCATCTCTGAAAGACAGGAGGATAGTTGGACAACGGGGCTCATGTGGTGAGGGAACACGGCGAGCGGCTCACAGGCAGCTTACCTGTGTGGCCTTGAGACGTTTGGATGAAGAGAGGCGCTGTATTTGAAAACTCTCCTGTCGTTCATTACGCCTGAATGAAGCAGAAGAAATACAAGTCAAGCGTCTCTTGTGTGAGGATCTCTGTAGTTCAGGTTAGTGATGGTATCCAGTGTGTGTGTGGTTTACCGTCTGGGCAGCTCTTCTGTGGCTGGAGCGTCGACCCTCTGGGACCGTCTACAGTTCTGACAAACTCCTCCAGTAATCGTCTTTTGGGAGGAGGCTGACCTAGAATGTGACAGAAGAAGGAAGAAAGATATTTATCATGGCTATATAATGGACATGAAAATGGACTCATTAAATAACCATTATGTCATACTTAATCTAGAAAAATGACTTGATAAAATAAGAATGCAGACACTGACCGGTCGTATCGGTCCGCTCTAGCCATCGTTTCCCTTTTTGTTCCTCTACAGACGCTCTGTTGGACTCGGGGTCTGACGTCATAGACAGAGTTCTGCCGGCTCGGTCCTCATCTTCTAATAAGGCGTTGGCGCAGTCCAGGGCTTCTTGGGCGACGAACATCTGCTGGGTGTCGGTGCAGTCGTCCAGATGAAGCGGCTGAAGCTTGAGAAGCGTAGACTCCTCTGTCTCACTGCTGCTCGCCCCATTTTGATTGATTGATCGATCAGGGTGAGGAGCGTTAACCGAACGTGTTGAGGACTCTGTGATGATGTTAGAGTCTGGAAGCTCCTCACCAGCACTTTCCTTTAAAAGGTTCTTTGCTTTTGAAAGACTTTTCTCTGACACGTGGACTTTAGCGCCCCCTGCAGTTGTAAAGGCACAAGGGATTGTAATCTTGGCGTTATTCTTCAGATCATCACGTTTTGCAACGCCACACGTTCCAGCCTCTGTCGTCCCTGAAACAGATGGGATCTCTGTACTGGAAGGAGATTTGTTTTTCTGCAGGGCCTCAGCAGAGAACGCCGCCAGCTTCTTTCCACTGGCAGCAGCGAATCCATAACTGCTTGATGTTCCAGCATTAACTGGAGCGCTGGTTGTTGGCTTCATTCTGTTTTCATCCTCAACACTTTGACTGAACAGGGCTTTTGCTTTGGACAGAGCTGTGGCTGAGACGGCCACCGCTTTGCCACTGGCTGAATGAAATCCACCATTTTGGGGTGACAGAGCTTGATTTGGTCCTGTTGGGCCCAGCGGTCTGTTTGGGTCTCCATCGCTTACACTTAACAGATGTTTGGCTTTTGTCATTGCTTCAGCTGAGACGCACACTTTCTTCCCGCTGGCTGTGCTGAATCCACCGCCGCCACCGCCGCCGCTCCCTGCTCCATCCATCACGCCGCTCCTGTGAGGTGGATCATGGATTGGAGGCTTGGTTGTTGGATTTTCACCCTGGGCTCCTTCACGTTCACTCAGCAGGGCTTTGGCTTTCTGAAGAGCTGCAGATGAGACAGTGACTCCTCTGCCACCGGCTGTCTGGAAGCCTCCATGTTGAGGAGGTGAAGCCTTCATCAGCCCGGTTGGATGGTTTTGTTGTTTGCTTTGTTCTTCAACTGAATCGACTTGGTTCAACAGATGTTTTGCTTTCGACATGGCGTCAGCGGACACACACACTTTCCTCCCAGCCGCTGTGCAGAATCCACCACCACTGCTCATTTCTTCCATCACTGAAGAACCAAAACAATCATTATTCTTAGTTAGTGGTGCATTGATTCCCTCTTTAGTCGTTGGCTTTGTTTCCTTTCTACTCTCAGCCCTGTCACATTCGCTCCACAGGGCTTTGGCTTCAGTCAGAGCAGCAGGTGGAACACTTATTCCTCTGCCACCGGCTGTGTGAAAGCAATCATTTTGGGCGGGCGAAGCTTTGATGAGTCTGGTTTGAGGTCCAGTTTTTGAATTATCCTTTTGGTTGTGTTGTTGCTTTATTTGGCCTTCAAATGGATCCGTTTCATCCAAAACAAACTTTGCTTTTGCCATTGCGTCAGGTGACACAAACACCCTCTTCCCACTGGCTGTAGAGAAGCCACCACCAACCCTATTAGAGGTGCAGGAGGGGAGAGGAAGTGGCTTTGCTGCTGCTGCTGATGGGGTTCCATGAAGAGAAGCTGTGTTACTTGTTGTGTTCTGGTATCTAGCAGTGTGTACCTCTACATTTAGCTCCTTCACCTCGTCTGCAGATGATCCAACATTCACATCTTTAACCTCGGAGCTTCCACCGACACGTTCCTCACAGATGTTTCCTTTCACCCCTGGAGTCTTTTTACCGATTATGTCGACACTTCTGATCAGCGGTGAGGTAAATCTCTGATGTTTCACCGACGCTCCGACATCACGGCTCGTGTCGTCACACTCTCTGAAGAAAGCGTTTGCCTGTTGCATCGCTTTGGCTGAGATGTCGATCCCTTTCCCACTGGCTGACCGGAACCCACCTGAACCCACTCTGTCTCCAGGTTGACCCTTATCGTTGCTTCTGTACTCGGACTTGTCGTCTTTCCTATGCAGAACCTTACCAGTGTTTTTCCCCAAACTGTGCCGGTCCTCAATTTCCCCATGAGTTTCAGTATTGTGATGCTTAGGTGAGTTCTGAGGTTGTTCTCTGTTTGTTATGTCTTCCATGTCCTCTAAATCTGCAAACAAAGCTCTAGCTTTGCTCAGACACGTCTTGGAAAGCCTCAAAGCGTTCCCTCCTGCAGTCTGAAACCCTCCAGCGGACAGGAGGGGATTTTTGTTTTCACATTTGTCAGCCGTATCACAATTAACGGCTTCAGCAGGCACAGTAGTTCTGCTTGACGAAGCTCCGTCTCCACCGGGGGCTTTTTCTTTGTTGAATTCGTCGCCTGAGGAGTTATCTGAGGATGTACGTGTGACTGGAGGCTTCTCACAGTTTGTTCTGCTCTGAGAAACTGAGCTCATTAAGCCAGGTGTCAAATTAAAGCTGTCATCAAAATCTATACCCATAAGAGAATCAGGGTCCAGGTCTTTCTGTGTCGGAGAGGCAGCCTTTTCTTCAGCCTTTTCTTCACATTGTTGATCTGCTTTTGCCGGTTTAAACTCTGTAAATTCAAACTGGCTGTCGGCTTGTTCCAGGAGACTGCACAGCTCCGTCACGTCCGCTGTTTGTGACGGCGTTAAGAAGCTTTGGTTAGCTTGAACTCTTTCACTTGAAGGAGGCGGATGGTTTGAGGTGGAGATTGTGGTTTTTGTTGATGCACAGGTCATTCCACTTTGATCTTTAGTGGCAGGGCAACGTTCAGAAGACTGACCAGCTGAGGCACTTTGGCCTTCGGTCTCTTCAAGCAGACGTCTGGCCTTCTCCATATTGGCGGAGGAAATTTTAATGCATTTATTTGAAGCTGTTTGGAATCCGGCTGTGTGGACGGATGGAAGAGGAGCGACTGTTTGCTGCGGCACAGTTTCATCCACACGAACACGGAGCGGAACACCTTTCATGTTATTGTCAACTGCTTTTGTGTCGCTCCATTGTAGCGTTGATGTGGTTTCTGTGTGCAGCTCACTCTCTGGGAGACTCACAGTCTGGCTTTCCTCCACTACACAGGACTTGGTATTAGCTTCATTATCCTGCATAATGTCATCACAACGTCCTTTTCCCTGCGTCACAGCTTTTCTGTCAGGCCTCTGCTGACTTTGATCATCTTTCTCTGTGCTGGGGAAGAAATCAGACACAGGTAGCTGAGTCGTTCCTGCCACTGCAGACTGGAAGCCACTGTCACTCGTGCCCTCAATGACAGAACTAGTCAGGTCAGTGGACGACATGTGTGCTCTGCTGCTGACGCTAAAGTCACGGTCAAGGTTTGTCCGCTGTTGACCTGATTTTTGCTTTGCTTGTTTCAAAGCCGACAGACAAGCTGATGGACAGAAGTCCTTTTGAGTAGCGTCCTCTGCTTGTTTGCTCGGTTTACTCAAGTCTGGCAGTTGAGTGAGCTCTTGTGCAAAAGCTCTGCAGAGCAGCGACATGTCCAGATCCTGGCTCTCTGCTTGGACAGGAAGAGGAAGATTATCTTCTGCAACATTTCCCAGTTTTACTATCTCCGGCTCAAAGGTTTCCTTGTTGCTACTGTGATGCTCTTCTTCACCTGTGGGAGTCCTCACCTGCTGGACTTTCATTTCTTGCCCTGTAACAAAGGAAATTAAGAATGTATTACAGCATTTCTACACAAATACATTTACAGACAGTGTATGTGTGTGTGTGTGTGTGTGTGTGTGTGTGTGTGTGTACCTGTTTTCTTCTGAACTTGCACGTCCTCTTCTTGCACTTTGGGTTTTGAACTCTGGACTTTGTAAACAAACAGTCTCTTTTTCTTAGACACGGCTGCTCCGAGCTGCTGAGCTGAATCTGTGCCACTTGCCAGCTTCTCCTTAGCAACGTTGATTTCTTGCTGTTTATTAGCATCACCTTCACGACAGGACGCATCCACAGTGCAGTGTGAGAGGTCAGATAAACTCAGAGGAGACCACTGGGTGACCTCAACAGCTTTAGTTTTCGTCGGGCTTCTAAACTGCTGAGATGAAGAGGCTCCACCAGGGTCTTGATCATTTGTTCTCTGATCACTGGTTCCCACATTTCTGGTCGGTGATCTCTCAGTGGAGTCACAGTTATTTTCCACAGTTGAATGACTTTGCTTTCTTTTCCGACTGTCGGTTTTCACTCTTCTCAGCGCTGAACTGCTGTTGCTGAAGAATATGGAGAGAGCAGTTTCAGCTCCGTCCAGAACGCTCGCAACCGCGCTGCGAAGCTCTCTGCCATCGATAGCGTCTGGCAGCGTCTGCCTCCAGACACCGTTGCTCTGGATCTGTGAACTCTCGGGAGAGTTATGGCAGTTCCTCCTCTGACCAGCCTCAGGAGAACCCACATCTGTTCAATTCAGACCAATCAATATCATCTCACTTTCCAATTCACACCAACGCAGCAACATAGATTTGACTTTGAAGTTCTGTGAGCTTTACATCAGTACCTTGTTGAGCAGTGGGTCCTTCCTGGTATTGTGATGACCCTGCTGCACCAGACACATTAGAGAGAGAAGGGAAAAGCTTCCGTACAAACTGAGAAAGAGAAAAATTCAACATTATTATATAAAGGAGGGCAACATTCAGTATCAGAATCAGGACTTTTGCATTTGTTCTCTACTCACAATCACATTATTGTCAGCAGAAGGGCTCACTGGGTGGGGCGAGTCCTCAGGTTTAGCTGAAACGTTGATAAGGCAAAGGAGTCATTTAATTAATCAGGTCTAATACTTTTATACACACACACAACACCCATTGTATCAAGTTGAATGACAAACGTATTCACTCACACAAAATCATGGTGGATTGGACCGACTGATGCGCTGGTGGTGTGTTCAGGGAACTGGTCCAGGAGATGTCGGGATGAATCTGTGCACCCAGACTTTCAGATATGTGCCTGGCAAAACTGATCTTTATGGTTGAGGAAGAAAAAAAGAGAGTAAACATGACGTCACTCATATTCTACATTCAACTACTGAGGTTACAGCATTCTGACAGAAACATGACATCACCAGTAAAAGAAATAAGACACTTACTGGAGACTTTTGGGGCGTGTTAAGGAACTCTCGAGGAATGACAAATGATTTATTCGTCCCAAACAAATAGGGACTAGCAGCTTTCCATGGCAGCGTGGATTTATCTGAAAGGAGCGACAGAGAACTGGTCAGCCATGTTTCCATTCATGTTATAAAGATGACAAACTGACATTACTGTACCTTGTTCACTGGTGAAGGACGACTCGTGTTCATGTTCAGGTGACAAAGCTTTGTTCTGCCTGAGAACCTTGGGGGTGGAAAAGAACTGACTGTCCAGAGCACTTTTGTCCAACGGCATCTTAAAGTGACCATCTTGGTGGACACTCAGCTCATCTTCCTCCTCTTTAGTAAACGCCTGAGATGTCAGTATTTCGAACCAGTTGGGGTCCAGTGTTCCCAGCTCTACACGGGGGAAAGAAATATCAATATAGACCTTGTTTCATAACTTTTTAGCTGCAAATAGATTTATTAACTTTGGGTCAGCGAACTCACCTTCTCCGATTTGCTCTTTGAATGTGTCGTACATGTTGTTTGGGTCTGAATCCATTCAATGTTAGATGTCTAAAGTTTGCTGTGCGGCTCACCTGCAGAGACAGACAGGTTAAATCACAGAATGAGATGAAGATACACACTTGAATGAATAAACTCGCCTTCTGCTGTGGTCATCCTCAGCTAGAAGGCTACTTTGTTACGAATAGAGTTTAAATAAGATGGAAACTAAAGCTTTCAGTTCTGCTTCACGGCGCGTCGCCTGCATTTCAGAGTTCAATGCTACGAGAAATCTACATTTCGCCAAATGATTATCACTACATGACACTAATGACTTTATTAACTCACTTATTCTGCTCCATTTACCCGGAGGAAGCAGACAGTAACGCATGAATGGGTTTAGTAGACATTTGGACTTACCATGTCGGCGTTTGATAGAGTAAACTTTCATTCCGGGCTGAAAGTATGAATGACAAAGCGAAATATAAGGATAAAGTCATATATAAATAGTTCGAAGGTGTCCAGAAGCTAGCTAAATTTGAAGCCCTGCTACAAAACAAACCTCGCGCGCACCGGAGTTCGCCTTCAAAATAAGAGTCCAGCTCTGCGGAGAACTTCCTGCGAGGCTGCGAAGGAATCTTAATCCTCCTCCTCCTCCTCACCGAAACATGGCGGATCAAAACATCGATCATCAACACCGTAACAGCGTTTTAGTTCAAAAGTTTTGATTTGTAGAGCTCGTTTAGGGTTAGGGTTAAGCTTTTTGCCTGAAGGAGTAATTTTTTCTCAACCCGAGATTCGACAGTAAGGATGTGATTGGTCACTCGCTGTCACGTGTCGTCATACTTCTATCTCGGCTTCGTACAATCCTGGCCGCAGGCTGTATATATCTACTCCATACCCCAACACTTTACCATTACGCGTACCACTAATATGTAAAACCTTTGATTATTCCTCCTCACATTTACTTACTTCCGGAGGGTTCACTTTCTTCAGTATTGGCTACATACTCCTTGATTGTCCGCCTTGTTGTCAAATCTCGGGTGGGTAAAAAAAACTTAACGCCTTCCCGAAATACTTCCACAGACCGTCCAAAATAACAATAACAATACCAATAATATTACTATCACCACAATGAAACCACATTTAAGAAATGTAACCTCCACTCTTTATTGTTACATAAGTGTACAGAACACCAAAGTACAGTCAATTTGAAAAGGCAGCAGAATTTACACGGTGGAAGGCTACATCAACAGTTCCTCTGGAAGCTTTACAAATTGGTAGCTATTTATTTCACTCTACTTGTAACTCAAACTGTAAATTCATAAAAAATACAATCTAATAAGTCTGAGCAAAGCCCCCCATTGCACTATGTACAATATTAACTTAAAATACTTTCTGTCTTTGTTCATAAACATTACTATTACGCTTTATAGTACAGAGTACAAAGAATTTGCAAGCTTGGCAGTTTTAACAGATGGAAAAAAACATTTGTATTCAATAAAACTAGACAGTTAAAAGCATGTTTACTTTTTTTTCATAAATAATTTGTCCATTTGTTAAAAGCTGCACAGTTAAAAGGTACAGTAAGATGTTGAAGTAACAGCGAACCCACGCGGCGGCATCTAGGTTACAGTAGGTTTGCAGCATGTCAAAGTAGTTTAATGTGAACAATTTCTACAGGTCGTAATGCATAATTCCATCTATGATGGTCGTCAGGTTGAAATCACACGCACACACACACGCACGCACACGCAGATACACACGCAGGTTCAGATCCACATTAAGACCCACTGCTTTAACTGAGTCATGAAGCCTTCCTTTTCTGTCATAATTTCCATGAAAGCCAAAAGCTATAATATTAAAATACATTCTTTCATGATACAGTAAAAATCTTCCACTTCAGTGAAGCATTGCACATATTCCCTTGACAATTACAACATAACCGAAGTAGAATCACTTAGCTTTGGTATGTCAAATATGTGTTAAACGTGAAAGTTGTTGACCTCAGTAGCAAGTGGTTGCTCTGTCATGATGTCTATTAGTGCAATATAAGCTTAAGTTTCTTTGTTTGAACAAAATCTCATCTTTCTGAAAGAAAACAAACAGTATTGCTGCACATCTGAAGATATGAACACATGACATTCCAATGTACTTTGAGCAAGAGCAGAGAGTGGTGTCTGGTTATTCCCCGGTGAGAGCGTGGCGCTTCTTAACCGTGAGATAACAGCAGCGACCCCAGGCTGGACCGAAGGCTTGGTATGGGACAAAGTGCAGTGCATGGATGGGTTTCACATCTTGCTCATATTGCTGTTAAAGAGTGGAACCCGAAACCCTGGAATCTGGGAGGAAAGCTGTGATGGCTCTGTATCCCTTGGCTCTTCGGATCATGTCCCGAATCTCGCCGTTGAGTTCCATTAACCTGACAGAGATTTCTGTGAGGTCCTGATTTGAGCCCACAAGAGCAAAAGTTCCCGTCTGACCCAACGTCTGATGCCTAAAGTAGATGTTCAATAAGGTCTGGACCTCGTCCTCTGAGTGGCTGCCGAAGATGTCATTAGGCCACATTGATCTGGAATTGGTAAAAAAATATTCATCCTTTACTTGAGGGTGTGAACGTGAAAGCAAACAGCATGTAGAGGAAAAGCAGCTGCACTCACCTGCATTCACGGATATAGCTGATTGCTGTTAGAAGCTCGTTGTTCTTCAGACCTTCCAGGATGGCCTGCACGGCAGTCTCAGAGGAGCTGAAGATGAGCTCAGCGTGGGGGCTCTCACATGCAGCAGCAGCAGCAGCAGCATTGGTCACTGAGGTTGCTGCTATCCTCAGGCTGCTCTTTAACTCATTTAGCTCTCTGGACATGTTTGTTAGCTGAAAAAGGATGAATACAATTAAGTCATCATACGAATCAAAATGAGGATGACTGTGGATCTGAAAACTCAGCGTGTACGTACCTCAGGAATAGAGCTTATTGCATGGACCTGTTCAATCAGCTTACAGTAGGACTGAAAAAGCAGCAGCAGTTGAAAGTGGAGCTTGTAGATTCGTTGACACAACTCCAGCTGCTGGAAGATCAAATCAAAGCGGTTGGTATAGAAAAGTTAATTTCTGCAAGCTAGATTTCTGTATTTATCATCTAGTTGTGCTTAGATGCCACGTCTATACAGTACATATGTAAGACTCGAACACAATCACTGGATCTTTGATTAATAGAACGGAAAACATGGAGGGAAATAAACCTTATACAACTTACAGCCAGAGATTCCATTTGCTACAAAGCAAGCATGTTACGAGACAGAAAAGAGGTAAGGAAAAGAGAATCAAAGGAAGGACATGCATCCTTATCAAGTCCATTTAAAGTGGAGGAGAAAAGTATCAACAAAGGTCATGACCTGCTTGCATTTTCTTGGCATGCACAGAGGGAGAAAAGTGTGAATTAGAACTGAAAGGAGGAGCGGTCGTCCCGGTAACTCGTCAATACACCAAATGAAAAAAAGCGAAGCAAATCTTGCCTGTTCATTAGCACAAATGCACTCACTTTGGAGGGAGGAAGTGATGAGGAGCATGAATGAGTCACTTGTTAGCTTTAACTTCCCTTAAAAAGCAAGTGAGTGTAATTGTTTCCTGCTAAATGCAACTGAAGAGAATTTGCTCCCATGCAGGTTGACGATAATCACAATGCACATTGGAATGAGACTATGAGTGTGACATGCAGACACATTAAGGTCATCAATTCAATATTAGAACGGTGTGAGAGAATGAAAGGTAACACTCACAGAGCTACAGTATCACAGAGTAACCCGTAAGGCAGAAAGTACAGTGTGAAAGGTCAGTGGAAATGGAATCGTAAGACTTGTTTACGTGAGATATTAAAGATGTCTTACAGAATCTATTACAACATTCATATGTACTCGTACAAATGTCAGATTTAAAATGTACCTTTTCCTCGTGCTCCGCTGGTTGACATGTTATCACGTTGCCCGCTGCATTCCTGGGAAAGGTGGCCTTACAGTTGCTCAACCACTGTGGGTGAGACAGACGACATCATCACTACATATACGAGTCATTAACGGCATTTCAGTGACGTTCAGATAACTTTACTTACAGAGACAGCCGCCTCCTTTCTGTTGTTGTAAGTGTCCAGATACTCTTGAAGTTCCAAAACACTGAATTTCATTTTCTCCAGAAGTCCGTAAGAGATAATCTGTGAGGAGAAAGACGTTCTTTAATGTGTCCAGCCTTTACCACTGTGTCATAGGCAAAACTGGAAAACGTCAGAGTTACTCACCGTGTCAGCGTCGATAAATAGCGTCGGACAGTCTGAGCACGACGTTAGAATCTGCGAGGACCTCAGGAACTTTGATCCGATCCCCCGGAGCCCGTCGCCGAGGTAACTCACAGCGTCGCAGGTCAGGGAGCAGAATTTACTCTGGATACTCTGCAGAGCGAGATTAGTGATAGTGTCAGAGTCAATCATCAACCGTCTGAGGAAGTCGTCTCTCTGTCCTCTGCTGTCAGCTTTGCTCAGTGAAGCGGAACCTCATCTGATTAATGAATCCTAGAAGAAATGACGCCTCTCTATTGGGAAAGGACAGCCGGGCGGAGAGCTAATCCGATTAAATCCAGCAGTAATGATTCAGGATTGTCAGGCGTACTTTGCTGTTGTTTGGCTGTTTGCTGAGTTTTAGGATACCTGGAACAGAGAGGAGAACACGTGGAAAGTGTAGACGGCACAGGATCCGTCCGAGTCCGTCACCAGCTGGTTGATGTGACTCCGCCAGGCCTCCTCGGCGTCGTCGCAGACCGCCGGCTGGAAAGCAGCGAGGATGGCGGAGAAGAAGGGAGATGGCGGCGGGGACGAGCGGCACTCCAGCATGTCGTCTCGCTCCTCCTCGGCAAGACTAGGAGACACACACACATACACGTCATTTTTAAACTAGAGCTCAGATAAGATTATGTATTTAGTAAACCGCGGTGAAATCCTGTACCTTGGTAAGCAGCCGTCAAGATCCAGCTCTCCTTTGTAGTCGGGGTGAACCATGTCCAGTGTCAAACTGTCACCACAGTGGAATTCAAAGGGCAGATCATTAACAGAGAGAGAAAGGTCATCCTCGCGCCCACTGTTGTCTTCATCTGCTGGTGACACCTCAGGCTAGAGAGAGGAAGAAGAAGAAGGGGCGACACACACAAACTTCCTCAGCGTCGAGCGAAAAATAACTGTAATCAAGAGCAAATACTAAGGCGGCATGCAGTAATGTTATTAATGAGTGAATACATTCCCTCTGTTGCACTTATATATGATACAATATTGGGTAAAAGGGACACACTGACCTTTTGATGCGACCCTATGGACAGTCCTTGCCGTGCTTTCTTTTATTTGGTTTATTTGTTGCGCTTAATTTGTGCCAATTCAACAAATTCTCACACACCGGCCCAGCACTGCGGCCTTAGGCACTTAGATTCAATTCTAGGACAGGCAATGTGTAAACCTTCCCTCCACCTCCCACATGCCAACAGGGTTTTTTTTTAGTTGTTGCTTAAAGCGACCTACACAGAAGCAAAAGGTATACACATTGCCTTAAACAGACAGACACACACACACACACACACAAAGAGAGAGGCTTGTTTCTATCGCCGCCTAAGACCCCTAAAGTCCCAGTTGATCAATCTCCACATTTTGAAGTAAGGCACAAACTACCCCATAGCCCCAAAGCGTTAGACAATACGCAGATTTTTTAGTTCATTCTCCTGAACATGCAGCTTCTGAAATGTCTACTCATGCTATATTCTGATGAGAGGAAACGTAGAAAAGTCACAGCACCGCACAATAATACTCGACACACACAACCCAGCACAAACCACATCCAAAGCATTTCACTAAGAAGGATAGATTAGTTCGATTTGGCAAAATTAGTAAAGAACTCCAGTATGGAATTGCGGTAAGAGTTAGAAGTTCCCAGAATCTCAGACACCCTGAAGCCCTTATTCACCCGCTGCTTCGAGTCCTCTGGCAGCTGGATCTCGAAACTAGGATTTTTGGTGCTCAGGGGAGTTTGGTCGGCTGAAGAAGTGTCAAAAGAGGCGGAGGGAGAGCCCATGCTATTCATCTCTGCTGTCGGAGAGATGTTGACAATCTGGAAAGAGAGAGAAAGTTGCAGTTGTGATTTCCTGTGAGTGGCACGTGTGCGGTGCCACTGATATACTGGAGACCCCAGAATGCCAGGCTGAAGACTCTAATCCTGCATAATGCCACACATGGTGTCCAGCATGCTGACCTACAACATTCCTCAACTGCCTGAAGTGGCTGCTGGTGTCTGACAGTGAATGTCTAATCAGGGACGAGGGGATTGGGAGGACAGCTGTGTGGACACATGGGCTTTCCATCTGCTAAGACACTTTCCACACACTCAGATATGGCAGGGGAACAATCGGTCACAAACTAACAGAGTGAAAATGCAAACAAGATTTAAAATTTATGGACCAGCAAGATCCTGAATGTGTTCTTGATATTACATCATTTGAACATTCCACACTTCCATGTTACTTCAAATTCCCAGAGTGTGATCTCATTTGTTCCAGGTGTATAAAGGTTATGTCATTTTTTGGCTGATTCCCATAATTGTTGTAGTGATGAACAGAAATAAAGGATGTGTGTAAGGTCAGCTCAGAATATTTCATGTATACTTACAAGTTGTGAATGGGAGAGGATCTGACTGGCAGACAGGGAATCTTCCTCAGATGACTCATCGGAGTCTTCGTGGGTGATCTTGCTGAGGCTGGGCATGCTGATTGACAGCTGGCTGTCCTCCAGGGGCTGCAGGTCACTCTGGTCCAGGCTGTCCACAGAGTGTCTGCGCACACCCCAGTTAAAGTTGTCCGTAGTCTCTCCCTGCAACAGGAAACAGCCTTCAGAAAACAAGAACTAACAACGCAGCCCAATCTCCACACACACACACACACAGACATCCACACAACCATGCAGTGCAAGTTAGGAGGGTGGGGGTCTGTCATAGCTAAGCCTGGAAAGAAGAGTCGACCTTGATGCAGAGTCAGGAGACCTTCACACACATCCTGGGCGAGCCAAGTTGTCAGTAAACTTTCACAGGATTGAATCCCATCTTGTTTAAAATGCAGGCTGAGTTTTGGTCTGGACTCCACTCTGGAGACGCCGGCCAACATCCACATTCCACAGAAGCTCCATATCAACAGATCAAACAAGGGACACTTCCTGTGATGACTAGCTTGATACGCACTATTCTTGGATAGCAAGAGCTGCGACTTGTGCCCTGATTTGGTAAAGAACTTAAAAGGAAAACTTCCTCTCAAGGGAAACCATCACAGGGTCGTAATCAAACAAACCAGTCATTAAGTTCTAAAACTTTTGCTGACCATAGCAGTTGTTCTAGTTTCAATCAAGATAATCTGAGTCTGTGCTCCAGGATCTAAGGCCTGTAGCTTTAGACACAGAGACCACAACATCCACAATAAACAAAGAAACATGACTGATTAGAAATATAGCAATTCACATGATCAAGATGCTGCTATTCAAAATTGTTGGTATGCAAAAATAATCCACATGATGTAACTGAATGGAGAGGAGCTGAACCTGAGCACACTGGCTTCTCATGCATCACTAGATGGAGCCAGCACACTGAGGGGTTCACTGGACAGCCAAGGACTCTTTCATCTCACTTATGATGTGTTTGTAACATTTAGGATTTGTATGAGAAAATACTAAAACATGCGATAGTTACATTAGATTAAATTACAGAAATTAAGGTGAAGCACAAGACATTTAATCAGTCATGTACATAAATATACAACCTGAAGTAAAGGAGAGCTGGATGTTTTTGTCTCTTGTTAACAGGTAAAATAAGTGAAAACATAAAGTAAACGCAGAGTAGTAGTGATCTTGTTTACGCTTCATGCTGACATGCATGTCACTGCTGGAGTCCACAGTGATACTGATGAGAAATATGTTTCTCACACTGTGTACCTACGTATATGTACAGTATGTACCTAACCCTGCAGTAGAGACAGAACACTGCCGACTGTGTGTCATACACACATTTGCATTCAGGATGACAGTTCTAACAAACACTTCACTCATCAAGTAACACAGCAAGTAGAATTGTAACGTGACCAAACTTACCTGAAGTTCCTGGATGCCACAGAAAAAAAAACAGAAAAAGAAGAAGAAGAGTGTTGTTGTTGTTTCTTTCTGACTATGTTGCTTTCCACAACAAATCCATCAAATGTGAGAGGAAGTGAGGTGGATGAGTGACTTGCTTTTTTTCACACTGCTGTGTTAAAACCCTGAAGTCCTGTCACTCACCTCTCCATCTTCAAGCTCCACATCCAGGAAGTCAAAGTCCCTGAAGACTCTGAACTGCTGCTCTGAAGTGGTGTCGTCCATGTTGTCTGGTTCCCGCGTGCCGTCGTCTGAGGACACCAGGTTGGGTTGATGCTCCATGAGGTCCAGGTCCCCACAGCTGGAGAAGATCACCTGCACAGAGAAAAAAGGCAATTACATATTCAATTAGCTGTCAATCAAAAGCTGTTACTGAATGCAGGACACACACGACATGTGCAGGAGATTATCTTACCGAAGGGTTTTTGGTGAGACCAACTTCTTGCCCGCACAAAGATAAGACATTAACCAGTTTCTCCCGTGTTCTCTTCTGAAGAGGAAAAGAGAAAATAAAGTCTGGAACTCATTGATAACTCATGATTTGATTTAAATACACTGACATGATATCTGTGAACTTTTCAAACATTCACACCTGCTCATTTGTTTGCCTTTGCTCCTCACCTTATGACCATCATCATCATCATCATCATGATCATCACAAGACGTCCTTACCTGTGAGGACTGAGGCCTCTTCCAGCTGACAGGCACCAGCACGTTGTTGGAGGTGGACCCTGAGGAGGTGGAGGAGGTGCTGCGGGTCACTGCTGTGGTCCTGCTCTTCCCATCTTGGCCCGGGGAGCCCTGCAGGTCATCATAACGCCGACCGATGACTGGCGTCTAGCAGGACGGACACAAACAAACACAAGCGTGGAGAGAGAAACCATGGTGAGTCAGACACGGGGGGGAAGAGCGGAGAGGAAATTCCTCAGTGTGTCGCAGGTCCTCTGGCTCAGCACGATACACTTCCAGGCTCATCATCGTGAAGTTAGTTTGATATGAGCGAGCACATTTCTGCCGCTAAAAACAACAAACTTTTCTTCCCTCAGTCCGAAAATATCTGGGTATGTTTATGAAAAATAATTGCTTTGCCCAGTGTGTGTATCGTATTAATACACTGGCCGCTAGCGATCCTCACAAAGGACGACGGCATGAGCTGACATCATTTCCTGCCATTCATAAACCACACAAATAGCTCCCTGTTCAGTTCCCACACATACACACACGCCGCTGCGTATCTCTGCCATCACTTTCCAGCTCTGCAGTGCCGGGCTAATTGTGTTTACCCTCCAAAGCTTTCAAACTCCAGGGAGTTTTTAGGTCCAGAAAGAAATACCGGCATTAAAGGAAGAGGAAGAAATGCTTCCTTTCCAAAAAAGCTTAAAAAGATTCCAATGACGACAAAACAAAACAAAAAAAAGCCTCAGTGAGCACCACACCCTGGAAAATACAGGAAAACTAACAGGGGTTAAACTCCACAAGCTGCAGGAACACAAGAATCGCCACCAGATGAACATAGTGGCACCAAATAGAAGCAAAACAGATCCTCAGGTTCTGTGTCAGAGATCAGACTTCACGATCCTTCATACACACCAGCAGGAGACTTTCAAAACAAAAACCCAGCACAATACCTGGAAATGACATCTAAAGAGTTAGGTTACATCATAACGGAATGAAAGTGCCGCAGTCTCTAACCTCAGATATGTCAAAGTGGAAGTCCAGCGTTTTTCCCGGCAGGGCCTTGGATGACCTGTCCCAGACGCGGCTGATGTCCTCGTAGGACAGGTCAGACTGCGGGGACGAAGGCTGCACTAGACTGGCCGAGCGAGAAACCACCAGCTTCAGAATGTTGAGAGCTTCCTTCCAATGGACGGTCTGCACACGCACACACACACACACACACACACAGCACCGGGGATATATTTAGAAAGTAAGAATCACGGATGACCTTTTTTGTGTGGTTTGTATGTGTTAAAAGTCTAAAGTACTTCTATTTTTGGAGAGAGAGAGTTATCCCAAACACTTCATGTAGAAAATATGTTAGGAAGGCCAAGGAAAATGGATTCAGTATGAGAAGAAGCAGGGGCCCGGTCTGCTGCAGAACACAAGACTGTTTATAGTTTGGGTGTGTCTGCAGATTTACTGCGCTGACACAAAGCCGCCTTTTTCCTTTTTTTGGCCCCCGTGAACACTTACAGGAGGAACCAGGGAATAACAACACACTCTTACTCTGACCGTGACGCCTTAAGATTTCCATCACATCGTTGCTGATCCGAGTGTTGTTATTGACACAGTTTTAAGCCTTAATAATGTTTTATTTGAACTCACCTGAACAAATTTCTCGATAGTTTTGAGCACCTCCACATTGAAAGGTTTGGCCTGAATTCCACTCAGGTCCATGTGACTCAGGAGGCTGTAGATGATCTGTAGCAGGGTCTGCTGCATACTGGGGAGCCCCTTCTCCAACAGCTGCCACGCACAAATACAACAAATGATGCGGAAAATACACACCAGTTAAATGATGAGTAAACTCTGCTGATAGAGGCACAGGTGCACAAACCTCTGCCATGTACGTGACCAGGCTGAGGGTGATGTCCGAAAAGGCTTCGTGAAGATATCTGCACACCACGTTGACCCATGAGAAGCAGTCACGTGTGTAGGCGCTTGTTTTGTACAGGGTCATGACGTGAGCGAGGTTGGACAACTTGGTGTTCTTCTCCTCAAGGCAGACCTGCATACAAACATGAAATAATGTCAAGATCGTATTCCTAATGTTGAGTCATCTTTAAAATAGAGACATGTTGAGGGGAGTCGAACCTGTGAGATCTTCTCAGCAACATCCTGACAGAACGCTGTAGGGCCGTCAAAGTTTTGTACGAGATGCGGCAGCAGGCAGAGAACATTCAGGGGGAAACCTACAGGATGGAATAGAAACGCTCATTCTATATTCAGAAACTATAAAAATATGTCTTTCTAACCCAATATCTGCACAAATTATTGGAAACTTCGACATCTCAAAGCTAAAATAGATCAGTTGGGTATGAATGTGTATGCACCTATGGCCTGTGAAGTGTCCACCACAGGCACTCTTGAGACAGATGTGAGCTGGCAGAGGAGCTGGAGTGTGAGGTCAGTGGTGGACACAGACGTGAAGCCCTTCAGCAGCAGTTGTTGGAGTCCAGAGAAGCTGCTCCATCTCAGTTGACTATGCAGTTTCTCCAGCTTCTCCCTGTTCTCCTGTTTATCCAGCGACACGTGGCCCAGCAGCTTATTCAGCAGCCGCAGAGACATCTGATACTCAAACTCAAAGTCCGACTCCATCAGCGACACCGCCACCCAGAAGATGGTGGCCAACAGGTTGCTGGGGTGGTTGATGTTGGTCGGGTCGGTGATGTTGTCTTTAGATGACGACGGGCTACGGGTCTTGGATGACAAACTCTGCTGATCGCAGGCTTGGATCCGCTCCATTGTGGCACTGCGAGGCGGATCAGACCACCTGTCTGCTTGGCCAAACTTCTTGGGGACGGATGAGCTCCTCTGATGTCTGATCCTCTCCTCTCTCCTGAGGTTGAGTTGTCCTGTGCTCTTCCTGTTGGATGTCAGCTTCAGATTGATGAGGATGTCTGGAGATGACGCTCTGGAATTAAGCAAAGGATACATAAACCTTCCTAGATGTCAAATTACTACCTTCACTATACTGTGTGTAGAGAAACACAAACCTGGTCAGGATAGCCATGAGATCACTGTTCTTCAGACATTCTGCCAAATTATCCACCACAGATTCAAGCGTAAGCAACACCTCCATTACATAACCCTGTAACAGCCAAAACACAAGATACAAGTCAAGGATTATAATGTATGTTATTGCTGCTCCTCTTAGCTTTGACCCAACATAGTACAACAAACCACCTTGTTATGGAGCAGCTATTTACACACGTGTTGCTCTTTCCATAGTTGAGTAAGAAGGATGTTATGATTTCCACCATGCTTGTGTGTATGGAAGAGACAGTAAGTGAGGATTTGGATGAATTGGAATGGAAAGATAAGCCCTGGCTGAAGGATTATTATTATTCAGCTTTAATGTGCTGGGAAGAGAGAAATCTGGGACGTCCAAGTCGTCGGCTAAAGAACAAATTCCTGCTCTATTTCCAAACACAACCCAGAAGATAAATGATAAGCCAACATGGAGAATTACTTAACAAACAGATCCAAACTGCTAACCAGCAATGATGAATAGAAGGACGTATAAGGACGTACGTATGTGTAGATACAGATGTGTCACCACTGACCTGCACTTCTTCTCCATGTTCACCAACGACCTCCACCAGCCGTGACAGCAGGTCGGACACGGCGTGGACTGAGATGGGCTGCCGGAGGGCTCGGAACAGCTGGAAGGAGCGGCCGGCGTAGTGACGCGATGAACTACACAAGGCGGTCTGCAGGGCGACGTCACTGAGCTGCTGCTCCAGGTGGAAGTCTGGAAAAAGACAGAGAGAGGAGACGATACAGGAGGAAGTGGACAGAGAACATGGGGGAGTGTAAATCGTTGAGAGTTATTATAGAGTAACAAAGCCCTGAAGGTTTACCTGACTTGGTCTCTTTGAATACAGATATCACATGTCTCAGGAAGTTTGTCAGCTGCTCAGTACTTTTGGAGTTCTGGTTCTTTGGGGAAATGTCTTCATGGCACCACAGAGGCCCGTATGCCCTGGAAAAGAAATACATCATGTCATTATCAACATACAGCTGAGTATGGTCACATTTAGGCATCAACACACATCAATGGGCAAAACTCCTGACTATGTGTGGTTGATGTTGACTCATATTTTCACATCATAGCCTTATCCACAACAATGCACTTTATACACAGTACATGTTACAAAATATCCAATACTTCATTCATATTTGAACATTATTTTTCTTAATCTAATATATCTTGTGACATTTCCAGTAAACATAGCTAGATATCAAACAAACACAACACAAACATTTTAAGTGACAAAATCTAACAATACTAGGAGTTTTTCTGATTAGGGTTTCTTAAAATATCATCATGATTAACCCCCGGTGCTCTGGGATCAAACTCTTATGTCCTGTAAATCCAAAATCTGCACTGCACTGTGGATGCAAAACCACTAGGTGGTAATCTATGTCAAGAAATATGAGACACCATATGAGATGTATCTCATCGAGTGTCTCCACTACTCTTATCAAGAACATGTTGACATTAGTACCTTGTGGTTAAGAACTCAATGAGTTTGTTTGTCCTCTCGTCCACTTTGTTTGAGGCCACCAGTTCCTCCACCTCCTGTGAGATCTCGGGCAGGTTGTTGGTGCTTCCTCCCAGACTCAGACTGGATGATGTGGAAGAGGAGCTCAGCCCAGAGTCTGGCACAGGAGACAGCTGGCACTCCCGCAGGAAGTCAAAAGCTCCTCCTGAACATAACAAAGGTGTGTGAAGAACACCAGATTACAGTGATTCATTAGTTTGACTTCATTTCACCAAGTGTAACACTCAGGCACAGATGGAAGGAGTGAACAGAGACGATGCAGGGAGTACTATGATCTACTGTACTGTATGTTTTGGCAAGTCTGCCATTTGAAACCAATAAGCCTTATCTAATGATGCTATTTACGTGATGTGGAACAGTTCAGTGGGGCACAAACTGTTCAGCTTCAACAACCAATTTCCGTGTTGTTTATTTTCTTCATCAGATGGTAATTCCAGTAAAGACAGATCTGATACTGTGATAATATCATACTGTGATAATGAAGTAATTGTGAAGCTCTAAGTAGGTCGTTATACAGACACATTAAGTTCAACAGGGCCGTAAATCAGCAGTTCCATCATAAATGGGCTCTCTGAAGAGCCATGGGACACTTTGGAGTGAAATTGATATTAAGAAGTTGACAAAAACTGGATGTTTTAATTTTTTATCTTTGTGTTTTTCCCTGATTATTTTTTTGTACATAGATTACACAAACATTTATGGCAAAGATGTTCAAAGCAAATTTAAAGGAAGGAGAGGTAAGCAAAACAAACAACCCAAGCCCTTGCAGATGGCCCCAATTTGGGCGAGGGGCTAATAATAGCAGGCTGGAATGCTTTAATCAAGACCTTTGATGTTCTCTGCACTCACTATTGCTTTTGGCACGGTGTCCAAATACTTTCACCCCGATAAGAAACTTATCTATCCACAGAGAGGAATGTGAGACATTCCCTCCTGATGTTCAAGTTTATATTAGCAAGACAGAAGCGTAATCTATCAAAATACCAAGCTGCCTCCTGAACAGCTGCATGGTCTCACCTGAGGATAAACACTCTGGCTGAAGGTTTGGTTTGCAGGTGAGGGTCTTGATTCCGTTGATCTCACGTGTCTGCAGTAAGACGGAGGCGATGGCCTGGAAGTTGCTGTTGCAGGATAACGATATGAGGAGGTGGAGGAGGAGACGCTTGCTGTGCTCAAACACCTCTGGGCGATAGTGATCCATACCTGAGGAGGGGAGGAAACATATAGTATTAGTTTATAACTTAGTGCCATTTGTGAGCCAGAGACTCTTTTTGTGTTGAAATCCTGACCCACCGTTAATATTAAGCAATGTCAACCAAGGACTTTCGAAATGATATAGTAATAATTCACTTCTGTACCGACAAATACAGTAGCAACTGAGCAGACCTCCTGAGGCATTTTAAGTCGTGTATTTATGTTATATTTGACCACCTCATTCTTCACTCTGGACAGGATGACTGATGTATGAGCTCACCCAAAAACAGGCCGTGGAGGAGTGAGGGCAGGTGCATGGCCCAGTCCTCTCTCACACTGTGGTCCACCACCATCTCAGTCATGAAGATGACTGCAATGTTACACCTATCACAACAAACACACAACATTTGCTAAATTATGAATAGTATATTTTATACATTTGGGGTAGCACACAGGAAAGACCTTGAAACAGAGTTGTAAGTCAAATCTAAACCCCCTGCAGCTGCACTGCATGCTCATGGACAAGCTGAGTGTAGCTCTTCATTATTGATCAGTTTGAGTGAAAATGTGACAGGCGATCGCAGGAGTAGACCGAAAACCTGAGCATTTAAATTCAAAAAGTGAAACCGTAGCAGCGTATCAGCATATACAGCAGTCTGACCTGTGCAGGGGTCCTCTGGGAGTGATCGTCTCTGGCAGGAAGTCTACCAACGGTGCCCAACATCCTCCATTTTGAGGCATGGGCAGTGGGTGAGGCTGGTTGGTTTCAATAACATTCATCAGCCATTCAGCATAAGGGGGCAGAGGTTCACCTACAAGTCACAGAACAAAGAATGTATCCGACCAAAGTCATTGCACATCCTCATCAAAAAATAACAATTTTTCCAAAACAGGATCCACATGGCTTGGATCCACAAAAACAATCTAACAGGGGGCACATTGTGTGAACAAGATGAAATACTTAACTCAGTAATTTATTATATCCCCACATACAAAATAAAATAAAATGCGATGGATAATCACAGGGAATTCATTGTGAAAATGTGTTTTTATGAACCCTGGTTTTCAGTCTAAATAAATCATAAAGATGTTTTTAAGATAGTGGTTTCGACTTCTTCTCTCCCTTCTCTCCCAGTTCTCATTGAAGGCTCTAAGAGCCTCAGGCCCGGCTGCATTGCTCATATATTATCAATGACACCGTTCTGATCCCAATCTTTGCCTCTAACCCATGTCAGCTTACTCAACACTCGCCAGACCATAACAAAAAGCAGAATGATTTGTGCGTTACAACACTCACTCTTCTCCTCATCATACGATCCTCCCGAGCTGTTGCTGTAGCGAGACTCCAGGCGGTTGTGTGCTCGCATTAGATGGCTGAGCCTGCGGTCAGAAACACAAAAGGATTCAACTCAAAGGCTGTAACTAATAATCAATGTAATGCTATGTTCCAGGGACAAGATGTGATGACCTACCTCTCCTCGTTCTCTTTGACAGTCTTGCCGTCATCAGTGTCGGGAAAGCCCTCTTGTCCTATGACAATGGTATTACTGCTTGATGAGGTACCTATGAATCAGCCAAAAAAGAGTCAATTACTTCTATTTTATGTTCAAGAAAGGTCAGCGGCCAGTGTGCTGCTCTGGTTTAATCAGACAGTGTGAATCCATCTACCTGAAGCTGCAGCGGGGATCTTGCTGGTTGCGGTGAAGCGATAGAAAGGAGGGCTGTCACAGTGTTGGACCACAGGGTTGACGGGATCAGTTTGTTGTAGCTCAAACAGCAGCTCTTCCATGGTGTCCGTGGTGTTGTGCCGACACAGGTAGATCACCACCTTCTTGATCTAAACAAGCGCATCGGAGAGTACCGTTGGAGCAAAATGACAGGAAGCAGAAGAGATACCAGAAGCCTTGAATGATAATTGTTTAACGTACGTAAGGCAGGAGGACGGTGTCGCTGCTGACGCCACACAGGCTGATGAGAAACTGCAGAGTGGTTCTCAGATTATTGATCCACTTGTCATTGCTGATCAAAGCGTTCCAGGCATTTTCCATCTGTGGTCCAGGTAGTTCATCCCCATACTGAGCAGAAGTTTAAAGAGAACACAGCAGTTAATATATAAACTGCATTGATTACAACCTGAGTGAAGGCGAAAGCTCAAATGGATGGATTCGGAGTCCTAACATGACCTTACCTTGGCAGTCATGAACATGAGGTTGTTGAGAACCATGGATGTGGCTTGCAGGGAGCCCCAGCCGGTGCCCCTCAGTTGGTGGGACGTGCCTGTGCTGTTCCTGCGGCCGGGAGCTTCGTAATCCAAGTTACACGGGGTGAAGACTGGGAGGAGCAGGCCACAATCCACCAACTCAATGTTACTGAGCCAGGGTAGGAGGTAAGTCAGCATGATCTGTCTCCCATTGGGGTGTGTGGTGGGGAACCTCTGGCTAACCTCTGGAATAGGCAAAGGAAAGGAAACACGAGCTTCAGAATAACATCAGTGGGAACGGCAGTGTTTACAAGTGACAGATGAATCCAACACGTATACTCTGATTTACCATAATTGGCAGTTTAATCCTGATCCACATATGAAATCAACATGAACTGGGGGGA
This sequence comes from Genypterus blacodes, assembly GCF_046128005.1. Taxonomy (NCBI): domain Eukaryota; kingdom Metazoa; phylum Chordata; class Actinopteri; order Ophidiiformes; family Ophidiidae; genus Genypterus; species Genypterus blacodes. The sequence goes on from NW_027466845.1 coordinate 3,021,385, forward strand.
ATCCCTTAGAAACGTCCCGATTTTGGGATTTAGTGGTTAGTGGGCGTGTCCGTAGATACAGTAAGTTTCTGGGGAGTGGGATTGGAAAGCTTCTTTGTACAATAAGCAAGCAGCATTTAGTGGGAAACCAAAGGAAGATCACAAGACTGTGGAAGTGGAAGCCTGCAAACTGAAATAAATTCTACTCAAGCCACACACATACACACACACATACACTCACACACACACACAGACACGTACAAACGCAGCTACATGTACCTGAGAAGAGAGGAAGTGTGAGTTCAGGGTACATCTTGGCCAGTTGGTTGGAGAGCTGAGGGAGGGAGACGCTGTAGAGAGGAGGCAGTGGGCCGTGGGTGCCGTAGAGGATGCTGCTGGGCTTCTGCTCCGCCACCCTCTTACAGTACACAAACAACTTTGCTTCCAGAATCTATCCAGAGAAGACGAGGGGGATCATTCAGATTGTATCAATAGAGCAAACAGCAAGAGGAGAGAAAGAAGCCTGTGTTTTGTTTTCTACCTGCATGAGCTGCATTGAAATCTCGTAGATTTCTCTGTTGGTGTCCGACGCCTTGAAAAGCACCAGATTGAGCAACGTCACGATATCACACGGGTAGTTTCTGCAAGTAAGAAGAGTGACAGAGGGAAGCGTTTTGATTAAATTAATGTTTCAGGATTACAAGGTCTCTGCTGAGGTTTACACACTCGCTGAAGAAAGGTGAGCTCTCTTACTGGATTAGCTGAGGTGACGATGTGAAGCCTGAAATCTGGTTAGGCAAATAAACAGATGCTAAAGATCGGGAAAAACGTCCTACCTGCTGCCACAGACGGTGGCGATGGCTTTGAAGCAACCTGAGGCGAGCTGATAGGAGCCCGTGTAGCAGCGATCCACGGCCCAGTTGAAAAGGTTGACCTGGTCGGCGTTGAGCTCCAGCAGCAGGATGACGACTTCACATCCAAGTTGGTGAACCTGAGGCAGGAAAGATACAAACACGATTTGGTTAGGAGGTTCCTTATTTCATACATGTCCGTGAGAAGCATTCAGCGCAATGGAACCCCGCCCAGTTCACGCCGTTCCTCAGGTTACGCAAGGCAAACACGAGCGCCGTAAGTAAACTTTGCATCAAGAAAGAACGAGTTGATGAAAGACGCAGTTGACAGGCGTTCACACTATCACAGTTTTGTAAAAGATAAACATATTAGACACATTTACTCTTCTTTCAACACTTGCCGACATTCCTGAAAGGTTTCTTCTTAAACGGAGCTATCAGAGGGGCTTTCTAGGTCAGCTCTTTGTTTGAATGTGCCACAGTGGTTAAGTTTTGGCCACATACCCGCTGATCCTGGCAGGCCAGTATATTATCCAGCCACTTATAGAGATATCCATCCGGAGAGAGGCCGACGTTGTCAAACACTGGCCCGCAGCACAGCACGGCAGACATGGCCTGGAAGAGCAAACAAAATGGCACAAATCCACGGCAGACCAACAGATTCTATTTTAGGACGGGGATGGATTTATTTGTGTGAAGATCGAAGATGAATTCATGAACAGGAGCTCGTTTCTCTGCATCGCTCTTGTGAAACTTTGGATGTTATCTCACACGTCTTTAAACTGACAAATATCATGACAAGGATCTTGGAAAGGGTTGTCTATCTTCCTATTGTACACAAAGTGGAGATGTTAATATGAGCGAGCGTGTGTGTGTGTGTGTGTAGGTATGATCATGTGGACATCATGTTTACCTTAAGGGCACAGTATTGATACCGAGTGATCTGATGGTTTCTGTCGCTGTAGCGGTCCAGAGGAGTGAACATGATGCTGAAAGGGCCGGCCCACTGACTGAAGAGGATGAAGAGGTGATGCCGAAGGCTCTGCTGCGGGAACAGGAAACGCCTATGGTGCACTGAGGGGGAACAAGATGAGGAAAGTTTTCACTTTTCTGATAGTTTAACAATTCATCCAACTTCTGAAAGTGCCAAGATGCTAATAAGGTGCTATTGTCCCTGGGCAGATTATTAGCTCTGCATCACAGACTTCTGAACGCTTGGCTCCTGGCAAACACATGAGTCATCACCTGTCCTTGCTTGCTCTGTCTTTAAGCGTCTCTATTTTTAGTCCTGCTCCCCTTGGGCACCGCCAAGGAAAGATCGATGTCGAGACTCTTCAGCTCTATGTCCTGTTTTAACCTGGCAAAGCCTCGACTTCATCATTCACAATCATGGCTGAAAAGGAGTGAGTCTATTCTGCAGAGCCTCTTCTGCAATTTGCCTTTAAAGAGGCTCAGCCTGTTAGACGAATCGATCTCATTTACCTGGTACACACTGGATGAGATTAGCCACCATGGCGCTGAAGTGAGCTCGGATGTCTTTGAGGATCTCGGCATCTTTGTCATTCTCGGCTTCCAGAAGCATCCGGGTAAGGTCCACATACTCCAGGAACAGAGCGCCCAGGGCTAGGGTGTCACGTTCCAGCGCTCCGTTTGTACTGTGGGAAAGACATGAAAGGATCAGAGGAAACAAGGGAAATGCCAGATGAAATGAAAACACGCAGCAGCCAGACGCAGAATGTAACAGCAAACAATTTTCGATTTGTTTCAACATCTGTCAAGGGTCAAAAGATCCCAGGGCTATTTGTTATAAAGTGTGGTCACCCTGTATGATTCCACAAAGGGCCGCGTTATGTCAGAGCGACACGGACACGGACTGTGCAATGTGTAAACAGTGCTGCGCTGACCTGTCACTGATGACACCGGCGTCGGCCAGCAGCTCAAAGATCCGCAGCAGCTGCAGCCTGAGGAGGTCTCTGCGCTCACGCCGCTTCTTATTCTGCAGAAATCAATAAGAAAGATCATGAATGACAGAAGTACCGCGACATCAGAGCTCTTCGGTTACAAGTACAAATCTAGTTCATATCAAATTCCGGCCTAATTGTCCTTATTCTGCTTTTATGGAATACTGTATGAAGTAAAAGGCATTAACCAACCTCAGGCCTTCGTTCTAAAGCCTCTTTCATTAGCGGATGCAGCTCCTCCACCAGTTCCCTACGTGCACAGTGGAGAGAAAAATCCAATCATCATGAGATATAAATATAAACTGCTTCATTAAGTCGATCAAATGGTTAGTAAAGTGAAATATTGTGATGAAAAAGCATTAAAAAAAATCTACTGGCAGCTGTAATCCCCCTGATGGTCTTTGCTAAACACACACTCATAAATATGAACGTTGATGTAAATTACAGAGAATGAAATAGATACAAGTTATACCTTACATTCAAACCAGCTAGGAGTGAATAATATATTGTGTATATCATGAGAAAATGTAAGGAAAAACATTTAATTTGGCTTCAATCTGCTCCAAACTGCTGTACCTGAACACGAGGGCATTGGTGCGTCCAAAGCCAAGAACTAATGATTCTGTCAGCTCGATGCTCTCGGCCCTCATCAGCGGCACCAACTGCTTCAGAAGCCAAGCCACAGATGGGCTCCCGATAACCTGAAACATCACAGAACAACAGCTCAGTCTCACGGGGTGCATGACCGGCAATAACAATGCAGGATTACATGTCCAAACAGTTATGACACGAGAGCTTCAAACTCTGCTCATCCAATGCAGCTGCAGTGTAATTTGACCCCCTTCATCTTGAATGTCAACAAGCTCTGTATGACACCTGATCCGGGAGAAACAAAGCGCTGTGGGAATTAATAAGGCCGCAGGACAGGAAGGTGGCTACCTTGTTATCGTAGCCGACACCGCTGTCAGGTGTGGCGGCCATGATCTCGGGTGTTGACGCTCTCAGGTGGCCGGCGCTCATGATACTGGGTTTGGCCACGCCAAAGCAGAGGATCAGGTAGTTCCTCCACAGGGTTACGTAGCTGTCCCCGCTGCCCGAGGTGCTCGTCTTCTTCGCATACACTGGGCTGCTGGTGAATCAGTGCAAACACAAAGACGTACAACAAATATTGTTTATTTGTGACTAAGATGTTGTTGCTGTCTCTGCACCTCAGGGAAAACAAGAATTAGCATGATTGAGGAACTCCTGTATGTGCAATGAGGATCTGGTGGCTTTGTTTGGAGTAACACTCACTCTTATTTTCTAAAAATGACTGAAAGACCAATATTTACGCTCGCTTAACCCCCCTGACCCTGCCGTCCTTCATACAGAGAGTCACTGCTGTAGCCACAAGAACTAGATCCCTCCCCAACCTATGGACATGGACAATTGTGTCTGTGTCCGTGGCTAAATACAGATCTGACATGCAAGGGTGGGGCCTTGACAGGTAGGTGAGAATTTGACCTCTTTGATCTCCAAAAGCAGCCGTTTTTGAATCGGCCCAAATTTCCAAGAAAACAAGTAAAAACTCTCGAAAGGAACCTAGTGAATGAAGAGCAACCTCAGAAGAGACAATTCAAAGAGAGATCTTGTGTCCTTCGATGGCCAAATGTGGAACAGGACAGACAATAACAATGAAGGAAAGGAAAGGTCTAACTGTAGTTGAAGTACACAATACCACAATAGAAATACAGCCTGATCTAGAAATGAAAAATCCACCTATAATGGAGGAGATCCTGAACAATGAGCTGGGGAAAAGTTTAGAAGACACAGAAACAAGAGCGAGTGAAGTGTTTCGCCCTTTGATAACCAGATGACACCTACTTTGGGTCCACCAGGGGCATGAGCATCTGCATCCGGGTGAAGGCGTAGGGCCAGGCGTAGCTGAGCGCCGTGGGGCAGTGCTTGGGCAGGTTGTCCTGTCGGAGGAGGCTGTACACACATAGCACCCAGGGGTCCTTCACAGACTGGGCAAAGATCCACACGTGCGAGGGGCTCCTGATGTCATAGTGACTGTTTACAAGCAGCGCATTCCACTCTACCAGCCACTGCAGGTCCATGTGGTGGCCGGTCGGCATGGCTGCCTGCAAAGGTCGAGCAGAGACGTTCACACTCAGACAGGCAGAATTTAAGGACAACCAGAATCTAGAACATTTACTGCAATATCCTGTTTTAAACGCATTTGTATTCTCAGCCTGGTGTTGACAGCTTAATGATTACATAAATGAGACAAATTAAAAAAGTCAACAGCTGCTCAGTTCCAGCTGTTAAGTGAGTTTTTGCTGTTTGATGACTCGCGGTGGATTAGTCTGTATATTTATACGCACGTTAGAACTTCAACTGTACTCGTTCAGGCAGTAAATCAAACGTGGTACAACAAGTGATATTTAATTTAGTGAAGCACGGAATCACTTTTCCCTTAGCGGCATTTCCTCGCTCATACTTTCCCTCGTAAGCAACCAGCCGTGAATATTCAATGACAAAAGCCTATTATTTGTGTTCAGACTGCCATTTGTATTTTCCAGCACACATCGGGATAACTGCTTGACCTTTACACACAGCACACACAGGGTCTACACACTGATTATAAGATCCCTATACTTTGTAACCTTGAGGTTGACACATTAAATCACACAGAATAAAAGGCAGACGGTGAATAAACGGCACACACACATCTGAGTGAGAGTTTCAGTTTGGTAAGAACGTCTTACCGTGTCAGAAACTGCAACGTTGACAAAACTCTCCAGGATCACAGGGCTGAGCTGATCCATTATCTCAATCATTGGTTTGTCATCATCCTGCAGACAAAACAATACAAAATCTGATATAGTTTGCAGTCCAATATGAGCTAAACCAAGTTTAACGGTGCTATACTGTCACCATAGTTTCGTGTACCTCAGACTGTCCAATGGTTATAAAGAGACTTCGGATCTCCCTGAGGATGGCGATAGCGAGTCTGCGGGTTCCCAGCTGACAGGAGCAGAGGAGTACGAGTGCCAGACCCTCCACAGCGTGCAGCACAGAGGAGTGAGGCCCTCGTTCTGCAGGGACTTTGGGACTAGAACTCGTCTGCAGGAGCTGTGGCATAAATACCAAACAAAAGCAGATTTAGAGCATAAATAGGAGTTGTTGCGTGTATGAAAAGCTTCCAGAACGGTATTCATTTTGTAAACGATCACATCCTTGGTGTGGAGTGAGTCAGGCGCAGGTGTGTGTACCTCAGCAGTGTGTATCTTAGCAGTGTCGTGACTCTTCCCCGGCGTGGCCAAGGTGAGTTTCCACTGTGTGAGCAGTTGCAGCAGCAGTTTGAGGGACGTGTCCAGCAAACCCTGGTGTGTGTCCTGGACCTCACGTAACAGGAAGTTAGTGAAGCCAAACAGGACGTCGTCCCGCCAGTCGGAGAAATCCACGAGCAGACTTTGCAAGGAATTCTGAGCGATGAGTCGGAGCTCGTCGTCCATGTGGATTGTCAATCTGATAAACAAAACACGTGTTCATGATCCCTGCAAGCTTAGCAGAATGTAAACATGAATGTTAACGGAAACTGATGGAAAAATGATATCTGTCACATCCTTAGGGACAAATGTGAGAACAACGTGCAGAACTGGGACTCACTCATGCTTTTCTATTTTTACCACAGCTGCTTAGGACACAATTTGGCTACTAATGGAATGCAGTTGAGCATTATTAATGCTGGCTTGCAGTTGTTGACAAGCAATAAATAGATCATAAATGGACTTTTTCAGGACATGACCCAAATATTTTAGTGCTCTTCAAGCAAACAACAACCGAATAGAATGAGAGATTAAAGAGGATGTTGTGCAAGGTAATGGATCTGTATGTTAACTGTATAGTGATACAAATCAAACGCCTCTCAGGTTGACTTCACCCTCATGTCTTGGATTTATATACTACTAACATAATCCAGTTTCATTTTTGCAGTTTCCTGTTTGGTAAAGATAGAAACAAATTCCAAAAAGACATGAGAGTAAGTAACCAATACATACAGACAGTAACTGAGCAGAGACTATGATCCAGGTTATCAGGAAATTCCGGTTACTACCCTGGATGGCATTTGGAATTCTATCCACAGGCCTGCAACACTTCATGATTAACGCTCGTCAGACAATCAGAGAATGTGCTGCCATCGTTTTATCGCCTCTGTGGATTGTCGTCTCATAATAGCTTTTCAGAAATGGAAGGAGCGGCCTACGTCGTATGCTCCCCGTGCCAGGCGACTCACCGAGAGAGCAGGTCGATGAGCTCTGGTTTGGACATCCCATCGGGAAGGACGCGAGGGATGGCAGCGATGCACGTTCTGAACAGGTCGATCTTGGGCTTTCTTTCCCCCCTGCCAGGGTCAGATTTGAAGATGTATTTATTTTGGAGCACACAGAGGTCAACATGTGAAATGTAACATGGATTTCCAACGATGGCACTGTAAACACATTCCACACTCCTGTACTGATGAATCATGTCACTGACGTGTGCACCTACGTGATCATGTCCTCGGGCTCCTTGTTCAACATCTGGGCATTAGTCATCATCATGCAACGTCCCACTTCCTTATCCAAGTGTCTGAGGATGTTGTCAACAGCCTTCCTCACATGAAAATAATACTGTGACATCCCTAGAGGAGGCGGCAGAGGGAGCGTCTGTCAATCAACTGCATATTACAAGTTAAATCATTGTTTTCATGCTGTGACAACCCTGAGCACGACGCTCTCGCCTCACTAACCGATGACTTTGGCCTCGTCGTCGGTCAGTGTTTTGCTCAGGTACGTCTTCTTCACTCGGAGTGTGTTTCCAGAGGGCAAAGTGCAGCCGGTGTTGGGCATGGGAGGCTCGCCGTCCTTCTGCTGCAGTTTGTCAGCGACGACCAGGAATGCTCTCAGACCGATGTTCATTCTCTGCACGGTAACAAAAACAAGCGTGACCTCCAGTCCATCAGATGCGAATGGATGCTGCAAAAAACCTAATCACACCATGTACTGTAAGTGTAAGCCAAATGTGCACCTCTGGATTAAGACTGAAGGCTTTTGCAGGTTTCCCAACACAAAGAAGGTCAAAGATAATCTCTTTCATGGCAAAATCCAGTCTTTCCTGTAATAAAACCAAAGCAAACACAGCATCCTCTATCAATTTCATGAATATTACAGAAAACCATCTCGTGAGCTACATGAAACATTTCTTTTACGGCAGCTTGACTTCTTCTTGTTTACCTGTGCAATAAACTGGATGATTTTGACGAAGATATTGAGAGGCATGTCTCTGGGTACGACGCTGCGTGATCCTTTGGGGAACAGCGTCGTTATAATGGTGTTGAGGCGACTGTGAATAGGAACGAAACAATGACATCATTAAGGAAATACTGTAAACATCTATTTTAACTATCTTGGCTGATTGTATATATAAACCGTCTGGCTAGTTTTCTTCAGACAGCCCTGTTTCTGGAAAAGGGGTTTATGCTAAGTTAAGTTTATTTTGGGCCTAATTAACACGTGTGAGAAGTCTGGCTTGACCTGTTTGTGATTCCTCATGTGGGCTCAAGACTCATAATCATGTCTGTGAGCTGCTGGCTAACCTGGAGGCCACCAGCACGGTTAATCCTGTGAATGCATGGAGTACAGAGCAGCCCCTCTCTTTCCAAACCCCAATAAAACAGGTAACAAGGATGGAGGCTTCGCTGTAAAACTCGGACTTAAAATACTTATTTCTTGGTTCTCCCATTAAATCCAAAAATATTTTTTCCATGATACAAGTTAGAGGAAACTCAACACAAACTTTAAAGAAACCTTGGCAATGCTTCGACATGCATAGATGCCACTGAGCCACTTATAGTCTCTGGACCGGCTGCAGTCCAGTCGCTGTGCAAACCTTTTTAAAAGGTATTGTTTGATTCATGATCCATCCCTAAATGCTTTGCTCGGTTCTGATTGGACAGCTGTGTCACGCCTTAGCTGCCAACACCCATGCAAAACACGGGACGCTGGCCACACTCCCCTTTCCAGCCAGGTGCAAGAGAAATGTGTTACATGTCCGGAGTCAATGTGGGATAGAATTCAGTTCATGTTGTGATGTGAGGAGTGTTGATCATATTCACCCCTGCGTTGCCGTGTTGCTCTCGCACTTGATCCTGATCATGTAGACCCACAGGAGACGATACAAGGACTCCAAGGCAACACGAGCCATTTTGGGGTCTCTGCTCTGTAATGATCAGGGACAAAAACCAACAAAACACTCAGCAGGTAGCAGAATATTATTGTTTACTCCCGACAAGGACACTGTAATAGGAGTTAATGAGAGACAATACCTTCAGGTTTGAGAGGCAGTTATTGAGGAAGACGTGCCATCTGTTGAGGAAGAACTGCTTCTGGCTCACACACAGCAGGCAGGTCACCAGCGGGTAAAAAGCCTGTGTGCAGAGAAGTGTTTAGAAAGCTTTTTATCATATTCTCCATTGTTATTACAGCTTTATCCCCACAATCTGACTCAGAGGCATGTGTGCAATTTCACATTTAACAGGAGTTTTCTTCTCTGCAATCTTAACATGGTTTTCTCCTTATGTCATGTTTTTGCAGACAAACACTGCTCATGAAATGTGTTTTCAGCCATAATTGCTGCCTCAGGGAAACAGAGTCCTTCTGTATGAGCAAGCTGCTGTTCATACAGTTGTTGCCTTTCCATTTTTACTGTGGATGAATTCTTAATGAAGACTTTGGGGGAAGGGGGGGGCTCTAATTTATATTGAACTGCTTTAATGCGCTTTCTCTGGCTGCCTTTCTTCCCTAGTAAATTATTTGTAGTGTGGACACTGACGCTGGGGGAGAACATTACACAAGAGTGACCTTGAAATGCTTGAGGATTCACAGAGACCACAGGCATTCAGGCAATCTAAGCATGTGGCACATAGTGTCAGAGAGAAAACGCCGTGAGTCATTTTGTCTTTTATGCCTGGTAACTAACCAGCGAGTGCTTCTTCCTGGAGGATAAGTCCAGGGTTGTGTCGTACAAGCTGTCCACAAAGTTCCTCAGGCAGGGTACATTCACCTCGTTTTTCACAGCCTAGGAAAAAATCACATACAGTCAGATCCTCTCTGCTCTTGTTCTCCTTTCCCATGAAAACAAACACGTTGCCTAATAATGTCACACAGTGACTGAATTACAGGAAAACTTACTGCTGCAACAGGAACCAAGATTTCAACAAAGAGGCCTGCTAAGGCATGCTTTATGTCCTTGTCCTTGACTTCCAGGAAATATTGGGCACAGTCCTGCACAAAAGAGGGTGAAACGGCTCAACACACACGGCCAAAAGTAAATGGATCTATCAAGCTTAATATGAAATATATTCCATTAAAAACGACTAAAAGACAACAAATAAGCAAGGAAAACACTATTTAGTATCTAATAAGGAGAGTTTATGATAGTTGTCTGTAACCTAAGGGCAGAGATGTGGTTCAGTCTGGTTTACCTGCATGAACTGAAAAGAGGCTTCAAAGTCCTCTACAGGATACATCTTAATTCTGAAGAACTTGACCCCCATGATGAGGCTAATAGTGCTCTGGACCACATAGGGACTCTGTTCTTTCTGCCGCAGCTCCTTCAGCTCAGTCATGAACTTCTTTTTCACAGCAGGAAACCTGAGGAAAGGAAATAAAAAAAACGAAATGAGATTCTATATAAAGACAAATCCCAAATCCGATCAGCACTTCCACCAAAAGTGCCTCCACTCAGAGTCCTGATGGAGAAGTGATGACACGGAGTTCGAAGCCCCTTCACCCCCCTGCCCCACTCCTCCAACTAACCTAATCTCCCCACATCTCGCCCTCTACGCAGCCGGCAAGCCTTCGCTCAGAGATGAACTCCTCGTCTAGCACCTGATCCTCCCTCAAATTGAACCAGAGATGGGATTCTTTGCTCGTTCTAAATTTAGAATGTAATTCATCCTGGGGGCTCATAAGAACATTTTCTAACCTCTTACCGGGTAGCTTCAACTCAAAATGAATACAGCTGTTTCTGCATTTTTGGTCATCTAAGGAGTTCATTATGTGCACAACTCATATTTTCTCCAAAGACGGTCCAAATGTCATAAAGAATGGACCAGGATCCTTTTTAACTGATGGTGCAATGCTTGGCCTGAGAGAAACTGACCAATATTTCTCTAAGAGCCTCTCAGGGAAGCATCTCCTGCTGGAAGTTAAGCAGAGCACACTGGAGGTATGCACACTGCTCACTGCTCACCCACCATATCTCTATTTTAAGGTTTTATTCTTGATGCAGTGAAGCGAAAACTTCAAATAAACACACATCCATTTCCAGTCCTAGTTTGGTGTGAAAGGGATCTGTCCAAAAGTGTGTCAGTAAGGTTCCGGTCTCTTGAACGTTTCACAGGAAAGCATTAGGAGTCGAAACAAAGCGTTCAGACGCGGCACGGAGCAGTGGATGAAGAAGTGCCGGGCGAAAATGGATGAAAAGGAACACGGATGTCATAAACATGATACACAATGTTGTTCTTTAATCACAGAATCAGGTTTCTTAATGTGTTTCCTGCTGTAAGGACACAGTGTTCCCTACAGTTTACAGTAAACAAGGAGGTTTCACTCACTTGGACTGGGCCAACACTCCAATGACTTCCGCATAGAGGTCTGCTACAGTGTGCATGTTGCCAGTGTTAGGACCGTGATATCTGTAGAGAAATACAACACAGTGTAAGAGAAAGGAATAAAGCACGAAAGCAAGGAAGAAAGAGAAGGAAATGTCCTGGGAAGACTCCTGCTTACCCTTCTTTGTATCTAAAGTGCTTAAAGGCTACGTTAATAACTTCATTGACCAAACTGTCGAGGGCCGGGTGCAACGGCATCTGGTGACGAGGAAGAGGAGGAAACAAAGTAACCGTGATGAGATTGAATAGTGCAGCCGCGGCGAGTGAACTGTTAATAAGCGTGTGTAAAGTTCATGATGCCTCTTAGACGCTTAAGTCCAGTCACCTGTTTCAAAACTTCGATAAGTACAAGAGAGAAGATGAAGTCGATGGCCAAATCCCTCCTTTCAAGCAGATAATCTCTCTGCTGCTCATCACTGGGAGGACAGAGAAAACAAGATCAACAGGTTCGTTAGTCTACATTTACATTTCCTCTTTGTGTAATGAGGAAATTATTTGACTTTTGTGCTACAGTATGTAAATAGAGTGTTCTGTTCTGCTTGATTTGTTTATTTTCCACATTCTTCTGACGGATCTCACTTTTTGGACTTGGTGTTGGCTCGTGGTCGATACTCGTGCAGCTCCTCCTCCAGTCCGTTTTGCCTTCTGTACCAGTCAAACAGAGTGCGCAGGATGGAGGGGAGACAATACTCAGCCAGAGAACTCATGGAGTTTATCAACTGTGAGGACAGAGAGACGGCACATCAGGCAAATGAGCATGTTCCTGTTTGGTAATTAACATACCAAAATAAGAGATAACAGATCAGGGCTTCCTTTAGTTGTTTAGTGAGAGCAATATTTGAGTGTTAGCAGCAGTGCAAGAGAGCTTATCTACATTTGCTGTCACATTTATTAGGTTGTGTACTCAGTGGAGCATGAGATAAAGCAGTTTTGGAGAGAAGTCAGAGGTTAAATGAGGGAGGGAAACGTAGAGAGAAGGGCGAAGGTGGTTCTCTCCGGGGCTGAGTGGAGAGAGACAAGGTGCCCATGGGGCGGCCTCCCTCTGCCTTAGGGGAGGGAAAGGAAGGAACAGGCGGGCCGGGCTGGGCACACAGGAAGGGAGGAGAGTCTGGTTAGGCCCAGGGAACACAGCGAGCCCTTCATTCAGCACAGGGCCCGAGAAGAATCCGGGCTCTGTGTGGCTGCTGAATGGCCTGGAGCAGCAGCACAAACACACCCCTGTGGCTGTGAAAGGGCCCTCTCTGCAGAGCCCCAGACCTGCTGGACACACCTCGCACTGAGCCAATGCCAGCAATCAAGGTAAACACTCCTGCTCTTGACTGGCTCTGAAAGACCTTTTGGGGATGTGAGCAGGTCTTTCACCCGTCCAACCCTTTCATGTCAGAGGGCATCACACCACCGCAGCATTTAACGAACTTTAACACACTGCTGCTTCATATGAGGAACCATGGAGAAGTGAAGACGAGTTTGTAGTATGGAAGCATTTAGATTAGGAGCCAGACAGAACAACATAAAGCCTCTAAGTATTTATCTAATGGGGAAACAAACACACTGATATTAACTAAAAGTGATTCAGTCATCGACCTTCTTGCTGATAGCTCGTTTCATAACACTTACTTGGTCAAACTGAGGATCTTCTCCCCTCTGCAGCGACTTTGTTAATGGCTTCTCCTGGAGAACACACAGAAAAGGGGGTCAAGTTACAAATTGCTATCGACATTCTCATTTGAACAAATTTGGCTGAAGCTGGCCCAAGTTTGGCTCATCACTCGGCTCTGCGTTAGGGTTTTTATAGCTCGGCAGTAATGAGAGAGCCATCCGTCAGTCTGATGCTAAGCACGGGGCAGACTGGGTCAGATATGAGAGATGAGACATTCATGACAGCTTTTCCCATTATTACAGGCCTCTATCATCTGGGATAATGTGCTTCATTAAGGATTTGGGCTCACTCTGCACTCTTATCCCTGCTGTGTGTGAGGAAAGTTCCGCTGATGGTTATGTGGCCGCCGCACATTGTCAGTTCACAGCGGCGGCGGCCGGCACACCCTATTTCCTAATAAATGGGCGTATTTGAAGGCACAATTCACTTCATTTTCCAAGCCTGGTCCGTGAGCTTTACAAAATGGACAAACGAGCTGAACAAGTCGTGGCTGTGCTCTTTCAGGCTGCTACCCGTGATTGTGGCTTTAAAGTAGGTCAGAACCTCCACTCAGACGTGAAAAGGGATTGAGCCGGAGCACTTGGCTTATTGATGGATGAACTAGATGAAGTCACACACACTTCCATGAATCTTTGTATAAAATCCCTCCAGCTATGTTGAGCAGTTCTCTCTTCTATATAATGGAAGTCTGCTGTTTACAATGTGTAAAGCACACAACAGTAGCACTTTAACATCGTGCTTGTGTGCCCAGTCATCTTATGAGCTTTGTTAGTGTTCTATCAATAGCTTTGACCTCTCCTCATTTGTCATTCCGTAGATCAAAGTCTGTGTTTCCTTCATATTTCCTCCACGACTCCCTTCCACACACACGTCCCTCTGCTGTCTGGTTGGCCAGACACGACGGCGCGTCACTGTCTTGGTGACTCATCCAAAACAGCCAACAGTTCCAATGTGTGTGACGTTTGACATTGTGTGGGCCGATGGCAATGCCAGAGCAGGAATGCCAGTTAAGCCTTTGTGCTGCTGAACCTTTCACATTTCTTTTTGGAGAAATGCTCGCATCTGAGAAACCGTCTGTACTGGAATGACTAAGAGGGTCGATTCCTCCGACGCGGCTCGGCTTGGAAGGATCTCACCTCGCTTAGCTATCTCCATTCATTACCGTAGGGATTTACTCGTATAGATGTTGTTGTTTTTAGTCTTAATGAACGTTCTGTATTAAAGGACAGCCACATGGTAATAACTACAACATACGGGCTTAAATAAATGACTCATCCAGTTCCCCGCTGAGAAGATCAACACAAAGAGAGAGACATCCTCCCTGCGGGCCCCTGGAGAGGAGTTTGCTGAAACGAAGGGTCACACACTTTCCCTGCAGTAATTAACACTTCCCTGCAGACCGGGCTAGAGACTAACAGCTTCCTACAAATCACATACCTGCAAACTGGGGACTGTTAGTCCACAGAGGCACAAGGAGTGCCCTAGTAAACGAGTGCAGAAAGTGTTTCAGTTGGAGCAGGAGACGTTTCTTAGGGTAATATGGATCGGTTGGTCATTTTTAGCTGATGCCAGACACATATGTCCCATAGGAGCAGCTGGTGAGCGGTGCCAATATTAACCCACACAGACTCCTCTCTGTCTGACTGTCTTTCTGTCGGTCAACACGATTATTTATGACCTATGATGTAGGCTGATCAGCTTTAACCTCCACTGGCCAAAATCACAGATTTAGATTAGAGTGTTTCTCTAATATCACAATTTTGTCATTATAGGTCAGTGATATCAAGATGAAAGCAGAGAAACAAGTCTGTGACTGTAAGCCAGAGGCACCGACTGTAATACATCACTGTCAAACTTCAACTGGTTAAGGCTTCATTAGCATAAAATGGACTTTAAGATGGAGTCGGAATCCTGTATGCATCTTTAAAGTATGAGAAGTATTTCCTGATTAGCAGGACTATAGCATTTCATCAAACACTTTTCCCTCACAATCTTTCTCTCTCTCTTTTCTCTTCTCTCTTGATGACATTCAGTTCTCAGCAGAGGGACCGAGTCATTGTTTTGGAAGTCACAAGTACTTCACAAGTAGTATAAGTCTTAAGTCGGCCCTAAGTGTCAAGTAAAGCCAGACAAGACACATTCAAAATGTAGAAGTCAAAGTCAAAGTCTTGCATCCTAAACAGGTCAATGCAGATAAACTGTATATGACTTTAAAGATGTATCTGCATAACAATTCTTTATCTTAGTTATCTTAGTTTAGTGCTCTGGCTTCACACTGGCTTCTGCAGACCTGTCTGTCTGTGTGGTTTCCTGTCTGACTTATTATAGAGCACCTCATATCATGACATCACTTACCCCTGATAAAAACCAACAACCTATTTCTGCCGTTTCTAATCTTATACTGAAGCGAATCTGCAAGAGAAACAGAGCGACCGCAGCAAACATCACAAAGCCTCACGGAGCGGTCACCGTCCAGTGCTGACTCACCAGCGGCTCGGCCATGATGATGCGGATCTTGCGCTCGGCCATGGTGGTGAAGTTGGCGAACAGGCTCTTGAGGACGTACTCGCCCGGCTTGCTCTCTGGGTCGATGCAGATGGGCATCATGGCTGGCGGACCCTTTTCTCCCTGAGGACAGCAGACCGGAGGGACGGGGGGTTTAATGTATCCGTTCCCCACGGGAGAGGCTGAGGGGAAAGACACACAGAAAGAAAGAAAGTTGTGTTAGAAGAGCTGAACTTTAGCGAGCCGAGAATGAATGTGCTGGACAGGAGCGAGCGCAGATTATAACTGAGAGGTTTCCAAAGATGGACATGAAGTTCCTGACATGTTGTACATTCCTGAGGGAGACTGGCCAAAGGGCACCGGCTTGCCCTGAATCTGCTCTTTCTTTCCTGTTGCAGAGCTTAGAGCACACATGGAAATGAAAACAGCATGGCCGGCAGCTGGTGTTTTCATTTCGTACCGAAGATGTCGTTGCCCTTTGATGGAAGCAAACATCTCCTGCGCTGCGACCCTCCTTCAGTCAAGTACTATGATGCCGGCGTGTTTAATTATCGCCGGCCTTCTCACGCCATAAACCCCCGCAGACTAACTCACTGAGTTAAACTTTAACCTCGGCGTTACGCTTCAATGCCTCCAGACAAAACCTGCTAAAAATAGTGTGGGACAGCATGCAAACATCTCATTACGAGTGCCAAACTCTCATTTAGCCTGAATGTCTACAACCTCTAAACGGCATGTCCACTTCGCAAAACTGCCGTAAATCTTCTGTGTAAAATATTCCGAGAGGCTTTTTTGGACGGACAAACAAGACTTACTGCCTCACAAAAGAGAACCACATTTTCTGCAGCTTCTGTTCTCCTGTGTGTTTGCGTGCAAGTATAAAATGAAAGTGGCTGCACAGTGAGCACAGCAGTAAAGCTGAAGGAGAGGCGACACTGTCAGGAACATGAAACATAGGTCAACTGCATGTATTGGTCGGCCTTCGGTAGTTGATGTTTTAAAAATTGGTTTCTGCATAAATTTTAAAGACAGAAAACAGCAAATCAGAAAGAGAAGTGGGCTGTTCTAGTTCTTCAGTCTAAGCTGTAATCAGATAAGTGCTAATGAAATATTTCAAGTCTTCTGCATTGCAGCCAGAAGACAAACCCACAGTAGAAACATCAACAAACTCAGGGATCAAAGGTTGGGTGGGATGAGCAGCGTGCTAATGAATTGCCTGCACAGCTTTACTGTAACTCTTAATGGGGAATGGAAACAAATATTGAGGTCTGATCAGCAGCCCAGCTTGGGTCTGCAGCCCAGGCCAACATGGACGAGCAGGTGCAGAGAAACGCTGCTGTGCCGGTAAACAGGTCTTCTTCGGCAGCTCCTTCCACCACGTGGGGGAATTTGGACGCGTCTCTCAAGACATGCCGAGCACATGTGACTATCTGACACGGCTTTTAAAACGCCACGCATCTCTGGCTGGAGACTTCTCAGCACCTACCCAGGCCCTTGATGAAGCTGATGACGCTGGCCTTACTCCAGCACACGGACATCCTGTCCATAGTGGGGAAGGAGGAGATGGTATCCAGGATTGTCCCGAGTTAAGACAAATGCTCACTTGTACAATCCGCCAACGTCCATGTCTTGTGCTCCGGTTGGCTCTGTCCTCCTGGGCATAGTTTCCATGGCGCACAGAGCCAAGGGGTGCGCGTGTTTTTTTAAAAAGCAGGAGTCGCAATTTCAACAGCGAAACAGCTCAATCTGTGGCTCTGGACAGCTCTGTCACAGCTGCCTTCTGCTATGGCTTCCTCTAGCCTTGTGACCAAGTGGTGCCTTCCAAGAGTGAAGGTCAGCCAGGAATTTTTAGCTGAGGCACAGCACAGTGATGAGGTCTAACATGCTACGGTGGCATAGTTGCGTGACTATATTTATCCCGGGGTACACACTATACTGACAGAGCAGCCCTCCCCCTTTCCCTCCACCTCTGTGCTCTTGAAGCACGAGACACACAGACCACCAGCGTGTAAACACCGTTCTCCACCAGGCAAACGCTACAGTGCACTTCCCTTTTGAGTCAGGACGGGTTGGAGCTGTGCGTTAGGCCGAGTGTTTTAAGGAACAGCCAAGAGGAAATAAAGCAGCACCAAGAATATCTAGAACACACACACACTTAAGTCTACTGATACTGCAGAAGACAGGAAGTGCTCCAGGAGGTCAGAAACGGGTGACACTTCAAGCATTAATATCCTCATTAACTGAGGCGAGTCAGGCTGCAGATTGAACTCTTAACTCCTGAAGGACACAGAGGGAATGCAAGCAATGTTGGATCTAATGTCAAAAATATTACCGCGTCCACATGGATCTCATTTAAAACAAATCGTGTTAATGACTTCAGCTGGAGATGGACGAGGGGGGAAGAAAGCGGCCAGTGTGCAGATCAGGCCCTCCTTTCCTCTCACTCCCAGGACCGGGTGCTACAGACGGACTCAGACACCACATGTGACTCTGCAAACAAGGGGCCTGGGCACTGTGTGCATGACATCATCGCCACGCTGAAAAACTCCCTGAGCATGGTGGCGCTCCCGAGAGGACAATGCAAACAGGATAACAAGCGGCTCTCTTCTACACACACACACACACACACACGCATGCATACAAGGCATGCCAGTTCCCCATATGCACCCACAGGGACTGTCCCGCTGAGTAAACAAGCCGTTTAGGACTCCTTTGTGAACAGAGTGGGTGGATATTTAGATACCTCTGACCTCCTTAAGCCCTGAGCCAGAAATTCCAATGTCAATATAGACCTTTGGGAGCGCTGGGAGCCGCTGAGAAACCCTGACACAGCATTTTGGCGGTGAATGTGCAGCGGGGCACCGAGGGTCTCGTTCATGGCAGAGTATTCTTTCATCCTCATCCTCCAGCGCTGTGTTAACATGGGCATGACGTGTTTAGCTGCGCTGTTAACATAAGGTTTGCGTCATGACGTGTAATGGATAAGGTCATAAAGCTGTGACAGCCAGAGTCCCTGTTGAGCCACACACACACACCCTTATATTTCCATATTAAAAAAGCAACGGAACAAACCCCTTCAGTTTACGTTCGATGACATCATCCAGAACGACTGCAGATTCCCTCCGTATGGTTTTGAGGTGGAATCTGACATCTATCGGGTTTTTGATAGAGGAAGCGTTTATCAAAAGAGGCAACAGCTGGAGCTCAGGGATCAACGTCCTCCTAATGCTGCTACAGTGTTGCATGATTCAAGTTCATAGTTTAAGTGCCTGAAGAAATCAGAGGCGGAACGGAGAGACTGAGTGATTACAGAGCGCCGTAAAAAGCAGATTAGTATGTCGGCCTGAATGTATCGACAATAAGTCCGGGCGAGGCTGACGTCATGCTGGAGACCGCTGCCTGCTGTGAGAGCATTTGAGGACATTTATATAATTCCTCTTTAATGTTTGGCTTCCGTGTCTTGCAGCTGAATGAACGGGAGTATTTGGGAATTTTATGGAGACGTTTTGCGTTTAAACACAGAGAAGGAACACACAACCAGAAACACAAAAGAGAATCAAACTGGATGTGAGAAACTAAACGACAACATCATATGTGACCACTCATTCGAGACGCCCAGCCTGGCCTCTGATTGGTCGATTCTGGACTGAGCTCGGGGCGATTTGAACGTCAGAACAATGCCAGTTTTGTGCTGCGTGTTTGTCTCTGTTTTTATTAGCGCTGGACACGTTAACGCGTGATGCACCGACCCCCCAGGGCCTTCGCTCCGTTTACCTTGAGGTCACAGTACAAACAGTGACTGATGGAACAGCAGAGCAACAATGACCTCATAGCTTCAAACAGGAACAGGTTTGTTAAAGCCAAAGACACGGACGCGATCGGCAGGATTTCTGATATAAAAGTGCTTTAATATTAGTTTTCATGAAGTAAAGTATGTCTTGTGTCATCTTGTGATTCATTGTATAAATGGGGGTCAGTGTGTGTGTGTGTGTGTGTGTGTGTGTGTTTGTGGGGGGCAGGAGATGAGAGCGGGAGATGGTATTTGATGAAAACGTTAACTGTGTTCCTGCGGCTCCCTGCTGTTCCAGTACAATGCCTGCCTGTGCCTCTATCAGCAAAGTGACCCACTCTGAGGATTATGCAACATCATCAGGAGATGGCTCAATGTTGAGTGTGTGCACAAGGACAACATGTTCACTGGTATCTCTTTACAGTCAGAACTCAGTGGGGAGTCACAGGCGATCGCAAGTAATCGAAGGGTACAACTCCCACTCTGACCCAGGCTGATGTGAGGTTTAAAGCGACGGGTGCCAGATAAGGTTTTAATTCTGATTGGCTTCCTCCTTCCACCTCTCATATCTTCCATCAAGCTGACACACGGCACTATTGGGAAGAGCTGGGAAGGGGATCCTGACCTGTAGGTGGGATGGGATGGGATGCAGTGGGGCTGTGAGCTCTGGGACAAGACAGGACATGCAACCAAGCTGAACCTCCACTAATCCTATTACAGTGTCCTGGATATAATACGAGCTATTTAGTCTGAGGGAGACTGAGGGAGAATAAAGTGTAACCAAGCGTGAATTCTACAAAACACCAACAGCAAAGTGAGAGAACTTGAACAGGTTTAACACATTAAGCCGCTGCAGCTAAGCGTAGGTCTGGATGTCCTAGTTATCGCGGCTCTGGCTGTTGCTATGAGACAATCATGAAATCACAATGAGCTGTGCCGTCCTCTGGCTGAGATAACACTTCTTTCAAGTTTGAGCGTCCAAAACATCAAGATCACGCTGAGCTCGTTCAGCGACAAGGGTTAAGGGAGTCCGCTTCCGCTGATCACCACAGGAAAGAGGGGCTATCAAGTCAGATCCCCTGTGGAACTCTGTCCACAGAGCACGACAACAACAACAACAACAGCAACAGCAGCAGCAGCAGCAAGAAGCAAACCGCTGCTCCAGCAAGTCAGGACCTTTATTGTCATTGCGTAAGCGAGGCGTGATTCATGTTGTCACACCTCGATCGACCCCTGACACGCATGTGCACATACTCTCTATGCAATAAAGAGAAACAACAGAAAGGAATAGACAGAAGCAGCAAAATTGATTTCATAATAACAAAGAAGTGAGTAAGTAGCGTCACGACTCACTGCCACTCCATGATTTCAGCAGGGACTTGATGCTGATTTCAAAGAAGCCCGAGTCCTGCTGGCTGGCCATGGCTGCAGCTCCCCCCCCTACTCCCCTGTTAGCTGTGGTTTCCCTCCAGTAGCGGCGGTGGCGGCGGCGGCTCAGCTGGGACCAGCAGGTAGCGCCTGCTGTCACCTCTCTATGACGCACACAAGGCTGTGGAGCTGACGAGACCCTGAGTAAACAAACTACCACCACCGCTCTGCCCCTCCTCCTGTGTCCTGTCCTTCGCTGTCATCGCTCCCTCTCTCTCTCTCTCTCGCTCTCTCTCTCTGGCCCCGTCTCTCTCTTTCTCTCTCTCTCTCTCTCTCCCTCCCTCACTATGTTACTGCTCCTCCAAAGCCCCAGCAGGCAGGCAGGCAGTGGGCAGCAGCAATGCGAGCTTCCTTAAAATAACTACGTGGAGGCAGCGAGTGCAGGAAGCAATCCTCTTAGTGCAGCGCAGTTAATAATAACCAGCGTTTGTCTGTGCGCAGGGGGGCGCTGGTGATGATGACAGTGGCGGGCTTGTGCGTCTTTCGGCGCGACTACGACGCGTCTGACATGCAAGCCGGCGCTGACAGGGGAGACGGGAGAGAGCGCCGGAGGAGCCACACGTACGGCATGTGGAGCATATGGGAGAGCGGGGGAGAGAGGAGGACACTAAAGTGATCAGCAAGCATGGCTGGGGGATTAACTGGGCTGAGGGGATGACCGGTGGTTTTTAACCCTTTCATGTCTTTGCTGTTGTACTGATACATGAGTGACATAAACAACATTTGAAAGGAGACGTATTGTGTTTTCTTTTTTATGGTCTTGTGTAATAGAGCCGGGTGTTCCAGGAAATGAAACCCATAAATCCCAAACGATCCTGAAAGCATCGCTATTGATTTGGTGCTTTATTTTTTTTATCTTATTTTTAGTAGATATTTTTTAATTGATCTGTTTACACACCTGGAAATGGTCCGTTTTCACTCAGTTGGCACAGTAATGCTGATGAGTGCATTAATATAGTTGGATGGAACTTCAACTAAATGCTTCCATTATTAAATTAACAATGTTGTTATTCTTAAAATGAAACTTATTGTATGAAGTTCAATCGTTTGGAGGATAATTAGGACAACATTAGGTCACTGACTAACTTTCTTGTGAAGAAGCATTTTGAGGCTTTTCAAAGTGTTCTACTCTGTGCTCTGTGGATCTATACAGGTCCATCCTTTCATTCATTCATTCATTCATTGTTGCATCACCGCCTTACAGGCCTGAGATAAAAGTGCAAAAGAAGATGATGTGTGTGTTCCTAGCCGGGTGGGAGGAGAGGCTAACTGTTACCGTACATCAGGCATTAATCTCCATAGATTAGTGAGTAACAAAAAGGAGGCACACCCTGGAACGCAAACCACCGTCTCATGATCCGGGCCTTTCACATTTCTGCCATTGTGCCGTCACCAAATGCCAGGAAAAATTAAAACGAACACTTCCTGCAGCAATTGTTCTAATTAAATTATGAATTCTGCTATGGGTGACATTTTCCCATAAGCAGATGCAGGACATGAACCACAGCTTGCGGGCTATAAAACACATCTTTAAAGCCCTCCTCCTCTTCCTCCACTGACTCCTACTGCTATTAGTATAATCCCATCAGATCCTGTGTGTCCATAAAGTGAGTGACACTGACACTGGCCTTCATTACATAAAGCACTCCCTGATGAAAAGCTCCTATTGGCTGAGGACTGTCCGTTCCTGCTACATTGAGGAAACGGCAAAATACAGGCTTGTGCAATCAGTGATAGTGGGGTGAGTCGCTCCACTTCTTCATTTGAGTCAGAGTTGTTTCAGAATGTGTGAAGAAGAACACTCAGATTGCTGAGTTTATTAGCATAACCAGTGGAACTGCTCCACAAGTACACACACACACAGCGCCACCAGACATGTGGCAAATGACTCGATGACAAACATCCATTGAACAAAACACTTCACGCTACGTTTGACTGTCGTGTTATAAAGGTGCAACAATAAAAAAACAAACTAAATGGACTTAACCCAAGAACGAAGTTTATAAATGGACAAGTTGAGAGTATGTGACAGTATTTATTTTCTGTGCTAATTTAATAAAAGAAAAACAAACACACACACACACACACACACAGCACCATTGGCTCCTTCCTTTCCTTCTATCTTTGCTTTTTTCATCTGCCACCTGGTGAATAATAAACTATTCACTTTCATTCTTACTGAAGCAGGTTCAAAGCAGAAAACAAACATGGCACCACCCTGCAAAACCTATTATTATCCGTGACGTATCGTAATCGTAACTGAAGCTTCTCTGTTTGTACATCGCCAGAAGGAAGCAACACGGACAGAACGACCAGGAAATACAAATAGACTATACAGTGTTATCGCTTAATCAAGAGATCAACCAACCAACCAATCAATCAATCAACTAATCAATCAATCAAGTCATTTTGTTCTCCGATATGATCTTGGAAGTCCAGGGCTAGAGTCGTTTCAATGTTAAACCATAAAGTGACCCATTGGAGATCATGCGGCCTGTTCTGATCCCAGGATTGCTCTTAATTACTGAAAACAACAGTGTGGCCTAATGGATCCTAACTGCTGAGTAAACAGGGTCCACTTCCCTGGGTCATCCATCAGCTATATTCTTGACCTGCCCACTTAGAGGCCCTCAGAAGGGGGCAAACGTTTATGTAATTCTAGAGTCGAGGAATGACATTTTCTTTCCAAATAGGCTTCTTAACGAGAAGAAACGAAGTTAGGCCATCTCAGACAACCACGTGCGATAAGAAAACAAGGAAACAAGCAGCTAGGACTTCAATTAGTTACAATCCTGTGCTGATTTGGTCCCCGACTGTGCCGACTTTCCTTACTTAATGACTTAAAAATACGAGCGTCTGACTCTTCCTCCTCATTACTGCAAACCTGTAGCACGGCGGCTGAGAGGTTCACGAGTCTCTCCTCAAGCTTCCTCCTTATAACATCCACCATACGAGAGGCAGCGGCCGTAATTTATCTCTCTCTCGCTCTCAAACAAGAGCTGACAGTATAACTAAGCGATAAAATATAAATTACACTGTCACAGTACGTCCGAACGGAGCAGATCGGAGATGTAACGAATACGGCAGAGAGGGGGAGAGCCGGGTGTGTATCGCAGCGCACTGGAATAGCCACGGAGTGTGTACCATAAAAAACAAGAGACGCTCGTAGGACACATGAATCCAGTGTTTATGGCATAACACCTTATCGGGTTGTGTCAGAAGTTGTCAGGCGTAGCAGCTATTTAGACGTACAGCACTAGCTTGTTTTGCCGGGGCGCTGCGTTCTATCAGTGTCAACGTCTCCGCAAACATGAATTACTGAGTTAAAGTAAGTTCACAGCGGCAGCGGCGGCGGCCTTGTTGAGTCTCAAAGTAACGTGCGGACCACATGTATCAATCAGGAAAGCTAATGACAGCGATTATAGTAAACGTATTGCTCTTAATTAGCGGCGGTTTTGGCACATTAAGCACTTATTAAAGGCATTATCAAGCTCTGCTGAAGGTGAGGAATGTGAAGTATGTCCGTCCACTCCAGCCATCTCTGCACTATCAAGCTCAAACTCTTGACTTCCCCCCCCTGACTCTCCGTGGCCCCCGGCGCCCCTCGTTGCTTCATCTCTCTCCCGCCTGCACACACGCTCTTTGCTTCAGTATCGTCTAGTTTGGATTAATACTCACTTAGTTTCCTTTGGGGGATTTTTCTTTCAAGAAGCGAGGATTTTTGGAGGTGAAATCGGAGCTGGAGCCAATTTGGTGACTCTGATTTGTTCTCCCTCTTGTAGCGATTACGTGAAACACCCTGCCATTATCTGGATCCATTATTAGCCACCAGACTCTTAGGGGAGCTCTGGCAGATGCAAAGTGGAGGTGAGGCATTTCACAGAGCGATGGCACTAGAAAGCTGAAATGTGGCTGATATCAACCTGAGAGCACCTCTGCACCACGTTTCCCACAAACCCCCCCAACACACACACACACACACTTCACACAGATTAAAAGCAGAATTCTTAAGTCAGTGCTGAAGAGTTAAAGTAGTACCTACTTTCAAGAATGGATGGCCTCTTCTTATGCCGTATCTTTTTAAACTTCCCTCTAAAGTCTCTGGGTGGGAAAGGATCCAGGGGTAAGCTGGCAATGCGCCCCAAGACAACCTCATCCAACCCCTCAGAGCAATCCGTCTCACTCTCAGCCATGTCTCGCGCTGTACTCTCGTCTAAAGACATGTTGGATGGCAGCGAGCCTGCAGCTACTTCTATCATTCTTCCAAAGGAGTCATTTGAAGCCCTGCCAGGGTTTTTTTTCTCCTCTCTTTTCCTTGTGTTTAATTCTTCTCTTCCTCCTTCGGAAACCTGCGCGGTGCGGAGATGCAGCCCGAGCTGTCAGCCTCAGTCTGCTAATGTGTTTTCACCTCTGCACTTGTCAGGGCAGTTGAGCGAGTTACAGTAACATTCATGAATGGGGCAGGTATTGGATTTCCAGGCGGGCCCCTCCTCTTTTGGGAGAAACAGGCAAGAAGAAGCGGAGAAGAGAGGGGCAAAGCCACAGCAACTGGGAGAAGGAGGGAGTGAGGGGAGCTGCAGGAGGACCAAACGGAGCTCTGACAGCTACAACATCCACGCCCACTGAATGCCCACGAGGTTTTCCAGAATAAATATCCTCTATTTGTTTTGGCTTACACACAACAAACTCAGCTCATGCCTCAGGCTGGGTTCAGGTCCTAATAAGAGGCTATATTTAACTCCTGAATAGACACAGTGACTCTTATCGCCCGCATGAGTGACAACAGGAATTAGAGTTACACGACAGCTCATCTGTGTATCCGTGTTTCACCCTCCACACGCGTTGCAGGAAACTAAAAATCCTGTCACTTCTTCCACAGACCAGCATCAACCCTTTCCCGGCATTCCCTGCCCCTTTTCTTCCGTGTCCACTCCTCTCTGTCAGACTTCCCACTCCATTATTTCCTTACGGCTGGCGTCATTGAGGAAATGAGCGAAAGGTGTCAAAGCGGCACCGACAGTGAAGTGGGGAGCCAGGTAAAGTGTTCACACAGTGGAGGATCTCATGCTGCATTCAGTCAATCTGTTTCAACCACTCCAGTGAGCACAGGCTGGACACACCTACCTACCACATGAACCAGTTTTTCCAAGTCTGACCTACATCAGCAGCACAAACAGCCTGTGTATGTATGTGAAGGCGTTTTCTGCCTTAGCTGGGAAACCAGTTAGAACATGGAAACAAACCGGAGTTGGTACTGTTTGCGTTTTGCGACAAGGAGCGAGACGCTTCGCGCGTTTCTTCAAAGATGACTGAACGTAGCAGGGAATACTTGTGCCACATCTGTCAGGGAGCCCCTGGCAACAAGTTTCTCCGCAACCTAATAGGTCAGGCAGTCATTTCACTATTCAACCACCTGTCAGAGAAAAAAAGTAGCCTGAAGTGAACTATTTCAGAGGAATGCTTGTAGAACGCGCAACAGAACCGTCTCCAACTACAAAGTGTGTTTGACGTGTTTCTGCCGCTCCTGCTAAATAATGGAGTGTGGATTAGAAGTGCAGATCTGCTCGTTGCTGACCTACATATGAACGTCCTCACAGGCTGTTTCTAAAATAAATACAGACGAGTGTAGCAAGCTGAGCAAAGACAACACAGGATCTTGAGCCATTAAAGAGACAGCGTGACGAGAAATGATGCCGCATAAATAAATAAACATGCCGGCCTAAACTCACTTACAAGTTGTAAGTTTACAAATGTCACAATTCAGTTTGTTAAGGAATTTAACTTGAACTTTTTCCCAGTTCATTTTCATTTCCTCATGGACTATAACAACTCATGGACTTAATCGGTCCCAGTGTTGATGGTTGATGGTGGATGGTAATAGTGCGCCCTCTACTGTTCACACAATACATGTATCAAAGCGTCAACACAATTTAGCTTTGACTTCTGGGGCTTTTTACAGACTTTAAATACAGATTTATTTATGAATGATAATAATTTTAATTTTGCCTTTATAATTTAAATCAAGCCTGGAATTATCCCTCACACACACAGTACAGTAATTACTTCCGATTACAGTGCAACTATATGAAGTATTAAGCCACTGGGTCGTCTGTGGGGGGACAAGCGGCAATTATTGTGGGCAAATAGTGTCACAGTATAATGACTTTTCTGTGCACTATCCTCATTTATGGTCAGACGTGAATTATTGGTGCTATGTAAACAAATAAAAGTTTATATACTGTACGTGTGTGGCAATGGCTGATACTTTGCTGAACTAAGTGCCCTGGGTGATTAAATGTACAAGCGGCATAAAAAGAAGAAGTCCATAACTTTCTAGAACAAAAAAAAAATGCAAACCACCACAAACTTATTAATATATGAATTAATGCAACGAAACAAGTCAAG
Source organism: Genypterus blacodes (assembly GCF_046128005.1). Lineage (NCBI taxonomy): Eukaryota > Metazoa > Chordata > Actinopteri > Ophidiiformes > Ophidiidae > Genypterus > Genypterus blacodes. Next base: position 3,048,665 of record NW_027466845.1, read on the forward strand.
AGAAATCCTCTTCAATGGGCCTTAATCAGCTATAGATATTTCCATATGAACTCTCGTGACCTTGGTTTGAAAACCAACTGTGCCAGGAGTGGAAACCTAACCTAAACTAAAATGCCCTCATGTAAAGATGTCCTTGCTTTAGGTTCTTGTGCTGTGTGAGAATGTGCAGGTCTGCCTAGACTGACAAATGGCACTGAAGTCCCCACAGACACGGAAACCAGCACCCTCCGGCAGAGACAGAAGGCTGTTACCATGGTGAGGCGTATTTGGATTTGCACGGGCAGAGCAGAACGTGATGAATAATTGATAGATATCAGGCTCTAATGTTAGCACAGATCCGCCGAAGGTTAGTTCTGACCGTGCTATGGACTCTATCACACACACACACACACACACACATATGCAACAAGTAGGTCGACACGCTGCGCACTGTAGGGACGGTTGGTGACTGCAAACACCTGTTATGTAACACACTTATCTCCTTAAATAGATGAAAGGTCGGCGTGAATACATCTGATGTGCATTTCACTTCGTTTTGCATGGACAAGCTTTACAAATTCATGACACTTTGACATATATCGTGGGATTAAACGCCGTCGCTCCACCAAACTTGATCTCTTACCCGTCCCCACATTTGGCTAGGACCTAAATATAACTCTGCCACATGTCAGGTAAGGAAAAACCAGACAAAAAAAGCCACGCATCCATCCTGAGTAATTATTCAACGGGTCACCTATTCTCCACATTAATCTGGGTCTGGGTAGGGACCGACACACAATAGAGGCCATTCAAGGGCTGCAAACCGCACCTGTTCCCTCCATTACCTGCCTTTTATCAGCTTCAGGTGGGAGGGGCTTCATCCTGAAACACTTGGACTCACTGTGGCCTCGGAAAAATGGGAGACCAGCTGAGGTGAACGACGCACGTATCCAGTTACGCCGAGGTGATTATGTTCTTATGCATTGTGCATCGAGGAGGTTAACAACATCAAATGCCGTGCACATCCACTCCAGTGAACATTCATTGTAGAGTGTGTGTATGTGTGTGTGTGTGAGGCTGATCTCCCCGGGGTTCAGATAAACTCAGAGAAGAATCTACTGTATTTTCAAAAATGCATGATAAGATGAGTTTTTAAATCCTCTGCTTTATCCGCTGTCTTAAGGCTTTCAGCTTGTGAAGTGCACTTCTCCAGTAAAGGTCCCATGGAAATACAAGGCTCTGTGAATTTTGGAAGCGTTTTCATTTGGAAACTGTCTTAAATACATTTCTATAAAGCTCAAATGATTGGATCAAGCTTGTGTTTTAAACCGACCGTCCTGCTTGGATTTCGCCCCATGAATTCTAAATCAAAGGAGTTACAGTTCGCTGCACTTTTGAGGACAAACGTCACCGAGGTGCCAATAACACTAAGTCAGCTCAAGTCTCAGGTCAGTGTTTATGGACGGCACGGTAACAGTGTCAGCTGAGGGGTTTAAAGTGAAACGAAGTCACTTGGAAAGATTATTTTTCCATCTGCTGGAGTTTGAGGATCTCTTTGTATAAACACATCTGACACTCTTGACGGCTCACAGGCACATATTGGACAGTAAAAGTCACGATAGCAACAATGGATTTATGGTTTGACCAAAATAGACACATTATCAGGCTGATGATTCATGGCACAGGCAGAAAGTAGAGCAGGGAGTTTATTAGATGTAGAGTGTAGTTCTTAAAAGCATTTATAATTCAGTGCTTAAGTTTGATTTGAGAAATGTAGAAGTTGTATTTGCCTCAATCTCTTCATTCAATTTAGCTTTTCCTGCTCAATTATAAAACATTTCTAAAATATCAATCATATCGTTCAACAAAGCCAATTAGAAATACGGAATGTTTTGTACTAGTAAGATCTTTTAATGCCCCATCAAGAGAAAAGGGTTTAGTTTAAAGGTTTAGTTAAAAGGTTTAGTTTATTTGTTTATTTGATATGATTTTGATTAAAAGAAACAAAAAGTGTTTCTATTTTCATTTGTTGACATGAATCCATCAGCCTGCAAGAACATGGAACATGTGCCACATAACGAGTGTAGATAAGGAGCTTTTTCAAAAGTTATTTTTAAAAACTACAAGCACCGTAGAGCGCAAACCTCTGCCAAGGCCGAGAGGTCCTCGACAATGATGATTAAAAGGTTGTTGACTCGACCGCGATTTTGATTCTACCATGTTTCTACCTAGTTGAAGATTACAGACAAACATGTACTGTAACTGTTGTTGTTACAGCGCTTTGGCAGATAATTATAGCAAAAAATTTGGGAAAAATTCACAAACAAGTAGTAACTTTTTGTCCATCTGCTTGGGGAAAATATTCAAAATGGTGGAATATGTAATTAGGCAGGAATGGGCCTGCATGAGGGAAGTGGATAGACCAGGGGAACTCAGGGATCTTATGTCTTAGGGTTCTAAGGTTACAACTATAACAGCCCAGATGATAAAGACGGAGCCTACAGCGCCACCATCAGGCCAACTGTTGCCAAAGACTTTCAGGAAACGTGTAGGTAACCTTTGGAGATATGCAGCTAACTGACAAATAAACTAACTTTACCTGTGTTTGGTACCAAAAACATCACCAGCATGTGTTCTTTCATTTGGGAGCAGAACACAGCGCCGCCTACAGGACATTACACCTGTGGAGGAGTTTACAACCCTATTTTTACAGTATGGCTGCTCAATCATTAACCTCGCTTCAACTTTCGTTTTCACTCACACTAGTTTCACGTAGACTTTGGCCTCTTTTCATTCAAATAAAAGTGTTACCCTCCAAGAAAAAACGACATTTTGTTGGCGACATTTTGTCACCGGTGACATGTTATCATCCAGCTCTGAGCCAGAGTCCAGGACGGCGGAATTCAACGACCAATTTCAACTTTTGGCGTTAATATCAGAGTTTTAAAACCTATGTTATGGGCTTATTTTGGGTTTAATGTTAGCGAAAAAAATACAGAAAACACACTGAAACATTTCGACGTCATTTGAGGGCAGGAATTCTCTAAACAAGAGTAACGACATGTACACGCAGGAAGCATGAAGTCAAAGCAAATGGCTCCTGGTCCACATGTAAGAGAAGATAAATACCTTCGACTACAGCGCGACGCTTATGTCGGTGTCTCCATCTTCACTCGACAACTGAGTCCAAGTCTGCGAGAGAGAGAGAGCTGCTCCTCTTCACAGCCACTTCCTCACTTCTCCCACCATCAGCTGTGCACACACTCACACGCACGCACGCACACACACACACACGCACACACACGCACACACACAGACACACACACCACCCACACACCTCCCTCAGCAGCCTGATGCCTCCTGAATAATGAAAAGCCTGATCACCATGTCAGCGCCTCTCTCTCTCTCACTCACTCACACACACACACTCACATTCACACTCACACTCACACACACACACACGCAGCTGCAAGTGACAGGCAAAGATATATAGAGACACTTCATATAAGCAGTTTCTTGCTGATCTGGAACCTGTAAGCAAAGCGGTGTTCCCCAAGGTTGTGTTTGAGGACCTTTATTGTTTCTGTTATAAATAGAAGTGTGACTACGCTCTATTTATATGCTGATGATTCTGCTTTATCTCTTCAGGTAAGGTCTCTGATCAGGTTTCAGAAGAAACTGGGGCGACAAATCAAACACGGTTGGCAATCTGAAAACAAACTTGTCAATTTTAGGCTAAACATTATCCAGCCCAAAATTCAAAGTTACAGGAAATATCGGTGTTTGCTGTCAAGGTTTGGGGATAATGTTATTTCAGCTTGAACCATCATGGCTGCTTCCTGGATAACAGCATAAGCAGCCGGAGCAGAACCTGATCAGGCTGCTGTTAATACATGATAAACATGTTTTAAGGTACTTTATAAAGCATTGGATTTCAAAGGAATCTCAACTGGAGGAGAAAATATGTCTGTAAAAGTGACAAGAGTAGTGTGCATTTGGGACATACCTGTGTTCTTTCTGACTGCATTTTCTAATCTACACAGCTTTCCTTTGAAAACTTACTGGAAAGAAACAGAAATGTGCTTCTACTTCCACTTCCACTCAATTTCCAGGCAAACGAAATGAGCCAGGACTGTGTGTATCCAGCAGATGGCGTCAAAGAACCTGACAAGCAAACAGAGAGCTGATGGAGATATGAACAAATGCTGTCTTAGGGCTGCTGCACTGACATGTACTTTGGGAAACACTGTTTGAGAGGTGGAAAGAGGGAAGACCGTCATTACACAGACCACCGAGCAAACACAAGTGCACACACACATTTTGACGCTTTCACACCTGTCAACACTAACACTGATCAAACAAAAACAAACCTCTAAAAACAAACCTCTCACGTTAGTTAAGATTCCACTTTGGTTGCTTGATTGATATAATGTAATGTTCAAGCCACTGGAATCATCAGTGAGACAGCGTTAATGGTGACTCCCACACTAGACCTGACAGAGTTCAGTGACTGGCCGCCACCCTATCCGACATCACCGCTTTACCACTCAGGGAGAGCGCAATATTGATTCAAGATGATAGCATGTCCCTGAGCAATGTCCAGGACTAAAAGCTACAAAATTGCTGTGTCAAATGTAAACACACACACACACACACACACACCCGTCGACAGGAGAGCAGCAAGAGTTTCAGATTCAAAGAGCATCAGGTAGAGTCAAAGAAAACATCAAAACATAGAAATAGGCATATGCACAGTGATCCCTGTAGTGCAAACAACAAATCAGATATTTAATGAAGCTGTGCGACATAAAATGACAGCGCCAGGTGCACTTGGCTTCACCGTATTTGGCTGTGATGATATTGCTGTGTAGCTATTTCACAATGAAACAGCTCATCACAGTGTCACAGTACAAAGGAACATGATTCAAAGCAGTTGCGTAACTCCGGCACAGCAGCTCCTAACCTGATCGAGTCTTCCTTTGTGGTTTCTTCGAGGAATATAGAAGACACAGGATGAAGGAAATGTGCTCGATTGTGAGGAGGCAAATGATTTCAGTCACGGCACAGATGAAAGTCAGCCTGCCAATTAGAAAGAGATTCCCCAAACCGGATGTGAAAGCCATGATGATGACACGGATGTATGTTCAATCGTATTAGTTGTGTTATGTTCAAAGGAGGAAATGTGTCACAACAGCAGTCTGTAAGATCGTGATGAAGGTGGAAACGCACAGAAAACTCTCTCCTTCCCCTTTTATACCTGCTGTACCTGTCCTCTCCCACTGTCCCTACCTGTCTGCTCCCACTGTCCCTACCTGTCCCACCCAACTGTCCCTACCTGTCCTCTTCCACTGTCCCTACTTGTGCCCCTCCCACTGTCCCTACCTGTCCCCTCCCACTGTCCCTTACCCCTCTTTGCACGTGTCTCCCTGCTACTTTCCCTTAGCTACTTCATGGTAAAAATACACACGTTTCAGGGTAAAATAGAAAAGCTCTTGAGGCGACTGATGAACATGTTTGTCTGTAACAATGCTCATAACTTGAAGTAGAGTTACTAGAGGCTTTTCAACGTGGAGTACACATCGTACCACCAGGGTTCACTCACTGGCCTACAGACTTAGTAAGAGAATGCTCAAACTTACAAAAACACAAACAAACAAACAAACAAAGAGTAGTCTCAGCGCCCCAGCTCACGCCTGGAAATCAGTAACAGTTTCAGTTGCGCTTCTCTTTCCAGTGAGCTACAGAGGCAATAACCTCTTGACTTTTCCAACAGAATAGAAATATTACGTGGGTGCTGATGCTGACACATTTTAAATTCTCCAATATTTTCATGATACACAAAGGTTCTCAGTTAGGCATCTGCCCCACAGCAGAGAGTTTACGCTCAGGTGACCCCTAGTTTGGGTTGGGGTCTCCTTTAATGGAGTGCAGTGGTACCGCTGAGCTGAGCACCTTCAAAAAACCTTTGAATCACAACATTAGAGATCAGCCCCCACAGAGAGACAAATGCTGGGGGAGGCGCACTGAAGCGGCAGGTCACGAGTGCAGATCAATGCACTCGTGTCTTGCAGCGATGCTCTCTGGCTGTGAGGATCGGACGGCGGTGCAGATTCTACAAACAATATTGATGACCAATACGAGAGTCGAGCAACTGCAGCGAGTTCTCTCTAAGTGCCTGCAGGATGACTCGGATGTTTCGAGGCCACAAGAGACGCATGACGGTCCGATATGTGCGTCAGGTTATCGTATTTCTCAACGGAAGAGATCTTTCCGGATGGATTTGGTGAGATTGATTCAATCAAAGCAAAGTAAAGTAAGTAAAGTAAAAAGCCGGCGTAATAAAAATTAAATACAAACAGGAGTGCTGTGCCAGAGGAGTGGAGCAGGTGACGGTGCTCTTACTGCAGGGGGAGAAATCAAAGTGAGGGGAGGGGAGGGAGGGATATATCGCAAATGTTAAGACTGAGCATTAACTTCAAGTCAACTTGGAAAGGCCGGAGATTTATGTTTGGTTTTTAATGCTAACAAACAGCTGGTGGATGCAGCTAAAGCTCTCCAGGCAGATGGGGACTGTATACTATCCTACACAATTTGCATACAGGACCCTCAGAGGTGTAAAGATGCCACCTTACACTTTAGATGTTTTTATACCAGCATCTTAATGGGCTAAATAATTAAGCAAGGCGATCAATCACCCAGTTCTGGTACTGTCTCCAGCCCGGCTTGGCAACCTGACAGCTCCAAAGTCACAGTTCATTTCAAAAGTCGTATATCTTCGACACGCCGCGTCGAAGCTGGCTCATATTTACCGAGCTAACATTTGATTTCTTTACTCTAAAGGGATGAGAATAATCAAAACTCTCTCACTGTGCTGTGATCTGCGGCTGCTGTTTGTGTTTTGCTCTTCGTTATATTTAATGAGAGCTTAAAGTGTCTTCAAAGTCAGTCAGTTAGGATGAGGAACTGCTCCTCCACTGCAGCTTCACTTTGTTGCCAAGTTGGCTACTCCTTCACCGGAGTTGTGGACTTTAGATACCAGAAAGCGGTTTCTATTTATATAACATGATGATCAATGCAAAACACGAACACACATTTTGACCCCACGTGAGGAGCAACAGCATCTGCCACACCATAATAATCAGCATATACTGTGACCTCCACATTGATGCTGTAACCTTCACACCGGCGCTCAGACAGAGGCTGATTCCCTCAATGAGAGGCCTGAAGCGTACACACACACCCAGACCAGAGGGGAAGTGGATTATGCGAGTTTAAAAGGCAATATATTACATTTCTCCAATAAACCAATTACAATGGACTTCAGTGCAAAACAGCAGCTGACAGCGTGTGCCACAGCAGTGATTTCCTTTTATGCACATTAGCCTCTTGGCACAGTGAGCCAGGCGCACTGCGGCCACTGTAGTCTGCACAGAACCAAAGACGACTTTAATAGGTTTTTCTGGGTACTTTATTTTAGGGAGCAAAAAGCGTAATGTCACTTTCTGCTCTGTAGATCAGTGGAGTCACCTGTCTCATCTGAGTGCGTTTCATACACACTCCTACAATGGAGCTTCAGAAAAACTCTGGACTCATCAAAGTTAGCTCCCGGGTCATTGTCATTACTTCAAACACGCTCTGGTTGGCTCGTAAGGAGCTGAGTGAGGAATAGTGAAACGCTCCCTCCTGCCAGATGAGCAGTAGCGTCTGGTGGCTGTGTGTGGGTAGGAGGAGACGCTCAGCTGTCAACACCGTGCCAAATATGGGAGACGACCTCATAACTTGAAGCGCGTTGACAGTGTTTTGAAATATCACACTCATTACTATGTGTGCACTGTGATATGATCTTCCTCTGAGCCAAGGATGGAAACTAATACCGGTGCAGGAATGAACATGTAATGATTTTTTTTTATTGTAAATCAGCTTGCAAATCTGTGTTTATTGCATCTCATCTCTGTGCGACCTTGGTTTTGTTGTTGTTGAATGTGGGGTAGTAAAGAACGGAGTGACACCAGACTGGATATGAGTATTTAACACAAGGTTAAAGGGATACGGGGATGTGAACTGAAGGCTGGGATGCAGCTCAAAAACATCTGTGATGAACAGTATCAGCCTGAGCGCTGGCTGGCTGGCGGGCTGGCGGGCTGGCACCCTGTGGGAGAGCAGAGGGGAGCACTGTGCATCATTTTCTCGGAGCTGATGCTTGAATTCATCATCCCCTCTGCCTGCTTTCAATCTGTCCTATACCTGCTAATCTCCCCCTGGAGGGATAACAGGGCAGGCATGGCACAAAAGCAAGCAGGATGGCCGCCTGTTTATCTAAGATTTTATCATCAATCTGTGCCCTGGAAACATAACACAGCACCAGACAAGGAAGAATGAGGATTGTGGAAGGAATACGACTCAAAATGACAATAACAAAAAGTAAATGGATGACCGAATGTGATGATAGGATCAGATCTGGAGGGGAGGAAGGCGTGATGATGTAACCTGGTTGATCATTTGTGTCTCCATGTTATGGAAATGATGTGAGAATGACATTAGACAAAACAGAAAAGAGGGTCGTGCAACTTGTTCGAAGAAGAGGAGGAATGATGTGATAGATTTCCTCACACTGTAGCAGAGCCGCGGAGAAGAGAAAGCCTCTGATCTTTATCTGCTCGCTGGCCTTGATTCCAGTAAACAGTGCACAGCAGGTCTCTTATTGCGTGGAGGGCGAGCAGTTTGTCCTCTGGCAGTCTTCTAATTTGATTATTGTTTACAGATCTAAAGGATGAAGGTCAGTGAAATCAAATTATTAACTGGGGGAAATAAATATCACCCTCAGCGTGTCCCGCCGACTCACCTCACAAGTGGATCGTTCAATCAAAGCCCTTTTATCGGGGAAAATAAATCCGGAATGCCGCCTGCAATGCAAACTAACACAGTTATACAAAACAATCGGCCACACAGAAGCGCTGATGGGGAAACAAATGCAGATGCGAGAGTTCTGAGCCAAACGTGGAGGAATCTGTCTCAGCTGTGTTGCAGTTCAATCTGTGGTTGTTACTATTATTTTGACCTATTGGTGGCGGCTCATAATCATAAAAAAGAAATCAATATTCCATGATACATTCTTTTTGGAATCCTGATTGATTCTTAAAGTCTTGCAGAAAAGGAATTAGAACGTTTATACAAAAGAGAATATCCTTCCATATTTCCTGACCCTGTGATCCGTTTTGTCCTTCACCGACTCAAAAGAGCTTCTCACTGAGTTCAAGTTCTCTTTGGCTGTTTGCCAGGTCATGTTCCATCCTTTTTCCTGAAAGAATTGGTAAAAAATACAGCTAAATTCAATGAAAAGAAAAATTACAGAAACAAATGTTGGCAAAGTTCCTCCATCTTTGTAGAAATAAGCTCTGGAAATCCAAATCTTGCGCGGGATAATGATTGAAATGAGTGCATGTCCATGAGAACTTTGATTAAATCCAAAGAAACATTGGTCCTTGCTCACGTCCAAAGCTGAGAATTTATCAATCAACTCAATCATCTATAAAAAGCACTCTATTCTTTACTCACTATTTCTGTCTGCAGGCGACTGCAATACAATAAAAATCTATTATGACTTTGGCAGCGCAATCGTGTGAGTGTATGTGTATGTGTGTGTGTGTGTGTGTGTGTGTGTGTGTGTGTGTGTGTGTGTGTGTGTGTGTGTGTGTGTGTGTGTGTAACAAGGTTATGAGCATGTTTACTATCCGCTGAACTTTCTTGCCTCTCAGTATTCTGTGGTTCAATCTGTGCAGTCAGGGGTGGTATAAACATTTTTAGAAAGTCTCTCCCAGCTCTGTGTCTAAAGAAATCCCACCCAGCTACAGCACAGAAAAGGACCTGGAGTTATAATACAACAACAGTGTGAGATGAGATTACTTCACAAAAACAAAAGTCAGGGACAAGACAGCGTGTGTTTGTGCTTCTTCTCCTCAGCGCCTGGTGAAAGCTTTAAATGTCAGGCTTGATCTCATCTTTCCCTTTGGTGGGACTTCACCAGGCCAGCAACAATAAAGATAATGTAATTCTGCAGGTAATTAAAGTGATATTAATGACCAACGGGACACTGTTGGTCCCAAAAAATGTAATTTCAGCACTGACGAGGGACGTTAAGTGAGAATGTGTCGGCGTACGTTATGAATGTTTTCTCTACAGTAGAAAAATTACACCGGCGTCTCCACAACAAGCCCTGACAGTTTAATGGCTCTAATTAAACTTCCACACGCACGCTGGAGGATTCACCCAATTATTCTCCCATATTCATCATATGGGAGAAAGAGGAAGGGAAAGTCATATTTTGTGCCCAAACAAGTCCACCTTCATGTTTCTGCCAGAGACTCCGGCTTCATTAAACTGTGGTCAGTCTAAACAATTATAGGGTTGAAACTGACCCGGCCTGAAAAACACCAGAGACGAGCCGGGCGTCGTCTCCATCATCGATTGAACAGCAGATGCCAGAGGGCAGATTCCTTTTAAAGGGAACTCAGTGGGTGCTTGATCTTTTCTCTGTCACGTCGTGGCTACAGCTGTTACTTCTGTGATGCCTCATAGTGACAGATGCAAACTCTGAACAAACGCTTCAGCGGTAAGAAGACAAGAAGAGAATCAGCATTTTCATTTTAATTTTAATCAATCCTGCTGTACCTGCTGTATGCAATATGCTCCTCACATTTGTACTACATTCTATTCTATTATCTCTGCTGTACAGCTTTGAGCTATTTGAGTTCAGCTGAATGGGCACAAATGGATCTGATGATGAATGTGTCTCTTTATTTTGGCTGATAATTGTGTTTGTTTTCCTATTTACCAGTGTGACTCTTTGGCTCTGCACAGTGAACCAAGCTGAACAGAGGTGCCACTAGAAATAAAGGGACTGGTTTAAGGACTGGAGCCTAAAAAAATACAGTATACGTACTCACTGTCAGTATAATGTGCAGACTAATATAGATAATTAAAAGTATCCGACTGTACCAACTGTATTGTACAGTCATATGTTTAAACAAGCACTTAATTTGCGATCATTTTTAAGTATATCGGTAATTTAACAAAAAGGAAGCGGGACAGATGGTGAATATGGAGCAGGTGTCTCAATTAAAGAATTTCCTCTCCGGTTAAAGCGGCTAAGCTGCTACAGGATGTTATCTGCAAAACAATTACCATATAAAACATCTCGCAAAACACACACACACACTCACTCACACACACACAAACATACACACACGCTAACGTCACGTGTCAATCAGTTGTGAAACGTTCATCTATATTCATGGCTTCTCCTTCTCTGCGTGGCACCGTCCTCAGCCTGAGCATTAACAGATTAAAGCTGCCGTACATGCTCGGTGAAAAGCCTGAAGTTAAACAGATTCAGCTGAAATTAGAAACCCAGTTTTCTTGAGTGCACTCGGATAAAAACGTTGCTCTTATTCCTCCCGTCGCCTCTCGTATAATTCCGTCAGAGAGGTTACAGGTTAGAATAATAAGTGTTGAAGAGCTTTCACACCGGTGCCGCTCACTTCAGCCGCTCTCAAAAATCTGCACATCATCATTCTATTCTTTCACTTAAATAACTTTAAGGTTTTACATAATAGCGGTAATCCAAGCTTGCAACATTTGAATATAGACGAGATTCTTCTTACACACAGTGTCTGGTCGTCGTCCTTGACCAGAGCAGAGGCCTCAGAGTTTAAGTTTAGTCCTCAGCTGCCCACTTATGCTGAAACACTTAAATGGTTCACACAGAGGAGACAGTAGTATCTATTCTACATTCTGACTGTGTATCTCTTGACTTGTGGGAGTAATTTATGTTATGTTATGTTAAAGAAGTATACTACCCACTCTGAGGTTATGGGATTAAGAAAAGGTGCTGCATACAGATTTTTGAATGTGTCTTATTAATGCTATTTGTTGGAAAGAAGCCTATACAGTAACAGAAACCTTCCTATGTGTTCTTATGGCAGTAATGAGTCTGTTTCATCCCCCGTCACCTCCACACATGCAGCAATGTAAGTGTAATGTTTGAACAGCAACTTGAACATGTTTGTCTGTTACCGACACGTGTTTACGTCCTTGGATTGCAGTAGAAGTAGACAAAGGTGCAGGAGCTAGACTGGACTGCTTTACTTCCTTCCCGCTGCTGCAAAATCATAAATAACAAACTAGATTCAGGTGTGTTGATATTAATACAAACTCCTCTCATCCTGCAGCCATGTCACATACACACACATGTGCTCTGACAGCTGCAGGGGCGAGGTGGAGGTAAAGTCTCAGATAAATAAGCGGTAACACTCCTGCACACACATAGAGCTCTGCTTGCAAAAGTTAATGGTGTTTTCTCTGAACTCGTGAACGTCAACAAAGCGGCTCCTCAGCTTCAACCCATCCCCTTTATTTCTTCACTAATGTCGTCGAAAGGCAACACCGGTCGTTAAATTCTCGTAAAATTAAATTCTCGTAAAACTCCTGTCCAATAAACGTGCAAACTCGGAATGCCATTACATCGCGTTCACGACCAGGATGTGTGCTCAGGTGTGTGATGAGCATTTGCTTTAATCTTAAACAGAAAAGGTAAGAGCATCGACTAATTCGCCGGCGTAAAGTCTTGGAGTCTGCGTCCGCACAAAGCTCCTCAAATGACCAAATAAATACCTTTGATTTGCTCAAACCTCCTTCACGCTGCAGTGAGAACCGACACAAAACCCTCCTTTCTTCCTCCGCCAATGAAACTGATTAAGTCAAAATGAGGGATGGCTGCTTGTCTCCTGCACACACACGCACACACACACACACACACACACACACACACACACACACACACACACACACACACTCACCGCATGGCTGTCTATCACTCTGCACCTCCGCTAAACAAAATTACACCTTATGTTTCTCCTAATTTGATTTCCGGAACACTAATTGAGAGGCAGACACCGGCGTGAGCGAGGCTCCTTCCTCTCCTTCCTCAACTCTCTTTAGAGAGGAAATAAGAGTCGATGATGTCTGATGAAGATGCATTCTGTGAAACCTGCAGTATTTCTCCCGCCTTAACGAGATTTCTTACATTTACTACCTTTTTGTTTGCATTGACTGTTTTCACATCCTCGCCACTCACGTCCCTGATAATTTCCCTTACAAGGGCAATAAAGCTCATTTTATTATCTTCTTTTATGATCTCTTTGGAATAAAAAAAAAGACTGGTAGACATTAAGTATTAAGAAATATTCTAATTTGTAATAGTTGCCAGACTCTGTGACAGGAAGCGATCTATCTGGCTGTTGAACGAGCTATAAAACCCGGGGCTTGCAGGACCAACAGTAAGGAGTCGGGAGCACAGCGTCTCGGCTTTCAGCACTTCTTGTCCTTGGCATGGCTTTAGTTACAAACAGTTCGGTTCAGCAGCATGTCTGCAGGAGCTCAGAACCTATGTGGTGTCATCCAATCATCTCTCTCTCTCTCTGTCTCTCTCTCTCTCTCTCTCTCTCACAGCACACTGAGCTTTATACTGACAGACGCATTCATATCATCCTTATAGGCAACAGAAATATACCCAAGGAATGAAAATCTTAAATCATCGAGTCTTGCCAGTATTCATTATCATTACGTTGTACTTCTAACAAACCATCAAAGCAAAGAGCTCTGACCTCTGCTGAGTACGCACCGCACTTTTCTCCAAGTCAGTACACCTCATTTGACTGAAAACCAATCATGTTGAAACTTCCCTCGGGGTAAAAGAAGAGTCTCCTCAGTCCTGCACATCAATATCAAACCGTTAACCTATCAGCTATCCAGACATTAGACCTGACTCATCAAACAACACGCCCGCTAATCCCTGCGTGTCGCGTCTGCGCCAGCGTCTAATTAGTGGAGGCGTGATTGCCCCGGTGCTAAGGACGGTGAGAGAGATCATTAAACATTGATGAGTTATCAATGATTCTCTCGTCCCTCGCAGACTCAGATTCTCTCTCGGTGGTGAACAGATAAATGCTTCTTCTCCACCTCTTTAACCGTCATGAGTCACACTCTCAGCTTGGTGCAAACGACTGCAATTACATTATTAGGATCCGTGAATCAGACCTGGGACTTTACTTTGCAGTCTTGCCTAAGAGTGCTGGAGTCTTTCTTGGTTCAATAAATGTCACCACGTCTCAATTAGATCTAAATTTGTCTCATCTGCAAGTCAAATGAATGGAAGCGGAGGAGAACACGGAGGTTGCGAACAGGTGACTAATCAGAGGCAGGGCACAAAGGGTCAGTGGATTGTATGAAAGTGAGGGAAATCAAACTTCACGGCCTTCACGCTCGCCTTGGCGCAACCCAATTAAAACTTTGGACCCACAAGAATGTTTCACAAGAATCTCAGTTCATAGCTCCGTTAAGAGTTCCACAGACTTCTACAGACAATCTAATCTCAGATCGAAAATCTTTCCATCAGTGTTGCGCTCCATGCTGTGACACAAAGCAGAGTGAGTGACAGTGAAGCTTCAGTTGAGTCGGCTCCTGACACTGGCAGCAGCTCTCCTCCTCTTCAGATCCCTTTTAGAAGGTCGCAAATCCTCCAACAATCGGCCATCTCCACGGCTTTCACACACTTTTATTCAAATAAGAGGTTCATGAATAAGAAAGCGGCCGTGTGAACCTTCAGATCGTCGCTTTAACAAAGGTAAAGGTGCTGGATATGACTTTGTGCCGGAGCCTCGTAATGTGATGGAGAGAGAGAGAGATCAGGGCTTTAAAAGTCACACCGGCTGAGTCTGCACACATCTAATGCTCCGGCTGCTTTAAAACACTGACCTTTTCATGTCCTTTAAGTCCTTTAACTCAACACTTTTGTAAACCTAACCTAAAATGCTCCTCACAGTGCCGGCACGTCCCCAAATGTCACCCCGCTCGCTCCTCTCCTGTAAAACTGGGAATCATCTTTCCATCAGCGAGGAACAAACAATTAATCATTCTAATATCGAAAAATCACCGTCTGACAAGAGCTGCATCTTTAATTAGAAGCTTTAAAGAACAGCTTTAATTAAAGTTTTAGGATGTGAAAGTTTGAGGCTGATTTTAAATGTCATGACATTCAAAGTAATTATTTAGTACGTACGCTAAGTACGCCGCCAAAGTCAAACTGCATTCTAATTTGTCCTTTTTTTCCAACGATAACACATTGATATTCAAATGTGTGTTTTTCCAAAAGTGCCGCCTGATAAGCCCCCAAATAGCTTTTTGCACTTTCATTCACATTTCATCATTGTTGCCTTTCCATATCTCAGTCTCCCTCCTGCAGTGACCCGCCTCACCTTGTTCTTTCAGTGCTGCCTCACTGCTGGAGCCTCTATTGTCTGCTGAGGGGAGGAGCAGACATGTGACACGTGACGCCAGCACCCGCCGGGGAGTCGGGACTCTGCTTGAAGTGTAAACCTCATGCTGTTCCACCTGGACCGTGCCCTCCTCTGCGCAGGGGCTCTGACCCACCAGTAGGAGTCTCTGTTCCAGTAACAAGGCCTCAGGTGGTTGGTGAGTCTTGAAACTTCTGCATCTAAAACATGCTGGAAAAATCGAATGAGACAGTTTCCCCCCCCGCAAAATCTTTTATCACTGTCAGAGCTTAAGAACGTGGCATTTGAGACGCTACAATGGGAGTTGAGGGCGATACTTACGGCAGGAGTGCTTGTAATTAAACATCTGCACACAGGTAAATGATGCAGCAAAGTATCTAGCCTGCGATAATCACAGACGATGATTGAAGCCAGGAGACATCACTCTCAGCTGCACAGGAACATTAGTATCTTTTTGGGGAGGAAATGCGGTGATTCAAGCCTCCTCCTCCTCCTCCTCTCCCACTGTGTTCAGCAGAAATATTGGATTACAGCCAATTTCAAAATGTGAAACTCAACACACCAGAATGCTGTCGCTGAATCACAAGGAGTCCTGTTGCTGGCATGTCGTGTGTGTGTGTGTGTGTGGACCCTACTTTGTATTACACAGAGGAGATCCCTCAGAGAAATGTGCCGTGCTGCTCATCACTTCATCTGTGCATGGCAGCAGCCCGTCCCTGCAGGAGTTTCACTTGTTTCCACCAAATAGGTTACAATTTATAGGTGTGTTTCCACATGTCATGACTTATTACACTGCTTCGAACGCTGGAGGCAGAACATTCTCTGGATTCTACTCATCCCTTTATTATGACTGTGGATTTAACTCCTCGCAACGTTCCAGCAGAAGTACATGACAGTGTGAGAGGCAGCACCGAGTATTACTGTGTTATCATTAGAAATTGTCGTTAGTTCACTGTAATTAACACCAATCTTTTGATAACTCAAGCTTTTATGAGCATTATGAAGGGGAAATTGTTTCCCCGTCTTAGAGCTGAATTAAGAATTAAAGCTGCAAATTAATTAGCATGCAGGCAAACACCGAGAAGAAAAGGCATGATTCTTCAAACGAGGCTCAAGGTCTTTGAAAGACCTTTAATAACAGTCAGTAAATCATTGAGTGTGCCAGCTAATTATCTGTCATACTTTGTGAAAGGAAAGGAGCAGAATGAATATCTGGTAATTGTCTCTATAAACTCCCATTTCTATGATGCGCCTCTTCAGGATATCAGTTTAGGTTTCACCGGTGAGTGTGTGGAATTACGTGTTTTTAATTCTGCGGTGCGAGG
Organism: Genypterus blacodes; assembly: GCF_046128005.1. Taxonomy (NCBI): domain Eukaryota; kingdom Metazoa; phylum Chordata; class Actinopteri; order Ophidiiformes; family Ophidiidae; genus Genypterus; species Genypterus blacodes. Next base: position 3,065,319 of record NW_027466845.1, read on the forward strand.
TCAGAGTAAACACAGGAGGGGGGGGAGGGGTTAAAGCTCCATAGGCTGCACATGTTTACAGTAATTATGAATCTCAGTGCACTTGAGAGCTTTAATGCTGCCTTTCAGCAACACACTGTATGTGTATGTGCGTGTGTGTGTGTGTGCGTGTGAGAGAGAGGATTATGGAAATGCACCCACATTGCAACAGTCCATTGGTCTTTGACTTAATTAGCTATAACAGCACAACATTAAGGGAGACTCGCACCAAAACTCAGCTCACTGGTCAAGAGAATGTTACTCTGCAAGCGAGAGCTCCTGTATGAACGTGTGTGTTACTGTAGGGGGCGCTGTGCAAAGACAGGGAACGTGACATCGGTTAATTCCTGCTGGTGACAAAGAGATGAAAAAGTAGATCACTGTTTATCTGGATGATATCAATAGAATCAATAGAGCTTTTAACGTAAACCTGAAAGCTGCACTGTAAACACTACATTGCATTTTAATGTGGAAAACCAGTGCCCCTTCAAAATAAACATCAAATCCCCACTTTGTTAAATATGAATACTTTTATGTCAAAATAGAAAGAAAGATACAGAAACTCCCGGAGAAGATCCTGATATAAATATACACACATGATATTTCCAACGTACCTCACCATGCAAATCACTGTAACATCAGTCATGAAAACACTCAGATTATGTTGTCATGGACGCAGGCCCCTGGTCCCTCTGAAGAACTGTTCAACACTCACAATACAAAAACATTTACATCGATGAGAAAGAGACAGTCTGATGCTTCACACACACACGCACACACACACACACACACACACACACACACACACACACACACACAGTTCTTACAATGACTACAGCTCTGTCTTTGCGCTCTTGTTCAGTCCATCTGAAGAAGCTTTCGACTTCAAGTCTTCCTTCAGCCATTTGTTAAAAACAGCAATGGGGTCAATGTTCCAGTGTTTATGAAAGGAGATGGGCACCTGGTGAGCCAGGAAGTCTCTGGCGTAGTCCTCTGGGCGTGCCTGAAAGGGAAGATTAAGGACAGTAATTTATATTTCAAAGCGGTCACAAGAGACTGAGCACAATATGCTGCAGAGAGCGAGCGAGTGTGTGAGAGCACCAGAGTGGAAGGTGGTGCAGGGATACGAGTGGTTATGGATGATTCTCAACCAATGGCTGTGTAAGGACTTTATAGAAGTGAAAGTTTGTCTGTTTAACTGGATGATGTTAGACGATAGATGTGCATACTGGTAAATAAATAAAGATTTAAATGAATTCAGGATTTCTACAAAGTCTGATATTTCACTCACACAAGACTTCAAGGGAACATTTTACACATTACATCATTTATCCTTCCTTTATTAAGTGAGAGTATTTATGTGTCAAACAAGCTGATTCTGCATCTGAAAAGGAAAAGATCTGAACTGCCTTGAAACTTTATTTATTATGTTTATGGTTTGGACAGGGCCTTAAAGGGACAATGATGTGTTCTCTCAGTGTGCACAGTAGTGATGCACCAAGAGAGAGTAACTAATAAATTACATACATATACAAACACAATCAAATAATAATAATAAAGTCATAAAGTAAAGTGTCAGTCGTATCAGAAAATTGAATCAAGGACATCGGAAGCCGATTACTTTTGCCAAGTTCAGCTGTGTGTGTGTGTGTGTGTGTGTGTGTGTGTGTGTGTGTGTGTGTGTGTGTTTGTATTTACTGGACCAATACGGACACCACCCACTAGTGCACTAACAGAGCAGAGAGACAGGAGGATGTGGAGTGGAAGAGTGCGATTCCAACCTGGTGGAAGAGAGGACTGTGTGTGACAGGAAGTCCGAGAGCGTTGAGGCACATCCCCAGCACCATGTCATCTGGGGCATCATTACTATAGCACTTACAGCCGCTATTCAGAAGCCGGAGCACAGCCTCCCTGCTGAACACCATCCTGCACCCACACACACACACACACAGACACACACATACACACACATATCACTCATTTTGGAAATACAACATAGAGGGCAGTGTAATTTTTCATTTTAGGAGCAGAAAGAGAGAACGGTCAGATAAACAGAAACATCTCTATATCCTCCATCTCCCCTCATTTCTATGCCGCGTCATGTTTTATTTATAACTACAGCGAAGCGGATGGCAAAGCAAAACTGGAGAATCAAGCTGAGGCGAATGCAGTGTGTGTGTGTGTGTGTGTGTGGTCTCTTTGGATCGGCTTTGGAGGCTCAGCACAACAATGATCTGACATGTTTCCAAAAAAGATGCAATTACACTGCACAGAAACAAATCTTAGTGTGCCAGTAAACGTCTCGCCTCTCAGAACCGCACTCAGAAGATACAGTAGCACTCCAGAGGTAGACTGGTAGAGGCGCTGCTGGAAGATGCCAGAGGAACTGAAATGTCCCTAAATAGTTTCTCCTTTTGAGTTTCAAAGCTTTTATTCTTATTTTATTACATGTAAAAAACATTTCTGCAATAACACGCAGGCTTTTTAGACTTCTTTACACGAAGCGACTATAAAGGGATCATCGTGCTGAGGGATGAGTCACATGACATCCAATCAAGATCACGCAAATATCATTTTATAGAATATTTTGCTCAATGAAGACATTTGTAGATAAATTGTAATTTTATTTGAGAAATGGCCGAGGGGTTGTAAAGCAGGAAATTGGCAGTTTGGGCATAAATGTCCTATATCATGTCAAAGATGACTTCAGACTTCAGGGGGTTAAGCAAAATATGGATAAGGAACAAATTTGTCCCCTTATGAACTTATAATCACTCTCTGTTGTTCCATTTGCTGCAGTTGCTGGTGTGTGTGTGTGTGGTGTCTTTGGGGCACTCAGCACGTTAGAATGTGAATCCTGATTCCTTGTCTGCTGTCACCTGCTGATGATCGGTGCTTTATATATGGCGGTGATTTATTTGGTGATTTTAATAGCATCTGTGCACATTTTCCCTGAAGGGGCAAAGCGGACTGAAACGTCTTATCTGTAAATTACAGAATACAGGTTTTTCATTACACATTTTATGGTCCCTGGGCAGCATCTGTATCTTTCATCATTATTCCCCCAGCATCTGAGCCATGAAACTCACCCTCCACCTCCAGTGATGTAGCTGTAGCCGCCTTGGCTCAGGCCGTAGCCGTATCGCTCCCCCAGACACACCGGTTCAAACGGGTCATAACAGCTCAGCAAGACCTTCAGTCTGGGGAGGCTGCGGGGGGAAGCACAGATCAAACTCATCACACACACATCATCTGACACCGCTGTCACAGGTGTGCGCGCTGACTCAAACATAAGACACTTCAGAAGCTCAATGAACTGATCTCCATACGGTGAGATCCAATCAACGCAAGCCATTAATGTGCTCAGAGACCAAATCCTGATGATGACATAAATACCTGATGAGAGTGTCATCATCCACAACAAGGAGCCACTTGGTTTGTGGGACGGCGTCGCTTAGAAATCTCTTCAGGATTGCAAAGGTTTTCCCGCAGTGGCCTGCAAACAGAGATGCGTTATCAGAACACCGGCCTGCACGACTTAATCACACACTGACCACGTGATGCAGAGTGTTTTGTAAAGATAAATGACCCCATTAGTGGACGAGGAATGCACTTGACATGAGAAGGTACTTACTTTACATGCAGACACACACACATACACACACACAAACACACCAATGCAGCTTCAAAGCAAAACTGCATTCATCATCATTCTAATGAAGCCGGTCGGCTTTAAAGAGGACATACTACGCTTATTATTATGTTCCCTCATTTGTGTAGTCCAATATAGTGTAGGAAGTTTATAATGTTCAGCACTAATGGACTTTTATAAACACAGGCAGTGATATAAACCCATAGGTGGCTGATCTGCCCCGGAAGCTTCATTTGTCATCAGTCCTCTGTGTTTTGGGAGGGAGGGCTCACAGAGAAAGTGCCGTCTTTATTCAGTGTGCACAGAGACGCGGGAGAGTTGAAGTGGATCGATGTGGGGTTCTACGTCAAGATAAGAACACGGAAACCGGTACAACACGTCTGCTCTCATAAAACAGGATGACAACAGTAAGCAGTGAAGGAAAAGTCACATTAGTATGAGAGACGTAGGGTTTCCTCCTTATAAGTAGGACTAACTCAAACATTGTCTCAACTACACTAATTGGTTGAATGTGCGTCTGTGGAATGGGAACATTCCCTCAGCAGAGATGGCACTGGTGGGATTTGAACCCAGGCGTTATTAATGACAAAGTGATGTTAATGTTTTGTTTGAATAACACAGAAACCAAATCTGCAGAGCATTTAACCACACAGAAGATAAGTGGGCAGCTTCTGTTCTGCATTTGCATCCCGCATTCATATTTCATGCGACTCTAACATGCGATTACGAGTCACAGCGAGCGAGCGAGCGAGCGAGCCGGCGGTCGCTTTTGCATTCTGCTCAAGGACGCTTCAAAAAGCAGGCGGACGGATGTCGGTGGACGCGTCGGCTTCTGCAGGGACCCGGCGGTTATCCAACTGTCTCTCAAAGTGACACCTTCTCAGACTGGCTACAGTAAAGCATTAAAAGTGAAACCTCTCCTGCGCCTTCGCCGGACTGTGGAAGATCGTGAGCTCAAAGTAAAAGTCAGACCCTGACACCTCAAAGAGATAATAAGTGGAGTTCGGCCCGATGCGACAGAAAGATCAAACTCCCACTCGGCTATGTTTGGCCTGGCCACCCCCGACTCAAAGTGCTCTGCCATCTCTTAAAAACAAACGTAGCAGGGTGGAAAAACAACACACTCTCATCGGAATCCAAATGTCTGCACGCCACCAGGACTCCGAGCTGAGACACGGAAATCCCTGGTGGCAAAGCATCGCAAAGAATGTTGAGGCCCTACTGTTTTATTTATAAGGCACCCAAGGTGTTTTTTTTTTTTCTTCCGCTCTCCAAGTATCTGACTATAGAATAAGAAAGGACACCTTGAACTGCTGACGGGAATATAAAAATTCAGAAATGCGCTTTTACAGGCAGATCTCCAGATGAAAGGCGGTGATCTCATTTCTAACTTGGAGAGGTTAGCGGGTGACATTCAAGGACGGAGACATCCATCATGAAGGATGATGGGGGGGTGGTTTGGCCTGACACACACTCCAGAACCTGACAGATTTAAGGTCATTATGTATAATTATCCATTGTTTTCCTCAATACGTGCATCGTTTGTTGATGTTAATTCACAATAACACTTATAATGATTCAATTTCATGTCATTTGCTGTTATTGTGCACATTTTCTCTGCCTCTCCCCCCCCCCTTCTCTCTCATGTCGTAGAGGCCAAATCCGACAGGCTTGATTTATCTGAAAGTTAAAAAAGGGGAAAAACAGGCTTCTGCATCCATCACAAGTTGATTAATTCAGTTTAGTTTGCTCATGTATAGTAAAGAAATGCTAATATCCATGCATATGTGTGAGCGCCTCTGGCTGACTGGTGAACCCAGGTCGCCGTGTTGTTGTGTTAATGTGTAACCGTTGGCTCCCGCTACTCGTCTTCCTTTAAATAATAAACTTAACCATTTGTTTAGTACGAGTGTAAAATCCTCTTAATAGCCGGTGCAGAAACAAAGAGGAGATCTCTCTGCTGCCTTCGCCCGCCTACACACTGAGGCCAAATCAGTCTGGAGGATGCGCAACCACACTGGAGGTTTCACCCTCGCGCCCGTTACCGTCTCCTTCAGATAATAGTGTTTGTATCTACAGCTGCACAACAATCCTTAATGACCTATTAAATAACCACACGGGCCTTTATAGTCACGGCGTGGAGATGTGTCGCCGCTGAGAGAAACGCTCCAATACAATCTCACAGAAATATATGATCATCGCTTCTCCAAAGTGACTTCTGCGTTTTTTACATTTAAGACTCTGCAGGTGCTGTAAGTACAAAACTCTGAGCATGAATACTTGATTCGCTGAATAAAATTTGAAGTCATGCACGTAGCAGAGAAGCTCTTAAAATGTAACCTTTGATGGTTGAATTTTTATTTATTTTACATTTTCAAAATAATACGTTTGCGTGTGTTCAATGGAGCGAGTGCTTCTTTGTGAGCGGCGCAGAGATGGGGGTCAACGCTTCGCTCCGAAAAGCTAACGGGCCACCTGGGTGTTTAAGGTGGATTCATGTTTATAATATAAGGCGTATGGATCCATTTCTTCAATTAATTGTACCTTTAATAGAGTCTGTATCGACCCATCTACCTTTTCTATCTACCATCTGTATCTCCCCGTCTATCTTATGTATATTTTATCGCCTCGCCGCCGTATCTATAATTGATTTGATAAGCTACAATCGTATGTACTTCACAGATACATAAATAATATGGTTCGGCTGTAAAAAGCAAAGGCAGGTGGAGGGAAAAAAAGGAAGATTAATAGCGGAGAGCAAAGATTCCTGACATATTGATGACTGTTCACTGTTGATGAAGTCCGCGGCTGCACTCAGCGGTCATTAGCATGAAACCCCCAGGCCTCAGAAACCCAGCAGAAACAAGTCAACAAAACACACCTAGCCGCATAAATTATTTATTATGTCCTGGCTTTAAATCCAATTTGCGTACTGTAACTGACTCGGGATATTGTTGCAATTTGGCACCGTTTGACAACCAAATTGCCTCGACCGTCCATCATTTTAGGAGACGTTTGTCAGCGGAGGAGCAGCAGCAGCAGCAGCAGAAGATCTACATCCTGTGAAGTCTCCTGGCTGTGTTCTTCAGGCTAAACGTTCAGGGCTGCAGTGATTAGAGCTCTTTCAGGTTTGGGGCCCCCATGGTGAACTTTGGCATTCTGTCTGCTCTGCCTCTGATCCCTCCATGGTCCCAAAGTCTTTGATTGTGAGTCTGTGTCACCCCCCCGCCGCCTGTGCTAACTGTTGACTCGTTACAGGAGACAGAATCAAACTGACACCTTCACTGCTATGATTGATTGACAGCTGTGACAGTTGGTATCTGATGGCTTCAACCTCTGGAGTCTGAAGACATTTTTGTTAATTAGACTTCTGAAAATCGAGCAATTTCTAGAATCAAAGAACATGAAGAACTTTCAGCAACCAATAAGTTATTATTTTTAAATAGTTTTTTCGTGCTCTAGGCAAGATTTTTTTATTTTTTTTAATTAGGTCTTGTTGATAATTTTTCGATGCAGAAAATTGGCAGAAATTGTCTTCGGTCCCCAGAGGAATAAAACGTGGGAGTTGGACGGTGAATGAGTTCAGAAATCATCCAAAATCGTTTTGTTGCCAATATTAATTAAACCCTACTTTTGTGTGGGTGGCAGACTTGGACAGAAGGACTCAGTGGAACACTTTAACCTTCAGAAGGTCTACTGGAAGGGCGTCAGCTGCTGTTGCCAAAAGGCACTCGGGTTTATTTGTTGAAAGGAGCAATGCGGTGTCTTTTTATAGCTTTAAAAGATAAAAGGCAGGAGGTAAGTAACACCAACGCTCGCTGCTGCTGTGGGTTCGACAGATACACAAACGAGCGGATGTAAGAAGCCAGACAACCTGCACTCCAATCCTTAACAATATCAGAGGCGGGCGAGTGCTGCAGTACAGTATGCAAACTGTGTAGGAGGACACATCAAGAGCTCAGCGTGACGTTTGTTTCTTCTACAGAGAGATTTTCATGAAAAACTTTGTGTGATCTGGAATATCAAGCCAGGCACAGCAGTAACAGTAAATAAATAGACTGGATTAATTAATACGAGCACTTTTCAACTGGGATAAGACCCTCAGAGGCCCTCACACTCATATGGAAGGAGGTGGAGTTGCTAGGCATGTGCTTATTGACACACACACACACACACACACACACATGCACAAACATATATTTCAGGAAGGAAATATAGTTTGTCCTTTGATCTGATGCTGCTCGACATAACTGAGTGGTGCTAACTCAGCATGCTGATCAGCCAAACATCATAAACTGACCGACTCTGGCTCATCAACCAGACGAGGTCATCGGAGCAGGATAATCAAATTAGATGGACCATCAGAAAGAGAAACACAGGCGGCGGACTCGCGCTATAAAACTATAGCACTTCCTACTTAAAGTCTGTTATTGCGTGAAAATGCAACCCTAATCAGTTAAATGGTAACGCTTTAAAATGCCATCCATTCCAGGGCCATTAGTTGGCTTGGTTACAACGGGATGAGCGCCACACGATCAATAAATCAATATGAGGCTCACATAGGCAAACAGAAAAGCAATCGCGGTATTTAAATAAAAAGGCTTTCCAACTGCAATTAATCCTCGTTTGCAAGTATCGTCCGAACAAGGTTTTTTGGAATCAATAGGTTTTCATAAATAGGCCTATTTAAGGATCTTATAGTGGAGCTGCTTCAAGTCAAACGCGGCCAAACTCCGGATAATGACATTAAGCTGATCCTTTCAGTCTGAGCATTAGCCTGAATGCCGTTCTACTTCCACTCGCCGCACGCTGGACCGCCAATTAAACCCTTTCCTTCCGCCTCGCCGGCTTCTCAGGTGAGGTCAAGCATGCCTGGAGCTGCGGATGGTAATGATTTTAACCGCGTATGCGCATGAACTGCTGATGCATTTTTTCCAGGACAATATGAAGGTGAAGGGCGTCGTATTCTTCCACTCGCTCCTCGTGTGAAAGGATTCCTGCGTGCGTCGGTGCTTTGTGCCGCAGCTGTGCACAGGTAACAAGGCCGCCACTCAAGATGCTGCAAACTGGACCAGGCTGCCAGTCTGAGTGCTGCAGAGAGATGTGTGTGTGTGTGTGTGTGTATGTGTGTATACAGAAAGGGAAATAATTGCACTCGAGCAACTGCAAAATAAACAAAACTGGTCCTAGCTTCTTAAATGTTAAACTTTGCTCTGATTCTGTTCTGCCTCATTGTAATCTGAATACTTTTGCAGGCTAGAGAGGAGCACTTTTTTTTACATTAATCATCAGCAACCAGCAGCGGATCAACGTGCACTGATAACACGGAATGGCTTCATGAGTATCGGCTGCTTCTTGTTCTTCACAAAGCTCGCAGCCGTCTTTGTACTGCCTGTCATGTTTGAGGCCAGCGGTTCCCAAGCTGTGTTACGTGCCGCCTCTGAAGCGACTCCCGCTGGTCTGCACACGGTTGGAAATTCCTGCAGTTCCATAAAGAAACCGTGACCGTAGCGCTCTAAGGTTTCGTCTTCCCTCAGACCTGCTTTGAGTTATGAGGCTTTAAAGTTTTGCCACTCCATCTGGCCGAACTTTTTACAACACATTACTTATTTCTGTAATTTGGTGGCTTGTTGGCGAGGTGACACCGTGTTTTGTTTGCTCACGGCTTCCAGTCTTCATGTTTGATCGAGCGTGCAGCAGTTGTGTTTCGCAGTTTGCAAGAGGGAGATGTATGAGTTACACACGCTGGTCTTGTTAAGGAGTATGCATGGATAGCCTGGAGACAGAAAGTGAAGGGAGACTGGGGACTAAACCAAACTTCCCTCCGACAACAACAACTCACACACTCGCACTCCATCTCCAATGAGCCGACGCTGCTAAGAAGCAGCTCCAGACAATGTATCATCCTATTAAAGTGGAATATAAGCGATATTAGGTGATCTTTGGTGCCGACAGCCATCAGAGTGTAAAATAAATGCCGCCCTGATGGCCCTGCTGCAGGCGGCCAGGAGGGCGCCCAAGCAGAGATCTTGTTCTCTCTTTACAAACTACCCTGGATTGCTTTTTAGCATTTATATGCTGTGGAATATTCCGTGCAACTCTTTATTGTACTCTTACATCATCCTTGTTGTGTTATTTGTGCTCTAAATATATTCAAAGTGTTTGTCAGGTTATCCGGTTTTCGGCAGATCCTTGTATAAATGATGGCCACGACTGAATCCTGAAATATGTGGAATGAATTTACAAGAAGTCTAAATGGAATGTCCTAAATATGGGAGAGCAGCGTGATGTTCAGAGCTTTCACCACCGAGGCCACAGCAGCAGAGTCTCAATGCCTCTGCCTTCCATATATAAACGCGTTCATAAAGGATTCAACTCTTGCCAGAGGCTTCCTGCACCAGGGGCCAGATGCAACTTCTATGAAGGGACTATGAGCGACAAACAGGTGACTATGCCACACCGTGTCGTATTTCACCTCTGGGCACCGTTAATCAGTAATGATGGGAGCCAAAATATCCATATCCTCCCTTCCATCTGTTCCTTATCTGGAAGGAGGCAGCCAGGCATCCTTTAACCCAACAACACCCTCCAGCTTCTGGCACTGCTGAGACAGAGGCCCTCCAGAGAGCTTCCGCTCCAGTCATCCATGCCTGGCTTTCTGCTTTCCCTACATAATCATTGCTGGAATTATCCTCCTGTAGCCATTGGCAGAGGAGCAGGAATATAGATTATATTGATCAGTGCATCCAATTTCTGTTAAATGAAAGGCTGATGCAGTGCTGAGCGTTCTGCCTTCATAAAGCGAATCCATACATTAGTGTGCATCATCGAAGAAAACGCTTTCCTCCACATCTGGGAGAAAAATGGTCTGTTATTTCCAGAAACCAATTTTGTTTTTGGGATTTGATTATCTTCTTACCTTGGGAAAACAGTAAAAAGATAATAATTCATGTCCTCTTTCAGCTTCCACACGCTCTTGCGCTCGGGGGCAACGATATAAATTTGTGATCCAATCAAAACGTGATTTGCATCAGGCAGCATTTCATACAAAACCACACGTCGGGTTTGGAAGTTTGTGGATGTCAGGCGAAAAACCTTCCATTTCCCAAAGTGAGGAGTGTAGCAGGGATGTAATTCAGTGTGTGTGTGTGTGTGTGTGTGTGTGTGGTGGGTGGTGTAAGTGAAGGCTCAAACAGTACGAGAGGCATTTCTCCACCCACTGCTTCACAAATGTCAGACGGTTTTGAAGCAGGTTACACATGGGATCGCTGCCAAAAGGAAAATGAGAGGAGACTGTGATGCCAGACTTATTAAATCACACCAACTCTCCAGCAATGGAGTGAAAACGCTGAACAATCGATTCAGATCTCACCCAAGGTCAGGGAACGTCAAATACGCCGCTTTACATCACCGACGCTAAACAGGCTTTAATTATGCAGAACTTAACGCATCGCCTCGACTGATTTGGACACTTTTAAAAGATTTTGTGCTCGACTTGAATCCAAAATTAAATTCTGTGGGCTTAATCGATGTTTGGCTGGATGAGTTTGTATTGACAAACCCGCAGGGAGGTTTGGCCGTTCAAGAGGTTAAAGCCTACAAAGATTGAAAATACACTACCAGCACCACAACTGCTATTGATGGAATGAACTCCTGTCTTTTTCTTTAGCACTTCTCTCACAAACAAATACCCTGAACAAACATCTCCGTTATTAAAAGCAACAGCCGCTCACTCTCTGGGAAATCACCAGAGGAGTCTGGCCACGTTTGAGTTTGAGTTTGTGGTAGATGTGCCATTTATGGATTTAAGTCAGAGAAAATGTGAAAATGGTAAGATGGTTTAATATGATTAACAAAAGTCCACAGAACACCAACAGGTTGAATTTAAAGTGTTTTTGGCATCAGCATCAGCATCAGTTTTGTAATTTTGACTCTCATTTAATTCGTCTTTCATTTGGGAATTATTTTTCCATTTTTTCTCGATGAAAACCATTTTGACATGCTTAAACAATTTTATTTGAATGTTTTTACACTTAATGACTTGTTTGAATATTTCAGAATTTTTAAATTAATTAATTTATTATTTGCTTACTAAAATTTCGTACCTCACACATTTTTTTTGGGGATTTTTGTTTTCCACAAAAAATCTTTTTCAGGACACCAGTTGGTCAAGCTCAAATTTATAATCCTGACTAAAAAATAACTTTTTTTTTTACTGGCTAGACTTTTGGATGACAAATCAAAACAAAATTCAGTGAAAGAACATCCAGCTCCAATTATCCTCAACAAGACATCAGAAATGTTGGGTGAAGCCAAAAGCCACACACACCGTCGCCCCCCAGCTGTCATTGCTGCTGACCCTGTGTGTGCAGACACAACGTGAGGCCGAGGGGTCACTTACCTCTCTCAGTGTTTGGTATTCCCAGATCGACGGTGGGTATGGAAGGGTCAGCGTGGTCACTGTAGTATTCTATAAACAAGGCGTCTTTCTCCCACGTCTTCTTTATCACTGGAACTGAGGCAGAGGGCAGAAAAAAACAATAAAACACACACTTCCTCCTCCATGTCTATTCCTGAAAATCACACTTATAAACTAAGTTATTAGAGCATTCCTAATGATCTTTCTTACAAAACATTGATTGCCACATTCCGACATCTTGTTTGTTTCTCTTTCTCTCTCCTTGTGGCTTTATTTGCCTGACCTGCTGCTAAATTTCACAATTGTCAGGCCATCCAAGTCAGAGCCAGGTCACTGACATCGGGTTTCAGTGTGTTGTTGCATTCTGGGGAAGTTTGCCGTTCACTTAGCAGGTCTGTATGCCTTTAAATGGACCGTTATTGATCCGTGACAGCACAATGACAGTAGCTGTGCGTGCAACATTGGAAACTAAACGTGAACTGAACTGATACATTATTATAATGGAAACAGTTTGTAAACATCTATTTTCTGCCCTGCATTTTTATCTCTGCAACATTCTCTCTGCTACTTCACGTTATGGAGCAACATCACAAGCTGCAAACTGAGGAGGAGGCACCCGGGAGTCACTATAGGACGGTGATCCAAGTAAAAATACAGACGCCTCGGGGTTAAACGTCTGTCAACGCAAACATATTCACATATAAATAAAGTCATGACTTCACCGAGAGCTTTCAGAGGCTTTTCCATGCCTTCAATGGATCCATACAGGCCCATTCAAAGGCTTATAGACCTCATGGGCCAACATCACACACTGAATCCCCACAATGCTGCAACTTACAATGGGAATCTCATGAGTGACTTAGACAGATATATCACCAAGATGATAAAACTGTGAATAAAGGGTTAATATGATGATAAAGAACATATCCCAGGGTCAAGTATCTTGTAAGTACATTTTGTTGTATATGAGTGCAGAGTTCTTAGGAGACAGAGCTGCAATATCCGGCATTACAAACTGAAAACTTTGCTTATTTCAGCTTTAATATTTAATTTTGTTGCTCCAGTTTGAACACAATGTGGTTTCTGAGAGTTCCTCACTTGCATTGTAATGCAAATCCTTTTCAGCGTTCAGTTTACAGCGTCTTTCACATCTTTGCTCTCTGTCACTTTGTGCTCTCTGCCCTGTAACTGACTACAGGGGAAGGAAGCGCATTATTCGGCAGGAGACAACACCCTGCCACAATTACTCAAAGCTGAAATTACAAAGAACACTTTGAACGTATGAGTAATAACACTTTCCTTAGAAGGTGCCAACTGAACATTCATCTTCAAAAGTTTAATAAGCTTTTTAAAAATATATCAAAAGGTTTCATGCTGCGTTAGAGCAGCGTGTCGCCGTGAAATAAAAAAAGAACTCCCTGAGCTGCCACAAAATGGTGCAGAAGAGAAAACCTTGCAGCCAGATGTGATTGTCCACCTTTCTTGTATTGTAACTTTAATCTCTCAGTAGTTGAAAAGAGAATTTAGCTCCATCTCTCTCTTTACTGCACACAGAAATCTAAAAGATCGAATTTGATGTCCTTGCATGTCTATCCTGACTGATCCAAGTTAACCTCTGATAGATAAATCTTAAATCCGTCGCCTTCATCGCTGGTAGATAAGAGCTTTGCAGAGGATATGGCAGTTAGGGTAATTAGTGCAATCAATATTGATCGGAAATCCTTGAATGGAGTGTGAAATCTGTCTGATCCATCAAAAATTAATCTGCAGTTTAATCTGCGGAATTTGTTACATTTCTCTGCAGTTTAAAAGAGAAGCTGATGTTAACTGGATAACATAACGTCAGGCGCAGCTTGCCAATAAATGATTGAACGTCAATAAATTACTACTTCAGATGAATTTTGGATGATCCTGCTGTATTTCCAATTTAAAAGCAAAGGGAAATTAGAACATGATGGGTTTTTCTTTTGCCACCAAATTAAATCCTTTCAAGGCGTGAAGTGATTTAGTGAATGCCGTTGTCTTGACAATGAGGAGGAAAAGCTCTTAAAATAGCCAAATGTCAAAGGTTAAACCATCTTTTAAATGAAAACAATGTCAATTAACAGGAAAAGTGTGTGACTCACCTCGTTCACTGTGGAACTTCCTACACGTTTTCACGGCGACAAATATGTCTTCTGTATTTACCGGCTCCCCCTTTAGAGAAGAGACGAGAGGATCGATGAAATGTCCACAACACACACACAGGACACATGAAGGAAAATTACAACAAAACATTCCACGGTTATGAAGCCATCTGGATGAAAACGGAGCTCAGAGAATTTCCAGAGATGTTTTTTTTTGCCTTCATCCATTTTAGTCTTTTTTTTTTTAAATTGGACCACATGATGATGCGACATGCGTTTGCGTCATTTACCGGAAAACAATCATGTGTGCGAGGATTTGTTCCTCAGAGACGTCCATGCTGTAAACAACTGATTTCCAAAATGGCTTTAATGTGCGCAAGAAGGATTACAGCACTTGTCACACTTTACACTCACATACATGGAATAATAAATTGTAAGAACGTTCCCTTTGTGATTGCAATTCGGCCTCAAATGCATCCTAGAATATCCGATGTCACACTGTAAACCCAGAGGCAACAGATAGACAACTTAAAAACAAACATTTAGGCTGAGTAAACTCCAAACTCCACACTTTCTCCCACTGTTGACATGTTCATGAGACAGATCTGATATGTGCCGCCTGCGTGCGAGCGAGCGAGCGAGCAGAATATCAGAATTGGGTCACTTGCAGCTGGCGGTGTGAACGTGGCACAAAAGGATGCGGAGCCTGGCGTGCTGATAACACTACAGCCTGCATCTGTAATTTCGCGGCACAAAAAAAACCTCCCAGAAAAATACAAAGACGGCGAACCCATGAGACTGCAGATGATGGTGCAAATAATGGAGAGAATCAGGATGGAATTAGAGCGGCGGTGCCTTTTGTTAGCGTACGCACAGCCTAGAATGAAGTCCATTAACGAGACCAACCCAGATGCGCGGGCGGTATTAACATGCACGCTGCATTAGAACCGTCATCTGCTTTTGCACAGACAAGCCATAAATTATCCCCGATCATTCATCAATACACAGGATGTGATGGAACAATCCTCGCCGCCTCGATCAAGACGGAGCAGTCGCACGAGAAGCCCAATTTGGACGTCAGGAAGAATGATGTATGAACCCGCAAATGGCGAAGCGTGTCTGGCCGCGCTGGCATTAATCAACAGGGCCGCCTGACAGACAGACAGACAGACAGACAGACAGACAGACAGACAGACAGACAGGCGGCATATTTAGTAACCACCACATCTTAATATCACGTGTGTGTGTCAGGGGCGTGTGTGTGAAGTCCAGGAGGCTGAAGTACAAGGCTGCTTTGGCACGACGGAGCCTCACGCTTCATTTGATCTCGTCCCTTTGCTTCTGTTTTTACTACCAACTAAAGAAGAGCTTGAGCTTGTTGGTCGCCTTGATTGTGCCTCAGGAGGAACGTGCTGGTTCTGTTGGCGCCTCGGCTCCGCTCGGCAACGGTTGCTTTGCGCGGACGGAGGTTTCTCCCTGCATGCTTATTAAACTCCTAACCTTGATGGTTCTCCACCGGCTGATCAAAACATTGTCCCGTATCATCCTGGTTAATTGGATGCAGATTTGTGATTCTCATGCGGTTAAAAACAAAACAAAACAGTTTTTAAAACAACCCCAAACAATTACAAATAGAGCTGCATCAGTGCGTCAGCTTCAGGTTGTTATTCAGGTTCATTCTTGTAAATTTAAAAATACACTCAAAGGATCATTACAAGAAACAAAAACACTTTTGGGTTCAGAAATATTTGATTGCTTATTTGTTTTCAGAAAAAGTTTCTTTGAGGGAGGAAATTCTGATTCAACCAAATGTTTGCCGGGGAAAAAAATCGGAAAATGTAAATAAATCTCTCCGAGTGATTCCAGGTTCTGAAATGAATGAAAGATTTATGGAAAGAAATTCTAGAATGTTGATTTTGTTTTGCTGGGCTGTTTAGAGCAGTTTAACCCCTTATTCTACCCAATTCAATTTGAATATTAAAATACATTTTAATAAACATTTAATCACTGACTCTGTGGAGTAGACATCGATCTTCATTTACTGTGGCTGTCATCGTTAATAATTTACTTTGTGCTGTCACGCATATACCTCAGTACTGCACTTCCTCCAAGTCTTTAATAAGCACGTCTGAGGGATCTTGGCCAAAAATCGTTTTTCTGTCAAAAGTGATAGATGGTTTTGCGTTTGTCACCCTGTCAAGTTCTGACAGAAAGGGACAGATTACAAAAAAAAGAGAGAAAAGTCAGAGTTTGAAAGCTTTGAATTGCTGCTGTTCTGGCACCTTCCTCATCTTCATCCCGCCTTCGGAAATATATGAATATAACGCAGCAGCCGGAGCCACGCCCACCCGGTGACACGCCCACTCATCTGGCCACGCCCACTCACCCTTATGCTTAAGTTTTACTTGCTAAAAAATGTGTTTCTATTGCACTTTCCCTCCTGAAATAAACAAATAAACTACCGGACACTGCAGCTGTCAATCCAGAATGATGGCTGCCATGATGTTTGACAGGAAGTTTCCACCGCTTCACCGGGACAGTTCGGGAATTGAATTGTCAAACACTGGAAGCCGTCACGACACAAAACAATGACTTCTGTCTTGGCGCTGGACCAAATGAAATTTATCAAAACAGGCAAGTAAACTTCTGTCTGCTCCCATTAAGGAAGAGACGTTGGATTAAATGCTTTATAAATGACTAATGGCTTTACAACGCTGGCACTGATGTCAGGACCAATATGTGTGTGTGTGTGTGTGATGAGAGAGGACACACTGAGGAGAGACACTCACACACAGCGGAGGCTCTGTGCTGACGGTGGTGACGCAGTGCTGCGCTCGGGCAGAATCCTCCGGCTCGGTGCAGAGCTCGGGGACGGCGGTGAGATGTGGACCTTTCCCGTTCTCCCAGATATACAGCGCCACCTGTGCTGACAAACAACGACGCTGCGTCAACTTTACACACAGACACACACCTTCCACTCTTCACTTTTATTACAACTGAGAAATTCCTGTGTGTGGAATGTTTCGTGCTTCATGTGCAAACAAACTCTGTGAGGGATTCTTTATGTCAGAGAGGGAGAGGAAGAGAGAGAGAGAAGATGAGAGAGAGTAAGAAAGGGAGAGATTGCGTGACGGAGTGTGTGTGATCACTGCTGTGAATATTGATCGTGTTAAACAACCCCAAAGTGCAGAAAGAGAACACTCTGATATTTAGCATATTTACCGCCTGGAGCTGTATTGACTCAGAAGATGTTGATCTGAGTTTTCCTCTTCAGGTTGTATTTCATTTTTTGCATGTAAAGAATAGAACGTGCAGTATTAAGCGGGATCTCAAGGTTCTGTTTGAACCTGAACTACACTTGATCCACCGTTTCCAGGCCGAGCTTTCTATATATGTATGTGTGTGTGTGTGTGTTTACTCAACAAAAACCCCTCGACGCGTCCCCGACTGAATTTTCAGGAGTTGGGAATAAGAACCTGAATGCCTCACCAAAACAATTATGGAAAGAAATGAGATTTCGTGTGAAGGTGAGATGGATTTCAAGGCTCCCTCTAGATGTGCACATAAATTATAATAGGCTGGTGTGAGAGAGTGTGAGAATAGAGAAAGGGATTGAAAGAGAGAGGGTGCAGGAGCAGGAAACCTCATCACGACTTCCTATACAAACCGGACAAACCGCACGTTATCTTACCTCGTGTTTCAGGTCGATGGTAAAGTCGGATTTGAGTGGCTCGTTCCTCACTTTGTTCGCCAGCCTGCGAGGAACAAATCAGAAGCTTTTCAGTGGGGAAGCCGGAGCAGGCGGTAAACCGTAATGTGGTCATCAACCCCCGGCAGGTGCTGCATGAACTCACCGGGCCACCAGGGGAGTGCTCAGGGCCCAAGCTGCAGCAAAGTCCGGGTACTTAAAGATGGAGGGATTCTCGGCAAAGGCGTAGTGGTGGATGATGGTGGACTCCTCGTCTTGGAGGGGTTTACCCAGGAACCACTCCTGAGAAGGGAACACATGTTAAGATGTTACAGCGCAGAGTTTCTATGGAGCTTTTCTGTGAGTTCCATTCTGACACATTTGTTTTCCAAACTGTATGTGCCAGAAAAATAGCTAAATTTCTTTTTGGTTAGTTGGATTTTACTTTAAAAAGCAACCGGATGGGGAAATAATGAGATTTGCGAAGAAAGTGTCAGTCGAAGGTTGTCAGAGATGCCACGGAATCTGTTTTCAGCCAAAGACAAAACATTTCTATTATGTTGAGGAGTTGTGTCTGCCAGTAAAACCCATCAGCTCATCTATCAAAGCCTGCATGTCTAATGTGCTGTCATGCACCCAGAGTGGGATTGTTTTCTTTCAGGGAGAAGAAGCTTCTCGCCATTAAAACATTGCAACGGAGGACAGAAATGTGATTTTCTTCATGGCGGCGTCGGGGATGGAAACACTCGAGCTGTGACGCAGATGAGACCAGAACTTTCTTGGCTTCAGGCTCTATGAATCAAAGAGGAAGACGTATGGTGTCCACCGTCCTTTCCTCTTTACAGGACGGTCACGCAGAGCCTCCCGGTGATGAATCCCATCTTTGTCCTGATCTTAAAAACAGGCTGCAGACTCCAAACCGCCCCAACACGATCATACACTGGTTTATATTAATCCTGCTGCAGGCTCAGATCAGCTCTGGGCCGAGTTCATATTTGGATCTAAAGTGGACATTGCACCTAACAATACAAATACCACCTACACACACACACAGACACACACAAATTAGAATTTCCTCGCCAATCCATTTACCAGGGCCTGAAGCGGGACACTCC
This sequence comes from Genypterus blacodes, assembly GCF_046128005.1. Classification (NCBI taxonomy): domain Eukaryota; kingdom Metazoa; phylum Chordata; class Actinopteri; order Ophidiiformes; family Ophidiidae; genus Genypterus; species Genypterus blacodes. Next base: position 3,084,337 of record NW_027466845.1, read on the forward strand.
TCCACTTGTCCAGATAAATGATGCTGCTGATCTAATCGCTCTTCTCTGCTTTAAAGCACAACAGCTTCTACACACAGTGTGTCCGCTTTAAGTGCATCGGTTGCAGCTCTTTGTTTACCTCTGACTCACAATCTAAACCCTCATTTACTCAAGCAGATTATTCCGGATCTTAACTGTGTCAACACACACAGACGATCAAAATAATTGGGAGAATAGGATGGAATGGAAGACAAGGAACACAGAAAACATTTGAGTTGGAGTTTTTCAGCACAACCGCCATTGTTTAATTATACCCAATTTTCAGATGGTGCCTACTTATCAAGACACACACACACACACACACACACACACACACACATGCACATCATCATTTCATGAGAGGGAAGAGAGTTTAAATTAGTTCTCCAGCAGCGACTGCAGTGAGCCGCCTGACATGTTTCACTGCGAGCTCAGCACAGCTCAGCAGCTCCGCTGAGCTCTCCAGCACAACCTGATATCTCTCTAATTGAACCAATGATCAACTGAGCTGCAGTCATACACACACACACACACACACACACACACACACACACACACACACTCACACACTCACAGAAAGCTTTGGTCTCCTCTGAGCATTGGGTTGTGTACTCACTTTATGCCGATCAAACCGCGCAAGGACCCGGAGAAGTTTAGTCATTTCTACATTCGTCTCCTCCTCCAGAAACACGATCCAGGAGGAATTTTTGCCAAAGGAGGAAGATAAACTGTGGAGACATGGAGACAAGGAGTTAATAAATTCCCCAAACGGCTGCATCCTGCTCAAAGTCACAATAGTAGGGAAATAACAAGTAGAGGGGAACTCGTGCAGAGACAGAAATCTACATTTCCAACCTCAATAACCACATAACTGCAGCTCCTGACCCACTCTGATGAAGGACGCCCCATGGGGGACTCCCCAGATACAGGCTCACACACACACACACACACACACACACACACATACACACTCCTTCCAGGGAACATGACTCCATAATGATATGGGGGCTGTCTTTGATGTTCTGGGGCCAAATCCTTAATCAAAGAGGGAAACATACTCACCTCATTCTAACACGCAACACATTTGGTTAGTAAGAAGGCCCAATCATGCAGCTCATCTAAAGTCATTATGGGGTTTGCTTAGGCCACTGCGTGACTGCACTCAACATTAATAAGCTTTTCGTGACAGTTGACAGTGAGAGAGACACACAAGAGAGGGGATTCATCCTCATGTGAACAAGGAGGAAACACAAATGCATCAGAAACTTACACAAAAACTCTTTGGCTTAATTAACTAAGCAGAGCGCTCAGTTATACTCACTGAGGCAGCAGAGGAAGGATGCTCCAGCCTCCCTCATTATCTGATAAACTGTGAAGAAGCAGCACGACAGGTGGAGCCTACAAGAGAGCAGACAGACCAGAGAAGATTTGTTTGTTCGGGACACAATAGAGACAAAGCTGAGAACAAACAATCTGCTGTGATGTGGCGCCCGTGTTTAATGGATGTCGCGTATTGAAAGATTGTTTCTGCGACTGACGGAAATGTTTCAACAACACAGGCTGGTGAAAGATGAAGCCACCTTCCAGAAGTGTTTCATCTTATACATTTTAGAAACTTAATCATTCTTTAAAAATGCAAAGAGAGATTTTTTGCAAAGCAACACACTTCTGCTGCAGCACTGCTGTGCACCTGTAATGAAAACAGACTGCTTGTGATACTGCCTCTTCGCTCTGCTCCGATTGAACAGCTGCCTCCCGTGCTTATCTGCATGTGTGTATCTAAAGGTGTGTGACGTTGATTAACTGGATGCATTACTGCGGATGTGAATCTTCCTCCTGTGTTAAACTGTGAAAACAAAGGGGAAATGACAAAACCCATAATACTGCATGTCTCTTTAAATCAAAAAGTGTAGTCCACTATGATTCATCAAGGTCAAAGGCAAAGATCTGATCCAAGCCACAGATAATGAGCCAGTTCAGGAGCCGACCGTGTCCTCGTCCCTTTGGTGAGGTATTTAAAACCCCCCTCACATGCCAGGGAGCCCAGGCTGCATACATCTGCACTCTGAGACAACAGAGGGGGAAAAGTACAGCGTGCACAGTAACTAAGAAGAATCTGCTTCTGTACTGAGCAAGAGGAATGGAGGAAGTGTGTGTTTGTGTGTTTGTGTGTGTGTGTGTGTGTGTGTGTGTGTGTGTGTGTGTGTGCGTGTGTGTGGATCGTGGATGTTTCCCGCTGCGAGGCAAACACAGCAACAGAGCTTCAGACCCGGTGGCTCATTACTGCATGGTCCACTCATCATGCAGGAGGTGAGGCGGGGGGGCATTCACCTCCGAGCCATTCTGTTTAACAGCAGCCTGTGTGTGTGTGTGTGTGTGTGTGCCTGTGTGTGCCTGTGTGTGTGTTAGCACTCACAATATAAGCTTTATTTTGATGCCAACAATGACACCAGGCATGTTTTATTAAAGCGCTGTGTATTTGTCATTCACACCACCTCTGCTGCAAAGAATAACAAGAATTAACCCATTCAAAGGTGGGAAAAACAGAACTTTCACACCCCAAAAATCCATGGATTCTTTTATGCCGATGCAGCCTCCTAATCAAGAGATAAGAGCTCGTCCTCCCGTGAGCACGACGCCAAAGAATAGGAAGCTGATTGCCTGTGACTTGGGAGATAATGGGGTCACTGAGACCTGTTTGTGACGGTGAGGGACAGAAAGCTACTGTATGATTTTAATCAGGATGGAGGGGAAACTGCAGATAGAACAGCCACCTGTCACAGCCGTCACGTAAAACCAACCAAAAAAGCCCATTTTCTATTTTCAAAAAGCCAATAAGGCGAGCCTGTAAAGGTTAAATCTGCAACAGAGCAGCGTTTCCTATTAGAACCTTTCCTTTACGTCGGGTCGGTGTTGAATGGCTTTAGTCATGCGGAATAAATTGCAAAGATAACACAAGCAAAGTGTATGGAGCAGTACAGTTAAATAGTATAGCTTAAGCATTAAATCACAATTACAAGCATTGTTATTGTGTGGGAGAGTGTAGAATATGCCTGGAAAACAGAGGAATTAAAGCAGATTAGGAGTTGGTAGTGCTTCATTTGAATTATTAAGACAATTAGACCTTTTTCTAAACTTTCGAAAGTTTAGAGAGAGTACTTTTGTCTGCGATCTTTGCGTGTGCATGTTTTCCATCCCAGTGGGTTGGATTCCTCTTTGCTGACCTCCCTCACACTGCAGCTTATCAGAGTCTAAAATAGCACTAAATTCAAATCTGACCACATTTCAGCCGCTTTCAACTGTCTCTGCTGATTTAACTTCAAACCGAGGGGGCTTTGCGTAAAGCTCCCAGTAGCTCCACATCTACTGTCTCAGATATAATTAACAGCTACTGAATGAAGCCATCAGTTCTGGCACCACGGTTTGGGTCCGGTTCCCTGGGTTGGAGGGCGGCGGCGGTGGCGGTGGCGGTGTGTGAGTGTGATGTGGGTGTAATTTAGGAGGCGCGGGGAGCAGGCGGCAGTAAATAGCTCAGACAGCTGACAGACTTGACATTGGTAATCAAATCTGAGTTCTTGGGTTTGGTGTTTTAAAGCATTTCAACTCTGCTGGGAATCCAGAACCTACAGTCTGCAGCTGAAGGTATTTTCAGGAGTGAGTTATAAGTCGTGGGCTCTTATATATTTCTGTGAAAAGCTGTCAAGCCTCTGCTGCAGCCTCTTTGAAAAGTTTGCGATTAGAATTCATCAACGGCTCTTTAAAGACTGCATGCAGCTGATAATAAATAAGCGAAACGAGATCAGGAATGCAAAGCACAACACGGTGGGGCTACTTTAGATCTGATCAATGTCCAAGACAAAGATCTGGAATCATTCTAACCAAACGACTGGGATCTGTTTGTTGCATCAGTGTCCTCTTATACCTTTAGTGTTCCAAATCCATAAACCACACACACACACTGAACACAAACCTGAGCTCACAGCCAGTCTTTGTTTTGTTCATTTAAATTCATTGTGCAACCAAATGGAAGTTACGGCTGCATCATGCTACATTACATATGGTGCTGAGGAGACTTGATGAAATAATTTTTTTTAGCTTTTCAACAGTTATTTTAAAGCTGGAATACTTCAATTAAAAGCATTAAAATATTCATGAAAACACATTTATCCAGGCTGCTCCTGGTCATTTGATGATAACCACTTTTATTAAACGTTTATCTGGAAATAGCCTGGAGAGAAACCAATGGACGGCTGATGTGAGTGGAGAAGCACAACAAATCCCTTCACCACCAAATGTCAGAATATATTCATGGGTGACAAAAACATGGAAGTGTAAACAAATTTGCTATTGCAGGGAGCTAAGAATGTCTATTTCAGTGGTTTAATAGAAAACATGAATAACTACTCACCCGACTGCATATTTAAGTGATAGAGGTGAATGGTATTGTTACAAATGATGTCTTTGTGTCCAGGAGGAAGAGTTGCGTACATCCTCCCATATTGATTTCCAATGGAAGTAATGAAAAGGAATAGGCTATTTTTCACCAACTGGCACCTGATGTTTGGTTTGTTTTGCTGCTTTTGCTCAGAATCTGATGAAGATGCTTCCACAGCTTCACTAGAAAGCCTATATGTGTGTGTGCTTGTGTTGTGTGTGTGTGTGTGTGTGTGTGCTTGGTTTGTGTGTAAAGTAAAAGGTCACGGGAATCTTACCTCTGTGAGACTTTGTGCCTGCTTGAATAAATCGTCTCTGCGTCTCTCCGCTTGCCTCACATGGAAGGAGTTGCTCTGACTCTGGATGATGAACACTATCTCCCGCAGGTCTGGACAAACACAAAGGACAGGAGATCTGAGACTGCTCACATTCTGTGAAAAGGGATCGTGGCAATCGATGACCCTCTGCGAGCGAGACAAGATAAGAGACACGCTCTGTATAACTGAGGTGACTTCTGCAATGAAGGGCAGCACTAACAGATTTCTTCAGCTAATCTCTTTTATTGGCTTGGTGATAATAACCACCACATCAAGAGCTTAATTGGCTCGTGGGGAGTATGTAAATGTCACAGCCCAGACTGTGTTACTTAATAAAAGATTAGCAGTCAGATGAGTCTTTCTGCGAGGTGTTCTACCGCCCAAAAGGTTGACACGGCCCAGCTGTCCACTCTTGGCTCAGACACAGAGCTGCATTGTCAATATTACTGAGCATCCTTACTGCTAAGACCAAGGTTAAGGATGCGGCGAGCTCCATAAGGTTCATTTAACTGCTGAATCCATGTTGGCCAAAAGTTTAAGAGCCGTCTTTGAGGTGCTGCTAGCTGCAAGAATCTAGCTTCATGTGAAATCCATTTACAGGGCAGTAATAGTGACAGAGCTCAGTGAAGAATGACATTGGCTGCACAAACAAGCCCACAAAAACCCTGTGGCTCTCACAGGCAATACAATCAAAACTACACCAAAGGAGCAGAGGGGAGTAAATAAAAATATCCTTCTTTTTGTCTCTTGCTCTGCACAATTACATTCGACAAGTCTTAAATCCTGCACGCCGACCTTCATGTCAGAATGAGTGACTGTGACAACAAAAAGCTTTTTCAAGCCTGGGATTTAGAGCCCAGACGCGGCACCCAATATCCAGGTGTGAGGCGAGGGGGAAATTGGATGAGATGTCAGTCTTGCTGCTATGACAGGCGAGTGAGAGGCTCCACAGGACGGAGACGTTCGGGCTTTTTAACGCAGCCTCTCCAATTAATCTGGCCTCAAACAAACATAAGGGGCTCGGCGCCAAACAATCCTCACTTTATCAAGACGTTTTAATTACCTACTTAAGGACCGGTACAGGGGGGGGAAAGGCCATAAAAGGATATACTGTGCCTTGTAAATTACGATTGCCACATAGAGTTTCCCAACGGCGCCTGGCAAAATTTGCTGACTCAGAGGATTTTGGGGTGTTTCCAAACATAGATAAGTAACAACCGCTGCTGACAGGTCCATAATCTTCCCTTTAGAGTAGTTGTGCAAAAGCAATACAAGGGGGAAAGAGGAAGGGGGGAGTGCTGACAATGGCAGGATTAGATGGATCGCCTCCTCTTCCATTACTCTTCTTGTACAGGTTCTGATATTAACACCCGGGTCGGGGTTAGACACCATGTCAGGGTACATTACAGTGTCAGCTCTTTAATTAAGTGTTGGTAGGTGTGTCTCGCCCCTTTGCTCCACTCATAACAAAGATCCCATTGATCGTCAAAACCCTGAGAAGGAGGAGGAAGAGGAGGAGGGAGGGGGGGCAGGGGGGGCGGAATTACTTACTAAAGCCCGGCATGTTCATCTCTCAACAGATCTAACCTCATCGTAGAGCCGAGCTTAGACAGAATAGCCCCACTCCACCTCTAAATGTCCTTCTGCTGAGTTTGCTAAATGAACGACGGTGTGCGACTGTGTGCGTGTGTGTGTGTGTGTGTGTGTGTGCCTGTGTGTGTACTTCTCCTCACATAAAGCGGAGCATTTTGAAGCCCCAGGTGTAGCTGCACCCTGTTGATGTTGCAAAGTAGAGCAATAACACCAGCTGCATGAGACGAGCGGGCGAAGAATCAGATAAGCAGTTTGCCAATCCCTCATTGTGCAGATAATGCGAGCCCTGTGTCAGACCAAAGGAGAGTGTGAGGGTAAAAAAAGAAACTAATTAAGAGTGAATTCACTAGCCTCCGTTCCGCACTAATGGGTTTCGATTAATCATCAAACGGCGGGAACCGCAGAGAAAGGCAAAAATCCTGTTACATTCGCCCTCTTTCATCTCTGTCATTTCATTGTCCTTCTCTCAGGTGACACACACACACACCTTTACGGACTCTCCTCTCCGGTCGTCACACAGACCTTCCCAGGCCGCATGCGCGCGATCGATACGTCTATTTAATTATTGGACAAAGCTTTGAAACGTCACCTCAGGGGTTCAAAGATGCAGCAAAGTTATTTTTGGGAGTTAAATCAGATTAACCAGACATGGGCCTCCACTCAGAAGAATGATGCCCTCAATGGAAAATTGTCCTTTCGTTGCTAGTCTAGGTGGTTGCTAAGGTATTGGAAGTGGAAGCCAATGCACTGGGAGGTGGTTGTTATGAAGAGCTAGATGATTCAGTCTCTTTACTTGTTTATCTGTTGGCAGGATCTTGATGGATTTCAATGAAACTTGTAGGAACATTACATTACGTTCATTTGGCAGATGCTTTTATCCAAAGCGACTTAAATTACGCAGAGGGGGGAGCAATTGAGGGTTCGGCACCTTGCTCAGGGGCACCTCGGCAGGGACTTGAACCGGCCACCCTCCAGTTCCCAAGTGGAAGCTCTACCCACTGAGCTACTGAGGAACAATTGAAATGATCCAGGGAAGAAATAACCCTCAGATAATTTCACCTAAAGAATGTCTGGACCTACCGGACCCAAGTTTTATCGTCATATTGCGCCACATTTTGATGTAATTGGCTGTTAAAGTTGAGTGGGCGTGACTCAATCTACAAAGGAACTCATGAATGAATTTGTCAACTGTAACCAGGCAGAACTGTAGTGGCTACTAGGGAGTTACAAGGTTACTGAGGTGTTATGTGTAGTTGCTGGGGTGTTGCTAGGTCGTTGCTAAGATGTCTGTGGCTGGTTGGTAGTGTGCACAGTGTGTGTGCAGTAGTGCTATCACAACTAATAGTAGGTGCTCAGCAGTAATTTGGGGTGAACGTGTGCGATCAATTATCTAATTACAGGGCAGAGAGCTGGAACAACCTTTGGTTCCAGAGATGCTGCAGAGCACAGCTCCCAGTCATTCAGGGAGATTGTATTTTCTGACAATATGATCATTTGAATGAAAAAAAAAAAAGTCTCGAGCTCGGCTGCCGGTCACCTTGGAATGGATGATTTATTTTGCCAGGCCACCGAAACTAGAATGTATGGGCCTAGTGTCCGTTTATCGCCCCTCACTTGTTCAGTATTCCGCAGAGGCCACTCTATAGATAAAACGAATGGATCAGCCTTGAAATATATTGGATGAAATGTGACTCGGGAGGTTTCTGTCTTTTGCTCTGATCTGATTCGTTTCTCAAAGAATGGAGTCGGCCTCAGTCTGTGTGCGTCTACGTCTGCACACAAACCAGTCGTATTTTTAGGTGCGTGCCCAGGAATGTTGTTTGGACATGAATGTAGTTTGGGGGTTCTTGTATGGCCGGGCCCTGCAGCGTTATCCCCTCATTGACACAAATCAATAGTGACACTTCCTTAGAGCAGGACAGTGGGCGATGCCAAGTGGCAGAGGAGCTGAGATCACACTGACCTCTAGGCTTTCCTGCAGCTGTGTCATCTCCATCAGTATCAGGGAGCAGGTGTGTGTGTGTGTGTGAAGTCACCAGGACCGTCACAGGAATGTTTCATTTTCGCCCGGAGTGTCCCCATCCCCACAGCTAAGCAAACACATTCCATGCCTGTGTAACCAACGGTGCCTACACAAACAATGAATGTGTTACAAACTCTAGGAGAGCAGCATTCTAAATCAATTGGAGAATTGTAAGTGGCACAGTATGAAAGGTTGATCAATAGCGCAATTTCAATGACAAAACTCCGAAAGTCTGAAGGGATGCGACTGTGTGAGCGGGCCATTAGGCTGTTGTGGTAACAATGAAACTGTCAGGACTGATCCAGAGCTCCTTATTGCCAGCACACACTCAGCGATGACACAGAATGTCAATAGCTCATTTCCATAGGCAGCCGGCCCGACTCCCCATCCAGCAACTGATTGTGCTGGTGTAAAACCTGCTACACTCCAATGACTCACATCATTGGACTGCCTGGGACAAGATGGCCTAGAATCATCTTCCTCCTGAAGGAAAAAATAAAAATCCTCTCCTCTACCTCCTCCTTCCTTGCACCTAAACTATGCATTCCAGAGACGGAGAGCTCCACCGAGAATTGGCCTGCAGTTTCCAGACCAAACTAACCATGACCGTCGCACTAGAAAGCATCAGAATTTAATAGCCAATCCACGGATATGCAGCTATATTCAATATGGAAGCCCAGAATTCAATATAACCAAAATGTGGTCTGCGGAGGGTTTGACTTAGCAATATATAAATCATTTTGTTTTACGGACAATCATCCAGCCTGGCACCCGGCTTTTTGCATCACGCAGCAAGTGAAAGGAGAGGATCAATAGAGAGCACGACGTATTTGACTTTAAGAATAGTGCTGAAAATACAAATATCACAAATACAGCTCAGTAAAAGAGCAGAGCAATATAGTAGACAGGAGGAGCAGGAGAGAGAGAGGGAAGCAAAATGAGTTTGCAAACCTCGAGCGATGGAGAGACACACGGAGAGAGTGAGAGAGGGAGGGAGAGGAAGAGGACAAATGCACGAGGGAGCGCCGCCACTGAGAAAAGCCAGTCTCTTGGTAAAAATTAGCTCATTGCAATTCTCTCCGAGCAGTAAAGCAAAAGCACACACATACAAATCAAATGTACACAGGAGATGGAACATCTAAAGCAGGAAAAACGGGTCTGCAAGCGGTGATGATCGCACTCAATAAAGGTTCTCTGGAGTTCACGACTCGACAGACAACTCTGCTCAAGACCAATGAGCGCTGAACTCGGCCTTAAACCTCACTTACAATCAATAATTCAGCACCTTCTGGCAATTAAATGTTAACTCGTTCCAAGTTTGGCTTACGGCTACGCGATTCAATTCCAGACTTTGTATTTGAAAGATGGGTGACACGATCAATCAAAAACAAATTTGCTTTTCATGATTACGGAGAAGCAGAATGTTTTCAGTCGGGGCAATTTACTGTTTCAATTCATTTCTGGCGCGTGGGGGTTGTTTTCATTTAGAAAAATAAAGTCATCTCATGCATGCGGCGGTAAACGATGAGACCGCGCACTTTTGGAATCGGCAGGCGGCCAAGCACTCTCGGCACACGTGTGAGAGGGAAGGAGACGGAAAACAGAAGAATAAAGGGGTTCAACACACAGGGAATGGTGGTCGTTAAGTGGGAAGAGTTCAGTCAACATCTTGTGAACATAGTACTTTCCTGGAGATTCGGCGCCTGAAGTATTTGGCTGCGAGCCACGACATGAATAAAGTATTGCAGCAGAGGGGATAGCAGCCCTGCTTTTCCTGAGCCTAATTATTATTATGGTGATAATCTGATTTAAATTCCAGAATGTTCTGAGGAGATAGCGTTTGCTTTTTGGGGTTCAGCTTTGCTCTACAACTTCAAACTACGCAAGGTGTATGTTTAAAAGGAACAATCACATCCACACCACTGTTTAAAATTGCTATTAGTTTAGTCTATCCTTCATCATGGCGCCAATTCTTTTGTTTGATCGAATGTTCCTTTCCTTTCTTTGTCGGATACATTGATGAACCTTGTTTGGGCTTCATTCCTTCAAAAAAGATCAAAGTGCTTCTTTTCTATTGTGCAGTTTCTATTTTTGCTCTAAGACACGCTGGCAGTGGTCACAAGCAAACTAGGAGAAACCACAGGGAGAGAGGGGGGGGCAGAGGGGGGACGAGAGAGAGAGAGACAGAGAGAGAGAGAGAGAGAGGGAAAAGAAAGAGAGGGGGAGTGCACATTCACAGATTGCAGACCCTCATCCCCACTGTTCTTCTTTTATTCAGTGAGACTCTTGCCCTTCTCATTCATCTGTCTCCCCTGCGTTCGGTGCTAATAAAATTAATGGAATTCACCACGTGACCTTAGCGCACCTGTATCGGGCACATTTACCAGAGCTGAGAAGTGCAGGTGCAGGTAGAAAACCAAGTCCTGATTGTGCAGACAGCAGTGAACAAACAGCCTCACTACAAGCGTGTTTATAAGAATTGCAACCGTGTCCAGATCTGAATCATCTCTGAGCCACAGATCATCTCTGGTTTATGGTTTAATGATCTGATTTCCCCCCCAAAAAATAATTACTACTACTACATTTAATTCATGTTCTGAAAATCAGTAGCGGGTCAATACATACAACAAGAGTCTGCACAATTCCAGGAGTGGAATATTGTGACTTCTAATGCAGTTAATACAGTACAGATATGTGATTTCATTTCCAGGTCTCACTTGGTCTCAGTGTAAAACCCTTGGGGCAGCAGTTCTAATATGAAATCTTGATAGAATTTGTCTCAGAGTTAATCCAGAGGCAGCCAACTGTAATATCTTACTGAGGCGGTACAATAAGAAATAAACCTGTATCAAATCTCTATACCTCTGAAACAACTGCTCTCCAGAAATGGGAAATAAGTGATAAAATGATTTAGATTTGTATCACTAGATACTGATTACATGCACAGCTAAGTGGAATTTACACTAAATGATTAATTATTATTATTTATGATCATTATTATCAAGAATTATGTAAATAGTGTGCTTGAAATATCTCCACCATCTGCTCAGTTATTATCATTTCAACGGGTATCAATAATTTTGTCCAAGCTATGTTCGTCGTTTATTATTTAAGATAATAAGTTAAACTGAAATCCAAAAGTAAAGTGTCAGTTCTATTAAATATGGAATAAAGAATGTTGGCCGCTTTCTTTAGGGGTGCCAACATTTTTAGCCACATCTGTTTGTGCTTTAAGTGCCACTGCACCGCATAGTGTCCATCTTTTCCTGCTCCACTCACAGCTGATCGGCCAAGTCGAGTGTGTTCACTTGATCAATCATTCGCGCCTCCCACCTATTGAACGGCTTGAACACACACTGATTGATCAGGTGGTGGGAAGAGATAGAAAGATTGAGAAGAAATGAGAATTGGTGTTGGTGGAATAGATTTGGTGGGAGTCCAGACCAAACAGGAAGATCAGTTATCTTGATCTACTCCTGCCAGATATTCAATATATTCAAGCAGGCACCATGGTTCTACTGATAAGGTTATACCACACAATAATGGCTCAGGTATAGAATTATGATGTTGCAGATTTTCCACAGTTCATAAACTTTTGCGTCCTTAATCTTGGCCTTCTTGTCCAACAACTAGACCGGTGAGTTAGAACTCTGAACATGGTTGGAAATGCTTTATCATCCAGACTTAAAAGGTTAGAGTAATTGATGTAGCACTTTACATTCATTATTATTCCTTACTGACTTACTGACTCATCTATGCTGACACCTTGCATATAAATCAACATTTTATCTAAACCCCAAGGGTGAGACAGCCAACAGCTTTGGATGATTTGTATTCCTGCGCTGCCCCCTGTGATGCAGCAGAAGTGTTGCTGTAATATAGAGTTTTATCTGAAGTGATTAATGAAATTAATTTGAGAACGGATCAAAAGAGGCTGCAGCATTCAACATATGCAAACTGAAATGTATTTTGTTATTGACTTTTGTTGCGATTGATTGATTGAATTGATGTTTGCGTCTAATAAGATGATGTTACATGCCTGCTGTGCACATTTATCATGCTATATTTCTATGAACCTTTCAGTTTCCATGTAGATTTTTGCCCTGGTTAGACGTGTCACCTATCCTCTTCAAAAGAAACATTGTTTAAGCTGCAGACAATGTGATTATCTCCACTGCTCCTCAAAGGTCACCACTTCCTTCAGCATAAACAACCCCGGTTTTTATTTCATTTCATTTCATGTTCCCTGTACTGTTAAAACAATGGAAGGACCTGTGCCGGTGTGCCGCTTTCATTTATTCATCTTTGAATTTCTGCCCACTAACAATTCTCACAGCGGGCTATCGGAGCTTTTCTGCTGTGACAAAGAGAATTCCAATGGCAGTGCCAGACAGCTCGCTCCATTTTTCAGATATCCGTCCGTTTGTATTTCCCCTCTGTGAATAGGTGCCAAATGAGATCATTATGAAGTTGCTTTTGTGCGCTTTTGCCTCTCTGATGACCCAGTTGAATGAACAGGCAGAGGTCCAGAATGTCTGTCTCCAAACTCCTCGCTCGCAGATGGAACACCCTGTGATTGTATGAGCCACCTGAAGCATGAAAAGCTGGCATATTTGCTCTGCTTATGAAATCAAATCAATGAAAACAAGGGACTGTGTCTGTGGAAACATCTAAAGAGCTCTGAAGATGAATATTAAAACAGGCATAAAAGAAAATGCCCTTTCACTCTTTCCCTATTCTCATTGCTTTTTTAATTTCACACTGTTTCATACTGGTCATCATCTTTCGCTTCGAGATTTCGTATTGATGACCACATTAAACGGTAATGCCTTCCATTCATCGGAGTGTTACAACAGAAAATACTTCGTGGCAGCTTGAACTTTTGAATGTCATCCAAGATTCCAGTCAGTAACTCTGATGCAAGATGATCCAAGTGTCGAGTAACAGACTCCAAAATATGACCCAAATACAGTATGAACAAATGGCACGGACAGAGATTGCAGGAATATTCATACAAATAAACATTTTAAGCAAGTTATTTGCTTGTTTTTATGGCCTTTTTGTGGAAAATAAGACTTACCAAGCTGATTGTTGTGGATGACTTGCATACCATCTTGGTTCTGTAAAGACAAAGAGACTTTTTTAGTATTTACAGCAACAGAAACTTTGCTCAGACATTTCTTTAAAAAAAATGACCTCAATACATATTTTGCTTTGTTTTGCTTAAACATTGACTTATGTAGAAATGGATAATTAAGATTATCTACAATATTTCCTCTTCCTAATCACACATTAAGATGTAATGATGCTAAATGTGGAAGGCCCGTAGGGTTGTTTGGAGAAATAATGGGTAATACTGCACGTCATTAGCCCTCGCTAATTGCGTGGGTTTTGTGCCTGCAGCATTTAAGCTCGGAGCATTCGGCTCAATTAAGGCACTCTGCACCGCTCTACCTCCAGAGCTGTCAGTGCACATAGCAGACCACGGAGGGAAGAAATCAATCACAACCCAAGCAAACTTTGAAGACTTGTCTTTTACCTCCGTCTTCCAGAGGAAATGTTTCGGTCTTGGGAGAGAACGCGCAGGTTCTGGATGTTTCCTGAGCTCTAGAGTACAAGCGGCAGAGTATTAATAGATAATGACAAAGCGAGGCCTGTTTTGATTTATGGCTTCCCCAAGACTAACAATCATTTCCCTGGCAAGCTGTTGTAGCCTTCACAGAGTGCAGCTGAACTAAGTCATAAATTTGCTCTCAGGCGGGTGCGGCACCGTTGGTTACAGGGGAGTTTGGTGGCAGGTTTAGGGGCTACCAATTTATATAATAAGGAAAAATCTCTTTGTTTACCCAATCGTTCTCCTGGACGGCTACCTAGCAACCGTCATGCCTACACATCATCTATTCTTTCTGGGGCGACGACCTGTCATCCCTCAGATATTTATCAAACCCTCAGTACAGCAATCTTGACAAGAGTCTAGTGATCAGGATGTAGGTCAAAACACTCCAAAGTTCTCAGGAGTAGAAGAAGGAGCAGTGATTATGAGCACTTGTCAAACTCTCTGCCTTTCCCTTTTTTAAGGTTATCAGAGGAAAGTCTACACACAGACAGACAAGGTTGCATTGGTGTGTTTTAATTCCGCGAGTAGGAGACGCCCGCTTAATTGCACTTGGTATCACTCTCCATGCCCACAAGGTTTCTGTCTCATCTTATCACACACAAACTACTCCTTTGAAGTCGCTTTGTCAGCTGCAGAGAGACGACACCTTAAGGAAAACAGCGTCTCACAAGTCCGGAGAAGAATACGACTGGTTATCAGATAATTACTCTTATGAAATATTTCCCATCTGAATAAATGGCTCTTCAATGTCACTGTAAAGCGGAAGAAGGGAGGGAGGAAATAGGTAGGAAAAAAAAGGATTCTTGAGATGAAGACGGGAGTTATGAATGACAGCGAACTGACAGCTGCAGCACTTATCAGCCGAGCTCAAGCAACAACACCAGCGTCTCCATTGTGTCTCAACTCCACTCGGAGGCAGAAGGGAAATGAATCACTGCACCCAAACTGCCACTCAGAGAGACTTCAGAGTCCAGCGTGATGAATGAAGTGCTTAGTGAAATGCTGCTAATTACATTGATTTTGGGTTTGTGCACATATTTCAATGCATGCTTTGATGTAACCCTACATTAACCCTACTGTGTTACAGTGGACCGTGACAGCCGGGCTCGGAATGAGAGACTTTCTGTTCTACTGTATGTTCAGGAGTGCTATAATTTAGGTACATGTAATGATTTCCTGTGATAGCCAGAATGACTGACAACTCTCTTAAAATTACATCATTGGTCCTAATTTTCATCACCTCTGTTTTCTAAAGCATATAGGAGAACTACTGTACAGATTTGCATGATGCGATTTCCATTTACGCGTCTACTCTGAAACATCTGCAATGATATAATGTGCCAAGAACACACAGTTGCAGCACTACTATGCACACCGAGTTAAAAAAACCCACCATGTTGGGTACTATGGCTTTAAACACTCCAGCATCGTTAAGTGGCAGATGAATTCACACGTTACTGTATTACAGAAGTCAAGGATTCAACAAAGAAGAAGCTTCCTGTTCCAGTTCTAAATCTTTGGCTTCATTTTACTGGGTGGATTTCTGTCAGTGTGAACCTCAAGTTCGACAACTCTGACAATGTTCGCCTCACACTTTCTACTTTAGCACTTTAAAAATGAAGTAAATGACTAAAAGCATAATATGTCCCCATGAAACTATATATATATATAATAGGACAGACTTTCTACCTCTCTCCATCTCTGGGGCGCCATTTAAAAAACTCCCACAGCTGGCCTACCAGTCCTTCTCTTTCAACTGATCTGATCGTGAGTGACAGGGCAGGTCTAACACCATTTTCTCCATCGCTGAGAGATGAGTGAGTTCTCATCAGAGCTCACTCTTTCTGACCCTACATTCACTAGATGTGCTCTCAGGAGATGCTCTGCTTAATCCCATTTGACAGCAGGCTGGCAGCTGTTTGGGTTCACACACACACACACGGGCACACACACACAGGTGTCCATATGAAAGGGTCACTCTCGCCATCACCCCGCACTTTGATCTCAGCACCAGTGATACCGATACGGACAGACAGACGGACAGATTGCATCCGTCAATACATTTGATCGTGTTCGCGGTGGAACGTCACAACAAACACCTGCTCGTACGGGATGTGATGTGAGCGAGTGTAAAAGCTTCCACTGTGGCGCCGCAGAGGCTTAATGCGTTTGGCGCATACTGAAGGACAGCGATGGAGACCAATCCTTTGATTCCCCGCCTTTGTTTTGGCAGCTCTTCACATGTACATATGAAAAAGCTGGCGCCCTGCCGCCCGTTACATCTCCCGCTCCCCGAGGATACAGATGCACCGCTGAAGTGACCGACCCATCATGTCACATTAGCTTTCTGTTCACTGATGGAAGGAATTATTCAAGGTTGCAGCCGGGCTTTTCTTTATTGTGACATGTGAGGGAAGCGTGTGACGCATACAGAGAGCGTATATGAGCTTTGAAGGCCCGGAGCAGCTAAGGAGCAGTAATGTAAGATTGTTTTACGCTGTAACGTTTACATTATGTAGGGAACAAAATGTTTTCAGGAAAGAGTAGTTCAACTGAAATCTGTCAGTTTCATTTCAAGGAATCTTGGGGATGTGGAGGGTGAGCAGTTGAAAATTAAAATCTTTTTTGGGCTGCTCCTCTATTTCAAGGAGCAAAAACGTATTGGAAAGATTAAAGTTTCCCCTCACAGGTCACTTTTCATACGCAAAGCTAAAGCTTCTGGTGTCAGCGTGATTTGAAAAGTCTCCTGCCTTTGAGAATCACAAAGATATTCTCTTCAGATTCTCTTCAAAGCCGCTTTGCATTTCTTCTGACTGCACTTGGAAATGAGGAAGAGGAAAGAAATGACATAGAAGCGAAGAGAACCTGACGTCTCAGATTGTTCACCTGTTCTCCGTGTTTTCAGCCATTTTCTCTGTGATGTGCAGAGCCAAACGTTTTCGAAGTGACAGGCAAGCCGGCAATCAGGTATCAGCTCCGGGTTCACCAACATCTAACACTTAGAAGCAATTAAACCATGGAAACCTCATTTATAGGATTATTGGATCAGGAGTCACTCTGTATGCTGCACAGGTTCCAATCCTTCAAATTATTACTCATGACACATCTGCAATACTTTCTTGTATAGATCGATCATACAGCAGAGAGATTATATAGATCCGTTTTGTAGACCTCTGCCTTTTATTCAGATTTCACTACAAGCATTAACATTCCTAAGTACACCCGAGAGTGTTACAGCATCTTATGGTGTTATGTTCTAATTCCACTCCCCAGTTGTCATATCAGAGCTCTTAGTGATCTGCAGAAGCACGGCGAGGCTGACAAATATACCGTAATTGAGAACCTGTTGAACAGCGTTTAACATTACAGAGTACCTGTTATTCTGCGCTCATGCACAAGCACAAGGTCCAATTTCTATTCCAGTTTCAGGTGCCGCTTTTCAAGTGTGTACAAAGTGAGCAGCTGCAGCTCCTGGTGGCGTAACTGCTCACTCTGGTCCATCAGCCCTGAGGATCTGAACGCTGCTGCTCAGGCTGTTCGGCGTTAGATCGACACGGTTTGTACATCGATGCTCTTCGTTGTTCACAAATGAAGCGTTTCTTTGCCTCCCGCACTTTAGTAAGGCTCAGGCTTCTCTTTGGTTCATGTTCAGCAGCGTCAGCAGCACCGACTCGTTACCATTTCTTTTCACAGTCAAGCATCGTTTCCCTGATTTGCCTGGATGATCAGGCTGAAAAAGCTCCTTTTATTGCACAGGAAAAAACGGGTCGACAAGAGAACCAACTAGACCGCATTAAAGCCTTGACAGTGGTCCAAATCTGGTTGCTTGGGGCAACAGGCAGCCATTACTGTCAGCCGGTGATGTGATATCAGGTCACAATATGCTCCCTGCTCCAGACATGAGATGATCAGAACAATATAAGGCTTAGAGGAAATGGATTTGTGTCCCGGTGTGGAGAAGCGGATCCTCACTTCCGCACGTCGTTTCTCTTAAAGCCGTTCTGAGCAATAACACACACGTGCAGTCCTGGTACTTTTCAGTTTTTCCATTTGGGAGACTATCAGAGGAAATACTGAATATATAGTGTATATTTTGCTTCCCTGCATTGATCTGACACAAGTAGCATTCGTATTGTACACTGATTGTTTGCAGTTAATCACTAAAATGTTTAAAATCAGGCACAATACTGACTTAAGCTGCAGAGTTTTTGTAGCCTGTGGTACACATTAATACATTCTCTGAAAAGGACGAAGAGTAATTTGACATTTGATACCCGAGCACATTTTACTGCCCAGACTTGTTTATATTTGCTAAAGTAAAAGCATGAATGCGAGAATGTAGTACTTTCCAAAGCACTACAGACATCAGCCTGTGATCTGCTCTAGACTTTGATTGGTCCTGACCAGTCTGAGAACAACAACAAGCTCTCCAAGGAAATGAGCTGCAGTGATTTAGGTTTGACAGCTTTTCACCGCAACAAACAAATCTTTGCAAAATGACGTTAAGCAGAAAACGAATACCACAAATAACAGCCCGCTTTATTGTTCATCCAAACACGATGAGTTGAATTTGTCAAGACGGGACGACTGAATCTGAATGAGGAAATGAGATTCAGTTAAAATCTGAACAGCTTAAAATAAATCTGTGGCGCTCCCGCTGCTGGGAGAAAAGCCTGAAGGTGAACCGACGGAAGGCTTTGGAATATCTACATACACTTAACCTGAAGGGTGAGAGTGTCTCTGTGAACTTTGGGAAGAGGATGGAGGCAGATTAACAAGAAAATGGTTGACTCTGCAGCGCCCCCTACAGGAGGACTTTAGACATGTTCCCATGGCGTGTTCGTGCTTCGCTCTCATTCCATTTCCATTTACACAGCGTTTACCTTTGGAAAAAGCAGGCGCACTCAAGCTGTCGGCTGCTTATGGAGCCCTGAAGCGGCGGATAATCACTGCACCTGTGCGAACTTTTCTAAGTCGTTCTCGGTTTAAAATAATCACAGTCATTAGAGGATTGCGGCGTCTTCAAACGAGAGGCAGAAAGTGAGAAATTACAAGCGATAAAAGAGAGAAAATTACAAAATGATGTCTCCATTTGCTACGATATCGAGTTCCAGGCATAATCTGTTCCAGTTTATCCACAAGTGGAAACAATTAAAATAATGATTTCAAATCTGAAACGTTCATGATGAATGTGTTAACTTTTGATAGCTTCTTTACACACACACAGACACACACAGACACACATCCAAGCTTCAGAACAAGCCTGCAGCGTGGCTGTGTGCTTCAGTGCGTGTGTGTGCATGTGTGAGTAAGGATCTCAGCTTGTGCTCGTCCATATTTTGAGGTTTTACTGACTACACTAGACGTAGAAGGAAGCACGCAGACGGACCGACATGACTGCGAGTGTGTAACTTTTAAAGCAAGACGTGACGCATTTTTGAAAGCCTTAAACTATATACTGTAATTGGACCTGGCTGGAGGGCGAGAAGCTGCAGCAGAAGCTTCAGCCGTGAGTTGTGCTGTGTAAAACATTGCCTCCTCCAGTGTGTGAACGTGAAGGAAATTCCGAGGGCTTTCATAAATCACATAGTTTTACCGCAGCCGCCCTTCCAATTATACGCGTATCTGAACTGTGGGAATTGTTTTGTCCCATCTCCCATCATCCCCACTCTCGTGTCCCCTTCTGCTGCACACTAACACTCTTTCACACTGATAGAATCTACTTGTGTTCATTAATACGTGCAGTTTTGTCATCAGCGAGAAGCTCTTTGGTCGTTGCTTGAGTCGTATAATCACTTACGCGCTGCCGCTGCATATTCAGCCTTATTTATCAGAATGAGATGGTCCTCAGAAGATTGCTGCAATGCTCCGTTATTCTCCCCCAAAAAGTCTCCAGTGATGTTAATGACTCAAAGAATCATAATGGTGGATCTAGTCTATTTATTGCAAATTACATAAACATAGGCCTTGAAACAACTGGCAGCTATTTTCAAAGGCAACCGCAGTAACTGATGTCTTATTCCTCCAAATACTGGATGAAAATCAACTTGCAGGGACTTTTGAATAAAACTTGAAGACGAGGCGGCGAGTTTAAAAAACAAACAACCATATCTGAATAAAACATGACCGATCTTTTCGCGACAAAGGCTCAATATTAATCCAGTGGAATTAATTGCCGTGTTCAGAGGGCACCCTGCCTTTGAGGTAATGCATCACGCCTGTGTTACTCTGACCGCCCGCACGCAATGTTCCACCACTTTCGATACAAAATGGAGCGCTTCCATGACCTCAAAATTAGTATTCCTTATTAATTTGTTCATGCTGTTTTCCAGGAGGGGATCTAAAAAGGAATTTTACACAATAGCTGCATTTGGTGTGAAGGAATTGCTGACTGTGACTAACGCCTGCTTGCAGGTGTCAAACCTTCGTCTCTATCTGCCTCCACTCTAAATATCCAGGGCTGTTCTAGAACGGTCCGTGTGCAGTGAGAACCCCTTGACTGCTGAGGCATTAAAGCCATGTGGCGTGAGGGAAAGGTGGAAGCAGACGAGCGACCACCATGGTCCCGTGGTAACTAGGCAACACCCCCCTGGGCGAGTGCTCGGCAGTGGCAGAGGCACGTCAGGGTCAAGAATAGAATAGAAGAGGAGAAGCAGAAATTTACTTGGAATTCAAATTCAAAATGCCCCTTATAGTCGAAATTCACATTCAAACCGCTATTTGCATGGAGCTAGTTTCACCTGGGGACCTTGTGGGATTCAGGAGTTCGACCCAATGTCCCAGTGTTTTAGTCACACTGGGTAAACAAAAGCCCTTTTACACATTAAGGTCAGTATCACCTGAGATCTAACGTGATTTGTCATAATTGTGGCCGTTTGTTTTGTCATTTTCCCCACCATGTACTGACCATGTGGGCATGAATCAGCTTCTTCTAAATCGGGGTCAAACTTGTCTCTGTTTCATTAATATGCACCTTTCTTTCTCTGCCCCTTCATCACACAAACACACACACACCTGCAGGTTTTCAGCTCGCCTCCAGCCAGAGTCTTCATCATTCTTTGCACGACCCTGAGACAGACGGATCGTGTTGAACACCGAGTTGACAACTGTTTACAATTTCTTTTCATTTTGTCTGTATTGAATCATGATCACGTCTCATATGCATCTTGCTCCCACTCCTTACACTGCTGACAACAAGACAAAGATGAATAATCTCAACAGTGTTTTCAGCTTTTATGATGATGTTCTTTCAGGAAATGTCCCCTTAATTACTGGTTTTCAGACATTCCCTCTAAATACTGCACATTCTGAATCGATATTTTCACTTTTTCCTCATTCTTCTTCTCCTAGATAGAATCAATTAAATCATTTTGGCAGACAGCTGTCCTTAATCCTTCATCCTTCTTTCACAAGAAAACAAAACAACTATTACGAGATGCTGCTTTGCCTGAGCATGTGTGCGTTCTTAAGACGGAACTAATGATCTTACTAATGGGCTTTTTAGAAGAAAACAGAAGTAAATACAGTTTCAAATCTTCTTCTGCAGTTCAAATTAACAGCCTTTCTTCATGAGTGTGTGCTCCTAAAAGTAGTTTCCCCTCTAAATCCTGACTGGAGGTTTGTTGATACCACATTATTTTCCAACGAGATATAATAAATGACAAAGTCACGAGGTGAACATGCCATTGGGGGGATGGAAACGGCTGACACTGGTGAAAAGCAGGACAGTAATTTGCTATTTCTGTGATGCTAAGCACCTCTGCCAGGAGGCTTACTGTCAAAATGATCTCACCAATGAGAAGCAGAATAACTGAATGTGTTAATTATTTACCGAGCAGCGACTTAGAAATAGAACAGCAAGAACATTATCTGGCACCGGGAAGAAAGTCGAGAGGGAGGGGGGGATTTGTTCTGCAGAGCAAATTAAATTGATCCGTTGATTATTCCATTAAAAAAGAATGGGGCGCTCATTTCAGTGGGCCAGGTAATGGATGGTTGGATAAAGGTAAGGAAGGTAATGATAAACAACAATTAAGCAGGGACGAGCGAGAGGGTTGGACTCAATTTATAGCCGCCACAACGAGGTGCGACGTCCTGTGCAATCTGTGCGGCTTGGAGACAGTTTGTGAGTTAAATTCCGCCCACATGTTGAAAAGGTTGGCAACGCTGCCTCATCTCGCCGCCTCATTTTATTTTAGACTGGGAGTTGTGATTGTGTCCATAAATGGGTACCTGCACCTGGAGCGAGAACAGAGAGCCATTAGGTATTTTTAAAGCTGCTTCATGGAGCAAAAGAGGGAGGGAAACAACTTACTAACACAGATGTAATCACAATGCAGGCAGAGCTCGGATCACGGGGACTATTTTTTAATGCAATTGGCTCTGTGTGACTGTTTTGTCCCTGAAAACAAAATGAGCTGAAACACCCGGTAATTACTGTTCATCATTACTTTATTAGAGCCCAGTGCAGAGTTCAAATACGTGCATGTTTGTCAAATGTAGCAGAAAACGGTCGTTCTGGCGACCGTAGAGGTGTGGACGGGATGTGGCTGATTTTAATCACCCCAGTGTGAATCGCCTGATATGGAGTTACGAGCCGACGCGTCGCCACTCATCTTATGCGTGACTTTCCCCGCGGCTCTTCTCACTTAAATGACCCCCACTTAAGTCAGTAACCATGAATGGGGCTCTGAGTTTCCTCACCCTGTCAGGCTTTTCAACACTTCCGGACACAGAAATCACATTTTAATGCCAGGTGTGAATGGGAGCATAATGTCCGAGTCGGTTCTTACCTGTGAGCCTTTTCCCGAGCTGCCGGTGGCAAAGTAGACGTGAACTGTAAGAAGAAAAGGAGAAAAGTCACCAAACAAGAAGATGAAACAAACGCATCTCTAAGCAGAGACCGTCTCCTTCAGACATCCATCTAACTAAAAGCTGCCACACAAAGGCCAGCATAAAAGAACTTCATGTTTTAATTTAGGAGGGAAAACATGGGAGGGGATAAGAGGACACCAAAGAGCCTAATTCCTTCATGCTGAGTCTGTGCTCCATTCCACCTTTCATCCATCCACATTAATAATTAGAGCCCAGAGAGCTTCTATCCAATTACATTGCCATTGATTCTGAGACGGGAAAGTCTTCGCAGAGAGATGACCGGGATTTTAAATCAATACATCAAAACAATAGTATCAATGGAAAAGAAATTATATGGCCGCCTCTATTAAATCAGGCAGCTTCAGTCAAACATCATTTGGCGTTAAATCTGACTTTGATTAGGTGACAGAGCTGTAGAGTTAAATTCCTTCCCTGCCTCTCCGCAGAAGCCATTAGAGAGCAACTGAGTGTGCTGATTAAAAACTAAAAGCAATAATAGACACATTTTATAATAATGAACCAACAGACTGCCAGATGACATCCACTATCTCATACATTAAGTATAAGGCAAAAGTCCGATATAAATGCAGATATTTCAGAGTGCCAAGACAACATTTCCATAACTATACTTTTATGACCCAATCTGCTGTAAACTGGTGAGAAATGAATGCAGGAATTAGGCGGAAACTCTCTTCTTAAATTATTTAAAGAGGGCTGTTAACTTCAAAACACTTGGGTGGGTGAAGCCTGGAGTAAAAGTGCCACTTCAAAACAAACAAATCATATAATGAGCCTTATTATATTAGCCATTAAGCATGCGGACTAAAGAATGCATGCCCCTTTTCGTACACAAAACTGAATTAAAAAACAAACTACTAAGTGTGACACACATTTCCCTTCGTCGACACATCTTAACTGCACCAGAAAATACTAAAATACGGAGTAAGCAGTTATGTTGGCCCCAACTATTCAAGTATACAAAAAGTAATTAGTTACGTTGAACTGTTTTCTTTTTCTCTTCAATTATGTAGACGTTACAAACGGTGCATTGTAGCCTCCATTAATGCACATGTTTCTGTCTGACGTCCACATAATGTACAATTAGTGCAGAGCTCACAGTCGACAACATGTTCAACAAATGAGAGGTGTGGCAGCACTTTGATTGGACGATTGTTTGAGGCTTGTATTTTTGAGACGACCGTTATTTGACGTATGTGTGTATTCTCATTAACTGAAACACCGTTCTGTAGAATCAGTTTGTGTCCCAAAAACAATTCAGAGACACCGATGATATTGTATTACAAGCCTGTAATCACACACACAGCATGTAGTTCATTTGTTCCATAGAGGCCAATGTTACTCTGCTGCTTGCTGGACATTCTACAGTATGAGTTGAGACATCGGTCAGACTCAGAAGCTGATCCACACAACGTTAAGACACTTGCAGACTCGAAAATGTGCTCTATCTCACAGAACAAGTGATTTACATTGACACTGTCTCACTTTTTAATTAACAATGAGAAGATACCAGGATTACACTGTGATGTATTGTGAGGGATTCCAGTTTCTACAAGTATGAAAAATGCAGCATCTGACATCAAACCAAGCATCCTATAGGAATACGTTTAATTTTACGACACATTCAGCTGCATCTGCTCAAACATCACATCCACTTCCCGTCTCCATGTGGCCCTGGAGAGGACAATACAAAGACACGGCGCAGGGAGCCAGGGACTTCACCCTCCATAATGTCACCAGTTCTGATGGGAGCGACTCCATCCTCAACTCGCATAATCAAGTTTGTTGTTTCCCACCATGTTTTCATTTGGGTCGCACTGAGGGAAATGTGCCCCCTTTGATTCGCCTAACTTTACATGATGAAAGCTCGGAAATCTACGCTGAATGCTTTTCAACAAGCTGCTCAATTTACAATGTCAATGTGCTGAAAGCACCAGTCCAATGCAGTTAGGGGAGAAATGCTGCTCTGAGAACAATGGAGGGGGAACAGGCTGCATAACAAGAGGGTGTAAAGAAGCCGTCATCATAAAAAATATGGATATGTGACAGTGAAATGGAATAAAGGAATGAGCTTCGAGCCTTTTCTGCAAAGTAGAACCACATCTATAATGTTACAAAAAGCTGACAAAAATACAAAAAGAAGTCTGTAGATATATATGAAGAGGTAACTGTCAGACGCATTGATACAATAAGGAGCCGTGACATGAGTATTTAAAGGACAGACACTGTCATCACATCACTCATCCTAATGACTCGACGGGTCGTTAAAATTTAACGATCACGTTAAAAAAAAAAAGATCATAAAATCAGTCTTGCTTCACACACAGAATGTCTGCAGAGATTTTATCTTATATCCCTGCATAGATTAACAAAGAGATGGGGTGGAGCTATCGACTACATTGATTGGTGGCAACGATGGCAACTTTACAGTTAACATGTTTGGGCAGGGAGTTAGGGAACATTGGGCCTCGATCAACCACGTGTGAATGAATTTGTTCTTATTCGTGGATCTTATAAGCGCTTTCATTGAGTCTTGCTCTCGGCTCAATGGTTTCCTTTGTGAATGAGAGACCAAATTGGGAGACAAGAGGATATTGTCGAAAGAATGATGAGACAGTGTGGGTGAGACACGGTCTGATCTTACTATAGACGAACAACTTCTGGTTCTGCTTCTCTCTTAAATTATGAATGTGGTTTCAATAAGTGAGTTGTGAGTTGAGGAATACTTATATTTATACATTTCTGTAATGGTTAGTTCTCCATTTGCAAAATGAATGGGGTAATGTTGAGTAGTAGTAATAGTATCTCCAGCCCGTATTTGAAATCCAAAAGCAGCAGCACACTTTCTTTGGTGCTCCGTTCCTTTTCAGACATGCATAAGATTTCCATAAACAGCCCAGCATCAGCTGAGCTCAAGACATCCGGGGATGCAAAACTTTGCAGTCCTGGTGTTAAGTTGTGCTGCATTGAGTAAATAACCCCCTTAGTGAGAACACAGATGGGCTTTGCTCCATCCTTGTAAAAATAGCTGCATGAAAGACTGGCACAGATCACAGATGGGGTGATGCTTGCACTGCACATACAGGTGTAATAATAGAATCGGATTTGTATTTTTGAAAACTCTTCTCCCAAACGTTCTCATGTGGAAGGCGCCGGCTTCATCCGGTGTTCTGATTCTAGCACCGCTAGCAGCCATTCAGACCCCATACTGGCAGCTCCTAACCCAGTTAACTGAGCGCTGGAGCTCTCCAGACGCCATATCCTCCTTTTTAAATACATTAAACATGAAATACATATCTCTTAAATCTATTCTCCTTTCTTTCACGCCTGCTGCTGAAGTGTACACTCTCATCAGGAGCTATAATATCACTATGACAACTATTACTACGAATCTCAATGCGCTTTGAGAATCGCACAATAAACTCTCGTCAAACATGAATATGCGTCACCTTCATAAAGACACCGATCGACCTACTCTGCTATTATGGCTGGAAACTCCATTAGCTGCTGTGTGATTATCCAGGAAACGGTCACAGGCAGCTGGGTGAGTAGAACAGTTTTCCCCTCAAAAGCTTGTTTCAGCTCAAGCACCCCCAGACCGTCAGGGAGATAAAAATCCCCCCAGCTTAGCCTGAGTCTGGCAGCAAACCCCTGGGGGAAATCTTAAAAGGGTACCAGGACCACTTCAACCTGAAGCCACAGCAGCTCCTGGACCCCGAGGTCATCTTAGAATCACAGACCTGATCTCGTCTACCACACGGAACAACCACTCTGCACCCGGGGGACAAAAGTAAACGTGGCTACTTCTTCCTCTTCCCCAAATTTGTAACCATAGGTGACGGTCAGAGAGTGAGAGAATGCCCGGTTAATCCTCAGCTTTGCTTTGAGGCTCAGCTCCCTCTTCACTATAATCACCCGCATCAATCTCACGACCCCGTTCACGGTCACAGCGGAGTTACAGCTGCTGCCCGTAACTTCTCACATGCAGGCAAAGATGACAAACTGTCTCGTTACGCCGTTGTTGGTATACTGTGAAAAGGTCACTGACCGACGAGGAAATATGAACAAGAATATGTCAGCTTATTTAATGAGGCCATAAATTTAGGAGGCGTTGGCAAGCAGACAGACGCCACTAAAGTCATACTCCAGCAATTTTACATCCAAACTACTTTGCTGACAGTTTACTTTGTAAACTGTGGCATAGTAGAGATGTTTGGTGTTCACTTACAAGGTCTTTAAGCCTTTGAGTGAAACCTTATGGATTGATCCTTGTGCTAAACACACAGAAAAGCCTCATTCTATGTGAAATAATAAGTTTAGTGTAATACAAATATGTTCATTACTGCCTCATAAAGTGTTTACCTATGACATTTCACCCTGAAATGTGTATGTCAAGCATGAAGAAGAGACTGAGAGAATGCTGCAGAGTAACACGTTCAGGGTATTGTATGGAAAATAACATCCAGAGAAAATTGATTTTACAAGGTGTTCTGGTCATTTTAGTTCTATTACTGTTCACACAGCTCTATTTGGAGACAGAAAGCGAATGCATTCAGCTTTTATTGAGGTGTGCATGGCCTCTATCCTTCAACTGTAGAAGTGGTAGTACAGGGATTCACTCAAAGACATAGAGATCTGGTGAATGAATGCCAAATAACTCAAGGATGCGTCAACAAAATAAACAATATCACTGATCTAGGACGGATCATGACATTTTGCTGGAGTATCATTCTGATATCTGAACAGTTTTTAGTGTTTCGCTGCGCTCAAAACATGTAAATGGCTATAGAAATTATGTATCGAGTTCAGAGTTCAGAATTTGGAATGTACAGAACACATCCCCCTCCAAATATCATATTGTGGTGAAGTTGGATTGGTTTTGAATGAAGAGCAGGCATCAGTGTGTGGGCAGCGGCTGAAATCGGGACCCTGACAGAAATGGTGCCTCAAACTAAGAGTGCACTGCGACACACTCCAGCGCACAGCAGAAATTAATGTCCGATTAAGCCACATGAAGGTTGCCCTAATGTCAACATACTGGACACCCTCCAGACCTCTGCTGCACAGCCATATTAGGCCATAAATATTACATACAGCCGAGTGGACAAAGTGCATCCCTGTCAGAATCTGAAGCTCACCGAAATGCACTCGACTTAAAGCCAAAAAGGACAAAGAGCTTTCGCTGTTGTCCAGGTAACGGATGGCTGACGGCTGTGACCGTCAGCTCAGCCCAAACTCCTGACTGAATGTGCTTTTTGAATTTTGAATGTGCTGCACTTCAACACATAATCAATACGTCCCTCATCAACCGTCGCTCCAGTGCATTAAAGGAATGCTTCTTTAAACGCGGCTCGACATATTGGCATCCTTGAATGTCGGCGCTGAGGCAAACATTTTATGTTCAGCGCACGTCATCAGTGTAATTTAGGTTATCTGAATTTCACCTACACTTAAGCAGACTATTCAACATGGGTTTGACAGTGACAAGGCTACAGAACACACATTTGTGAGTAGTATGTGAGAAACGTATTCCAACAATCCCACACATAACAAGTGAAGAGCGTTAGATAAATATAAAGAGGCAGGCAGAAGGGAATTTTACCCGGCTGCATTTTATTATTTTCCCACTCTTCTTAAGCAGGCTGAACACTGCCCATTTTTCATTAGAGCTTTTGCAAATCCCTGTGTACTTAGAATCCTTTACGTTCTGACAGTCTCCAGTCAGAGGGGAACACTCTCCTGCACTCTGCATTTACGTGACTCATCTCTTTTCTATTCAGGTGTGGACGTGTAGTGAGCCGTTGTAATTTTGGTCACTCGCTGCAATTTCCTCCATCCGCTGCCATCACGGCGCGCCACTGTGACACCAACCAATTCTGAGTACACTCACTGCATCCCGCGCATTACATATGCATGGTTATACACCGTTACCAATTTGTTTGGGGACACCTGCATAATCCAATCCAGCACGAGTCTCCTTCAATGGGATCACCCTTTGTGAAGGATGGAGCTTTTGTTGTGGTTTGTAATGCATTGTATTTTGTTGTGGTGTTGTACAGGACTGCATCATTTCATCATAGGGGCAGAGTGTTACAAATACCTTTAACTATGATGAAATCTGATACAAGGCTACAAAACATGATTACAAAAAGGCTATAAAGGTGCATCAACACAAAAAAACACAAAAACTGAGCATTAGAAGCTTCACAACAAAGATGTGATTGTATGCAGGGCTGTTGTATTGAGTTACACTGGGTTGTACAAGTATATCTACTTAACTAGTACATTGATATATGATAGATGTCATTACGTATGCATAGTCATACACTGAGCCACCAGATTAATTAGGTACACCAATGGGACGGGCATTGATTCAATTCTTTGTTCACGTTGGACACAGTGATGGTGTGCGGCGTACAGAGCATCTTCATATGATGCCACATGAAAAGCTGGACGAACAACACGCGGTCCCACCAACGCATTGTCAAAAATGTTTTGATCACAACAGTGTGAAACTGTTATTTTATGTGCAGCTGTGGGGTGTTCCCGAAAACAAGCGATTCCTCAGTTTGACGACTGTAAAAGGAAAGAAGAAGAACAAACGCGATTTCGTTCAGACAGATGGCAGACAGCTCGGCGGGCAGCCAAGTCCGGAACAGATATAAGCTGGATGATTCTGTTCTGGGTTGCTATAGCAGACTGACAGCTCTGGATGGAGTTGTTTGTTAATGTCTAATGAGCTGGATGGACAGCAGGATAGAGGAGACACTGAGAGGACACCTATTCCTCAGCTAACAGACGCAGGCACCTAGGAGGCCCAACGAGGGCCAACTGGGAACAGAGCTCCGACAGACGCTGCCGGAGACCCTCCTTGATTACAGAGACACTGTGAGTTTGGGAACACAGACACACAACTCAGGCTGTTGTTGGGGTCTCACTTCAAATTCTCTACTGGTTGAAAACATAGATCAATTGGTGACTAAGTAGAGGACTGTCCTCATTAACGGATCAAGAAAACAGCTGAGGACAAGCAACACTTTCATGTCGGTGTAGCAGAGAAACTAGCACACAGACTGCCAACACCACCTTCGTCATTTCCGCCACCTTCATCACTCTGTCTGGCTCGTGTTGAACTCTCAGCGTGCAGGTCCATTAATATGACGTCCTCTATTCAGAAAGCCAGAGGCTATAATGTATTGTGTGCATGTTGTTTCGGGATGCAATAGATAGTTGAAGTGTCCCCATTAAAATGGTAGCTGAGTTGACTGAAACACACACACACACACACACACACACACACACAGTACACTGACTCACTCCATTTCTCCCAGCGTGACACCCTGACATGACACATTTGCTGCACCGTGTGTATGTATATATACTGAATATAATGTTTTTCCCAGAGAGCAGTTCTATCTTTGGCAACTCCGAGTGGTGTTGTGCTTTTAATGCGCTGCTGTTCCTGAGGAAACAACTTGGATTCGCCATTGAAGCAATTAAATGCGCGTCGAAACATTACGCGTTTAAATACACTTATCTGTGTCGAACCATAACTTGTCATGGTGCTGCGAAAAACACTGTTGAGTATTATTTACAGGCGTTTCC
Organism: Genypterus blacodes; assembly: GCF_046128005.1. Taxonomy (NCBI): domain Eukaryota; kingdom Metazoa; phylum Chordata; class Actinopteri; order Ophidiiformes; family Ophidiidae; genus Genypterus; species Genypterus blacodes. The sequence goes on from NW_027466845.1 coordinate 3,114,836, forward strand.
TTGACTAGGAGCAAAAACAGGAGTGAACCTCTGTAAAATCCTATATTTTATCTGAAACTGTTCACATTTCGACACAAAATAACTGAAAAATAGCACTTTCTAACGCTTACAGTATCTGTTTGAGCCGTCGCTATGTCACCGGGAAGCGACTTGGAGCAGCTCGCGGACACAACACACATTCATTCCGCATAAAGTGTTTCTCTTTCTCAACGCTTCGCGTGTTTCGTTCGAACGCAAACTTCCCCAGTCGCTGGTCTCGGTGAACACACACACACAGACACACAGCAACCGGTATGTGCGGATCTCTTCTCTCTCTCAACTCCTCAGGAAGTTCAGGGCGAACCATGGCTGCACACACGCACGTACACACACACGCACTCACGCAGACTTCTGAAACAGTTATGGACACGCAGAGGGGGAGAGCTCGTTCCTTCTGTCGGCTGGAAACGGCGTCTCCAGCGCTCACACCGAGCTCACCTCTCAGTTAAAAACACTTTGCCCTCCCCCGTGAGTGTGTGTGTGTGTCGTTACGTCCCACCCAGCTGCCTCTGACACAAGGATTACAAAGTAAAGTAAGTACTTACAGAAGGAGAGAAGAATCAAACAGCCTGCTACTTTGTGCCCGAGTGGAGGCTTGTTGGAGATCATCCTGCGGAGGTGTGGGAGCAGGAGGCTCGCCGTGCATGAGCTCTCTGGCGGGGGTTTAAAGACAGACAACACTGGGCTTCCCCTTCACGCAGGCACAGGGAAAACGGGGAGTGGGTCTCTGGCTGCTGGTGGCATCCCCGCTTTCTGTGCGAGGCGCATGGACGCCCTCTACCGGCCACAGCGCCTCACTGAATCCGGTCAGCGGGAGAGCTCGAGGCGAAAAGTCACTCATCTTCTAAAATCAAATAAGATGAGATTGAATAAATAAATAATGTAAAGATTTAATTGGAATAGGTAATAACAATAAATCGGTGCAGGCATTTCATAGTGGATGTTATGGCTTGTCATAGCAACATAAGCAAAGCTGTAATCATACATGTAGAAATATGTTTAAAGGCTGTATATGTACAATCAACATTTTATTGTAACATATACTTGTACTTGTTTACTTTCTGCCCCTGTATCAAAGATCAAGTGCGATGGCTTCTTTCCAGGTGCCAATAAGCACCGTTTACTTACTGGAACACTGTCAGAAACATTCTCTCTTAAGTACAGTATGTAACTAAACAGGATTTATCTAGAATTTGCTGAACATCCTGATAGGAATCTATAAATTGCTCTGTTCCATGTAAGTGTGTGATTACGCCATGTCAGGAAGCGTGTACACATATAAATGGAATGCGGCCATTATTACCTGTCAAATGTCTGCACTGAAAGCCCTCTACAGCTGTGGAGACCAGAGGGGGATGGGCTCAGATAAGCTGCACTTCCTGCTTTCAAGCCAAGAACACATGCACTCAAACACACACACACACACACACACACACACACACACACACACACACACACACACACACATACACACACACACACACACACACACACACACCTCTTTCTATATAAGTAGGAGTTAGTGGTAGAGCATTTGTAAGGTAAATAAGCCTAAATATTTGGTTTTAGATTTGGACCCTTTGTCTGTTTTCTCTTACAGGTGAACTCATCTTTCTTGCTTGTCTGTTTGCCTCATTTCAAACAATACATGAAGGCAGCGTTTCTTCAGATCTGCCTCGACAGTTCAGTTCAGATTTGTGAGAATGAACAAATCTCTGCCAGAGCGAGAAACGAAAACCAAGGCAGCGCCGCGTCGGATTTTCCTCAGAGTGACAGTAAATGAAAGATCTCATTTGTGGATACGGTGACAGTTTGTTTGCTTTGTTACAAAGACAAAGTTTGCTTTTCTGGTTCATGCTTGTGGACAAACAACAAAGTCTGTCTCAAGTTCAGTGCCACGGCAGCAGCTTCTGTCTGATTCAAGCTTCAGCCTTGCAGGTTGTGATTTAATCATGCTCATTACTTCTGATGAACTATTTGAGAACAACACCTATATCACAATTACGACACATCTGGCCTTATTTGGTGGCACGTTGTTGCCCCCTTCTTGTGATGTCATCAAAACGTCTATACATTACTTAACCATACATTTAAGAACAATATGATTGATTTGATCCTCTAGTTCATCTCTGGCTCTTCCGTCCTTCGCTGAATTTTCACTTAAATACCACGTTTCTCCTCCACACTGGGTGGAACTCAAACGTGTGGCTTTGTGGATCGCTGTGACCTATAATTAAGATGTTTCCCATCCAGAAGCCACTCAGCCTTCCGTGTGTAAATTACCCTCCTATTTATCCATCTAAAGGTTGGTTTCCTTCGCTGAACTTAACTGAATAATTCATGCTTCCAACTGCTTTGAATGCATGTGGATATTTAGGTAATAGGGTATAAGGCCAACTGCTGTTAGTCAATGCAATTAAATATGAATGCATTGTTTACGCCCTTGCCTGAATTACTCCTCTAATTATTGTTTGGTAACATTTCATTATATGCCATCATGCCTGCCCAGTAACACTAAGGCCGCTGAAGAACGGATGATAATTGGCGAGTTTCGTATGAGTTCTATGAGGCCACATAGTGATCCACCAAAATGTAAACGTCATGTTGACAATGTAGTCGACGAGCTGCGCAAAATGCATTTGTATGCACGCGCAACACTCATCATTTATTCCCTCTGTCTGTCTGTCCTCTCTGGACGTTATACTTGAAATGCACAGCCGAGCCGCCTGTGTTCACAGCTGTCAAACGCAATAAACTGTTACTCCTCTGGTTATTTATATTAGTGGAAGGTGATCCGATCACGCACCGTGGCGGCGTCTGTCTTCCTTATGTTACCCTGGCCAGGCAGCATTTAAAGGCACAAACCCGCAGCGTCAGATGGACTTTAATTTGGTCACATCTTCAGAGCTGTAAAGCGGGGAGAGAGAAGAGTGGAGAAGTGGAGGAAGCTTAATATGATTCATCTGACAAACAATAGAGTTCAATATACTGGGAGAATTCTATTGGTGGTGTAGAATGTAAGAGAACACTTATATCCTATATTCAGGGATGCCACGGTGATGTTGTGGGTTTGTAGGTTAGGTTTTGTGAGTATCTGTGAAAGTAATGACCTCATAAATACCTCAGCTCTCAATTAAAGTGTAATGGTGTACAAACATCTTCCTTTTGCTTTACACCTTAGTCCAGTGTTTTTGTTAGAGCGTAGGTCTCAGGAACACTATGGAAAGCGAGCACCACCCCACTGTCTCGAGTCATAAATGTTAAAGTGATCACTGCAGCTCAGGTCCGCAGCCCCGTTTCCATCTCTCCTCCCTCCTCCATCTGTGAGACCCGAACAGTTTTGTGTGGCAAAAATGCAAATGGCAGCAGCCTGAAGTTTGTGTAACTGCACTCAGGGAAGCATTTAGTTCAGGTTGTTTGGCTCCTTCTCGTTTGAGGAGCTGTGCCTCCCGCAAACCTGCAAAACCCTCCAGGGGAACGCTTGTAATGGTTTATGTGAATTCATGGGGACATTGTGCTCATTGTCACATTTTCTGTTTCTATAGTACCTCCATCTGGAGCCTTTAATATGGTGGACAGCCAGCGATGTAAAATCTGCACCCACAGCTGCCAAATCATAGAGAAAGAGTTTTGTTGTAAAAATGTTCACATATCAAGACAAACTGGTTTTCTGCAGACGCGTTCATTTTAACACAGTACTTTTGCACATTTATAGTACAATAAATGTTAACTGGCAGCTGTTTAGTCTTGAGGATGTTCCGAGCTTGTTCCCACTCACATGAACCTTAGGTGACCCCAGGTGTGAACGACTCTCAGAGGAGTGATGAACAGCAAACAGCTCCAGTCCAGTTTCCATCAAGCGCTGCAAGATATCCAACAACCTTCATAAACACGACAGCTGTGAATTATATCTGTCAGGTCCGTTATGGAGCCGGACGGGGAGCACTGGACCGTTCTTATGTGTTCAATTTGCAAAGTGAATCCAGTTAAAATCATCACCTTATCGATTTCCATTTATATTCGAAAAAGAGGAGCTGCAGAAGGGATTTCAAAGCTCTCAGATAAATGAGATGAATGGGTCAAAGAGGCTGCACATAATTGCGTTGCTTCAGCAGTTGCAGTATATATTGCTCATAATGGGATGTTGTTTTTTCAGATTGTTCCTTTGGTGTAGCTCTTCAGTGGAGCTCTTATTGTCTTTTCTGCCAACTCCGTTTTCTCAGCGCTTCATACGAAAGGATCGATACCAGCAGGGGGTCCAGGTCATGAAGGGTGCATTGGTGGATCCCCATTATCAACGCTCTTCAGGCTGCAATGGTTCAATAGCTCGTTAGTCTGCTGGAAACTTTCACGACAGAATCTGAAACACAGAAGAAGGTATTCGTACTCTGTATATTCAATTCCTCACAGAGATAAATGTGCATCTTTATTTTTGCAAAGGTTCTAACTCACCCTTTCTTTCGTTCCTCACATTTCATTTTCCTCAACGTCTGTGTCCCTGATAGACGGCAGAGGAAGTCTTTGCTCGCCACGCGTCTCCTCTGACTGCAATTATGCCACAAAATGAACAGGGAAAGGTCAGTTTGGGTTCAACGTCTGGAGTGGGGAGCGAGAGAAGAACCCTGCTGAGCTCAGATAATCATTTATGGAGTAAAGCAAACATTCATTATTAACACCTAGTACTTACCTTAGCTCCACGCCTGTCAATCTCAGCCCCGTCAGGATCAGTGGAATCAGTAAGGCGTGATTTTGCATTCAGAAATTTGTGAACCGGCATACTGAGGGGATCAATCAAAACCTCATAGGGGACAGCGGGATGCATCCAGGAAGAGGAGATGTGAACATTCCATCTCTCAGATTGACCAAATGTTCCTGTGGAGAACAAACGTGCCACATTTATGTTTACCCAAATTGCACTGCAGGACACGGCCACTTCTTACAGACGTCTGGATTCATTTTGTGTCATTTCTCTCAGGTGTTCTGTCCTACTGTGCAAAACATCCCCTGCAGCCTGGAGAACAACTGAGACTGTTTTCAAAAGGTAAATCATTTTGAAACTTGAAACACAACCAAGACAAAACCTTCTGAGACAAAAAAACAACAACAACAAAAAGCTGCAATGACGCAAATGAGACGATGAAAGACAATGAAATATTTAAATATGGTATTGATATAACTGAATTGCTTTTTAAGGTTGCAGTGAACAAAAGATCAGAGCCTTTGTTGTTTCTGAAGAGGGCTGGAATTTATGAGATGTGTGTGGAATGTTAAGGAAATTCCAATCTGTGTGTTTAGATGACAAACATTCCATAAATTCAAAGACTTGAGAACATCCAAGTCCATGTGCTTTTGTATTACTGTGTTCATGTTAGCTACGTATATCCAGTATGTTCCAGATGTAAGGAAAATTCGTACCTGGAAGTGTAAATGTTAAGCACGAGAGAAAAGGCCTCAAACAAGAGCAAACAGCAGAGACAGACGTGAAACATAAAGGTCACAATTTTCACATACAGCAGTGCGGAAATCAGATCAATCATAGATTCTTTCCCTGGCACATGTAATGTGTGTTCTGTTCTGTTCTGGCAGACGGCTCGGTATGAGGTCAGACTCTCTTGTTATTCCTGAGAGTTCCACCTTCCAAACGCCGTAACGTGGTTGAGATTAATGTTGTTTGCTTGAACATTAATAATTTCAAAAACAAGAGAAGTGACAAATACTAAATGACACCCACCGACAAACTCTCCACAGGCACTCCAGAGGCGCACAGTGCCGTCTGTGGATGAGGTAAGAACCACTTGATCACTGTCAACAATCTGCAAGCTGGAGCCAGAGTAAAGAGACGTGAGACAAAATGGAAGAAGGCGTTTCTGACAGAACTCTCTACATCATCCGCTGTATTGTTGCGTTGGCTGGCAGACGCACCACAGGCGGCAGCTCACCTATTAATGATTTGGTTGTCTATTTAAGATAACACGCACACGGCTCACATGCGGTCTCTGCTAGGCTCTCTACTCTCTGAACTAATACCGCCCGAGCCTGAGAATGATCCATTCCACTGCATATACTGTATGTCCTTGGGTGGTTTAGAGTTTTCAATAAAAGTGACAACCACAACATATAGTCCTATTTTCCTACAGCTACTGGATAGTTCGATATCCCAGGAAGAGTTAGTTACAGAAATAACAAAAACCCCTGGTGTGGATGAATGCTGTGTATTTCACATACCCTGTTACTTTGTTGGTGTGGGCCCGCCACATGTATTCAGCTGTAAACAACAAAGGAAAGTACTCAATTTACATGTTTGATAGACTTAAGATTACAGTATAACATAGGTATGGTATCGTACCTCTTGGTTGTTTGGGCTGAGGCTTGAGAGTAAATTTCTCCGTGTTGTAAACGTGGATGTAACCGATGTGGTCGGCTGCATACAACAACGTGTCCCCACCTCCTTTAGCCATTTTTATTATCTTTTGTTGGAATCTGGACTGGTAATGTGAAATACATGGCAAACATTAGACCAAGCCCAAAAAAACACACATTTGTTATTTTTCCATAATAATAATAATAAAAAGGACAGAATCACAATTGCGGCGCAGTTACCTTCCTGCAGTGAGACATAATGGCTGGTATGTAATGCCCAGAATAAAGTAATCACATGATGTGTCCTCTGTATGTGGCTGTAGATGCGTTGCTAGGCTACAAGAGATTTTTCCATTTTCTTTATGTGTACTGCGTTTTATAGGTGGATGTTTCATTTCTGCTTGGAGGAGGACGCAACGCTGCTCCCGTCGACCCCAATTTCCCCCCATCGCCCGGTATTAAAGGGCCGTGCTTTGCCTGTGGCTGGGAGGAAGGTAACTGATCACCATCCAGAGCCCAGACACAGGCGCAGCATGAATTCTTTTACCGTTGAACAAGCTATTTGCTGGTGAGAGACGGAAAGTTAAAACGAGTTTCCTATCGCTCCATAAGTGAAAAGTTTTGTCTTGTTAAATATCTTACGGCTTTGAAGCTGCTCACAAACTTTCCTCCGGCGTGCACATTCCAGAGATTTACACAACCTTGGGAGAGAGAAAACAATCTGTTAGTACCGTTTTGTTAAACACTGTGCAGTCTTGCGTTCTCATTAATGCTGTTCATGACACTGACCCTTGACTCCAGATGACAGGAGAATTGTAGCTGATGGAAATTGCTGTAATTTGGGCTTCTTCAGGAAAACGATGCTTGGAATGCTTGTATCCAACCCTGGTTTACAGACAAATACAAGACAAATAAAGTAAGAGAAGCAACTCCTTTAGCAGCTGATTGCAGGATTTACTTCGAGTGTGTGAAGCCACCTTGGTGTTCAGGCAGAAGGGAGCTACCAAAGCGGCACTGTGTATGTCCAGAAACTGCATTCCACACGATAATCTCTCCATCATAGCTGCTGGTGGCCAGGAGTGTCGGGGGACACTGTGCTATGCAAAGTATGTCATCTTTGTGTCCATTTACCTGAGGACGGAAAACGTGCACGACTTAACAAGCACAGAATGCAAACTCGAGCTGAAACTCATTTGCAAATCAACAGCGATTTATTCCCATTTTTGTGATTTTGTGGGATATCCGAAATGGGTATTATTCATCGATCCATGACTGTTGTGTGTGTGTGTGTAGATATTGTGCAATGACTTGAGTGTTATTACTGTCTATCTACTAGCAGCAAGAGAACACACACAAGGTTCTCGTCTATGTCTTATTTAAAGCTAGATCACTTTGGAGAGGATAAAGCAGCTCTCACAGATGAAGTGGAATTGAAATTGAAGTTTTGAAAAAAAATCTTCATGGCTAGTTCCCCTTCAAGAGCCGTGAGCGACTCGGGCTGATAACTGCATCGACGCAGCCCATGCGTTGCGCAGAAATATCAATTTGTTTTCCCCCCCGAGAGCTGATTTTGTTCACAGAACTCACAGCAAAGTGTGTCGTACATTTTCGGATCAGCTCGATTTGACGTGGAGGCCCAGAGCGAGCTAGACTTTGCCAAACATTCGCGCTGCTGTATCGCTCACTGACACACTAAGTGATTTATCAAGTGCCTCTGTGCTTCTCCCTTGCTGAGCCCAACAGGAGTATCAGCTGGGCGAGACGCTGCCAACAAGACGCTGCACAGAAAGATGAAGCAAATCAGTCACAGCAGAAGGCTATTTTTTTTTTTACTTGGATGGCGATAAGAAAGCTTATATTGTGTTCAAAGCCAAATTTAAGTTAAAAATTTAATGAGACACCAATACCCGACTTCTGCACATCTGCAGTGTTAGAGAAATTCACGGATTACCATAAAGGCTTGTTGGCTACAAGACGTGGACCAATATATGTAAAACAAGCCATTGATCTTCCCTCTGCAGGCCATTAATGAAAAACAATTCCAGGCGAGGTCACTAACTATCTTCACTGGCCACTGAAATGCAATCTCTCTGCTCGGCTAATGGGCCTCTTTGGGTTGAGCGTAACCGTCGGTCTGTAATGAAAAGCATGGCGAAGGGCCGCACGCCGCCTCCCGCGATGGATCACACAGCGTTTGTGAGGATTGATTCTCCTTCCTGCGGCTAATGTGGAGAGAACTGTGTCTGGCTGTCACAGGGCAAATTCAAAGGGTTAAATCAGAGAAAAGGACGGCTGTGTGTGTAACTTGTGAGATGATTATGAAGACGATGATTTTAAGAGGTAAAAGATAAGAGAGTTTTCCTAAAGTGCCAATTTCTATAAAACAGAAATAGATGAGCTATTGTTTCTATGGGGACAGAAGTTTGCTTCAAAGCTCCAATTTGCTGTAACTTCAGGAATTTGGCAAACAAGGCTCCCCGGCTAAATATGAATAACAACTCTATTATATTGTATAAACGTTTAGATTGATAGCTTTGTATAGATATGGAAGATAGAGACAGGCTGGCACATTGTAAGTATCTATAGTATAACAGACAGTCACTGTAGTGCAAGTAGAAGCAGAATGGTGGAGACGTTTCGGTTCATTACAAAAAGAAGATGAGTTTTGTGGTACAGATATGTTACTCTGCTAAATTATTGGACAAATGGAAATGAATCTGTTTGATTTTGTCACCACAGATGCCTGATGAGTATTTCAGCCGGCGTGCAATCAGAATGGGCCATCCTGACAGTTCTTGAATGAAACTAAAAGTATTCATTACATTCTGTAGGGGTCAACAACCATAAGAAGAAAACAGAACTCAATCTTTTATATGGCCTGGAGCTTCAAAAGGGGGAACGAGATCCAAAGCATCTACAAAAAGGTAATAGAAATCTGAAAATAGAAAGAAAAGGAGCAGGAGGTGATGGAGAAAAAGGAGAGAAGGGTAGAGGGGCGGATGAATGTTCCTGCAGGCGGCAGGTCAGAGATCAGGGAGGCTTTTTTCCTCATCTCCATCGGAGCTTTACAGCCAGTCAGCAAAAACAAATCTTAGGACCAAAGCATATTTTGTCCTCCATCTGTCTGTGAAACACGAATGCACAGGCAGACGGGCTTGTGGGAGCAGCGACGTGAAGCCACAGACACAACGGGCCAACGATGTGTCAGTTTCCACACAGCCTGAGGTTATACATCCAAATGGAAAACGCGTCTGAAAGTTGTCTTCATCTAAACTAAAAACACTGAAGTCAATCAATAATCACCTACAGATATTTCATTAGAGGAGAATTAGCTGCCTCCGTTTTACCGTGTTGTCATTACGTTGAATGATTGGATGACATTACGCACAAATGGGTTTTGAATTGCACATTCGGTTCACGACAACAACAAAAAGAATCCATTTGTTATTTGGAAGCTTCACTTTTTGAAATGGAGCCATAATGATGGAATAATAATTGAATCCGACCACGTGGTGGATTCTGCTTCAAAGAAACGTCACAGTGGGGAATACAAACACTCAGTCAGAGCCTGTTTAAATGCTAATTGCTTTAGCCTGCGGAAACATCAACCAAAACGTATTGTCAAAACAGTTTGGTACTCATTAATCACCAGATCATCCTGCCATGAAGGTTGCGGCCTCTGGACATGGCGGTGGTCGGCGGGTGCGTCCTGACAAGAAGCCAAGTAGTAAACAAACATGAGCCATCACACATATCAAAACATGTGTCGTTGTCTGGGTTATGGTAGACTTAATGTGTTTGGGGATTTGGTATATAAAGACTATTAAAACACGATAAAGTGTGAAGTGCCGATAGATTTGAAGGGAATTCAAGGAATAGTGACAATTCAAAATGGAGCCAATAGATTGAAACATAAAACTGATATATGACACACGCAGACAACAGCCGTGTCTTTACTCACCAGGTAAACATCAATCTTCCGCTCCCAGCCGACACACATCACATATCTTCAGAAATGAATGACATCAAATTCAACAGGTATTGCAGATGATACGAAGCACAGACGTACACGTCGTCAAAACGAATACTCACGAATTCCTGTGAACTTCCACGTAGGCGCAGTCACAAACTTCCTGGCATTCACCGTCTACAGGGCAACATGTAAAAGGTTTTAACATATTTACTGGAGAACTCTGTCAAAAGTTTCCTTAATGAAGTGATGTCATTTTGATTTAGAGTACGTACCCCTCTTAAGCGTCTTCAGGCACTGACCATTGTTGAAGTTCCAGATCTTTAAACAACCATCTTGTCCCCCTGTGATGAGTCTGTGAACACAAGCACACAGTGTGACCAAGTACTTTGTGAAGGTAACATTTTAAAACTGTGCCTCATGTACATTACCTCCGACCTTTGGGGTCAAAAGTCATGCAGGTGATGGCAGACGAGCCGTGCGCCACCCCAAACTCAAAAACCGGAGAGCCGGTGTCAAAATCCCAGACTTTCACCACCTAATAACAGCAAAGTACACGCAGCCAGCATGACCGATTAAATTTGATGGTGCGAGACTGGAATCGTTTTAGAGAGTGGAGCTGGTCATCTGTGTCCGTAGCGTTGCACCCATGCTAATCTACTCACAGATCCCTCACTGCAGCTGACAACTTGACGAAACTCCTTACTGAAGCCGCAGCACATTACAGGCTCATTATGTGAAACAGTCAGGCGCCTGTGAAGCTGTTGTCTCCTAACAGAAAAAATGGAATGAAATGAACAACAAGTAGATGAATATTAAGGCGCTGCAGCCATCCATGAATCCAAAAAAGACTTTACAATGCTTATAGAATTCTTTCTTCTTGAATCAAGCCCGACCTTAAGCCCTTGACCTTAAGGGAGAGCACAGCCATTGAGTCTGCTGCGATGTAAAGGTTCTTTACGTCAGGAGAATACAGGCATGCAGATAAGTCCCCATGAATCCCACTTGCTTTGGGAGGGGCCGTGTACAGGCAGCACTCATCTTGAATATCCCAGATCTGGAAATAAAAAGCAATGAAAACGCTTCATGTACGTACAAAAGATTCTATTCCTTCTACGTTCCTTAAGCACAATTAGCACGGTATTAACAGCATGAATAAGCGTACCCTGTCCTCCAAATATACAACATATTGTATAGACGTCCATCCATTGAGCAAAGGCATAGAGAGGTGGCGTTCGTTGATTGTAATGCCAGAGTGATTCTATTCACAAATGCCTGGTCTAGGACTGAAGGTCAGTGGAAGCATACTCCAATTTATGCAGGTTTCAATATAATGAAGACATTTTTAGATAACCAGTCTATCTCCTTATCGAGTGTAGTGCAAGTCTTAATGTGCATGTAAACGTACTGAGTGACACATGATAAGATGAGACGTGACCTACTTTGACAGTGTTGTCCGTTGAGACAGAGAAGATCTGATTGTCATCTGAGGAGATGCAAAGGTAGAAGATGGGAGCAGCGTGGCCTTTCAAAATCCCTGTTGGTTTCCTAGCAAATTAAAATAGAACAAAGCGGATAGATGGTAAATTACCTCATCTAATAAGAGAACCCAGTACAAAAAACAGAAAACGTAGTTCCCTACCCTGGAAAATAAGGGTTCCACATGCGTATAAGTCTGTCCAAGCCACCGGTGACGAGCAGGCTGTGCTTTTCAGAAAGGTCAAAGGTCTTCACACCTTTATAGTTGCTGAAGACCGTCTGGTCACGGGATGCTCGGTGCTGTGGAGTCCAGCTCAGTTGGATCTTCTTCGTCTTGCCTTCGTAGCAGGCCTCCTTAATCTCCCTCAGCTGCTGATCAACGTTTGTCAGAGGCAGCAAACAGCCTTAAGATGCAGAGAGCATTTTAACTCAATGCCACCTGTACTCACATCCATCAAAACATGCTTTTGATTTATGGGCAAGTCATTATGAGAAGATACTGGACGCACAAAATATAGTGTTAGCAATTGCACATGCCCACACACACAGAGACACACAGAGACACACAGACACACACACACGGACACACACACGGACACAGGGGCTTTGATTGGTGAATCTGTGATAGATGAGTCATGATGAGTCATCGCTCACATCTCTCCCATCAGGCTGCCTCGTGTTCAGATGAGACTTTGCTGGACATTAGCGTAAAAGATCGTCAATCAATTTAATCACATTTCTGTCTCCATCTCCATGTAGTATTTCGTATTCTGGTTTTAAAATTAGACACGGCGAGGAAGATGTATGTATGTGGACTCATATTGTGTTTTTGTTATGATAATAAAGATATCAGCGCATCTATTTCTGTGCTCGTTCTTTACGGAACATTGCACACATTTATGGGGCACCAGGAGCAACACTGAGGACTTTGTGTGCAAAATGAGTTCTGTGCCTCAAAATGAATATTTTCATGACAAAACCAAGTAACACCTCCACACATTTTGTCCATGAAAAGACTTCATGGGTGTTATTTTTCATTTCGTCCACAACACAAAAGCGTTTGTATTTGGTCTTTGAGTTGAGGATGAAATTAGCTGTGCTGTTGTGTCGCTGCAGGAAATAAATGATCCCTTTTTCGTTTTTGTGCATGTGAACTCATTTTACGTATAGACAAAATCCTCTATGTTCCACCTGGCGCCGCATACACACAAGAAAAACATGCAAAAATTACCCATGACAAGTGAGGACGCGTCTTCATTAGAGGAGGAGACAACAGCTCGGAAACTGGGGAAATATTTGACCTAAAATTCAGAAAGAAGTATTAGTGGGGTGGTGAATCTGACAGTGACACATAGAAAAGAGATATCGGATGTGTATTGTCTCACCTGTGTCACCCAGTCTTGATGGATTTTCCATTGGACAAAAACAACATTTGGACAGACTACCGCACTGTCAATCGTTATGGTTGGCGTGTTTTCAATCTTTGGTGATTTATTCCACAATCTATGAAAAGAAGAGTGGTGATTAACAGTCACTCCTGTAATTGGTCAAAATTATTCAACCTCACATTCACTTCACACCATACAATTTCTCAGATTTGGCAGCAAAGTTTTTGGAAGCGAAAGGTGTAATTTTCCATTTTATCTTGAGAGTGGTCGTGTTAATGTGACTCTGCTCCCCTGCTGTATTTTCTTCATGCACTTTGTGCCGATAAGTTAATGATCTTAACTGTCATGCAGATTTTACCAATCAAACCCACTGAATACACTGAAATGTGTTCCATTTAACCAGTTTATCCATTAACAATATAATACCTTCCATTCTTACACATCACTACCCTAGAACAGCACTCACACAGTACTACATTCATCACACAGTGGTTGAGGAGGAAACCTTGGACATGTAAAACCTTCAAAAGGCTCTAAATAGATTCCAGTCAGAGCTTTCAGTCATTCTGATGCGGAATCAGATTGTGCAGAATCATCATTAGTCCAATTTATGAGGATCTCAAGTTTTTTCATTGTGACATATTACTAGAAGTGTTCTTTGGTTCAGAAATGAACTCAAGTCATTCAGAAACTTTCAGTATAATGTAACTAATTAATAGGAAATCATATTTTTCTCCTTGCACACTTATTCTTTTTTAATTAGGTGTGAAAATGAAAAAGAAAGCAGGATAATCTGCTTGCTGGTCAAGGTCAGGGTCTCTTTGGTACTCAGTTCAGTTTCCTTTGTCTGCTCGTTTATGTGGACAGACAAGAGTTCAATCAGTGACCCTGAATGGCCAGCACAATAAAGATTTGCTAAAAAAAGCTCTAAAGTCGCCTTTTTAAAGACGAAACTCATGTTCATATTATACTGAATCACAGCATGTATACCATTAAATCAAGAGGAATAAAAGAGCTTGTGTCAAGTTGGTCTTTAGAAAGATGAAAATTACCTCAGGGTCTCTCCAGCAGAGGAGATTAATATGATACACACACATCCCTGAATCACAAACACAAAAATTAACCTTTGGCAGTATTCATCAAGCTGGGCGTGATGGATTTTTCCTGATACTTGAATCTGTAGTCAGAGAAGAGAAACTACCTGAGCGTCTCCATACATAATCGAACATTCATCACGGCCCGTGTAGCTACGGGAAGCAAAACATACAATTCCATTCGTTAAGGATTTATTTGGAGCATTTGGAAGATTTTTACATTCAGTTATATTACTCACCAATAGTCTAATGTCAGAGGTACTGTCTCCAAGGCACTAATCTGGCAAAAAGGCTCCAGGGTGGAAAGCTCATACAGTTGAATCTCCCTGTCCCTGCAAGACCACAGCAACACAAATAAACAAACCTGCATTACACAAAAATAACAAATTCAATACAAATAATCCAGTCTGATGACACAGTTTCTCATGTTACCCTGTTGCGATCACCAGTTTGTTGTACTCTGTCATGACCTTAAAATCACTTGCCCACTTAGACTTCCTGTTTCCAGGCCCTTCATCCTGTCAGGAATGAGCGATGAAAGAAAAGAAATGAGTTTAATTAACATATCTCATATTTTAAAACAAAAACTGGGCATCATAAGTGCTACAAGTCTTAATTTACAACATATGGTTCATCTTATTGTGTCACAAACCCTAATGTTTATGGATTCAGGCAAATGTGAAGAAGTGGAAACATACAAACAAGCTCTTGGTCTTTTGTGGCTTCAGTTCCGGGCTCCAATAACAAACTGTCCCGTCTACCTGCACTGTTACAATGGTGTCCCCAAGGGAGGACTGGATGTTTTGGATGGGAACCCCGTGACATGAAGGCTTGATGGTGGCTGGCAGAGTGAAGGCCACCTGCTTACTGCGTCTAAGGCAATCCTCCTTCTCTCTGTGCTCCAGCAGAATGTACGTGCAGAACTCCTCCTGTGGTAAATAAGTTACAGTTGCATTCCCTGATTATAGAACGATTCTATTAAATTGTGATGTAGCACAGCGGTTCACAAATGTAATGACCTCCTCACCAACAACCCATTAAGTGTGTGATGCAGCAAAATTAATTATTTTACAATATGTGTGTGAAAAGGTACTGACACCTACATGAAATGGAAGTGCTGCATATGAGAGGAGTTGGCCTATTTTTCACTCAAAACTATCAAGCATATCTGAAACCCATTTTAATGAATATATCTGCTTGAGTGCACTTTAAGTACACTTAAAACAAAGGCACAAGTACAGGTACAGCACTGTGTGCACCTAAATGTCCATGGCAGGCTTTTATTTTGGAAAGCATGACCATATCGAGTCAGCACAAAACAAACATCCCATTACTACTGCTTAGTGTTCTGTCGAGTCGGTGCTAAAAAGGCTGATTTAACTTAAATTATTGTGTTTCAGTTACAGTTACACTAACCGGATTACTGCTGCAATGAAACAAGCCTGTCAATTTCATGGTGGCCTAACTTTGGTCTATTTTAGATTCCTGATGTTCGCATGTGTGGAAAAACACTTTGGCTGAGGCAGTTAAAGCCCAGTATGCTTCATAAGAAACAAATATGAATATCATCTCACCCATGAAATCCTTCCCCGGCCTGCGTAATCAATCTTCCGAAATAACGCTTGGATTTGTGCATTTCTCTGTGAAATTCAAATAACAATATTATACAGCACGAGTGTGAGACGATTATTTACTAAAGTCACAATTAATAGTGTCATTGAAAAGGTCTTGTGCCGAGTAATGAAGATGTCAGACACGAGAAAGCAGAGTGACAGAGTGTCTTACTGTGTTGGGTGTATTCAGACATTTCTTCACTATACGTCCAAAATTCCTCTCATCAACGGAGCTCAAGCCATCCTCTTCATATTCCTATATAGATAAACAAAATGCTGTTTAAATAGAGAAATTATCAATGCATGTGTGTTGCTGAAAGGTTTAAGCTTATACAATACTGTACCTCAAATGCTAGTTTGAGTTTCTGCAGGTCATCCACAGACACCTTCTCATCAATCTTAACACAGCCAGAGACAGATCAGTGTGATTATATGCATGAAACACACCATAACATGCCTAATTACTTGCATGCAGGTTGATTATAAATACTGAAGAAAGAAATTGAGTCTTCAACGTGAGTGTACAGCTTGAGCGACACAATTAAACCAGCAATTAAGAAGGAAACCAAAACGCTTCTTCTGCTTTTTCAGTCCACACAAGACAACTCACCAGGCAGTTCGTAATGTCTGAGGGCTAGAAATACAATAAATGGTTAGAGTAGATAATGTCCACCACATCATCATGGACATATGTGATTAAGGTTACACTGGAGAGTATTAATAATATTCTGTATGGCCACCAGAAGCATCCATCCTTCTGTGATGTGTGTGTGTGTGTCTGAGATGAGGGTAGATGACAGGCCACCCTCTCCTCCTTAATGGCCTCTCTTCAATTTGCCAAGGTTTCCTAGCAACGGCCCCTTCATCCATGACATTCTTTGATCTATCATTAATAAATAACAGGGATAAACAGACTAATTCCTCAAGGATGTAACTATAGTCAAGGTTTCCCAATGCTGTCTCCTGAATTGTGGAGATAATTGCTTAATCAATCAGTGTCAGAGCACTCAATGTCTTCAACAGCCTCGCAAATCCTTTCATTTGAACTGCATAACTTTGGACTATTGAGTCTGTTCCACCTAATCTGTTATTGCAAATTTCTCATTACATTAAGCAGGCGAGTGTGACTGATATCTGGGAGTGAACCCCACAATCTTCAGCTAA
Source organism: Genypterus blacodes (assembly GCF_046128005.1). Lineage (NCBI taxonomy): Eukaryota > Metazoa > Chordata > Actinopteri > Ophidiiformes > Ophidiidae > Genypterus > Genypterus blacodes. The sequence goes on from NW_027466845.1 coordinate 3,131,943, forward strand.
TTCATTTGCACCTCCCTCCTGCGTCATTCCATCATTGCTGTCAATGTGAAAGCTTGGATTTGAATCCAGTGGGGGCCCTCAAAGTACATGGCTCAGCAAATGTGTTTGTTTTATTTTGGCTTGGCACATGCCATCCTGGGCACTGGGAGGGATTGTCAAGTTTGATGTGCAGTCAGGGCAGTGAGTAAAATTGACCATCAGCTTGATTTAAAATAGCATTTGAGGCATTACATCATATTCATTCTCCTTGTCAAGAGTACAAGTCTTTTGGAAAGACCCTGGATGCAGTACTCTAGTGACACCTTGAGGTTAAAAGCTAGAGCTTCATGAAATTTAGCTCACGGGGAGAGTAGCTTTTAAAACAGAGAAACTAGTTGGATGACATCTAAATGGGTCAAGTTTACATATCCGATTTTACACCTGATATATGTTCCTTAAGAACTGTACCTTGAGGCTGGGATTTGAGCCGGCACTGTGGTAGACTTTTGTTGCGAGTTCGGCCTCATCTCCAAATGTGACAGAATGTCTCAGTCTGTTCTGTTTCAGCAGCTCCTTCAA